>NC_138747.1:11277070-12669570 GCF_965113295.1 Leuciscus leuciscus | reverse complement strand
ATATAAATATTTAACTAGATATTACCTAAACCCATAATATTCTCAATCACGGAAATTTTTGTCAAGTTGAAGTTCAAATCAACAGTTCACCAAAAAAGAAAACCGACATTCGCCCTAGCTCTATTTGACATGCTCATGAGAAGTAACAATCTGATTCATAATCAAATCGGTAACACTTTACAATAAGGACCTATTAGTTAACGTTAGTAAATGCATAAATTAACGAGCAATACATTTGTTACAGTAATAATTAATCTTTGTTAATGTTAGTTAATAAAAATACAACTGCCATTGTTAATTCATATCAGCTCAGGTCCATTGA
Source organism: Leuciscus leuciscus (assembly GCF_965113295.1). Taxonomy (NCBI): domain Eukaryota; kingdom Metazoa; phylum Chordata; class Actinopteri; order Cypriniformes; family Leuciscidae; genus Leuciscus; species Leuciscus leuciscus. The sequence continues at coordinate 12,669,248 of NC_138747.1, read as the reverse complement.
ATAATATTAACAGATACTTTTGATTTTAATACTGTATTAGTACATTTTGAAATTAACATTAAGATTATTAAATGCTTTAGAAGTATTTTGCATAGTTAGTTCATGGTAACTAATGTAGATTACCAATGTTAACAAATTGATCCTTACTGTAAGTGTTGACAACAAATCAATTCCTTTTTTGATTCAATCGACAAATAAATAGTCAAATCTGATCAAATGAATCACTGAATCAGCAGTTTACAGCTCACTGGATTGGAATATTATCAGGGAATAATGACTCGCATGCATGTTTCACAGTTATCGTAAGGCTTCAGTTGATTTGGAAAATAGTGCACATGGACTACTTTTAATAAACTTTTTTTTAAACAACATGAGGTTGAGTAAATGACAGAATTTTATGAACTTTAAGACTAAGGGAGTGGTTGAACGGTCCCAGATACTCTTGCATTAAGAGGGTCTGGGAAAATCCAACCACTCCCATAGTCATAAAGTGGTAACATTTTCTGTGCTTCCTTTTTCAACATGCTACAAATATAAAAGATTTATCTTAAAATGGGTTGGTTTATTTGTCATCTGTCACTGTCTGCACAATAGACAGTTCCTTTGAAAGGCAGCACAAAATATTACACTTTTTAAAAACTTCTACAATAAAGAAAAAAATCACAGTAATACTTTTTTTTCACATGGGATTTCAACTCTATGGTCTTTGAGGGTTGTTGCATGTCATAATGATTTTGTGTCAAATGAGAATAGGCCTAAAGGAAATACTTTTGAGAATGCACAGCAAATCCTGAGGGCAATAGAAAGGCAGTAATAAGGATGTGTTAGAAGCCAGAGAAACCGCAAACATCACAGCGAAAGGCAGAGGAGGTGGAGGGAGAGGGTCAAGGGTTTGGAATCTGCTGAGGAAGCACTTTGAAATGCAGCGGCTTGTCCGTACGGATATTTCATTCACAGACGCACACTCATATTCACACTAACGTGTTGTGGGCAAAGAGACACCTGCACACCAGAATGTGAACCTACAAAACTGCATCTCGCTTTCTATGTCTTTCTCATATTACATTCTTCATTCAAATTAAAGGGACAGTTCACCCAAAAATTACAATTCTGTGCCATTTGCTTGCTCTCATGTCGTTCCAAACCTGTGAGACTTTCTTTCTTCTGTGGAACAGAAGAATATTTTAAATAATGTTCGGGTCCAAACAACACTGGATCCGATGAAGAAAAAAAAACACTGGGATATTTTAGAAATACCTTCTTTTGTGTTCAAAAAGCAGGTTTGGACATGAGGGTGAGTAAACAATGACAATTGCAATTTTTGGGTGAACTTTCTCTTTAAGCTTTTTACAATAAACATGCAATATGCCATTAACTTGACAAAATGTTTGAACAGATTATCAGAATGGGTATGAAATAAGTTTAAAAATGAATTTTATTAAACTTGTCTCACTCTCTCTTTCTGCAGCAAAAGTTCAATTTTCTACGTCTAAAGTCGGGGCTCAGATGTTCTTCTATGACATTCATGGAACACAGCTACAAAGGAACTGAATATAATTTAATAAATAAATAACTATATTTTTTAATGATGGAAATGATTTCATAAATAACTCTACACCTGAAAAAACCTCCAGTGTTCCTAATCTCAGCCAAGTAGAAAACTCTGAGCAGTGTTGTTTGTCAGGCCTGGGTATATTTAAAAGCCTTGTAGCCAAGGTTTGTTTACATGAGTTAAAATATAGTAGACTTTTGTTGTCTTACAGACCTGTGCTGGGTGTGCAGAATCATAATGTTATGGGATTTTCCACTCAAAATAAAAACTATAATAACATGTCAAGTGTATTCATTTAAGCTGTATGGTCAAGATAGAGAATATAGTAAGTATACTGAGCATTTTACTTCAGTAAGTCAGTGTACGGACCAAATCCTTTTAGAAGTTAATATGGAGGCAAAGACAGGTCCAGTTCAAACAAGGGTTAGTTTACCATGAAACATCAAGCTCCAAATTAAAAAAAATAAAGAATTGCCAATGGGGCCTGACTTAACTAAAAAAAAGAAAAAGAAAAAAAGGTTAATCATAAGATTACAATGCTGACTCAATCTGCAATAAGATGAGTAGGCCTATGTCTAAATAAAAGGCCTACATCTTCACTTGCTTTAAATAAAACCTTATGTCTTTACTGTTTGTGTCAAGTGAATCACACTGAATCACTCTTGAGTTCTAAACATGCAATTCTAGGACCAATGTGTTAGGTAAGGGGAATTTTCTTGATTCATTCTGTTTTCAGTGCAGACCTCAAAAAGAATAAACTTCGGCTCTTGGTGAACCATCAGAGACTTTAACAAAGCCATCGTGGATAAACCTCTTGAAGAAAAGAAAATTCCATGCCACATTGAGGAATTTATTAGACAGAATTTCCAGAATTATAGTTCCTTTGCTTTTTTACCCTTATGTGCTTTACTTTTGGTGCTCATGTCATGCAACTCGGGTTTGTTTGGAGCAGAACCTTTTCTTTGGTTTAGTTCAAAAACAAAGTCATCAGTTTTGGACACAGGTTTGAATTTATCTGCGCCAGCTGGTTTTAGCATTTGGGTCTGGGTCTCAACAGTGCAAAATACAGACTGAAAACCCATTACATGACATTATAAAACGTTTAAACAGAAGAGAATATTCACAAACATGTACAATAACTCTCAAGAGACATGCAAAGATATACACACTCAGGTGAGGGGAGAATAACCTGACATGTTTCTTGTATAACCTCCCACACAAACAATCACACTTTGATGTATTTAATCCAAAATGAGGCTATACATTTTTAGAAGTCTGTTCAAATAGCCTACATAATAAACAATCATTTATCCGTTATTCTATCAGCAGTCAATGTAAATAGAAACACGATCAAACTTAAAGAACAACAGTAACTTTGTTTCAACAGGATAAATCAGATACTCACTTTGAGCCAAGAAAAGCGCTCGAGCGCACAAGGGAACAGCCGACAAGTTCTTCATGGCCGATATCCTCTTGGTTTGATCACACTATTATATGTTAAAAACAATATAAAGCCGAATTAGTAGGCTTTATTCACCTGACAAACATTTATCGCGAAGGAACACTTGCTGTTTGTCGACCAGCGACATCAGCAGCATCGGCAGCAATCTGTTCTACTGACCCACCTTCAGTATTCAGTCCCTCCGCATGGCCTGCCCCCTTTAAACATCAACAACAAACCCCTCAGATACGGTCTTTGTTCATATTCCTCTAATCCAGCAGGGGTATGAAATAAAAACAGTACTTTTGAGAGCAAATATGAAAACTTCAAGCACAATTCTCATAAGAAAATGTAATGCCCTACGGAAAGTCGACATATCCTATTCAAATGTTTGTTTTCGGAACTTCGTGTAACAGTTTAGAGGCACTATTAAAAGTATTAATATGAGGACAGTAATGACAGTTAATAGCAGTAAGGCCTAGTTCCCGAAATAATAAACTTTTGCGTTCCCAATAGAAACTCCCAATAGAAAATTTGCTCATTCAACTTTTGCGTTCTCTAAAAAATGTTTTTTTCTTCCGAGAATAGATACCTGAGAAACTTTGTGTTCGCTTGCCAAAGTAAAATAGTTTTCCCTGACAAAACTGTTCCGAGCGAACGCTAAGTTTATCTGAAGAACGCAAAAAAAAAAAAAAATCACTAAATTATACGATCTGGACTGTTGTTGTTTTTTTATTATTATTTTATTATTATTATTAAAAACGTATTTTGTATGTAGCAATCTTATTTGTAATATTTTACAGATGATCATTCAATTGCATAGGCTAGTGCATATTGTCTTTGATATACACTATAGCTAGCCTATGGCAGAGAGGTGTGGTGTACCTAACACCTGGTAATAATTATAGCCTACTGATGGTGCCTCAGTCGGTTTCATCAAGGTGTTGTTGGTGTGTTTACAGGCTTTGCTCACAGCATGGTTATGGGCCACATTGCAGACTCAGCTCCCGCAATGAGCAATAAAACTATAGGGAACAAACAATCAAGACAGCCTCATTCTCCTAAGAACCCAAAGACGTCTGCCAGGAAAGAGAGAAGTGGCTTCTGTATTTCTAGCTAGGCCTACATTATAATAATGTAAAAGCAGCCTTTGGGATTCATGCTCTTAAAACGAACAAGCAGTTATCATTTCACCAAACATTTACGGAAAACTGAGTTCAGTGCTAAATTATAAATATGTGGTATTGTGATAACTGATAAACTGCATGTATAGCACATTTGTTTCTGAATAGAAAGAATACTAAGTGCCTTAGTTGATCAAATCTTTTGGTCTGCTTATATTTTGGGTTAACATAAAAATGAAGAAGATGATGGAAAAATAAGTTAAGTTGCATGACCACATATTTTTCCATCAGCTGTACAAACAACAAATGAAGTCAAAGATTTAATAAATAAATAATAATAATAAAAGTAGATCTTTGCTGCCACCTTCTGGATTAAGTAAATATTGCAATTATTTGACAGGTCAACAGCTCACCAATAGGATCCCGTTCTGCACTGCGCTCTAAAACCATGATGCATGCTAGCAAAGATTACCAAAAAAAAAAAAAAAAGAAAACCTGCAAATAATTTAACTAAAGCTATTAAAAACATGATAAAGTTGAGACATAGATGTGCTGTAAGGTACGGTGGCCGAGAGAGCTCAACGCGCTGCAACTGAAGAAAACACATGCAAATAGAAAAACACCTGCAAATTAAGAAAACATCTTCATCAGTTTCACAACACATGTGTGCTCCAAATACTCACAACACAACCAAATACAGAAACGCTCTGCAAAAGTTCACAACACAAACAAATACAGAAACGCGCTGCAAATAGAACAGAACACAACGGAAATGTTTCCGGGGAACCCAATAAGTGACGGACCCGGCTGGGACAAGCTTACAGCTGTCTACTTTTATTATTATTTAATTTTTTTGCAAAACATACAGAGATGACACGTTTATGACATACAACTTTGTATACAATATACAAAATGTATTTACAATATGTTCAATGTCATAAGAATACTAAAAAGAACAATGAGCTGAAGACTAAAATAAATAAATAAATAAATAAAGAGAGAGAAAAAGAACATGAGGGAAAGACATTAATCTATACATCAGTTACATTGTACACATTTTGTCATGTTATGTTAAAATAAGTTTCATAAGAAATGTTAGAATGCAGCTAGGGTCCAAATGAGACAGCAAGTTTTAAAGTTGAGCCACTCACACACAGATATAACGCACATTTTAAAAACTTTGTTGTATAAAATGTATATTTATTTGCAACAGTTATGTTAACAGCAATAATACTATATTTCTGGTAAGAACAGCTATTCAGCTGATGGACACGCGCTTCGTTGTCACGGGAACATCCCAGGTGAAAATAATGAGGAAAATATTACGTTGTCTTTCGTTGCTCCCTTCATCAACATAATGGCACACAAGTGCCCCGCTCCCTCCAAAGTGCTCAATTCAAGGGCTCTGCCGTCTGCCCTTTTAAGAGAGTAGGGCATAGGTAACGTTAAAGCTCACGAGCAATAAGCACGTCCCAGCCGTCCGTCCGTCACTTATTGGGTTCCCCGGAAACATTTCCGGTTTGTTCTGTCCTATTTTGCAGCGCGTTTCTGTATTTGTTTGTGTTGTGAACTTTTACAGCGCGTTTCTGTATTTGGTTGTGTTGTGAACTTTTGCAGAGCGTTTCTGTATTTGGTTGTGTTGTGAGTATTTGGAGCACACATGTGTTGTAAAACTGATGAAGATGTTTTCTTAATTTGCGGGCGTTTTTTCTATTTGCATGCGTTTTCTTCAGTTGCAGCGCGTTGAGCTCTCTCGGCCACCGTAGTAAGGACATACACATAGGATTACTCTCTGCAGTCACTATGATACACTTGTTGTTGTGAGTTGTGACGTCCATTTATGGAATATCTTCTCATTAACAATAAATTAAATCATTCATTCAGTTTTGTAAAACAAAATAGACACATTTTGCTAGTGGATTTGTCATTTGAAGCATTTTAATTAGAAGTTTGTGTTTTTTTTTTCTTTCTTTTGAGAGCATTGTGCAAATTTGTAACCTGTAAATATTGAAGATACATACATATGTAAACTGATCAAATCCAAGACATGGATTCAGCCCTTATTATGATGTCAAAAGACAAATTAGAGACAGTGCCAAAAAGGGACATAACAATCAAAAGGCATCAACAATAAGTATATTTTCTACAAAACAAAGCAGGTTCAATAAATACCATATTTACAGAACACTGGAAAAAACAAATGCATGCAAGTTGATTTTTATTGTGGCATTTGAAGCAAGAGTAGTCCACAGTTGTTCTTTTATTGAATTTTTTTCACAAGTGTGATTCAGTAAATGACTACAGCCTAAAATAGTCAATCTATTTGAGGTGTTTCAGGAGCTATTTCATCTAGCAAAAAGCCCTTAGGACTCAGAGGTTAAATTATTTTTCTGTCCATCAAACAATTCATTCAAGGATTAAGAGTACTTTAGAGTTTATATTCATACTTTTTTGTGTGATAACATACCTCCACAGGGCAGTAATGCATGAAGTACACATTAGAAGTTAGAAAGAACATGATTTTTTTTTTTTTTCTGTGCCTTTTACTCTGCAAAAGCCCTGACTGTTGCATCGTTAAATAAAAATTGATTAACTCAAGTCTCTTTTATTCATTGTCAGACAGGTATTATACAAAAATGCTTGTCTTTGTATGTATGACCCTTCAACTTTATAGTTAATATTAAACTACTGAATTATGGTCATGGCTTTTAACTGAGAGTTCCACAGCGTTCTCCCTGGACCTCTTCCTGTCACTGAGTTGTATGTCCCCATGGTTACACGTTTTCGTAGATGTAGTCTTGGACCAAAGACATGGTTTAAGTCCCACCAATAGACCAGCTAATGGCATCAGCTTCATTTACTCAAAAATTAAACTTCCCTAGAGGCAGAAAAAGCAGAATAGGGTTAATATAAATAGCAAATTAATAATCTGTAATGTGATGATCTTTATACTACTTCAAAGCAGCTGGTAACAATTATAGCGTTTCGTAACACCAAATCCTTCACTAAAATATCAAGGAACAATTAGAGACCCTCCACTAGGTAAAAATAGATACAATACATGGAAAAATCAGTATTCTAGATGCAGTCATTCTCTCTGAAGTTCAAATTCTCTAATAACTCTGGGTGGAGACTGAGATTATTAGATAAAACACACTAGGGACAAAAGCCCCTGGATGTTGAAATGCCAGTTTCCCACAGACGGCTAGACAATAGGGGTTTGGCTGTCCTGTGCCTCACTGACTGAGATCACTGTGTCCTCGCCCCATTAAAAGCTATATCAGAAGAGCACATTGTCTTCTAATGAGTCCACACTGACAGCTTATAATGTGCCACACTCTGCGGTGAACATTAACAATGAAGAGGACATGTCTGGACAATGAGGGGCAACCCGCAGGAACAATCTGTCAGCAAGCTATTAGTGATTTTGGGGGTACATCCTTATGTCTAGTGTTGATAGCAACTTTATGGGAATGGCTAAATTGCCATGTGCAGTTAATGAAGAAAGACAAGGACTAAGCGGCTTGTTTTAATTGCAACTTGCTTGTGGATACACGACTGAAACTATAAACTTTTGCATTATATTTTAGGACCTTTTCATGACTTTCATGAGTTTTATTCTCATTACAGTAGTGAAAACAACAAATACTACCAAATTGTACCTTACAAATGTACACTACTGTTCAAAAGTTTGTAGTTAAATAAAGTTTGTTTGTTTTTTCAGCAAGGATGCATTAAATTGATCAAAAGTGACAGTAAATACATTTACTGTAGAATGTTAAAAATATTTCTATTTAAAATACATGCTGTTCTTTTGAACTTTCTATTCATCAAAGAATCCCAGAAAAATTATAACAGTTTCCACACACACAAAAAAATAAAGTTATGCTGCACAACTTTTTCTACATTGATAAATAAGAATTTTCTTGAGCAGCAAATCAGCATGATTTCTTAAGGATCATGTGACACTGAAGACTGGACTAATGGTTGCTGAATTTAGCTTTGCCATCACAGGAATAAAATATATTTTAAAAAAGTGTTTAAAATGGTAATCAATAATTTTAAACGGTAATAATATTTCATAATATTATTGTTTTTACAGTATTTTGGATCAGATAAATGCAGCCTTTGTGAGCATAAGAGACTCTTACCATCACCAAACGTTTGAATGGTAGAGTACTTACATTACAATATTTAAAATTATATTTTTCCATTACTGTAATGATATTATTATTATTCATATTACATGAACAAGCTACTATGGAGCCCCTAAAGGAACATGGTGATGGAAAATAATATTCTTGCGAAGAAGCATTGAAATATATATTTTTTCCTCCCATCTCATATTTTTCCACCATCATGTCCCTTTAGGGGCTCCATAAGCTACTGAAGACTGGGGGAGAATGATTCTGAAATAGTCACACAAAAAAAAAAAAACCTAAATTAGGCTTCATTATCTTTGTGTAAAATAAATATAAATATATAACATGTATTATGAATTTCTGAACACGTATTTATGAAAAATATTTGTATATATATTTTATGCATTATAAATATACAAATATATTTGAATTCTTAATTGGAGTTAAGTATGACCTAAATGTGTGAAACATTAAGAGTGATTGTAGACTTACGATGCTGTCAGTGTTGAATTGAGCACCATGGTAGCACGTATCCTGTGTAACTGAGCCACAGTCAGTTTTTTATGCTGCTGATGTGGCTGCTGGGAAAGCACCGAGTCACTCTTTTCCTCCAGACCATCAGAGGGGAGTGTCTCAATCTCTGTAATCTCACAGTCTGCCTGGCCATTGGGGCAGCTGAGGGTCCTTTGCACATGCCTGGCCTCTGCTGTCCTAAGAGTGCTCGTCAGTTTGCTCGACAATGCTTTTGGATCCTCACGGAGGCCTTCCTCGTCCATCTGGAATAACTCAGAGCTTTGAGACGTCTGTTTGGCAAGGTGTGTCAAGCTCTTGCTTACATTGTTCCTGCCAGAGGGGCGGAGAGGACCGGAGAGGCATTGAAGGAGGTCATCTTCGGAGCGTGACCTGAGGGTAAAGTGCTGTAAGTAGTCTGGGCGGGGCTGGACGGGCGAACGGCGCCGCAGCGTTTGGGAACGACAACCCATGACCTGAGACATCCCAGAAAAGTCACTCTTCTGCCCGAGCTCCTCATTGTTCGCATGGTCATGGTCTAAAACGTAGGACTCATTTACAGTAATCTGGGAGCCATTCCAGGTTATTGAATCCTCCTCGTCACCATCTTCGTCATCCTCAAATCCCTCTTCTTCCTCCCCAGCATCGGTCTCCTCTCCCTCGCTCTGGCAAACCGCTCCCTTTAAATCAAGTTCTGTGATCAGGGACTGAGGTGAGAGAGTTCCATACGCACTGTCTATAGAAAGAGAGCGACTTTCTGCATCCAAGTCCGTTGTGACCAAATCACCCAGACCTTCCAGAGTTTTGCTGTCTAGAGTAGTAGAGTAGGAATCCCGCAGGCTTGAAGAATCAGACAGCAGGGGATTTTTTAACGATGCAGTCTGAACAGTCGACAAGGACCCGACCTCATCCGCTTCTTCCATGGCAGCCACGGAAAGGGTTTCTGTGGAGCCATCGGAGTGACTTGGTGAAGGAGAGAGGCTTTTGGAAAAGAAAATTGATATTTATTAGAGTGCTTGATGTACTTTGCTCTTTCACAAAATGTATTGTGCAATTTTTGCATTCCGTTGGATATGAACAGTGTTGGGGGTAACGCATTAAAAGTAACTCGGGTTCTGTAATCAGATTAGTTTTTTCAAGTAACGCATTACTTTTACATTTACAGAGTTACTTTACTTTTTCAAATAAGTAACACAAGTTGCTTTGTTTTCCCATTTATTTACTGACAGATCTAGTCTCCATGTTGAAAAAAATGTGTGCGCTGTCTAAACATGATGGTTATTGTAGTTTTAGACTTAATGTGAGTATGCATTTTCTAATCTCACATGCACAATAAAAGATTCAGTATTCCTCAAAATTAATAAAATCAGTGAAATACAAAATCGCAACCTCCAATAATTAAATATGTTAAATAAAGCAAATATGTGTATGCATTTAATGCATTTAATCTCACTTTATTGACAAATGAAGGCTGCTGACCTTCGATGATTCAGTTAAACCATAAGTAAAAATGACTTTAGATTTTTTAAGACTTAAAACTTTAGACTTTAGCCTTATTATTTAAATTTTGGTGTAAAAGGGCCTTTACATTTGCCCAAAAATAAAAATGCAAAAGTAACGTAACGCATTACTTTTCTTAAAAAGTAATTAAGTAACTTAATTACTTTTTAAGGGAGTAACGCAATATTGTAATGCATTACTTTTCAAAGTAACTTTCACCAACACTGGATATGAACCCATGTTCTTGCCATTGCTAATGCCTACAGGAATAATCTATATACAGTTTTAATACAGGATATATATAAGGAATCATTTATAAACAGTACCTCTTGTCTAAAGGGTCTCTGTGCTGTAGTGATGGAGAGCTGGAGGTGGACATGCTGCTTTCCGTCTCATCCTCATCTCTGTCATCTGTGTCATCTCTCTGGGCCTCGGAGCGAAGTCTCTGAAGCTGGTTCTGCATGGAAAAATTCTTCACATTAAAACTAGTAAACAAGCCCAATGGTTTTAAGAAACCAACCATTAGTAACCAAACGTTTGCAGTGTGTTATTGAATTCTAATACCTGTGCGTTGTGGATGGCCTCAATCCAGCTGCGGCCCTGAGTGCCACTGTTGGCCTGAAAGCAATAGGAGGCCACTGCACAGCGAAACTCATTGAGGTAGATAAGGAGGAAGCTTCCTGGGTCTTTCAGCTCTCGGCACACTACGTTATGGATGACGAGAGGCTGCCGGATCACCTTCACTTTCTCCACACGCTTCACCGGCTTAGTAATCAACAAAACGTCAGTGAACAGGAAACCGTACACATCCATCTGTCGGAAACAGGAGGTAATGGAGACCGGTGAGAAGCTTTTAGACAACTATTGGCTGTAAGTTAAAAATCTATTTCTTACTAAAGTGCACTCAGAAATGCTGGCTCTGTTTTAAGAAATAAAAACAAGAAATCGTACCCTGCTCTCTTTCCCCTCCTTCATCTTCAGTGCTCCCTCTAAGAGCAGTTGACGGGTTTCTTCAGGTGGGGCGCCCATCACTGGAGCGGTCAGGTCAAAGTTATTATATTCCCTGAGGATCTGAAGGATCAATGCATGATGGATGATTATAGAGACATCAAGCAGGTAATGGAGTTGCAACTTGTTTTTTCAGTAAATGACAAAATACACCCAAGATACAAGATCTCATATAAACGACATACGAAAGCCTCAGTGTCTCACCCTCTCCACTTCCTCACTGGCCCCCTCCACGGACTCATACGCCTCTATACGTCCAGCGATGGCAGCCAGCTTCTGTTTTTCCTCCCTTTGTCTCATTTGAGAGTCCACGCTGTTAATGAAGCATTCAACAGCAGCCACCTGACCAAAAAAAATATTATTCAATATAGTATAATAATGAAAAAATAAATAGAAGATGATAAATTAAAATAAATATTTTTATCCTAAATACAGTGCAGTAGAGTTCAAAATGTTTATATGTGTTGTTACGTGTTTAAAGATGTAAACGGGATGATTACGCAACATTTGTGTGAGGTACTGTTGTCATGTGTGCGAGCAGCAAAAACAACCAGAAATACCAGACTTAAGTTGAAGACGTTTAATTATGGATGAAGAGTTACCAGGACAAAGAAGCATTATAAATGTAAAATAAAAATAAAGAATCAAAATCCAAGAGTGTCGCCAAATCAATGAAATAATCAAAACATAACCACCATAGCTAGTTTACCCAAAACGTCTAAACTACCTATCAAAGAAAAATGTAGTAACAAACCCGAAAATCTTCAGCGGATTCGCCGCCATAAATAAACTACTCTAACTAAAAACAGAAATACAATAGTAGCGATCACTCTCCAACTATCTAACAGAGAAATATTCTGTCTACTGTTGGTTTTAGATGTAAGGGTCCGCAATCAGTAAACAAACTCAGAAAGCAAATCTAAATGCTCAAGACAAGTTAATACTGCATTAACACGTTCGGTTTAACAGGGATCGACAGATTAATGTTTTTATATTTTTATTAGCACAACAATTTGATTGAGAAGTTGAATCAAAAATAGGTTTAAGAATATCTTGCCACAACCCTACAAAGGATAAGTGGTTTGGAGAATTGATTGAGGGATAGAAGTATATCTAAAATATTTATTCTGCAACAATATTAAAGGTGCTCTAAGTCATGTCACGCGTTTTTTAGGCCAAAACATTTTTTGTCACATACAGCAAACATCTCCTCACTATCCGCTAGTTGCCTGTCCCCTGAACACACTGTAAAAAAACGCAGTCTCTGTAAACACCACAGGCTCCACAAACGGCAACAAAAACAAACTGGGCTCACCGGCACCGTGAAACACAACAAACAGTGCTCCAGCCAATCACCAACAAGAAGTATTTGAGGGGTGTGGTTTGGGGGTTAGTGCGCGTGGACATGAAGGGGGTGTGGAGGAGAGACGAGAGAGAAGCATGAAGAGGGAAGTTTGAATTATGGCCGACACACGACTAAAGAGACGATGTTCCGATGAACAAATTGTTAAGAAGAGGGACAAGGATAAGGAACGCGCGAAGTCCCGAATTTACATCGGAAAAACCCTCGAAATGTGGCGAGAACTCCGCCGGCAGAAGGGCTTCCAATCCGACATTCAGTTGCTCTGTTTTTGCAGAACAGGTAAATCCATTTTTCTTTCTAAATTGACATTCATGTTCGCCAAACCAACACAAGGATGTAATTAGCTAGAACTATGCAGTCAGCGTTAGCTTTGGTGAATACAACATATATGTTTCAGCTAGCGATCAATCTCTATTGTAAATGGTCAAGCAAATTCACAGTAGGGCGACAATTTGTGTGCATTATTGTTTTCACCTACTGTTTGTTATGGATTTGAATGTTCATTTATAGGCTATTGACAACTTTGACTAAATTTGTTTACGCCGCCGCCGTTGTTTATGCTCACTGGGAAACGCGAAGCTAACGTTATCTTGCTATTATTGCGTCCTTGTATGGGAGCTAACGTTATAGTTATAACCTCAGGTGGCGAAACGATTTTAAGACAATGTTTCTCTTTTTCTGCATTCTGTTCTGCAATATATAAAAGCATTTATCTAACTTGGTGACATTACACATTGAATGAAGTATCAGTAAAACTTAACTTTGTTTTTAGTGACTACTTTGACTTTCCTTTAAGGGAGGGGAGGAGGGAGGAGACGGGATGAGGAGGAGGGAGGGTCTAGCTAGCCTCCGTTTTGTTTGACAACAATTCGAATGTCAACACTCCCAGCATCACTTAGAGCACCTTTAAATTAAAAATTAAAAATATAATATATAATATAATTTAAACTGTGTCCGAGTTTAAATTCCTAATTTTTTTTTCTCTATTCAAGAATTTAAATGTGGCCTTAGACTTTTGAACCCCACTGTATATTTATACTATACTTATATTCTTTAAAAATTGTGTTAACTTATTCTATCTATTTGTTTTCGCTATTTCATAATATTATAGATAATTTCATTCAATTTGGCATTGATTGGCAATTCCAGTGGCATTAATACACTATTGTAAAAATCATTCAAATAAATTATATGCTACTGAATAATGTGCACATGTGTTCTATTTAAAAAAAAATTGAAAGATTTAATCTCTTACCATTCTGTTAATGGCCTCACGAGTTGGCGGGTCATCAGTCTTTTTCAGCACGCTCTTGAGTAGCAGTGGGTATTTAGTGAGTCTTTGATGAGGCTTCACCAACATGTCTGTCAACTTCAGCCGGTTGCACTGTTTATGAGTTTCTGCCCACTACAGGATGGAAAAGTTTATTGAAAGTCTCATTTGGTGAACAATCATAAACATACAATCACAGCACAAACAGACCATGAGGAAATCACTCAGTCATAATGAGGGTGCTGTTACAATACAGGTTATTATGCTAAAGACCTCTCATATATCTCTCTCATATACAATAAAACATCAGAGGTGACTTTATATTTTCCGCCAGACTAAATCCTTCAAAGGTTAAAGAGCAACCGGATATGGATGGTAATAATTACTCACAGTTACATATATTCTGAAGAGCTCATTGTCTTTCAGTAAAGTGCGCATGTACTCCATACAGCCCTCTTCTTCCATGCAGTAATGGATATAGGGCTTGAATCTGAAACCAAACTGCATACAAAATTGTAATCAGGTCAATGAAATTTACAGATCCAAAAATGGAGGTGAATGAGTGAAAATACTAGTGTTTCCTGTGTGAGATATTGTGCACACTTACAGTACTGAAACCCTGATGTAGTTCAGTGGGGTTGAGCACGGTTCTGTCCTGTCTGGCTTTCTCTAGTGCTGGCAACATGACCTCAGCCCACAGGGATGTATGCAGTTGCACAATGTCCTGAATGTTACTGAAGAGACGCACAGGTTCGACTTCACTCAGTAAACCACTCTCCTGAAGGTTCAGCAGGCCACATAGAAACAGCTGGTGAAAGAGGAAGAGAATGTGTGATTATATCGTGCTATAAAGTGTCAGATCTAAACGGTCACAAGTCACATAAAAGTACCATAAATGCTACAGTCAAAATAGCACTAAAAAAGATTACTATTGTAAATTACTCATATAGACATGGTTGAAAACCATGAGACCTATTTCAATGGCATTATCACATATTTACACAGATTATACAAGGACGATGCTAATGAATTTATCGGCAGGTTCTTACATCGGTAATGACGTGCAGTTTCTTGATGTAGTCTGACTCTGTTTGCAGCAGTTCCCATATGGCCTCTTGCTGATGGCATTGACGTCTGGTTAAAATCTACAAGACAAAAATTAAACATTTAAAAACAAAATGTATAAAACCCACCCAATTACAAAAGATTTTTTTTAAATAAATGCTGTTCTTTTAAACTTTCTATTCATCAAATAATCTAGAAAAAATGTCTCACAGCACAACTGTTTTTAACACTGATAATAAGAAATAGAGTGATAATGATAATGTGTAGTAAAAAAAAAAAAAGGATTTCATTGTTGGGTCATTGTTAGTATATTCTGCTTGTCTTGGGACTGATCTGAAAAAGAGTGTGGTGTAGACTTTGCTTAATAATTACAAAAAATTCACTGTTTTGTTACTTTAGTTACTCTTACAAAACCGATCACGACAAGAGCAATAAAACATCCACCTCCATGACACTGCAAAGACCTAACACAAAAACATCAATGGTAAAACTGAAGTTATAAAACCATTCATAACTGATTATGGTCATTTATCTGACAGGTTTATCATTGCACATAAAGTCAGATAACGTTGATCCAGCATGTATTATGGGTTATAACATCCTAATTGATCTATATAAAAATTATCAAAGCAATGCTCTGGGTAGGGGAGTGTGTTTACCTCAGGATTCTCCAAAAGTTGCTTCCAGCTTTCTTCTAGCTCCAGGTTGGGCTCCTCTTCCCATGAGTCTCTGTGGAACGAGAGCTGCGGTGGCATCTTGGGTAATCCGAACATAGTGTAGGAGTATAGCTTACTCTGCAGCTGTTCTGCACGATCACACTCCTGAAAAGAGAAATTTAAATATTAAATAAAGGGGAAATAAAATAAAATAATGAATCATTAAAAGTCTATTATGATTATTAACTATTTTGTTTAAATAAGCTAAAAATAAAACATAATTTTAAGTGAATTTAGACATCACACCATTGTAATATACAGTATGAAAATGGTTGAATAATAGACTAAATTCATGTGAGCATTAGAAAAAGCAAAAAATAACATGATAAATTAAATATTCAATATTGACAGATAAATTACATTTTTAATATAATCTGATAATGATATGGTACTGATATACAGTATTGTGCATCCCAAGCATAACATCAGCTATTCAAAATAAGAAGATTCGGAAAATATTGTCTTTATTTTACCTCATATGTGTTATGTTTAATATTAGACACAAAATGATTACTCATATTATATTTTAACACTATGGTGTATTGTTTGCAGCATGGAGTAAATCTCAAGACACATTTAATGATCTCATAAGCCATCGTCACCCCCAAGCAGGCATTGTTATCCATACCGGATCAACGTCAAGCTATTATATGGGATTTTTACAAGAGTCACAGAGAGGAAGAGGTCCCGGCCTGAGCTTTGACCCCAAGTTTACACTCCCTACGCAACCAACCTAAATCTCTAGGGCATGCAAACAAAAACACACCAAAGGTCCCTACACGTGAGGAAAAACTCAGTGTGGACTTATAGGAAAGGTCTACTTGTACATTTTCCTGTTTTTGGTCCACTGTTAAGTGGAGCAATACTTTGACAAATTGATATCTCTTCCTTAGTGGTTAAACACTCGCTCAAGTGTGAAATGCAAAAAGCTTGCCAAGAATATATAAGTGCTTGTTTTGCATATGAGAAAGTGCCTTGCGAATGTAAAACAACCCTTGGATGCTCACAGATGCTGACCTTCCCAAGAGAGCCGTTTCCTGAGTTGGAACTGAAGAGGCCGCTGAAACGGCTGGCAGCGCGGTTCCTCCAGCGGTCTGTACCCATTATAGATCCAGGGAGAGAACCACTCAACTGGGATACGGAGTCTTGATTGGGGACGCTGGCCTCACCCAGAAACTCCGGCATGTTCTTTCGCCGACGCGCTTGACCCTGTCACAGACAGAAAGTGAGAGAGAGATAGAAAAAGAGAGGCGATGAGAAAAAGTAAAAGTAAACACAGAACAATGTTTGAATTGAGGCGGGGGCTAGGGTGGCCCTGGACCCCCCATAAGAGTTGAAGGACAAAAAACACAAAAGAGAATATATAAATATAATTGTTATTACTGATTCTATAATTAAAATATTAAATAAAGTATTATCATTTAAAAAACTATATTAAACTAACTTTAAAACTATATTTTTGTTTGATTATTTACATACTTGAAGTACTTAATTTATCTCTGACACAAATTCACCTCTTATTACTTTCTAAAAAATAAAAAACACTGACAGAAATGTTGCATATTAAACTATCTTATTTGTACTTTTAGAGCAGCAAACTAAGCATAGGCAAGCTGAATTGACCAACAATGTAACAATAGTCACAGAGGAAATGCATCTGTCATACAAACTTTGACAAGAAGTCAAAGCAGCAAACTTTGTGAAGTCTTCGGGCTAAAGTATGGAATGTAAAGTGCCAGAAGAAGCCCGGCTCTGACAGGTAAGGAAGTGCAAACAAAACACTCAGGACATTTATACATAAACAACGACAGGTCTGTTCTCAGACCATCTCTGTACATTCAGGGACATCTTTCACCTGAAGATGGGAAAAAAAAACTTTGACCTTAGGGAGCATATTCAGCTGTCAACAGGTGAAAAGGCCATGTGGGTTTTGCCAACATTCTCTGCACAGAAAGGTTGAAGCATTAGAGACTTGACTGACAAGAATTAGCGAACCCTTTGACCCGAGCAAGCAAGAGGAACCCTTCGGCAACAACAGGAAAAGAGGCAAGGCATGTCTCGGAAAACAGGGGAAAGGCTTTTCCCTGTTCACGACAATGGAGAGAAATGAAGAATGCATGAGTGTAGTGGGGAAAGCCACTCAATGTCCCTTGGGGCTCATTACTTGGACATTGTGTTCTAATGATGCCTTTCTTTTCAGTGGAAAATGCAATTACAATGGGTTAAAAACAAACCTTGCATTTTTCATCAGAGAAAGATCTTGAAAATCTTCAGGCCAATTCATTCGTCAATGTTCTGGGACAATGCCAATTTTTCTGAACAGACAGAATGTTTTGTGCCAAAAGCCAATTTGTTGCTTACCCAAATCGATAAACAATTCTAGATCAAGTCAGTATGCTCTTAGCTTTTTGCTCTGATCAGATAAATTCACTCACCAGATTTCTGATTTCTGAACAGCACTGATCCATCAATGCTCCCCTACTTGCTGCATATGACAGACCATCCTGGTTGCAGAAAACTAATTAAAGTCATCCTTCAAATATGACAAGCTAATTGTCTTGGTCTATGCCCATCCGAAGAACCTGTTTGACTCATTTGTTTGGCTAGTTTCTCTCTGAGGAACACAAAGTCAACATTGCACCCAGCCAGCATTTGAAGATGTTATATTTCCAAGAGTTATCAGAGAAAAAGTAGATTTTGGCTTATTCACTAATAAAATCCCTTTTAAAACAAGCCAATATTCTTGATGAACCCATTACATTTCTTATATTTATAAAGAGATGGAGAATTCAATTAAGAAGAGCAATGCAAGCGCTGCGGCTGCAGGCAAAAATTTTCCCCCCATTAATTCCCAGACAGGCAATCGTTGAACATTCATATTTGATTACAAAAAGATTGAACCATGCAGATAAAGCCTAAGTGTCAAACACAGAAGACAAGCGATAATAAGCTCACCGTAGATGTCAGAGGCATTTCCAAGGCAGTCCACAGCATTGCACGGCATCAAAAGAGTGCCAGGCCCATGCTGCGCCCAGATTCAATCTCCTACAACCTGCTTCCCTCCTGCACCCTCACAAAAGCTACATTGATGTCAAAGGACTAATGCATTTAAATCCACTTCTACGGGCTCGTCGGCTTGCGTGTATACGTGCGTGCGAGTGAACCTGAAGGAGGCTGAGAGGACTGAACGGTAGAACGCTGCATTGCTGAGGAGGGCTGGCCGGGTGTCATAGTAACTGCAGAATCCTGCCCTCCTATTGTGTGAACAGGAAGAGAGGGGAAAGGAGCAGGGGAGGAGGAGCTCCTTCTGCTACCTCAGCTACCTCAAACAACTGATCCTAGCAGCGGCTCGCTTTAAAATCAACAGCGACATGAGCTGACTGCAAAACAACGTTTATTGCACATCTGCTGTGAATGCAAGCGGTGAAAGGGATTTTCAATGCCGGGCAACGTACGAGTCAAGTCAAGTCATTTAGTCATTTTCACGTTGTTTCAAAGTAGTTCTACAGAAAGTAGTGATGTTAATGTTTATAATATCTTAATATCTTCACGCCTTATAGTCACATTTAGTAGATTAGAGCAGGGCGATAATATAGTTTACATTTTGCTACAATGCAAGCAATCAAGCAGTTTAGATTTTCTAAATTTGGACAATCTTACAGTACATATCCAACTTTATATAAAGAGCTAGGTGATAATATAGTTACATTTTGCAATGAAATAAAGTAAATCAGGCAGTTTATATTGCTTTACATGAATGTACTATGTATGCAAGTAAAGTAGGATGTACTAAATATCCCAATTTTATAGATAGTTTAAATTTTTTGACAATATAACAATCAAGCAGTTGAAATTTGCTATATAGTACATGACGCTTAATGTGCTGGTTTAAATGTGCAAAAATAATTTAATATATTTTCCTTTTAAGACAAACTGGCCATGGGTTGAGCCAATGTTGCTGTTGGGATGCTCAAACAGTGTCACGGTGACACTACAAATGGCTTTCTTATTGTTGTTTCTGCATAAAAATAGGACAAGTTCATCCAAAAATGTACTCACTCTCCTGTTGTTCTAAACCTATATGACTCCTGTTTTTTAAACACCATTGGCTTTCACTGAATGGACAAAATAGCTGAAACATCCTTCAAAATATCTTCTTTTGTGTTCCACAGAATAAAAACGTCGTTATTGTAACGGCATGATGGGTGAGTAAATGACCACAGAATTAGATTTTTGAGTGAACTGTCCCTTTAAGGATTGATGGTCGATAAAGTGTTAAATATGCACTGTGAATATAAACACATTTGGGGTCCTGTCTTCTAAAGCACAGCACACAATTCTTCACTTTGTAACAAATCCAAAGGTGACTTAAGTGACTGTGACTAATTAGGTGCTAATTTGCATAACGTCCTAATTTGCATGTTAGAGAGAGTCTCTCTGAACTGTCCAAAATCAACATTAAGATCAGGTAAAAGAAAGCAAGACAGGATGAAAGAGAGCTCAGCAGAGTTTTTCCCGTCAAATCTTATTGGGATACATCAGCTGAGGGGGATTTTAGTGCTATTTAGTGCTTTTTTATATATAAATATTTTGTTTGTGAAGAAAAACTATACAAACTAAATTTTTTTGTGTGTAAAAGCACTTTTGCTGATGCAATATTGCTTGCAGAACATCCACAATGTACCTCCTTCAATAAATACGTTAGATGAGGTGAAAACGAGGCACATTGTACACATAAAGAAATAAGGAAACACTTAGGCCAGCATAAGCATTAAACATTCCAGGTGCTTCTGTACATGGTTACACATTTACCCAGATGTCCCCAGTAAAACACACCTCTAATCATAAGATACTGCATAAAGAGAGCAAGATAGGTTAAGTTTCAGTTTCCCATAAAGGTTAAGGACCTAATGATGATAAAGGGAATTACAACATAAAAGTGGTATATTTCATATTATTCATAAATCACACAAAAACTATAATGATAATATGAGGGCAAAATGTTATCTGATATATCCGGGGGGAAAGCAGAATATAACAGAATTACCTGCAAATGATAGGTTGGTTTTATATTTTACATGCATTATAAAACATACATATTTTATATGGCTATATTTTCTATAGCTCATTTGGATTTACTGTATATTCCAGTAAGACAACAGACCATTTTAACCATAAAAGATGGAAACATGCCATTTAAAGAGACTTTAATTAGCTTTTTCTACCTGAACTTTATGAAATGACTTTGTGTTAAATAGTAAATAATAATAAATATAATATAATATAATATAATATAATATAATATAATATAATAAATTGATTTAAAACTAGCAATTTAGATGTTGCCACATTTGTATATTTTTCTAGGTTACCTGATATTTTTTACAGAGAAAATAAATCGCAATCTTCTCCTGAACCAGATGATTTGAGACTGATATTAAGCCCTGCATATTGCAGCATTACCTTGATGTCTTGTTTAGTATCTCCCGGTGGATACGTGGGGCTGTTAGGAGGGGACGGTGTAGCCACAGGCTTGGGGTTGGGAGGTGGTGCGTCCACAGCTTCGAAGCGCTGCACGCGGGCGGCCACCAACCCCGTAGTGTGAGCCCTGTGGGCATGAATCCGAGGAAGCTCATTCAGAGGGCTGTAGTGGATCAGCATTCCACCTGGAACCTCTGGGAATGTTGACACGCTGGGCACATTCCATGTCCTCTGACGGAAATTCGGCATTTCAACGCTGGCACGGGTTTCTTTACCATGCAAGAGGATATAAGACGTAAAGATCCAGATGACGCAGTTCCAGTAGATCCGGTATTAAAGATACCTTGAAAATGATTTAGTCCTCTTCAAGTTGAGGCATTGTTGAAGAAAAGAAAGATTTGAAGTATTCAAATCCACCTCAAAATAACCTTGATTTTTTGCTCTTCTTTTTCTTCCCGTGTTGTTTCTCTCTGCTTGTGTGTTAGTCTTCTGATCTGACCTTTGATCTCAGTGCCAATGCTGAACCTCCTGCCACTCTTCCAGCCCGCTCTGTTTTACTTTGTGCCGTCTTTTGCTGAGATGACACACACGACTGTATTTCCAGATGGAAATAACAGGCTGTAGGGCACTATCTTATCATTTCTCTATGGCTTGACAATCACATTTATGGCTAGTTATGTAAACCTGACCGGCTAGGGCACAGTACCCACCTGACCTCAGTACAGTAAAAGCAACCTTGCAGTACAGACACATAATCGCTTCATTACATCTTTAGAGTAAACTGCACCTGTCATTCTTAGTTACAAATTGAACCAGGATCAGTATGTATGAGGACTGAAGGAGTACAAATACATATTGTTGAATTACAGAAGCCAGTCTTTCTTAAAAAAAAATTAAATAATTATTTACAGTAAGTATCAATGGATTTATTTGTGTCTTTCCTGTAAAAGATAAAAAAAAGGAGGTAGTAAAAAGCCAATCTTTCTGACTAATTCCACAGGATTTTCCATCATGGACATCCTGGGTGAAATCGGTTAACCTTGTGTTTCACTGAACTGCTGATGATGCAGAACTTTCGGACAGTCACAAGGAAATAAAATCTCATGAGCTTTGAACTTTGCTACCGTATACAAATGATCCATGGGAAATGGAGGTGGGTGAATTCAGTACATGCCTAAAAACAAATTCGAAATTTCATACAGGGTACATTACAATGATGTGTTTACTTTATTGGGAAGGTTTATTGTTTGATTTTGAGCCTGAACACTCAGGCTGGCACATGCTGCTCAAGTGGAAGTCGAGTCCTTTGGCAACGTGATCAGGATTTCCGAGACACATCCCTGTATTTAAACAAACTCAACCCTGGACGTGTCTCTGATATGATCCTAAAAAAGGGTGGCTGATTTAGAAACCTTGTGGTCTCTAACTGAGAGTTATACTGGGAATAAGTTACAGGTGGCAACACAACATTGTCACAAAACAATAATTCAGTCATTCACAGGGTTTGCGGTAAGTACTTGGCTTTGGAAAAAAAACATTTATCGTAATTATATGGTCGCAATTGTGTTTGCACAATGGGTGGAATTGATGGGTTTCAGATGATAAAAAGTCATGTACTCTAACTGTACACTCCTACACGAACAGTAAAATGATGAAGGAAAGGTAACTGGACGTGATAAAAATGCTAGAATGAACGAGAGTGACAAAGAAAAAGATAAAGTGGAGACTGGGGCTGGTTGTCACACTTTTTACTTTGGTGAATATTTAGTCAGGGTTAGCTTTTTTTTTAAAGTATTTTTCATATACGCTGCCATTCAAAAGTTTGGGGTAAAAACGGGTTTAAAAAAAATAAAAAAAATAATTCATTTATTCAGCTAGGATGCCTTAAATTGAGACTTTTACACTGATGCAAATAATTTATATTTCAAATACATACTGTTCTTTTGAACTTTCTATTTTACATTTCTAAATTACACAGGAATCACAGGAATAAATTACATTTTAAAATGTATTCAAATAAAAAAGTTATTTTAAATTGCAATAAGATTTTTGACCCAAATTTTTGAACGGTAGTGTACCTTAAAGACTTTATATTTAATTATAATATTATAATTATAAATTAAACATTTTTATCGTTAATGCCCAGGAAATAAGGTACACTTTCCTAAATGTGGTAAACTGTCACCATCGGACCTTTCGTTAAGGCTTTTCAATAAAATCTAAAGATTTAAAAGAACAAAACAATTCATGAAACTTCTCTTGTGACAACTAGCCCCGGTCTCCTCTATATAGAGAGAGTGACCTACCAGGCCGACTAGCAGGTCTGCCGCCTCTCGGCGTCCCAGAGAGCCATGCTCTGCTCGGTCAGTAGAGGAACTGCGTGTGCTGGAGGACCTCATGATCGGCAGACTAAGAGAACGGGGGTCTTTCACACACCTCTCTACCTTCAGCTCCTCTCCAGGTCGAGCTGCACACACACACACACAATGGCATTTATGCTTGGCTGAAAATGTATCATCAAGTCATGTCACATGAAATTATCTAATTTTTGATCAATTCTCCTGTTGATAAAAAGTAAAAATTCTTCCAGAAAATTATTCAAATTTAACTATTTAATTCCTTTGTAAGGTCAGACTGCTCTTTCTCTCAGAGTGCTTCATTCTTAAATCATAATAAAATATGATCATATAGTAAAATCATATAGTAAATAAAATCATATAATATTCTTTTTCATCATGCCATCACAAAAACATCTAATTCATGACATGTCCTTCCATTTTCCTGAGAAAATGACCCGTCAGTATAAAACGCTCCTTCTCTGATAAGATGCTACATTGAGAACCACCATCGCTCACAAATCAATTATTCAAACTTTCAAAACAAAATCCATTCTGACTGTGGCTATATACATGTAGATTTTGATTTAGTCATTAGAAATTGTTGCTGGAGTACCAGTAAATGTCCAATAACTTTTCTTTCACTCTTTAAATATCATTTTTGGTCATAATCTGCAACTGTTAGCAACATTAAAGAGACAGTTCACCCAAAAATGAAAATGTTGTCATTTTCTCACCCTCATGTTGTTCCAAACCTGTATGAGTTTCTTTCTTCTTTTGTGTTCAACAGAAGAAAGAAACTTATACAGGTTTGGGACAACTTGTGGGTGAGAAAATGACAACATTTTCATTTGTGGGTGAACTATCCCTTTAATGTTGCTAACATTTGCAGATAAGAGTGAACTGTCCCTTTAAATTAGCAAAAGTGTTATATCTCTATTTCTACATTAAGAAAATGAGTGAAAAGAGATACTGTAATCGATTCTCTAATATTTACACGAGCTCTTACATGAAAAGACAGTCGTTTCTATTTCACAGTATAGTGCTTGGAAGTACTGTAAGGAGAACATTACCTCGTACTCTGAGGTAGTGGCCACCGAAGCGGTAGGCTTCAAATCCCAGTGAAAGTGGGGTATTGGACTGATCTAGGAACAGGTTGACACGTGACAGCTCGATTCCTTTTCTTTCAAACACGGCTCCCAGTACTTCTCTGAAACACAAAGCTAAAAAAGGTCAGCTATACATGATTCTAAATGCATTGATTTGTTTATTTGCGCCACCTAGGGGTACAAACAAATCACCTCAAGGTTTTCTTCTTCACAGCTGGGACAATCTCCATGCTGACGTCAATATTAAGGTCAAACTTCAGAGTGAAGCACTCTTTGCTAGGATCCTACAGGAGTGAAGAACGGACAATCAGCTTATGTTTTAGGAAAACAGTTATCGCAAATACAAACTGATTAAATCTTCAGACAAAGAAAGGTCAAGAGCACTGACTCAGAGGTACATCAAGTCCCAAAATCTTGCCAGCAAAACTAAATCACTTGTTTGAGAAAGAAAAATGTCACACAGACTTAATAAAAATCAGATCTCTTATTCTTCTTACATCTGTGTGTCTGCGTCTGGTCTTCTTTTTAACCAACTTCATTCCTCCACTCCTGCGATCCCTGAGATAAACAAAAAAAACAAGGAATGATTGAACCTACAATGAATGCCATGGTTTTTTAATCACAAAAAAAGTGTCTTTTTCACCAACCACACATAATTCAGGCACTAGACGTTGCCATTAATTTCAGCACAATCCACAATTTATTTATGTAAATTTGGCTGCAAAGACAGCGTAATGTGCCTAGCTCAAAGACGCACTACTGCCATCCACAGAAAGCAGGAGGCAAACAAAAAGTTTTCTATTGATTACATATTTTATTGATTATAGAAGCAGTAATGCATCAAATGGTGATCAAATGTTGGAGAAGGAAAAGTATGCCAGATTGAGGTAGTCTGCTGCATGCTCCACAACTTCGCTTTCAGAACTGGCCTGCAAAATTAGGAATTGTAATGTACAAATTGGTCATTGTTTATTTTTATTTACAGTAACTAGGTGAAGCAATATTTTAAAATAATTACATAAAATAATTATAAACAATTAAATTCCATAATTCCAATAACTGAACGTTCTTCATGGTCTTCCTCATAATTTACTTCTCTAGTTTGTGATTACAGGGTTATTATAATTATTTTATATACATTCATTATACAATATTTAAATTACTTAAATAATTGTATTCATTTCTATGACTTTTCCAGGTCTAGAAATCACACTTTTAAAATGGCCTCATGCAGTATATCCAAACAAAAAAGAAACATGATTTCAGCTTACATCATTATTTTTAACCGTTTCTTCTTATTTTAAATCTTGTTTTGTTTTATTTTAAACTATTCTGCGACCACCTTGGAAGTGTGCAACAGCCCCCTAGTTTTTGAAGTGTTTGCAATGTTACCTGATTTGCATCTTTGCTTTAGTGACTTAGAAAAGTAAAATTAGACGTGACGTAAGCTAAAGCTACTTAGTCTTTCGAATCAAATTACTTTAATGCCAAAAACAGTTTGTACCCATTCATTTATAATGCTGCAAACAGAAGAGTTCAGATTTATGCTCTTCGTTCCATTTCCTAAAGTAGTTTGATCACCAAAAGGAATAGATAATCCTATCCCAGATGTTCTCCAGGGGATGACGCCACTGGAAAGTACACAGACTTCCACTTTCATTATAACAAACCCAAGCCTGTGCCCATAATGGATACAAGAATCGAGGGATAAATGTGAAAAAGAACTGACCCTAGGTCAGCGCATCCATCCTCTCCGTCCTCCATGTCAGAGGGGGGACCGGTGCGAGGTGGACAGGAACGAGTGGACACGTTCCGGGCCAGGATGGAACCTGTGGGCGAGAGGAAGAAAAGCAACTCTAACATCCTGCCAGAAGCTGGTAATTAGAATTAACTATAAGTGTCATCCTTGTCTTGAGAGCAGCTGACATCTATTTTCATCTGAATTAAATTGGCTGAAATAAGTGATAGGTTGAAAAAGAGAACACATAGAGAGAGCTTTACCTTGTGGCTGCAGGTCAAACCGTGGGTGCCTGTCAAAGAGCATGCCGTCACGGGCGACGGGATGGCAGTTTGAGTCACATGACTCACAGAGGTGCAGTGGGCTGCCGTCTCTAAGGTTCTGACACGATGGGTGGTGGCAAACCTGAGGCATAAATCATAAATTAATAATGTCAAATTTGAAAAACACAGCAGTGTGAAACCCAAATATAATTGGCAGTATGACCAAAACCCAATTTTCTTCTAAATTTAATGATGATGGGTGTTCAACTATGGGCGCTTCTGGCCCTGGGAATAAAAAAAAACCACTTTTAAAGTAATTTTCACACTCTTACTTGCTCATTTAATTTGTCCTCTAACAATTTCCAAATGTGTATATTCATACTCTTTCTGACTCTGAGACTCTCTAAGGTTTCAAAATGCAATAATCTGCATTTTTATGATTTCCTTAGTTTAATAAAGCCTGGGCCTAACTAAGACAATGGTTGAATAAATTCGACACATAAAAAGGAATTAGAAAAATATCAAAAACAAATGATATCGACATGGTATGATCTTTCCATAACTTTAATGTGACCTATATACTGTATAACAAAAAGAAAAAAAAGTTGAAAGTCTGCATAAAAATCAACCCTTGGGACATAAAAAGTTTCGACAAGAAACACCCTGCTGTGCTATTATGCAACATTATGTTGCCATAAGGCTCAACATACCATGAATTTGCAATAGAATTTTTTTCCAAAGGCCATTTCAGACACAAGTTCCATAAGCCCAACAGCAGCAGGAAATAAAGTGTGGAAAGATAGAAAAAGAAAGGGATTAAGACCTCCTGGTTGTGTGCTTCCTTCTATTGTTCTCTTGATATGCTTCAGAACAGAAGCAGCACACACTCAGACAGCGAGAGTCATGCGAAAACTGAGCTGTCATATGAAAAGCAGTGATTTTTCTCCTTATGGCTACTTCTCAAACAAGTTCGGGTTCAAATGAAAACCACACAAAATATATTCAAGCACACATACTCCAGCTAAACCTTCTGAAGGTGCCAGTACAAATGCTGAGGTGGTGACAAAGCGCCTGAGCACTTTCTGAGAGAAAACCACAAGAAGTGAGTAAGCAAGACACAGGGCATGTGCCAGCAAACCCCAACAAACAATAGGAGACAAGAAACAGGAAAATGGGCAGATTCTAGAGGTTATATAATCGCAAAAGCAGCCGTTTGAAAAATAATCGTTATGACTGAAAATGTGGTGAAGATTTGCATTCATGATCAATTTTATATGTATATATTACCAAAGTAGCTTCCAGCTGGGGGGAAAATAAAGCCAGATTGCTGCTAAATAAGGCTAAATAAGGTTGAGAGGAGCTACTGCCAAGCCAAACTGTTACTTTATCCTACCTGGAACTTTTTTGTCTTTGTCTTCTTATTTGAAATGCCTTTGCAATGAGTTACAGTGAGGAAAAATTATTTTGAAAGCCAAGAGAAGCACTCCGAAAGCTGAAACAATGCCTTTTCTTCTCTTTAAGTTGTCATATTTGTTTCGCACTTATAAACATATTAATTGTAAGGTACACAAAAAAGATATTAATTTCGAAGTAAAGAAAAATAACATAAATCCAGCAGCCGTTGCGACATCTTAATGTGCAATATAAAATCTCTCAGGTGTGTCACTGCTAATAATCATTTCGGTGGTGGCAAAACTGAATTTTCAGCAGCCATTACAGTCAGTCACATGATCCTTCAGAAATCATTATCTTGTGCCAATTTGGTGCTCAAGAAACATTTCTTATTATTATCAATGTTGAAAACAGTTGTGCTGCTTAACATTTTCGTGATAAATTTTTTTCAGGATTCTTTGAATAAAGTTCAAAAGAACAGCATTTATTTGGAATATACATTTTTTGTAACATTATAAATGACTTTACTGTAAGATTTGATAAATTGAATGCACCCATGCTGCATCCTTATATATACCATATATATAACATCTGTAAATAATATAAATCTGATTATGAGAGAAAGTCAACTTTTAGTATCCGTGAACACTAACTAATGGTTTTTCGATGTCCAATGCAAATGGCCAACATAATAAAATAAAATAAAATAAATGATAACATTCAATTTAATTTGCGCAAATAAAACAAACATATTAATTTAAGAAACAATTACTAAAAACCAAACACTAACATAACATCTTTTTGTAAAGATCTTAGGCGATCATTCTGCTGTAAGCCAAATGGCACAGAAACGTTTACAAGGCCTTGTGAGTGCAAAATCCATTTTTAGTTTTGCCCCACATGATCTCAAGAGAATGTAGAGCCACGTTTATAAAATCAGCTTGTGATTGTCTTGTGAAGTCGTTTACAAAGGGCCTGGAGAGGACTGGAAAAAAGTCCATTATTATTCTCTCTTCGCAGTTATCATGACCTGAACAGACCTCAAACAAACTCACACCAGTGCACGCACACATTTAAAGGCCATTGTAGAGATTTTACACAAGAAAAATTATTAAAATGACCACAAAGTGCAATATCTAACAAGCACTACAGCAAGACACAGAACAAAAAAACCATTGAACGAAAGCACACAGCAAAACCTTAGATAACTAAGAGAGAGAGAGAGAGAGAGAGAGAGAGAGAGAGCACTAACTCTTTCATCAGTTTGGCTATGCCTCATTTCACTGAGACCTTTCACACATCTGTGTTAAAAAACCGCAGCACTTCACGCAGCTCAGAGACTTTTTAATAACAACCATAAAACCTCAGCTGCCGCCGTGAAATAACATACAATAATGCATTTATGACACACACCTGATACTGGTGTCACACGCATGTGTGTGTGTGCACGTCTGTGAGCGCCTGCCTTTCTCTCTCCCCCTGAAGTGACAGCTTCTCCGCGGTCCGTAAGAATGTCAGCGAACAACGTAGAGTCTCGGGACAACTCGATGCTTTGAGCGCCCAACACCCCCCTTTCTTGCTCTCCCTCTCTCTCCCCTCTTCCACTTCCCCTGCTTCCTTCCTTTCTTACTGGCTGCTTCTGAACAGTCTCTGAGTGAGTGAGTGTGTGTGTGTGTGTGTGTGTGTGTGTGTGTGTGGTGATATAGGTGATTCAGATAGAGCAGCTGTGTGTACCGACTAGATCTAAAAGAGGGTGTTAAAGAGTTGTGGTTTTCCAGCCACACCCGCTCCCACTGATTTTGCTGTGCGCAAACACAGTTTTCCAACCACCCATATAAAAAACAAACACACAAAGCTCTGCCTCGCTTATAATCTTTCATTGCATATTCTCATTCCCTGTTCTCATTTTTAGTGATTAAATTCCCTGTTCTCATCTACAGTGATTAAATGAAATGTACCTTAGATCAGCAGCCACCTGCAGTATTTAGACAAATGCATGCATGTATAATATTAGTGATAAGCCAATATATCAGCACGGCAGTTTTAAAATAGGGGCATTTTAAGATAATCATGCAGCATTAGTCTTGGTCCCTTAAAGGCAAGTCAGTCCACTTGGTGGCCATGTTGATGACTAACATATAAGTACAGCTCCTGCCACTTGGGAAAGACAGAAGTTTGTCAGGATTACCAGCTAATTAAAAAGTGCATTCTAATTAAAAAGTGTTCATAATATAGAGAGAATTTGAATTGTCTTCTTTTATATGCAGGTGTAGCCAGGGGAGGTGGAGGGTTAGCAAACACTAAACCAGATTTAAATGTTGAGCAAGCAATCTCATTGGCTGCAGGATCAGCAGAGGCCAATCAGCTTGTGTAGTGCTGTAATGATGTGATTATGTGAAATATTAATCACAGACATTAACACTAGAAGTGCCATGGCGGTCATTTTGACCGTTTTGAATTTTATATCAGCAATAACTTTGTTGAAAAAATAAATAAAATCCTGCTGGTACCTGACTTTTCCTAAAAGTGTCTGTATTTTCATTTAAAATGTTTTTCAAATAAATTACACATAAGGCAAAAAAACAAATGAACATATTTACCTATTTCGGCCATAGACGGTCATATGACCATCTATGGCCGAAATAGGTAAATATGTTCATTTGTTTTTGCGCACTGAATTTCGCGGTATTATTATACATATACCAATATACACAACAATAAAAATGTGGTAAAAAAATACACAAAACATATTCCACAACAAATCATTTAAATGTAATGATATTCAGAACAGAACAAGAATGAAAAAATAACTATAAACAAGCCAAAATGAAATACTTTATAAGCGAAAGTGAAAGTAAGCGGCGTTGGGCTCACGTAACTCTCTAATTAGAATCAAAATGTTTCAACATTTGCGATGTATTTGGATAGTAAACTATTCTTTATTATAGGCTTTGTACTTAACTCACGTTCCAATATAGACAAAAAAAAAAAAAAATTCGCCCTCTTCACATGCGCAAAATGGTATGAATTGTACTAGGCTACTGACTATATAAACAGAGCAGTGAAATTTGTATATGTTAGGTTGACTATTTTATTATAATATTTTATTATGGCTATAATGAACAGACTGAAATGTCAAGATTGCAATGCTGGAATATGGTGTGTGTGTAAGGCGCGGGCGCGATCGAACAGTGGAAACATGAAAACATAGGCTACTCCGTCATTTTGTTCAGGACATCTATGGATATTATTTATTTATAAATGTATAATTAAACTTGTTTAAATGTACAGTTTGGTGTTGTTTTGTTTTTAAAAGATATCCTAATACAATAAATGCATTAATCTCTCAATTGGATATTTATCATTAAAGATATAGAGTTTGGAATCTAGCGGTCAAAATGACCGCTTGCGGCAGTTCTAGTAGCCTAGTTATGGAATTCTGGCACTTCTAGTGTTAACACGTTACATAGTATATAATATACTTTAAAGAAATGAATACTTTTTTTATGAGTAAGGCAGATAAAAAGCGACAGTAAACACATTAAACCCACAAACAAATTATCTCAAACCATTTCTCTCATATCTAAACCAACCAGAGCATGTGAGCAGAACGGTGTGACTCTCTGCTCAATATTCCGCTATATGCCAGTGAGCTCCGTCACCAACTGTCTCCTTGCCATCATGTACTTCAGACTCTTCCCAGAGTAAACCCCTGCAGGGGTCATGTGGTGTCAGGATATCCTACATAAAAACAAAGTCTTTGAAGCCTGCGGCTGAGCTTACATCTACCGAATCCAGAATATTACACTATCAAAACCCCCTTTTTTCCTCTCTTCATCCTTCCTCTCTTTCTTTGTCAGTGCTTTATATAGCAGGCTGATGTAAGGCCTAATGATGACTTAGTTCATAAAATATTGTGCCTGAAAGTCACAAAAACCTCATGATAAAACAACAATATGCAAACATACTCGCACTCAAAGATCTCATATAATCTGCCATTAATGACCTCAGAAAAAACAAGACTATACAAAAAGTAAACTAAACAAAGGATGTGACAGGTCAGGCAAAGCATGCCCCATTGACAGCATTCTCTCAAAAACATATGGAGACAGAAGTGTCATCATTTCCAACAGCTAAACGTCACTCTTTGACATCCATTTCCTGTTTTTACTCAACTCTGAATCCACAACAACTTTCTGTGGCCACATCTCTCAGTCTTCCCTTATGAGGACTGGGATGCGTAAGAGGACTACAAGGGTGAGCTCACTGTTTTTCTCTCAGTAAACGACGGGAAGTACTCAAGCATTTAAAAAATTTCACGGGTTAAACAGGGTCACATGGTAAGGTTTTGAGTAAGCATACATTCTATACAGTATATGATATGTAGTATCTAAACAATATCTAATTTACTTTAAGATCTTAATTTTATATGATATAATAACTTTAAATAGAATCGTTTTCTCCTTTAATTGTTTATATATAAAGATTTTGAATTTATTTTTTAATAGTACATTGATCCCACATGCTCATCAAAACGACTGATATTTTGGCTTTATTTTGAAGCATGTCGTCATTACACGTGCTTATGCCTGAGGCGAGGAAGATTTCAATACCTGATGCAGAGCTGAAAAAGACTGTAATTTTACACCTTAGGGGTCATGCATTGTGACCTTATTGTTCATCTAGAGCCTTAATTCCTGCCTGGTGACATCAGAGGTCTCCTTTAAAGGAGTGAATGAGAAAGCGGAGAGCTATGTTTGGCAAAAGAGAGCAAACAAGGAAAGAATTAGAGATCTTAATGTTGACAGCTGGTACAGCATGAAATACGAGAGGTAATATAGATTGTCTGATGAGAGTACAACTGGGAGAAAAAATTTAATCAATACATTTTAAGTTTAATTTTGTCATTTCTACCTCCATTAGTGGCATGAAACAGTATTGTATACAATGACGGTTTCAAAAAGGTTTCACAAAACACTCCTAAGGACTTCCATTGGTCACTCAAACAGATAGCCCCGCCCCGAATTCACACCACTGGCTGAGCCAATCTTGCTGGGAAAAGTTTTTCAGTATTTTCAAACAAACAGAATAGTGGCACAAAGAGAAAGTGTTTGTTCTTTTCGGGAATTTAACCTGCAAAAGGATTACTTATGGTTGTGTGATATTAAAGTATTTTAAAATTCAAATAATTACTCCCTTAAAGGTGCAGTATGTAAGATTGACAGCTAGCGGTTGAAATGGGTACTGCAGTCCAAATTCAAAATATTGGAGAGAGCCCTCCTGCTCAGACTCGACAATCACGCGGGTTGCCAGATTGAGGACACGCAACAGGAACGAGCGCAATTGACATTGGAATGCGAGGAGACTTAAGCCCTATTCGCACAGGATAAGTATTACCTGGTAACCTCTAGTCATTTGTAATAATTGCGGAGGTTGTATGTGATCTTAATCCCGTGGGAATTGGCCATGTCTGTAATTTGTAAAGTAAAAATTCCCCCGCAAATGACCTACCATATTTCGCCGAACACCGAGGTCCTGTGATAATATTAGTCCTGTGCAAATCGGCTTCTCTGTGATTTGGCGGGGTCGTTTATCATTTTTTCAAGGTTTTTGTTTCCTGTGCGCTTTTTTATCCCTCTTTCGCGAAGAATGGAGGCTGCGTTGGAGTGTTTTGATAGTATTTTGGGTGCTGGGTCATATCGCTATACACCATAAGATACAACTATACAATTTGCAGAAAGAGAAAGCTGAAAACCATCAGAAAAGCAAAAACAAAAAGAATGATTAGATGGAGATGAATTACATGTATAACAGCATGTGGTAAGTAGTGTTGCTTTCGTCAACAAAAATTATGACGAAATATTGTCGTCAACGAACCGTTATCACCTGACGAAAACGAGACGAGACGAGACGTAAATGCTGGTCATGTGACGATGACTAAAATACATGTATAATGCAATATCGTTGACGAATAAAAACGAGACTAAATGTGGTTTACAAAATAAAAACTATGCTAAAATGTCTCTTCATTTTCGTTGACCAAAACGAGACGAGACGAAATGTTATAACGTCACGACGAATGAGAGAGTTGTGCGTGAACCCAATAGGTTTGTCGGCTTTAAATTCTGGTTTGCGATCTGGTCACCCGATTATCAGCGAATTTAAGAATATTACTCCATTAGTTATTCTATTAAAATGTCTCATTGATATTTGACACATTCATAATCATTACTTTTGCCAGTTCTTTGTGACAGCTGTATGTTATTGGCAGCGTCTGGTTACATGAACGCGTCACCGCATCAGCACCAGAACATGGAGATTTTATTTTAGAGAATAATCGCACAACCTATTCGATATTCTATAATTAAATAAACTAATCGAATATCCAAAAATCGTGACTCATCCCTGCATGGAATCTCTTGTTTCTTTTCCCAAATCTTCACTCACGTCTCAGGTCTCACCCATTTTCTAAAAGGATTATAAACGTTTCTTCATGGTTCGCTTTTAATTAGGCCTATTATATTCGTATTCTTTACTGTGGTAAAGTAGAAAAACGCTGTAGGACAGATAGCCTACATTTGTACTTGCATGTCAAATTCTTTTTAACACAGTTTGTGCTTGTTAGGCCTATATTAGACATAGGGTGCGTCAAGTTTAGTTGTAAAACGCGTTTCACACGCGCGGGTGATTTTTAGTTTCACTTTCTCTGGCAGCGCAATCTCAAACATAGCCTAAATATCTCGCCCTTGTGGAGGATAAAATTCGCTCTTCAGACCAATTTACATCAAGTAGAAAACACGAAGATATCATAAAGAGATCGATGGTCTCTTTCCTGCTCGTGTCCCACATCCCTCTCAAAGCGCAGAGTGGTAGGCTATATCACGCGTCTTTGTGTGGAAATATAAAACGAGTTTTTATTTTTTTAAATAACCCCCCAACCACCGCCGGTAGTTGGTCCATTACCGCGGTGGTAAAAAAAAAAAAAAACTGCCACCGTCACAGCCAAAGCTAAATATACTAAATATAATAAGATAACCTTGTTTGAAATTCTATATTGACTGGGTTAAATAGAATTGCATTACTAAAAAGAGACTAAAATACAATTTTCATTGACTAAAACTAGACTAAAATGTCATCAGTTTTCGTCGACTAAAACTAGACTAAAATGTCATCAGTTTTCGTCGACTAAAACTTGACTAGACTAAAAAGAGTATGAACGTGACTAAAACTAATAAAAACTAAAATGACCGCTTGACACAAAGACTAGACTAAAACTAAAATTAAAACAGGCCGCCAAAAACAACACTAGTGGTAAGAACCATTCTTCTGTTTATGATATATCATACAGCTAGACCTATAATAACGACAAGACATTTCCAAGCAATAGCCTATTGACATCATATCCGGGAGATAAGTCAGTAATTTCGAGTAAAATCACAGGCTTCGCTTATCCCGTGCGAATGTGATTTTTAAATCACACGAGGTCCCCAGATAATACTAATCCAGTGCGAATAGGGCTTTACGTAAGTTGTAAGTTGATGAGTTGATTTATTGATTTATGATGAGTTGATACCGCGTTTTAATATGCTCCCGTTCATAGAGATTTTTAGATGGGTGCGGAGGCTTTTTAGGTCGGGTCGAATCTGCGATCTCTGACCCAGTTTGTTCATTTGCTTCCATGGCTGCAATATGCTGTGTTTTCCGCCAACTGGCAACCTGTAGTGGCAAAATACTATTGGGTAAATTGGCAACGTGCGGTATCGCACAGACCAAAACAAAAACAGAAATTCCGACACGGAACGCACATTTTAAGTAAAATAACTGGCTGTAGCATTGTTTTTCAGAGAAACGAGTATGTGAACTCAGCATGTTTCCTAAATATCTGCAAACATATTATAGTATTTGTAGGTTTTAGTACAGTCAAAAACTTACATCCAGCACCTTTAACAGAAAATAAAGAAAGATAAAGATTAAATATAAAATATAGTTTGATTTCCTGCAGAAATATTAGTAGCTATATTAATCATTTTTGCAATCATTAAAATAGTTGTAATTCAATTTAATTAAACTTTGTTAAATTAAAGTTAAAATCTGCATTTAAATTATTTTGTCTATGACCATGTGGGTTTCCAAGCACAAAGTGAGTATTATTGCTCCATCTGGTGGTCGAAAGTGTTAGTGAGGCTTCACAATCTAAAGCATTCCACGAACACTGATTTACTCCACTTTTCAATTATTTTGTCCTTGAAACATTGTGTTACAGGAGTGAGTTCAGTCTGTTCTCACACTCAGCTGAGAGAGACATAAAGCAGTGACAGAGGAGAAACAGCACAGATCTGCTGCAGAAGCTGAAATTATACTTTCAATCATTTTAACGACTGTGAACAAGTATGAGAACGTAACATTTTAAAGGAATAGTAGCACAAAAGAAGGTATTATGAAGTGCATTGGGGTCCAAACAACATTGACTTTCACTGTATGGACAAAAACACTGACATTTATCAAAATATCGTGTTCCTCAGAAGAAATAAAGTCATACCGGTTTGGAACAATATGAATAAATTATGACAATTTTCATTTTTGGTTGAACGATTCTTTTAATAAGCTCTTTTCATGGTTGTGAGCTTATTGATGTCTCTAAAATTACATTGTGAGGAAAATCCATCGCGACGGGATGCCAGGTTAACCTCAAGCCAACAGATTAAATATATTATTGAAGACTGAAAAGCAATTAACCTACTTTTCTAACTGAAATCAAGCC
The DNA here is from genome assembly GCF_965113295.1 of Leuciscus leuciscus. NCBI lineage: Eukaryota > Metazoa > Chordata > Actinopteri > Cypriniformes > Leuciscidae > Leuciscus > Leuciscus leuciscus. The sequence goes on along the minus strand of NC_138747.1, from coordinate 12,632,477 downwards.
TTTGAAGCCAAGACATTGGCAACCTTGTGACAGGGCGGCATTCTGGTATTTTCATGAAGAAAGTGTTTGAAAGACACCATTATCCAATCTGCTAACCCATAATACTCTATCCTGGCTCCAGCTTAGTAGTGTCTTGGTTAGCAGCACATTCATCTTTTACAACACAAATTACAGTCAGCTGCTAATGTCTGTGTTTATTATAGTGTAGTCACTGTTTAGTCTATGTTTGTGTAAGGGAAGAGGACGGTCGGCCTATTTCGCAACTTTCACACACACACATATTTACACATGCACACAAGCATGAAAATGCACACACACACATAAATTATCCAAGCAAATAGGCATATACATACACAAACTCTCATGCTGTGTTAAAATATTACAGATCCTGTTCTTTGTTAATATTGTGTTGAATTAATCTGTAATGGACATAGTTTTGTGACATAGTAGTTTGCACACAAGAAAAGAGCCATACTCAAAGTCGGCATGAAACGGGAGTTGCGATATTCTTTTCTTCCCTATTATGACATATCGGAGTGGAACGGCTTCTCGAACAATAATAAATGTAGGGCGGGACTATGAAGAGATGTTGTTGCAAAGGGGAAGTTATTTTGTTTAAAGATTACGATGGCACATGAATTTTAAAAAATGATGTGCACGTACAAATCATTTATAATAATAAATACTGCAATATTCCATAAAAATATATGAATTGTTCATTTTGATTTCATGGTGACTTTAAAGTTAAATTGTGTAATTTCTTGCTACTAGCTACCATTGGTCAGAAAAACACATAGCCCCTCCCCCAAACTCATGCCATTGGTTGAGTCATTGTTGCTGGTCGGGATGCTCAAACTCAAACAAACAGAATGATGGTTTGAAAACGCCACAGAGCCACAGTATTTACACTTGTTTTCAGGGGAAATAATCTATGAATTGCTTACTTATAGTTGTCTCTGAGATAAGAGTTTCTGAACACTGAAAAAATAAACACTTCACCTTTAAATGTCAGCTAGCAGGATGAGCAGTTAAACGTCAACAGCAAACTATCGTCATCATCTCTGTGTATTTTCACCTCTTGACCCCTTGCAGGAGACAGGAAGAACAAACCTACATGAAACTTGTAGCCCACAAGAGATGAGCCACAAAGACCTCAAAACATAAACACGCACATACGCACACTTGAAAACTCTCCTTCGTTCTTTTCAAATAAACAAGAGTTCCTCTCATCTTTCCATATTTTAAGGGTAATGACATAAGTGTTCCTGGTTCAGATAAAAACATTGGGTACATAAAGTTAAGTCTGGCTTCGATCAGAGAAGACTAGAAACAGAACTGTTTACCCAGAGACTCTTTTCAAAAGCTCAGTAAAGTTCAGAGGACACTGGCAGAGTTGTGCAGACAGGAAATGTGGGACACCAAAAAAAACAAGCAAACATCACTGTGATGTCCTATAATGAATCAGACATGCTCCGTGTAAACAAACTTTATCGGTTTCCTTTATAAAGGGTTTATCTGTATCCACAATTTGAAGAAGACTGGTACCGGGAATTATTCTTGCGAACAAAAAGCTGTCAGTACTCTCATCTGTACCTGCTCAACAAGATAGCCTGCATCCTTGGTCATACTAGACAAAAGACTGTTAGTCTCGCAAGCCAGGTTTGATTATCTGCATTATTTTGACCAATAATTGTCCATTCAAATATGAACTATAACTATCTGACTTGCATGTAAGCCAGCAATCACACTTCAGTTGTTTGTATGTGATGTTTAGGGTGGGTAATAGACCAATATGTATTTAAAGTAGTCGTTTTTAAGAGGATATGAGGGAATTTTCCCCCATATTGTGACTAACAAAATAAAATAAAATGTAATAAATAAAAATATATATTTTTTTTTTTTTATCAGTGCTTCTCAATTGAATTATCTCATTTGTGTCTCATATATATGGTCTCTGTTTTTGTCCAATTCAAACACTGTTTATATTAATCCTGAAGACCAATACATCAGCACATTACAGCGGCAGCATTGTAATTGACAATATTAAAGGTAAAGGAACCTTTAGTGGAAAGTGTGGGTAATGAATAGGCCATGAATAGGGAATGGTTTGCCAGGGAGGAAAAAATGTGAGTGACTGATGTTTAAAAGAAGGAGGGACACTGACTCTTTAGCTAAACCAGTTTGGCAATGAACCTATGACAATAAAAAACAATCAAAAAAGTTTCATCAGACTAGATGTATTACATTTTAACGGACAAAAAGAGAGAGACATAGGAACAGAGACGGCGTATAAAGGGAGAAAGAGGAAAGACAGGAAGGGAGAGACATAATGTGTTTTGTTTAAGTGTGTTTGTGCGAACAGCCTCATAAACGAAAACGAGCGAGCAGTAATCTCACTTTTCCATACCCGCATCCCCAGACTCCCAGGAGAAGGCTGGTGAAATGCTGCCTATAACGTCACATCCGTCCTCTCGCCACTGAACTTTCAACAGCACAAAGACAAACAAAACGTTTGTTTTTCCTGTCAGTTCCCTAAGCGCAAATTATGACAAATGATTATTGTCCTGGAATATTCCATGCGATAAATGCAATAGGCTTACTTGAGATTTTTTGTCCGTAAGTTCATGAAAACTAGCCTGGAAATCCAGACCTAAATCTAAAAGATCAATGGTATGGCGTCGACTAATGAAAATTGGCCAGCTCGAGGGGCGGCACCAAGCATGCATTTGAAAATCTCACTGCACGCAATTGGATAACACTACGACCAATCACAACAATAAACCCTATATGCTTAGCTACCAGCGGAGCTAACTGGTAGATTATACTCTCTTTCCGTATCCGGTCGGCAAAACAGCAATCGGCATCTTCTGTTCCTGTTTTAGATAAAAAAGCCAAGTCTAACTCGTTCATTGTAGCGGCCAAAGCCGTTTCAAACAACTGGTATTCATCCATAGGCATCTCGCAGTGTTTACTAATGACTTCAACGTCATACGCTGTCGTCATCTGTTTAGCTCGCCTCTGGCCCGCCTATATCAGATAACCCAATGTGATTGGTGCAGCTCAGATCGAGGGGCATATTTAATGAGCATGTATTATTCGACACCAGAGTAACTCGCTGAGCAAATTCAACTTGTGCTCTCTCGAGAACTCTGGAATACCAGGGTACATGAAAACACTAAGTGGTGAAGATTTACCAGTTTGAGTCACCCCTGCAGGGCTTTCCTATACCGTGTAACACATTATGATGTCTTACCTTGGAAGCAAGCTGCCGTTCAGGACAGATGGGATGCTGACACAAGATACCGGTTTTCTCCTCTTGTGCAGGTTTCTCACCTGAAACAACACACACACACACACACACACACACACACACACACACACACACACACACAGAGGTTAAAGGTCAACTGTATGTGGGAGGGAATTATAAGTGAGGTCAATTTGTAGGTCAAACTGTAAAGGTGCGGTCAAATTTCACAAACAAAAAAAGGTTCATTGTCCTTTGTCAATAGTGTAGCAATGTATAAAGCACAGCTTTCAGAACAAGCAGCTTTCTTTTGGTCTACATGGCTAATCTGTGAGACCAACCTGAACCTGTTGCGAAATCTGTGTGAGGAAATCTTTTGCCCTCATGCGACATTCTCGTTTGTGTGGATTCCCATTTAAACGACTGGATTTGACGAAATACGATAAATGTTATCGCACATGAAGGCTAATTGCTATAGATTCCCTTCGGAATTTCCTATGGATTTTTTTAATGCTGATTTTGGATTTATAAAGTAAAATAAGGTCTGTGGTAATATTACCAAAGTCCCTTTAAGACAAGTCATTTCACTCTGCGGCCATCTTTGAAATGCCTCTCGGGCATTCAAGTGCAGCTTTGAATGGGGAAACATCAAATTCTCCAAAACTGTTCACCAAGCTTACGATTCAATTTCACATTTGAAATCCCCAATGAAATCTGACAACAACTGTCTCATAAATTGTGTTTCTAAACGCTCGAATCATGACAAAAAAACTGCATTTTTCAGCCTGGACCAAGCTAACCAACTAAAGCATTTTAAAACCCCATTAGAAATAACAGGGAAAACAGTATGGCAGCAAACAAACTTTATGGAAGTATCAAGTATCCAGGAGTAATAAAGAGTTGATTAATGAAGGAGATAAATATGATTAAGACATTTCGTAACATGGAGGGACTCTTCTGAACACAGTGAGCCTGTGGGGGATATGTCCTTGGGCATAAGCCAAAAGACATAACAGCAATACAGCACAGCAATAGATGAGGCAGCTGGGGGGATATGTAGGAGAGAGAGCGATTGAAAAAACTGAGAACTACAAACAAGAGCTAGTAGAGTGATACAATTTGTGACAACTACTTAATTGCATGATATGCTGATCAAACAAAATTGCATGTATCACTTTACAACATGTATACCTCGAGTTTAGCCATCGCATCATTTCCTTCAGCCATGCCATCAAGTCCATAAAGACTAACAACTGGTACCAGGAGAGATGATTAAAATTACAATAAATATTAAACCTTGAGGAAGGGATTAACTGAGAACTGAAGAACTGACAATAACACAAAAAGGAAAAGAAAGAGGAAAAATAGAGAAAAACAGACCGAGCGAAAAAGGTTGGCGGAAATCTAAGATTTCCAGACATTACAAGTTTGCTGGCAGACTGGCTGATTTTCCTTTCAGTGAGGGCAGTGGTATTCCAATTACCTAGAAACCCATTTAATGTGAAAAAGTGCACAATTTTTCATTGATTCCACCCCTCATTCTCCTTTCTACTAATGCTGCCACCTCAAAACTGGCTGAAAAGAAGCCATTGATAATTATAGACAACAATATAATCATCAACATAGACAAGAAATAGAGGCAACATTACGTATTACTGAGAAACATTCATATAGGTTGATTTCTTACAAAATAGTAAGTATACAATGCTACAGTGATGGTATATTGATACATGGTTGTTTATTTTTTTTAAAAAATTCTTAACTTGTTTTGAAAAAAGTTAAACACCCAAACTAGTTCATTTATTCTTCTATTAACAAAGCTACATTTATTTATTTTTTTATTTTTTATTTTATTTTTTGGATGGAACTTACGCCACAACTGAGAGTCATAATTTGAGGGGTTTTTTTTTTATTATACACTTTCACACACTTAATATTGAAATTGTTTTTGATTATTTTGCTCTCATACAGTAGTTTAAGAATGAAAGACTTGGTCTGATAAGTGTAAAACAATAAAATCCATGCATAAAGGGCATTTTAGCATAAATCAATAAATGGTAAAAAAAAAAGATATATATAATGACAGAACTTGGAATGCCCATACAATGGTTGTAAATGTTTGATATTTTCATATACCATGGTATTTAAAAGGTGCAAAGTTCCTACTTCATCAAGGCATCTGTGTCTTTTCCAACATCCTGAAAGTAGAACCTCACCACACAATCCAAGCCAAACTCTAGATATTATCCTCAACACATTCCATCTCACGTCACCTCCATCTCTCCATGAAGAATATTCCATTTCTCCTTCTTTAGTCAGAGAGGTAGAGGGCACCTCCTAAAAATCCTCTATGTTAGGAATGTGCAGAATGCCAGGAACTGTTTTTCATGCCCCTCTGTTTACCCAGTTGTTTGCTGAAGTTCCTAAGGAGCGCACATCTACTGTCTCAAGTGTTAGAGCGGAAATATTTTATATTATACTTGTTTTCTTTTGCCTCCATGGGAGGAACACGAAGCTGATGCCATGGATGCCAGTATATGTTTTGGAAAGTCTGAGAAAGTCAAAACATTACCAGCTGAAGGTCTGGAAGCGGAGTTGTCATTGATTCTTTATTCCTAGCTGATTAATCCTCTTGCGTTTTAGACTTAAATGAGATTAGACAGAACCTGACATTGCAAAATTAGCTCAACCGAAGCCGTGAGTTTGGAGAGGCACAACCTGCTTATGTAACCATAGGCAGATGGGCAATGTCTTTGGGAAACTTTTTAGTCCGACTTAAAAGGAACAGAAATGACACACTTCAATTCATTACACAACTGCAAAAAAAAAAAATCAAAAAAAAAAATCACAAGCTTTAAAATAAATCTAAAGATTTGGGTAAACAGAAAAAAAAACATTTGCTTGCCTGTATGGACAAAGAGGGATAGAGTGAGTGATTAGTCAAAATATTTCCAGAGGCAAAGGTCATTCAAAGTGAGTCCAAATAGGGGCATTAGCACACAGATTAAGGATAGTATATGGACAAACTAAAACTCACTCTCCCCCTGCACTTTGCTGTCACAGTCTTAAACCTTCTGACTACTTAGTGGAAACCAAACATGTGGTTCTCCACACAAAGACAAAACAAAGGTTTCAAAAAAGAAAGAAGCCATTTTGTTGGACAAGACCTGCTGTAAGTGTAAAGGCATAGATTTACACACACACACACACACACACACACACACACACACACACACACACACACGCTGCTCGCACCCACGGGTTTTCATGTTTTAAGGGGACATTGCATAATGATTTTTATACTATACAAACTGTATATTCTATCCTCTAACCCTAAACCTACCCATCACAGAAACCTTTCTGCATTTCTCAATAAAAAAAAAAATTTAAAAAAAATTAAAACTCTTAGTATGATTTATTCACTGCTTTCCTCATTGGGATTTTGGATATTGCCATCTTTGTGGGGACATTTTTATCCCCATAATGTAGGGTTTACCAGGACCACACATACACACACACACACACACAGACACACACATAGACACACACACACAGACACACACACAAATAATAAATACAATTGAATAAAACTAACATTATTTATTTAATGTCTTGTCTTGCAAAGCCTGTATGACTCACTTTTTTTCCATGGAACACAAAATGAGTTTGTTTATCCTTTAGCTGAATGTCCTTTATTGTTTCTCTTTCCCAATGAACGTATAAGGTGACCACAGATTTTCTAGGCCAGATTTGCAGCAAATAACTAAAGTCTCAGCCTATCCCTCACATAAAACTATTATATTTAGGAAGATTTGGAAAATTGTGCATGTGTTGTTTGGACTACTTTTATGATGCATTTAAGATGTTTGTTCATTTCAAAGCTTGATAGTCCATGGTCTTCATCCCCGTTTATTATTTTGGAAAATATCTTAATTTGTAACAAAAAAATAATAATTCCACAGAAGAAAGAAAGTCATGCATGTTTGGGAATGACATGAGGGTGAGTAAATTATGACAACATTTTCATTTTTTGGGTGAACTATAGGCCCTCTGAGAAAAAACTGCAATCTTGTACCAGTCATTCAATAAAAAAAGTACTTAGTTGTAAGAAGAAACATGGCATGAGAAATTTGGCATAACACGGAGCATATCCATCTTCAATTTTATATAATTTCTTCAAAATTACAAACAAAAAACTTTTAAAACACAATTTTGCAATTTACCTTTAGGGTAAAAAATAAATAATGATTCAACCAAACTGTCTCACACCATTCAATGGTGTCAATTAAAATCTCTTACCACAAGACTTCTGGGTAATGTCCATGAGGGAGGTCCAGGTGTACTTCTCCACTCCCAACTCACTCTGTGTACATGGCAGAGTTTCCAGTTCATAAGACCCATGCCGTCGCCAATAGAACATCGTGCCTCACAATCCAAGCACAACCGATAAATCTAACGCCACATCTCACTTGTTAACACGGAGGAGATTGAGATGAAGTTCTTCACTCCTTGAACCAAACATCAGTCTTTAGATGAGTACTTCTCATCATGTTTCCCCAAATTAGAGAATGTACTAAAACTTGAGTGGCTTCTCTTGTGGAGAAAAGTTCTCAGAATACTGGATTTCTCTAAAGTTTCCAGGCAGGGTGCTTTGGACTTTGTGAGCCAGTATGTGAAGGGGGAAAAAGAGGGGGGCTTGACCCACACAGCACGCCAGACAAGCGGTGCATTCATCCACATGTGAAGTGCATGCTGGGATGTGAGGGAGACTTGGACCTGTGACTTTTCAGAATGGCAAGAGATACAAAGCTGCCTTTTGAGATGTCCACCTACTTGTAGCCCACAAACTCCATGCATCTCAAAGTTACAGTATCATATAGAGCAATGAAGCAGAAATCATAGTTTACAGACTCTCAAGCCAGAGTCAATGATATAGAGCAAGTAATGGAGGACAATAACCTCTCAAAAGCAGGTTTAGAAAGTTGAAAATGAGAAAGGGTTAAGATAAAGATTAAAAGAATAGCTGCAAGAGTTGGCGAGTGCCCTCCAGAACCCCCACAATTTCTAATTTTGCTCTGACAAATTAGAGAGTAGCATGGGAGAGTCTTAGCTGTTGGGATCCAACATTTCCAACCATATGGTAGTGATTTGGAGCAGTGTGACGTGCAGGGGTTAGTTTTAATGACCAGGCTTCCAGTGGCAGTCAAGCCAATACGCCGCAGTCTCAGACTCTGTGAGCTTAATCATTCGCTGGGACATGTACAAACAACAAAGCTCTTTGCATCTTCACATTTCTCTCTGCAAGCTAGTGTACGACAATGTCTTTTATAAGTACAGCTTATTTCATCAGGCTGTTTTTACATTCAATATTACGTTCGAACTTTATTGTTGAGACATCATAGCATTCTTGTTTCTGCTGTACGTTGCTCTGTAGTTGTTGCTTGACTATTCAAATAGCTCGTCTGGTGCACTGTTGTGCTCACTCACGATTCTGAGTACATAAAAGACTTTAAATAAAGACTAGGACTGTTAATCAATAACGGAGTAATCATTAATTAATCAGGTTAATCACATATAATCTCACTGATAAAAGCAACCAAATGAAGATAATTCAAGATTACAATGTGGCAGACGAAAGCATGACTACAAAACATGTCTTTAGAAATACATTGTTCAATTGCATTTAATCGGATACAAATAAATAAAACAGTCTAGAAGTCAGTATGAGTGTCTATTCACATGAGTGTCTATTATTTAACACTAACTTGTTAAATAAATAAAAATATATATAATTTATAGTCTTTAAAAGACATATAATAATAAAAAAATTATGCGATCTCCATCTACGATGGTGCATTAGCACCCCTAGCGAGATTGTAATATACAAGTAATATTAATTTGTTTAAATGCTAATGATCATCACATACCACACCCAAATTTTGTCTGCAGCATTGCATTTGGCTGGTCATCATGCTATCTTCAGCTCATAATACTCAGCGTGTAAAACATATGTTACCACCAGAATGTTGGCCACACATGAAAGAACACTGTGGTGTGACAGCTACAGTCAATTATAATAACTAGGCTAATCCCCTGATCTGTGATTCTCCTGACAATGTTTATCTTTGTTTAAAACACTAGCATTAGGACAGTCATGCATGCACGTGGCGAACTATCTGAAACCAGTAATGGGCTTGGTTTGGAGGCTAGATGGCAAATTAGTCAGCCAAGTGACAGTTCCCAAATAGCCTAGACAGTTCCATGCAACGGCTCCTATTCAAAATCAGGTAAACAGGTCTCTGTTTCTGGTATTCTTCATCATAAATTCAAATACTTAGACTATATTTGACATTATTTTAAGAAATACTACTCAATTGCTTCACTGATAAACTGTGAGCTTCATAAAAGCCCCATTTGTTAGTTTGAAGTTTGAATTTAATAACTATGGCCCTGGACCTCACAGACAGAACATAAAAGGTATTTCCTTTGGTTGGCAGAGTCACTTTGTTTCCACTGTCAAACAAATTTTTTATAAGGATTTCAAACTATTTATATTGCCGAAAAGAATATAAAAATTAATGATCTTGTGGTCAATCTTGCTGGGAAAAAAATTAATTAGTTGCACACTATGTGAGTTCCATTGGCTAGCAAGGGTTGTTATAGGGGAATGTAAATACATTTGTTTAAATGGACATAAGACATTTCATGTAAACAACTGAAAGGAAATCTATAGAGAAAAACACAGGAGGGAAATTAATTGTACATTTAAAATGTAATAATATAAATACTGGCCCTCTAATTATAATAGTCAATATCTATGAATTGGAACCACTTCATGTAAAATCAGCTGATATAACTTTTATCTGGAAAAAAAAATCTACCTAAATGCAATCTGCCCTTGCAGCTGTTAAAAAGGAGCTGTTGGCTGTATACAGATTAAATCACAGACATTTCCTCATGATAAGCCTTTGGAGAAGTAAACCACAGAGCCTTCTGCCTACCTGTCACAACGTAAGCACAATTTAACCTAATCTAATTGTGAGGAATGAAAAAAAGTCATAAACAAGAGTGGCATAAAATCTTGATTTAAATAGCCAAAAAGGACATAATCCTGTACAGACAGACATTATTACGAATAAAACCAAGTTCAGTCTATTTTCAGGAATCAAAAACACAGTACAGAATCAGTTAGTCAAAAGTGGCTGACTAGTCTAGGGTCAGAATGTACAGAAATCACTCCGATATCACACCTGCAGCCTAAGAGAAAACTAGTCTAAGTTACCACCCTTACCTGGTTAATACCCAAGTTAAAATAAAGGAATGCTTATTCCCAAACTTGTGAAAATAGTGTTTGTCTAATAACTCATTGTGAAAATACAAAAACCACATACGCACGATAAATATATCAAATCTCAACTGGCTTACAAGACGAATAGTTTTATGATACGTTCTTGGTGATTTTGAAGCTTGACATCCTCAGTCATCATTCATTTTCATTAAATGAAAAGTGACTGGGACATGAAATGACGACAGAATTCCGGATGAACGATCCCTTTAAGACATCCTCAAAACTTATCACGTCAGCACGCTGTTTTAGCACTAGTTTTCATCATTTCCACAAATATGCCCAATATACAGGTACACCTCACATTATTGCAGCCGGTAACACATAAGACAAAATGCCACTTACCAAGTAGCAAACGAAGTCCAAGCCAGCTCTTGGGTGGCGAACCGTATCGATGCATTATGTGCTGTTAACCATGTGGGTTAATTCCCAAATCCGACGTATTCATCTGTTGTTCTCAGAGATGAGACATCCGCTGCTAAGTGTCAGCAGTAGAGCAGACATGAGCTCTGACGCGCTGTTGGCAATCCTCCAAAAACAAAGTCACTTGAACTAAGTTTGATATTACTGACATCTATATATGATATACAACGAATAATGGTGGTTCCCAATAGGCTACTGCAAGCTATTACGTTTCTTTAAAATATCTTATCTCTTATCTGTATGCTTGAGTAACGTCCAAAGCGCTTCACCTTCCGTGTGCTGAAGAGACACAGAATGACCTGTTGACTGTGCCGTTGACGCACGAAGTTTTTGTCTCCTTTCTGGCCTCAAGGTTTACTGAAACTTATTGAATTGCGTTGTAAGAACATGGCATATCCACAAGTCAACATGACATTTTTTTTTTTTAGCACGCACAGCTTTGTGTCATGTTAAAAAAAGCAGACATGTTATTCCATAAAAGCACTGTTGTCTCCTCCGTTTCCTATTGTTACTACCTCCAACTTCATTGTGTCTTACCTACTTTACACGCAGGCGTTTCCCCAACCTCCCTTCCCCATCTTCTCTTTCAGCAATCTGACATTTCATTTTACCTTTCAGACCGGATATTTAACGGCAAAATGCTACATTTATTCTGCTGTCCAACAATTGACACCTAGATCTATTCAATTTACTGCCGCTCATTTCTGCATTGACACGTGACTTTCTCAAACTGTACTGTTCTTATTTTTATTTTATTTTTTAAATATATATATATTTTTTTTTTAAACAGACTGTTTTTTTCTTTTTAATGAACAGTCTCATGTTTGAGTGTGGCTATTTTTAATTTTCCATTTATACATTCTTAGTAGATAAGGTGCTTCATAGAACATTTTAGGGTTTCCCATCATGTGATCATTTGATAGATTTAGTTTAAATAATACATTTTGTTTTTGTTCATTTTTATTTGTATACAATTTTATGAATTAAACAGCTCGTGAACATACTTTATCAATTGAAAAAACTGAAATAACCAGTTAATCAATTGGGCCCTAATTTAACTATTCTAAGCGAATGGTCTAAAGTCAACGGCGCAAGTGCGCTTAGACATGAATCCGAATCTACTTTTGCTAACTTAACAACGGGGAAAACGCTGTTGCGCTCGCGCCATGGCGGATTGCTATTTACAATGGTGGAATTTGCAAGCGGAAAGACTGAACGCTTCTCCAGAGAGGAAACGGATCTGCTCGTGCGCGAGGTTTAAGCGCGCAAGCAGACCATCTATGGGACAAGCCGGATTCCACCATATCTTTATGTACACAATAATAATCTTTTACATTGTAATCCTTTTATTTGTAATATTTGTAATGTTTGTGGTGCTGCTGTGCGTCCCTGTGTGTTTAATAAGCAGAGTGTACGCGCATTGTGCACCCGGCTATGGGCTCATATTACTAATGCGCCCTTTAAATAACAAAAAAAATATTGCGCCATTGAGTTTAGACCAGATTTTTGTTGGTCTATTTCAGTTGCCTCAAAATAAAAACGCACCAACAATGCGCCTGAACACACCTTGTTTTCAGGCCAGCACGCCCATTGGTGCACCAATGGGCGCAAATGCATTTGCTATTTAAACAACATGGCGCAGGACGTGAAAATGATAACTGCGTCAGGCTGAAACTAGCTAAAAACACTTACGTCCTTATGCATTTGTTAACATACATCATAATTAGCTGTTAAATATGTTTTCAATTCTCATCATCAATATATCATCATCATTTTCCAAAAGTGACTCAACTGATTTAGAGTCGCCAAAAAATGGAAGTTGCAATAGTCAATTCTTCCCTATTGTGACGTATCTACAAGTGAGCTTCTCGAACAAGAAAAAAATTTGCCCTTATACAGTAAACAGCGTCAGAGAAGAGAAGAGAAGAGAAGAGAAGAGAAGAGAAGAGAAGAGAAGAGAAGAGAAGAGAAGAGAAGAGAAGAGAAGAGAAGAGAAGAGAAGAGAAAAAAACAAGAATAGTCCATTTTGATTTCATGGTGACTTTAAAATAATGAGGCACTCTCTTGCCAACCTACCCCCATGCCTTTTCATCTCTTTTCAGTACAAGCAAACCTGTTCATGGCTTGCCAAGCTGTCCATATGTGGAGTATTAACCATCTGAAGCTCTCTCTCCCCCTCCCCTACATTAAACACCTTGTGCATAAACCACACTTACTCTCTTCTGCAAAACAGACGATTCTGCCTTAATCTTCTGAGCTAATACTCACCATCACTACTATTTGGGTTCTATATAGCTGTTCCTGACACAGCACGTCTGGAGAAACGATCTTATTCTGTCACTGTGTGCAAAAAAACTCATGGTGTTATCCATCACATTTGAGACTTATTTGTCCTTGCTAGTGAATCATGTGTCTGGAATGTGGACATGATGTTCCCAACTGCTGAGTTGAGCAGGATTGGTGCCCTGAGCTGGTGAGCTAAATGGTAGACCTGGATGATCTATACCTGGGTTGTTTTGGATCAGATCCCATCAACGTGTAAGATCGCTCTTATCAGGTGTGACAAATCCCTAATCCATTCAGGTTGACAACAATGCTTTTGTAAACCTGCAGGTCTGTCAGACATTTTAGGGAAGGGTAAATCTGTGGTTTGTTGTTTCTTATCCCACACCTGACCATGGTCTATAAAACAGATTAAAAGAGATTACCTCATCTTTGATCAAATGTGCACAAAAAAATACACCGGCTGTCCTTTCTGCCAAAGAAAACATGCATATGGTCTCACTACCCTCATACAGAGTAATAAATCAATACATTAATGATGGTCTAAATTATATACTCATCATTACCATCCTCACATACTGTATGCAGTCCATTGAAAATTATCACTGGCTTTTGTGAGCTGAGCATATGTGTCTGCTCAGACTCATGGCTAACTGTCTCTACAGGCTTTTCTTAAGCTGATTAGCAGCTCGGCAGATTAATTCATTAGTTTGGAAAAATAATGAATTTAGGCCATTGTGTCAGTGGACTGGGACCAAATTTAGTTCTATTTTTCTTCAGACTATAACACATCTATCTGCTATCTTTTTAAAATGAAAACATGCATATGTTCCAAAAGTAATAGTAAATATTTACATTGAGATACATTTTTTTTTATATAATGAAATTATAAGAAAGAATGATAATCGAATTGAATATTGAATATTTTATATAAAACAATGTCATGTTGGGGGCAATTGTAACAGTGGAAAAAAAATCATATTAACCCTCAATTCCCCAAATAAGAGTGAACCTCAAAGTAGTCATATAATTTCTTAATACTTAAATTAGTAGTTAATATTACTGAATAGTTCATGTCAAAAAAATTCTGTGCGGAAAATGTTGGCATACCCCACATGGCCTTTTCACCTGTTGACAGCTGAATATGCTCCCTAAGGTCAACAGAGTGTTTTCCCATCTTCAGGTGAAAGATGTCCCTGAATGTACAGAGATGGTCTGAGAACAGACCTGTCGTTGTTTATGTATAAATGTCCTGAGTGTTTTGTTTGCACTTCCTTGCCTGTCAGAGCCGGGCTTCTTCTGGCACTTTACATTCCATACTTTAGCCCGAAGACTTCACAAAGTTTGCTGCTTTGGTTTCTTGTCAAAGTTTGTATGACAGATGCATTTCCTCTGTGACTATTGTTACATTGTTGGTTTATTCAGCTTGCCTATGAGTTTGCTGTTCTAGATGTAAAAATAAAATAGTTTAATATGCAACATTTCTGTCAGTTTTTTTTCTTTTCTTCAGAAAGCCATCAGAGGTTAATTTTTTGTCAGGAATAAATTAAGAACTTAAAGTGTGTAAATAATCAAACAAAAATAGTTTTAAAATTAGTTAAAATCGGAGCGGTTTGTGACTCAAATTTATGCGTTTCAAAAGCAACATTATCAAAGTTGCAATAAATCTGCAGCTTTCAGGTACAGGTCAGTGCTCTTTAAGTTGTTATGTTCATTATTATTGTAATGTTATGTGCTTGAGACATGAGGTAGTTTAACGCTGTCTCTTGTGACTCTTTTGTTTGCTCCCTGCTGTTAGAATTGTTGAATTATTCCAAATAAATAGATTGAGATTCACAAACAAATGTAAAGAGTTTCACAAAAATGTATAAAACTCACAAATAAATAAAATGAGATTTGCAAAAAATATATAGATATTTACAAATGTTTTTTAAGTCACAAACACAACTCTGCCTGGCATTTAATTGTGAACCGCTTTCTGTGCATTTGTAAATCGCTGGACGCATTTGTGAATAGCTTCTTGTGCATTTGGAAATCCCCTCACGCATCTGTGGATTTTGAAACACTTCTAGCGTCAACATGCAGACAAATCCACAAATAAGTGGACTCCACCCACCGTTTACTCAAGCCAATCAGATAACGGCCACATAGAGCTGACCAATCGTAGCACATTCTCGCTACAACCAATCACGTTAGGATCTACAATAAGGCTAGTCTTGCCCTCAAATAACTTTGCTCATTCATTTGCATTGGCTCAAATAGGAAGTGTACGGCTAAGGCCCATACAATTGCTTCAGTAAAATATGTTTAAAATTTGTATTTCGTTAGAGTTATGGATTTCGTTAGACACAAGCCAAAACACATTTTTATGAGAATTTGAAAATGCTTTGAATGTGCTTTTAAGGAGGCGTGGCTTTGGAGACGCTCTGAAGGGCGGGTGAGATCTTATCAGGGGGCCAATGTTTCGGAAAACATTGACGCTTCCCCGGGCGCCGCCATTGATTAGCAGACCCCCACCTGCTGTTAGCATTCCATTGACTCCCATTCATTTTGGCGTCACTTTGACAGCGAATAACTTTACATCTGAGGCGTTTAAAGACTCCATTTGTCCATTATTTATTTCTAAAGAAACACAAAAATGTACAAAAGGCTCCATTACCATGTATCTTACGTTATGGCCCCATAGATGCAGTTTTTGTAAAAATAGGCTAACGATTGCGTCATAACCACGTGACTCTCTGTCGCACAGTAGAGAAATTACCGTATGGACAGGGGGAGAAGCTCGCGCGCAATCGGGGGGACGTGGAGGCAAAATGACAAAATAATTAATCAGAATACTTAGCAAAAGTGTCTCCTGCTCCTAGCTCATGGACACCTCCTACTCACACTCCCCGTCTCTGCAAGTTTCGGAAGGGAATGATTCAGATTTCTCTTGGCACAGCTACTAGAAGACAGACGGGTTGCTCACATCACATCTACGTCGTCAAGCTCAGTTTGAGTCTGCGCAGTACGGTCAGCCATCAGGAAGTGAGTGCTTCTAATTGACTTCACTTTTCTCCGTTGAAACCTATGTGGTCGCTGTGTCTAGTTTATATACTGTCTATGTATCTTATACGATTGCTCCGAAATTGCCTACCCTATACCGTCGATATGAAGCAGAAGTTGCAATCGTCTTCTTTTCCCTGTTGTGGCGTTAAATGGCAGGAATTTATTGGATCGTTGTTATTTGCTAATTGCTGCAATCTCATGTGAGTGACAGTTTGCTGGAGGGGAAAGGTTATTTTCCCGCCCTTGTGGGTGCACATGTCATCACCAGGGATGTTTAGGGGATCTTTAGTTGCAAGATGTAAGGGAAGTGTTTTCTTGATTAAAGATCATGATTCAAGATCATGAAAGCATGTGAATTCTTAAAAAAGCTTATGTGCACAGATAAATAATTTATAATAAATACTGTGCATTGAGCCTACATAAAAATAAGAGTTGTTCATTTTGATTTCATGGTGACTAAAAAACTTCAGAAATGTAGTGTGTTATAACTTAAGTCCCCCTGTCACAATTGCCCCCGGTCTCCCCTACTGTATTCATCTCAACTGTTCATTTATCTTGAAGGTTAAATTTAGATGCTTGAAATTGGAACTGTCAGCAGCATAAAGCCAAAGTCTGCAGTCAGAGAGAGTAAAGAGAAAAAGAGAAAGACTGCCTGAGGTCTTGATCAGATGGTTCTTAATCAGTTTCTTTCCACCACTCCCCTGTCTTTCCCTTCCTTCAGTTTATTTCTTTAGTTTCCCATGCCTCATGTCTACAGTGAGTTTTATCCTTTCACTACTATGTTTCCTCCATATCCACCTCTGACCACCCCATGAATAAGATATGACTATGCAAGATGTGGATACTATTGCATAGTTATTGCAAAATCTATTCTGCAAAATACACAAAATATGAGTGCATGCTTATTGGGCTAAAATACTAAAAGCGTAAAACTACTAAAAAATTATAATAATGAGATACACACGGCAGAGCTTTTTGAATGTGTATAGCTTATTGAACGACAATTCTGTGGAGTTCTTTGGATACGGATTCCATGAAGGCCTGGCTATGACTGAAGCAAAAACTTGTTTTGGTTTCCCATGTACTTTTATCGCTCTGTCTGGTTTTGGTACTCATGCATTTACTTCCCCCTGGTGGTAAAACCTAGTAAATACAGGACTTTGACAGACTGTAAAAGTGATTCTGCTATCACATGAAATCAAGGGACTGAAATTCTGAGTCACCTGGGTCTTCTTTACGCTTTGTCTCTGCTGCTTTTCCTGGTGACAGGAGTGGTTAACACTTGGATGTGAGAGTGAGTGTGCTGCTAGATATTCCTCTGGGCTCGCGCTGTCAGATTTCATTCCCTCAGGCACAAATATACTGAGTTCAGTGTATCCAGCCTGCAGGCTATCATCAACAAAGAAAGCACAGTGGATTTGAAGTTAGCCGGTTGCAGCTGCATTGCAGGTTCATATTTATATGGAGGGGGGTTGGTTTAGGACCGTCAAAACCTAAAATCACCTGCATTAGGGGGACCAGCCAAAAAAAAACGTCTTTATGAACAGTTTTAATGAAAATAAATGGGAAAGGTTTGCATGACAGTTAGGGTTTTATAGTTATGGATCATGTGACCATGTAATACGCATGACGTCATCGTTTTCACAAATTCACATTTTTGTTACATGGAGACGGTAAAGGCATCGTTTTCAAAACCTTGCACTTTGAAACTTATTTTCAAAAGCTTGCGTTTTCAGGCCCCCAAAACGCTGTTGTCGTGTAAATGAACGGCCAAAGTGCATAAAACGTTTTCTGTTTTCAGTTTGAAAGCAGTGCCATGTAAACATACCCGGCCTAAGGGCCCTATCATACACCCAGCACAATGCGGTGCCAGGCGCAACACAAGTGTTTTTTTGCTAGTTCAAACGTGGTGTGATCGGGCGCATTGTTGGTGCGTTGCTATTTTGAGGCAACTGAAATAGACTGCGCCATTGACCAACAAAAACCTGGTCTAAAGTCACTGGCGCAGTATTTTTTTTGTTGTTATTTAAAGGGAACATTATTAATATGCGCCTATAGGTGAGTCCACAATGCGCGTACACTCTGCTAATTACACACACAGGGACGCGCAGCAGCACACAAACTAGCCAAATATTAAAAATAAAAGGATTACAATGTAAAAGATTAATATTGTGTACATAAAGATATGGTGGAATCCGGCTTGTCCTGTAGATGGTCTGCTTGCGCGCTTTAACCTCGCGAGCAGATCCGTTTCCTCTCTGGAGATGCTTTCAGTCTTTCCGCTTGCAAATTCCGCTATGTAAATAGCGAATTCGCCAATGGCACGAGCGCAACTGGATTTTAAAGGGAATGGGAGATGAGACTCTGATTGGTTTATTGCACGTTATGCCCCAAACACACCCATTAATCATTAAGAGAATAGGGACAACACTTTTAGTGTCGGTCGCACCAACCATTTTCCCCGTTGTTAAATTAGCAGAAGTGGATTTGGACACGCCCTAAGTGCACTTGCGCCGTGTGCTTAAGACCATGCTCTTAGATCGTTAAAATAGGGCCCTAAGTGTTTAATGTCACTTTTGACTTTTTGGCATCTAATTTTTAAAAATGTATCGTCAATGGTAGATATATATCAATCGATATATTATGCTCATTTGTGTTGGTTACTGAACTAAAAGTATTGTTTATATGTAATTAAACTATACAGTAGCATCATACTGTACATTTTTTTTTGCTGTGACAAGCAGCTTAGTGACTATTATGAGCCTCCCACTTATTTGAAATTGTTTTGTGTGAATTCCATGTATTCTAGTTAATACTGCACATGTAAAGCATACATGTGCTACCCACCCACACTCACACAAATGGTACACACAGTTACTCCTCGCTTTAAGGTTTGAAAATCTGCTGTACGTTAATTTTAGCATAACACTCTGTCCACTCTCCATATGTTATATCACTTCACAGCAATAAACCTTATCTTGATAATTTCTCGAGCCATTATAAACTATTTTAAGCTTCATCCGTGACCTCTTTCTACATACCACCCATTCTAATTAACATTTAAAATAACCTCTAAGCCCGATGGCTACATTTTCCCCACGTGCTTCCTGATCAGGTTCGACATTGTATAGAGATAAAGCCTAGACAGAGCGCACCACAGACACAAATCAATTTCCAATCCTCCCACATTGAAAACACTTTATAGATTACCACACTGGCACAGGTCTTTTTTAGGCTGACCCTCGCTCATTACAAAGCTAACTATTGGATTTTGCCTCATTAAGACAGGGCCACATGCCAGAGTGCCCCCACCTGAGGTCAGCAGCTTCTTATCTCTCCTTAGACAGTTAGAGGAACTAAAATAACAATGGTGAACTCCCTCACAGTTACAGTAGCCCTGCAGAAACCTCCTACCTACATTGAAACTCTTTATGTATTTTTAGTCGCAGTATATGCTGTTGAGAAGCTAAATGACCCTTCTGGAATGATCTAGAATCAAGCATTCCACTCACGTCCTCACGCAGAAGTCTCAAAGTGAATAAATGGATGATGGTCTCTAAAGATCTTCTAAGGTGCCTACAGGAGCTCCATCACTCACAGTTCTCATTTCGGTACCCCCTGCAGACTGATTGCATTACAGCAGAGCTCTCATCCATCGCAATAAAAGGGAATAATGAATGCCGGATTCCATAGCGCGGGTGTTATGACATATCCGTGAGGGCTTTTTTTATTTTTCTTTGTTCAGGGTTAAGTTAATGTTCTAAAAGAAAGTAAACATTAAAAAGAGGCATTGATCTAGATTTTCTGTCTGATACAAGGGTCTCAAATGGTCTGGGTTTTGTTCATGACTAACTAGCTTTAGTAATCTAACTAACTTCTTGGAAACAAGCTCCAAATAAATTTATTTAAAGGTGAAGTCTCTAGGGTCACCAAAATTGAATTTTCAATTACATATCTGCCAGTGTTCAAAAACAATCAATTTACCCTATAACTCAACCTACTAATTTCAGCGCAATCAATGGTTTACTAATAGCTCTCTCTGTAAATGAATCAGGGATATGAGAAAGTATTAAAACATAAAAAAAAAAAAAAAAAAAATAAACCTTTACTAAACATTTTTAGATTAATTTACAATAAAAATATTACATACAGAATCTGGGAACATGAGAAAGATTCATGAACTCACAAAATCAATGTATAAAATTTTAAGAGTCTGTGTCCAAAACAAAAATTGACAGCTTTGAAGTGGGCTTGTCTTCTGTCATTACATTTGTTCACTTATAATTATGGATTTATGTTGTAACTCATGGCTGATTTAACATTTGAACACAATTTCCAGGTCTCTGCGTTAATACAAAGCATTGTGAATTCTCTTAGAGTGCCATAAGAATGTGTTAGTAAATCTATGATTGGCATACTAATGGGAGTATAACCTCACTCGCTGACTTTAACAAAGACTTAAGAGTGATGGTCCGGACAGATGTAACAGCCGCGAAATCCTCTATTGAAGTGATCCTCCTTGCCTCATCCTATCCTTTAATCTTCCTCTCTGTATCTCTGTTTGGTGTGTCACGGTTGTGCAGGTCAGGACATAGACTGATAGCTAATGAGACCTTTCTGCATTAGTTGTTTTCTCATCTGGAAACAAGACACCTAGGCCTGTAGATCACAGCTTAACTCTAGCATCCACTGACATCCATCTTATATTACAGTTTTGGATGGCCTGAAGGCAGCGGCCATTCGTGACACAACACCGTAGCATTCATCCCTATGTGCATCATTTTTCTTTATTAATAAGCAGCATTGCAGATGGCGGAGCATGAAAATGGGATTTGTGTGAATACGCAATGAGAGATTCAGAAACATCTTCATATTTGACAGTAAATAATTATGGAAATCCACATGATCATGTACATTGGAGTTATATAACCGCTGTATATTATGCAGAGTTATAATAACTGAATTTTTTTACAAATCCAAGCACATGCAGAGATATTGATCACAATAATGGTGACACATTGACTCCAGGGAGACTAATGCAAAATAAACATTTCCATTATAGTCACTTATTAATGTTAATGTTGTTTTAGAAGGGAAAAAAGGTTGAAGAATCTCTTCAGGAGAACAAAATATATGAAATGTACAAAATATGTTGAAAAAATTATCTTCAATTCAATAGCTTCCATTGAAAATTACCCTCAAAAGTAACTGAAGATTTTTTTTTTTTTTTTGGACAATAGTAGAATGTCCAAAAGACGACTATAGGGTGACCACCATCAAACAAACCAAATGTGGGATGATTACTAAGTTTGTGTGGGACAATGTGGGACATGTTACCAACACTAAAACATAACTTGAAACTATTATATAGCCTAATGTCTATCTAACTTAATAAAAACATTTGTATTCTGCCTTTCATTTGATAAAAAATACTTTGTTCTTTAGTCCCTTCCAGAAAACATTACATCACAATGTAACATAACAGGCCGGCCCTATCTTACACCCGGCGCAATGCAGCGCCAAACGCGATGCAAGTGTTTTTTGCTAGTTTCAGTCCGACATTATCATTTTTACGTCCTGTGCCACGTTGTTTAAATAGCAAATGCATTTGCGCCCTTTTGTGCACCAATGGGCGTTCTGGTCTGAAAACGAGTGTGTTCAGGCGCATTGTTGGCGCGTTTAAATTTTGAGGCAACAGAAATAGATATTTCTATTTTTTTGCAATTTAATGAGCGCGTTAGTAATGTGCACCTATAGACCTTATGTAGCCCCGCCCCTTTTCAGCGCTGCGCTCGTTGTCTTTTGACTTCCGGTCTGTATTTTCACAGCAATGTTGCGTGTTTATGAATGAACGGCTCATTTTAAATTCTTCCCGGTCGACTGACATTTGTTAAGTCATCTGCTTTAAACATTACAGTCCTCATGATAACTTTCGTTAACTTTGCATTAAGTAAATCCACTTCAAAAGCTAATTACTCCTGGACAGCAGCGCCATAGAAATATACAGAGCCACCGCAAAAACGGAAGTTAAAAGACAAAATTCTAAAGATGGCGGCGCCCTTGTTTCTCTGGCGCATAAGGTCTATAGGCGGGTCCAGAGCCATAGAGAGAGATGGCTCATCTCTCTCTATGGCTCTGGGCGGGTCCACAACGCGCGTACACTCTGCTTATTAAACACACAGGGGCGCACAACAGCACACGTGCCAAATATTTAAAATAAAAGGATTACAATGTAAAATATTATTATTATTGTGTACATAAAGATATGGTGGAATCCGGCTTGTCCCGTAGATTATCTGCTTGCGCACTTTTACCTCGCGCACGAGCAGATCCGTTTGAGCTCTGGAGAAGCGTTCAGTCTTTCCACTATCAAATTCCGTCATGTAAATAGCGAATCTGCCATGGCGCGAGCGCAACTGGCATTTAAAGGAAATGGGAGATGAGAGTCATCATGAGACTCGGATTGGTTTAACGCACGTAAATCCCAAAACACACCCGTTACTCATTATGAGAATAGGGACAACCCTTTTAGACCTGAGCCCAAAGGCAGCAGTCATCATGCAGATAACTTGAAACAGTTCTGACCAAGTCCAACTAAAATCCAACAAAATAAATAATGAACTAATAAAATATAAAATGACATCAAATTAGTTCATTGACAGTCTTATATATTAAGAATATTAAATATGTTGCCATTATTCCGCCTTGTAAAATTTTTATTTGCCGAATTATCCATTTGTTTTCTGACAGGGAACACATGAACGAATCACAGCTCCACATTTTGATTGACTGCAGTCACAACCTACTAGTGGCCATGTTTACTCCTTTCTTTTCAACCATTGGATAGGATTTAAAAAACGGCTGTTGTAGGCTAATTCTACTTCTGACGAAGCGCTGTTAAATATAGGTGAAAAACTACGCCGCAAAAAGAATAAATAAAATGCTTTCTTAAAATGGTAAAAGAACGCATGCACGTTTTCTTAATATGATCATTAAAAACCAACAGACTGATGAAAATGTGGGACATTTCTCAATATGCGACGTGCGGGACAAGGGGTGAAAATGATGTGCGGTGAAAACTCAAAGCCAGACGGGTGGTCACCCTAACTATATCTAAAGGGATTCTGGGTTATATTAAAGGGGTCATATGATGGTTCTAAAAAGAACATTATTTTGTGTATTTGGTGCAATGTGTTTACGCGGTTTTAGGTAAAAAAAAGTCATTATTTTACACATGGGCTATACTGTACATTATTGTTGCTCCTCTATTCCCTGCCTTTCTGAAACGCGTCGATTTTTACGTCATTCTGAAAAGCGGGGTGTGCTCTGATTGGCCAGCAATCCAGTGCATTGTGATTGGCCCAAAAACCTTAAGCGTGTGATGGAAATTTCACGACCCTTACCATATTTTGGAACATCAGCTCCCAAAACAATAATGACAGGTGATCATTTCGGTACCTTATCAATTTGAGCCCGAATCTGATCCGGAAAATGCAGATGTCCAAGCTGATCGATCAACTTTGCCAGTGCGACTGGACCAGATCGTATCAGATTGGTAAGTTTTTATTTCATTGGGGACATAATTACTGATTATAATGACTTATACTGTCTTTTTACACGCCGCCCTGTGTGTGAGAACACTATGTAAACATAAAACCATGTGAAAACCATGAGAACCATGGGCGGTGGTCGTAGAAATGACAAGCAAGCGCTACTCTATATTGCGCAAAACTCGTGTTTGAATAGTCAGTAGCAAATTCTTAAAATATGAAAACATACTTACAGGCTGTGTCTATGAGTGAGTCAGAAGCGCCAGATGTACTTGGAAAGATGGAATTGACCCTTCTCAGCAGGGAGTTTGATTGACAGACGATCTGACCAATCATAATCCGCCGAATCCGCCATTTTTGTCCAACAAAGCAGTCAGTAGAGTTAATAGATAACGTTGGAGAATTTGAACTTGAAAAACGGAGTGTACTGATGTCTTTCTGCGGTTAAAAGAACATTCCTTCTAATGTTCATTCATGTTTATTTGTTGCTAACTAGAAGGAAGAGATGATTGGTTCACGAGCAGCTTTAACTGAGGCTCTACAGCGATCTGTCAGACACATTAAAGAGCCACAAAACAGTATTTATTGTTTAAATACTGAGAACATGGAGTGGCGTGAGAGCAGCGTGGCTTGTCGGACATTGCAACAGTAACTAAAGGGGGCGGGTCTTTGCGAACAGTCAATTGTGACACCAACACAGTGAACTAGAAAAGAAGGGAAACCAGTAAATGTTGGTTCCGTACTGTATTTAATTTCCTTTGGCCATTACAGACTCGTCCTTCAGAATGTGTAATGCCACAAAGATGTAATTAATCATTCTGTCCGTGGGCATTATTTCTACACAAACACAGCATTATCTAGGACTCTGCTAGTGTATTTTGATCACTGGCTAATGGAGAACAGGCCACCAAAAAAAAGGGAAAAAGGAGGTGAATCTGTGAACAACTAGAAGGAACACCACTGGAATCTCACATGTCACATTATCAGGGAAAAGAACATTCCAATTCAATTCAACAGGCAAAATATCACAGTAGAATAACATGAAAAGGATTCATGGGAAGAAATGCAATGTGGAATAGGACTCACTTTATGCTGCTTTAAATCTGAAGTGGAACTGATACAGAAGGGCATTTTCAAATAGGGATCTAAGGATGGGCCTTTGTATATGAGCCAAAAAAAGTTTTTAAATGTCAGTTTTTCAGTGAACAAAGACTTCAGTTATGTTAGTTTTAGACAAAGTGATCATATGTATTCAGAAGACTTCAAATTTAGTGCATGATTCATATGGACCACTTTTATGATGCTTTATGGATCTTTTTTTTCTTTTTTTCTTTTTTTCTTTTTGCATTCTGACAGTCCCCAATCCCTTTCATTGTATGGAAGAAAGGAGCTTAGACATTCTGATAAATGTCTAATTTGGTATTCCACAGAAGAAAAACATCCTACAGCTTTCGAATCACACAAGTGTGAGTCAATTATGAGAGAATGTTCCTTTTTGGGTGAAATCCTTTTAACACTGGTGCTTAGTGGGCGCATTAGTTTCCTTGAACTGCGTCAATATAGCATCTTCGAAATCTGGAGAAGGTGACACATGCATTGCCCTCCTTCGGAATTTGCACCTTATTAGCATCCCAACTGTTCAGCTACCCTAACATGAGCAGAGAGATGAATTTAGTTTTGGAAGGGAAGATTAATAAAAAACAAATTATAATAAAACGAAGAGCAGAAATACTGCATGAACATGTATCATAATTCTACTTTCCTTTCTGAACAGCTACTGTACCTCTATTTCTCTTGAGCTTTTTTGTTAAGATATTAGGATGTTAGCATTATAGGATTGCAAAGTTAGCAGATTTTGCCAGAATATTTATAGTACCATTAAAAATGCTCTGAAATGAAACAGCAGAAACCACTGAAAAATTAAATCACAGCCCGCGTACTACATTACTGACCTAACCTGCCATGTTCATGTACTATAAATCCCACAGGTGATTCCACAATCTGGATGTGCATGGGAAAATACGGATTACTTCCTGTTGAGTTCCTCTGTTTGAATGAAAACCCATGCATACTGATTCAGTGCATCATTAATGGAGATGTCCCAGGTGTGCATGCGTGGAGCAAATACAGTAAATCTAAGCCAGGGTCATATAGAGACCTTCAACACGCTTCAAAGTCAAACCTGTGGGATCAATCAGTTTGATACAGGATGGCTACTATCAAGAATATTAACAAGAATAAATTAAACTTTCTTTGTGCAGAATCAGATCATCACATATGTACATTTTGGAAATTATTATTAGAATTTAATGAATGTATTTAATGAATTCATCTATGTCTATACATCTGCCAGCCCAGAAAGATGTATAAATGTACTATTGTCAGATCTATTCCTTAATAAGAGTTCTATGTAATATTTGAATTTTCTTTGTTGGAAAAGGTGTCATAGCTCCAGCTGTGCATTTCAGAGATGATTTTCACCTCTCAAAATAATCACGTTTCAGAGCATCTCATACAGAATGGAATAGCTGAAATGAGTTCTCTAGAGACCGGCTATTTTTCTCCATCCCTGGTCTCTATGTGTCTCAAGATGCTCTTGGTAGAGACAGTCACAAGTTGCAGCTGAGGCCCCACACTGTTTGCATATGAAATATTCATCTGTGTTTTAGGCCTGCACGGAAGGAGCCGATAAGCCTGTTCCAAGCAGATGCTCCCTATTAAAGAATATGAGCAGGAACAAGCATTCTGTTTTCCTCCCCCCTTCAAAGTTTTCACACTCTGCCTGTGATTGTTTGACTGTGTTATTGCTTTTTCTCATTTCTGCAGATGTGTTTGATTCAGTTAAAGCTGCAGTCCATAGTTTTTCCTCTTTGTCGCCATCTCTGTTTGAAATCTGCAATTGCAGTTATTCGCGGATTTATCAACTTTACGTGAGTTGTGCCTTGGCAGGCACGGCACAGCGCGGATGAATCCAATGTTTTGAGGAGAATGTGCGGCTGTCAGTCACCGCGCCGGTGTGGATACTGTGATTCGGAATCACAGATTCAACTTTTTGGAAGTATGCCCGACATAAGAATTTAGAAAGAAAGTAACATCCACTTTTATTCTGACCAACTTATCATTTTATCATCGCTTATCATATCATGTCAAACCGAGCAAATTATACTTTGTTCTCAAATTGTTAATGTTAAAGTCGCCATGAAATCAAATTTTACAATTCGTATTTTTATATGTAATATTGTAGTGTTTATTACAAATGATTTATCTGTGCACTTCATTCATTTTTAAAAATTCATGTGCCCTTATATTCTTTAATCAAATATGTTATCCTTCCCTTCCCCCTCAAAACGACTTCTCTTCTCTTCCTGTCATGTGCTATGGCGCGAGGGCGTGGCAACTCCCCTCAAACCGTTAGTCTGATATGAGCGAGAAATGGAGAGGAGGAGCGCTAAAGTAAAACCCTGCCCTCTATTCAATATTCCATTTCACTTGGAAATTCGTCACAACACTGGAGAAAAGTCGTTTGTAACTTCCGGTTCATGGCGACTTTAAAAACATCAGCATTGCGTGACTACATTTAATGCCCTTCCGATATTTATCCTTGTTTTCGCATGGACCCGGATGCAGTCTCTTTTTTTCTGTAGCCACTCCGAAGTCCGAAGTCCGAAGTCTTTTGCGTTTTACAACGTGTGAATCTCCAGTTGTCACTGGTGATTGTCGTTTGAACCTTTCTGGATCCGCCATTAAATTGATGTTTCATTATATCAAGTGCGGTGAAAAAAAGCTATAAATCTCGACCTCCAACATCCTCACACGCCGTTTAGCCTACTAGCCGAGACACCTTCTTTATGTGTACAGATGTGACGTAATGACGCAAAGACATGCTCAAATTTCCCGCGGAAATCGACCAGTACCACTGAAATAAAAAAAAACATTATTACAAGCTTATACCGTTTTGAATCGAGCTAAGGCAAGCAGCTAGTTTTGAACACTGGCTGGTGATGTACTTGCTCAAAAATGTATTTTGGATAATTTTTAACCCAAAAAAGATATGGACTGCAGCTTTAAGTTTGGAGGAGGAAACAGGCAAATGAGAAAATTGTGGAGCCATCACACCCTCAGAAATAAAGGTTCTACAGGTCTTTAAAAAAAACCTCATCCTTTTTTAAAAAAAGCAACAGTAACTGGTTTTCAAAAGAAGTAGATAATAAAACAGTTAAAATGTCAACTTATTGGAACTTAATTACTAGATAATATTTTATATATGTACCGTATATGATATTGTTTTTCATAATATAAATTGGTCTTTATACATGAAAATATATAGCTGTCTTTAAAATGTAGGCGGTTCCTTGCTATGAGATATTCGGAGGTTCATAGCATAAAAAAGTCTGAAAACCCCTACTTTATGAAATATTCATGAGTATAGATCAAGAAAAATAATTTGAGGAGGAGGATTTTCAATCCATTTCAAGGATTTCATTCTACACAAAAAAGCCAATCACTATTCAAAATTTTCTCTCTCATTTTTCATACCAAAATCTTAGTCATAGTGCTAAATGTAAAGACAGCAAAAATATCAATTATGAATTTGTACCTCTCAATAAAGACATGAGGGAACATTTAATTTCTGTTTTTGTGCTATATGAACACTGTGGTCATATTCAGGTCATATTCCATGGAACACCAATATGGTTAAGGTCATCCTTGATGACAACTTATAGAGATTTTCAATTGAATGCACTGACTTTGAACAAGAGAGGAAAACCGTCTTTAATGTAGGCCTATTCTCAATTCAGCACTCTCTCAGTAACATAAACACTTCAGGTTCTCTATGCGCAAAGAAAAGCTTTGTAGATGGAAGCATAAAAGTTTTAGGCAGAGCAGCAGTGAGGATGTGTCCTTGCTACACTCTTCCATCTCTCTCAGTAAATTTTTAATAAAGGCAGGTTTTTACTATACATCTTGTCTTCTCTAAGAACTGAGATACAGTTTTGAAGTGCAGTTGAATGTTCTTCTAACATCCACAAACTATGGATGTGACAATGATTCACACAATTAAAGCACCAATCCTCAGAATAAAATATCTTAATGTCTTGAATGACCAGTAAAATCATGTAAAATCATGTAAAAGCATATAAGCACACAAACATACCATTCAAATTTTTATTGAAAGATATTAATACTTTTATTTTTCCAAATTCTTTTTCAAATGCAGCATTGGTGACCATATGAGAAAAATTACAGACCCCAAACATTTAAACAGAAATATATATGAGAGAGAGAGAAAAAATATAGAAATATAAAAATAAATAATAAAAATTATTCTACAACTTTTCTTATTACGTAAACTAACAGATGATGATTATGTCAGTATATTTAGCCACAGGAATACAAGACTTCCACCTTAAATATGAATATATAAGTTAAATATTAAATGTGTAAAAAAATGTGACTTAACTGCCAACATTCATTCTGTCCTATGGCTTATCAGCTGACAAAAGTCAGCTCCAATATACAATATACCTGAAACAGAAATGCACCACTGATCATGATGGAATATTTTATTATTAGAGTAAGAAAAAGAGACATTTACCCATGTTTTATGATATTGATGTTAGAGTGCATGGGCCTAAGAAAGGAAATCCCCTCATGGATTTTGCTTACCATTACTCAACAAAAACTGCATCATCGGACGATCAATAGCTACTGAAAAACGTTCAGATCCCACAACCTGGCTGTAGCAAGGAATAAACCTTCACAAGAACATTAGAGGAGAATGCAGATGCTCCATCAAACTAAATAATAGAAACTTTGAACACTGGGGCATGTATATCAAAAAGCTTCTATAGCAAATTCAGGGTCAAGAAAGGGAGAGGAGCAGTAGAAGGGAGGAGCTCTCCTTTTCCCTATCCGATGTAAGAATGACAGGAGAAGGGAGGAAACAAGGGAAGGGGAGTGGACAAAAACTGGCTTAGGGACAAAAACCTCCAAAACCTGTGTTTGAACAGTTGCTGAGAGGAAGATCTAGACATAATGTGATGCACTTTGACTCCCAGAGCATCTGGGGTTACTACTGCTTTATTAAGCCCCCTTTCCCACACAACCATTCGCCCACATGCGAACATCCAAGAGTTGCAGAGAGGGACCTAGAGGTAGTTACATCTATTTTTGGAGTGCTATGCCCACCGTTTGTCTCCATCCTAGATGCTAAAAGGACAAAAGCAGTTGGGATTTGGGCTCACAGAATGAGTGCTATCGCCACTGAGGACCAGGACATGTTCTGTGAGAAGGCAGTGGCCCTTATCGTTGACCTCTGCCTGGATGACAGTCCTCTCCTAGACTCGGAAACCTGTCAGGATTTCCTCTTGCTTCTGACCAGTGAAAACCCCAACATATCCAGTGCAGGTAAGTTTCCTGCAGTGTTTGATGGGAAGCATGTTTGTTGGGGGTGGCGTGGGCTGGGGACGTGCTTAAGTTTATCTGCGTATATGCATGAGCTTGAGGTAGGACTTCAAAGGATTGTGACCTTTAAGATGTGCCCATTATCTGTTTGATTAATACCGAGGTAACAGACTTTTTGAATGTAAGTTCTGTATAAATAATGAATTGCCATTAGTTACCTGGCACTTTTTTATTTCCCTAATGAGCCTGCTTGTGTTTGATGTTCTTCTCAACTAAATAAGGATGCTACTCGTTGGCGATTTAGATCATTTGTACCTGTGGCGCCTCCTTTTTTTCCTGTCTAATGACAAGTGCACAATTAAGCTTAAGTTGGAGAAATTTCATTGATGTGCTTTATAGAAAGATGGATGCAAGTGTTTTACAACGCACCTCTCCAGACTACAGGTTCACGGCAGCCACACAAGGTTAAATTGACATGAAATTGAATTTTGGACACAAGATCGAAGGAGCTGTGATATCTCTGAGTTGGCAGGTGATAGGAATGTCTAAAGCAATACAAATTATAATGAATTTCATATCTGGCAAACTGCCATGGAGGAAGACACAGAATCTAATTGTCACTCTGAGTTTCTGTCACAGGAGAAATCAAATAAACCACCGCAGGCCCTGACCTGCATCATGTCCCCGTCTGCAAGGATAGTGAATGCCACTGTGTGTTATCCACAAATAAACATGAATCACTGACACCACAGAAAAGCTCTAATGCCAGCTCTTTAATAATGCTCAACAACTTCTGAAGTCATTTAAATGCATATACAGTATATACACACACACATATAAATAAATAAATATATATATAGGACAGGCTGAAAAATTTCCCAGCCTCCATTAGGCTTGGTACTGCTTTGGGTTGCCACTTGATGTCCAATGTAAAATCGCAAAACCAATGCTTAGTACTACTTTTTCCATTAGTAATGCTAAAGCAAAAAAAAAAAAAAGCTTATAATGTCATAAAATCATAATGATTGAGCTCTAATTAGGAAGGAAGCGCTGAGTGTGTGAAGGGAGATGCCTGCTGACTTGACTAGGAGTGGAGGGAGGCTCTGGAACCTGCAGTCCACAGGCAGTAATACTAGATGAATGGAGGACTGCCGCTGGCCTCCGCAACCCCATGGCGAGAGCTGCACCCACCCTGCCAAAAAGCAAAGGTCATGCATCAGGAGAGCCAGGTGGTGCAGCACTCATGCAATGCCAAAATCCAACACGATAGAGCAGGACTGGGAACGTAACAGAGGACATACTGATCAATGCTCTGCAGTTTGTTGCTAATTATCTAAAGCAATTGTTCAACATCCCTTTTGAATAGATCTCTTGATGTGGAAGAGCATGTGTTACTGCAGCTGCACTGTAGTAAAGAGCATCATTTTCTGTAATTCATGGGTTGCATAGTGTTGAAGTCATGCCTCCGTTTTCCCATGAATGAATATTTCAAAGATGTCAGATGTAAACGTAACTAAAAAGCTGTTTGTTTAATAATTCAGGTTTTGCCCCAGCTCCAGTTCCAGTTCAAAGAATCTTTCTATATTTCACTTTGACTCAAAGAATGTGTACATGGCCTTGATGCTTTTAAGCCTGCATGACACTTTATGCTCTTATATAAACACGTTATGCCATCCATGTAATTGAGCTACAAAGCAATGTCTTACCTGGCTGTAACCATATCCAAATTTGACAATTTTAATGTTTTGCCTGGTTGTTAGGGACCGAAACATCATTTGGTTCTCGCATGTGTATATTCTTTGGTTGATGCAGACAAAACACAGTGCAAAAAAATACTCTGACTCTGTATCCTGCACTACTGTTTAGCATCAACTCAACACCGCCAGTCAAGTCACATTTATTTAAATACAGCAGCGCTTTATACAATACAGATTGTTTCAAAGCAGCTTCACAGCATGCAAAACCCTAATGCTCAAAATAAATAATTGTTTTGAGTAAGGTAAACTTAAATTAAACAAATTAGTTCCAAATTAACTTTTATGAGTACTTAGAACTTTTTCTTTTGAGTTCGCAAAATTTTACTTAGTATTTTTGTCTTGTTTCCAGTCCAAATATCAAAATAACTCTTAAATCAAGATGCATTTACAAAAGTAGTAAAATACCATAAGATATTGTATCTTGTTTTCTGGGGAAATAAATCAAAATTAAGTGAGTTTTTGCCTTAAAACAAGCAAAATTATCTGTCCATGGGATAAGAAAAATAATCTTGTTTTTGTTTGAATTAAGATTATTTTTCTTACCCTATGGACAGATAATTTTGCTTGTTTGAAGGCAAAAACTCACTTAATTTTGATTAATTCCCCTGGAAAACAAGACATAATATCTTATCTAATTTTACTTATCTAGTAAATGCATCTTGTTTTTATTTTTTTTTATTTTTTTTTTGATATTTCGACTGGAAACCAGACAAAAATACTAAGTAAGAAAAGCATTTTTTGTAGTGAGTTGTTTCATTGTTTTGAGTTTTATAAACTTGTTCCTTTTAATTTATTCAAACTTACATTTTCACTGAAACTGGGCTGGGATTTCTATTTCTAAGCATGCTTTGCCATGGCACTTGAAAGGAAGAGTAAATGATCAAATTAAGTGTTATATAATGTTTTTTTGTGCACGATTAGGTTACACTTTATTTGAAGGTGACGTATAGTTGTACTTAAACAAGTACTGAGTAATATTAATTTGATTACATGTGTACTTACTATAGAGTTAAAGTTATGGGTTAGGGTTTGGTTTAGGTTTAGTTGCAAGTAATTATGCATCATTTACTGTTATTACTATAGAAAGTACATGTAGTAACACACACTAAAAAAAAAATGGTTCTTCAGGGGTTCTTTGCGGTGGTTAAGGTGCTATATAGCACCACTACCATTTAAAGAACCTGTTAAGCCCAGTTTGGTTCTTCAGCGGTTCTTTAGCGGTTCTTTGGGGTGGTTAAGGTGCTATATGGCACCTCTTATGGTTCTACATAGCACCATTTGACAAAGGTAGGTGCTATATGGCACTTAAAGTGGTTCCCCTATGATTACAAGCCAATGAACCACTTTTAGTGCTATTTAGCACCATTTTTGTTTAGAGTGCATGTATGTCACCTTTAGAATAAAGTCTCACCCAAGTGGGAGATTTAGTAATGTTTAATGTTTAGCTATGCTCAGAAGAGTTTATGTTATGTTGGGTTTTTTGGGGGTTACCATCATGGTGATGAGTGGAGCATGAGCTTATAGTTTGTGAACAGATATGTTGAATGTTCTATATTGCCATACTTATTCAGCAATTGCTATGCAATGCCAATGCTATCAAAAGAATTGTGTTACCAGTTATCATTTACTGAAGTAGCTAATTAAAGCTTTCCACAACTAGAAATATTTAAGTTGAGATTACATGCTAATTTTAAGTTAAATGACGAGTTAGCTTTCCTAAATATTTTAAGTTAAGAGTAATTAAAATGTATGAGTAAAAAATAAAAAACTGTTTTATTCTATAATGATTTTAAATCTAATTGTATTTAAAAGTTCTGCTTACTTAAACTTTGAATTTCTTTCAAAACGAAGGTCTTTTTGATGTAACATTACCTAATTTTTTTTCGTTTTGCCAACTTATTTGCCAACTTAATGACAATATAGTGTCATTATTCAGCTCAAGTCAATTCAGTGTTGATTCAGTTCAGTTCAATAGCAGTGTCAATGTTGCAAAATGACGCAGCATATTTCAGTGAATCAAAAGCATACAAGCCAACAGGCCAGTTCAATTCCAGAAAAAAAAAATCTGATTCGCGAACGAAAGATGCGTCGGTTATTTTTTATTGAATCAAACCCTACAAGACTATCCATAACATGTCGTCTAAGCAAATAAATAACATTTTGGGGACCATAGTAGGAATTTGAAATTATTATTGGATTGCATTTGCCATCTTTATTTATTATTAAAAGTATCTTATTAAAACAAAAAATTATAATGCTATAGAACTGTCAGGGATCAGCCAGGCTCCACCACCACACCATCACAGAGATCGCTGTCACCTGAGTACTAATCACCCGCACCCGCACGTCATCTGATCATCAGCACACTCACCTCACACAGTCACATTGTCTGGTCTTGTTTGAGTAAGGACTGACTTCCCTGTTACTCTTACCTTCCTACGATTGATGTTTAGTGTGACTGTACCGTCCTGTTTCTCCAAAGTCTCCATCGTCTTCCTCCTGTCATCACTCAGCTACTTACCTCTCTCCGTTCCACTGTGTGTACTCCAGCGATCTCTCACCACATCCACAACCTCCTTCATCACCTGCAAAAGAACCACAGACTGTCAGTATATCTCACCATCATTATTCAAAGACATTCTCCATTATCGTCACCCACTGGTGCTCACCGCTACTTGTTTCAATAAACCTGTTTCTTACCAGTATCATTTTGTCTAACACTAACAGCTCATGTTTGATATTTTCTTGCTGTTCCATGCATTTATCTATATTGCTGACATGTCAGTTATGACTTAAATAAACAAATACTCTATTTATAAAAATTAAAAACATGTTAAAAATATCTTAGTCTTGTTATGCCCATGCCCATACTTGGTGAGAATCGAAGCTATTGGTGTAAACACTGAAGCCATCATTTATTCTCATTGTAAACCAGCATTACAAGTTTATTGACTGGCTTGTATAAAAAGAGTGCAGAGGAAAGAGAATTTAAGATGGTCAAAGTCAATATAACGCCAGTCAAGCACATGATGATGGCATATGTTAGGGATGACCATCTTTCTCACCCCATTTCTATTGTATAGTAGCCCTCAAGGTTAAATCAATTACATTTCCTTTTAAACATGACGGATCTGACTGAGTATAATGGTTGAGCAATAGAGGGCATGTGGAGGGGGGACCTCATTTCTTTCCACTGTAGTTGAAAAAGATGAAGAGAACCCAAGCAGAATGCCAGTCGCATTACAGAGTAGTACCTCTCCTCTATCTGTGTCTATAACACACTGAGCAGAACATTACTATTAGCCACTAAAGATTAGTTTAGCACACTAAGCTCCACTGCAGCGATCCAGCCGCTCATTCTAGACTTACTACTGCAGCTACCGCATTATGT
This sequence comes from Leuciscus leuciscus, assembly GCF_965113295.1. Classification (NCBI taxonomy): domain Eukaryota; kingdom Metazoa; phylum Chordata; class Actinopteri; order Cypriniformes; family Leuciscidae; genus Leuciscus; species Leuciscus leuciscus. The sequence continues at coordinate 12,597,028 of NC_138747.1, read as the reverse complement.
GGCCATGAATAAATAAAACAGAGAGTAGACATCAGACCAGCAGGGAAAATAGCATACACACTCTGTGTTGTCCTCCCTGCTGAAGAAGGAACAAGAAAGAGAGGGTGTTTTGTGTGGCTCTGTGTGTAAAATCACTACCGGGGGAGTTAATTTTCAGTAACCCAATGGGAAATTCCTGTGTGCTGGTGAAGCCCTGTGAGGTATGATTAAATAATTTAGCAAACCACAGTGTTGTGTGCCAAGCTAATTTGTGACCATACCTTTATAGGCATTGTTAATTACTGAACAGGTGTAGACTACACCGTAAGAAATTGACTGTGAAATTCACAGTACTTCACTGGCAGCAAGTGACAAGTAACTTACTATGTAAAAAAAACAGTAAATTACTGTAGATTTCTCATGTTTTTTTTTTACAGTGTAGGCACAGCCAAATTACCTCCTTTGTCATTTTTCTTATAGGACTTATGCTCACTTGCACTAAGCTTATATTTAATAGCGAAATCTGCCGGGAGTTCGGCAGTGCCATCATCTTAGGTATGAATAATGTTAATTTATACATGCAGACAGCCAATGTTCTAGTAAAATAAATGTGAGAACCAAATTCAGCAGTTCAACCTTGTCTCTCAACTTCACAATATCACACTGACATCAGACCGTAGGTGTCAGAGCTCAGAAAAAAAGCTAATTTAATTACAGTGATCTTCCAGAAATAAAATAATCTGACATTTATTGACCTTCAATAGATTTTAAGCTTTAAAAAGGATTCAAAACAACCATAAAACGATCATAAAAGTTTTCTATATGAAACAAGCCATATAATCCAAATAGCTTTGTGTAAAAAGAAATAAGATTTAAGTTGTTTTTCACTGATAATCTTCCACTCCAGGCTGTTAACTGTGATGGTATCACTGTGTCGACTAACAAATCAGTTTTGTTAACTGGATCAACAGATTCATGAAAAATCTGACTTGAAATTCTTTCTTACATACTTTATAAGCACACCAGGCAATCATTACTTAAATTTCAGCATGCTACGATATGGCTTCAGAAGAATTGGAATATGGTTTTCAAGTTGTATGGACCTTTTTTCATTTTATTGAAAGAGCAGCATGCAAGATATTCAAAACTTCAAAGTCTGTTATTTGGAATGACATGAGAGTAAGTAAATGATGAAAGAATTTAAATTTTGGGGTAAGCTATCCTAATACTACATTAAATCCACAATTGCTTTCTTTTCTATCTCATTCACTGCAAAAACAGGTTGAGGCCATTGAGAATAAGATAATGGAGGCCCTTTGTGCTAAAAGTGTTTAGGCATTGCAAAGGACATTGATCTCAGATGTCTATCTCCATGTGCATCACTTCTAGGAATCAAGACATTTAAGCCGTGACCATCTCAAAAGATGAGAGCGAGCAAAAAAGAAGGCGATTGAAAATGAGCCTGACTATAACAACAGAAAATTGAATCACAGGCTGCCCTGTAGCGGGACATGGAGAGGATTCAGGGGGTTTAGGCCGAGAGCAACATCCAAATGGACTCATTTCTAAAATCTAATTTCCAGGGTCTGCCTGTTATGGGGTGACTGTGACATTTCATCCCTGATTGTGTTAAATTTGTTCTCTGTTCAGTGGCATGGGCCGAGGTTAACAAGCCATGTATGCGGCTGTTGACAGTTAAATTGCCTCACAGTGGCAAACAAGAAATTCAACCGTATTTTCAATATTTATTGTAATGCTTGGGCTTGCACAACTGATGTGCAAGCCTTGCACTCACTTCTACAAAAAAAAAGTGAGTGATTTATGGTTTGGAATGGTCTCAAATTTGATGATGAAAATAAGATCAGAAATATCCAAGTGTAGATGTGTAAATATTCTCATGTTATTTATCATGTTCTGGAGAATCTGGTGAATCTGTGCTATTTAAAAAATAATTTGAACTTGAAGGTGCACTGTTATTTTTTTTCATCATTCAAATGTTTTACACATTTACACACACTCTCTCTCACACACACACTCATTCTCACACACTCATTCTCACACACACACACACACATACACACACACATATACATACAGTATATATATAATGTCTTTAAATTACACACAACACTCATATAGACAAATATCCCTTTGCAAGATGTTTGCCACTATGAGCATGTTTTCAAAATTGATTCAATAAGATAGCCTCTTCGAAATTAATAAATGTATAGCATTTGCTTGGTCAATAAGCTCTACAGTTTAGCAGAGAATAGGGTGTCAAACAAATAAACATGTTAGATGTACAAACACCCATGAGCTAGACTGCTTTTCAATTCTTGGCAGTAAACCGTTTTCACCACCTGGGAATAGAACATACAATTTTTCAGCTCATAAAGCTTATTACACAGCGGCAAATACAAAGTGCCACTGAGACCGCCATTCATGAGAGGTCAGAGGTACAATCAGTCTTGCAGTGGTTCCATGGCATGCTGAGAGATCATAAACTCATCTACTGCCAAACATTTATGATAATTCATTAGATCAGTGTAGGAGCTGACTCCCACATAATTCTATATAATTTCATCTCTTTAATCTTAGTCAAATGCACAGACTTCAAAGTAACTCTTACTAGCTTATACCAAGCGTAACCAAATAATGATGTATCACATGAGTCATCCCTTACTGTACCACTTGCTATAGTTCTGGTTTCCAGATGCAAACGATGCCCCATTTGAATACAATCTTCATTCATCCTTCTACATTGACAAAAATTCTAAAATCAAATTAGAATATCTGTGTATTCAAATTTTTGTGCATTCTAATCACATACTTCCTTACTATAGGCGAAAAACAGTAGACAAAACAAGTACGTCCGAATTCACAGTACTCATAAAATAGTAGGCAAAAAGTATCCGGATAACCTATACTTCTGGCGAGATTCTGAAGTGTGCATATGATGGACACTTTGCTATCCCGTGAGGCCACAGGAGAGGATTTATGAATGGAAGTGAAGTGACGCAACTGACTCTGGTAGGTCACATGATAAGAGCAACATGGTGAATGTAATACATCTGGATTACATTCATACTACACACATTTAGAACATACCTTTTTAGTGGTCGCAAAGTAATTACTTATTCAAAATGAGTTCCTGCTCAATGGAGTATGCGATTTCAGATGCAGCCATAGACTTTTTCCTGTCTACTTCCTTTGACATCACACCTAATGATAGTTTCTACTAAAGGGCAAAGTTGCAAAGATAAAACATTTGTCTTTGCAAAGTATGCAAAGCTAAATATTTTGTTGCAATGACATTTAATTCAGCGAGTGCAGCCCAGTTATCATCTCGGAAATACATATGGTTATTTTGCATTTTTAATCAAATTTTAGACATATTCATTCATCACCCTGGCAATGGAGCAAGTTAATGCAGTGCATTGTGAGACACAAGCAGTGTGCTCTGGTTTTAACTGCACCGTTTGGCACAGTTCGTATGAGGTTGTCCTGTGTAATCGTTAATTGTTCTTACACTTGTTAGTAATATAATACTTGATGATATGGTGAGTCTTAATGTGAGTTTGTGTGCTCATGTGTTTTTCTGAGTTTAGCTTAAGTGTGTTGCACCTTAAAGGGATATTTCACCGCTGGAAAGATGAATGCGTATTTAAATTGGGTCATTTATGTAGTAGAAATGTGAAATTATTTTAGAAGTTGGTGCCTTCTAGACTGAGAAAAGCCAGAAAATGTATTTTTGGCTCATGTGGATGAAAGACAACTCCCAGAATGCACTTGCTTCGCCCCCACACCCAAGCCGCGCCTACCGGTTACAGAGGGCAGTATCGGAAGAAATGATACAACTAGGCTACTAGTTGACTCGAAACTGAAAAGACGCCGTTTTATCGTGAGATCCCACCCCCTATGGGCAGGTTGAAAACATGCGGAACTAGCTCCTACTATTGGCTGTAGTCTATAGCTTGCCAAAAAAGCCTCCGACGACGCAAAATGACGATTTATGCGTCATCTGAGGTTTTTTTCCAGACACACAATACCGAAACCTCCTCGTCTCAGGGGGACATGAGGGAGGGAAGCACGGTCATTCGAAAATACTACCGGGTTTCTACTGATACAAAGCTTAATGCTAATTTGCTAATAAAATGCTTTTTTTTATCACAGACTATTAAAGGGTTAGTCCACCTAAAAATGTATATTCTGTCATCATTTACTCACCCTCATCTCGTTCCAAACCAATAAGACTTTCATTCAACTTCGGAACACAAATGAAGATCTTTTTAATGAAACGAGATTTCTGTCCCTACATTGAAAATCTATTTACCCAAAACACATATAATTGAGCGATTATATCCAACTCTTCTGAAAAGACATGGTTGCTTTATGTAATGAACAGATTTAATTTAGGCTTTTATTCACATATAAACATTGATCAGCGAACAAATTTAGTCACGAAACCTCCAGCATGCTTGCTTGACGCGCGAGAACCAATGAGCATCTGTTGATGTTTGCTGATCAATGTTTATATGTGAATAAAAGCATGAATTAAATCTGTTCATGTAAATCGGTTGTGTCTCTTCAGAAGACTTGGATTAAACCGCTTGATTCATATGGATTTATTTTACAATCTCTTTTTAAACATTTTGAAGCGTCAGAGTTTTGGTAGTCTTTCAATGGAAGGACAGAAATCTCTCACATTTCATTAAAATATCTTCATTTGTGTTTTGAAGGGGAACAAAAGTCTTATGGATCTGGAATGAGGGTGAGTAAATGATGACATTATTTTTATTTTTGGGTGAACTAGTCTGCATAACATAAGCAGAGAATACACATTTGAATTACAGATGTTAATAAGAAAAAGTATTTACAGTGATGACCATTTTACCCCATTTTCTTAATTATTCTTTATAATCCACACAAAGGCCAGGAGTTTATCTCAAGTTGTTTTAATTACGTTTCATCCAGACCTTTTACTCACCTGCTTATCCACCACATTTTCCATTTTTATTCAGCAGCAGTTCCACATTAACTACTTTTCATAGAGGTCACACTTTTGTGCATGTCGAGGGAGAGATTTTTGTAGTATAAAGAAGGAACATTTGAATCGTAAGCATTTATTTTCCTTTCATGTGTCAACATGTATTGCTAGCACATGTAGATTCACACACATTGACTCAGTTTGCATTACAGGACAAAAGGCAAATTCATCATCCCTTGCAGAATAATTATCCAAAGCTTGTGAATATTGATTTCAAACATGGTTGAGTTATCAGGACTGAACAAAGGCACAGAGATTCTCAATAGCACGCAATAATACATCTTTGCACCATTAGTATTATTAATGACCCGGAATGATCAAGAATGGTTCCTCCTCTCCACCTTTTTAAGGTTTAAGTGATTTCCAGATTTGCCTACCCCTCAACACACTTTGAATAATTTACATTACAGTATTTCAATTTGATTGTGTTACATGTTGATGCAGTAGGCTATATGATACAATAATGAAACACTGTGCACCGATTCAGAAATATTTGATTTGTTTTAAGGTAAAAAAAAAAATTCTGCCTCTGTAGTTTTTTTCTGTGACATGATGAATTTTAATTAATTTATATAACCTGCATGTTTTCCCTATTACTTAAAGGAATAATTCAACCAAAATTTTAAATTAACATCATTTATTCCCCTTCATGACATTCTTTGTTCTTCAGAACAATATTTTGAAGAATGTTTTGTCTGTACAGCAAAATCTGAAGGGATAGATCATAATTTACTCACCCTCAAGTTGTTTCAAACATGAGTTTCTCTTTTCTGTTAAGCACAAAGAAGATATTTTAAAGAAGGTTGTTAATCAAAGAGTTGACGGTAGCCATGAAGGTGAGTAAATGATGACAAAATTTCTATTTTTGGGTGAACTATCCCTTTAATGGCATCCAAAACAACACTTACAAAATATTGTCTGTGAACGAGGGTAAGTAATTGATTACATCATTTATTTTTTTTGTTATCTTTTTTTAACTGTTGGCTTGCGCATTACTATCCTAACTGACCACTGCCTAATATGTCCTCATGTCCAGAGAATAAATTACCAATTAAACCTACATGCTTCGTTCTATTAGTTTGTAAAATCAGTCTGCACGGTGAAAATCCTAGCCAATGTGATTGAGAGTGCACATAATTACCACATGATTTACATTAGAATAAGCCTTGTTGTACAGTATCTCATTGTAGGCAGGAGATGGAAATTAAAACAGAGCTGGGCTTTTGACCAAACCCTCCAGAGGCTCCGCATTCAAACCGCAGCCTTCTCTCTGCCGTCATTAGCATCCTTTTCTATAAGCCCATATGCTGAATTCCAAGATCTTGATTTGTGTTTTAATACAAAAGACAACAAAGCCACAATTACCACTAAGCAAATTGTGTGTTTAGTAAAAGATGTGTTGTATCATGTTTTAAATATACTGAATGAAATATGATATATAGAAATGGAAAACACTGCACCACTGGAAGATGGTCAGGGTGGAAATATTTAGAGAATATGCATTCAATAGTGTAAGATTATCTCTTGAAGTTTTTATGAGCAGTTTCAGTATGTTTAAGTAAAGTGTGTGCATGAAGTATTCTGTGTTGCTTAACTGCCTTTGAGAAAAGCAGAGATGAAAGTCCAGAGCTCTGCTCACCAAGAGCACATCCCCCTCCCAATGCAGCTACAAGATCACTGATGTTAATCTGTCTAGAAGTTGGCTAGGGGGAACCGTGACATCGCAGCTGGAGAAGTAGCAGCAAACCACATGAATGTAAGAACAAGGCACATAGGGTTTGTAAGACGGAGGAGCCTATCAATGCAGCCATGCATGCATCACTGTGCATACAACTGCGATCCTACAGTCAGACCTGGACGCTGCATAGATCCATGATTCAAATTAAATGAACATTTCACCCAAAATGAACATTCTGTCATAATTTACTCAACTCGTATGCTGTAAAGACTATGCTCGTAGACTTAATTGGCAGCTTTTTTTTATATAATGAAAGTGAATTAGGAATGGAGTTGTCAAGCTCCTAAATGACCAAAAAAGCAATATAAAAGTATCATAAATGTAATCCTTCACGCAAAACTTATTTCATGTGAATTGAAATACAGTGCACGAGTTGTGTAAATCAACTTTTCAAGTTTTTTGGGCATGCTTCTGGCAAGTTGGACTTGTAACCCGAAGGACATGGGTTTGAGTCTCAGTACCGGCAGGAAATGTAGACGCTCTCTGCTACTCTCATTACCAACAACTGAGGTGCCCTTGAGCAAGGCACCTAACCCCCAATCGCTCCCTGGGCGCCACAGTAAAAATGGCCATTTTGCTTGGTTTTGCACTGTCTGGGTCCAGGAGTTAGTTGGTATGCTGAAATCTATCAGATCTCTTTTCAGGACGTCTTTATATCTCAGTTTGGGTCTACCAGTAGTGCTGGCACCCTTGTTGAGCAAACTGTGCAGAATTGCGTGTATGCGGTCATTCTGGTGACATGTCCAGCACATTTGAGCCGAATGAATTTTAGGGGAGAGGAAAGTGGTTCACTTTTGGTCACTTTGAACAGATCTTTATTCGACGTTTTATTCTTCCAGGTCTTACCGATTATAAACGTGAGGCATCTAGTACGAAAGCTCTTAGCCGGCTCTCTTGATGACTGTAGGTAGTCCAGCATTCAGAGCCACACAACAGGACTCTCAGAACACATGCTTCATACACTCTTACTTTAGTGCAGACAGATAGATGCTTATTATATATAATCTATCCCTTTAAGGGTCTGACAGAGTCTACTGCATGATTCATTGCATTTCAAAGTCGAACCTTTTAAGTCTTTCTTAATTACCCTTCCTGCCTTTTAATAATTCTGAAAATAACAACTACCTTTCTTGTCAGTTTTTTGAAATTCATGAGGCATTTTAATTAATATGCATGCTTTTTATGTCATCCATTCTCTATTATAAATTAAAATTATAGCAATACAATTTCCCATGAGTTAACTTTCTAAAAAATAAATAAAAAAATACATTTGGAAACCACTATAAAAAAATACAGTGACAGATGTAGTACTTGACCATATTTTGGTGTCTGTGTATTTTACAAATCATAACCATATAACCTATCATTAATGGATAAGGTTATGTACCATCTTGAACAAATAATCTGCTTTAATAATAATAGTAGCCTAATAATCAATAATGCTATATACATTAACAAAACAAATATGTAGCATAAAATGTTCCATAGTGTACATAACTCATAATGAAACCAGAAAAAGCACAAGTAGCCTATCTAAAATGCACAAATAAAAAAACAATCATCACAAGCCTATATTTTTTGTAAAAGTAGCCTAGCTGTAATATAGATTTTCGAATTTTACTTTTAACTTTATTTAAAGTAAATTGTATACATTTATACATTAAATCCGTAAAATCTCATGCAATATCTATATTTAGGTAACAGGTTTTTACTGTAAAGTTTTGACTTTTTCTACGGTATTTGTAGCATACAGTAGCTATTGATAAGCCGCGGGGTTATTTGTTTGAAGCAGTTGTGAGTGACCAGCAAAATTAATATGTGTGTGTGTGTGTGTGTGTGTGTGTGTGTGTGTGTGTGTGTGTGTGTGTGTGTGTGTGTGTGTGCCCCTAGACAATTACAATACAGCATCTCTCGAGCTGAGCAATGGCTGGCTTCCTCGCGGTGCCATAGAAACGCGGTCCCGTGCGCGCTGCTGTGTAGAGCTCATTCTGAGACGAGCTTGCGGAAAGACAAGAGCTGTTTTGAGGCAGGGGGTCTCAAAAACTGCAAGAAAGCGAGTTTAAGTGGGAATACCAAAAGTGAGAGATAAGGAAAAAACGCTTTGTGGTAAGAAATTATATATATTTATATATTTGTGTTTCAATAAAGTTGGGAGTGTATTTTTATCCTGTATCCGGTGCTTTACATAGCCTACGTGCTTTGACAGAACTGCATTACCTACAAAGACGCATTATATATATTTTTTAACTTGATGAATATTTGTGTACTTATACGCCTTATTTTCATCTATAATACTGTATATGATCATTTTGTTCGTTTTATTTGTTGTTTAATTCAAGAGTTCAAAGTTCCTGCAGCATTGATAGGATTTTCATGCAGGTGTTCAGCTAATTTGCGTAAAAAAGCTCTTGAAGCTCCCTCGGCTACTGAAGAGATTATAGGCTGCCCTGTTTCATAATAGTTTAATTAGAAAAAAATCTCCATAAAACATAACTTTGTGAAGGGGTGGAAGACTTTTATGTCGTTTTCTTCTAATGTAGTTTTTAGTACCTCTTAATTGGCACCATCTGTGGCTGCTTCAGCCCATGGACAGTATTTATTACCTAAGTACAAAGGTTGATATCTATTATACAGTGTTGTATTGATCTCACAATCTCTGTGCTTTAGTTTTGAGCATATTAAACATATGGCAGTGAAAGGAAGGTGTTGGTGGTGCCCTGGGGCTGCTTAGGACAGCAGCTTACATTTCTAGTTGAATGTTCATTAGAGCACAGTGTGTGCAGATCCAGATCCTCTTGTGAATAGGGTGCTTAAAGAAGGAAGGATGGATATGGTGTGTACACACAGTACATACATTATCCTTCATTCAAACTGCAGTCAGAATGTGTTTATCCACATGATGACACGCTTTTGTGTGTTTATGTGTATGTGTATGTGTATGTGTGTGTGAGTAAATAAGGGTACAGCAAGTGCAGTGACTTGCTTCTCTGGTGCAGTGGCAGTCTGGTCCATCACGGTTCCTCTCAGCAGGTCGTCTGGAGCCTTCTCCTGCATTGGCAGTTGATCACACTGGAGGTGATAGTGTTAAAGCATTGTTGTCAGCTGCATCTCCTAAAGTTGCAATGTCGGCAAATGAAAGATCTGCTACAACAGGCTGCGGTGCATTGCTTATCATCCTTTAGTGTTACACTGACTTATTGTCCCAGCCTTTAGGTGATAATGACAGTGCTGCCAGTGCATTAGCTGCCCAAGATGGAATGGCTTGTTGTGGTATATAAGCGGGAATGGGTGAAAAAAACACTAAATATGTGCTTAGGGCAGAACCTCTCAAAATGCAACTCGACAGCAGTTGCCTTCAATGTGCTGTAGTGAGAGACACAGGTGCTACAATCATTGTTTGATGATGTTGTTAGTAATGATATTAATATTTCATTTGTTTGCATGAGATATACTTATGATTTCATGAGACAACTTCTGATGTTGGTGCTAGTAAACTTGGTGGAAAGTATGTTAACCATTTGCGTTATATGGCAACTATCTTTCAAATATTTTTTCTGTCTCCAAACTATGTAGCAGGGTTTTATTATGAACTTTACCGATAATGGATGCATAATATTGGTCGGCTTTTTGCTGGCAGGGTTGTATTTTTATAGTACCAATGGCGCTGTGTCATCAGTACAGCACTATTGACTGGGTCGAACTACATGGCCAACCTCAATATGTTTTGTTAAAACTTGTTTGAGGTTTTGTTGAAAGCTGCTAGCATCCTCTGCTTATTTCTCTTTCTTTTGCACAAAGTACACTGCATTTGATAGAAACACATAGGGACAGTTTTTACCTTTAGGCTTAAAAACTGTAGCTACGGCTACTACCGTGTCACACTATATTGCCTCAATTTCACCTTTCATGGCACCCTTGTTGTTGCCTTTAAAAATCGGCAGACAGAAAGATTTAGGGGTATTTGTGTAGCCAAATACAGGCATTGGCCACTCACTTCAGCCTATTCTGTGAATGACTGGCCGTGTCCATCAAGACCAGTAAGCTAGCTCTTCTCTCGCCTTATCTCTGGCTCACACTCGCCTTTCGCCTGCACAACAAATGCTAATCTAGCCCAGTTTCAACCTAAAGGAAAGGAATGGCACTTCTAATGTGGCAGATGATGTGATTTCTTTTGCTTATCTGGAAAAGACACAGTCCTGAATTGTATCCAATGTATGTGGCCTTTGGGGTGAAAACAATGCTTTTGAGTTTTGCATGTAATGAGCTGTTTTTATAAAGGCTCTCAGTTCTCGCTTCCTTCTTCTCTGTTCTGTGCCGAACACACATCAGCCTGTGAGGTGCAATGAAGGCGAGGAACATGCTAATAACTTGTTAAAGCTGCAGTGCGATTTTGCTGCTTCACCTAATTACTAGGAGACATTTTTTTTCCTGCAAATTGTTCCTCTTAGTTGCATTCTGATTCATATTTTTTCCCCACATTTTTCAAAAAACAATGCAAAATAAATTTTATTTACATTATATTATATCCACCCCTCCCCCCAACTAAAGTTGGCATGAGAAAAAAAATTCAAAAAATCTATTTTCTAAATTGCATGTTACAGATTTTATTGTGAACAACGTGTTTCATTTTTTATTTTTTATTTTTTTACATTTCTTGACAAAATGACAAACAAAATGCCTAATCTTCCAGAAACAGACTTCTGTCAGGACTACTATTGTCAAAGATGATTAACAATTAGCATACATTTTGGATTGGCGGTATGGTTCTGTTATGGGCAAGAACTCCCTGCCCGTTCATGCAGCCTAGCATGGATAAGACCAAGGAGAACAGCGATAATCCCCTTAGGGTAAACAGAACAGAACCATCATAAATGTATTGCAGATATCATTAATGTTCAATAATTTAATGTAGAACATAATTCAAGAAAAATTAGTCTGATTCAAAGAGGAATATCAGAAGCCAAGTCCTGACTGGACGAGTGGAGGAGCTGGGGATGGAGGAGGGTAATTAGCTCCTGAGCAACGAGATAAAGCTGCTGATGATGCTGAATGTATACATAGGGATGCTGTGGCAGGCGTCGTATATAGGTAGACATGGATCAGCTGAGAGTCAGCTGACTTGAGCTTGACTGACGTGACCTGCCAGAACTAATGCCACACTTGATTTCTCTTTGGTGACATATGCCAGACATCTCCAATCATTTAGTCTGCATAAACCCCGCCCCTTTCTGACAATCAACTGGCCGACAGACTTTAGATAACATGTTTTAGAATGTATGGAAGAAAAGATCTATCGCTACTTCCATTTCATGGCTTTAAATTATATAACTGCTATTTTTAAAACTTTAGCATTGTATCTCACCAAAGGTCATGTCCTGGGACCTTCTATAAAAGCTAAATTTTTACCAAATATGCTGCAGTATTCTAAACAGTATTTTTTCATTATCAATAATGAAAGTATTTTTTTTCTACCAACAAAAATAGTTCCAATAGAAGCCAAAGAAGTTTTGCATGTCGCTAAGTAACGTACAGAGTGGCCAAGTGCTACAAGAGAATCAGCAATTTTCCCAGCAATCACTCCGCTCTGGGAGAAACCCAGCTCCGAGCAATCTTGGAGCAAGAGAAACCCTGCTCCGCGCGGTCACATTCACTTTGACTTAAAAAATGCTCTTTGCCTCAGGCAAAATCACACAACTCTTCATGATCCACTCACATGGTTTGGAATACAGATCACAGTCAAGCTGTTATTCTATATGTAAAAAAATTAATAAAACTAGAATAAACTGTTAATCACATTTTCAAACAAATATTTTTGACAAATAAAGCCAGTAGATTTAACATTTTCATACTTTTTTTATTCTTACTCTAGTTCTCAGAAGAATTTCAGTTAATGGAAAAGTATCCATAGCTGTTTTGTCACTATAACATAATCATTGATTGCATAAATAGCACTGATGTGGAATGGTTTGATCAATGCAGGTGGCTGTTTTCCGAAGACTCAACAGAGACATAACATATGATGAATAACTGTACTGTTGAAAGGGGTTTTATGCATTAGGGGCACTGAAGTTTACAATCGAGAGAGGTAATCGTAGGTTAGTCTATGGCCATTACTACTCGGCAATCAGCGTAATTGCTTGTCTGCAAATTGCTGTTAGTGTAGGGCATGAAAGAAGAGGACTTTCCCATGTTGTCAACATGGCCACCAGGGCAGGAGCAGAGGGAAATATGGCAAATATGGTGATTTTTATTTTATCCACTCCTGCTTTAGGAGTTTTCACTTTTTAAGGCCTACTCTGCGATTGATGCAAGCATTCATGCCAAATAAATACTACCAGCTTATCTGCAGGATGTAAGATCTTATTGCTGGAATCAAATCACCCTGCAGTTTGTTCATGCAGGGAATACTTGGTCCTGCAGTGAATGAAATAAATGATTAAAAAGAGCAAATCATCGCAACATACCAGCACTATAAATAGTGCAATTTTAATGAAGCACTTTTGAGATGCTTATTAAAGTGCTTTGTATCTCCTTTAGGCCTGTGTTTCGAGTGTTGATGACAAGCACGCTGTTCTCTATTCATTAAAGTGGGCAATAGCCTTATGTTCACTTTGCTGGCCCTGACCACAGCTGTCACAACCGTATACCACGGGGACTTGTGAATGGCTGCAAGCTAATAGTAGGAGCACATTTACCCGGATTTCCCTCCAGAGCTTTGAGAGGGCTCAGTAGTGTTTGATGGAGCTTACATAGAGTCTTAGAGGTTGAGAGGAAGTGTTAGGTCTATATAAATCTCTTTTCTCATTGCATTGGATTTACTTTATATGGCAAATCAATAAGGTAAATAATTGAATGGGTTTATTGTTCTGGAAAAAGTATTTTAATAGATTCTCGAATACAGTCAATAATATTTAAAATCTTTTTAAAGCACTTTTTTAAAAAGAAAACATTTAGCATTGTTGTAATATATCATTCACTTTACATTTTTTAAAATAACATCATACATTTTTCTATTTCATCTCATGGCTGAACAGAACAGTGTTTGATGGCAACACCGCCGCTATTATGTCATAAATACTGTAACTGAAACTAATTGGACAAATGTGTTCAGCACTATTTTTATGATTGCATGAAGGTTTGAGGGATAACTGAATAAGGTATTTCTAACTAACTGTGACAGATGAAAGCAAAATATAGCCTTGGTTTGCAATTTTGCAGCAGTGACAGCAACATTAATGGCGCTAAACTCTTACTTCTCAAGTAGCAGAGTTAAAATAGAGGGTGGGATATGTCTAATGGACAGGTTTCTATGGATACCAGGTTAGATTTGAAGACACTTGAAGAGAAGTTAAAAGGAAAAACCCTGGGGCTTTGGATGCTGTCTGTCACTGGTACCAAACAAGCCTTAATTAGATGTATTGGTCACAGGAAATGTTCCACTGGATTTGTTTCAGCTTCATATGGGAAAGCAACAACACATTTAACCCTCTTTAATATTACTCAGCCATGGTAAATAATACTACTACTTGATCAATGTAGAACTCATTATACACTGAACAAAACAAAACAAAAAACAGGAAAACACAATTTGTCCTATTTATTAATTGTGATCTACACAACAAAATTGTGTTTCTCTATTAAACTTCATTTCTTTGCTTCCAATTATATAATTCTCTACAATCTACTAGATTAAATTATGTAGGGCAAATGTGATCCAATCCAGTATGATCAACATAATTTTTGTTATAGACTTTACTGAAACTGCAGTTCCCTGCATGCTTTGTATGGGACTTAACAGGTAGAGTAAACTGTTGAAATGAAAAATCATTGTATAAGCAAGATGAGAATGAGAATGGGGAGACTTCTTGCAATCTTATAATTCAGTGAACAAAACGTATGAAACTGAGTAAACTGATCCTGTCAGGGAACCATTTAAAATGTTTAATTGGGTCACTTAAAAATAACTTCAGTCCATTGAATTTGGTGAAGTTATGTTTGTGTAAATTGATTAATGTGTAACCAATGTACATAATTACGGTGAACTTGTAATTGATATTATGAAGTAAAACAGTTTCCACTCAAAAGTAGAAACCGATGTTTACAGTCTGAATAACCACTGGAAAAAAAAGTTTTTGCACTCATGTTTTTAAGTAAAGTTCACATTAATGGAATTAGGTCAAATCTATTTAACTAAGTTATGTAAATTAACAAAGAGAATAAGTACATTTAACTTGGCCAGTTAGAGTTTGTTGAGGAATTTATACTATACCCATTTGAAGTTTACTTTGGAATACTCTGTTTCAAGTTCGCTTTACTCACTTTTTGTAAATTTTACTCAAACACTGAATCAAGCCATGTTTGTATCGTGTACGGTAAACGACACATAGATTTCTTGTTGCACTTTGTAAGACAACATATCTACACAATATAATGACGTACCATAACCCCACTGAACACAGAGGCCTCAGGTACACAATAATGGTTACAATCAGTGGATAGTTTTTATGAATGGGTCATTCTGAGTAGAAAATTAACTCCATATGTCACAAAACAGCAGGTTAATAAACTTACAACAAAAGCAACAATAAAACAGTGTAAATACAACTAGAAAACAATGGAAAATCATTATGAATTATTCATGACCCAGTGCATGGTGAGAACAGTATCAGAAATTTGAGTAGGTTTTACTTAATTTGAAAACTGTGATGCTAACACAAATAATCATTTGTAATTATAACAAACCATTATTAGTTAAAGCTTAATTTCTACAAGCTTGAGTTAAGTACTGATATAGAATTTACTCTTTACTCTAAATTCTTGCCTGAACTATCTTATTCAATGTAAAAATTAAATTTTATTTTATTTACTTCACCACAAAATTATATTTATCAATGCATATGTTTTGCTTGTTCAAATTACATTACATTAGTATTACTGAGGAGAATGCAGTACAGTTATGTCTTGTTTGTACATGTAAACTGGATCATTTACATCACTGCAAAGTCTCTGAGGCCTTTGTAGGATTGCAGTTGGTTCTTGTTAATGCACTCCGGCTGGTGTGAGGTGAAGCTGTCAAAGCGTAAACAGTGTAATGGTTGTGTAACCTTGCATCACACCCATTAATATTTAATTTGCGGCTGAAAAGAGTCTAACTGTTGAGGCTAATACATCTCTGCGTATCTGGTCTGATGAGGGTCCAAGTAAACCTGTAAACTTAATATCCTTATGGTAACACTTTAGATTACAGCCCGCAAAGTTCTGCTAGAGTAAAACAAATTTACAGCGTAACTTTCGGTAATTATAGTGTACCTAATATAAAGTAAATACATAGGTATAAGGGATCTACAGTATATGTAAAGTTTGGGGAATAAAGGGGTAACAACTAGGAAAATTAACAAATTATTTATTCTGTAAGTATTTTAGAACTAAGGGGTACAGGCTATAATCTTAAGTTTGGGAGCAATTTAGCAAAAACATACACTGTACCTTTTTGTAATAATAATACAGGTTTGGTCTTTCATGTTTCAAGGCAAATAAAACTATTGCATTTTTAAAAAATACTCTTATTCCATACAGGGTAAGTGGTTCTTGTTACCCTCTTGTTCCATGTAGTTACAGGGTAAGTACAATAAAAATACATACAGTGGGTGCTGGTGGTGGTGGTGGCGCAATGGATAAGACACATGCCTTTGGTGTGAGAGACCCGGGTTCGAATCCACTGTGAGACACCAATGTGTCCCTGAGCAAGACACTTAACCCCTAGTTGCTCCAGAGGCGTGCGACCTCTGACATATATAGCAATTGTAAGTCGCTTTGGATAAAAGCGTCAGCTAAATGAATAAATGTAAATACACACAATCTGATATCACTGACTCTGAAACCTTTATCTGGAAAGCAACTTCTTTTCAAAACAGATTTACAAAACTTCTTATTTGTTTAAAACTAGTTTCTTTTTCTTTTCCATTTCATTTCACATGCTAACAGCACACTTGTTTTTAAAAACAAAACTATAAATAATAGTGAAGTCCTGGTTGTTTATTTTTCACAAGATCTAGATATACAAAAGCAGCCAACTATACACATGAATTGTCTCTGGTGCATTTGCTCTGCTATATTAGACTGTACAGAAATCAGAAACGACACATGTGCATTTAACCTACGAATTATTCATTTTGAATATCCAGTGCGTGTGTTGTACGCTCATCATTTTTTGCCACAAAGTCTCCCAAGTGGCCGATTTTCCACATTTATTGGCACATTAATTATATTGTCAAGTTGTTTGTGCTCCCACAGTCCCCCAGTAGCATAAGCGAATAACTGTGAGAGTGTGATTGAAATGAGAATGTACATCGATGCCGCACCTGTTTGTTTTCTTGGTTGCCAGCCAAGTGCTCCATCCCTGAGAGGCGTGCACTCCAACGCATTTGTAATAATCATAAAAAGTAGATCTTTTTTTTCATCCACTCAGAGATATAATTGTTGCCGTCGAGCAGGAATTTGACCAATGACCTGCTCTTCTTGTATGAAGAAGTCTGTAATTACATTTAGCTCATTTGCAATTCCATCTGGAAGTTGGGTGAACTTCAGTGTTAATGCTGTCTACCCGACAGTGTCGAGAAGTTTTTTGCAGTCTAACGATTTACTCATTACCCTGTAATATTCACACTAGAGATTGGGTTTAAGAGGCCCATTTTGAAGGTGTAAGAACCAATTGCTGTCCCTATGAAGAGGCAAACCGACTGTGCATCATACTGAATGATCATATACAACTATGTTGTAGGTTGTCTTCTCAGCATGTGCTGATTAATATTTATGTGAGTGCTTTGTGGTGCTTGATCAAGACGTGTGCTGCAGTCATGGAATGATCAGGACATTTGTTTTTTAATGACCTTCTCCACAGGATAAAGAAAGATATTTCGTTGAAATATGCTGTTTTAGTAAACCGATGAATGCTGGCATCAGGTTTTGCGGAGATGCATGAAAGGCTAAGCCATTGATAGCACCTCTACAGGTTCTCTTTGATGTTTAAGCTGCTCTTTTTTCATCTAATTTATAAAGAGCTGCTTGCTGTGGCTGATTTTGTATGCCAAGGCTCAACAATAAGGATGGCCCACTGGCTCAGGGTCAGTGTGAAAGAGTTTCGAGCTTGTTGAAAAAAATTACTTATTTACATCTAAGAGGTAGTGTAGAGAAATGATTCTCTGATAACCAAGGCACTCCTTAATTAAAATGTCTTTATTACAAATTTGACATGTCTAACTGGACTTATTTACATGTTCAGTTTCCCAAAACCATCGTTAGCCCCAGCTGAAAACTCTAGCATTGCTGGTCAACAGCATAAGGTATGTTTTGCACGCTGGGACATTGTTTTGCAATGTACACAAGCTCTTTTTTACTGCTTGATTTGTGTACAGATCTTTTGAAACTGGAGACAATTCCTTTGAAGCTTTGAAACGTTTTACCAGTTTACCAGTGACATTGATTGATAATGTAATCATAACTAAAACCATTAAAAAAATATTCCGTTCTACTTTCGGCAGATGGAGCAAAAAAATTACTAAGTTACAAAATCAATAAATCATGTTTTAACCTTATATTGTTTTCCTTTATATCATTAATGTATTAAATATAGAAATATGCCAGCAAAAACAATGCTTGTCCCCAAAACACTGCTTACACTACAGCTCTCATGCTGTGGTAAGAAGCATAGTTTCTTGTTAGAAAAAAAGAAAAAGAAACTAGTTTTAAACAAATAAGAAGTTTTGTAAATCTGTTTTGAAAAAAAGTTGCTTTCCAGATAAAGGTTTCAGAGTCAGTGATATCAGATTGTGTGTATGTATTTTTATTGTACTTACCCTGTAACTACATGGAACAAGAGGGTAACAAGAACCACTTACCCTGTATGGAATAAGAGTATTTTTAAATAGATTATTTTGGGCACAATAAGCAAGCTAACATTCAATACATTATATGTCTTTCATACCTTTCATCAGTACCATGTATGAGGAGTGTGCATGTGCCAAAATGCGCAAGGGATCCTCAGACTAATTTTCCCCGGGATCCCCGCAAATAATTTAACATCAAATAAAGTTAAAAAAACAAGGAACAAAAATAATGTAGTAGTCTTTACTTCATTACAGCAGAACGTCAGAAAAATTATGTTGTGGAGAAAGCTGCCAAGCTTAACCACATTTATACGGGAGTAAAGTGTACAAATGCTGCATGTTATTGTGATTAGTAAATGAATGGGTTTCTGTTGTTTATGTAAATTAACTTTATATGTAAATAATGTTAATACATTAATTGCAACTCTGCCACCTGCATTTGACACTTTGGTGGTTATCAGTTAGTTTTGTAGAATTTGCAAAAATGTCTTGTCACCACCTTTGAAAAGCTATCAGTATTGTTTTGCATCTTATGCTGTTGTTTTCCAGAAAGTGTTTTTATGAATTTATATAGTTATATTTTTAACTGTATAATTTCCAGCCTGCATTTAGTATATCTTTAAATCTTTCAAAACACTAGTTGGGTCAACATACAGTACTTTGAAACGATTAGTACACTTTATAATTGTGTAGTTGATGGAAATGTATCTAGAAGTCCGTTATGTGCATTTTTTTCAATGTCCCCTCCTGTCCATGTTGTATCTTCTGTCCAGACATTTCCTTCAGTCTCCTGCTGCTTGTATTTGTGGTGTGTGGTTTGGCCCTGCTGGGTGTCATCAGCGTCGCCACCTGGAAGCTGTGCTGGGTGCCCTGGCGCAGCAAAGTGCTTTCCTCTAGCGCCACCGCCCTTGCCCCCACCCGGCCAGAGAGAGACCAACACAGAGAAGAAGGTCACGGTGACTACTACCCAGCCCTTGGAGACATTATGGCATCAGACAAGCTGAAGGATCCTGGGAACTTTCTGGAGGCGGCAGTGAAGATTAGTCATACGTCGCCAGATATCCCTGCAGACGTGCAGCTGTCCATGAAGGATCATTTGCTGAGACGTACGCGTATCTCACGGCAAACAACCGAGCCGACCTCCTCTAACAGGTCAGTGTTCTGGAAGAATGAAGAAATGTTTGTGTCTGAAGACCTTCATATAGGTCATCACGGTTTACTGTATATACAAAGCCATTATGAGGTTAGTTCCAGTCATTCCTAATCATGTTAATACTTCGGAAATCTCGTAAATGTCAGACACAATTAGACCTGAAGGAGGTCTCTGGGTTTTATTGACTACAAAAAAGGTCAGATGGTGGAAAACCACAATAACTCCAGAGTAAAACCATATTTAGTGGGAACATTATGGGAACCTTACAGCATATCCAGAATTATCACCATCAATTTGCATTTGATCACAGGTTATAATTCAAATGTAGATTAGCACCTGGTGTGCTTTTTTGTGAAAGAACCAATGCATCAGATCAGGATGCCAAATTTTGTCTGATTGTTGCCAGGCATAGTTCCTTCAAGAAGCACCTTCCCAGACAGATGCACCATGTCACCAGTCTGGACCGCGGAAGTGATTTTTTAGACGTGGAGGACCATCCCATCTGCACCGCTGCCTCTCTTGGACGCATCCAACCGGAACTCTACAAACAGAGCACGGTGGAGGCAGAAGAGTCATCTAAGTACGGCACTGATAAAACATGCGGCAAGATCAACTTCTCCCTTAAGTATGATTATGAGGGAGAGCTCCTCCTCGTCACCATCCTCAAGGCATTCGACTTACCAGCGAAGGATTTGTGCGGCAGCTCCGATCCTTACGTCAAGATCTACCTGCTCCCCGACCGCAAGCGTAAATTCCAAACTCGTGTGCACCGCAAGACGCTCAACCCCACGTTTGATGAGACCTTTCAGTTTCCGGTCCCATACGAGGAGCTGGGGTCCAGAAAGCTCCACTTGAGTGTGTTTGACTTTGACCGCTTCTCACGGCACGATATGATTGGTGAGGTGATCCTGGAAAACCTTTTCGAAGCTTCAGACCTCTCGCGGGAGACATCCATCTGGAAGGACATCCAGTACGCCACTAGTGTAAGACAATTCATCCTCTTTACAACTTAGTGAGTCCAGACCCCACTGGTGATTTATCACATTAATGTGGCTTATGTCACATTAATGTGACCCTAATGATTTGGCTTTTTAAATATAGGAATACACTTGTATTGAGTATTTCTGAAAACACAAACAGTGAATAATTAGAGGATTCATAGACTGTGTCCTATGGGGTGTGATATGGTAATTTGTCGAAATTGTAATTACCAAACATGATAAATTGTGCAATGTATATTAAGTACTAAAAATATCAAGGGCAATAAACAAAAATCAATGCTTTATTATATGAGAATACTGAGCCTGCAATAATCTAAGTTCTGTTATCATTTACTCACCTTAATGTTGTTCCAAACCTGTATTACTTTCTTTCTTTTGTAGAATAGAAAAGTAGATATTTTTCAATAATGTCTCAAATGTTTTTGTCCATATAATGAAAGGCAATGGGGTACAAAATAAAATTAGATCCCATTTACTTTCATTAACAAAAATAACAAAAACAAAACACTGAAACATTTTTTAAAATATCTTCTTGTGTCCCTTTTTTCTTTACTATAAACTGATGCATTTATTGCCAACTGCTGTATTTTTTAAGGTCAGAACTTTTTTATGTAGATTTTTTTTTTACAATCTGATTAAGGCAGTATATTTAATTTGTGTAATATATTTAGGGAAATAGAGTGCCCTGAAATTCCAAAATAAGGTCAGACTATTTATCATCTGGCTTTTCTAACTTATACACCATATTAAAGTTATTTTGGTGCAGCAGGACTCTTACATGTTAAAGAGTGTAGTGTTTTGAGTTTCAGGTTTGTATCTCTTCTACTCAGCAGAGGGTTTCTGGCATAGACATTATAGGCAGTCGCCTAAGGTTCTCCAGGGCAAAGCTCTCAGATGCTCTACTTCTGTATCACTCACCTGCAGCAGTTTGACAGCAATGTGCAGCACACTTTCAGTTCCACCCAACACTTTCTTTGAAATTGAAGTTTTCCAAACAACTTTTCAAAACTTATCTGGTCTCACCAAGGGCACCATTGGAGTCAAAACTGCCATTGCTTCTAGTTACACTTGACAGAGGTTACTGTAGCTATTTACTGCCTCTCCAAATCAAATACATATTAGAGTTGATCTCGATTCAAAGTCAAACGCCCCATTCTATTAAACCTTTAACAAAACCACACCAGAACATTCAAATCTGTGTTTGCGCTGCCGCTGACTTAGAGAAAGCAGTTATCACACATTGGTACGAAACAGCCTTTCTGTTACAAATATTCAAATTATCACAGAAGTACTGGGATAAAAGTTTTTAGTTAAGATACTAACATTAATGTCTACGGTAGCAATTAAAATAGATTAAATCATCTTTAAGTCTTTATGAGCGAGTCACTGAATAATTCATTCAAACCAATTTGTTTGAAATAATTCATTGAAATTAAATAAATAATTTTAAATAGATTGCAGCAATTAACATTTTTGACTGAAATTGAAGTAAATTACATGTTTGTTTTTGTTAAGTTGTTTGTTCAGAATTGTGGTAGAATTGTGAAACAATTGTGATTGTCAATTTATCCAGAATCATGCAGCTCTAATATTAACTGTACAGTTTAATATATAAAAGCTTTTATTCATCAGAGAAAAACATTACTATTGTTATGTAAACCATTGTTAGTTTAATTGCTTCTATTGCTCTCCTCATTTGTAAGTCGCTTTGGATAAAAGCGTCTGCTAAATGATATGTAAAATAATGCTAATTATATCACTGATACAGCCACGCAAACTGCAGTTCAACTAACTAGTCTTACTCTGTGACTCGAGACATTTCCTAGTTGTCTATAAGGTAATCATAATGTCATCTCACTATGGTATTGTGTTCAGCTATGACTTTTATAGTGCTGTGATAAGGCATATGCATTCACATGATTGATTATAGTATATGCTAGAGATCACTGAACTCAGTAGATGAGCTGTCAAAAGGCTAAAGCTCTCAAGATGGGTTAAATGTGGGAGAAAGACCTAAGGAGTTGTGATGCACTCACTCAATACCTTTCATCTGAATGGTCTATCAGATCAATGTATTAATGGCAGTTGGCCCTGGTTACAATCAATTGATCTCTAGATTTCAGGCTTGTTGAAGAGACTTAGTAAAACAGCATATTTATGGAGTAAGATGTGGCAGTGAATCCCATAAATTATCATTGTATTTGTCTACAGAATACAGGACTGACTTCCAAACTTCTAAAGGAAGATAACCCTGATATATTTGGTTTGAAACATTTTGGTTTGTCACTACCTGAGTGAATTAAGTTGTCTGTTCTGTAAATTATCAAACTGATAGGAATTTATCCTAATGGTTTTATGTCCCTATCTTTTTCATAAAACCATTATTATGTGAATTATGTTCTATTCAATGCATCAGTTTAAGTAAGAATGTTTTTACAAAGCATTTTCGCTCATAGAAATTATTTTAGTTTTTTTTTAAATGGGGTCTGTAACATTTTATTAATGTTTTTGACAGAAGTCTCTTAATCTTACCAGGTCTTCAGTGTCACGATCCTTGAGAAATCATTCTAATTTGCTGATTTGATGCTCAAGAAACATTTCTTATTATTATCAATGTGGAAACTGTGATCCATTTTTTAAAGATTATTTGATTATCAGAAAGCTAAAATAAACAAAGAACAGGACACCTTTTTAAATAGAATTTTTTTTAACATTATAAATGACTTGAAAGTAATTTTTTTGAACAATTTAATGCATCCTTTCTAAATAGAAGTATTAATTTATTTGAAAAAACTAAAATCTTACTGACCCCAAACATTTGAATAATGTACAGAATTGGGATTAAAGGAATTTAAATTTGTCATCATTTACTCGCCCTCAGTTCGAAATACTAACATAACTATGAATATTAGTAAACATAGCTATTTATTTGTAATGATGTCATGCTCTACTGGATTTTGTGTATCTCCATTTGATTCTGCAGGAGAGCGTGGATCTGGGAGAGATAATGTTCTCTCTCTGCTACTTGCCAACTGCAGGGAGACTCACACTTACGGTCATCAAATGTAGGAACCTCAAAGCCATGGATATAACCGGTTATTCAGGTATGCTGCTGTCTTTTATGTTTGTGTCTTTATTTTCTTTCATCTGTCTGCTTGGCTCCATTTTTATACACTTGGACAGTCACATTTATCATTGTCAGCGAGCAAATTACAAGTCCTTTCATCAGACATTTTCAGACCATGAGAAGACGAGGAGAAAGATACGTTGAGAAATTGGTGTCACACCTCCCTGCTCTTTTGGCAGATCCGTATGTGAAGGTGTCACTGATCTGTGATGGGAGACGCTTGAAAAAGAAGAAAACTTCCATAAAAAAGAACACGTTGAATCCAACATATAATGAGGCGATAATATTTGACATTCCCCCAGAGAATATGGATCAAGTCAGTTTACACATATCAGTTATGGACTACGATCTGTGAGTGTTATTCAATATCTGATATTTTCTCTGTACAAATATTATGTTGTCTATGTGCTTCAAAATCTATTCCTTATCCTCCTGGTGTGTAGAGTGGGACATAATGAGATCATTGGAGTCTGTCGTGTAGGGAGCCATGCTGAGGGACTTGGGAGAGATCACTGGAATGAGATGCTCGCTTACCCTCGAAAACCCATCGCTCACTGGCACCCGCTAGTAGAGCCCAAGAAGTCTGAGAAGGAGGTGACTGTCTGTCATTAAACAATTCCAGAGTGGAAAAGTACATTTGCATTTCAATATTTAAATCTCTCCCTCTCTTTCCTTCTGTTTTCCGTCTCTCTTTCAGTGGAAGACTCGCACCGCAAGCTTTGACAGTCAGGGGTCTTGTCCATCTCCCAGACTCCCTTCCAGTCCATAAGTGAGGGACGACTTCTCTCTACATCTTTAAGCCAAGTATCTCCCAGGGACTGATGGTGAGATTTAAGATATGTCCTTAGGCAACATGTGACACAACTTATGTCTGTGTGGACAAGCAGTTGGAAGAAAAAGGGTGCTGTTCAAAACTTTTCAAAGTGCAACTGAGCCTAGCCAATTTTGAGCTCTATTTTTTTTCTCGATGGAAGTGTTGCTCGATGGAAGTGAGGAAGAGGTTGAAAGATATACACTTCAAGATGGATTAAGCTCCCCACAGGAGTAAAAGGGTGTATTTGTTAATTTATATTGGTAGATGTATATTATATTTTAATTGACATTATAATAGTACGAAGATATAGTTTATTATATAATTAGCCATAATCCTTCTAGGTATTTTTTGTCTTCTTTGAATATAAATACATGTGTTTAGAGATTATGAATGGAGAGATACAGTATGTGAAGTCCTCAATATGTTCAACCTATTGAAATGTATTAGCCGAACTGTATATTGTTTACAGAGCAGAGATATTCCATTGATCTTCCTTTTATTTGTGAAGTAGTGAAACTGTTCTGCCACCAAAAACGCCAATGCCAAGAATTATTTTTATCCTGTCTACAAATTTCTCTTCCTGTGTAAACTGTAAAGGTTTTGCTTTGTTCTAATTTAAACATTTAAGTTTCTGATGGTTCTATGGGTATTTTGAATAATTTACCGTATTTTTGTTCAAATAAGTTCAGCTCAGTTAAATGCAGCCATGCACAGCTTTATCCTGCATCATCCATAATGTACAACTGGCTAAAATCGTCATACTTTCACCATGCAGTAATTGTAGCTTCCAAAGTATAACCATAATGAATAGCAAGGGTTGTGTGTCAGATCCAAAGGACGCAAAAATCCATGGCTTTCTAACAAGACTTGAAATTATATCAATATGTAAATTAGAAGCACTGTTTTACAAAGACCAATTTTGTATTTTACATAAAATGTGACAAATGTTCATTGTTCTGTATTTTTCCTGTTACCTTTGAGGTGTTTTCTTTTCAGATAACATTATGTAATTTGTTGACTGGCTTGGATGGAACTCATTGTATCAATAATCACTGGAACTGGCGTTTCTTTATGAAATGCCTTATTCAGAGCCACTTTTCCCCTTTTATATTGAGAATTTGTATAATAGTTACTGTTTCAGAACATCCCCTTGTACTTCAAAGGTGTGATTAAAGATCTTGCTTCTATCTGTTTTGTTCTTATTTCATTCTTTGTTAAATATTCAGTCAGATTAGGGCCAGTTCACACAGAACATGTGGCAGTGGAATGGGAAAAAAACAAAAGGTCTAAAGACTAATTTTTTTAAAAGGCACAGAGTTTTTAGAATGCTGTGTCATGTGCGAGCAGATTCCACTACTGCTTTTACATTGTTGTTTTTTTTGCGTTAGAAGTACGTGTTTAAAACAGCGTTCTAAATACGCCATGTTAAAGTTAAAAAGTTGCTCTAGACTTGCCTTTCTTATTCCACTATCAAGTTTAAATGACCTCAAGACGTTGAAAAATAATGGAAAAACAACACAGTGGAATGCAAAAAACACATTCTGTGTGAACCGTCCTTTACAGTCTATGGTTCGTACGGTTACGGTTCGTCTCTTGTATACGCGTCTCTCTGCAATACTTGATTCTGATTGGATAATTGAGCCATCCAGCAGTCAGGTGTTTGGCTGTCTTCGCTGAAAGTGTTACAACTTTCATGTCTTTGGCATATTTCGTATATAAGAAGGACTAATGGTGTATTGACTGACTCGTTGTTTAAATTTTGTATTTCTTCTTCAAAAATACGTTTTTGGTTTTACATTTATGCATTTGGCAGACGCTTTTATCCAAAGCGACTTACATTGCATTATCCTATACATTTATACATAGGTATGTGCAATCCCCTGGGATCGAACCCACAACCTTGCGTTGTTAACGCAATGCTCTTACCACTGAGCTACAGGAAAGCAAATTGCAATTTTACAAACCTTTAACCTTTACAAATTGCCATATGTAGCTCTCTAACATAGTTCCTTGTAAAGCATTATCTATTGTCCAGGGTCATTTCATTATGGCTTTTGTAGCGCTGTGCTGGAATACCTTTAAGTTTTGATATCACTGTAATATTGTTGACGTGTTCCTCTAGTTGCTAGGTGAATTGTCAACTTTGCAATTATTTATTAACTGCAAAATTATTTATTAACGGCACATTTCATGTCAAAATAAAATATAAAATCATTTTATTAGTTCTGCTCCAGGCAAACTAAGTTAAAATGGTTCTTTCTTGAGCCCTGTACATTGATTTCTAGTAAACAAACGTGTCCAATCAATCATATGTTGTGCTCTCGGAGTAACTACAAAGCTCAAATGTATTGAAGTGCGACTGAAGCCGGGTTGCATAAGAAAAAGCAGGCCAATAACAAGGTCTTCAGTACAAATTCTACACTTCCAGCTTCTTTTTCATTTGGAGTTTGTAGAGGATTTGATAGCCTTCATCCCAAGCATAGAGCAGCTGCTCCACAGGGCTGTATTTGAGGCTGGCATGAGTGCCGTATCGTTTGGGAAAGTATACATGTGGAGCGTCGTCATTTGTTACCATGTCACTGACATCAAACACGCACTGAATTCGGGAGCGACTGGGTAGTTTGGAGTTGTAGACCACATAGACAGTACCACAGATGACGAACGCTGCTTCTGCGTTCTCCCTCACACAAGGGGTGTCCCACATCTGTTCAATGTCTAGAGTTTTAGGGTCTATCTTGGCCAAAGAGATGTGCCTCTCATTCTCCTGTGTGGCGTAGATGGCCCACAGACCCTCTTCGTCCACTGCTAAGTCGATGAAGGTCTCGGGATTCAGGCTGTACACTGGGAGCTGGTTTTTAACTGGAAACACCGCAGTGTCCGTGACTATGTTCTTCTGAAGATCAAACTTTATTAGTTTCATGTCCTCGCCCTGCTTCAGATAGTAAAGGTGGTTGTTGTAGATTGCATGGCCCATACCACTCCAGGCCGAAGGGAGCTGGACGCTGGTGGCCCCAGAAGTGCCTTGGGAGGAAGTGAATTCACGGACTGTTCCAAATTCATACACTGTACTATCATCTGTCCCGTTTAAGATGTACACCTTCCCGGTGGCACTTCCCATGTCTTTGGTCCACATTCCCTTTGTGCCGCCCACTCGTTTCAGGATCTTCATGGCTTTGATGCTGGAGATCATGTCACTACAGTCTAAACATATAAATGGAAAATCAAAATAATTTTCATTTTTGGATGAATTATCCCTTTAAATATTGTATTAACACCTCGTTGGCTTAGAAATTCTCCTTTCAGTAGTCTGTCATATGTTAATCGCCAAACATTCTGTGACATTTCCTTTGCAATCCGTTTTTTGCTGGAATTATAATGTAAATATTTGCTTTCCACTAAAGCCTGATTTAACACTAAACCCTAATGGCACAGTACACTAATGACAGTCTGGGTTAATCAGATTTGTGCCGTTTTACTATGAAAAGGCAATATAGAGCTGCTGAAGTGTAGAGGAAAGCATCATGAATTGTCCTCCAGCAGTATAATTACTGTCTCTCTCAATGATGGAATAATAATACATTTTATTTAGTGCCTCTAAGTGCTTTTCTCAACGAGGACTTTAGGAAGAATAGACCCACTATTTAATACATTATGTATTAAACTCTGTCAAGTTGTGATACCTCAGAGCTTGATGTGATTGAACCCTCTTCCCTGTCTTTCTTGTGCCACTTATTCTTCATTAAGAGCTTCTTAAAACTGAATCTATGAACCGTAGCTGGCACTTTCCACAATTATTTTTAATGTTCGCTTTCTATTAAGTTTTTTTCAACACTGCGAAAAGGGTTGTTATTGTTAACTAAAACTAAAAAACTTTTTTGGAAAAAACTTAAACTTTAGAGTTAAAATAATTTGAAATGTTAACATGGCAACTAACTGAAATCCTACAAAAAAAATATGAAGGATTAAAATAGCTAAAACTAAAACTGAAATAAAAATAAATTAAAGCTAAATAGAATTTTTTTATCTAAAAATGACAAGTGCACATAACAAAATGACTTAAACTTGAAACATAAATTTTTTTAAATGAAAACTGAAAATATAAAAATAAAATCTAATTCAAAATATTAAATAAGTTCAATAGAATATAAACATACTAAAATAACACTTCCCTGTGACTAAAAATACTGTATTTACCTATACGTTTAATCTATTTGATAACTTTTGTTTGTTGTTTTATTTTTTTTATTTTATTTTTTTAAAAGCACAATCTTTCAATTAACATCAAAGTAGACAAAATGCATAAATGAAAAAAAAATGTCAGAATGGGTAACAGGGTTGAAGTGGTTAGCTAGTTTAGGACAAAATTTTATTTTGTAGTTATTGATAAACTCATATTCACCATAAATTAAATAATTTTTTTAATAATTTCTTATTTCTTACAGGTTTGAGCTTGACGAATGCAGTTAACACTACAATTTGTGATTTTTTTGTGTGAATTTTAGATATTTTCTTGTCCAAATAATGTCATTTCCTGGGTGTCTAAATTTAAGAAATGTTAAAAAAAAATGTAATAATGGAGATAACAGTTTTTTAGTAGTTGTCTTTAAAACTATTTTTAAAAACAATTCATCTCAAATCACAACTTTAAGTGTGTTAATGATATGCTATTTTATGTTAGATAAAATCTGTAATAGTTCTCACAACAAAAACATGGCATTTGTGCCTCTAATGCATTGAGAATGGGACCCCAGAGAACTGAATTTGTTGAATGAGCCAACTATGGCTCATGCCATCTTGCTGCAAGGCAAACATTACCCGTATCTAAGCATGTGGAATGTTACCTAAAGCTCTTCACCTGTAAGCTTGGCGTACTTGGCTTTGTTTCTCTCCTTGACAACTGTCACCTGCTGCTCCACCAGCTTGTCATCCACGTCCACGCAAGGCTGCGCGCCATTCTGTGTTTCGAGGTAGTCCATCTCTCTCTCCACGCGATCTACGCGTGTTCCCACTGTGTCCAACTCGCTCCGCAGTGCCTCCTTGCTCTTGTCCAGGCCCTCTAGCTGTGCCACCATCTGCTGCCTGAACTCGCGCAGCTCAGAGGCGTAGCGGCTGGTCTGCTCATGCCACAAGGAGATGCGATCCTGCCAATGAAGAAATAAACAAAAACAACTCTCAAGAGCCTCAGTAAAAGAGATACGAGTTAGTCAGATGTAAACATATAAATACTATAAGATGAACTGAAGGCTAGCAATAGGCTTGTGGGATAGTAATTTAAAATAAATGTTCTTCTGGTTACCACAATGCTTGGGTGGTTGCCAGGGCGTTGCTATGAAGTTGCAAATATGTTCTGGGAAGTTGCCAGGCCTTTGCTATTCGGTTGCTTGAAATAGTTATACAAAAATGATATTTATTGTGCATCCAACTTTACATACATATAATTACATAAAGTAATATATATCAAATCTCTGTGAATAAAGTTGGATATAGACTTGGTCCGCATACACACAGTATACTTGAATAAGAAATACTATTTCTGTCATGACAACTCTCTGAGTGTTTGGCATGGTAATGGGTATGACAGTGTTGATATGTTTGGTCTTGGCAGAATAGATCTGCTACACTGCTGCTGCTTTTATTGCTGCTATAGAGCAAGTATTGGACTTGCTAGTGCCAATACATACATGACAGGCTGCTGTGAGCGAGTTAGACATATTGCTGCTGTACAATAGCATACATGAATTACCCGTTGCAGATCTATACAGGTGGAACTGGGGAAGGTGGAGGGTTTCTGAAAGTGCACTGCAACTGCTACAGCAAATGCTGAACAAGTATTTGAAGGTTGAGCAGCAAGCTCATTGGCCACTGATACAGTAAGAACCAATTAGCTGTGCCCTATAGATGATGTGATTGCAAACAGATTGAGTTAAGGACCTATCAGCCTCCGCCATCTAGAGTTTCATGACAGAACTTTGCATATAGCAAATTTCAACTGCTTGATTGCTTGAATTACCTCATATCACCCAGTTCTAATCCTCTGTGACTGTAATGCATGAAGATATTAAGATATTAAAAACATTTACATAATGATTTTCTGTAAAGCTTCTTTGAAACCACGTGAAAAGTGCTACACAAATACATTTTATTTGACAGCCGTTACTATTTTAGAACATGCATGCAGACAGATGGCTTTGATGCGCATACATGTTCTAAGCATGTTTAATACATTTTAAACCGTGAACTCGAGCACCCTTAATACTGAGTCAGACAGCCTCGTGAGTGAACATTATTCAAATATAAGCCCTCCCTTGACAGCTGCAGGAATTCATGAGGACTTTGGCATTGGAACAGCATCATTTGCGCTGCAGATGGATCAACCTTTGGCAGCAAATGTTCTTTTTTGAATTTGTGACTCAGTGGAAGGAAAGAAGAAGCAAAGTGCGTTTTAGCATAATCACACGAAATGACTTGCCTGAGAACTGTATGTGCAGAGTCAGCACAGAGAGAAAACAAGGGAGAAAATTTCCTTCATGTGGCTGAATCCAAGACACAGAGGGAGATATGGTGACTGACTCAAGGAGAAATAGCAGTATGGAGGGAAAGCAGAAGGGAATAGAGATAGTGTGTGTGTCCGTCTGTTTTTGTTTCGTTGCGATTGTCTGGCATGCATTGGTTACAGTTATCACGTTGAGTGAGTTTGTGCTTACAATACCATGTTATATGCAAAATATTTGCATATATTTGCAAATATGACTGTATACAGTAGTAGATCCTTAAAGGGTTCTGTCAAGCTTCATAAATGTAACCTTTTAGGGGTTCCCACTATGGGATAATTTTATGGATTTAGTTTAAGTAATTATTAGTTTAAAATTAAATTTTATGAATTAAACAGCTCATAAACATACTTTATCACTAGACAATTTAACATTAAAGTATTATGCAGTAATTTAAGACATTTCTCTTTATATAACCTTTTTGGCATAAAGTGTTCTCTAAAATTGTGTCAAGAATCCTGTATAGAACACCACTGAAGCTTTTTTTTTAAGAGTATACATATTTGTTTGATCATTAAATATCATTTCAGCCCACTTGTACTCCACTGCCAACTTTTCTGTGAATATGGGGAACCTCACAGAACTTTAAAAAATATAAAAAATAATGATAATTAATGCTGAAAGTTCAAACCGAGTAAGTATTATAGACCTACTAACGTAACTGCACCATACCCTTAAACAAATCCACAATTCATCCAAAATTCTGTCTATTGTCTTGTTCTTTTGCTTCACTCCTCTCAAAACTCCATGTCAGCCTGTATAAGGAGGTCAGGGTCTGGCTGGGAGAGCATTATTGTTCTTACCTCAATGGCAAGGAGTCTTCTCTCCAAGTAGTCCATAAGGGCCTGCTGCTGTGCCCCAACCAGGCTAGAAAGAACGAGGACAAGGAGTTGGAGGGCTCTCATCTTCAAGACTGGGGAGACTGCTTAGAAATGGTGAGTGTGTGAGTATGTGTTTATGACAGGCGGAGTGGAAAAGCCCTCATGCAGAGGCACTAAATTGGCTGGAATGTTTAGAGAAAGAGCAGAGCGAGAGGAGGAGCCTAAAACATCTGGAGCGGCTCTTTCCCTGGAGAGCTGGATTACCTCCATCTCCTTTTCTGGTAAAACACAGAACTACTAATGACCAGCATTTTATTCTTCATTTTTCGTTATGACTCACATTTGTGATTTACCTCAAACATATAATATATTCACTGTAGTAAATGTAGTGAGTTTGAAAGGCATGGATATGGCTCAATAGCCCAGTTAGACAGTAAAAAGAGAATTTACTGATGTTCTTGCCCTTTTCATTCTTCTTCAGCTTTATTTTCTTTGGACGAACGGCACAGCTCACATTCATTCTGTTGCATAACACCAGACAATTTCCTGACTCTGACTCATATTTCGGTCTAGTGTAAACCGTGTTTCGCTGCAGGCACAGTTTCAGTGTGGAGAGAACGAAATTCATGAGGATCATTCACAGTGATCAGTCAAAGTGTGAGAACATGTTGAAACAACCATTGATAGTGTTGCGTATGTGGTCTGTGGTGCAGTACATAATGGTATAGCTGACTACTTTTATTCAACAAGGTTTTTCTAAAGAATTATGTGTGAATTATCAGGTAAACCTAAATTGCTTCAGTCAAGTAAGGTTTTCATTTTGAAATATTAACAATATAAAACTAATTTACTTGATAAAAAGCAGTAAAGATATCACAGCAAAAAGACAAGTGTACCACAACCTAAAGGGGAACATTTGTAGAATGATACAAATAAAAGCATAAAAAAGCATAAACTATCAATCAGACGACAGAAGGCAGGTTTTTAAACAAAGTTTTTATCATGTTGGTATTTTAGAGGCCTTCGAAATTTGCGTATCAAATATGATACAGTAGACGTTATAAATAATTATAAATAATTCAACAATAATCTATTTCTTAAATGCTAATGTTAAATGTAACAATATTACAACCACTAGGAGGCATTACAGCATAACATGACTGCATTAGCAATAGCATGCAGCATCAGGTGGTGAAGTACACAAATGAGTTACTCTTCCTGTTTTAGGGGCAAAAAAGAAATGTAACCTACAATTTTCTGCCCTAAGTAAGTAAGACTTGTGATGTGACCTAATACTCTATTTTAACTATTTTCTTTTCATTCAATTGCAAAAAGATCAAGTATGTGTAGAGGGAGTAAGTATATGTTTCTTTAATTGTGTTTGCTTTATAGGATAAGAATAGACTTTTTTTTACTTCAGGCTGTCTGCCTACAGAATAATCAAAACTTTTATTTTACTCCAAAAGTCAAAGGTCCCAAAGTCTCTGCTAAAATTCATGGTTTAAATTCCTTGCACTTCTTGCAAATATGGTGCATGCACTCAATCCAGTTAAATCAGTTTAGGAGGCTGCTGCAAGTAAAATAATCTAAAACAAAAAAGAAGCAACACTACTGCCTCCATCTTGTCTGACATGCTTAAGATGGCCTTGTGCCTCTCAACATCCCTTTGCACTTTGGTATAGAACTGATGTTTGTTTCCTGATAGCAATCTCTGAACCCTGTGGTTAGACTGTCTTTCTACCGTTTCTTCTTTTTCTTTTTTTAGTTTCACTTCAAACAAGAGCTGTGATTATTGAAGCATAGTATTCTTTCACATCATGAATAACATCCATAATCATTTATTGATTATTAAAGAGCTAGTTAACATCAGATGCATATATCCACTCTGAATTTTTGTATTTTTATTTAGCTTTCAATTCTGACATGATCTTTAATTTTTTCATCTGATACACAATGCTGTGAAATGCGAATGGAAAAAGGTTACTCTTAACTGCATTTAATTTAAAATACTTTTTTAAATTACATTTTGAATGAGAGCTTTAATATGCATATGAGAACTATACTTTTCAATTGCACTTAATTTATAAAAACTGAGACTAAATTGGACAAATGGCCTCATACACCATGAGCCATGAGAGGGATCAGTGCTATAGGTTCTTCTTAGGGAAGGTTTACACAACAATGATGTACTAAAAATGGAAACTTTTTTCTTAGCGTTTTTCGCATATGGACGACAACGTTATCCCTGTTCACACAGATCCGGGAAAAAAAAGACAAAAAGCTGTGTTATGCCTGCCAGGCCAGTAGATGGCGATGTCACTTTGTAAAGATACACCAGGCGCCTATAGACTGAACATGTATGCATATGAGTGACGTCACTGTTTTCACAAATTCGTGTTTTTATAGTTTACATGGAGACAATAATGGTATTGTTTTTTAAAACTTGCACAAACCAACTTCTTTACAAAGTGACATTGTTAACTACTGGCCTGGCATGCATAATGCAAATTTTTTATTGTTTTTATCGGATACTTTTGAGTGGGGATCGTTTTGATAACGTTGTCATCTGTACAAAGAAAATCTTTTCAATTTTTAGTACATCGTTGTCATGTAAACACACCCTGAAACCTGTCTTCAAAAGTTTGCATTTTCAACAGTATTGCTGTTTTTATTTAGTTTTTATTCAAATAAATGCAGCCTTTGTGAGCATGAGAGACTTCTTTCAAGAACATAAAAAACACCAAAATTCAGAACCATTTTATTTGAGAGAACAAATCATACAATATTTCACACTGTTATGTATAAACAATAGGTTTAAAGTATATTTTGCAACAGTTTTGTATGATTTATTTCTACTCTAAATTAACACATTTCTCAAGAAGCTTTTCACTCCGATTGTAAAAATATGATCAATGCGCATGAGATGATAACATCAAAGCAAACATTTTAATCAAAAATACATTTTCTGAAATGGTGTTATACAAATGTGTTGTCATTGCTGGGAGTGGTTGTGAGGATAAGCTTTCACTGCCGATAAGTGCTTCTAAGGCTCATATAGCTTCCAACAGCCAAGTCCAAATCCTGGCCTTCTCATGTGGCTTAGTTTCCAAGTCTGGCAGAACCATTTCCACTGACAGGAAAAGGAGTGAAAGGCCTTTAACCTTGGTTGATAACCCAAGGAGTGACTTTCAAAAACTTCTATCAAACCCCCGTTTACTTGGGTATACTGGGCCCATCAGCCTTGGTTGGCAGTAAGTCGCAGTCTTAACTCATGCACGTAGGTGGCTTAGATGTATGGGTCACTTACTTGTTTACCTGAGGCAACCAAGTGACCAAGGGGCCCTTTTTGGGGATAGTGCTGCTTGCTCCACACAGAGACAGGCCTAGTAAAGGTGGCTCAAACCTAGCTTACCTCATCCCTCACCCATCTGACTTTCCGTGGCCAATGGGCATCTCATATCAGCTTTATGAAAAGCTATTAAGATAAAAAAGACAAGAAGCTTCAAGGTGGTGTGCTGGAATGTCCTCAAAATGCTAGACTTTTATGAAAGTGATCAAACTCAGAGACACTCAGCGCTGATGGCAAGAGAATTAACTAAACTTGATATTGACATAGAAGCTGGACATAGAAGCTGCTTTCCAGAGGAAGGGTCACTCATAGAGAATGAAGTAGGCTATAACCTCTACTGCTCTGGAAAAGATTGCAGACTCTCTGGAGTTGGCCTTAAGATCGGGAACTCCATTAACAACAAGATCACAAGTCTTTCAGTTGGACATTCTGACCGGCTCATGTCCCTATGCTTTCCCCTCCTGGGCAACCAGTTTATGACCATTAACAATGTTTACCCTACCACACTTCAGGCAGAGCCCATCACAAAGAAAACTTTCTACAGAGAATTGAAGTCCCTTCTCTTGAAAGTAGATAACAGAGATCACACAGTCTGACCAGGAGTATTGGGTCACCACAGAGTCTGTAACTGTAATGACAACAGGCACATGCTGCTGGAGTTTTGCATGGAGCATGGTCTGACTATCACCAACACCCTATTTCAGCAGAAGGACAACCTAAACCTTGTTAAAGACAACCTGCAGGCATTCACGCTCCATGCATTGGCACCTGCAAGACTACATCCTTGTATGTCAAAAAGATGCCAACTTCTGCACAGACCACAGACTGGTTCGAGCAAAAATTCAAAATCCCCATCAAGGCCACAGTGAAGAGAAGGGGACCTCAGACCAAGAAACTCAATTTTAGCTGGCTGCTGGCTTAAAGAGAGAAGTTCAACAGGGAGGTTTTGCAAACCAAAATCACCATATAGACCCAGACCCTGAGAAGCGGTGGAACCAGATAAAGACTATTCTCCAGAAAACAGCCATAGATGTAGCAAGCTTCTCATACAGGAAGAACAGAGATTGGTTTGGTGAAAATGATGATGAAATCCAGAAGCTTCTTAAGTCAAAACGCTCGAGCCACACAAGACTCTTCGCTTGTCCTGATTGCCAGACCTGCAAGGCAGCCTACAGAAAAGCATGTAACACTCAACGCTGAGAGTGATCCAGAACAACTGGTGGCTGGACAAGCTGGGAAAATCTCTGTGGCCCGTCACAACAAGACGCTGTTGCTGGACAACTATCCATGCTTTTTGTACTCTGTTGGGAGGGAGGGAAGGGAGTCATTCTGCAAAACCTTTGCAATGCAGTGATAGTCTCCTGTGTAAGAACAAAGAAAGAGAAATCTGAAAGCTCCAACTAGTGAGCCATCACTCTTCTTTCCATTGCAGGGAAGATTATTGCCAGAGTCCTTTTTGACAGGCTGTTACCTACCATCGCTGAAGAAGTTCTCCCGGAGAGCCAGTGCGGCTTCTGAGCTAACGGGGCACTGTGGACATGATCTTTGTGCTACACCAGCTGCAGAAGAAATGCAGAGAGCAGAATTTGGGCCTGTATGCAGCTTTCTTTGACCTGATGAAAGCCTATGAAACCAAGATGCCAAGATGGGCTCTGGAAGATCTTAATAAAGCTGGGATGCATGTTCGAAGTTTCTTGCAGTTCTTCAGCAGCTGCATGAAGGACACCAAGAATATGTAAAACTCAGTGGCAACCACTCAGACCCTTTCCCAATTGGTAATGGCGTCAAGCAAGGCTCTGTCCTTGCCTCTATGCTCTTTGTCATCTTTTTCAGCATGATGCTGACAGCAGTAGTTAATGAAGTTAATGAGTTAATGAAGACTCAAGTCTACAAGGCAGTAGTCCTCAGTACCTTGATATGTGTATCTGAGTCAAGGGTCCTGTAATGTAAACATATCCAGCTGCTCGAGTGCTTCCACCAGTAGTGTCTCATTTTCATCATCGGAATCCAGTAGCAGTCTATGGCCTCTGCAGCCACCTGAGAACCTGCCATCCCAGACAAAACCTTCTCACTGATCTTTGGATTAGAAAAACCCGCCAACATATATTCTTCAGTAGTTGGGAATAGTAATATAATGCAATATACAAATTGCTGTATTACCTATTTATTATATATTAAATATTTGTACAATTGTGATGTTTTTAAAGAAACTTATTGAAATTAAAGAACAAAGGAAGACATTATTACTATAATAGAAATGTAAATGTCACTGATGAAATTTTGCATATACAGTGAATCAATAAATGCCACTCACTGGTGCAGTAAATCTGCCTGAAACACTCATCCAAGTCATTCCCAGAAAAGAACATTTTGTTCTGAGCTGCTGAAACAGATAAAAGGAGATTGAGAAAGTATCTTCAATTCTACACTGTGTCTACCTGACAAGATTTAAAAAATGTACATAACTAAAAACACATATAGTCAGACAATTTTGCTTTGTATTCTAGTCAAACAATCCACTTACCTCAAAGTTTAAATTATTAATATGAGCTATCATTTAATAACAATCATCACATTACCAATTTGGAGAAGGATTGAGTGTGGCATCACCTTCCACACGGGCTAGGAAGAAAGACCTGAATGAGATAATATTAATTTTTAATTTAATAGGCTTCATATTAAATGGTTTTCAATTAAAAAATAAGCAAACAAAACATCTTAACATGTCCATAAAACCTGTTCACCTGAAAAGGGTATGAAAAGTGTCCTTTAAACAATTTTGAAGATATCTGAATTGAACACAAAAGATACTGAGTATACATATAAACAATAGTTTTAATAAAAAGCTACAATGTTGGTTGGAACATTCTGCTCAGAAGTTTGACACTAACACAGGTAGTCAGCCAGTCCATCATTTAAAGGGGCATAAAATGAGAAATCAAAAAATCCCTTAATCTTTTTTCATATAAGAGGTCATTCTAATATAACCACATCCTGTAAGTTTCAGAGCTCATAACGTTCTCGTTAGTCTAAAAACAGCTTAGGCTATATTGAAGCCAATCCATTTGGGGTGCGTTTCCCCCAAAAGATACTGAGTATACATATAAACAATAGTTTTAATAAAAAGACACAATGTTGGTTGTAACATTCTGCTCAGAAGTTTGACACTAACACAGGTATCTGCATGAGTGAATATGAATCCCTCACTCTTTCTCATATGAATCCCTCACTCTGTCATTTTAGAAACCCGAAGCCTTGTTTTCCTGTGACGCCATTAATGGAGGTTATGTGGCATTCTAGAATTAAGTATGAACTGTGAGGATTTGGTTTGTGAATTTCTAGTACTAAGAGTCTATAGCAATTTCGAGTACTAAAAGGTGGCACTCTCAAACTTTTCTGTATTTGGGGTTGTATATCAATGATACTAAAATATCTCTGGTCTCAAGTGAAGGAATGCGTTTATTAACAATAAAATAAAAATTAAAAATTAAAACAATATAATAAATGCTTTAAATTTACAATTAAATGGTTATATTTAAGTTTTAGTTCATGTTTTAACATAAGTAGTTGATTAGGACACTTTTTGCCATTGAAATAAGATATTTGTAAGATATAAGATATTTGTAAAAATGAAACAATATGCAGTTTTTGGGAATATAAGCATTCAATTACATTCAAAAAAAATTTCATTTGCTCTTCTTTATCCATTTGCCAAAAAAAGTTTTTTTTTAATGTCATCAGCCAGTCCATCATTTAAAGGGGCATAAAATGAGAAATCAAAAAATCCCTTAATCTTTTAACATAAAAGAGGTCATTCTAATATAACCACATCCTGTAAGTTTCAGAGCTCATAACGTTCTCGTTAGTCTAAAAACAGCTTAGGCTATATTGAAGCCAATCCATTTGGGGTGCGTTTCCCCCAAAAGATACTGAGTGAGTATACATATAAACAATAGTTTTAATAAAAAGACACAATGTTGGTTGTAACATTCTGCTCAGAAGTTTGACACTAACACAGGTATCTGCATGAGTGAATATGAATCCCTCACTCTTTCTCATATGAATCCCTCACTCTGTCTCTCACTCACTTGTGGCAGTCATTTTAGAAACCCGAAGCCTTGTTTTCCTGTGACGCCATTAATGGAGGTTATGTGGCATTCTAGAATTAACTATGAACTGTGAGGATTTGGTTTGTGAATTTCTAGTACTAAGAGTCTATAGCAATTTCGAGTACTAAAAGGTGGCACTCTCAAACTTTTCTGTATTTGGGGTTGTATATCAATGATACTAAAATATCTCTGGTCTCAAGTGAAGGAATGCGTTTATTAACAATAAAATAAAACTTTAAAATTACAACAATATAATAAATGCTTTAAATTTACACTTAAATGGTTATATTTAAAGTTTTAGTTCATGTTTTAACATAAGTAGTTGATTAGGACACTTTTTGCCATTGAAGTAAGATATTTGTAAGATATAAGATATTTGTAAAAATGAAACAATATGCAGTTTTTTGGAAGAAAAGCATTGAATTGCATTCAAAACATTTTTATTTGCTCTTCTTTATCCATTTGCCAAAAAAAGTTTTTTTTTTAATGTCATCAGCCAGTCCATCATTTAAAGGGGTCATAAAATGAGAAATCAAAAAATCCCTTAATCTTTTAACCAGAGATGGAGGACTCGAGTCGCATGACTTGACTCGAGTCGCAAATTTAAGTAGGGGAGACCGGGGATGGTTGTAACAATTTTGACCTTTCTGTCTATAGCTTGAAGTACTTT
Organism: Leuciscus leuciscus; assembly: GCF_965113295.1. Lineage (NCBI taxonomy): Eukaryota > Metazoa > Chordata > Actinopteri > Cypriniformes > Leuciscidae > Leuciscus > Leuciscus leuciscus. The sequence continues at coordinate 12,556,784 of NC_138747.1, read as the reverse complement.
GAAGTCAGTGTGTTCAAAATGTGATCCAAACTAGTTACAAGTGTCTGCTATTAAATGACATAGCTATTATCTTTGCAACACAAACAGAAAATGCATGGTTTAGTTTCAAACACGAGGAGTGAAATGTTACAATTCACCCCATAGTCAGGGTTAGTTGTAACATACCCTGGGGTGAGATGTAACATTATGATATCCACCGGGGTGATATGTAACATAATGAAATAAGGATTTTGACAAAAAAAAATATTTTGAAAGGTTTTTATTCAACACTGACTTTTCAATATAACTGATGTGTGTATCACTCTTAGTCTCAGTGTGTTTGTCACTCTCAATCATAGTAATTGACCATTATAAATTGAACTTGAACACAAACATTGCTTGTTTGTAAGCATGTTTGTTACTGCCAGTGTTAGTAATGGCCATAATAAAATTTAACACTTGAACTTGAACACAAACATTGCTTGTTTGTAAGCATGTTTGTTACTGCCAGTGTTAGTAATGGCCATAATAAAATTTAACACTTGAACTTTGTGTGTGTGTGTGTGTGTGTGTGTGTGTGTGTGTGTGTGTGTGTGTGTGTGTGTGTGTGTGTGTGGGTGTGTGTGTGTGTGTGTGTGTGTGTGTGTGTGTGTGTGTGTGTGTGTGTGTGTGTGTGTGTGTGTGTGTGTGTGTGTGTGTGTGTGTGTGTGTGTGTGTGTGTGTGTGTGTGTAATTGACCATAATAAAATGAACTTGAACACTTGAACATTCTATTTGTGTAAGCATGGTTGTTACTGTAAGTCTATAGTATTGGCCATAATAAAATTTTGTTTCATTGTTGTTACAACTAACCCAGAGTCTTGTTGTTACAACTAACCCAGAGTCATGTAGCCATGAACTAGCTCACCTTACAGCTAACAGGCAAAACATTAGCACTAACAACTTGCATGGAAAATATCTACACAGACACACAATAACCATAATAAAAGTTTGAGGAGTTTAACTACAAAGCAGAAATTCCCATAACAAAAACAAAAAAAGTAAAAAAAAGTAACTTTCTTATCTCAAAATTGTTTTTTCCACTCTAACATGTGCTGTGTCTGCCACAGGGCTCTACTTTATCACATGTGGAATAAGAACTAAACTGGGGGGTATTCCAGAAAGCAGGTTATGTGACATACCCGGGTAAGTTTAAGGGTAAGTTAGTGGATAACCTCAACTTTCGGTTCCAAAAACGGAGGTAACTTTCTGGGTATGTATGTAACCATAGGAACTTACTCTCTGAAGATAACCTGCTCGGTAGCAGGTTATGTTCCAGGGTTAGTTTGTTTCAGAAGGTTACTGAGCATGGCGTGCCCTTTTGAAGACGATCCAGTGGATGTGGAAGCACAGATGATACGAAATCTTTTCCGCCGTGAGAAGGTGATACAACTACGTATCAATGTGTTTTCGTATCCAAATGAATATTTGCGGGAGCGTTACCGTTTTTCAAAAGAATCGTTAATTTATTAAACGAAGATAATGGAGTTAAATATTTAACTCCATTTATTTAACTTTTTTTGCGACGGTGAGTTTTTGGTTTACAATAGTCGATGCAGAGCATGTGGGAAAGGAAACTGTGTAGGGCTGTTCGTACAGTATGCATTGCACTCAAACGGTTCCTACACACTTTTGTGCAGTTCCCTGGCCATAAACCACTGAGGGTCATTAAAGAGGAATTCCACAGAGTGGCGGGTTTGTCCATTCTATGATATTCTATGAAAGACCATTTTAGTTAGCACTATACTTAATCTATTCATACTGTATACAGTGACAGTCACAATAATTTTAAAAGTTTCTAATTATATAACTTTCAATTTCAGGGTTCCCAAATGTAATTGGGTGCCTTGATGGAACCCACATTCCCATTAAAGCTCCTTCAGTCAATGAAGGAGACTATGTTAATAGGAAGTCAATCCATAGCATCAATGTGCAGGTGACAATAGATTTTTTGGGTGCTAAATGTTTGGGTGTTTAAACCATTAAATCACCCTCATTACTGGTCCCCACTAACTAGGTAATATGTGATGCAACCCACCTCATCACTAATGTTGAAGCCAAATGGCCAGGGTCTGTACATGATGCCAGAATGTTTAGGGAGGCATCATTGTGCCACAAATTTTGCCTTACACAATGTTTTTTTAAATTTTTATTTTTTATGTTTTTTTTTATGCAATTATACACTTTAACTACCTTTATATGACACTTCAATGGTTACTTGCTGGGGGACAGAGGGTACCCCTGTCTGCCCTATATGATGACACCCTACCCTGAACCTGAGCCTGGACCACAGGCACAATTCAACCTGGCCCACAGCAGAACATGGACCATAGGCATCCTGAAGGCAAGGTTTCAGTGCCTGCTTGAGCTCAGGGTGAACCCAGAAAGGTCATGTGACATCACAGCTGCTTGTGTTGTTCTTCACAACATTGCCACACTGAGAGGTGAGAGGGCCCCCCCCCCCCCTTCTCTTGATGAAGATGGCCAAGAGGAACCCCCAGTGAACCCAGTAGACCAAAGAGATGGCAGGGTGGTACGAGACATGATTTGCCAAAATCACTTTAATTAAAACCAGTTAACAGTCAAGTGTTGTTCATGGTTTCTTTATTTCCTGTAACAAAAGACATTTGTATTTATTGCTTTAGATTTCATTCAACAAATGACAGATTAATGTTCACACACTGTTTCCCACCTTAAGCTGGTGCTCCAGCAATTCAAGTCTGGCCTTTTTTTAGGTTAAGCCTTTTCTCCTCCATTTGAAGCTGTATAAGGTCCATCTCCATGTCACTTTTTCTGATTTGCTTTTGAAGGTGGACCTTATACAGCTCTTTGGCAGGCAACTAGAAAGACAGAATAATTAAACATGACTGATAAAGTCTGTAATACAAACACAGACCAAATATTTAAATGAGGAAGGAGAACTGCAGAACATTTCTTACAATGCTAAGATTCTGTGTGGAGGTAGATTGACCCTCATCTGTATTAAAATCTCCTGCCATATTCTGTAAAATGACAATGACAATTTATTTATTCTCTTATGCAAAAAAGGGGGAATTCATTCTATGCATCATACCTCTAATGGGCCTCCCCACATTTTCTGTTTCTGTCACAGCAGAAGTGGTCTCTTCATTGTCATCCTACAGTGAAAATAAGGAAGGATGCTTGGTCTAGCAAACAGAAACCTAAAGACAATAATTACTTACAACTGTGACAGAGTGTGGTGTTGCAGGAGGATCCAATAATACAATGTGGCCATCAGCAACTGCAAGATAATTAAACCAATAAGATAATCATGCATATTCAATACTCAATGTATATTCTTAAACAAATACAACTAGTAAAGAAGGACATTAGGAACATCTAAGAGTACTAGTAATAAGATTACAGTACACAGCATATGCAGTCAAAGCAGCATGCATACTGCACAAGTGAATCAATGACTGTAAAATGCATTCAAAATGCCTTTTTAAAATGGTGCTTTATTAAAACACTGACAAAAACAGTGAAAACATAAATAAATCATAAGTATTAATATGATACACCATACATTTTACTAAGCCACTTGTCTTGGTAGCTGAGTCTGACGAACTGCCCCTGGAATCCCATCGACCACAGGTCGCCCTTTATTAAGGGACAGCGCCAGCTCCTCAGCTGGGGTGAGGGAAGGTGGAGGTGGACCCCCACCTGTTTTACGGGCCTCAGCCTTCTTTCTATTGGCTACATAGAAAACTAAATTAGGCTACATTAAATACTAAATTACATTGTTGGAGAATGTTTTTGTGTTTCAATTTGACTTAGCTCACACTTCTTCTGGCTCCAGAAGGATTACACCTGATAAAACAAGAGGCCAACATATTACTAGACAATTATGTGCATTACTACTGTAATATTAAGAAATGTATGGAGGCCAACAAGTAAATTCTTGTCTATTTTTACTACATGTCCCAAATATTTTTTTGCGTCACAATGAAAGAGGAAAATAGCCCATTTATAATTTTATAAACTCGTGCATTTACTCTGTCCGTTATTTTTTGCCAAGCCAACTCTCTTTCTTTTGCTGATGCAGCAGTATTGCTTTTTATTTTTTTATAATGGGCTTATAGTCTTCATAAGCAAGCATTAAAACCTCCAACTCAGTTTCACCTAAGTAGCCTATGTAGCTCGCTTTTTTTCTCCCTGGGTTTCCATTGGTGACTCCTGAAATCGGCGATCCATTGAAAATGTCTTTATGTACTCACCGTGCGCGCGCATTAACTCTGGGTAACCAGTAGGAGCTAGGAGGTTGATTAAACTAACTCTTCTCAGGTGTTTTGGAACCGACATACTCATGGTATGCGGGTTTGGGGTAAATCAACCCAGAGGTTATGATTTACCAAATGGTAAGTTAACCAAGCTTTCTGGAATACCCCCCTGAGGATGTGCGAAGTGAATCAGGTGATTTGTAAATAGTTCCTGATTGGACAGATTGGAATTGTTACAACTGACCCGTGTTACAACCATCCCCGGTCTCCCCTACTTGAGACTTGCTTGACTAAATTAAGAAAATGACTCGACTTGACTTTGACTTGAGATCCAATGACTCGAGACTTGACTTGACTTGAACTGTATGACTCGAGAATGACTTGATATACATTTTTATATAAATCATCGCAACATCAATTGATGAACAAAATGAAAGCAACGGAACCATTGACGCCAGTCATCAGATTCTGTGCGATTGCGTGACGCTGCACAAGCCCAGAAAAAACATACATCGCGGTGAGCGCGCGCTAAATACAATAACATCTCCCAGCATCGTTTCTTTTTGGATATAAACACTAAAATTGACCATATTCATACAAGATGATTTGCTGTACGCATAATAACTGGCAAGGGATATCGGACGACGGCCTTCACAACCTCGAACAGTCGAACTTCATTCACCACGTCTAAAAGTAAGCTATGGCTTGTTATAGTTAATTTGACTATCGTTAAATCTAGATAGAATATTGGTCAAAACAGCATGCCTCTTTATACACAATTATATGTTTTTTTTCAAATGTAGCTTAATGTTGTCAATATTCAAATGATAATGGCAAACAGCATGCCTCTTTATACACAATTATATGTTTTCAAATGTAGCTTAATGTTGTCAATATTCAAATGATAATGGCATATGTTTTGTATAACATTTGCCACATTTCTTTCAAATCATGCTTTAAAGCCAAATATGTCGTTCTTTCCAATGACGAAAAACAACATAGAAAACTGTTAATGTTTTGTGTGTTTTATGTTTCTCTTAAAGCAGGGTTAGATGTTATCAGGGGGTTGGGGGCAAAATGGCAGCAGAAATAATATGCACCCAAAATTCTAAATGTGGTGGAAAAATTGCCCTAGTAGGAGTTATTTTTATAATTAGCCTATAACATATGATATTAAAAAATATTTCCAGAATATTGGCGCGATTGCAAATGTGATAATGATTTTATAAAACAGTTCAGTAAACAAAGAGTGAATATTGTGATGTGACATTTTAGACATAATATTCCAAATATTCTCTGTTTTTGCTCTATTTCTCCAATGACAATAGTTCGTTCCAAACAAGCCACAGAAAGAGTTATGCGTATTTGTGATTCAGTGACCTAGTTGCTATAGTTTCAGAACGAATCTGCCGTTTTGAACGAATCAGTTGATGAATGCTTCTATGACTCGTACATTAAGACGGTGATTTGCCGCCACCTATTGGCGGTTTTAACTTCATAATTAAAAATATATAACTATAAAGGGGATGCCCGTTTGAAGAATGCCATTTGGTGGCATAGGAACCATTATACTTGAATTGTAAATTGTTTAATACCTTTTAATGGTCTTCTGCAATGTTTGAGGCATATTTATTTTGTTCATGCTTTAATGTTGGCCTAATTTCAGTTACTTTTACATTTTAGGCTATGTAGTTTGAAATTGTATTTATTTTTTATTTTTTAGATTTTTATTGTAGTAACCACTCAGCTGTATGTGGAAATGCATATTTAAAAAAAAATTAGCAAATAAAAACATAGTCCAAAACTTCTGTAGTTTTAACTTATTTTAATATATAAATTCAGTGAAATCATCAAACGTTTGTATGACTTGCCAGTGACTTGTGACCCAAGCTACGACTTGACTTGACTTGCTTGACATAAAGCAGTGACTTGACTTGCTTTTCACAAAATTGACTTGGACTTGCTTGAGACTTGAAGGTTAAGACTTGAGACTTGCTTGTGACTTGCACATGTGTGACTTACTCCCACCTTTGCTTTTAACATATAAGAGGTCATTCTAATATAACCACATCCTGTAAGTTTCAGAGCTCATAACGTTCTCGTTAGTCTAAAAACAGCTTAGGCTATATTGAAGCCAATCCATTTGGGGTGCGTTTCCCCCAAAAGATACTGAGTATACATATAAACAATAGTTTTAATAAAAAGCCACAATGTTAGTTGTAACATTCTTCTCAGAAGTTTGACACTAACACAGGTATCTGCATGAGTGAATATGAATTCCTCACTCTCTCATATGAATCCCTCACTCTGTCTCTCACTCACTTGTGGCAGTCATTTTAGAAACCCGAAGCCTTGTTTTCCTGTGACGCCATTAATGGAGGTTATGTGGCATTCTAGAATTAACTATGAACTGTGAAGATTTGGTTTGTGAATTTATAGTACTAAGAGTCTATAGCAATTTCGAGTACTAAAAGGTGGCACTCTCAAACAGGGTTGTTGTCTTTAACTTAATATAATATAACAAAACATTTTCATTACTAGAAATAAAATAAAATATAGAAAACGTACTTGTTTTATTTGAACTTGTTTTGGTTTAGTTTAACTTGAACTAAAATAACTAAATGAAACAAACTAAAACGGAATAAATCTTTATAGACATAATAAAGAAAACTATAACACTTTACAATAAGGTTCATTAGTTAACTACCTTAGTTAACATGATCTAAGAACGAACAATACTTCTTCAGCATTTATTAATCTTAGTTAATATTAATTTCAACATTTACTGATACGTTATTAAAATTAAAGGTTGTATTTGTTAACATTAGTTAATGCACTGATAACATGAACAAAAACATGAACAGCTGTATTTTTATTATTATTTTTAACAAAGAATGATAAATACTGTAACAAATGTATTGCTCATTTGTTAGTTCATGTTAGTTAATACACTAACTAATGTTAACTAATGAACCTTATTGTAAAGTGTTACCAAAAAAATTATAAACACAACAAAATTACTAAAACGTTTACTACAATTAAAATGAAAAAAGAAAACTTAATATTCTACAATACAAACCCAAATTCAGAACAATTTCCAAACCATTAAAAAGTGTAATTAAAAGGAATGGTGATGTGACAGTTGTAAATATGCCTCTGTCCCAACCTTTTTGGACTGTATAGCTATCCAAATCAAAATCTGTTTACATTTACAAAATACAATTAGGTTGTTCAGTGAAAAGTTAAAACATTGGAAATCTTTTCTTTGTACTTTTGCCAGTTAAATAAAGTTGAAAGATAATTAACAAATCGCAGATTCTTGATTTTACTGCATTTTACAAAATGTCTCAACTTTTCTGTATTTGGGGTTGTATATCAATGATACTAAAATATCTCTGGTCTCAAGTGAAGGAATACGTTTATTAACAATAAAATAAAACTTTAAAATTACAACAATATATAAAAGAAATGCTTTAAATATACAATTAAATGGTTATATTTAAAGTTTTAGTTCATGTTTTAACATAAGTAGTTGATTAGGACACTTTTTGCCACTGAAATAATATATTTGTAAGATATAAGATATTTGTAAAAATGAAAAAATATGCAGTTTTTGGGAATAAAAGCATTGAAATGCATTCAAAACATTTTTTTTTTATGTCATCAGCCAGTCCATCATTTAAAGGGGTCATAAAATGATAAATCAAAAATCCCTTGATCTTTTAACATATAAGAAGTCATTCTAATATAACCACATCCTGTAAGTTTCAGAGCTCATAACGTTCTCGTTAGTCTAAAAACAGCTTAGGCTATATTGAAGCCAATCCATTTGGGGTGCGTTTCCCAAAAGCATGGTTAGCCAACGATGGTCGCAAGTTCCGTCGTTATCAGCATCTTTCAACGAGTCGGTGTTTCCCGAAACCATCATTCCAACGAACTTTTGCGAACAGCATCGCAAAGTTGTGTGGTTGGAACGACAGCTCTCGACCTGTGGTTAGAAGCATATAGTTTCTAGTTTGCATGACATGTGGACTTAATAAATCCTTATCTTTAGCAAAATAAGCAAGCTGATATTCAGTACAACCCGTGTCTTTAATTTAGAATAGGCTACATACAAATGTCATTTACATCTTTTAGGCCCTGTCCCAAATGGCACTCGCGGTCGGGTCTTCCTACGGGTCCGCAAATTTGTGACGTACCACCGCTTTGACTGTCGGGAAGAAGTCTGCTGCGGTGCTCGCATCAGTGCGGACTCGGCAAAAGTGCGCAACGAGTATGGAAGGCCAAAAGGGCCAAAACATGTGAAACTGTTGTGTAAACACTATAATTACGTCTTAACATGCAATTTACGCGTTAATACGTCATTTATGCATTAACACGTAAATGACGTGTTAACGCGTAAATTGCGCGTTAAGACGTAATTACGTGTTTACACAACAGTTTCACACGTTTTGGCCCTTTAGGCCTTCCATACATCGAGGGCGCATGTTGAAGACAAAGCACCCTTCTGAAACCTAAAATAACAAATGGGACACCCTACGGCCTCATGGACTTAACTGACACGCGCACACGGCAGCCATTGTAAGTCCACAAGACCAAAAGTGCATATGAAGGCCCTGTCCCAAATGGCACACTCCAGACTTGTGGACTTCCTCGGAGTCCACACTTTGGTGACGTCATGTAGTGCAGACCTATAGGGCCCTTGGCGCGAGTCCTCGAGGGCGCATTGAGAGGTATTTTTGGGACAGACTCGATCGCCAAGCCGGAAATAACGGTCACATTTAAATAAATCACATTTTTGCAGTCCGACGTCTTATCTCCATGTAAACTACACAGCCTAATTTTACAGTTCTATATTTTGATATTGTGCATGCCACCTGGGCATTAGACAATAGATACATCATGCTTATTTAAATGATGTATACAGTTGTACATAATAATACATAATGTTCCATTTGAACTAAGATTACAATTTTAACACATAATGAAAATGTGCATGAGTTTCAGATGAATGGTTTCAGTATTCATACTATGTTTACATATGACTCAGTAAAGCCCTGACATTCGGTTCTATTTATTTAATGAATCATAATGTGATCGTATTATTCAACGCACTATTATTATGTTTGAGACATAAACCACTGGTCGATGACCATAATGTTTGTATAAACTGTAGTTAACAACTGGTAAAATGTACATCTAGGTCATAAAAAACGTAATATTTTCTTCTCAGCCATGTCAACAATTATCCGTGAGCGAAATCTCCTCCCATCCATTGTCTGATTGGCCTTTCGCAAGGATTCCTGGGTAGTTAAAGTGTGTGGAGCCTGCATCTATGCGGGCTTCGCGGAAGACCGCTTCAAGGGTACAAAGGGGGCGCTGCTGAACACACTTCAGAGCGTTAAAATGCTGAATGGGACGGCCTACGGACTCGTAGACTCGGCGAGCACGCACAATTTAAGTCCACGAGACCAAAAGTCCACATGAAGTGCGCCATTTGGGACAGGGCCATAGTTTGTCAAGAGATTTAAAGCACTGTTTTTGAAGACTGCGCATGTGCAAACGTGCTCTACGCTACTATTTAAGAACAAGCCTATGACTGAATCTGGAAATAAAGCAAAATAACTGAGAAAAATGAGAAATAGTCCTCAGATGTTAATGAAAATGCTAACTTTATCCTGATAGTACGGTGGCCCAGTAGTGCACAACACAACGAAATTTAAAAAGCAAACATAAGTTGAAGTTCACAGCAGCCATATCACCCTGTAGCCCAAGACTGGTTGCCCACTGAAGCTAAGCAGGGCTGAGCCTGGTTAGTACCTGGATGGGAGACCTCCTGGGAAAAAACAGGTTGCTGCTGGAAGAGATGTTAGTGAGGCCAGCAGGGGGCGCTCACCCTGTGGTCTGTGTGGGTCCTAACTAGGGATGTCCCGATACCACTTTTTGCAGAAGGAGTCCGATACCCATACTGTAATTTTTGGTACTCGCCGATACCGATACCGTAACCGATACCTGAATTTTCACTGCATTTGTAATTTTTAAATGTATTAGTAGATAAACCAAAAGATTATAAATCATATTAGTTGGCTTAATTTGTTCATCAAATATATATATTTCTTTCAGTTATTTTCATGCTTAATTAAGCCTGCTAAAATGCATTGTATGAGCTTCTGTAAGCCTACTGTCACTGTTCATTCTATTGCTCTATCATATTTTATCTTTCATTTAATAGCACAGCACATATTTAGAGCTGCTTCAGCAGGGCTCAGTGCTGAGGACTGGGTCAGCGGTTCAAATGTTTGTCAAAACCAGTGAAATATCAATTATTTAATCCAATTTTGATACTACAACAAAAACTAGCAGCCTAATTAATGTGAATTTAAAACAAGTAAGCAGTCAGTAACAAAATAAAAACAAACAATCGAATTACAAATAGGACAAATATATACAATATAGAACAAAGAAAGGCTACAAATGAAATAAACAGTGTTTTTAGAGTTTTTCGGGTATCTAACAGTACAGAAATTTGAATAAAGTAATCAAATGTGAAAAAAGCATATTCATTACTGTATGAATTATATATAGATGGATATTTTCTAAAGTTGAAAAGGGTAGCCTATTTAGTCAAGAGCAGTGAGTATTTATTTCTCCTTTGTTTGATTAGCATTAAAACACAGAAGCAGGTTTATCAAACTGCTGCCCCTTTAAGACCGAACGCACAGACCGCACTTGAACATGCTACGTTCATTTGAGATATAACCGACTTTGTTTACTATAGGATACTCACCAAGACGGGCGTTATTACATTGTGTGTGAATTCGTCCGTACAAGCGCAAGACGTGAAAGACAATTTAATTCAGTATTCGCGCTGAGACGCTGGTTTGTGGGGCGCGCGCTTCGGATGTTTGCGTTCATGAAACTTCTTAACCTGCACACCGCTGCACACGTCCTGTAATAACGTAGGGAACCACTCGTTATACTTCAGTCAGGTAACAGTTCATGTTTTACTTTACTTAGGCTACATGTACGATTTAGTTTTCATCCAAATAACATGTGCTGAGTGAACGATCAGCAATCAAGAGCATTCAACAGAAGTGCGCTCGCTCTCTCGCTCTCTCTCTGTCTCTCTCTCTCGTCAGTTAACGTTAATAATAAGCTAAAGCTACATGCCTCGTTTAATTTCGTTGCCATTGACATCCGACTGAACAAACTTTCCACTGATGTCTCGTCTGTTTAAACTAAGGCATGTGCTCGACCAGCTCGCGCGTCTATGCCTCAGTTCACCTCGACAAAGCACTCGCGGCGGCCAGTTTCGTTTCGCAAAATGGACGTGGTATCGGTGCGTGGTATCGGCGAATTTTTATGAGTACGAGTATTTGAGGACAGTATCGGCCCGATGCCAGTATCGGTATCGGGCCATCCCTAGTCCTAACACCCCAGTGTAGTGACGGGGACACTATACTGCCAAAAGAGCACCGTCCTTCGGATGAGACGTTAAACCGAGGTCCTGACTCTCCGTGGTCATTAAAAATCCCAGGATGTCCTTCGAAAAAGAGTAGGGGTGTAACCCCGGCATCCTGGCCAAATTTGCCCCTTGGCCTCTGTCGATCATGGCCTCCTAATCATCCTCATATACTGATTGGCTTCATCACTGTCTCCTCTCCACCAGTAAGCTGGTGTGTGGTGAGCGTTCTGGCGCAATATGGCTGCCGTCGCATCATCCAAGTGGATGCTGCACATTGGTGGTGGTTGAGGAGATTCCCCCCTTCTATGTAAAGCGCTTTTTGAGGTCTCCAAAAAAGCGCTATATAAATGTAACGAACGAACGAAATGTAACGAACAACACAACGAAATGAATCCACAACACAACGGAAATGAGCCACAACACAACGGAAAATGTACAACACAATAAAATAAAGCCGCAACACAACGGAAATAAGCCACAACACAACGGAAAATGTACAACACAACGAAATAAAGCCACAACACAACGGAAATGAGCCACAACACAACGGAAAATGTACAACACAACGAAATAAAGCCGCAACACAACGGAAATACTCCCGTTAGTTTTCCATGCCACTGAGTCTAAAACATTTAACTACACCACTATTAGTTTTAACAGTATGTAGCTAACCATTGTATATCGACATTTATTAATTCAAAATCACCTACGTGCATTATAGCTGCATATTTATACTCTAGAATGCTTTGACGCGCTACCAGCGCATGATCCCTAAGGGAAGGTCCGCCAATTCTTTCAAGTTGTTAAAACGTATAATTTGTATTAATTAAATTTACTTTTAACATTCAAAAACAGACATGTTCCAAATCCAAAGCTTTATTGTATTGGTAATAGACTGACTTACTACAGCTGATTTTTTTTTTCCAATACCTCCCTTCATTACAGTAAACAACTGTTATTTTTTTAGGACATTTCTGTAATATAATAAAACTTTTTTTTTCTTTTATCATGTTTCAAAGGTTGTAGTTCCTATTAACCAGACTGACTTACAACAGGTGAAATTGTGCCAATAGCTCCCTATATGCACAGTACACAATTTGTTTTTTTATAAAAACATTAGGCCTACTTTTTTCATGTCCTAAAGCTTGTGGTAGGTTCCTAGTGACCAGACTGACTTATTACAGGTGAAATTGTGCCAATACATTCCTGTAATTCTGCAATTCACCAAATGGTTTGTGTTTTTATTTATCAACTTATATTATAAATTATACGTTTTAACCACTTGGTGGAATTGCCAGACGTTCCCTTAGGGATCATGTGCTGTGGTAGCTATACACAGCTATAATTCATGTATAGACACAGCTATAATTCATGTAGGTGATTTTGAAGTATATTTTATGTCGATATACAATGGTTGCATACTGTAAAAACGAATCGTGGTATTGATCAATTAAGACTGCCAACTCTATAGAACAGTCGCAAGGAAAACTAACTTTACCGCGCTCCGAGAACCCTCTATTGGTCGGGAGCATTTCCGTTGTGTTGCGGCTTTATTTCGCTGTGTTGTACATTTACTGTTGTGTTGTGGCTTATTTCCGTTGTGTTGTTGCTCATTTCCGTTGTGTTGTGGATTCATTTCGTTGTGTTGTGAACTTATATTTGCTTTTTAAATTTCGTTGTGTTGTGCACTACTGGGCCACCGTATGATAGCACTCTGGTCCCACCTTCCCTGCAAATCGCCATCCAAAGCCACGCCTCCTGAAAGCATGAACGCGCACAGCCAAGGTGACCGGAGACAATACTGCAATACCAATATCATGGGCCCTATTTTAACAGTAGGGAATCACCTATGGCACCTTTAATTAAGATATTTTGAATGTAAAAATCTCGATATCATTATAAGTGGACTTCAGAGAACAGTACAAAATAATTACAAAAGGCAGTTCATGGCCCATTTAACAAGCCGGATCCTCATGAAATGTATGAAAGAAATGCCACAAATGTAATGTCCACATGTTAACACCAGAGGGCAGTATTACTTGAATTCTGAAACAGTCTCTACAACACTCTACTTTCTTCAAAACAGAAACAGCCTTTGAATGGAAGTTCCCCAAACCGGAAGTGCCACCCATAATTCAAAACGCAGCTAGCTCATCAGGAATAAGGTGGATTTTCCCACTCACTGTAATTTATTACTTAAGATGATTATCAGTGTAGGGCAAAGCGGGGCACAACCAAACACTTTTTGATTTTCTCAGTTTGTGTCAACCTCTTGGGGTTCAGAGTAATTTTTTCCACATTAGTGTCACACATGTCTATTTACCATAGAATAGAAGTGAATGTGACAAAATGCACATTGCAACAGGGGCGTGGCCACAAGGGTGGCTAAAAATGACCTTGCCACCCCATTTGCCACCCTAGATGACAGCTCGGATACTGATGTAAAGTAGGTTACAAACAGTTTTCGGTTTTGGTTTATGGGTGGGTGTCGATACCTTCCCCTCATCGGCACTTATCAAATATGATCTAGAATTCACAATAGTTTTAGTTTTAAGTCTGTCTGATGGTGCCATAGATAACGTGCATTTCTGCCCCTGCTGCAGGCTATAAGTGTATAAGGCAGATCCGGTGCAGTAGCCTAACTAACTGTGTCGGACTCGGAGGAAGAATGCGCTTGTCTTATTTTGGGGGAAAGTGTTCGTCATATAGTGATGTCACTGGCTTATCTTCACCTCTTCCCCACTCCTTAACTTTTTCACCAAAAACACCACGTGGCAGGCCCGTGAGTCGTGAGTGACCAAGCTTAAACTAGAAGTTTTGTATGATTTCTCATTTTGATGCAAAGAAGCAGGTAAAGTCAATCATGTGATGTGGCTATGTTACAATGATTATATTTTTTCAATCAATGCACTTACGTAAGCTCATTACACTGTCCGTGACACAAGTGGATTTTTTGAAGGGGCAAAGTTTCACTTAAGTGAAAGAAATTGACTTGCCTGACGGACAAGTAGACTGATTACAACTTCAGTGACAAAAAAATAACTAGGAAAAACGCGAGAATGGTTCTGATTTTATTACATTCAGCGTAGACAGCGATTAGGCCTAATGGATAAGTCAGTGTATTTCTGGTAAAGCTGAGGCCAGCACTGCCTGTCTCTTTTTGAGAGACTTTAGTGGATAAATCAAAACAAATGAGCAGCACCCACAAGAAACTCACAGAAGAAACAAATTCAAAATGTTGAGTTTATTATTAATAACATGATACGGTTAAGTAATAAAATGACTATGTTTTGCCGAATAGTATCACGATTGCAAATGTAACATTGATTAAAGTTAAATGTTCAAGTAGTTAATATTAAGTTAATTACATTTTAGACACATTATTGACTGTTTTTGTTCTATTTTAACAACGAAAATAGTTCCAAACAAAGAAAAGCAGCACTCAACAGTGTTTTACTAAATGATTCAGCGTTTTGAACGGATCGGTTGATATCATAGCCTAACATTAATTATTTCGCAGTAGCCTATACATTATTTAATTTGATTGGTAACAGCCCATAGTGTGTTACCATTAACACTGAATTTATTGATCAAATGTAAACATTTGACATGAAAGATGATGCATACATTTAATAAGGTTACAAAATTGGCCTTTATCAAAACACTTAACTTCCTGGGATAAATATCAAAAATATGCAGATTTGAAGAAGTAGGCTATATAAAAGTTGATAGAACACTGATGAGGATATTGCTTCAGAATAAATTATATTTACACCACCAAAAATGATTTTCCCCACACAGAAAAGTAACGTTTTTACTCAGAGTTTTTTTTTTTTTTTTTTTTGAAAAACAAAAGGGACAATACATATTAATTAACATTTTCACAAATGTAAATATGTCAGATTAATGCCTTAAGGCCCTTGCACACCGAGTCCGAAAATTATCGCATGCGTTTTTTTGCATTCGTGATTCGGTGGCTCTGAATTGTCAAAACACCACTCAAAACGCTTGCTACGGATGCGAAAAACGCAGAAAATCAAACCTGATTCGAATTTTTTTTTTTGACGGACGAAAGTTTTGGAGGCAGCAGTGTGCAAGGGCCTTAAGGCTAATTTCCATTTGCAGACCCCCTGACAGGTTGGTGTTACACACAAGTTAGTAAATACATAGAGATACACTATATACAGACTATATACAGAGAGACAAGGACAATAACAGTGATCACATCATGTTAGAACAAAAAATAACAACAAGAGTGGACAACAAGGGACATATAGAAAACAGGAAAGCATCGACTGTACTGCACAAATCACAATTTTGAACATGCCCTGACTGACCTGATATTGCACTGACCCATATTACACCATTCTGTATTGCACTGACCCACATTACACTGACCCCTATTGCACAACCCATGTTATACTGACTCTTATTGGCTCTTTATGGGTTAGGGTTAACAGATAATGAGTTAATGGCTACTGCCTTATATGTTTGACTATTTTTCTGACTAGTGTAACTAGTTTCACATAATCAGTGACAGTTGTATATCTACTGCATCTTACAGACTATGCATAATTTTTTTGAGGCTCACTATTTCCTGGAATTTTTCCCAAAATGCATTGTTTTTATTTTTGGGTAATCAAAATAATCTGGATTCCTTGTCTTTTTATCAATATGAATAAATAAATAAATAAATAAATTCACTTTTGTGTACAAATTAAGTAATTAATTAATTTTATTTTAAAAGTAGTTGTTTCCACCAGTAATCTCCACTACAGCAAGGCAATTTTTCCATGATTACTCCATTAATATGCTTACACACATATTCCCATGCACACACATTCTCACACAAACTACATTTTTGAGTAAATAAAAAAAATTACTCAAAAAATTACTCTCGGTTACATATGGTAACCCTCGTTCCCTGAGGGAGGGAACGGAGACGTACGTCGTCTGGTGACGGACGAATAGGAATCTCGCTAGACAGGCCAATCTACTTCGAGTGAAATTAAAACTAGCCAATACACATTGGCGTGCAATCATTTGCATCAGCTGTGAAGCCTCGCAGCGGGTAGCAGCAGATGTGGCGACGGGACGTACATCTCCGTTCCCTCCCTCAGGGAACGAGAGTTACCATATGTAACCGAGACGTTCCCTATCGTCCGGTCACTACGACGTACATAGTCTGGTGACGGACGAATAGGAATCCCTACTAAAGCGCCACAGCT
The DNA here is from genome assembly GCF_965113295.1 of Leuciscus leuciscus. NCBI lineage: Eukaryota > Metazoa > Chordata > Actinopteri > Cypriniformes > Leuciscidae > Leuciscus > Leuciscus leuciscus. The sequence continues at coordinate 12,539,832 of NC_138747.1, read as the reverse complement.
GCTGCACCCCATCCAGCGCCCTGTGTAAGTCTCCACACCTTCTTGCCTGGAAGGACGATAGGAGAGGGCTTACACCGAGAGTATCCGCCACTGTTGTTCCGTGATAACCCATACAGTGAGATATTGGATAACACTGGGAAAGCGTGCCCGAACTGAGGGAGGGGAACGCTGTGGGAGCCACATTCTTAAGGAGAGTTATGTGGGAATAGACATATGGACTAACCCGAGGGTTGTACTGCATATGAGTAATGGGTGACTTAGCCCAAGAGAAAGACCCCCGTAGGGTCACACATATGGGACCCAGCCTAGACCCGGTTCTCAAGGATTCAGCGGATAAAGGCCTGGCACTGGACGCTCCGCCATGTCCGGGCCGAGGGTGTTTGGAGGACTCAACAGGTTTTGACTCTGGAGCAATAAGGGTGCACAGTAGGATGCAGCAAGCCGACAGAGCCGGTACTCACAGTGCTTCTACCCATTTAGGGTGAGAACACGGGAGGACACAGGCTCTACACTTAGGCTATAGAATCTAGCGAACGTGTTAGGTGTCGCCCAGCCCGCAGCTCTACAGATATCTGTTAGCGAGGAGCCACGTGCCAGCGCCCAGGAGAATACAATGCCTCTCGTGGAGTGTGCATGCAACCTGAGCGGGCAGGGCACGCCTTGAGCTTGGTAAGCCAAGGCGATGGCATCCACTATCCAGTGGGCCATCCTCTGCTTGGAGACAGCCTCTCCCTTCTGCTGGCCTCCGTAACAGACAAAGAGCTGGTCTGAGGCCCTGACGCTTTGAGTTCTGTCCACATACATATGCAGAGCTCGAACGGGACAGAGCAAAGCCAGGGCTGGGTCTGCCTCCTCCAGGGGCAGCGCTTGCAGGTTCACTACCTGATCTCTAAAGGGAGTGGTAGGAACCTTGGGCACATAGCCAGGCCGGGGTCTCAGTACAGCATGGTTGTCACCCGGCCCGAACTCTAGGCACGATTCGTCGACCGAAAATGCTTGCAGGTCCCCTACCCTCTTGATCGAGGCCAGTGCAATAAGCAGCAAAGTCTTCAAGGAGAAAAGCTTTAAGTCTGCTGACTGCAAAGGCTCAAAGGGAGCATCCTGAAGTGCTCGAAGCACCAGGGAAAGGTCCCAAGAGGGTATGGAGGGAGGACGAGGAGGATTCAATCGTCTCGTCCCCCTAAGGAACCTGACGACCAGGTCGTGCTTTCCTACTGGTTTGCCATCTATGTGGTCATGATATGCAGAAATAGCGGCAGCATGTACTTTGCGGGTGGAGGGAGACAGCCTTCGCTCCAACCCATGCTGCAGGAAGGAAAGCACTGACCCTATTGAACATCTTCGGGGGTCCGAGGAACACCACTCGACGAAAAGGTTCCACTTCAAGGCGTACGCACGTCTCGTAGACGGCGCTCGCACAGAAGTGATGGTGTTAATTACCTCTGGGGGTAAGTCACCTAGAACCTCCGCGTCCCGTCCAGGGACCAGACATGGAGTTTCCAGAGGTCCGGACGCGGGTGCCATAGGGTGCCCCGTCTCTGAGTCAGAAGATCCTTCCTCAGAGGAATGGGCCAGGGAGGGACTGTCACGAGGAGCATGAGTTCTGGGAACCAAGTCCGGGTGGGCCAATAGGGAGCCACCAGAACGACCTGCTCCTCGTCCTCCCTGACTTTGCACAGGGTTTGTGCAAGTAGGCTCACTGGAGGAAATTCATATTTGCGGAAGCCCCGGGGCCAGCTGTGTGCCAGTGCATCTGTGCCGAGTGTTCCCTTGGTCAGGGAGTAAAACAACTGGCAGTGGGAGGTCTCTGAGGAGGCAAACAGGTCTACCTGAGCCTCCCCGAACTCTCTTCAGATCAGCTGAACCACCTGGAGGTGGAGTCGCCATTCTCCCGGGAGCACAGCTCGTGACAGCTCGTCGGCCACACGGTTGAGCAGACCGGGTACATACATGGCTCGAAGCGACCTCAGATGCTTCTGACTCCAGAGGAGGAGATAGCGGGCGAGTTGCGACATGCAACGGGAGCGTAGACCACCTTGACGGTTGATGTACGCAAACTGCGCAGTGTTGTCCGTACGGACCAGCACGTCTCTGCCCTGAAGCGGCCTTTTTAAGCGGCTCAGAGCGCGACGTACTGCAAGCAAATCGAGGCAGTTGATGTGCCAATGCAGTTGGGGGCCCGTCCACACCCCTGAGACTGCATGCCCGTTGTACGTGGCACCCCAGCCTGTGGCAGGGGCATCTGTGAATACCACAGCATGCCTGGACACCTGTTCCAAGGGGACTCCAGCCTGGAGGAATGAGGGGTCTGACCACGGACTAAAGGTCTGGCGGCACTCCGGTGTGATTGCCACCCGGTGAGTGCCGTGATGCCACGCCCATCTCGGGACTCGGCCGTGAAGCCAGTGCTGAAGCTGTCTCATATGGAGCAGCCCAAGCGGAGTTACCGCTGCTGCCGCTGCCATATGCCCCAGGAGCCTCTGAAAGAATTTCAGTGGGACCGCTGTCCTGCCTTTGAACGTGTTCAAGCAGTTCAGCACCGACTGAGTGCGTTGCTCTGTGAGGCGCGCTGTCTATGCGACCGAATCCAACTCCATACCGAGAAAAGAGATTCTCTGCACAGGGGTGAGTTTGCTCTTTTCCCAGTTGACCTGAAGGCCCAGCTGGCTGAGGTGCCTGAGCACGAGGTCCCTGTGTTCGCATAACTGATCTCGAGAGTGTGATAGTATGAGCCAGTCATCGAGATAGTTGAGAATGCAAACGCCCTGTTCTCTTATGGGAACAAGGGCCCCCTCCGTGACTTTCGTGAAGACACGGGGAGACAGGGCCAGCCCGAAGGGATGAAGATTTTCCACACGGCCCTCTTCCGGGGGATGGAGCAATGCGGTTATCGTCTCCTGGAGAGCAGTCCCTTCCATCTCTGGGTCTGCCTGCGACTGGCTCCACGGCGCCGTTTAGATGGAGGCTGCTGCTGCGGCGCGGGAGCAGACGCAGACGCAGGAGGCCGCCCTCGGCGACGAGCAGACTGAGGAGCCACAGGCGGTGGTGTGGAGGCAGCAGCTGGCCGTCGTGGCAGGATGTGTCTGATGGCCTCAGTCTGCTTTTGTACAGCCAAGAACTGCGGGCCAAAGTTCTCGACCGCGTCGCCAAAGAGGCCGGTCTGGGACACGGGGGAGTTAAGGAACCGGAGCTTGTCGGTCTCCCTCATGTCAGCCAGACACAGCCAGAGATGGCGTTCCTGGACCACCAAGGTGGACATCGCACGACCCACCGACCGCGCGGTCACCTTCGTCGCACGAAGCGCGAGGTCCGTTGCGATGTGAAGTTCCTGGAGAACTTGGGGATCGTGACCACCCTCGTGCAGGTCCTTCAGTGCCTTGGCCTGATGGACCTGCAGCAACGCCATGGCGTGCAAGGCAGAGGTAGCTCACCACAGGCCTTGTAAGCCTTGCCGGTTAAATCCGACGAGTACTTACAGGCCCGGGAAGGAAGACACGGTTCTCCACGCCAAGTGGAGTTAGGGCACAGTTGCATAGCAACGGCCCGTTCCACTGGCGGGATACGCGTGTATCCCTTAGCCGCCCCGCCATCAAGGGTGGTGAGGGAGGAGGAGCCACCGGAACGGTTTCTGGCAGTAAAAGGTGCCATCCACGTCCCCGTAAGCTCCTCATGCACTTCCGGGAAGAAAGGTACTGGGGTGGGTTGCTGAGAACCAGCGTGCGCCACCCCGAGATACCAATCATCCAACCTCAAGGGTTCGGGACACGGTGGAGGATTCCACACGAGCCCGACCCTGTTGGCGGCCAAGGAAAGCATGGCCATCATCTCCGGGTCCGTCTCAGGCACCGAGTCATCATCCGCGGAGAGGTCTGACCCACCCTCCGATGCAGCGATCGACATCTGATCTTCGCGGGGAGACAACCGGTACACACCACGAGGATGGTCCAGCTTTCTCCAGTGGTGGCTCAACTGGCTGCGGAGCGTGAGAGGGTTGAGGGCTCCTAGGGGGTTGGTTCCCAGAAGGAGACACGCTCACCATAATCCTCAGGTCACCCATGTCACTGCCTGAAGCAACCCTCTGAGGAGGATTGGATCGAGGCAGAGGCACGGGGACTCCGCCCCTTTGCAGGAACGTGAGTCTCGACCGAAGCTCCGCGATGGTCATCTTCCCACAATGGGTACATGACTCATCCACAAACGCTGCCCCAGCGTGTTTAATGCCCAGACACACGAGGCAGCGTTCGTGACCATCCCCGGAGCCCAGGTAACGACCGCATCCAGAAACACACAGATAGAAAGTAATCTTTAAAAAGACGCTCTCTATCTGTGTAAGCTCTTTTAGGGACTGCTCTCACTGGTGCTGAAACACGCAGGGGAACAGTCACTGCGAACACAGACAGGAATGTGCACCTGTCTGTGCGCTGTCTCTCTCTCTCTCTCGCTGGCAGGTCTTACCAGCTGTAAGAACAGCTTTTGAGCGCTCTGATGGCACACCTTACCAGCTGTTATAACAGCTTTTTTGTTTGCTCAATACCCCCCGAAAAAAAGACAGAGAAAAAGAAGAGAGAAGAGAAAAAAAAAAAGACTGCTCGCGCTGCCATGCTCTAACGCCCGCACCGGGAAGGAGAGATCCAGAAAAGCTTGTTGAAGTCACACTCTCTGTAAGACGCATCGAAGTGCTTGTGCTCCGAAGCAAAAAGCTGAAGTGCAATTGCACCAGCTGCTCGTTAAATACCCGCGCTGCGAGGCTTCACAGCTGATGCAAATGATTGCACGCCAATGTGTATTGGCTTGTTTTAGTTTCACTCGAAGTAGATTGGCCTCTCTAGCGAGATTCCTATTCGTCCGTCACCAGACGACGTACGTTGTAGTGACCGGACGATAGGGAACTATAGGCTACAACATCGTTCTAATCCACACATTAAACAGACAGAACAGGAGACAAATAGATGAGCCAGAATGCTTTAAATTTCTTGGAATAATAATATCTGAACATTGACATTGTCTTTAGTCACCTGTTTCTTACGTCAGTACTTTTGCTATGGTAAAATATGGTTATCTCTATATACCCTAGTGATGATATGGCACCTAGTAAATACACCAAGTTTCGTCATGCTAGCATGTATGGAAACATTTAAACCAACCATGTGTGTTACAACTAGACCCGTGGTAGGTTGTGGCCTGCTCACCCTAGATCACATCTGAACTCAAAAGGTGGACTGAACATCCTCTCTTCTGAATCTCACAACAGATAATGCAGATACAACTCATCATTGCAGAAAAACAGAGATAAGTCTGAAAATATTTTTGTATGGTCAGACAGGTATTTTCTGCACTTCCTATCATGCTCTGAGAATCTCAACACTCAACTCTCTCTCTCTCTCTCTCTCTCTCTCTCTCTCTCTCTCTCTCTCTCTCTCTCTCTCTCTGTGTGTGTGCTCATTACCTGAAATAATTCTACACAGAATTGATCGCCTGAGGACATGTGACTTGTTCAAAGGTCTTCAGATTCCCCCCGTGACATGCTTGTTACACTGAATCAAGGCTCTGGAATAAAAAAAAGTTCACCCTTTACCCAGTACAAAGGCCACATTGTAGAGGCTCAAAGGGCCAGATGAAAGTAGTACAACATGTTAAGCCACTATGCTATAGAGTAACATGCTGACATTCTCATTCGCTATAATACTTTACAGCTCAACCCCTTTGTCAAGTCCTGACTTTTTGTAAACAGTTATTTTTTTAAGTATGCTAGTATATTATTTTTAATATATAATTAATTTTTGTCCTCTCTTAACGCAGAAAGGTTTGTATAGATGGCATAAAAAATTATGCATCTCAAAAACAAATTGGTCAGATTTTACAACACCATTACAGACTAAATGCAAAGTTAACCTTCAGCGCTCCGCTGAGTCCCTTAATATAGAAATATTTCAAAATATCTGTATATTTAAAGGTCATCCAAAAATCAAAACAATGGTACAGTATGCAAAAGCATCTATACACACCAGCTGTTTTGCAGAGTTGTCAATTAATTGTTTTAAAGTTGCTAAAAATAAAGTGATGAGATTTGATAGTCAAAGCGATAGTTGTGTGTTGAAGTTTGCACAAATTTTTTTTCTTGCCATTGAATTGGAGAATAACAACCCAAAGAAACCTATGAAAGACCTACAGTAATTATTTAGTATGCACCTAGTACTAGCTTTGGCATAAATTAATATTTGTTTTAAAATATCTATTTTATCATGATATAATTATTTTATCATCTGTCTCATAGACTATCATATTTTATAGAACACCTCAAAATCTAAATATAGTTAACAGAAACGTCAATACATTTTAATGTAAATTTTTGTTAGTTAATAAACAGCTTGCAGATTGTCAACTGTAACAAGTGCATCACCATGTTGTCTGCATATAGGATTTTTACAAATTTGCAGAGGCAAGCAGTAAACAGTGGTTTTATATTTTGTCATGATTAAATGGTATTTAATATTTAACTTATTAATTTGTTTAATGTTAAAATTAATTTAATTTCACTGCATTTAAAAGAGCATTTTTATCAATGTAGTCCTTATAGCATCTTGACGTGATTTGGGGGATTTTGAGGGGACTGTCTTTCACCTTGCAAACTGATCAGTACAGGAAATCTCCGACCGTCGATCCTTTCTAACCATTATGAAACCGGCCTCAAACCCCAGTGCGTGATAAACACAAAGTATAACAGAAACCACATAAAACATGAGTCCTCGACTCCTCGCAAAAACAATCTGAAAAAAAAACAAAAAACACACACAACAGGTGTAAGCAAACAGGCATTTGAGTAAAATATATCCTAAACCATTTTTAAGGCGACTTTTGTTAAAACTGTATCAAATCTAATTACATATGCAATAATTTTGTCAGTAGACAGAGTCAGTAGGTTCAATTGTAAAATGGTCGCACCACATGGGTCACGGATAACGTGGCTGTAATCAATCGCACATACAATCACAGAGAACTGAAATAATGCTAGACAAGGGACTGACTGAAACAGAGGGCTTAAATGCATGGGCAAACAAGAAAATAGACAAGACACACCTGAACAGAATACTCAAATCAATTAGTAACCATAGTGACAATTTGACAAACAGGGAGAGAACTTAACTAATTAAGGGAGAGCCAAAACGGCGAGAAAAAGATGCGTTTTCAAACGAAGATGTATTAGTGTGGACAAGGCCTCAAACATGAACTGAACCGAAAAACAGATCAAAACACAAACTGAAAACATGACTATATGACAACATATGTTTTTACATTGCTTTAACTCATCAAAATAAGTTAAGCAATTTTCAGTGTTTTTATAAGGTATACCAGATTTAACAAAATGTATAATATAGTTTAATGTAATTCAAGTTTAAATGACCTAAATATCCAAGTTGATTGTACTTAATTATTTTATTTTTTTTACATTGAGGTGTTGGTCACATCATCCGTTGCTCAGCAAATTCTTAAAAATCCCCCATGCAGAACACGTGGACTCGATGCTTTGACCAACAGAAATCTGCTGGTTTGAAAGTTACTTCTGTGTGAGCTGTGCTTATACATCACTACAATATTGACAATATACAATCAACCTTTGTTTACATGTTACATTTTATGACATTTTGCTAATGTGACCACACCTTTGCACTGTTATTTTAATTATTCCTACTTTACTTTGCTATGGTAAAATATGGTTATCTCCATATAGCCTATATGGCATAAATACACCAAGTTTATTCATGCTAGCATGTGTGGAAACATTTAAACCAGCCATGTGTGTTACAGCTAGACCCGTGTTAGGTTGTGGGCTGCTATTTTTAATTATTCCTACTTTACTTGTGACTTTGAACTTTTTTAACCTGTCTAGTCTGTTAAAAGGTTTAAAATGGTGTAAAATGTGGTACCCCTGCAGGAAACCGAAACAGCTTAGAAGACTCTACACCTTTCACACTCTTATTAACAATTTGTTGCACAGTTGCATTATAAAAAATAAACCTCACCAACCATATGGTAAATTTTTCTCACTTTGTTTTTTTTTTTTTTTTACTGCGTTTTGTTTTTTTCTTGCTTAGAGGAAGTAATTGTGCGTGAGAAAACTGCTTAAACATTATATAAAGAGTTCAGATGCAAAAGCCTCTAAGTTCCATCTGAAAATTTCTTCTAGAATGGTCATTTTTATCAAGCTCGTATATTTAAGTTCAGTAATTTCACTTAAATGACAATTAATAGGTAATTTTCATTGCCATTTTAGTGAAATTACTGAACTTAAGTATACAAGCTTGATAAAAATGATCATTCTAGAAGAAAATTTCAGATGGCACTTAGAGGCTTTTGAATCTGAACTCTTCATATATACGTTTGTGTTAAGATTCTCATGTGAGTTTTTTCAAAAAGCAACTACACTGATACTGCACCAATTAGCAGTAAATCAAGTCCCAATAACTATTTTTGACATTGACATGATGGAGATAAAAACTTAATATACCAATGATTAACATTTCACCAGTGTACGTTTGTGAGAATGCACCTCTTTGTGATAAATTTAAACATTTTAAGGAAATAGAGTGGAGAGAGAGAGAGATAGGGAGCCTGTTATTGCAGTTTGTGGTTTCTAAGCATGTGACGTGCTAGGTTTTCTCTGCTTTGTACATCACTTGTGCACAGATGGCAAGCAGTAAAGAGATGCCACTCTCTGATGTTGCAATGAGCTCCACAAGCAATTACGATGACCTTGATTATTCTGTGAACTTCACAGATGATTACATCTACAACAGTACATTCGAGGACGGTCCGATTTCGCTGCCCATGTCCAATATCTACATTCCTGTGCTCTACTTCATCATGTTCTTCACTGGCTTCTTTGGAAACATTTTTGTCATTTTGGTAATCGGCAAACGGCGACAGAAATACGGACGTCTTGTGGACACCTTCGTGCTGAACTTGGCATCAGCCGACCTTGTGTTTGTTCTCACGTTGCCAATTTGGGCGGTTTCGGCACTTAATGGTGACTGGCCCTTTGGTGAGGTCCTGTGCAAGATCAGCAGCTTCATCATTGCGGTCAACCGTTTTTCCAACATCTTCTTCCTCACCTGCATGAGCGTGGACCGGTACTTGGCTATCGTGCGCCTCATGGACTCTCAGTTCCTACGGAGCAGCTACTGTGTGCAGATCACCTGCGGCATGGTGTGGATCATTTCTTTCTTCCTTGGAATTCCATCATTGGTGTACCGTCAGCTGATAGACGATACGTTGTGTTCGGAGGATTCAAAATCCTCTTTTGTCCAAGGAATGAATCTCCTGACCATATTTCTAACCTTCCTGCTACCTGTACTGATTCTAGTCCTTTGTTATGGGTCGATTTTGGTTAACCTGCGGCGTCACTGCCACACTGCCGCAAACTCACGTGCAGAAGCCAGGCAACGCCATACCCTCAAGATTGTGTTGGCAATAATTGCTGCCTTTCTGATTTCCTGGCTTCCTTTCAATTTGTTCAAGACCATCCAGATCATCTTACTGATGAGAACAGGAGATCTTAGCAGGGACACAAGGTCGATCATACTTAATGGACTGACGCTGTCCTGCTGCCTGGCATTTCTCAACAGTTGTGTAAATCCAGCCATCTACTTTTTTCTGGATCAGCATTTCAGGCGCAGAGCCTCAGCCCTGTGTCTGAGCTGCCTGGGTCAAGGAGACGTGCACCAGAGCTCCTCTAATTCTTTCTCTAATGGTACTTCTGAGACTTACTCAGGAAATTCTTCAACCCGCGGGCGGCTTTTCTCACTTACTCGGAAGGAGTGAAATCTGCTGATTTCAGAACGCACTGTGTCTTTATCAGTGATACTATTTTATTTCATTTTGAGCAATGTTCTATACATTCTATATTTGATTTCCTACATTAAAATAGATTATAAGTGAACCTATTACTCAGTGCATAAGATACATTTACATAAATTGCAAACAATGCAAGCATGTAAGTACACATTTTGACAGTGATCTAGAAAGCATAATTAAATAACAATTTAGTTACAATTGTGCATTTTCAGAATTCATTATGTTTATACTATTAGACACAACTTCATTTTTATATTTACTTGTGTATGTTTGCTAAGTAATCAAACTTTTGAGCAATGTTACTTCATAAAAATAAATGATGCATTAGTGTACATATTACTTAATGTACAAGGTTAATTAAGGTAAATCACAAGCAAGCATGTATGGACATATTTTTTGACAGTAATCATCTAGAAAGCATTATTATTCTACGTGGACATTACATAGTCATTTAGTAATTGTGAATATTCAGAAATGATTATGCTTATGCTTTTCCTAGATACAACTTTAAAATAAATATTGACTTGTGTATGTATGCAAAGTAATAAACTTTCTTACAGTATTCAAAGTCTCGTTTGATTTTCTTAAGAATATTGGGTTATACTTTATTTTAAGGTGTCCGTGTTACAGTGTACACATGCATTTAAGTATGTAATAATAACTACATGTACTTACTATAGGGTTAGAGTTAGGATTGGTTTAAGGTTAGTTGCATGTTATTTTGCATAATTTATAGTAATTACTACAGTAACTACATGTAAAGTGTAACAAGGACACTGTAAAATAAAATGTAACCGAATATTGTAGCATAAACAAAACACTTGAAACATTGTGATGACTCTTGAACATGTAAACTCCTAAATCCAAATATGAAGAAATACATTTTTAGAAACATTTCATCAGCCATTGCCTACCGTTCTTATAAGCCTTTTATGATGTAGCGTCCTACTTCAAAACTATGGAACTAATCAGTCATTATCACTACAGTCAGTGAACAAATGAGGATGGCATATGGTCTATAGTACACAGGTTTCATTTTATCTGGAGTAATTTCCCATGAGAAACTGAGTGGGCTGACGTGAAATTCAAGTTCAATGGCTCACACTTTGTGGCATGGCATCGCAGTTCGTCTTCGAAATGAATCACAAAGCAAGTTTTGAGACAAAATGGTTCTCGCATGTATAACGCTCGAAGGCAACCTTGGGTCACAACTTTCGTCTTTGAAAAGGTTTATGTTTTGAACCTGACAATAATGTGCAAAAACAGTATGGAAAAACACTGGCATAGAAAAAAAACCCAGTGTCAAACAGTCAAAGAAAAGCTATACCACTTACGTTCTAAATATATATATTTATTTTACTGAACTGAAAAAGTGCGAGCCTTACTGATTCATTTCAGTAATCGAGTGTGATGTTTCTGAAAGTTCAATGGTTCATTGTTTTTTTATGTATGCCATCTGGTTTTGTAATAAATCATCAGATTTGAGGTTACTGAAATGTGCCCATTACCACTGAAGCTGTACATTCCATCAGCATAAAAAATCTTATGATAAAATAATATATATATATTATGTAAATAAAATAAAATCATGCACTGGTACATTGATATAATTTTAGGTCTGTAATTCTTTGCTTAATTTTTCAAAACAAATAATCCACTGGCACAAACACATTTTCAAGTAAACGTGTTGCCCAGCGTCAGTTCAACTAATTATATTAATTATCTGACCTGGTTTCATTGACTTTACTTACTTTTATGTGTCAGTCAACATAAACAGCTGCCACCTTTCCCAGGCACATAAATGCCACATGCTTTTTTTCTAAGAAAATATTCTTATACTAAAAATAGGTTACGACCTATGCTTCACTTTTAGCTTCACATTTTACAACTGCCCTTACCGACCACAGTTTAAGATGACAAGAGAACCCCGGTGAGAATGTTATTTCACAGACATTCTCATGAACTTTTTTTCCCTGAATTGCAGTTGGCTATATGATAACCTACTCTCGGGTTGATTGTAAATCCTCTTTCACTCAATTAGTTTCACAATCCACAAATCTAAAGACACAACAAAGATAATGCGTTAGTGTGAGTAAAACTGAAAGGCTGGCTGGCATACAATATGATATAGAAACTTTTTCTTAACAAAACGTAGACCCACCGGTTCCTGTTATTGAAATATATATTTAATTGTAATAAATTGAATATTCATATTTTAATTGATTTTGTATTTATATTGTATATGTATTTTTATGCAACCAGTATCACTTAGTTACATACTATATTACTTTAAATGTCTCAACTTTACAACATTTCACACTCAGTTTGTGTTTGTTTACTTCATCTTTGTATGTATTTCATATTTCACAATATGTGAAAAACAAAACTACAACAAGTCACCTAGATAAGATCATAGAAAATAGGAAGGAAAAAAAATTGCAAGGTTATAAAGCTGGCTTATGTCTAGACAAAGGCATTAATGTTGTCCACAAAACTGTGTATATCAACAGCAAAGGATTTGAAATTGACTTTTATTTATCTTCTTAGGAAACACATTTTCACAAGTTTTCACAAGGTTTAGTTGATGTCACCACCACCTTTGTCTAGGAGACAAAAAAAGACAAAATAATTTTTTTAATTCATAATATATAGTCTGTAGAGCAAATATAAAAGTGCTAGGCTATATAGTTACTGTGGTTATCAGACTAATTGTGTATCATTTTTGGGAGCATATGAGTTTAAAATCTACTGTACTGGGGGGCGGTTGCATAAACTAGTCTTACAAGTTAGTCTTTTTTTTTTTCTTTAAGACTGTTCATTTTATTTTCAAGTCAGTTACATAAAAACGTAGATTGGTTTAATTTGACACTGAAAAGTAAGACTGATTACCCCTTAATAACTGCTAGTTGTTCGCATTAGTTCTTAAGACACAGTCTTAACATAATGGCTAGGTCTAGGTTTATGAAAAATGCCATTGACGTCATTTCACATGTTTTGCTTGTGACAGAATCTTTGTGGCTAACGTGTGAATCATCACAGCAGAATGTTTACTGCATGCATTGACTGGAGATTACTGGAGATAATGAAAGTCAAATGTAATCAAATGTGCTGCCGATTTCTGGAGATTTTTTAACTAGTTAAATTACCTGCAAAGTAAATGTTTCTTTTTACCTCTGGAAACCACACATTAATAAACCCATCTGATTTACACTGATATGTTACACCATTGGGGACCTCAAAAAGTCCCAAAGTAATTTTAAATGTTCTTAGTGCAATATGCGTAATAACAATATTATAAGTAAAGGTAGTAAAACAAAATTACCGTAGACCTTCTGTTTATACTTATATATGTAAAAAAAAAAAAAACATCATGGTGATGAATTTTTAAATGTTTATATATATAATTTTTTTTGGGAATAAAAAACCCCCCTGAAGCCTAAACCTCGTATCTCGCTGCTGACATCTAGTGGTAGCTTTTCTACAGCACATTGTGTGCTTTTCCAAGTTACTAACAACATGTGTTTATCAGTTCTCATCATCATAGATCATTATTGATGATCCTATTATCATACGACTGCATTATTACGTGGTATTACTATCATTTAACGGGCAACCCATGCTACGTTGTTTTAAACAACAGATAAAGGTATTTTTAACATTAAGTTAATCACAGCAAGTTGTTGAGGAACTGCCAACCATCCATCAATAGACCTTACGTTACCTCATTAAATATTCATGGCGATTTTACTGTCGCAGACCGAAACTTTCACGGGCTTTATATCCATTCATGTGTGACGGAAACAGTTTTTATTTTTATTTAATTTTTTTAGAATACTCTATACAAATGAAGGATCCATGCGGAGACATTTTCACAGATGGGCATTATTACATTGTTGTTATTGACAGGTTGCACGCTGGTCCAAATATTATTGACCCTATAGTTACTAACTAAACCCAACAAGTATGAAACGTGCGAAACATGGAACAATGACCACTTTGTATACAGGGTTAAGTATAACCCTTGGTTAAAAAAAAATCCTAATGCCGTATTCGGATCTTTAACGTTACTCGTTACCTCATAGAGATATTGAGATAAGGAACTTATTCTGCAGCGAAAAGTTAATTTACTTTCAAATACACTTCGTCAGATCAACTAGTAAACCCTTTTCTCTTTTCCGTGACTGGCGCATGAGCATTTACTGTGAGACAGTCTCCTTTTCAAGGTGAAACCATTCATATGTTAATAAAAGGCACCAGCACCCTGCAGTCCCATAATGGTACATTACATTCTACCTTCTCTGCTTTTCAAAAGATTCGACCGCGTGCAGCTCAGCTGCTCATATTACAGAAATTACAATAGCCCTCATTTCCTATCCTATACAGTGCCAACTACGTGTCGTTCGCAAACGATTTAAGCCATTACTATAACAGAATCTAACAGTATGCACTGCCCAGCATGTATTTAAGTCTAACGATGTCCAATTCAAGAACAAATCTTTTGATCCGGTTCACTAAACTGGTCTGAACAAATTCGTTCACGAGGCAACAGTTCAACTGACTACTGAACTTAAACCCTCTTTAATTCATGTACGATTGTAAATATTTGAATGATGGGGAGAAGTTACTTAGTCGTGGTTACAACAAACAGAATTGAATTACAATTATTCAAAACTTTTAGTGTCGCTGAATCGTTTTTGGAACCGGTTCTTTAAAACGAGTTGTTCAAAAGAGCCTTTTCGCGGTCTTCTAGTCCGAGTCACTAGTTCACTAGTTCAGGGAGCGCTGTGAAAAAGTTTCTGGATGGGTGAGGGACGTACCATTGTGACATGGGGGGTATGGTTTTTAAGTTCATATAAATGTGCTGTCGTAAAACACATACAATAAAAAGACAAGTCTCGAACTTTTTCAGACGTCTTATATTGATTTTGTTGCATTACAAATTTCTATAAAAAGTTATCTCTATTGTCGGAACCATGGACGAGAATCTACGTGCGAAGCAGCACCTTCAGTTCCCGTGGTTTGGTAGCGGCCATTCTTCAGAGTCTCGCTTACATCAATTTGGAATGCGGCGCTGGAGAAAGCGTGGATAAATACTATCCCATGATAATGCATTGCGTAAACATTTGACGACTCTGCGTAGGTTTTCCTGTTATGACGACAAAAGGTATGGTAATATTTTCTTAATCGATAATACCTAAACATAGCCTGAAGACAGAGCACCAGATGAAAATTGAGCGTATCTGCCACTTCAACCAAAGTTTTGCAAGTATTCAATCAAGTATTCAAATTTGGGCATAATAAGAAAATGTATAAATTATATATTTACTTATACGTAGTTGCAAAGCAATGTTTGAACTGAACGAAACTGAACAAAGTAACATTAACCCGGCATTCTCAAACCATGCTTTATGTTGAAAGTATCTGCTGCAGTTCAGCAGTGTGTTTCTGTGTGTGTGTGTGTGTGTGTGTGTGTGTGTGTGTGTGTTTTTTTTTTTGGGTTAAGTGAGACTTTACATGTTAGTTGGGAAAGTTCCCTAGCCCAGATTTTGTTATGGCTCAGATGGTGCCTTGCAATTTTAAGTAAAATAAAAGTGATGCAAAAACTACAACCTTCAGCAATAATAAGATCTTTGCAAATGTTGACCTCTATGATTCTAAATTAGTAACAAAGAAAATCAGTTTTAAAATCCCAAACCTCATCAAATTGAGTAGATATGACAAAATATTGTGACATAAAATGGATGGGAACAAAGATGTTGTTCAACTTATGAGAGCACTTTATACAGTGTAAAATTCGTCAGCGCTAGTGATTGTTGTTTATATGGAAGTTTAGTATTGTATAGACAGTGTAGAGAAGTTGTAAAGCTTTGTTTAGAACCCAAGAGGAAAGAAACCTGCACAGGGATTTTAGCTGCAGCGTGAGAATCACTTGCTTATATTGTTTCATTGTCTGAAGGTGGATATTATTTTACACACCATTCATTTGAGGTGGGAATACTCATTTCGGTGTGATGCTTATGAAGACACGTGAACTAGTCAGTCGGTCTCAGTCAAAACAGTCCAGAACTAATCTTTTTATCTAATAAAGTCAAAGTCTCATTCCATTATTGAGTTGTCTTTCTTACAAAAGGAACAACATTCCTGATGTAATGCTGTGGAATCCAGTGATCAGTGGGACTCAGAGCATCAAGGGTGATTTGAGTGGGCCGGCATGAGAGGGAGGTGTGTAGACCACTGAACGTGAATAGCCCTGGAATCTGTGGTTTTGTTGGTTCATAGCCAGGGTCGGCCAAAGCGGAGCCAAGCAGCGTGTGTGTTTTGTTTGCTGCCGACAGCTCAGTTTTAAGGCTCTCATTAGCACCTCTGGATGTGGCCTATACAATGACAGGCGCTGGAGTGATGTTTCTATTTCATCCACTTGTGCGGCAGCACATTTGATTACATTTGACTTTCATTATCTGTTGATTTGTTGTATTGTGTTATTCTAAATTCTTCTGAATAACTTACTTCCTGTCTCATGTTCCTTCCCATACAAAATATTTTGGACTGATGTCTTTAGTGATACAAGTAGTCACTCTAGAAAAGTGTGTCGCTTACGATCAACAGTTTCCTTTCTAATTTACAAACTAATACGTCCAGCTTCCTGTTTAGTGTTGATCTATGGAAACTTTCAGCATCATTCAGCTTTTGTAAACCTGAAAGAATAAGTCAGACATAGTATTTTATTAAACTGCATTACTTTTTTTTTACAGCATACCTAGAATATCTATCTACTGTCCTGTGCGGTGACACAAAGACTAAACAGGAACAGACTAAAGCCATATGTAACCATAACACACTGATTTCAAAGAAACACTGCACTTCCTCTTGGATAAAGAAAGGACAATTAAAATAAGATAATGTTTTCATGAGTAACAGATAAAGGAACATCAATGCAATGCTGCCCTGCATATTTCCTTTTTTTGTGGTGGTAATATTCCACTGAACATGCAAACTATAATTTACATTTAAAGGAATATTTCTCAATACGAGTTAAGTTCAGTAAACAGCATTTGGGGCATAACTTTGATTACCACAACCATTAATTTCGACTCATCCCCTAGTTTTGTAAAACCAAAAAATCAAGGCTACAGTGAGGCACTTACAATGAGTGATTGGAGTAAAAAATGTGTAATGTAAAGCCTTGTAATTTTATAAAATAACTTACAATAATTATTATTTTAAAACATAAGCATTATTTGAGCTGTAAACTTGTTTTTGTCACTTTTACTTTCAATTTAGTGTTTCAAGCATTATGTTGTCATTGTAAAATTGAAACTTAAAAGGCTTGTAAGGCTTTTTTGGGCCTCATTCATTTCCATTGTAAGCGCCTCATTGTAAACCAGACTTTTTCTTCTTTTTTTAAGAAAAGGAAGGACATATCAAAGATATTTTTGTAGTAATCAACATGTTGCCAAGAGCTTTTGAAACCCAGAATATTCCTTTAATGAGCTCTCCACAATTTTTTTTTTCTGTTATTATTCTACTATTTGCCTGTTACAATGATTATATTCAATGTGCTATGTACAAGCCACAAACATTTTCCACTAGTAGACATACCTCCCCAGTCGTAGCAGAGTGAGTTAAGCCAGGGTCTGTGAGGTCTGTTTCATCTGCTGAGTCTCGCCGCAGTTGTAATGAATATACGGAGGGAAAGAAGTCCTGGGGTTTGCAGCCGGGGGGATTCGTCCTGCGCTGCAGTGCTGGTGGTACCGCGCGTGACACTTCAGTCCACATCAGACAATCCATCTGTGCTTTGGCTCATTTGAAACCAATTTCCACTTTACATCCTCTTTAAGTTTCTCCCAAAAGGGAGCCTCATGGCCACACAACTACCAAATGCCAGGGTGCGGTGTTGGTGTTCACAGGCCTCAGGGATCCTTATTCCCTCTCTGTCTCACACACACTTTAATTATGCAGTGTCATTTTTTCTATGGATGCTAGTTTGGAGTAATTACAAGTCACTAATTACTGACAGTGACCCACAGAATGTATATTTAGGACCTTCCCATATTACTATTAAGGCTAAATATAACATTTCATCATGCTTGAAGATAGAAAGGTTTTTTCAACGTCACAAGATGGTTTGTTGAATGTTGTTTTGACAAAAGTCTTGCTATGGTTACCGATGTAGACCATTTGATTATTTTTTATCTATCTGGACTAATCCCAATCTTCTGTGTTAAATAATCCGTATTTTCTTAACATCCCTTTTTTGTTTGCTATTGCTTGGATACACTTTCAGTAGCTATATCACATACCTTCGTTGCAGTTTTACACAGTATAATTGTTGTACTATAATTTAGTTTAGCTTAATACTCATTGTGTTTTATGTTTATACTTTAGGCTAAATGTTTTCTCAGGTGAAAAAACGTGGTTCATGTGGTACCATCTAAATTTACTTGTTTAAGTCAAGTCAAAAGGATTATTTAAAATGACTAAATTAATGAATCTGGTACTAGATTGGTTTACACCAACAATTTTATTTTAAGGGTTAGATGATATAAAAATAGTTGCACATTTAACGTTTTACAATATCATGCATAACAGTAATGTGAATAATACCTAGACATGTTGATTGTTGCAACAACAAATAAATCCTGTTCTTTCGTATTCATCCAAGAATCCTGCAAAAAATCACCGTATCCACAACACAGTATCACAGTTTCCACAAAAATATTAATCAGAAGCTAACTGTTTTCAATATTGATAATAATAAGAAATGTTTCTTGACCAAATCAGCACAGAAGAATGATTTCTGAAGGATCATGTGACACTGAAAAAAATTAGCTTTGCCATCACAGGAATAAATACAAATTTTATATATATTAAAATATAAAAAAAAAACAGTTATTTTAAATTGTTAGTGCATGTGTGTAATCTTTACTAATGATTCAGCATTCTACACTCTTTGGTCACTTTATTAGGTACATTAGGTACAAACAACTGAGCATCAGAATGGTTAAGAAAGGGGATTTAAATGATTTTGAACATTGTTTGTGACAGACGGGCTGGTCTGATTATTTCAGAAACTGATGATCTACTGATTTTCACACACAACTATCTCTAGGGTTTACAGAGAATGGTCAGAAAAAGAAAAAAATATCCAGTGAGCGGCAGTTGAAAATGTCTAGTTGATGCCAAAGGTGAGAGGAGAATAGCCAGACTGTTTTGAGCTGATAAAAAGGCAACAGTAACTCAAATAACCACTTGTCACAACCAAGGTCTGCAGAAGAGCATTTTTTTAACAAACAAAACATCACACTTTGAAGCAGATGCAGCAGCAGAAGACTACTCTTCTGTAGAGTAGGTGCTACTCTTGTTAGCTAAGAACAGGAAACTTAGGCTACAATTCACACGGGCTCACAAATCTGCAAAGCAACTGCAGCAACCACGTGATGCTATCATGTTAATATGGAACAATATCTCTGAAGAGTGTTTCAGGCACCTTGTTGAATCTATGCCATAAAAATGAAGACAAAAGGGGGTCCAACCCAGCCAGTACTTTCAAGGTGTACCTAATAAAGTGGCCGGTGAGTGTATAATGGCAAAAGATTGAACATAATGCCTTTTCTGAATCTTCAATGTAAATGAAGTATAATTTCACCTCATAGACCTTATTCTACACACCATTTTTTGTTTCTGGTGTAGACGGGACAAAAGTGAAGGTTAATATGTGACTGTCACAGTTCACTGGTGTTCCCAGCATGCCTGAGCTCCCTGTCTGAATGGGCAGGATGGGGGAGATTCCCACAATAATAAAACTCTCTCCGGCTCCCATACGTGCTAATCCGACATCCCGGGAAGGGGGGAGATATGAATCTATGGGCTTCCATACAAAATCAGTTCAACCTTGTAGACCGCTAAACCTATGGAAATCCAGTGGATGTGGCACTAAATAAACAATGTATTCAATCACAACTATCTTGAAAAGTATGTTAGTTTAGATTTGTGACCTGTCTCTGGCCTCGCAAACTTCTGTTGCCACGTAACGTCACATGCACTTTTGACATGACCCAAGAAACCCTTTTTACAGCAAAGAACTCGTAGCTCTCTTCATAGCAGGTTGTGGTATAAATCTACGGAAAGATTAAAAAAAATAATAATTCTAGAATCCCCTATTTAGTGTCATCCCAGTAGTTAGCAGATAAACAAGCACTGATTATCTGTCATTGTTTTCTTAATCAGCATTTACTCTGCTTAATTAAAATCAGTTTTTAGAAATGTAAAATATTATCAACTGTGTTTGCTTGTCTGAAATAGAACACTTGGGCCTACTATAGTCTCTCCTAGCAGGGAAGTCCCTTTGGGGTTTATTCTGACACAAATAACATGATCCTGAAAACTCAATTACTTCCTACAAAACTAAAGTCTTGTAGCTAAATCTGGTCAGTTCAGAAGTCAGTGCTCAATTCAGTGTTTGTGGAGCCCAGCCCATGCTTATGTTAGGCAAAGGCAAGTAAGGATTCTGCCATCATGTTTTTCTAAATCCATATGACTTTCTTTCTAACACAAACTTATTGTATGGACTCAGAAAACTTGATATATATACTCATATAGCTCATGTAGCTCATGAGTCTCAACCCTCTTTTTATGATACATTTACGGTGCTTTGTTTTTGAAGCTTGAAAAATGTAGTTCCTGTTAATTTGTTGAAATGATCCCATTTTCACCCTATTGTTTGTATGGTGTCTTTGTTTGTTGTCAAGATATACAAATGAGGGACTAAGAGGAAAATAGCATAAGTAGTCTTTTGTATTATTCTATACGCAAGTGCACATAACAGCAATGATTGATCATGAAAATAATTGCGTGGACTTGATTTTCAAAGTGTTTCACACCAGGTATGTTTATGAAATTCAGTTTATTTGGACCTTAAAAGTTGCAATCCAATTCACATACTCACTTTCATGTGCATTACATGTATTCAAATACATGTACAAATACATGCAAAAAAAATTTAGCAAATATTTAGTAAATATTCAGTCTCATGATCCACTGACCAGTAAGACATGAGAAATAAACATATGGGATATATTAAAGATATATCAGTGATGTAAATGTACATCACGGCACTACGCATACATGCACAAGGTATTTTTTAAAATCTGATTGAAAAAATTGTTTGATTCATTCATTTGCATGCTTAATGTTTTCCTACTGATTGCATTTCAGGTCTACACCATCCCTTCTTATAGATAGAAATTAAGCCATCAATCCGATTATATTTTTATTATTTGGGTGCAGGTAAATCTAGCAACTGATCAAAGTCCTGTGACAATAAGCAATAATAAAGTAAAAAGAACTGATAAAGGCCTAATTTTTAATGTTTGAATTGATTAGTGTTATTTTTATTAGGCTATAAAAAAAATTTGCCCATGGCTTTGATATTTTTACGTTCAAGTACTCGAATATGCAAAGTGACCATCCCATCCCTAATGCTTTCTTATAAGGGGTAGCCCAAAAAAAATTACGCAGATTAATGGTGGAGACTAGTTGTGAAACCAGATACTGGTATGCTCCAGCAGTCGTGTTTCCTTGGTCATTTGTTGGGTGATAGGATGCTATCCCGTCTGGCAGCCGTGGTGGCTCCTATAGGCGTTTAACCGGCATTCTTGGAGAGCCAGTGTGAGGACAAGGATCCTGAATTTATGCGAGCGATGCATGAGAGCAGCAGGTGAAGCGTCTCCCACAGTATTCTGGAGAGCCGTTCCTCTGACATCTGTGTGTGGGTTGGTTTCCAATTGGTTCAGAATGTCAGAGTGGAATGATCATCTATACAATGCCTCACTGAGGGCAATGTATGCATGACAACAGCATTTACATTACAGTACCGTTAAAAGAATTGAATTGAACAAGGGGTTTGTTTGCTTGCTTGTTTGGGATTGTATCTTTACATAGTTAGCTTTATACGTATAATCTGAATGACATCATAATACCAGGTGTAAACAGGGACAAGGTCTTATGGAGTTACTAGAAAATTGCAGATAGGTAAGTTTGATCAGGGTATGAACTAAACCCTGCAGGACAGTTACAGCCCTCCAGGGCCGGATTTATGGAACCCTGCCATATATGTTCTTTTAGATAGGCTTATGGTTTGAGAATGGTGTTACCAGATGGGGGCAGCAGGATCTCATTAAAACAGACCTGCATAAGCCAAAAAGTATGAGATTGATAGTAATCACTGCAAATTATATTAGATTAGAGATCATTACAAAATATATTATCGGTATAACAATTTGAGTGTAAAGTAAAAAAACAAAAACAAAATGCATTTCAGATTGTGTGACTCTGAGTATTTGTTTTCTCACCCTTTTGCTTTAACAGAAGTATCTGAAGTACATAAAGGTTTTGTGTAAAACCTGATGATCATGTTCTCCAGAATGATTTGAGAAGATCTGATTCTGAACAGCAATTTCAAACATCTGACCGTCTATACAAAAACATTCACATGATCACTGTCACAAATGTGCTTATTTAATTAGTGACACAGAAATATTGCAGAAAGAAACTGAATAGTTCTTATTCATTTTATTTCTTAAACATTTCTTTGTTTTAATACAATGAAACTTTTATTGTTTATTTCCAAGATTGAAGTACATTTTTTAGTTTTTAGATTTTCTGGTCTTGACTTACCTTGTTAATACCTTTATGATTAGACTTCCTAAATACTTGTACAAGCTGATAACTAAGAAAACAGGGAGAGTTTTTATAGCCTTTGCCAAGTGTCTGCAAAGAGGTGTGACACTATCTCACACACACACACACACACACACACACACACACACACACACACACACACATAGGTATGTGCAAGACGCACCCAGGTTCATTTCACAGTACGAACTCCTTCTGGTACTCATCCTGAGTCAGAGTGCAGTGTGGAGTTAGACATCTCATGGAAATCAACTGATTTTGTTTACCGGATACACATACTTTAAGGAGAATCAGTGTTTAACAATATGTAAGTAAGTACATTTTATTTTATATGATAAAGACTGTAGTTTATCATACAAGCTCAGATAAAAGCTTTCCAGCACAGTTGTTTTACATTCTATTTCTATTTTTACTGGTTTAAAGAATGTTTTTGTTTTGGGTAGTTTAATGTGTTTAAACCTTTTTTTTTTTCTTTTTTTTACGTGGATTTGACAGATTTTTATTTTACCAATATTCACACTTTTTAAAATAATCTCTTATCGGTTCTTTAATATCGAGTCTACCGATAAATGAAACCAACTTTTTACCGCCATTCATTCTCAAGTCAAGAAATGTGCAATGTTACTTATAGTCAGTAGAACGTCTGTCGGGGGACCATCACAAAGTGTTAGCAGATATGAAAAAGACAGTCTACTTATACTCTAATGAGAGTTGGTTGACATGTAGGAGCAACATTACTTATAGTCAACAGAATGTCTAATGGGAACCATCAAAATAAAGTGTTACCAAAACTTGATTCTCAATGGTAGGCCTATTGGACATTTGAAAATCAAAATATAGAAGAAAAATTTTTGTAGCCACAATAATTCAATATGTAGCCTATTCCTGAATGTGTCAATGGGCTTGTAATGATATTGGTTAGGTTTGATATTTCTTTATAATATTGGTTTAATATTTCATCCATTGCTGGTAGAGCAGTAAACATGAATTAACATAAAATAATGACCTTATTGACATGAGCTTATTTCTTTGTGTTGTTTCTCTTTAAAGATTGTGATGTCATGAATGAGTGAACCGGTTGCACTATTAGTTACTTAGAGAGCATGTCAGAGTCATCTGCGGTTTCAAAGTAATAAAGTCACAGCTGTAATGCACTGACAGCTGACTGATTCTAATATATAACATTGTTTAATTATTCACTAACTGTAAATATTCACAGCTTACTCAGGACATTGTCATCATGACGTAAAATAACATTTTGACATCATAACAGGAAGCTGGTGAGACTCTTGTCAGAGTCATACACCGCAGAACAAATGTGTCACAAGTGCTCTGAACTTTGGCGCTGTGATTTCAGAGATTGTGAAATGCCTTAAAAGATTTTTGTTGTTTTTGACTATAAGAAGGTTATAATATATAATGTAAAATGCATAACACTAAGCACAGCTCATCATAGTCTTGTATGCACATGCTAATTAGTTATCTTTTCCTGTAGCTAAAAAAGCCTCATAGTTTCAGTTCCCAGAGAATGTGTAAACCAATGTCAGATGGTTTGTGTAAAAGCATCTGCCAAAAGCATGCAAGCAAATGTAAGTAATGTGCAAACCAGTGCGTAGCTAATCACAATTCCCTTTAACTTCCTTTAAGTAGTATGAGAATCTGTTGTAATGAATCAAGGTTAATTAATTACAAGTGAGTGCAATGAGGCATAGCAGCCCTCTTCATTAACCTCTTCTGCTGCAGGCATTCCAGTGTTGTAATCGAAGGACAGCACGCCCTTGTTCCTCCTGGAAATTAGACATTTTTCAGATACAGGAGGAAGAGTTCCTACTTGAATGCCCTCTTAGTTAAAGCTTCCCCTAAGCTCCTGCTGACTGCGCATAGCTGAGAGGCGTAGTTACACTGTGATTTTTAGTGGGCCTGTGAAAACTATTGTTTGTCAGAATAGTCTCCTGGAATCCGCTCTGACCCCTGTGGCTCTGGGTCAGGAGACCCGTCACGGCTGAGGGGCTGAGTGGTTCCACGAGACTTGTTTTAGTTCGCTTTGGCTTGAACAGCTAACATGGTCTCTGGTGAGTGTGCATGAGTCTGATAAAAGATGTATTTGCTTTGTAGGAACTCGTGAAGTAAGAGAAAACCAAGGCTTTCACTTCGAAGACCACTTGACCAGCAGTCATGGAAGGCAAAGAGGAGATCAGTGATACTGACAGTGGGGTTATTCTGCATTCTGGTAGGTTCAGTCTCAGTTACACCTTGGCTATAATGACACATTTTATGCTGTATTATGTAGTATGTGTTTGTGAGGTTAAAGGGATAGTTCACAAAAAATGACAATTCTGTCACCATATACTCACCCTCATGTCATTCCAAACCTAAATGACTTTCTTTCTTCTGTATAGTTCAATGAAAGGATTACATCTTTGCAAAATTGGAAAGCAACCATTTTTTTATAAATGTTTTTAAAAGATTTTATATATAGGCCTACACAACTGTTCAAAAGTGTGGGAACGGTACACATTTTTTGGAAAACAAATGAATCATTGTTTTAGCATGGATGCATTCAATTGACAAAAAGTGACTGTAAAGGTGATTTCTATTTCAAATAAATAATATGAAGTGTTTTTGAGCAGCAAATCAGCATATTAGAATAACTTTTGAAGGATCATGTGACACTGAAGACTGGAGTAATGTCTGCTGAAATTTCAAAATTCAGTAATTTGTCATAACAGGAATAAATGACATTTTAAAATGTATTAAAAATGTGATACTATTTCACAATTATTTTGATTTGATTGTATTTTTTATCAAAAGCAGCCTTAAGATAATGCATAAAAAAGTACCAACCCCAAAGTTTTGAATGGTAGCTTTACATTTTTCAAATGCATAATTTAGCGGTTAGTTTTCACTTCTTTCACTTCTAAAAAGGAACATTGTAATGTGTATTATTACACCTGTAAGGGTTGAATCGGAAGCAATCACCACACTATAGCAGGTTTTTAAAGGCCCCTTTAAACCAAAACAACTCCTAATAAACACATTATTTTCTGTGCAGGTGAACGTTTTTCTTTTTTGTCCTTGTTCAGTTATCTCTTTGTGTGCTGTCACATGATTGATTTGAAAATGTATGTTAAAGAGTTCAGTAGATAAGCTCTCTAGACATGCCAGAGGCGTTTGCCTGCAGTCACCGGATACAGAAGAAATAAATTCTTTGTTGTCACTCAATTAGCCGTTTTCAGCGACCTTCTTTTTTTCATTTTTGAGCATTTCACAGTTGATGAGTGTGTTTCCTGAAAGTTTACATCAGCTTCTGAGACGTGCATGTGAGCAGACACTGATTATAATTTGCCATCATCAGGTTTTTTTGTGGTTATGGTACTATATTTGTGCTGACAATCATAATTTAGTTATTTATTTAGATTTAGTTCAGACAACATTTAGAGTTATATCATCTTTTCGGGCTATGCTAGTATTGAAACAAACTCAAATTCTTCATATAATTGCTGATTTTCTGTTATTATTTTGAAGCTTCTCTTTATCAGAATGTGTTTTATGTGTTGTAGGGCCTGACAGCCCCACCACAGTGATGAAGGATGTAAAAACTCATACTCGGGTCATGAAACTGAAGCAGCAAGCTCTGGAGGACAGGCTGAAGACGTGCTTAAAGGAGCTTAAGAAACTCTGCATCAGAGAGGCCGTAAGTCACCATTGACACTCACAAACACGCATATGGACCCACCAACACACTACTAAAGAGAGACAAGGAAGTTTTCACATTAGAATTAGGGAATTAGAGGGGACTTCCAATGCACGCTGATAACATCATGTTTTTAAAGTCCTATTTTCCGCCACTTTTTCAGAAGGTGTGTTGATAAAAATCTTCCTAGCAATAATCAAAACATTCTCACCTCTCTAAAGAACATGACAGGATATTTAATACATGTAAAAAAACAAACATATATATATGGCATCGACTGAGTGAGAAAGTCACCAAAGTGCATCATCTTCAGACCCAGAGGCTTTCTGGTGTGTTAGTCTTCCTGGTAAGATGTTAAGTCACAAAAATGCATCATTGTTTCCTGTTGGAGTCACTTGCTGGGGCTTGTTCAGGTGTTCTTCAGAGTCTGATGACACCTTTATGTCACAATAAGTCTGAAGTCACGCCAGTGCGTGTATCGTCCGTTTTTGAAGGGTTTCACCTCTATTGTGGCTCTTTAAAAAGCTGTGGGCTTGTGGTTTTTGTCTCAAAGAAAATTGTATCTATACCTATGCCGGCATGGATTTGGGGAAGATAGATGGCAGATTTAGTTTGGCAGGTAGGGCTCTTGGTACGGCTTAGGAAAGAACCAAATATTTCAACAACAGGCTTGCATAATATAGCGGTTGAAAGCAATAACTTGTCCCAACTCGCTGAAAAGCTTCACACTGGAGAAACAGGAATTCTGGTTAAAGGCTTGTTCTTGATAACTTGCTTGTGACTTAGTTTTTTTTTAGAAACTTAATTAAGTATAATTAACGTAATTATTCGTACAAATTGCACGGACAAATTACAGATCTGCTTGACTGCCCCCATAAAATTTAAATACCAGTCTTAAAGACATCAGTTGTTGGAATACACAGTATATCAGTACTATATTGACTGATATTCATGATTTGGATTGTATATTTAATTGTGTTATTCATTTCCTCTATTTTTACATCTACATTTGCCATCATTAAAATCACTAATAATAATTGAATAATATTGTTAAATCTAATCTTCAGCAAATTTTAAAATGAATATACATTTTTCATACTGTGCAATATAATGTTGTGATGCCTAAATTCACAAGATTGTTTTTGTTTTTTTACCGTTTTAATTCTTATTTAGACAAAATAGAATAGAATTTTAATATCTGCCATTTTGTGGCTGTAAAATAAAAGCAGTTATCAGCTGGAATTTTAATATTGGTGCATTCCTAATCAATTCCCTCTTCTCTTTCAGGAGCTCACAGGACATTTATCCTCAGACTATCCCCTGTTACCTGGAGAGAAGCCGCCTCAAATTCGCAGGCGCATTGGAGCTGCTTTTAAGTTAGATGAGCCAAGCATCCTACATAGAACTGAGGTAAAGACACTTATTCACAGAGATAATAAAGATCTGGATATAAATTGACTGTTTCCATTCCATTAGACCTACTCTAAAGGTTCAGTATTGTTTCTATAAATAAGTTTGAATCTCATAAACCAATCACGAACATGGCACACAGGACTCTGAGCTGAGCTCTGTGGAGGCTGATCTGGCTCTTCAGCAGCAGATACACATGGCGGCCCAGAGGCTGTGTCAGGAGAAACATCTTAGCAAGGCGGTGAAGAAGAGTCATCTACAGCAGTACCAGCGGGAGGAAAGGAAACTCAAAGATCTTCAGGAAGCCGTGTTCAGGTTGCGACTGGAACACGGCCGATCCTCACCGCGCCCTGGCATGATAGCACAGAGAGGTGAGGGATTTATATGAGCACTTTTTTTCTGTTTTCTTTGCACTTTGTAATGAGCTTGAACATCAAAGATCATCTTGTTCTCACATTTATCTATGTTTTGTATCAAGGCGCTTCAGACGATAGCTCATTGTCAGACTCGGCTGTGCTTGATGAGGGTAAGTGAAAACCAAAAATAAATGTTTTTCCATGCTATTAGTCATTTACCCATGTACCATTAATTAATATAATCTCTCATCCATGTTTCAGAGGAACTGTCTTCCCAGCTTTCTTCAGAGCCTCCTGCTCCTGCTGTGGATCTTCACCCTCCATGTATTAACATTTTTCATCCCGCTCCTCATACACCTATGGGCCCCTCCTATCGGCCCCTCGAGGCCATTTCCCATCAAACCCCCCCACAATCCCTGGAGGATTTGCACACATGCCAGAGTCCTATCTTAGAGCATGACCCTTCCCCCATTCAAAACTCTCCCTGGACGGAGACTAGTTTGGACCAGCCCTATCAGAAAAATAAAAAATCTCGCTCTAATAGCACCAAATCCAGGTATATCTATCTTTTTTATTCTTTGAATCTTTTAAAGTGCAAAGCGAGAATTAAATGTGAAAAGCATGTGATCATGACCTTTGAAAAACAGTTTTGACACACCTGGTCATTAAGACATCACATAGTAATTTTTGGGGTGGGTACGACCACACCTCCTCTTCTCTAATGGCCTTTAAGTCATCTCAAGGTTGATTTATGGAAGGCATGTATTGTTGTCAGTTGAACACTCATAATGAAACTACAGCTGTACTGTTTCTGTTTTGTCTTCGTAATTGTGAAAGTAACTGTTTTTGTTTTTCCATGCATCTGTAGTCCTGCTGTTACCCCCACGTTGCCTCCTCTTGAAGTTTGTCTTGCGGAGGCCGGGATACCACTGCAAATACCCACCCATGCTGCCCTGAAACACACACAGTCCTGCAGCGCACCCTCCACTCCAGAGATGCACCTGCGCAGGAGACAATCCATTGGGTCTGCTCACAATTTACTCAATCTCTTTTATACACTAATGTTCAAAAGTTTGGGTTCGGTACGATTTTTATTGGTTTTTAAAAAACAAACGTTTTTTATGCTCACCAAAGCTGCATTTATTTAATCAAAAATAAGCAGTAATATTGTGAATACATTCAAAATAACATTTACTCCTGTGATGTCAAAGCTGAATTTTCAGCAGCCAATACTCCAGTCTTCAGTCACATGATCCTTCAAATCATAATAATATGCTGATTTGCTGCTCAAGAAACGTTGCTTGTTATAAGCAATGTTAAAAACAGTTGTGTTGCTTAATATTTTTTGTGGAAACCATTATAGATCTTTTTTTTTTTTTTATAAAAAATTCATTGAATATAGTTCAAAATAACAACATTTATTTGAAATAAGAATCTTTCTTTACTGTCAGTTTACTATCAATTTAATGTATTCTTGCTGAATAAAAATCATACTGACCCCAATCTTTAGAACAATTGTATCCACCTCAGATCATGTGTTTCATAGATATTATGGCCATCTCAAATCTTGACAAATGTAATTTCTCATTTTATCAGATTTCCCAAGACTGAACCTAACCCTTATGATCCCGAGCGGGAGCGTGGGCGCTCAAGGGGCCCCAGGAGAAGGTTGACAGACTTTGTGCCACCATCAGAATACTCCCCCATAAGATTGAATGTTGGAAGTCCTGTGTACTACTCTAGTTCTGAGGACAGCAACTCCGAGCACTCGGTGCAGTCCTACGCCAGCTCGCCCTGCCAGGAGCACCCTGGGGAACTTCCGTGGCCCTACCAACTTCAGCACGGATATCATTATTCCAGCCTAGCCGATAGCCATGTGCCACAAAGAGCCTCCCCTACCCACTTCTACAAGAACCCTCAGTACCAGTCCTCACCTAGTTTTTCAAGAGGGTACGTGGAGGAAGGATGGGGTCACCCCTTAGAAATGGACAGCGGAAGGTCGTACATAAGCCACCAGGCCCCTTCACCTGTTTATTCTTCAAATGGTCACTATGGGTACTACTACAGTGAGGCTTCCCAGCCACGAAGTTGCAGGTTGTTACCCCCCGCCCACGTGAAACTGTCACGGGCCCCTTCGCTAAGAGAGTGTCCTCAGCACCCTAGCAGGGGCCTGCCGCGGCAGGTGGTGTCGGAGGAACTCAAATCATGGCATCAGCGCAGCCAACTCCAACCGCCTCGACCTCGCTCACTGGATCGGAACAGGCAGGGCACGCTCCGCGTCCGAAATGCACCTGGGCAAGAGTCCCCGCTTTCGCTTTCCCAGCACCACAGGTTCCAGGAACAACAGGTAAATAGTCGTTCCTCACAGTCACTCAGAATAAATGGGCGGAAAATGTATTGACCTGCAATGAGTTCAAAAAGGAAAAAATCCCCAAATATGTATCTATCTTGGCTCTGTATGAAATTGAATACCGCTGTATCGCCTTGCCATCGTGTATCAATCTGTTGGGAGAGGAATTTCCAGAAAAGGCAGATCAGTTACACACTGCCCAGGCCTGTCTGTGGAACTGGGAAAGGTTCTCTTGATGCTCTGCTGCGTAAAAGTGAGATCACTACTGGATCTAGGTGTGGTGTTCATCTGTGAAAGAGCTTTTGATTGGAATTAGGGTAGACACAATAGCAAACCGCACACAAATCATAATTGTCGTTTTGTTGTTTATGGTTGAGACATTAGAACACTATGCAATAAATCAGCGCACACGACTGTTCAAAAGTTTGGGTTGGGAAGGTTTTTTGTTTTTGAAAAATGTTTCTTATGCTCACCAAGGCTGCATTTATTTGATGAAAAATACAGTAAAAACAATAATAATGTGAAAAATTATACAATTTAAAATAACTTATCTATTTTAATCAAATTTTAAAGTGTAATTTAATCCTATGATGGCAAAGCTGAATTTTCAGCATGATCCTTCAGAAATCATTATAATACGCTGATTTGCTGCTAAAGAAACATTTCTTACTATTGTTAATGTTGAAAACAGTTGTGCTGCTTAATATTTTTGTTGAAATCGTGACTTTTTTTTCCAGGATTCTTCGAGTAGAAAGTTCTCTTTGATATTGAAATCTTTTGTAACATTATAAATGTCTTTACTGTCACTTTTGATCAATTGAATGCATCCTCACTGAATAAAGGTATTCATTTATTTATTTTTAATTATTTGAACTATAGTGCAAGTGCATGTGAGTATGAGCAGTGTGTTCTCGCTCATTCAAAGAACACTCTGATACCGCTCCATTTTGAGTATGACATATATTAATAAATAAAACAACTGCATGTCAACAAGAATTCACCTTCTATAATGCTGATAGACTATTAACAGTCAAAATAAACATTAAAACGTTGGAAACATGATCAAAAATACAAATGGTCAATTAAAATTAATGACAGAGCATGGATGACTTCAGATTTCCTGTGTAATTAAAAAAAGGTGTTAAGAAAAAAATTAGATGCTCCTGTCACACAAGGAAATAAAATCTAATGGATCTAACTCGGAAAGGTCATGGAAGTTGTGGCGTGGGTACAATGATTTGTTCAAAATTTACAACAATTATATCATCATACTAAAGCATTAATTGCGCAAACATTATTTCACTTAATATATGGTCTAAAAAGACACACTTTGAAATCACTTTACGGTAAAGCGGTAAGGTAACAGTGCAGATTGTCAAATGGAGCAAGCTCACGAGTGGTTTTCCCACACCAATAAATTAGCAAGGAGTGGGAAACCCCAGAGTGGAGTTTAAGCGGTGCGATTACACACTCCATTACACACATACTCTGCTGTAAATGCAACAAATACTTCATCAGGGATCATTTGCTTACTTTGAGTTTATTTGTATTGACACACAAAGGTTTTCATTCCACTCAAAGCTTTTTCCCACTCCCCACGGTCATGAACTTTCCTGTTAACAAAACAATTTAGTGGGAAAACATGCATTCAAGGTTGTTCTGCTGTTTATTTCCATTCAAGCTTATGGTGGCTAAAGTGTGTGAACTTGATATGTAGGTGAGCATTCCATTCCTCAGGGACAAAAGCTCGATTGGACGGAAGGAAACAGTGATAGTGGCCCAGCCCATTAGCTCTATTATTTGTGTAGAGAAAGCCAGATAAGTTGTTTGGCCAATGCACCTCTATTCCGACTTTAGTTTCCCCTTAAGCAACATTTTAATAGCTGGCATGTTCCCAGATGAAGCCAATAGGTGTCTTTGTTAGCTTGTTTTCCCCCTCTTGCTAAGCATTGAATTTAATCGTACTTAAGATTGCAGTGATACACCAGGACACCTTGAGCATATGCTGTGGTGTCAACTCATCAAATCACAGTCCATTGTTAATGATAATTCCTAAAGACCTAATAATGTTCACTCTAATCCATTACTAATTGAAGTACAGGCCCTTTCCAAAAAATTTGAATATCATGGAAAAGTTTATTTATTTCCATAATTCCATTCAAAACGTTAAACTTCCATAGATTATAGATTCAGGGCCCACAACTTAAACGATTTCAAGTATTTAGTTGTTTATTTGTACATAATTTGGGCTTCCAGGTCATAAAACCCACGAAAACAGGATTTCAAAAAATTTGAATATTACATGAAATTGTACACACACAGTAATTACATAGTGATACCATGGTCATTGAACCAGGTTTTGGTTCTTTTGGCAGTGTGGGCAGGTGCAAATCCTGCTGGAAATTGAAGGAAGCATGAAGTGCTCTGAAAATGTCCTGGTAGACGGCTGCGTTGACTCTGGATTTATTAAAGCACAGTGGACCAAAGTCCTCTTTTCTGATGAGAGCAAATTTTGCATCTCATTTGGAAACCAAGGTCCCAGAGTCTGGAGGAAGAATGGAGAGGCACACAATCCAAGATGCTTGAAGTCCAGTGTGAAGTTTCCACAGTCTGTGTTGGTTTGGGGAGCCATGTCATCGGCTGGTGTTGGTCCACTGTGCTGTCCACTCAACGCAGCCGTCTACCAGGACATTTTCAGAGCACTTCATGCTTCCTTCAGCAGACAAGCTTTATGGAGATGCTGACTTCATTTTCCAGCAGGATTTGCACCTGCCCACACTGCCAAAAGAACCAAAACCTGGTTCAATGACCATGGTATCACTGTGTGATTCATGTAATATTCTAATTTTTTGAAATCCTGTTTCCGTGGGTTTATGAGCTGGAAGCCCAAATTATGTACAAAAATAAACAACTAAATACTTGAAATCGTTTAAGTTGTGGGCCCTGAATCTATAATCTATGGAAGTTTAACGTTTTGAATGGAATTATGGAAATAAATAAACTTTTCCATGATATTCTAATTTTTTTGGAAAGGGTCTGTACTTGTGTAGTGAAGTTCTCCATTACCAAAAAAAAAAAAGCCACATAGAAACCGAACTTTGAATTTAGAAGACTGTTAGTCATTTCCACTAGATGTGATGCCTCAAAACAGCATAAAAATAGTTTATTAAACAACAAAATCAAACAATGAAATAAAAAATAAGAACTGTGTAGGCCTAACAATATGGAAAAATAATAACATGACAGACTGAATAGTAAGATTTATAAATAAATGAACATCAGTGGATGTGTGATTTACATGCCTAACATAAATAATAAATATTTATTTATATATAGTATAGAATATTTGATGCTTATTATATTAGTAAAAGATATATTAATAAGTGAAAGGTTTATTTTGCTATCAGAACAATGCAAGGTTATATTGTTAGTTACATTTTTTTTGGGGGGGGGGGGGGATTTAACCTTATTCTACCCCCCAACTGATGTTTGAAACACATTTTTGAGTTGCGACACATCATTTGAGAACCACTGATTTAAATGAATCCCAAACACAAACTGTTTTTCAAAGCCGAATGTGGGTGCCAGTGTTATTTTGGTGGGAGTCGGGTAATTTACACTACAGTGAAAATGTGCAATCAGACACCTGGAAAATGCAGTGCACATGTACCAACAAGTCACAAAACAAATGATTGAAAATTCCCTGTTGAATAAATTTAAGTTGGAAAACGAATGCCTTCAAAACACAAGAAAAACGAGGAACCTTGGGTTGTGCAATGACACACATTCACTCATTTTGAAATTTACCAGAAACCACAGGAATCCTAAACCACAAACTTTCGGATGCATGATTTGGTTGGTTAATTTAGTCATTTGGTTTTGGAGACATTTCGATTGTGGGACTATCAGCACTGCCCGAGGCACACATTTGCTTCATTCCTATATCATGTCATGCAATGATTTACAGAGCCATGTGTTTCAAATGCAGAGGCAGCTGGGGTTGACCTGAAGACTACTACTTTAAATATCTCCAAGGAACTTTGATAATAAACATTTTGGTTTCTCCTGTCCTGTGAATCTCTGCTTTAACACACTGACTCAATATTTCAGAAAATATTGGGGATAGAATGGGGCCAAATTCTGCAAATACAATCTAAAACATTTCATAATGGCCTTATACACTGTGATCTCCATGATTTAAGACCCAGCTGTTGTTTAACCCTAGCCAGATTTCTGACACACCTTCAGTCAACACGACAGAGCTGCTGATTGTGAAGTTACACCCTAGTTTCATTTACTATTAAGACTACATGCAGTCAAGGGTTACTAGAATGTTAAACCAATGCAAACAGATTTCACTATGGACTGACCTCGTTTCTTTTTGCTTTGCTCCTCCAGGTATCCCAGAAATGGGTCAATCTGGGGACTCCAGATAGGATGTATGAGGATGGCTCTGAGGTTGCCAGCCAGGTGTGAAACCATGGAAACCCTTCTGATGAGAGTCATATTTATTCAATAATTTATTGAGCTAATGGACTATATACTTTTAACATCGATTAAACACACACACATAGGGATATGTCTAGAAAGGCATCACTTTCTATGAAATGCCTCATCCCAAAATGAGTTTTACTGTGAAAGACAATTTTTAAAAATGTTTTATAGATTTTTTATAGATTAACATATACTTATAGATTTTTTTTTTGTACAATGAAATAAAAAAAGTTATTTGTTACTAAGTGTATTTTTATGTTTCTTGGTTAGTGTATGCTAATACTAAGATCAATAAAGTTTGTGATTTAAAAATGATTATGTTTGTACACTAATGCAATCAATCTTCGTTCTGATTAAATAATTACTGTTTGGTATGTTAGACTTTTTTTAAAGGTTTCTCTAAAGGCAAATGTAAACTTTAATATGTTAAATGCTGATATGTGTAATAAAACATCTTTGTAATTTAGTACACCACCTCACCATAATGGGGACATGATCACAGCGACATTCTTATAAATCAAGATCTGGAGGGCAAACATAATGTATAATTAAAAAGCCAACCATTACATTTCATATACCATTTGCCTATACTGTTATTTCTTAAATAATGCAAAGAAATGCCGAAAAATATCCATTTAAAAATTGGAGGAAAAGTATAATCCAGGCTGCTGCTACTGAAGTAGTGCATAAACGGGCGACAACTGTCACGTGGCAACTGTTACTTTTCTCACCGCTCTTTTGGATGAGCCTATCACAGTGATTACTGGATTATCACCGATTACCGAATTATGAACGTTTTATAGAGATTGGTGGTGATGAGTTCCGTTAGAATATGAGATACAAATACTTGGAACTTAAATATTTAATATACTGTACTATGGGGAGTGTTAAAAGTAAAACGTTTACAAAAACGTCCTGAGATTTTAATGTGGCTCAAAAGAGTGACTCTCTGAGCCCTCGTGCGCCCACTTGAGAAAAACGTGGTTTGTGCATGGGGTTTTTGTCATGAATAACAGATAATAGTTGTTAACTGGTAGCATTTCAGTAGGCGCCAGTGAGATATTTCAGATTTATGTTATTGGTCACCTGCCATGTCTTCATGACAAACAACACTGCGCTGCAATAACGCAGGCTAGTGCTGCGTAAGTCCAGTCCACATGCTATACCTATTCGTCTTCCAGCGAGTGGATTGTTTTACCACAGTTCACTTGTCGTTTCTGAGCGAAGAACAGATTGACCACCGTTTGCCGGTGTTTTGCTGTAGCCCGTTAGATCTATTGTTGTAGATTTGTGCCAGTTGTAGGACAATGGATAAAACATTTACGCTGTATTCAGACACAGCCGAAGACGTGGCTACCTCCTCTAGTTTCCGCCAGTTTAAAATAGATCATTTTCATCTCGATCTTAAAGTGGATTTTGAAAAGAAAACCATATCAGGCACCGAAACATTACAGCTGCAATGCATTCAGGATAGTCAGAGTGAGTTGCAGCTAGATATTCATTCAACTCTGTCCCTGCATGAAATCACATTCAGTCGAAATGAACGTGACTGGACCAGCACAGAATTTCTGATTCGTGACTTCACCAGTTATGGGACCACGCTCGTCGTGAGGTTTCCCACAACTTTCAACTCAGAAGACAAACTTCAGCTTGCAATCAAATATACAGCTTCTGATGGACCAGGGGTAAGCAAGAAAAACTGTACTTAAAAAAAAAAAATTGTTCATAATCATTTCCATTTTGAAGTTCAGGACAAGCCTGAGCTGAGCTTCAATATCAAAGCTGTCATGAGACCTAGGAGGAAGAATACTTTGGTTTCTCTTTCTGAATCTGTTCTCCTTGCAGTCTTCCAGACTCACTTTAGTCACTTAGTTTAGGCCTTCAGATGGTAAATTTCATTCATTTACTGTAAAAGCAAGCAAGAAGCATCACTATGGTGGTTTGTTTCCCCCACGGAATAAAATAAATAAAAAGTAATTGCAACATTTTATCTCGCAATTCTGACTTTATAACTCTTAATTTAAAATGTATCTCACAATTCTGAGAAAAGTCAGAATTGCGAGTTATAAACTTGAAATTACGATGAAAAATTGTTGAGATTGTATTTATAGCCTATAATAGTGAGATATAAACTCTCAATTACTGTTTTAAATGGCGAGTTTATCGCAATTCTGAATTTAAATATCTCACGATTCCGAGAAAAAAACTCAGAATTGTGAGAAAAAAACTCAGAATTGTGAGAAAAAAACTCAAAATTGTGATTTTATATATAATATTGCAATTCTGACTTTTTCCCCCTCAGAATTGTGAGATAAACTCGTAATTGCGAGTTATAAAGTATGAATTGATTGTGAGATACAAGTTCCCAACTGCAAGAAAAAGAAAACTCAATTACGAGAAAAAAAAATGTGCTTCTCGCAATTCTGAGAAATAAGTCAGAATTGTAAAATAAAATTATTTTAAAGTTATTACGTTTATTTTTTTTATTCCGTGGTGGAAACGAGCTTCCATACTTCTCTGTAGATGTCATGGCTGGACCCAGTGCAGACGGCTGAGAAGACACTGCCATTCTTGTACACATCTGGGTTCCCTGTCCTGAACCGCAGCCTGTTTCCCGGCTTCCATACGCCCATGACAAAGAGCACTTACTCGGCTGTTGTGCAGGTAATGTTTCACCAAACGCATGTATCTTCTTTTAGGTGTGTTGGCTGGAACCAGAGCAGACTGCGGGAAAGCTCAAGCCTTATGTTTTCACTCAAGGCCAGGCTGTTCTCAACCGCTCCTTCTTCCCTTGCTTTGATACTCCAGCAGTCAAGAGCACCTACTCAGCAGCAGTTCAGGTGAGGCCATTGGGCCAGCCGAATTTACAGGTAGAAAGAGTATGGGTATATAGACGTAAAGACGTAATTTGAGTCAATTAGGAAAAAATGGATTCCATTAGGAGGCCACTTGACATAAAACCACTTGATTTTATTAATCAGGAATTGATTGGATTGAAAAATTGGGTTCTAATTGTTTTATTTATAATAGAAATTATTCGTTTTATTCATCAAGGATGCATTAAGCTGATCAAAAGTGACAGCAAAAACATTTATGGTGTTACAAAAGATTTCGATTTCAAATAAATGCTGATCTTTTGAACTTTATTTTACATCAAAGAATCCTGGAAAAAATAAAATAATGTATGGTGTCCAAAATAATATTTTCAACAATAGGAAATGTTCCTAGAGCATCAAATCAGCATATTAGAATGATTTCTGAAGGATCATGTGACACTGAAGACTGGAGTAATGATGCTGAAAATTCAGCTTTGCATCACAGAAATACATTTTCAGTTATTTTAAAATAGTTATGTTATTTAAATTGTAGTAATATTTTACAATATCACTGTTTTAACTGTGTTCTTGATCAAATAAATGCAGCTTTGGTGAGTGACTTCTTTTAAAAAAAGAGCACAAGGGTTTTCTCTAGCCTACATGATAAGGCTGAGAGTTTATTTCTTATCATTGCCCTTTGTACTGTCTCATAAACAAGGTAGTTTCTTACTTTGATGGTCCTCCCTCTTCTTATCAGGTGCCTGATGGCTTCACAGCAGTTATGAGCGCTAGTAAATGGGAGCAGAGGAAAGCAGACAGCGCTTTCCTGTTCACTATGGAGCATCCCATTCCCTCTTACCTGGTAGCACTGGCAGTAGGAGACCTGCAGTCTGCCGAGGTGGGACCCAGGTAAAAACATCCCAAATCCTTTCCCACAAAGGGGTCATATCACAAGGAATAAAGTTCTTATTGCTCTCCTGAGATAAGAGCTCATTTTGCAATAAAAACATACTGTAACTTTCTCCCCCCCAAATCATTTATTGAAACTAAACTGCAGTGGCTGAAAATGTTAATGGAAAACTGTGTTTTTGGTGCAAAAATACTTTTACTAACATTATAAGTAGACCCTATTATAAAGTAAACATTTAAATTGTAATAATTATTATTGTTATGACAAACATTTCTGACTTTTAACACCATTTTCAGGACACGTGTTTGGACCGAGCCTTGTTTACTGGAGGCAGCCAAGCAAGAGTATGATAACGTGATCGAAGAGTTCCTGTCTGTGGGAGAGAAACTGTTTGGATCCTATGTTTGGGGAAGGTGGGAGACACTTTTTCATGAACACCTTCCTAACAGAGTGGTGCAGGGATGACATATTTTTGTTATAATAGCTTTGGATTGGCCATGCCGTGGTTTCCCACGTACACTTATCTAAAATAACATTAAATTAAAACAGAGGTAAGACACACCCAGATTTAGGTTGGTCAAGCAGCATTTGCTGCCCTAAACGGAAATTCACTTCTTATCTTTGCAAAACACATACACTTGAATTAGTGGCAAATATTAGTCGTCACTAATTTGACGCAAAACTTGCGGTAACATACGAATCCGTTTAATCTACTTGGGAAAACAATTTCAGAGTCGGTCGGAATAAAATCAAATGGAAATTCTAAATCAAATTTATTATGTCAGGTAAATGTATCATGCCAATTTCATAATCGGTTCAAAGATAATAAATACAAAACATCAAATGCTCTGGAATAAAGAGAGAAAATGCGAACCTGACATTATAAAATACATGATGCGAAGTGTTTTCCATACACTCGGCATCACAGGCTAATTTGAGTGACAAATCGCCCTGAACCTCCTGTTGCATTTCTTTATATAGACAGAAACTTCTTTCACATGGAAACATTTGCTAACAATTGGAATTTGCATTCAGAGTTTACACCTTTTGGGAGCAGAATGCCATTTGCCTGGAAGAGCCACCCTCCTCTGTGTGCAAGTTATCTCTAAACTCTTAAGAACTTTATTACCTTTTGGTTAACTTCTGTGGGAATGAGACCTTTGTACCAGTAACGTACCACTAATAACGCCCACTATTGTTTCGGCACCACTACAAATGACTGTCCCCTCAAATAGTGCCCTATTTAAGGGTATAGTGGTTGATTTCGGACAGAGCCCTAGTGTATTATAAACATAGGCTATAAATGAACTACACCACGGTCGCATGACTTCAACGTCACCATCACTAAGCTTACAACAACTCTTTCACGCTGCATCCGAAATCGCAAACTGAGTCGGTACTACATTTTAATTTAAATTTACTTCATGTTCATTAAAAAAAGTATTCTCTATATAATATGAAGATGGGTAGTATGAATAAAAATTCAGACGTACTACATGTTGTTACTGGCACGTGACTTTCCAGCATCAGTTGCATCGCTTCACTTCCATTAAAAACATTTTCCCTGAAAGTTTGAGTTATAATAGTTTTCAAGAGCGTGATTATAAACACAATGAGGCTGTGAAAGTGGACTAGTGAGTAGATGAGTTTACCAGTTTGGCGGATGATGTTTGATGTCCCTTTTAAGCAACCACCTTTTACAAGACAAGTGAAAACATAAACAATTCACAAGAGGGTATTACTGATGTATTTTGTATTGTAAATAAAACATGAAAATATCTGGAGCTTGTGTTCACCGCAGACCTTATTTCAACCATTTAACCAAAAACCCATTCAAAAAACCCATTGACCTCTGGACGATGGAACTGGAAGTGCTAAAATGCTAATTTGTTTACTGGTTTTGGCCTACAAAAATACGTCATCCCTGCACCACTCTATTCTGATTGATCTAAAGTGGCTTAATAGAATCTGAAGATCACTTTTATTCAGAAAACTATTTTATAATTAATGTGTGTCTTTATTTGTTGTACTTGTGTAGATATGATGTGCTGTTCATGCCTCCATCCTTCCCTTTCGGTGGGATGGAGAACCCCTGCCTGACCTTTGTCACGCCCTGTCTGCTGGCCGGCGATCGCTCTCTTGCTGATGTCATTGTACACGAGATCTGTCACAGCTGGTTTGGAAACCTCGTCACCAACGCCACCTGGGGGGATTTCTGGCTGAACGAGGGCTTCACGATGTACGCTCAACGCAGAGTTTGCAAGGAGCTGTATGGTATGCTTTACATTATTTGACCCCTTAAAGTGTTTCACTAATAAAGAGTTCATTAAAGGGTGCCATTTCTTTCACAGGAGAGGCTTATACATGTCTGGAGGCGGCAACTGGGAAAGCTCTTCTACGTCAGCACATGGACAACACTGGAGAGGACCATCCTCTCAATAAACTACGGGTTAAGATCGAACCAGGTACTGTGGGTCACAACTAGTTTATTGTCTATTTAATTTGACGTTGTAAGCTGAATAAAGATAGCAGTCTCACACTACTTGGTCATTATTTATCACAAATTGTGAAGAATAGGTTGTTATTATTAACATCTCTTTGTGTTTTTACGTAGGTGTCGATCCTGATGATACCTATAATGAAACGCCCTATGAGAAAGGCTTCTGCTTTGTTTCCTACCTGGCCCACCTCACAGGAGATCAGTCACGCTTTGACGCATTCCTCAAGGTTACTGGAACAATAAGCCTACAGAAAATGTTTTTAATAATAAATAATAATAAATATATATACTACTGTTTGAAAGTTTGGGGTCAGTAAGATTTTTAAATGTTAAGTCTCTTATGCTCACCAAGGCTGAAAAAAAAAAAATTTCTTTTGAAATATTAATTACAATTTAAAACAACTGTTTTCAGTTTCAATGTTTAAAAAAAGATACAATTTATATTTTTTCAAATATAATTTATTCCAGCCATTATTCCAGGCTTCAGCGAATTGTTATTTTATTTATGTACTATTTTAGTTTTATTTTAGTTAGAATTTTAATGCGTCCTTGCTGAATAAAAGTAGTAATTTCTCTTTTATTTTATCTTACTGACCTAAACTTTTGATTGGCAGTATATATGAATGAAAATTTGAAGATATGAGAAAACAGCAATTGTGTCTCTTCAAGGCTTATGTGGAAAAGTTCAAGTTCAGAAGTGTGTTGGCGGAGGATGCATTGGAGTTCTACCTGGAGTATTTCCCAGACCTGAAAGAGAAGAATGTCCACAAAATTGAGGGTGTGGAAAAAGACCATTAGTAGCATTTCTTTGTTATAAAATCACAAAGGATAGTCTGAATCTATACTGTTTGGGCTGACGGTCTTTTGTCTTCAGCTTTTATGTTCTCATTTGCTTTGTTAGGTCTGGATTTTGACAGCTGGCTCAATGTCCCTGGTTGGCCTCCATATGTCCCTGATCTCTCTGCTGGTCAGACACTGATGAAACCAGCAGAGCTATTAGCTGAAATGTGGGTTAACCATAACCTGGACTTAAAATCCATCAACAAAACTGATATAAAACCATGGAAGACCTACCAAACTGTCTACTTCTTGGACAAGATCATTGAGAAGTCACCCCTTCCAGATGGTGCAAATAACTCATTGTGTTTTTGGATGAATGTTTAAGTATTTTAAGTAGATTGTAAAATAAATAAGTATTTCCATATTAACAGGTAACATAAAGAAGCTAGAGGAGTGCTACTTGCATATTACTGAGTCCAACAATTCTGAGCTGAAATTGCGATGGGCCCAGATTGTTGCAAAGAACCAACATAAACCA
This sequence comes from Leuciscus leuciscus, assembly GCF_965113295.1. Lineage (NCBI taxonomy): Eukaryota > Metazoa > Chordata > Actinopteri > Cypriniformes > Leuciscidae > Leuciscus > Leuciscus leuciscus. The sequence goes on along the minus strand of NC_138747.1, from coordinate 12,497,436 downwards.
GGATTCCAACATATTCGCAATTTCCTCACAAGCCAGGTTAGAATCTGTACATTATTTATAATTCATTCAGCTCTTTGAACTATTAAAATGATCAATTGTATGAATAGAGATCGATTTAGCTTATTTTTAAAGACGGATTTTTCATGTTTTGGTTACAGGGGAAACAAAAGTACACACTTCCTGTTTATCGGGCCCTTTGGAATGGATCAGAAGAGACAAAGGCTCTGGCAATGGAGATATTTTCAGAGACATCGAATCAGCTTCACATCAATGTCCGCAATTACGTAAAAAAGATAATAGCTTGAGCATAAATTAATATATAAGGGAAACCAATGTATGTAAGGCCCCTGGTATCTTAAAAACTCAAAAGGACCCTATTATCTTAAAATTACGGTGCTTTTAGCATTAATATAACAGTCCGTATTAATTCTTCAGGAAATTGCTTTCACTTTTTGGAATTTGTGAATGATACATATGAATGAATGAATGAATGAATAAAGTACCTTGAATTTCTGGGAATTTAACTTTTTTTAATTTAAAATTGTATTACATTTGTATGAATCAATAAAATACATTTCTAGACAAAAAAAATTGGAGGACATTAATATATGCACTTCATTTTTAAACATAAAATGTTCTAAATAAAGTGATGTGAGTTTCTCAGGAGTCTCTGGACAAAAGGAGATTGGAGGACTTTTATTTCTATCTTGTTTGATGTGTTTCCGGCTACCGAGAGACGCCTACCTGCGCCTACCATAGACATTAGATAGTGTTGCAATGGGGGTGGGATTACGCAGTACGGAATGCGTTGAATGAAACGTTTTATTATGCGCAATAACTGCGCAGCGTTGTTTGCCTCAAACACCGAGCTCTCCGCCTGCGTATTCATAGGTGTGTCGACGAATGTTTAGTTTGAAGGTTTACTCTGACTGAATCTCCTTGTAGAAGTAGATCACTCAACATGGGTTACGCGATGGTAAGTCACAAAGCTTTGGAGAAGTACACTAAAGATGAATTGCAGTTATTTATTATCATTCAGAGGAAGTGCCATGTTACTGCTTTGGAATGCCACCAAGTTTGTTTCGCATAATAATGCTGCATGCTTTCCCATTTATCAACACACAGCATATTGACTAGTCATGCCACCAAATTGAAAATATTATATTCAGTAAATTGCATTTAACTTACTACCGAATCAGCAGACGGTTCTTCTAGAAATGGGATACCAAAGCAGAAACGTCAGAGTTTATTCTTGGAAAAACAGATGATTCATCGATGCATTTGGAACCGTTACACACTTCTGTTGTGTGTACTGTGAATCAACCAATAAATGCATTTTTAGCTTAATAAATAATTAATAATTGAATATTTTATGTTATGTTTTTAAAACCTTGTTAATATGCACTAATCTGTATTTTAGTCCACTACAGTAGCAGTGACCGTTGGAGTGGTACTGGTCTCAACTGCAGGTGTGCTGGGCTATTATTTCTTGAACAGGAAAAAGAAACCACAAATTACCCTGATTGATCCCTCTGAAAAATACAAATTGAGACTTCTAGACAAGGAGGTATTTGCCCTGTTTCCTATTTCAATGGTTTACTATTTATGTGGTACTGAAGATGCTGTTGACAAAATAAAAACTTTACTCTCTTCATACAGATCATAAGTCATGATACCCGCCGGTTTCGGTTCGTCCTGCCTACCCCAGAGCATGTTTTGGGATTACCAGTAGGTAAGGAGTCTTGTGGGTAGGTGGTGGGTGGGTTGATTGTTTCTCTGCTGCTAATACAAAGGTTGCAGGGTTTGGTCTGAAGCATGCTGAAAGAAATCCCACACCTGTCCTATCACGTAGCCTGTGTCTGGCTGCTTTGGATAAGAACTGTGTGTTAGGCTAAATGATAAATGAGGTTTGGGTTTGAAAAGCAGCTTTATACATGTCCATTTGCTTGAGAGTAATCACAGACAGTTGGACAATGTTTATACCTGGCTGTGCTAAATACAGGTGTTAAAGGGGTACAAGAATTAGCTTGATCCAGTTAGAAACACAAAACATGTCGCATTTGTTGTGAAAATGCTAATCCGTTCTAATGTGTCCCAGTCCCAGACAACAGCAAAGGACGCCCTGCTTCAGTCAACCTTTGCAGTAAAACAGGATTTTTTTCTCTTTACTGGTTAGACAGTTTTCTTCAGTATTCCTGGTATCAATGCCATGACACTTATCTTGTGATGTATGCACATTCAGAGTCAATACTTTAATACAGGTAGTTTTTTTCTTTTTTGAAAGAAATTTTTATTCAGCAAGAATGCATTAACTCTCTGGTGCTCTTCTCGTGGCGGTCAAAAATCACCCTTTATTTATTTCAATGAGATGAATGTACTATATTTTATTTAATATTTTGTATTTTTAGGCGATTTTATGGTACTAAATTATATTTATGCTGTAGTTATGATCCATTTATTCACTTTTTGAGCATAGATAGACCTGAAAATTTGATTTCCAATTTAAACTGTCGTAAATCTTTGATGCTTTGGAGCACAGACTTAAGTTTGATCTCTTTTCAAAGACGACACTTGGAAAATTATTGCTGAAGTGAAAAAAGTTTTTAAAAGTGAACTTACAAAAAGGTACAGCATTTTGTTTATTGTTATTAAAAATGCACAAAAATGCTATTTAAGTTTTTGTATTTTATGAAATGTATATTTTCAAAAACGTGTTTTAATCTAAAACTGCAAGAAAATCAAAGCCATGCATCTAAACAAGTTGTGTTCCAAATTAGTGCTTTATCTATAAAAATTAGCTTTCAGTAAGATTTTGTTTGGCCGCAGTACCAAAAGTTTCCACTAGAAATTTATCTCCCATTGACGTGAGGAGCACAAGTGTTTTTTTGTTGTTGTTTTTTTAAGGACCTTTTAAAGGGATACTTCACCGATTAGCAAAAATCATCATCTGAGGCTTTTTTGGCCAGAGGCTAGAGACTACAGTCAGTAGTAGGAGCTAGTTCCGCATGTTTTCAACCCGCCCATAGGGGGTGGGATCTCCCGATAAAACCGCATCTTTTCAGTTTCTAGTCAACTAGTAGCCTAGTTGTATCATTTCTTCCGATACTGCCCTCTGTAACCGGTAGGCGTGGCTTGGGAGTGGCCTCGCAGGGCAGCGAAGCAAGTGCATTCTGGGAGTTGTTGTCTTTCATCCACATGAGCCAAAAATACATTTTCTGGCTTTTCTCAGTCTAGAAGGCACCAACTTCTAAAATAATTTCACATTTCCTACTACATAAATGACCCAATTTAAATACACATTCATCTTTCCAGCGGTGAAATATCCCTTTAACCTTTTCGAATCATGTCCATGATTCTAAAAAAAAAACATACAATTATTTTGGTCAAGATTGACCGAAAAGCACCAGAGGGTTAAATTGATCGAAAGGGACAGTAAAGACATTTATAATGTTAAAATATGCTGTTCTTTTGAACTTTAATTTCATCAAACAATCCTTGTCTGACTTACTCTTTGCAGCCATAGTGAGCATAATAAAAACAATTACAATAGTAATACATTATAACATAAAGTGTGTATGTATGTGCAATATATTTTATATATATATATCAACTATTTTTATATAACTATTTTTTGCACTTTTAACATGCATTAACTTCTGAAATAAGCGAGTTCTGTATCTAGACACAGAACCAGAGACTCCTTTGAGGCACGTTACCAGATGTAAACAGTAGTTTGTCTCCGTTTGTGATCGGATCACCTGATACGGATGTTACCTGGTGTAAACAAGAACTTGATGAGCAGACTGGTGTGTGTATCGACTATTAATAGTAAAGCACTCTTTCTCCCTGTCGTTCTCTCTCAAGGCAAGCATGTTTATCTCTCTGCCAGGATTGATGGTAATTTGATTGTGCGTCCTTACACACCAGTGTCCAGTGATGATGACAAAGGATTCGTTGACCTAGTTGTGAAGGTTCTCTTGGTCTATATTTCTTGTACAAGCCTTTGGGGTTTTAAATATTTTTATAGAGCTGACATATTTTACTCTGCAGATTTATTTTAGGAATGTGCACCCAAAGTTCCCCGAAGGGGGAAAGATGTCCCAGTACCTGGAGAGTTTGAGGATCGGAGATGTGATTGACTTTAGAGGACCAGGAGGTTTGCTGGAGTACAAGGGGGAAGGTCTGACAGCACATTTTACTATCAATATTTGACCTGAATTTAGATGTATGTATTTACACAGTCACACCTTACACCTACATCTCCACCCAACAGGCCAGTTCACTATACAGGCCGACAAGAAGGCTCCTGCCGAGACCAAGACTGTAAAAACGTTGGGTCTTATAGCTGGTGGAACAGGTACTGTGTCTTTCTCCTCATTTTTAGTCATAATGAAGCCATATGATCACTAGGATAATTTGTCCTCCTCCTCCTCCCTGTGTAGGCATTACACCAATGTTGCAGCTGATTCGTGACATCATCAAGAACCCAAGTGACACAACTACATGCAGCCTGCTGTTTGCCAACCAGGTTGGTGCTCCATTCAAGCGATATAATTAAAGGGATCGTTCTGAATTTATAATGACAGAATTTTCATTTTTGGGTGAGCTATCCCTTTAAGTGTATGGTGGAATGTTTTGTTCGTAACCATAATATTACATAAAAAGTATGTTCAAAGAGATTAAGCCGCTTGGCAAGTATAAACTGAATCAGTTTACCTCTTGTCTGCCTTCCAGACTGAGAAGGACATTCTGCTGAAGGATGAGCTGGAGGAGGTTCAGGCGAGACATCCAGATCGCGTCAAACTCTGGTTCACGGTGGACAGAGCTCCTGAAGGTATAAGACGTTATACATAACCCACAAAATGGTAAAGCTTGATTTACACTACCTTCCAAAAGTTTGGGGTCGGTACGTTTTTTTAATTTTATATATGTTTCTGAAAGAAGTGTCATGCTCACAAAAGCTGCATGCATTTATTTGATTAAAAATACAATAAAAACAGTAATATAGTGGAATCTTATTACAATAACTGTTTTTTTATTTATTTTAATCTGTTTTCAAATCTAATTTAAATCTTTAAAGTAGTTCAAAACGCAATAATTTGAAATTAAATCTTTTGTAACATTATAAATGTATTTACTGTCACTTTTGATCAATTTATCGCATCCTTACTGAATATAAAATTACATTTCTTCTAAAATAAAAACATCTTACTGACTCCAAACTTTTGAATGGTAGTGTATAGTATGTGGGTCAATGACAGGATTTTGTTTTGTCTGGACCAATTAACTTAATACATTAAAACATTTATACATACAATGACTTGAATAAACTAGCTTCTATGATGAGTGTGTTTTTCATTTCTCAACTAAAATTAATTTTGATATTTAATTTGGGTCATAAAGTCAACAATGTGAGGGTCATAGAAAATGTCCTGATGAAACCGTCCTAGTTGGACTTTTTAATGGCAAGGCAAAGTTAGTTCAGCTTGCCTTGTACAATGTCATGTGATGTAACTCTGACAAAAACATAATGCTATTTATGAATTAATCATTTATAATATCTGACCCATAAAACTAAAACTCACATGTATTCAGTGTGTAAGGAGAATGTTATTAAATTTTACTTGATGGTTATACCACATTACACTTTAAATGTATTTATAAATAATGTACACTCAGATGAATTCAGTGTATAAGGAGATGTTATTACATTTTATTTGATGGTTACATCACGTGACACAAACCATATGAAACCAACATGAACACAAAGAGTGCAATTTTTAAGTACGTGGGACATATTTTAGACTATCTTTTTCCTTTTATTCATCATATATGGTCTTCCTTTGAAGTGTACCTGTGTTTACTTGTCTGCAGATTGGGAGTACAGTCAGGGCTTCATCAATGCTGAGATGATTCAGGAGCACCTGCCTCCACCCAGTGATGACTCTATGATCCTCATGTGCGGTCCACCTCCCATGATCCAGTTTGCCTGTAATCCCAACCTGGACAAACTGGGCTACCGGCAGAGCCAACGCTTTGTCTATTAGACCGTTCTCGATGTTCAGTGCCCAGACCACTAATTACTCCAAAGATACAGATACTTGAGTTGTGCAATATTGTGTTTAAGCAAATTTGGTATTACAAATATGATATTATATAGCAAATTACCCTTTTATGGACAGTATATAATACATATTAAATGTTCAAATGCTAGCCTGTCCATAGGTAATTGGTTCTTCATATTAAAAGCCCTTAATTATGTAACATGATACAACTATGATCTGCTGTGTTCTCAGTCTTTATATTCACCCGTGTGGTTTGATGTGCTCTAAAAGCTCACAATAAGATGCTGATACTACAAAAAAGCCCCTATCTAATGCACTTGAAAAGGCACCAGTGTGTTAAGACACCTGCTTGCTGACTTTATTGCTGAATATTATATTCATGTGCCTATATGATTTGACTGGCATTCATATTTGGTGTATGTGTACATTGTTATGAGATGCATTTGCTGTCACTGGAGTATTTTTGTATGCATGCTGCACTCCATGTTTATCTGTTATGTTAACTATGCTTTAATTTAAAAAGCAATGCTATTGTTTTATACAAAATGCACTAAAGGCAAGCAACTTAGAAATGCTTATTAAAGTGTTTTCACTGGCAATCTTTTTTTCTTTTATTGTTTTCCCCTCAGCATTACATGTCCCAAATCTGAGGATTTTATTTATGTTTTGGTTGTGGGATGCTCACTTTTGCATTGAAAGAGATTATAAAGACGGATGAGGATTGGGGATTATAGGAGATTGGCGAATGCCATCTGATTTAACAAAAATACTCCATCTCCGGTTTTTTTTTAATCTTTCTAAAGGCTGTCAGCACGTGCCATATAAATGTGACCATAACACAAAAGATGCTGCTGCAGTGTAGTAAAACGCTTCAGTATTCTCCTCAGACTGAAATTCAACTTTCACTACCTGGTATTTTACAATAAAATAAATCACCTGATGGAGATTACTGCTGTAAATGTGGAAGCATTCACAAGAACCACCAAATAAATGGGTTAGTGTCCTTAAATAGCGCTGTGGGGGTTTTACCAAACACCTTGCAGGACCGTCTTTCACCAGCAGGAGGCGCCGCCGCGGTGTTATTTCAAAGACAACAGAGCCAGTTTGAACTCGCCGTATTGCACACAGCAGCTTTCAACTCTTTTTTTTCTCCATCCTGCTGGTGTTTGGTGGCCGTCCGGAAGAGATCTAATTTCTTTAACAGCCGTTCTGGAAATCAGGTAACCGTCTGCACGATAAAATGTCTCATTATTTCAACGCAAAGGCAAAATTGTGATTCATATATTGTTGTAGACGCATCCAGACACAGTACTTTAGCGGTGCGTAGCGGTTTCTGTGTCTCAATGCTAACCTGCTATAATATACCAGCTTGTTTTTTTTAAAAGCGCTTAATTTCGTACTAATTAATCGTTGTTAGTGGCATTTTTGCGAATAATATAGTATAGTTGTTGTTGTAGCATTGTTGCTATGTTATGTATGATGATTTTGTAAGTGTTGATCATGACGTGTGCCGGTGTTTTGGCTGCTCGTCCTCTAACATTTAAAGCCCCTTGTTAGCCAGCAGGCTAATACCGTTAGTCATGGGTATGAGCTATATGATGACACTTCATTTGTCAGTTATTACGGGTTTGATTTCAAATCCACTGAGCTGCATATCTAGACGTATTTGGAATCAAATACGACATGCGTTCCAACGTTCGATTCGAATTAGTGGTAAGGATTTTGATTCATCACCGTGACTCGAATCTTTTTTTAATCAGACCACAAAAAAACGGATTCGTTCAGTGTCTTGTTTCCGCATGCAAGTTAATCAGATGAGTGTATGAGTCAATGACTCGTTTACTCAAACAACACCTAGTAATTGTAGAAAAACAAATTGGTATACAGCATAATAACACGTATAAACGGTGTTATTATGCTGTATACAAATTTGTTTTTCTACAATTCTTTCGTAATTATTATTATTATTATTATCAAGAAAAAGACAACAATTATAGCCTAATTAATTAAGATTTTCAACAATGTCTTTATCTCATGAGTAATCTGTAAATCTGTCTGTCATTTTCACACATTCACGAAGAAGATGTCTCGTTCAGTGACGCTTTTCGAATTTCGTTTTAATAGAGTGCAATGGACTACTACAATCCCATGAAGCATTACAAATGACAATTGAGTTAAAAACTATGGATAAATATAAAACTATTATTAAATATCTACATAGAAACAATATAGTTTACTTTTATTGTAAAATATGGTTATTTATTCAAATATTTAAGAAGTTTGAGGACTCAATTACGTCATTTTGGATTCACTGAAGTATTGCTTTTTGGCACTATTTACTTGTAACCATTCTCTGATTGGTGGACATTTCTTTGCAGAATTATGGGTAACATAGTTTTTCTCCTGGAATTCCTCTGTTAAACAATTCTTTAAAAAAAAATCTAATAAAAAATAAGATAACCTATATAATTCATACTGATGGCTTCAACAAAAGCATAAACCAATCGAGTAACAACTTCCACAGGTTTGTTAGTTAACATTTTAATATCAATTCCCCTATGCAAAAATGAATAGGATTTTTTTTTTTTTGGTTTGGTTTATTTATTTTGATAATGATTCGAAAAAACACAAATTATAACACAGCCAGTATTTTGAACTGAGATAATGATGCCAAGTGGTTTTTATTTGTTTTTTTCCCCTCTAAGATTGAATGCAATTTCATAGAGAGACAAACATCAGCAGGCTGGTTTAGACCTGTATGTGTTCAAAGCACCTGCTAGAGGTAAGCAGTCTCTTTTGTTGTTTCGGGTCACTGGTATTGTCATGACTTGACTTTGCCAATGAAGTTTTGTTTTAATTGAATGTATTACATTTGGCCCACAGTGAACTGAAGTGTAGGCTTCAGAGGTCTGGGTCGAGTCACAGGGCAGTCTACTTATGTCAGGACAAATCAGGTCTGCCAGTCATGCAGACTGCAGGGTCACTGAGGAATGCCACGTCCCAGCCGATGTGGAGCTGATGGAGCTGGGTCCCCTGCTGGAGGAGAATGGCCCCATAGGAGCCAAAGGACTCCAGTCAGAGGCAAGCCACGCAATTATTAATCTGAATGCATTAGAGTCTTTCATTTTCAGTGCCAGCAGAAAGTGTCGCAGGCTCATTTTGAGCTGATTGTATCCACAGGGAGCAAGTGCTCTTGCTGATGATGAAGAGGAGGATGAAGAAGTCGGAGAGGTTCTGACGCTACCACTTCAGGCTCACCGTGCAATGGAGAAGATGGAGGAGTTTGTGCATAAGGTGTGATCATCAAACACAACGCCTTTAAATCTTAAACAGAAATTTAAACGGATAGTTCTCCCCAAAAAATTAAACTTGTCATCATTTACTCACTCTCATGTCATTCACAAACCTGTATGACTTGCTTTTTTGTTGTTGTTGTCTATACAGTAAAAGTCAATGGTGTTCAATGTTGTTTTGGACCCCATTGAGTTCCATTCTATGAGCAGAAACATTCTTCAAAATATCATAGAGTCATACAGGTTTGGAAGGGCATGGCAACAGAGCGGTAATGCCGTATCTCTGTTCTGCAGGTCTGGGAGGGCCGTTGGAGGGTCATTCCCTTTCACGTCCTGCCAGAGTGGCTAAAAGACAACGACTACCTCCTGCACGGTCACCGGCCTCCCATGCCCTCGTTCCGTGCTTGCTTCGGGAGCATTTTCAGGATCCACACAGAGACTGGGAATATCTGGACTCATTTGTTGGGTAAGGTTGGGGTTACAGTTGAGAGTCGTCACAGAGAATGGCGGCTATTGTGCACCTCATGCATATATTTAGTGCAATAAGTTGCAGGGGATCAATTACAAGTACAAACGCTGCTCTCATTTTGAGAGCATGCAAGATTATAAATATTCATATGAGTTTGTTCATATGAACAAAGTTTCCATGATTAAAAAAAAGCAAAAACCTTAAAACAATTTAGTGTAAAACAGGTATGTCACACAGTGTTGTTATTGTTAACTTAAACTATTAAAATAAATGTTGTACAATGAAATTAAGCTGGAATAAAATAAAATATAACTGTTAGATGAAAATCTTAGAAATTAGAAATGTGCCTTGGCAACTAAATGAAAAATGCATAAGTTTAAGTACTAAAATTACTAAAACTTAAATAAAAATAAAGTAATATAGAAGAAATAATAAAGAATTATATATAGGGCCCAATACTGCGCTCGTGCTCCGATATCAACAACCAATACCACACAGCGTGTACTGTAGAGTGCTTGTGACAAAGAAACACCGACATCACAGCAAACAGACAGTAGAATGGATATCTCATAGAAGGATGTCTGTGAAGTAAATGTATCGAATTTATAGACCGTTAAAACAATTAAACATTTTCGCCTATATAGCTGCTGTGCGCAAGCTGATAAGCGAAACGTGGAGTGGACTAGCGAGGTTTTCAGGCGCATCCCTTATTCACAGACATCCCTGTTCCCTACTAGCCTGGAAATCCAGACCTAAATCTGAAAGATTAATGGTCTGGCATTGACTAATGAAAAACGGCCAGCTCGAGGGGCGGCACCAAGCATGCGTTTGAAAATCTCACTGCGTGCAATTGGATAACCATTTCAGTCTAATTTAAATTGAATGACTCCAAAAATATCATGTAACAAGTAAAAAGCTATCTTAAACTTTATTTTAAAAACAGTTGTAAAATATATTTCTTCATTGTGATGTCAGGAAAGTTGTATTTTGTAAAATGCAATGTAGCTTTTAGTAAATTTAAAGGATCCAGACAACAACAGCAAAAAAACATTGGCCCATTGTTCAATTGTTTTTCTTATTTTGTTTTTTCAACAGGGTTAATCTTATTCTTGTGCCTGGGCACACTTACCATGCTGAGGCCCAATATGTACTTCATGGCCCCCTTGCAGGAGAAAGTGGTGTTCGGGATGTTCTTCTTGGGTGCAGTGCTGTGCCTCAGCTTCTCCTGGCTTTTTCACACAGTCTACTGCCATTCTGAGAAAGTCTCTCGCACTTTCTCCAAGTACGTTTATTGTCTCATTAACTACACTATTTCATGGTGGAAATGACTTTAAGTGACTAATCTCTCTGTTTTCTCATGTCTCTCTCTCTTTTTCTCTATCTCTCTTTCTTAGACTAGACTACTCCGGAATTGCTTTGCTGATCATGGGCTCTTTTGTACCCTGGCTTTACTACTCGTTCTACTGCTCTCCTCAGCCACGTCTCATCTACCTCACAATCGTCTGCGTGTTGGGTATAGCAGCCATCGTAGTTGCACAGTGGGACCGTTTCTCCACTCCCCGCCACAGGCCCACCAGAGCAGGTGGGCAGTGATGTATTTGCCATAACGTTTACATTTTGGCATATTTTAGGCCAATCTTTAATGCTAAAAGATTAATCCTGAAGTGAAGAAATATAGTACGAAACGATAGAAGTTAGTGTAACTTCACAGAATCAATTTTCAACCCGCTTTGTATTGATATGTCCGTAGTATATATAAATGAACAATGAACCCCTTTCTCCATTTTACCTGGACTAAGAAATTAATGTTTCTTTGTCCACCTGATGATGTAAAACGCTGACTTTTGACAGCTCTAGGGCTTTCGTAAAAAACACAGATTGTACTTCCCCATTTTTTTTATCCTCACCCATGGACAGTCGGATCGACAAAAGGTTAGGAATTAGGTTTATCACTAAAAATTACCTCGTCAACTCTTTAAACATCAATATGGTAAAAATGGAACACCATGGCAACAGATTTCTTACCTGTACAAAATGGTGTTTTGCTTCAGGGAGGTTGGGTGGAACTTATGGAATGGTAGTTTCTTTCAGTTTTTTCCTCCTCTGTTTGGCCTAAAACACTGTTGTCATCCAGATAGGTTTTTCATATTTTCTGTTGCGCTGTTCTCTCCATATCTATGGTTTATGGTTCTTTGCAGCCTTTAGCCACTGCCTACAAGGCTCTGGATACTTCACTGGTAACCGAAAATAACTTGCTCCCAACTAAACGCTTACTCATTGAATTCTTGCATCCGGAAACAGCAAACTTCTAATCATAATGGTGTTGAGTTGTATTAAGAAGTATTTCCTCCTAAAGCAAAAGAGGAGGAGGTAGCTGCAGGGTGGAATAATGTCCGTGCCAAAAGGTGAATTGCTACTGTACAACAGAAACTAACCCCACACCCTAACAGGCAGTTTTCGCCAACAATTGTAAAGGCCTTTCGTCATGCCCATTACTCCGACCTGACAGATGTATTTGTCAAAAGGGAACACAACAGCCTTTTTTTCCATTTTCTCTAATCAGGTAGCACCGGCAGTTCTGTATTTTAATCCCTAGCGTACCCTCACTTTATCTTGCGTACCGGCACTTCTCACATGTTTCAAGTACTCTGACTGCCCTGCCCTTGGATCGCAATTTCACCAACACATTTTTTGTTTTCACTTCGAGCACTGGACGTATATCAGAGCGAAATGGCTGCTTGAACTACAAAAAAATGTAGGACAGAACTTGATTTTGTCAATCGGGAATTGATTGGATAATTGGATTGGCTTTGTTTGCTAATTGCGGCGATTTTCATTTGAGTGACATATTGCTGGAGGAAAGGAATGTCCCACCCTTGCACCAGTGCACGTGTCATTGGACAAGAGACATTGTTGCAAGCAGGAAGGGATATTATGTGGTTGATTAAAAAAATAGAAGGATGCATAAAAAATAATTATAATGTGGGTTGCACTTTATTTTACAGTACGTGCACTTACATGTACTTGCATTGTTCTTACCTAAGAAAGTACTTGGTAATATAAGGTAACTACATGGGTTAAGGTTAGATTTAGGGGTTACTATAAGTAGTACATATGATATACATGGGGAACAGGACTGTAAAATAAAGTACTAACATAATGTGTACGGATAAATCATTAAATAAACACTGCAGTTTTACATAAAAAAAAAAAAAAAAGAGAATTGTCCATTTTGATTTCATGGTGACTTTTAAACATCAAATACCATCTTATTGGCTGTGTCTGCAGCATTTTCTCATTCAACTTGTCTTACCTGGTTATTAGAGTAAATACAAGGTTAATTCACCTTATTATAGTTAACTAAAACTAAACCCCAAAACTGTTTTGTTACTTGAAATAAAATGAATGTTAACTGAAATGTTTTTTTATTTTTATATGTATTTTTTAGCTAGTTGCCAAATCAACATTTCTCATTTACTTGATGTACTAAAATAACTAAAGCAAAAACTGAAATTAAACCTATATAGAGTCTAGACATATAAAATAAGAAATGGGGGGAAAAAACACTATAAATGTATTTATTTAAAATGAAAACTAATTTAAGATAAAAATTATACTAGTATATCAGTGTCACTAAAGTAATACTACAAGAAGACAACGGTACATTTATTCATAGCAAATTGTTTTTGAAAAATGTTTTCCTTAGGAGTTTTCATGGGTCTCGGATTGAGCGGGATTGTTCCCACCATGCACTTCACCATCGAGGAGGGTTTTGTCAAAGCCACTACTGTTGGACAGATGGGCTGGTTCTATTTAATGGGCGCCATGTACATCGCAGGTGCTGGACTGTATGCTGCACGAATTCCAGAGCGCTATTTCCCGGGCAAGTGTGATATTTGGGTAAGTTACACCTTAGTCAGAAATTATTTTCTTAGTCATATTCTTGAGTATAGTGATATGCAGATGTTTTACTCGCCTAATTTGCTCTCTTCTTAGTTTCACTCACACCAGATATTCCACGTGCTGGTGGTGGCAGCAGCCTTCGTTCATTTCTATGGGGTGTCCAACCTTCAGGAGTTCCGCTATGGCCTTGAGGGAGGCTGCACTGATGACACTCTCCTCTGAGAGCTCTACAAACACATCGCTTTTCAATTAGGATTTTTAGTGCCCCCCCATTTATACTCATTCCTTGGTTTGTTTTTATTCACCTTTGAGTTTTTCCTTATCGTTTTGACTTTTATTCATTTTTATTCTGTTACAAAGAATCCATGAAATTTCACTTAATGAAAGGTTTTGTGTGGTTAAATGGTGACGTAGGCTGAACAAATAATTGAAGGTTGAAACATGATGACCCTTGTTATCATCAACACAATCTCTTGCGTTTTGAATGTGTTTCTTTAGTAGTGAAAAGCACTTTCATTGAGCTGTAGAGAGTCCCCCTCATAATATAATGCATCCAAGTTTTTCTTAATGTAAATGAACAGCTCTTCACATCATTTGATGCACATCCAAATTATTGCCCAAACTTTACTGAAGAGCAGAGATGTCTTTGATATCTTTTTATTCAAAATAACTGGAAAACGCACAAAGGGCAAATAAAGGGTTTGAGGGTTTTCGGCTCAATCTACCTGCTTCGAACACATTCATAATTTTATCTTTTACTTCTAGGTCAATTGAAAATGTAAACAGGTCAACTGTTGCACCTTACAGCGCAGATATTGAATATCATTGTTATTAAAGCCTCTGCATGGATACATCTGTGCAGTCTGTAAAGTATAAACTTTCCTGTAAAGTATAAGAATATTCCCGTGCCTTAGGCCACAGGAAATAGGTTTAAAATAGATGGGCCAAAACTACAGTGTAGTAAATTTCATTAGTCTTAAACATAACTAGTTAATTTACTTTGCAAGCAATCCAATCAAATTAATAATAAGGTTACATAAATAAACCAAAAAGTTTGACCTTTATTGTTGAACTTTCTCAGACTGCTGTTTGTAAAAAAGTAGTGTTTGATCCTTTTTAAATAAATAAGCTAACTGTGTGGCTTTACCACAACCATATATTCATGTGTTACGTGTAGAGGTGGTAAATCATTTGCATTTAACTGAAATGTGAAATGTTCAAATAAATATTTATGGGTCATACTTTCAGTTTCTCTTATTTGGTTGATTTATATGGTGGAGATGATCATTCAAGTAAAAATGGAGATTTGTATACATTAAAAATGGAACCTCTGGAGGTTAATATTTATTATACATTTGCAAACAACTGTCTCTGAACCAGGATATTATTTGCAAATAATATCTAAATAAAGAATAACTATATGGCCTGGTTTCACAGACAGGGCTTAGATAATGCCAAGATTTACTTCAATCAGACATTTAAGTAGCTTTTATAAACACGGTTTAGGAAGGGGAAAAAAAATTCTAGTGTGCACTTGAGACAAAACAATAGCAATGACATATTTTAAGATCTGTCAGTGCAAGTTGCTTTCAGTTAAAACAGCTCAAACATGCATTTTAGTCTGGGACTAGGCTTAAGCCTTGTCTGTGAAACCGGGGGAATATATTATATCAAATATATTATCTGGATCTTAAAAGGATGTTCCCATCATGTTAGAACATAACTGCGTTTGAAAATGGAGTCTGTGTTAATCTGAGCCGAGCGGAACGGATTCGTGGCTTGTTTTTAGCCGGTCTGCTTTAGCAGTTGCGCATGTATTAGCCGCAGCTGACACTAGTCCGCTAGTATTTTCCAACTACTGTCTATTATTGTGTTTATACTTAAGTTACCATATTTGTACTCAACATTTCGAAGACTATATTTGGATAACAAGTCTGACTTATGCAGGGTCGGTTTTCCTTATCGTCTGACTTGGAGGCGAGTATTCCTGTTATGAGTCTCTTATTTAGCCAGTTATAGCTAATTATATCAATACCATATTAGATGCATTGATAGACTGACCATAATCAAGTAATATATGGTAAATTCTGATTG
The DNA here is from genome assembly GCF_965113295.1 of Leuciscus leuciscus. NCBI lineage: Eukaryota > Metazoa > Chordata > Actinopteri > Cypriniformes > Leuciscidae > Leuciscus > Leuciscus leuciscus. The sequence continues at coordinate 12,481,612 of NC_138747.1, read as the reverse complement.
ATCGTATGTTTTGTTTTTAGTTTGCTTACTAACATGGATGACAGTAAACCGTCCTCCTCTCCCGAGGGATCTGTAGATCCCTCTCTCGTGTCAGACGATGGTAAAAATGTGAAATCAGTGTTGTGCCAGAGATGTTCTTCCAAAGTGCTCTGCCCAGGCATGGCAGTGTTTGCAGAAAAGGAGGTAACTTGTTTTAAAACTAGTGTGTAAAACATTTTAAATACAGGTAAATACATATGTTACATTACGATAATTCATTGTAATTTACACTACTTAAGTAATTTGCAAAATTATAGCAATGATATGTCTGTTTGCACAACTGACTTGTAGTTTAAAAAATATATATATTATGTTATATTATATACAATGATTATGATATTTCAAGACTGATATGTCATGTGTTTTCCATGCAACATCCCTTTTTCATTTACCAGCTATTTCTCCCTTCAATGAGAAAGAAAACCTCCATTGGTCAGTCAGACGGGACATTGGATGGGGACACATTAACAGCTCACTGGCTGGTTGATGACATGTACACTTTTGAGAACGTGGGTTTCACAAAAGATGTAGGCAAAGTGAAGTACCTTATTTGTGCGGATTGTGAAATTGGACCCATTGGTTGGCATTGCCTGGATGACAAGAAGAGCTTCTATGTGGCATTGGACAGGGTGAACCACGAATAGAGCACTTATTGAAGTCACTGTTTGGAAAAATGTTATTGTATTTGATTATGTAACTCAGATGGCTTTCTTGTTTGAAAAAAAAAAACTACTATAGGTCTTGTTTTTGCTCTCTTCACAGAGTTCAGAAAAATGTAACTGGTTTTTGTATAGTTTTTTTTTTATTGTGACATTTTCATTCTCACCAAACTGTATGGTAACATGTACACCTGTCTAACATCATTGATGAATGGAGACGGTCCTTTTAAACATTCCTTAACACAATACCTTTCTATTATCTCCCTATGACTTTTCAGAACAAATGAAGTCACTTTTGTGTACGAGGAGATTTAGGAGAAGGTCAGCGCTTGTCAAATAACAAAATTCATGGTTGACCATTTAAGAGAATTGCAATATTATACTGAAAAAATAAAATATAACTAAGCTATTATGAGAGTTACTATTTCTTTGTAGAAAAGTGTTCCTTAATGCATCTAATGTATCTCTCTCTCTGTGTGTGTGTGTGTGTGTGTGTGTGTGTGTGTGTGTGTGTGTGTATAAATGTATGTGCATATATATATATACATATACATATATTATATATACATATATATATATTAGTGTGTGTGTCATAAAGGGTAAATTTGTCTGTTGTAGACGTAAAGAACATGTATGATTTAAACTCGTGATTTAGGGGGAAATAAGGCAGTAAACACCGATATGTTATGCAAAAGTGTCGTTATTGTCAGATTACAACTGCCACACCTCGGTCATTCTGCCTCGGTAGAATAACTGCGGTTTCCTGCGATAGGCGGATAAGGGAACCGGGGATCGCTGTCCTGCGTTTCATAGGGGGCGACAGCTTCCGAGTTGACGTGCGGTACGTGCTCATAGAAATTGCTCGCATGGAATACTACGTTGGATGTTGATGGACCCTCTGCACAGAGATATGTAAAGACGAAAGTCAATCGCAACGCCAGTACGGTGAGATACTTTCTGTCTTGGCACAATATTTCATTTTCCGCTGAAGGATCATGCATTCCGAAATCGGGTCACGAGACGGAGCAAATGCTCACGGATTATGTATTCAAACGATTTTTTTTATGTGCTATCTGTACGGTGTCACCCCAAGCCAAAGGTTAATCATGATTTTAGAAGGTAATCGGGTGGGGAGTGACTAAATTCATCGTCCCTGGACAACATCTGTTACTTCCGAGTGGGTAACTTGAAAGAGTCCATTTAAAGAAGTAGTTCCGGTGAAAAATGAAGCTTTGGTTTGTCAATCCGCGCGAGTCACCAAGTCACTTCTCTAATTCAATGGGAACCTACTTCTGCCTTTTGAAAGCACTTCAGGGGAGACGGTTAAACGAATAAATATACAAAAGTTTTCGAGGGGTTCCTCATATTTGTATATAAAGCTTTGTTTTGATCACAGGTTTCATGAGAGTACCATCTGTTACTTAACATGTTTACTTAAGCCTTCGCGAGCAGATAAAGCTAAGAAAAAACGCAAACGCGTTTTGAAAATAAAACCTGGATGACTGTTATAGACAGCTACGTGTGCTAGATTTGAAATATAATTGCATGTTTTGTTTGCTATAGTTAAATTAATTGAAGTAGTGTATATATTTTTGTTAATAATAAATTGTTGAAAATTGTTGACCATTACTAAACCAAAAGCTTTGTTAGTAGGCCTATTGATCGTTACGTAAATGGTGCGATAATGAATGATGACCTTTTTCCCCTTCCAATGCAATTTGGAGAATTTAAGCGTACATTTTACAATTTAAAAAACTTATTTATAAAAAATCTGCATTGGTGAGAATGTCGGACAAAGAAAGGAAATCAAGCGTCTCTACTTTTGAAGCGGAAGGCGACTAAGCACTGTTACGTCAGCACTCCGTCTGTGTGTACGTTTCCCAAAGTGGATGAGGATGTTAATTGTCGGAGTTCAGGTGTAATCATTCTTTAATATGGCATCTTTTCGAGACTAATTAAAACATTTACTTCAACTTCAAACAGTTTACTGCAGTTTCTACATGTCATCATTTGGATCAAGTTCCCCAGAATGACCCATTCACGACCCAACGAGTTTATTCCACCACCGGAGTGCCCTGTCTTTGAGCCCAGTTGGGAGGAATTTGCCGACCCTTTTGGGTTCATCAACAAAATACGTCCAATTGCAGAAAACACTGGCATCTGCAAGATCCGACCGCCCCCGGTAAGTTTCTTCGACATATAACAGAACTGTCAAATGCAAGCTATCTCTCTGTCGTCTTTTTTACTCGTAGATTGCAGATCCCGAAACACTTTTTCTAAAGACAGGCTTTTTCAACATGGCGGATTGCGGCTCCAGCCATTGCGAACGTTCGTAACGGCGTGTGCGCGTGTACGCGCAGCTACTAGCTATGCGTGAATGCTCGCGTGTGGTTTACTCCTACAGCGACCACAATAACATCACTTGCTTTCCTTTCAAGAGAGTTTTATCATACTAAGGCTTATAAGTAGCACAACTGTTTTTGGAGCAGATACTTTTAATAAATGGTTGGTTGATGGGAAAAATGTTGAGGAACAGAATGTAGTGATTGTTATTGTCTTCCAAAATCAATGTTCGTTAGAATGCATCCACCCAAACAAGAACAATCGTCGATAGTGTAACTTGCAACCTAGGACAAGCATTATATAACTTTTTTACATTTATTTTGAAACATTTTTGCGAAAAGCCTGTACTGTTGGTGTAACGTTGAATAAAAAAAATGCAACTTCCTCATTTTTTTTTTTTACATTAACGTCAAAGCATTTGCTTTCAAATATAATCTTTTAATTGGTTATCTGATGTTGAAAGGTGGTGTGAAAGTGTTTGTTGATCATGTTTTTTGTTTATTATGTTTATGTATTAGCTACTATATTTTTTCAGTGCTACGGAAACTGTCTTGTCTAAAAATGGCCACTTTTGCTACCAAATAATGTAAAACCGCTCGTTTGTTAACACATTACTGTCGTTTATTAAATAGTTTAAGTTTTATCTTGAGACAAAATTGTAAAATAAATAAAATATTGCTGAAGTTGTCGGTGGCGTAATTGTTCTTTGCCGTTGTCCTCCATGTTGTGCGAGTTGTGTATTTGCATTTGGCCATTGAAACTGAAATTTGATGTAAATAGCAACTCAAGCGAGAAGCTGGATTAGGTTTAGATCGCGTTTTAAACGTTTACAGAACAATAAAGTTGTTTATTGTCTTGGCTATGTACATTTATTGTGTTTTGCCTTGTTGTTCACAACTGTTAACACCCTAAAACGGCCTCCGTTGAATCTATCCATCCAAGTATGTTATACTGCTAATATCCGTTTATAACTGATGAATTATACATATATTTGATAAAATGTTAATAGTTCCAGATTCTTGCCTGTGGACCATTTCACAACTTCAATTATATTGATATGTTTTTTGCGTACATGCAATGCATCATACCATACCTTATGATGTACAGGAAAATTGGTTTAAGGTGAAGACGAATCAGGGCCTTTTGAAATGAAAACCATCTTGATGTTGATTTGTGTATTAAACCATTATATATTTTTTAATCAACCTGGTGTAGATGAAATGCTATACTACTTTCATATTGTATTTACAAGCGTTATTGTTCAGTACAAAGATGGCATTATGAAAAACCCACATGCAGATATAAACCAAAAGAATGCTCTTCTGTTAGACCAGAGTTTTTAACTTGTGTGGCAAATGGTATACATAAAAGCTTAACACATTTTTTTTTTCTTTATGTCAGGGATGGCAGCCACCCTTTGCCTGTGATGTGGACAGACTGCATTTCACACCACGCATTCAGAGGCTCAATGAGTTGGAGGTGAGACCTTTATTTGTCTCCTGTTTGATACAAATTTTGTATTTGCAGATATGTTCATGTGGCCTTATTAAACCGAAACCTGCAACTAGACATGACCTCTTTTTGGTCTGCCACAATTAAAAGCTCAGGGTTTGGTGTCAACTAAAAAGGTCACTAACAGAAAGGAAAGGTCGCTTGTGTAAAATCACAATAAGATCACATATTGTTGCCACCAACTCTTTTGATTGCGCTGTGGTTTGTTAATCTTTTTATTTTTTAAAAATTTTTTTAATTTAATGAATACTATGTTCAAAAGAACAGCATTTATTTGATGTAGAAAATCTTTTGTAACATTGTAAATGTTTTTGTCAGTTTTAATGAATTGAACGTGACCTTTCTGAATACAAATATTAATTTCTTTGAAAATATCATACTGACCCTAAATAATTCTAATATAAATTGTTCTTTTAAATATAAAACAAGTGCAAAAAAAAGATGCTTTCTCCTTTGCATACTTAATGCTACTAAAAGAACGAGGACTTCATGTTTGATTTTCTGAAACCCTTTTTGTTGTATTTTTGTTTCATAGGCCCAAACCAGAGTTAAGCTCAATTTCTTGGACCAGATTGCAAAGTTCTGGGAACTGCAGGGATGCACACTGAAAATTCCCCATGTTGAGCGCAAAACCCTGGATTTATATGTTCTTTACAAGGTAGGACTGAGGTTTTGTTATCTCCAGTGCTCATACGCATGGTTTAAAGCATAGTACGTTGGTTAAGTTGTACAGTTTGCACTTTGCAAGTAATATGGGGTACTAGAGTTGAAAACGCTGATGTATACTTCCTCTGTGGCGTTTTTGAAAAGAAAATATAATATGTAAACATATCTTTGGTGACCTCTTTCTCCGTCTAGCTGGTCAAAGAAGAGGGTGGCTTTGATGTGGTCTGTAGAGAGCGGAGATGGACCCAGATTGCACTGAAGATGGGCTTTGCTCCCGGCAAAGCAGTCGGCTCTCACCTCCGCTCTCACTATGAGAGGATTCTCTACCCATACTATTTGTTCCAGACAGGAGCTAATCTTATGGTGAGGTCACTAAAGCGCTTGTATAACTTCCCCTTTCCTCTTTTCAGCCTTCTATCGTTCAGTTTCAATCCCTTTTCCTGATTAATGTTCTTTGTTATGTTGCACACATGACAGCCATTGTCCATGATAATTTTTTGGCAGGGAACCCAAATATCTGAACAGAAAGGGTGTCCCAGTTTATTAAGCATTGTTGATAAGTGCCCTAGTTTATTTATACACACAACTATGAAGTGCAGCAAACATATACTTGAGGTTGTGTTCCTGTGTATGTTTTTATAGGGTGTCATTTGTAGTTTGTTTTTACTTTTTAAGTAGTGTCTGGCAGGCTGTTCGTCTGTGTTTTGGTGTTCCTGCGTGATGAGTGGTTAACAGTTTTCTCTGATGTGCATGTTTTTCTGTGCTGTACCCTCGGTCCCCTCCCCCACCCGTAAAGTGGTGTGAATTCATTTGATGAGCCCTGAGCTCTAGGCCCACTCGCCTGCTGCTTTTACCCTATGGTTAATACCCTAGGGGTGATCTGTTTTGCCTCTCACTGTTACTGGCTTTAATAATGTCCACCCTGCTGTCATGTGGCTCTCTGGTTAATTAGATAAGAGTGAAGCCACATGTGCACACTTATAGTGGTGTCATAAATAAAGTACATTTGCGTTGTTTCCATTTTTTATTGTGAATATGTGGCCTTGTCACTTGAAGTGGTGTATCGGGCATGATGTCGAAGTTAAATCTTTTTCTTCAACAGAACTCTCAGAAGCCAACTCTGACTAATGACACCAAAGACAAGGAGTACAAACCCCATGACCTGCCCCAGCGTCAGTCGGTGCAACCAGTAGAAACCTGCACTATTGCCCGCAGAGCTAAACGGACAGAGGTAAAGGGCATTCATACCTTGGACCAGTTGTTCAAACTAGATAGTAATGCCCTTAACTCTGACATTTCGCTTCTCTTCATAGGGTCGCTGTTTTAAATCAGAACCGGGTGAGGTGTGTGAAAACAAACCCAACCTGAGGCGGCGAATGGGCTCTTGTGTGGCAAAATCAGAACCAGGTACAGATCCATATATTTTATTTATAGTTTTCCACTCAAAAATCACTTTGCATATTTTGAAGTAGGGCCATTATTTATTGATAGATAGATAGATAGATAGATAGATAGATAGATAGATAGATAGATAGATAGATAGATAGATAGATAGATAGATAGATAGATAGTTTTGGTAATCGAGAAAATCCGATATTTTGTTTTGGTAATAAAAAACAGACCTAAGCAAACAATATCCTTTAAAATGACTTAAAATACATAAATAATAACAATGAGGCAATAATAGTTGTTTTAAATGAAGTATCAAAATCAAGTAATCCTATTATACTTTTATAGAAAAACAATGTTAAAATGCATAATATACATAATATAGAATGGTTTTAATACATTGGGAAGCCTTAGAAAACGGTCTAATAATGCGGTTCATGGATTCTCGTCGTGGAATGCGCCACTTCTGGTATTTTGCCGGTTACTCGTCACTGGAAAATTGCAATCGAGGATTTTTTTTAATCGAGTGCTAAAAAAATTTCGAGGAATCGTGACAGCCCTATTTTGAAGTTCATCATGGCTTGGTATTAGCATTTATCTATGCTACCATTCAAAAGTTTGGCGTCAGTGACAGGACTTGCTGTTCTTTTTAACTTAGTATTTATTAAAACATCCTGTAAAAACACAAAATATTAAGCAGAACAATGTTTTCAACATTGATGATAAGAAATGTTTCTTGAGCTCCAATCAGCATATTAGAAGGATTTCTGAAGGATTATGTGACACTGAAGACCGCACTAATGACTGCTGAAAATTCAGCTCTACCATCACAGGAATTTTAAGTTATTATAAATAGTAATAATATTTCATGATATTACATGATATTTTATTGTATTTTGATCAAATAAATTCAGCCTTGAGCATGAGAGATTTCTTTTAAAAAGTCATACTGACCCCAAACCTTTGAATGGTAGTGTATTTCCAACTTGTAATCTTACTGCAACGTGAAATTCTGAACTTATTTACTTTACATCTCTTCTAGTGAAAGAAATTCCAGTGCAGGTGAAAGAAGAACCCATTGAGCAACCAGTTGAAGGTGAAAAATCAAAGGTGAGGAAGGAGGTCAGAGGACCATTCACACAACAGAAAGTGTGCACTGCATTCCTTTATGGCAATGTTTGGGGGTTTTTCCCCACAGGTGGAGCAGTACATATGCTTGGTATGTGGGGGTGGAGGTGATGAAGATAGACTATTGCTTTGTGATGGGTGTGACGACAGCTATCACACCTTCTGTCTGATCCCACCCCTCCACGATGTCCCTAAAGGTGACTGGAGGTGCCCCAAGTGCCTGGCTCAGGTGAGCCACTCCCGACTGTCTACATCTGCAAAATGATGCCATCATGGCCATTTTCTTTGTCTTTATCACATAATTGTTTTGTGACCTAATATGATATTGATGAAACCTTTGATAACATAAATGCAGTCATATTCTTAGAACCTATATTCATAACTAAATTACAGCTGCTCCTGTTTGCGCTCTCTGCACCCATTCCCTGCTGTCTGTTAGTACATGTGATTTTTGCTTAATTTTACGGAATTGTTTAATAGTCGATTGGATTTAGGCTATGCAGTTATAATGCTTGTAATCATTGGCTTCTCTGTTCTCACTATAGGAGTGTGGTAAGCCACAGGTGGCGTTTGGCTTTGAGCAGGCCTCCAGAGACTACACCCTCCGCACCTTTGGTGATATGGCTGACTCTTTCAAGTCTGACTACTTTAACATGCCTGTTCACGTATGTCTGTTAAATGACACTTGAGAAACAAATATGATTGCATACCATGTGCTATTGGAATATGAAGTGATCGCCCTTATTGTTTGACAGATGGTTCCCACAGAGCTGGTGGAGAAGGAGTTCTGGCGGCTGGTTAGCACCATAGAGGAGGATGTCACTGTTGAGTATGGGGCTGATATTGCTTCAAAGGATTTCGGAAGTGGCTTCCCTGTTAAGAACGGCACATTTAAGCTCTCGCCAGAGGAGGAGGTACAAAAATAACCTGAAATGCAAAGTTCTTGCAGTCTGTATGCTGAAAGTACAGATCAAAATCTTCAGACCACAAATGCATGTTTCATTAAATCATTTTTTTTGTTCAGGATTATCTGAGCAGTGGCTGGAACCTCAACAACATGCCAGTGTTGGATGCATCTGTGCTGACTCATGTCACAGCGGACATCTGTGGGATGAAGCTCCCATGGCTTTATGTGGGCATGTGCTTCTCCTCCTTCTGCTGGCACATTGAGGACCACTGGAGCTATTCCATCAACTATCTGCACTGGTAATCCACTCGCACTTTCCACATTGAGAGAAACCCATTTTACATGGTAGATTAAGCACACGTGCTCTTCAGCAAGTTGCTGTGCCACCTTGTACGTGCTTTTTTATGCTTCATATTAACACCTACTAGGATAAAAACAAACCATGCTCTTTTGTTGTTTTGATCTGCAGGGGAGAGCCAAAGACATGGTATGGCGCTCCTGGCTACGCCGCCGAGCAGTTGGAGAATGTGATGAAGAGCCTGGCCCCTGAGCTCTTTGAGTCTCAGCCAGACTTGCTCCACCAGCTGGTCACCATCATGAACCCAAATGTGCTCATGGATCATGGAGTACCAGTGAGTGGCCACATATACAATCATAGATGGAGAGTTCTGGACTAAACAAAGACCGTTAATAACATACGATTTTGTCCTCTGTAGATTTACCGTACAAACCAGTGTGCCGGCGAGTTTGTCATCACCTTCCCGAGGGCCTATCACAGTGGATTCAACCAGGGCTTCAACTTTGCAGAGGCAGTCAACTTCTGCACAGCAGACTGGGTAAAAGGCGCTAAATGTTGGCATAAAATAAAAATTCACCCAGTCTATTTTGTAAATGCATGTTATTGATCTTATGGCATGCAGAACTTCTCCAATCATTTAGTTCACTTAGGGTACGTTTTACCCAACAACGATGTACTAAAAACGGACACATTTGTTCTTTGCATTTTTCGTGTACAGACGACAACATTGTCAAAATGATCCCTGTTCACACGAATCTGTGAAAATGACTAAAAACAATGTGTTCTGCTGCCAGGCCAGTAATTGGCGATGTCACTTTGTAAAGAAAAACTGTGCACATATAGACTGAACTCGTAATACACATGCATATTCACAAATTCACATTTTTGTAGTTTACATGGAGACGATAACAGTATCGTTTTTGTAAAAACTTTCACTTTGAAACCTGTTTTCAGCCCACCAAAAAGTTGTCGTTTAAATGAACGTGTAAAATGCAAAACGTTTTTAGTTGAAAACGGTGTTGTGTAAACGGTCCCTTAAACCCCACAGCTTTCTTCGAATGCTGCTACTTCATATACATTATGATTTTAATGTTGGATAAGCAAAATTCCATACAAGATATGAATCAAAGTGATCTAAAATACGTTCTTGTGTTTCAGATGCATCTTGGTCGAAAGTGTGTCGAGCACTATCGATCACTCAACAGATACTGTGTTTTCTCCCACGATGAAATGACCTGTAACATTGCCGCCAAGGCAGACAGTCTAGAGTTGGAACTGGCCACTGCTGTCCAGAAGGACATGTGCGCTATGATTCTGGAAGAGAAGATGCTCCGTGAGAAAGCCTATAAGCGGGTGGGTGGCTATTTTAAAGGCAGTGAGCCCATTTAAACTGCTTTAACTTGCACTTCATGACCCAATTGAGAGCGTGCGTGCGCGTGTGTGTCTGTGTGTATGTATAAATTAATTTAGAAAAATAAGACAATATAAGGCTGTTACCAATAAAAATTATCTCCGTATCAACAAAATCCATCTTTCCACTGCAGAGAAAACACATTATTTAGCATGTATTTACACAGACTGTTTAATGAAACAGAGGTGGCATTAATGCATTTACACTGAAAAATTATAAATGCATAAATAATGTTATGAGACTAATGTTTGATTTAAATTTTTTATTTATTATTTATATACAAATATGAAATATTGTAAATGCAGTGATACTTAAAAATATTAAACTGAACTGGTAGTAAGTGGTGGCAGGTGACTGTCCTAATGAGTGAGTCATTGAGTCATTCAACTGATTTGTTCAAAAGGCTGATTCATTTAAGAATGAAGCAAGTGATTCTCTTTATGAATGAGTCATTGAATCACTGACTCACCCAATTCGTTCAAAAACATTTAATCATTCACACCACTGTGTGTTGTTCTGAGACGGCAATTCGATATTGATTCATTTGAATAAATCAAGTACATGGCAAATTTTCTCAAGGAAAAAAATCAACTAATGCTGTAAACTATACAGGGAGTCAGTAGGTACTAAATTGCTATAATACTGACACTTCGTGTCAGTATTATAACACTTCGTAATTATGTTTCGACTCCAATTCATGTTTATTGCATGCTGTGACTAGTAGTAAATAGGAAGAGGTGATCTGTTCACATGCCCTTCGCTTTTTCATAGCAAAAGTAACAAAGCACAAAGTTTTTTTTATTTTTATTTTTTTTTATTGTTCATAATTAAACCTGTAGCTCTGCTCTTTGTTTGCATTCATGGTCGGTCGGTCGGTCTGTCTGTCTATTACTAATTGATCCCATTGTGTATTTGCTTTTCTGTAGGGTGTGTGGCACTCCCAGCAGGTTGACTATGATGTACTACCAGACGAGGAAAGGCAGTGTGCTAAGTGCCGGACCACCTGTTACCTGTCTGCCATCACCTGTCCCTGTAGCCCCGACCAGCTGGTCTGTCTCCACCATATCCAGGACCTCTGTCCTTGCCCTGCTAGAAGCTACACACTCAAGTATGTGTTTGCAAAAGCATAGGACATTAAAACATGTAATGAGTTTAAAACTCAGAACGATGAGTCATATGCAAAAAGTTCTTGCTTTAATTCTACATATTAACCTTTTTGTCTTTTACTTGCTCAGCTATAAATACACACTTGCCGAGCTGAAGCCGATGTTCCAGGTTTTGACGGCTCGCGCAGAGTCATATGAAGACTGGGCATCTAAAGTTAACAAGATTTTGAAAGCAGATCAAGACAATAAAAGTGGTAAGTTATTTTTGCAATGTGTTTATCTTTAAACCTTAGAAACCCAAGCATTTATTATTCATAATGTTTTTTTGTTAATGTTTTCTCACCCTTTAACAAACTTTAGGAAGCAATTAGCTTTAAATAAATTTGCATCGAATTCACCACACAATTTAGTGCACAAGTGTATTTGAAAAACAGTTGATGAATTTCACTATTTGAACATTTACATAACTTAATATTTTAAATGCTTTGATATGATTATTTATGTATTCATTTTAACCATTAATTACACTTAAATGTGTATATATAATTTTGTAATATCATTATAATATATAACTTTTTATTTAATCATTTATTGAATAGGCTCCATTGTGTGAGAACATTAGAAAAAGTTTGACCCCTGAATCCAAGCATTTCTTTTTTGTTACATTGAGAGAAATTGTCTCATTTATGTACGTTCAGAATTTCAGAGCATTTTCCATCACTAAACATGTATGAATAAAAAAATATATATATATCTCAAATTGTTTGTAAATGTATACATTTATTCCAAAAGTGTTAGCTGGCTTGGTGACTAAATCGAGCTGTGGTAGTTATTTTTGCAAATTTTTCTCTACCAAAACTGTTGTTATGATACATTTCAAGCATGTCAGCTACTGTCATTGTGTTTGTTTAGTGAAAGTTAGGTATTATCTAGTTGCCTTGTACAAACTTTGCAATTCTGCTATGCTGGGATTCTGGGGGTTAAATGCTCTTGTTTTTTTGTTTTTTTTGTCTAAAATATATATATATATATTTTTTTTCTTATTAGATTTGGAGGAGCTTCGTTCCTTGATAGTAGAAGCAGAGAAGAAGATGTACCCCGAGACTGACCTGCTATGTCACCTGCGTCAAGTCATCCAGAATGCAGATAGGTGTACCTCAATGGCCCAACAACTCCTCAATGGCAAGAGACAGACAAGGTATGTTTATTGCTTCCTCTGATATGTAAAACTTTCTGAAGTTCTTGCATTTTAAGTAGTTTTAAATTGATGCAGTTCTGTATCTAATGTGTATATTTTTGTTAATAGGTATCGCTCCGGTGGGGGGAAGTCTCAAAACCAGCTCACTGTGGAGGAACTGAAGACGTTTGTCAATCAGTTGTATGACCTGCCTTGTACCATCCGACAGGCCCCTTTCTTAAAGGTAACCAACCACACAACATCCTAAGTGTCATTTTCCTTGTTCCCAGATGTGCTGATCTTAAATTTTTCCCTCTAACCTCTATCTCAGGCTCTTTTGAACCGTGTTGAACAGTTCCAGCAGCAGAGCTTGGATCTCCTTGCAGAGGACATGGCTGGTTCCTCTGCCCTCCAAGGCCTCCTAGATGAAGGCGCAGGCTTGGATGTGGAGTTGCCTCAGCTGGCGGCGTTGAGGCAGAGGCTGGAGCAAGCACGCTGGGTGGAGGCTGTTCAAGAAGCCAGCGATCAGCCGGCCGACCTCAGTCTAGACTGCATGAGGAGGCTCATAGATCAAGGAGTAGGCCTGGCACCGCACTCCTGTGTGGAAAGAACCATGGCCCGCCTGCAGGAGCTGCTCACTGTCTGTGAACACTGGGAAGAGAAGGCCCATAACATGCTCACTGCTAGGTGAACTTAGTTTGCATTTAAGTGAAATGTCACATTAATTTAAAGGGATAGTTCACTCAAAAGATTTTATTAATTTAACTGTCATTATTTAATCACCCTCATGTCCAAATACGTGAGACTTTGAGAGATTTCTGTCCCTCCATTGAAAGGCCATTGCATCAAAACTTCTATGTTTTAAAAAGTTCATAAAGAGATTGTAAAAGAAAACCATATGAATGCAGTGGTTTAATCCAAGTCTTCTGAAGCGAGATGATTGCTTAAGGCTATATGAAGAAAATATTTACTTTAGGCTTTTATTCATTATGAATAAAGGCCTAAATTAAATCTGTTCATCGTATAAAGCGATTTGCTAAAAAAAAATTGGTAGAATGGACTTTTCTACCATCTTTCAGGTTTTTAAAAAACAACATTCCTTTTGTGTTTTGAATATAAATGAAAGTCTTATGGGTTTGGAACCAAGACAACACGAGGGTGAGTAAATGATGATAGAATTTTCACTTTTTTTGATCAACATCCCTTTTAGCTTTTCACCACTTTTATCAGCTAGATCTGAGAAGCAAAACTCCTTGTGGTTTAAGTTTGGCATTGTGCAACAAAATAATTTGCAAGTTGTTGTCAATTTTGCTTGCAAATTTTGTTTGCCTATTCCTTTCAATGGCTTATGGCTAATATAAGTCCTGCACTCCCCAACATGCATGTTGTAAAAAAAAAACATCTGGTTGAGGGAATAAAAATGTGCAGGGTAGACATTTTGACTTACAGCTGTTTACTGACTGATAAACTTGGATCAAGCTATTGTGGCATTGTCTAAATGTGACACCTACATTGTCCATACACAACAGTTTGGAGATTTTGTTTAAATGTTTTTGAACAAGTCTGTTTTGCTGACCATTTGTTTGATCAAAATACAGTAAAAACATGCAGTTTAAAATATTTTAATACATTTTAAAATCTTATTCATTCCTGTAATGTGAAAGCTGAATTTCCAGCAGTTACTCTAGTCTTCAGTGTTACTTGATCCATCAGAAATCATTCTCTAATATGCTAATTTGCTGCTTAACATTTGTCTTAAGCATCTGTTTTCCACATTGATAACAATATTTTTGTGAAATAGAAAGTTCAAAAGAACAGCATTCATTTGAATTGTAAATCTTTGGTTACAAATGTAAAAACATTTACTGTCCAATTAACTGTCAATACTATCAATTTTAATGCGTTGTTGCTGAATTTAACCTTTTGATCCTGTAAAATAATGTAGACTCGCTTGTTTTGTGCTCTTTTTCAGGCCTCGTCATAGTATCGAGACTCTTGAGGCAGCTATACAGGAAGTGGACAGCATCCCAGCATACCTTCCCAGCTGTCTTCAGCTCAAAGACTGTGTAAGCAGGGCCAGAGAGTGGATAATGGAAGCAGATTCTCTTCAGGTGTGTTTCACATGCTTCTGTACTGCTCCATTATTTGTAACCCAACGATTGGATACATAGAAACTTGTGTAAGTAGTGCTCCATCCATTTAAACATTTATTGCTACAGGCTGGAGGCCGTATTCCTGGTCTTGCTACCCTATCTGAACTAGTGTCGAGAGCCAGAGGTATTCCGGTTATGTTGGAACCACTCACTCGACTGGAAAGCTTAGTATCTGAGGTACAGACCTGGAAGGAGAGTGCAGCTAAAACGTTCCTGTTGAGGAACTCATCCTATTCTCTTCTTGAGGTAGATTACTTATTTGCAACCATACTTATTTTGGATATGAGTAACTATATGATTTATGTCAAATAAGTGGTTTTGTTATTAATTTGTATGTTTGTGTCTTTAAGGTTCTGTGTCCTAGGTGTGAGACTGGAATGCAGAAGTCAAAATCTAAAAAAGCCAAGGATGTCTCATTACCCTGCAAGAAAGTTGAAGTAAAACTGGACTCCCTTTTTGATGTGGAAAAAGCGCTTTCTACGAGCAAAGATACAGCTTCAGCAGTAGGTCACCTTTTGGTTTTAGGCTGAATGCAAAACAAGTAGGTTTTGGTTAGTCTTGCTGACCCTGATATATTGCACTCAAAAATCTAATTAAAATTCAGGATTTCTGCATGTCCTTAAAAGACTTATTTAATTTAGCTGCACATTCAAAGTGAAAACACAGCACTTTTGCACATGTGGCACGTGATTTCAGAGTATTTTGCAATCAATGAATGAAGCCATTTGTAATGACCTGTTGATTAATTTACTTTATGGTTTTTATATTGTAAGATGCTGTAGATGGTTGCATATTTTATCTCCCTCATCTGTTTGAAAGAGCAGCTGGAAGCAGTAAAGCATATACATTTCAAAATAAGAGTCCCTGAGTATTTAGATTTTACTAGTATCGGCACAATCTTTTTATTGCCTTTCTTTAAACACATTGTTATCATATCAGCTAAATCCAATATTGATCAACCTCTAATTCGTATGTATTGGTATATTAGTACATAAACCAATTTCAATTTGGTTTTGTAGTTGAATGTGTGCTCCAGTCTGTTTAATTACATTTAAAAAAAATCTGAGGTTTTTTGAGAATTGAGAACTGGTTTGTTCTGTATTGGCATGTGGTCTTAATTTTGATTCTAAAAAAAACTGCAGAAACCTAGAAAGAGCCATCCTTATTGTTGAGTCCTGACTGTTCACATGTGTGATGATGGACATTTGGGTATCTGCTCAGACTTGCATATTCTTCTCCAAACAGATGGCCACTCTCAGTGACGTACATCAGAAAGAGTTGGATAGCATGTCTATGTTGAGGATCTCAAATGAGTCAAAGTGTCAGTCTTCGCCCAGCTGTTTGGCCCCCACAGTGTGCTTGTGTCACACCGTCCCCGCAGGCCCCATGCTCCAGTGTGAACTTTGTCGAGACGCCTACCACAGCGGCTGTGTGCCGGGGTTTAAGGACATCCAGACAGGCCTACCGTGGTTATGCCCGCTCTGCAAGCGCTCTGAGAAGCCCCCTCTGGATAAGGTGCTTCCACTGCTCGCTTCCTTACAGCGGATTCGGATTCGGCTTCCGGAGGGCGATGCCCTGCGATATGTGATTGAGAGAACGGTGCGCTGGCAGCACAAAGTGCAGCAGGTTTCTCCTCCTACACAGCATCTGAATGGCAAAGTGAGCATAATATTTTTGGATATAATTAGTTTGTAACATAAAAGCATATTTTCAGTTGACTTTATATTTGATTAATTCTATTTATATGATGCAGGCAAGACATATTTCTGGGATTGCATCATCTCAGGCAATGGAAGGGAGCAACAGTTCTTTCTACATGTTGCAGCCCTGCATTCCTCTCAATGGTGAGTCAACCACACCTGAAGTTTTTAAATTTACAGTTACAGAGTGGTTGTAAATGTCTTGATGTAAACATTTGGGACTCTGTCATGTGTTGCAGAACTCAGTGCTGAGTTGGAGGAGCTGTTGGTAGAAGGTCTTCTCCTGCAGGTGACGTTACCGGAGCTTCAACAGCTTTATAGCAGCCTGCTTAACAGGTTTTCACCATCCCAGCACTCCATGCAGAGCAGCGAACATGATCACCAGTATCACATTGCTCAAGACAGAAGTCCACCTCACAGGAGCCCCCCGCACAGCAAAGCACAGGTGGGAGAACTCTCAACTTGCTTACTAATCCTTCAGTAGCATTTGCTTTGTAGCATTGTAAATTCCTATGATTTAGACCCAAACTTTTTTGTAAACCCAACCCCTTTGACTTTATTTACTTGAAGTTAATATTTCATTGAACAACACATTTACATGCATATGGTTCTCTGATGATGGTTAATGGTCATATGACATGCAGGTAAACAAAAGTTGTCACAACTGACTTTGTATGCCCCAATTTTGACTTTTTACCATAATGATGACCTTTAGCGCAGATATCAAGCCATAATTAAGATAAACATTTGAAATTGACATGGTTACAAAAGTTGAAGTTATGTCATAATAGTCTGTCATAACTGACTTTTGTTAAAATTATTTCAGAACTATTTATTTAATTACTTAAATTATAAAAAATATATAATTATTTAATTATTAGCTTTTCATCAACAATGGCAATGGGTTCAGTGTGAATAGTCCAAAAATGCAAATTAAATGATAAATAAACTTGAATGTGCTTCAGTACTGAAAAGTATTTCTAAAAAGTTTAATGTAATTCCAAAATGTTTTTATTAACATTTGTCCTATGTTTATATGCTTAGTGTTTTGCTGTTAGCATAGCACACTAACGTCATACAATAAGTCAATTACAAATCGAGTCTCTTCAGTGCTGTTCGTGTGAACTGCTGCCAATGTAGAGTGTTCCAAATCAGTCACTTACGAGGTTACTTCCATAATTGTTGGAATGCTGTCTTGCGAGAAAGCTCACTAGGTTTCAGAACTGATCTTTTGACTGATTTTGATTTGAATTTCCATCTAGGATGTGGTTCCAGAGATCAAGAAGGAATCCGAGAAGGTTGAGAAGAACAGCAAACGGCGTCTAGAGAAAGAGAACGTGGAAGGTCAGCACAGAGACAAGATAAAAAAGCCCAAGAAAAAGAAGCCCAAAATGAACAAAGAAAGGAGAAGAGAGGAG
Source organism: Leuciscus leuciscus (assembly GCF_965113295.1). Taxonomy (NCBI): domain Eukaryota; kingdom Metazoa; phylum Chordata; class Actinopteri; order Cypriniformes; family Leuciscidae; genus Leuciscus; species Leuciscus leuciscus. The sequence continues at coordinate 12,463,706 of NC_138747.1, read as the reverse complement.
AAACGAACCACCTCCCCTGCCAACTCCCTTTCTGACCCATCGTATTCAGACGACTCTGAGGAGGATTGGTCTGTGTGCTCGGCAAAGCGATGCCAACAGCCAGAAGGAAACGAGGTTAGCTTTAGCACAGTTGGAAGTGCTTGGTTTTGTTTTCTAATCCAGTGCATCATTCTTGCTAATATATTTGGGTTCTATTTTTGTGACTCTTGCCTGCATGAATATTTATTGTTTTTTTGGTCTTCCTCATAGGTAAACTGGGTCCAGTGTGATGGCAGCTGTAACCAGTGGTTCCACCAGGTTTGTGTGGGAGTGTCTGCTGAGCAGGCTGAGAATGAGGACTACATCTGCGTCAGCTGCGCTATAAACGATTTGACAGAATGAGGACCAAAATCATGTTTTTTCAAAGGATAGTCAAAAGGCTCCCCGTTTTGCACATAAGTTACAGCACCAAGAATGCACCAGAGATCATCCTCTTATTGATTCCCGCTTCCCCTCTGCTCCCTTGGTGCTACTGCCTTCTTGATAGGACTGTTAACAAAAATCTGTATGATTATCCGCTTTTTGTTTTGTATTTTTGAAGATTTCCTTCTATAACATTTTTTTTCTTCTTCTCTAGAGAACGTGATGCATAGATGTACCTCAGGGGTTTCCATCCCATAAATGCAAAACGATGGGGAACTTAAGTTTCCCCAAATGTATTTGTTCATATTTATTGTTTGGTTTTTTCTCTCCCCAGTCACCTTTAGAGAATTTCTAACGTGAAATTATCAATCTGGGCTATTTACACCAAATAATATTAATTGGACTAAACAAAATGGTCTAAAATTATTTTTGGAACCCGCTGTTTTGGTACATGTGTCTAATAATATAAAATATTATTTATTTATCCCAGCAATAAGTTGGCTGGTTACCCTGATTTTCAGTAGCTTGAGATCTGCTCTGATCTGTTGCTTGATGCATTAGAAGTGTTGTACAGAATCCTAATGTAGGTTGTCAGACAAAAGAGATGTAGCAGGCTGAAGAAAAAACTGTGTGAAATATACTTTGTGATGTATAATGTGGCTTTCTTTAAAACTCAAAACAGATCTTTCCGATGTTAATTCAGTTGTGGAATAAAATGGTTTGTTCTCACCTATAAATACTTACCTACTTCTGTTATCATGAACCTTTCTTGTCTTTATTTGTGTGCAACTTCTGTGTGGAATAGCACAAATCAAACACGTTGATGCCTCGTACTGAGCATCAGGTGGCGACAAAGTAAAAAAAAAAAGAAAAGTCGGTTCAGTGTAGTTGTTCAACCTCCATTCCTGTGGATGGAGCCATTATGGTCATGATAGCGGCAATGATTCGCGAATGGCAACATTTCGTCGTTTAATAGTCCCTCCCTAAACGTGCATTGGCGCGCTGTGCATCCTTCCGTCGGGTCCCCGGTCATCTCTCCGTGAGCCTCAGCAAAACAGGCAAAAATATGGCGGGTATGAGCGCTTCGGGTCCCGGCCCGGTTTCGACTCTCGACCAGGTGGATAAAGGACTGAAGGAGACTCTTATAGACGCGCTGAACGCCATTCTGTCGCCGGTGCAAGAAGTGCGTGCTGCGGCTGAGGAGCGTATTAAAGTGTTGGAAGTGACGGAGGGTAAGAACTGACGTGAGATGCTGCCACAACATGAATTTCACCATGTGAAGTGCACATTTTCACACACTGGCATTCCTGAGCACACGCCTTTTCATTTTAAACGAACGTTTGTCAATTTTATGATGTTTCTTGAACGTGTTCATCCATGTACGCGCGCTGAATTTGCTAACATGTTGGATTGAATTGAAGAGGCAAAAGCATGTGCAGCCAGCATGTTCCCGCATTTATAGTGCTTGTATTGTAGAGACATGTGAAAAGATTACATGTGTGGGGTTCGGTTCTGTCCGTCTATATTTAGTCAGTTTCACTTTTAAACTCACATGACGGTAATTTCGTTTGGTAAATACGCGTTATGTTTGTGAGAATATCTGTTAAGATTCTAAGTTCACTTCTAAGAAATCAACATTCTGTCATGTAAAGTTACTCAATCTCATGTTGTTCCAAACCTGTTTGACTTATTTATGTGGGTGTTAGAGACTGACATCCTTCGTAACCATTCACTTTAATTGCATACTTTTTTCATACAGTAAAAGTGAATGGTGATTGATGTTTATGTTCCCCGGGAGAATAAAAATCTCCTCAGAACAGTAAATGATAGTTTTTGGGTGAACTAGTTAACGTTAGCCGTTCAAGTTTCCTAATGCCAAGTTTTTTTTATTATTATTTTTACATACTACTTTCTTATTTCATAGTTTTATTTATTTCCTCCTGTGAATGAAATACATCACTTCCTCATCCTATGGTCACTTTAGGTTTGGTTTCTCTTCTAGTGTCTCTATAGTACAATTAACTTAGCTCTGAATAACCACTTTCATCAAGGTTACATCACCCTTCTTTTTTTTTCTTCAAATTTTTTGGGGACTGGGTGTGAGTCAGTAGCATTGACCAAAATGTACGAGTTTAAGAAGTAATGCTTGAAAACCTGGTATGAATTGACCACTAATCTGAATATTAGTGAGGATGTGACCCCCTCATTGTATGGTGGTTATGACCCATTCACTCATTTTGATTCAGTTTCAAAGCAAGAGACAAACCAGGGCTCAAAAATGCCAGAGAATTGTTTTAAACAAAAGTTTGATTATTCCATTATTCTCTTTTAAGCCTATTAAACTACTCACTATTCATTTTCTTACAGTGTCTGGCAAATGGTATTCTAGCAGAGCTCTTAATGTTGAATTTTGTTATCTTTTGCATACTTAGCTACTTGATTTTGATTGAATTTTATTTTAAAAAAATTACAGCCATAATTATTCATATTGCGATTTAATTTTTTATTTTATTTTTTCAGTTTAAAAGTTTGAGGTCAGTAATATTTTTTTAATGTTTTTTAAAAAAGGAAACTCTTATGCTCACCAAGGCTACATTTATTTGATGAAAAATACAGTGGAAAATATTGTATATTATTATTATAATTACTCCAGTCTTCAGTGTCACATGACCCTACAGAAATCCTTCTAATATGCTGATTCGGTGCTCAAGAAACATTTCTTATCAATTTTGAAAACAGTTGTGCAGCTTAATATTTTTGTGGAAACCGTGATACTTTTTTGGGGTTCTTTGATAATTCGAAAGGTCTAAAGAGCAGCATTTATTTGAAATAGAAATCTTTTGTAACATTATAAAAGTTTTTTCATGTCACTTTTGATCAATCTAATGAATCCTTGCTAGTATTTGTCTTTTGCCGTTCAAAAATTGTCTTTTGAACGGCAAGTTTTTTTGTTTTTATTAGAAAAAATAAATCTTCCCACATAAAGTTTGCCCTTGAAAATCAGTCACTGGCTGTGGCCTCTCTCAGGCTACTGCTGTGTGTTGCGTGTCAGCAGTAACATTGTCTCTTGGCCACCAGCCTCTCATTGAGTTAAATCCATGGATGATAAAAGATATGGCAGTGCTGTGTTGCTGTGAATGAAGCGTACATTAGACATGTGTCTTTGATTGTACTTACTTTGCTTCTAATGCATTTTTGGGCCCAACTTGATAACTTATATTGTTGGTTCTTTGTACTACACTTATATTAATTTGGTTTTGATTTGCTTCTGGTTGTTTTTGGCTCCCTGTAGAAAATGACACACTATTTTTGCACCTGTTTTATAGAGTTTGGAGTTCACCTTGCAGAGCTCACTGTCGACCCACATGGAGCACTTGCTATACGCCAAGTAAGACTTAGTTGACATCTAGATATTTTCAGCAATAATCAATGGAAAAACAAGTATTTGATTGTTATGGTTACATTTGCTTAATTTCTTTTCTATGTATCTGTTGTAGTTGGCCTCTGTCATTCTGAAGCAGTATGTTGAGACCCATTGGTGCGCCCAGTCAGAGAAATATAGACCCCCAGAGACGACCGAATGGGTTAGAGACGCGTATTTATGTCTGGATGTTTTAGAGTATTGGAGATGTGGCATTATGTTAATTTGCTTCCCATGTCCTTTTCTGTTCAGGCCAAAGCTGCGATCCGTGAGCTGCTTCCAGGTGGTTTGCGGGAGGCCATCAGTAAGGTGCGCTCCAGCGTGGCCTACGCCGTGTCGGCTATTGCACACTGGGACTGGCCTGAAGCTTGGCCCGGGCTCTTCAAGCTCCTCATGGACATGCTGGCCAGTGGGGATGTTAACGCTGTACACGGCGCCATGAGGGTCCTCACTGGTAATGACTCCAAGCATCTATGACTCTTTCTTAAGGCCCTTTCACACCGGACACGTATCGAAAAAGCTAAACGAATAAGCAAATAGTTCGCGTCAAAACCATTCACATCAGCCGGGACGCGAATTTGCGACGTCTGTGACGTTCAGAGCTTCAACATTCCAAAACTTTCGCGCCGACAGCTTCATCATCATCATCCAGTGAAGACGAGCCTGAAGGGGTGTATGCTAATGTCCACTTTTAGTTTCCTTTTCCTCTCTCCTTTTTCTCACATAGGTGTCCCTGAGGTTTTTCCCAGTTTTTTTGCGTCTTCAACTAAACACAGTGCGTTTTGTAATGTCAATACACATTACATGTAACACACGAAGTAACAAGTTAAAATCATTCAACTGGAAACTGTAGACATCACACAAAGAATGTATAGTATACTAAAAGCATAAAATAGTCTCACTCCATTTTGTTACATGTTCAAAGTAAACGCGGTCTCTGTCTCTATCTTTGACGATAATAGTGTTCGCTTTCTATCCCAAATGTAGTTTAGCCTGCTAGCCTACACAGCACAGGACTATACAACGACTAAGGGCCCGTCCACACGGAGACGCGTTTCGCTGTATACGTATACATTTTTTATCGTATAGGCGTTTCGTCCACACGGATCCGGCGTTTTCGGAGACTGAAACCGCTATTTTTTGAAACCGGGTCCCAAGGTGGATAAATCTGAAAACGCCGCCCTTGCGTTTTCGTGTGTACGGCCAATCCGTACATTTTGTGAAACGATGATGTCATCACACCAAGTGTCAACTAGTCAAGACACCGTTAAGTCACAGCAACTACATTTATGGTTTTTCATATTGTACTACATCGTTTTGAGTCGGTTTCAGTGGTTTCGTGTGTACGCAGATATTTCTTGAGACGACGCCGTGTTTACGGAATTTTTTTTTTGAACGGGGGAAAAAAAAAATCGGATAGGGAAAGCTCTGGCTTCGTGTGGATGTGGCCTATAACTATCACACAACATACTCACAGTCGAGATAACCGAGTTGGTTGGCAATGCTACGCCACACATTGTCTTTCAAATCGTTGTCCTTGTAGCATGTGATTGGCTGAAGCCTTTTCTGTCGGTGCAAAAGTAAAAAAAATCGGCATCGAAGCAGATTTTTTTTTTTCGCCGCAGCACATTCGCATTCGGTGTGGAAGCACTCATTACACAAACAGCTAATAAAAAAATAAAACCATTGCGCGAATTATTCGTGCGTCAAAATCGCGTCCAGTGTGAAAGGACCTTTACAGTCACAACAAGTGACTATGTTTTTGCATTGATATATAGCAACATATCATTGTGTTTCATAGAATTTACACGAGAGGTGACGGATGTGCAGATGCCTGATGTTGCACCTGTCATTTTGCCTCAAATGTACAAGATTTTTACCATGGCAGAGGTATTATATTCAGCTTAAAAACACAGTACAGTCCATGCTTTTGAGACAATCATGTGTAAACACTTGTGTTCTGTACTTACTGTTGCAGGTTTACAGTATTCGCACACGATCCAGATCAGTTGAGATCTTTACCACGTGCGCCAATCTCATCTGTGCGATTGATGAAGTAGCAAAGGTAAGCTCATAGACAAACGGGTATTATAGCATTTATTAATCTTGGTTAATGTTAATTTCTACATATCACTACCATACAAAAGTTTGGGATCAGTAAGATTTTTTTAATTATAATTTTTTCCTAACTAATTCAACTTTGCCATCACAGGAATAAATTACATTTAAATTACAAATTACAGTAAAATATATTAAAATAGAAGTTCAGCTGATTAACATTTGTTAAAGTATTACCATTAAACATATTAAGTAGTTAACTGACATTTTGAAACCGTTGTTTTTGATTCTAGGGTGCTGCCAATACTCTGATCTTCCCGGTGGTGCAGCAGTTCACAGAGGCCTTCATACAGGCTCTGCAGATCCCAGACGGACCCACTTCAGATAGTGGCCTGAAAATGGAAGTGCTCAAGGTGACTAGCTGTTCCATCATGCAGAAAAATACTTTTTTCCCCTCATGATGTAATTGTAATTATGTATTGTTATGTCTTCATAGGCAGTGACGGCTCTCGTGAAGAACTTCCCCAAACCTATGGTGTCCTCCATGCAACAGATTCTACCTATTGTGTGGAACACATTGACAGAGAGCGCCTCCTTATATCCAGTCATTGACAGCTTTTACCACTTGTTTAACCTATTGCCATTAATATCTTAGACACATCTGACGTTTTTATTGGTACCACAGTCATTTCAATAACAGATTCAAGTACTTTTCTTGACCAATCATGTACTTATGTGAGAACTGAAGTCAACTACACAGAAGAAGTGGATGATCCAGTTGACTCTGATGGTATGTGGCACTAGATTTTGTAATTGATCGTCATTATTTAGATTGGTTTAGTAAGCACTGAGCTCTGTTAATTCATTGTCAATGTCACAGGTGAGGTCCTTGGCTTTGAGAACCTCGTCTTCAGCATCTTTGAGTTTGTCCACACACTGCTGGAAAACAAGAAGTTCAAGAGCACAGTGAAGAAAGCTCTACCAGAGCTTATATATTACATCATCCTCTACATGCAGATCACGGAGGATCAGGTTTGTGGGCGGTGTGAGTGTGTGTCTTAAGTCTTTCTTTATAGCTTTTATCTTCACGTTCTCATCTGTCTCGCAGATCAAGGTATGGACTGCCAATCCGCAGCAGTTTGTTGAGGATGAGGATGATGATACGTTCTCTTATTCGGTCCGGATATCAGCACAGGATCTGTTGCTGGTGAGAGCACAGAGAGTTTCTTTGTGGGTGTTTGATTATTTTCCCTCCTTTATATCTAATGTATCCTCTCGTCCATCAGGCTGTGGCTGCCGAGTTTCAGAATGAGAGCGCTGCTGCTTTAGCGGCGGCTGCAACACGACACCTCCAAGAGGCAGAGCAAGCCAAGAACGCTGGCAGTGAACACTGGTAAAGAGAGAAAACACATCCTCTGTCACAACCAATCTTTGTCTTTAAGTGGGTTGCTTTACATCAATATCTCTCCATTGATATGCAGGTGGAAGGTGCATGAGGCTTGCATGCTGTCCCTGGGTTCGGTCAAGACCATCATCACAGAGAATGTAAAGAACGGTCGTGTGCAGTTTGACATGCATGGATTTCTCGCCAATGTCATCCTTGCTGACCTCAATTTACCAGGTAACCTTCTTGTACATTTTAATTTTGATCTTACGTCTGTATATGGCCTGAGAGTAATGACAGGATCTGATCTGCATGTTATTCAATTCCCAGCAGCCTCTCCATTCCTGTTGGGTCGGGCCTTATGGGCAGCCAGTCGCTTCACTGCAGCGATGTCCCCAGAGCTCATTCAGCAGTTCCTACAGGCCACTGTGAGTGGTTTACATGAGAGCCAGCCACCCTCTGTTCGGATCTCAGCTGTGAGAGCTATCTGGGGGTAAGACTTTTATTTCCAGTTTCTCATGTGTAGGGTTTAATAATTTGCACACATCTGTATGCTGTTCCATTATTAAATTTTTATTAGAACAGAGAATGGTTGAATGCTTACCTTAGCAAAAGAACCACAAAGATAAAGGCTTTTTTTTTTGTGGTATTTATTCTTTAGGAGCGAATAAAGGCTTGCTTGGTTTACTTCTAAGCAGAAAGCTTAATCGGTTCTACACACTGAGCACTGTCGTGTATTTTTTACGTGATCTCTTATGTTTTTCACAGGTATTGTGATCAACTCAAGCTGTCGGAGAGTACCCACGTCCTGCAGCCGTTCCTGCCCAGTGTCTTGGAAGGGCTGGTGCAGCTCGCGGCTCAGTTCAGCTCTGAAGTTCTCACTTTAGTCATGGAAACCCTATGTATTGTTTGCACCGTGGATCCGGCTTTCACCACGAGTGCTGAGAACAAGATCTGCCCGCTCACTATTGCCATATTTCTTAAGTACAGTAATGGTAAGATCATTTTATAATTATTTAATTTTATGGTCAACATCCAGTATCATTTGCCTTGTAGATTAGATTACTCGGGGCTTGTTTTCTTTTCTCTTTCTGTTAGATCCAGTTGTTGCATCTTTAGCGCAGGACATCTTCAAGGAGCTTGCCCAGATTGAAGCCTGCCAGGGACCCATGCAAATGCGCCTCATTCCTACTCTCGCCAGCATTATGCAGGCACCGCCTGATAAAATCCCATCTGGCCTTTGTGCTGTAAGATAAACTTCTCATTTTTGTTCTACCTCCATTTATGAACTCTTTTCTGTAAGTAATACATATTTTTCTGTTCTTGCAGACATCCATAGATATCCTTACTACAGTTGTTCGTAACACTAAGCCCCCTCTGTCAGACATGCTTGTGTGCCAAGCTTTTCCTGCGGTGGCCCAGTGCACCCTCCGCACAGATGACAACACCACAATGCAGGTAGCATCAGTTTCCTAAAAACAAAAATCTGTTATATCTTTTCAGAGTCCTCATGTCAGTTGTTATCTAACTCAGATCATTGCTGATTTTCCCAGAATGGTGGTGAATGCTTGAGGGCCTATGTGTCCGTGGCGCTGGAGCAGATTGCCCAGTGGCAAGATGAGCAAGGCCACAGTGGCCTGTGGTATGTCATGCAGGTTGTCAGTCAGCTCCTGGACCCTCGCACGTCTGAGTTCACCGCTGCTTTTGTAGGTCGTCTGGTGTCCACTCTCATTACCCGGGCTGGCACTCAGTTGGCTGACCAGCTGGACCAAATACTGCGTGCTATTCTCAGCAAGATGCAGCAGGCCGAGACCCTCAGTGTGATGCAGGTATTTTTTTTAGGGCTGTCAATCTTAATTTGTTGACTTTAAATGTCAATAAATATGTTTAACAGTCGTTTTAACACCATTCATGACATTCATTCATTGTTTTCATCAACACCAGATCTAAATTTATTATTATTTATTTTTATTTTATATATACATTTTTAAGTGTTTTGTTGCATCTTATTTCATTTTTGAAAGACTCACGCCCATCATATTTGGAGGTCATTGTTGTCAAGTTTGGAATAACCCTGTAATTGTCAAGAAATAACCCATTTTCATCGTCATGGAAAACCTGGAAGTATCAGTGAATTTTAAAATTGTGTTTTCCAGGACTGAAAAAGTAATGAAATGTAAAATCGTGGAAATTTCAAAAATGTTTCATCAGCTATTAAGCCATAAATGTTTAATTCAGCAAATTGTTCTATTGATTCAGTTCTTTTCAATGAATTGGTCAAAACCGTTTGCAAAATGGTCTGAATATTCATAAATGAATCAGCATGAAACAAAAATGGGTAAATCCTACCCTTTATTTGTAGTTAGCATGTTAGAACATTCAGTTCCTTGAAAGGAAAGAAACCAGAATAATAATAGTAAATGTTTGGTACCATGGTGCTAGGATACTGCTGAACCCGAATGCAGGTGTGACATGATGTAGCAAAGGCACAGAAATAGCACCCACTTAATAAACTGCAATTTTACTTTTCAGCAAGTTATAGATGTCTGCTTGTTTTTGCGTATTGAACATTATTTTTCTTGCATGACAGATAATTCTGAAGCTGGGTGCTCAAATGAAGTGTGAAATATGTCCTCTTTATTCATTTGTCAGTCCCTGATCATGGTTTTCGCCCACCTGGTCCATATCCAGTTGGAGCCCCTTCTGGAATTCCTATGTAGTCTTCCAGGTCCCACAGGGAAACCTGCCCTAGAGTTTGTCATGGCTGAGTGGATGAGTCGCCAACATCTGTTCTATGGCCAGTATGAAGGCAAAGTCAGGTGAGGGTTTCCAATCTCGTCTCCAGTGTGTTTGAAGGAATTGTACAGCTTGCATTGAAATAACACTGTAATCACTCTGTCCACAGTGCTGTCGCCTTGTGTAAACTCCTCCAGCACGGTTTTAATACAAATGACAAACGCCTCCAAGATATAGTCGTCAAAGGAGATGAAATTTTTAATCCAGACGAGGGAATTTGTACACGTTCTAAATCGGCCAAGAGTAAGTAAACGACCTCTTAAACTGCCAAATTAATAATTGTTATTGCCTCAGATATCTGATCAATCTGCTCCTCTCAGACCCACAGCGGTGGACCAACATTCCTTTGCTGGTAAAGATCTTTAAACTCATCGTCAATGAACTGTCTTCTGTGGTGGAGGCTAATGCAAATAGAGCAAATCCAGCAGATTGGAGCCAAGGTATTTATGTGGTTGATTTAAATATTTACCCCTAGTATTAGTATTAATTGATTAATTTGAATAGTGGGCAATCTTAAGTTTTGTAATTCTTGCTTTGCAGACTCTGCTGGAATGTGGGATGATCTGGCGGAGGAAGAGGACGATGATGATGATGAGGAAGATGAAGGACTAGCTGGACAGCTTCTGTCTGATCTCATTGCCTCAAACAAATATGGTAAAAATTCATGACCAACATAGGCTTACATTTTCATTTTTCCATTCTAATATTACATGTATGTATTTGGCTTCATCCAAAGTGACTTGAATTGTATTTAGTTTTTATATATTTCCAGTTAGTAATTTGTGTTTTAACTTTTCAGTTAGTTGCCAACATTTCAAATTTTTATTGAATGTAATTTTTTCAGCAAACATTGTTTTTATTTCAATTAACAAAAACGTTTTCAATAGTTTCAGTTTTAGTTTACAATAATAACCCTGCTTCACATCTTTTGCAATGCTTCTGTGTTGGACAGACATTAGCCGTTCTGTACACGCTCCGCTTTGTTAGTGAAAAAAAATACAAATTCTTACAAATTCTACAAATAAGCCATTGTATAACAGTTATTGTAATTTCCCCATAGACGATGATTATTATGAGGATGATGATGATGAAGATCCAGATGCTCTGAAGGATCCCATATATCAAATTGACCTTCAGGTGAGTCATTTTGTGATTCAAAACACAGTATTTCTGTAACACAGTGTAGACTTCATATCTTCATCTCTTATTAATATGCTGTTAAATGATTCTAGTGTTTCTCTCCACGTCTTTCTCCACAGGCTTATCTGACAGATTTCCTAACCCAGTTTGCTCAGCAGCCTTGCTATAGCATGTTTTCAAGCCACCTGAATGAAGTAGAGAGAAGAGCCTTGCAGTCCATTGGTATATGACCTGTATTCCCACCCAACATCGGCTCCTTGTCCTTTGTTTCCGTCTTTACCACTCAGTCATCTTTTCTTCAAACTTGAACATTTGAGTGGCCTCGGATTGCCTTTCGGACGACGCTCTTGATCCACAACCCAAAAGAGGACTAGAGTAAAGGTTTACGTGCCTCTCCCTGCGTTTTATTAAGGGAAGGAATGGACTAGGATTGATTCCTGTGGATGTTAAATGAGAAGGGCGTGAGGAGCAGCTTCTTGGCGTCCCAGACAGGACTGTGTGGTTGCATTTGTATCGGATGTCAAAACACTACTGTGCTTTGATAGACCTGTCTGGTATGATGAATGAATTTTTTGCAAAGGGACTGGTAACGGTATAGGAACAATTTAAAATGATCAATTGTCCATTTGTACCTTCTCACTTTACTAAATCATGATGGTTACAAAATCTTTCTGTAGAGGAAGGAAAAAGACTTCTGGCAGATGATTAATTAATCTTTGAAAAAAGTTGGAACTGTTGGCGGCCTTATTAAAATATTCCACGTCGTTTGTCATTACGTGGTCTCATGAGCATGGTCTTTATGGCTACACAGTGTTGGGTGAGCATGAAGAATTATATGGTGTTACAATGGTGATCTTACAGTCTTATTAGCAACACTGTCTCCACTTGATTATGAGAAAAATGTCAAAATAAAAGGCCTGTTATGGTCTAATTTTAAGTGTATTAAGTTTCGAAAAGGTTTTGTAGATTTAGACATCTGTATGACACTATTTTATTTTTTTACCGTAAAAAAAACCAAAAAAAAAAAACTTAATTTATCTATATTCCCTCTGAAATATATATTGCTAACACTTTACAATAAGGTCTTATTTGTTAACATTAGTTAATGCATTAGCTTAAAGGGATAGTTCACTTTGAAATTAATTTATGGTATGTTTTAGCTTACCTCAAGGGCATCCAAGATGTAGGTGTCTTTTTTTCCGCAGTAGTTTCAATTTAGATATTTTTAGGCCAAACCGTTCTTGTCTGTCAGTCATATAATGCAGGTCTATGGTCATTATCTCAAAACACAAGCACAGAGTCCAAATTGAAACAATTCCCCGTCGTCCAAATTAAACAATTCCCCATCGTAAGTACACATTGATGGCCTAAGACACGAAACGAGCGGTTTGTGTGAGAAAACGAACAGTATTTATATAGTTTTTACCGCTTATACACAGCCATGTCCGAGTGATCTGATCTGACGTGTACGCAGACTGGTGCATAGATATATACACACTAGATGTCGCCTCGTCTACGGCAGTTCATTGGAACGAATGTCTTTAAGGCGACATCTAGTGTATATATCTATGCACCAGTCTGCGTACACGTCAGATCAGATCACTCGGACATGGCTGCGTATAAGTGGTAAAAACTATATAAATACTGTTCGTTTTCTCACACAAACCGCTCGTTTCGTGTCTTAGGCCATCAATGTGTACTTACGATGGGGAATTGTTTAATTTGGACGACGGGGAATTGTTTCAATTTGGACTCTGTGCTTGTGTTTTGAGATAATGACCATAGACCTGCATTATATGACTGACAGACAAGAACGGTTTGACCTAAAAATATCAAAATTGAAACTACTGCGGAAAAAAAGACACCTACATCTTGGATTCCCTTGAGGTAAGCTAAAACATACCAAAAATTAATTTCAAAGTGAACTATCCCTTTAAGTGAACTGACAATGAGCAATATATTTAAAGCATTTATTTATTTGTTTATGTCAGTAGAAGTATTGTTCATGTTAGTTCACAGTGCATTAACTAATGTCAACAAAAATCAAGTTGTATTATCAAATGTAAAAATTAGCATGAAGATTAGTAAATGCTGTAGAAGTATTGTTCATTGTTATTTCATGTTAACAAATCAAACCTTGTTGTTATTGATTATTTTGCATCGGTTATTGTTATTTGCCGGATGCAAAACATTTTTGTAACTACATTATCGTTAGGATATTGGTTATAAACATGCAAATGTCTTATATGGCTTATTCCATTACAAAGCATTGTTTTGTTAAAAACAAATCTAAACTGTCATGACGTAAAGGCCAAGTATCCCATACTCGGAATTTGTCCTCTGCATTTAACCCATCCAAGTTAGTGAACACACATTAGGTGCAGTGAGTTGTGAACACACACACACACACACACACACACACCCAGAGCAGTGGCATCTGGCATCAGTTTTGTTTATAAAAAATGTTAACTCAGAAAATATGGAGTTTATCATAGGCCACAACAATTATTTACAAAATTATTAAATTATAAAGTTTTAATTGGCATGTTTTTTTTAGTACACCTACCACCGTAGTGGCACTCTTTACTTGACATTAATTTACACATTTTAAGATTTTAGATTTATTTTTTATTATTTACTACTTTGTATATAACTTGATTTGTAACTGACCATTATGAAAATAATATATAACATTTTGAGTCACAGCGCAAAAAAACACTGAACCGCATATCACATTTAGAGTTTATATGTATACACTGCCCTTCAAAAGTTTGGGATCGGTAAAAAAATTTATGTTTTTAAAAGAAGTCTCTTATGCTCACCAAGGCTGCATTTATTTGATAAAATAATTAAATGATTAAAAAAAACAGTAATGTGAAATATTACAATTTTAAATAACGGTTTTCAATTTTAATATTTTTTAAAATGTAATTTATTCCTGTGATGCAAAGCTGAATTTTCAGCATCATTACTCCAGTCTTCAGTGTCACACGATCCTTCAGAAATCATTCAATTCAATACAATTTTCAATCAATAAATGCAGCCTTGGTGAGTATAGGCTATAAGAGACTTATTTTAAAAACATTTAAAAAATCTTAATTATCCCAAACTTTTGAATGGCAGTCTTTATTGTGTGTGTGTATATATCTATATCTATCTATCTATCTATCTATCTATCTATCTATCTATCTATATATATATATATATATATATATATATATATATATATATATATATATATTAGTAAAATGGGTAACATTTTTAGATATAAGTCCAGCGTGTGCAGGATGATTGATGACACAGACATCAGCCAGTGTTATTATAGGAAATAAATAAAACATTTGCTAAATTAGTTGTTTTACATATTTAAATGCATTTAATTATATGAAACATAACACTTGTTTTCAGAAACGATATAGCGTAGTCTGTACATATAGGCTAATGTGAATGAATGTATATCTCCAGAAGTGTGAACTGCTACAGGAGTCCAGGGGCTCCATTTTCCCCTCATGGAATTTCGCGCGTCTGATGCACTACAACAATTACACACAGCAACGGTTAATCTCCGGAATAATTATCTTCCTTTTCCCGTCTTAGTTTGAATACAACACTTCATCCCGGGGAAATGAACGTCCTTTAATTTATTTCATCTATGAGGAGGCTGGTACTGGACGTTTGGCGTCGGGCGTGTAGCGTCACGGGCGGTGTGTCATTCCACACAGATCGTATGTTGATCACGAAGCCGCTTGATTCAGAGCTTCGTTTTCTGCGAGACGTGGCAAATATTATAATTTGAAGGTTTCCTTCTTTTCAAAGGATGCAAATGTAACCATTTTTGTCTGGTATAACGGATAGTGTTCTGGAAGCAGGATGTCCTTCTACGCCGTCATTATACCGGTCCTCTATATTATTTTCTCGGCTTGGCAGGGTAAGACGATATTGTAGTTTCTTCATAGGCCTCATTGCTGCAAATATTTACTTGTACATGTTTTTGTTTTTTTGTTATAAGGTAACATTATTATTATTTGAGTAATATAATGCTTCTTGCTGACGACGATGTCATGTGTAGCTTTTATATAATGCAACTTACAAGTAACATTGCTGCTACAATGTCAATTTCTATAGCAACAGCTCTCAAACCCCTTAGATTTGCAAGTTCACATGAGGCTGCATTTGTTTTCTTCTGTATTTTGTGTAGGTAGGTCATTCACTGCAGAACCAGTAAAAGCTAATCCAAGTTGAGACCTTGAAGCAAGTGGTTAACTGACCTACATTTAAAATACTGCTACTGAATATGAAAACAAAGATGCAATTTCTGTAATAAATAAATCAAATGAAAAAATATATTTTAAGATGTATTGTAAGATTACATCTTGAAAAAATTTATGTAAGAAATTACTTTCTTTACTTTAGTTATTTGGTTAGTTGAGTGAGCATCTTAGGAGTTAACTAATCATGAATTAATGTGCTTATTGTGCTTCATTAATATTTCATTAATTGTCCCACCTGTGCATTTAGGCCATTATCATGAATGTTTAGTATATATGTATGTAGTAGGCTTGTGGCCAAAAAGTGATGTCCGGTCTAGGAAAATTGACATCTTCACCCTTTAAAAAAGTTGTAGAAAATGTTATAAACACGTTGTGTACTCAATTGCATGCCAATTTATGTGGACACTTTTAGGCCAGGCTGTCATACAAAGAAATTATGAACTAAAACAAGAAAGAACCAACAAAATGATTACTGATTATGTTGTTCTCAAAGTAGCCTGTGCTTTTTAACTGTGCACAGTAAAATAAAACCTAGGCTATATTTTTAAAACCTAAAATATTTATATAGCCTATATGTTATTGTATATTAAGTGTAACCACCTTCAAATTTTTCCCATTATTTTGTAGTGTTTTGCTATATTTATTAACACTATTTTTGTATTATTACTTTCAGTGAGTGCAGATGAGGACTGCTTGTGGTATGTGGACAAAAATGGCACTTGGCACAATGGCTTTGACTGCCCACTCATAACGTTCTGCTGTGGGAACTGTCACCGCCGTTACTGCTGCCTGGATGGCTTCAAGATGATCACAGAGGCGGGACAGAAGCGCTGCATGCTGTTCCATCTCAGGTACATTTTTCAAGATTCTAGATTATTGACCGCTTGACCACTAGGGTTAAGTAGTAATGGTGTCTCAGACATCTTTTTGTTTACTGTTTCTTTTCTAGTCAATCTAGTCAAATCTAGTCAAATTCAGTGGTTGATGGCTGACCCTTCTATCCCATTCACTTCCATTGTATGGGACACTGTAACCAAGATTTTTACAACATTGCTACACATGCTGTTGATTGAGCTTAACTTTGAATATTCCATATTCCTGTAGGTTTTCTATCTTCTGCAAAAAAATTTTACATTTTGTTGCAGTACTGCATCCATATTCTTGCACTAAAACACACATCCACCTGTATAAATTGCATTTATTTTGAATGGTCCTTGCCTTTACGATGCCAATTGTTTCATATACTACACAAGGTTTAAATGCTTTAAATTATTATACATGTGTTTACAACTTAAGAATTATGTTATTGTCCATTGTTGTAATATTGTTTTACTTTTTTCAATTTAAAATAATAGGCTTCTGACAGTGATTGCATTCATTCGAAATATTTTTTTAAAGTGCATGTCCACTAATGTACTTATTGAAACATACTGGTGTAATCAGGCATTATGAGAAATAGCAAGTACTCACTCCATTCGCCTCATACATTAAGTTAATGTTTACACACAGTAGTTTAATAATATCATTACATTTCACTGCCTGAACACGAAAATATAAACAAGGCTGTTCACGCAGCCGCATCTTTCTCATAGAGTTTCAAAGCAGAATGACAATAGACAAGTGTACGTCATGAATGAATATTTTGAGGAGATCTGTCCGCAGAAGCAAGCCATGATGAATAGCTGATTTGTACGGAGGCATCTGATGACCGAGCTAAACTGGAATTTGTGAATGTTTTTAGCCCGGAGCAATCTGTGTTTACAATGCACAACCTCTCAAGATGGTCACAGTTTGGTTCGCTTTAAAAGGGTCTAAGATCGGTTGGAGTGTTCCCATATGGGCCAGTGAATCACGCTCAGATCCCTGAAAAGGAGTGTGTGTGTAGCCTCGAGAGGCTCATTAATTTCCCATTAGGCCACCAAATAAAACTAATTTGATTTTAAGGAAAGCTGAGCAAAAGTATGACTGTTATAAAATAAATGCTGTTCTTAATGGTGAAGCTGCTAGACCTAAAGGCTTAACTATTTTCTATGAGTTGCTCCCAGAGAAGTCAGATTATTCTAAATTTAAGTTTGATAACACCAGTGAAGTTTTCTGTCCTGCCTCTTTCAGCCCTTCCACTATAGCTGGCATTGCTTCATCGATCCTACTCTTTGTGGCTGCTATAGCAACTATGGTCTGTTGCTTCATGTGTTCCTGTTGTTACCTTTACCAGCGCCGCCAGCAACGTGGCAGAACTCCTTATGAAGGTAAACACAATCATTTCTTTCTCTTCGCAGTCCATCCTGAATTTACTACGTGCTATTTTATTGAAGTACATTTACATGTGAATTAATTAAAAATACAAATAAACAACGTTAAAAATCTGTTTTGTTGCAGAGACACATATTTTATTGTGTCACATATAGAGAAGGTATTATATGTAATATTTAGAATGTATTTTTTCGTTTTGCTGTTTGTTTGCTGTTGCTGTTATTATTATATTATATATTAATTAATATACATTGTTATTACAACTGCTTTAAGTAAATCCAACCTTAACCAGATACAGTACACTCACGTAAACATGGCAAATCGTCATTGTTTATATCGTCGCAAAATGTAAACTATTATCACCCAGTAATATGTTAAAAGTTGTAAAAGTATGTTAAAGGGATAGTTCACTTTGAAATTAAATTTTGGTATGTTTTAGCTTACCTCAAGGGCATCCAAGATGTAGGTGTCTTTTTATCCGCAGTAGTTTCAATTTTGATATTTTTAGGTCAAACCGTTCTTGTCTGTCAGTCATATAATGCAGGTCGATGGTCACTGTCTCAAAGAGCATGCACAGAGTCCAAATTAAAACAATTCCCCATCGTCCAAATTAAACAATTCCCCATCGTAAGTACACATTGATGGCCCAAGACACGAAACGAGCGGTAGCCAATGCGACATCTAGTGTATATATCTATACCTGCCCGCGCTCTCAGATCATTTGGACGCAGCTGTGTTCAAGAGGTAAAAACGATATAAATACTGTTCGTTTTCTCACACAAACCGCTCGTTTCGTGTCTTGGGCCATCAATGTGTACTTACGATGGGGAATTGTTTAATTTGGACGATGGGGAATTGTTTTAATTTGGACTCTGTGCATGCTCTTTGAGACAGTGACCATCGACCTGCATTATATGACTGACAGACAAGAACGGTTTGACCTAAAAATATCAAAATTGAAACTACTGCGGATAAAAAGACACCTACATCTTGGATGCCCTTGAGGTAAGCTAAAACATACCA
Source organism: Leuciscus leuciscus (assembly GCF_965113295.1). Taxonomy (NCBI): domain Eukaryota; kingdom Metazoa; phylum Chordata; class Actinopteri; order Cypriniformes; family Leuciscidae; genus Leuciscus; species Leuciscus leuciscus. Next base: position 12,444,958 of record NC_138747.1, on the reverse strand, counting down.
AAATTTTCAAAGTGAACTATCCCTTTAAAGGTAAAGCAAAATAACCTATTAGGAAATCTCTGGTATTATTCCTGGTCTGGTATTGAGCAGCGTACCCCCATTTAACATCCTTCTATGTACCCTCTCTCTTCCACTTAGACTGCAGTCACACATTTTCATAATATACTGTATGCCCCCTTAAATTGATTTTTCCAGAGCATTTTTTTACCTTTATCAATACCTTTATAACCTGTATTTACAAATAGTTCATTGAATCAATGACTCTCACAATTCTTTCAAAGCCGCAGATTCGTTCACGAATCACTGCTGTGTGTTACAGTTCTGCTGTGGCTTTCGTTGGAACTATTTTATTTAATTTTTTCATTGCAAAATAGAGCTGACAATACTGTGTTTTTCAACTCACTCAGGGTATGTTTTTGTATCGAAGAGAGTTTGAGTCTTGGATCATTCTCCTTGCACAGTCTGTGTCTATATTTGTGTATGGTAGTAAGTGCTAAATCCCCACTTTTACAAAGGTACATTGTCAAGAACGTCAGTAATGTAGCCCAATTTGCTAAGGCAGCAAACGCTGCATGCAACCTATCATGTGCACACTGCTTGTGTGGATGCAGTCAGTTTTGACCGCAAAAGATGAGGTCATTTGATTGGATGTCATGTATTTGACCTTTTATGGCATTTTACCTGTTAGAAATACATGCTCGGTTTTAATGTTATTTTAAGGTGGAGTAGAATTAAATGAACAGCAAAACTCAGCATTTTGTTCACATACCCCCTCTGTCACCTCACTACCCCCAGGGGTACGTTTACTCCAGTTTGGGAACCACTGTGGTATTGCATTGCGTTCTTCATTAGTTCTATGTATTTAACCACCGGCTTCTTATTGGAATACTCTTATTACTCCTGAATAAATTTGCCATGGCTAATTTTCAGAATGCTTAAACTGATTCTTATGAAGAATAAAAATCATTGTTTGCTAACATTAGTCTCAATTTCAGCCCAGCACATTCCAATGGCCAGCTATCCTGTGGAGCATATGTACGACGCTTATGGTAAACCCATTGGACATCCTGATTATCCTGGATTTCCAATGGTACCACAGTATCCAGGTGTCCCTCACCAATATCCTATGATGCACCATGGTCCTTATCCTCCTAATCCTCCTGATGCAGGATACAGTCAAGCAGGTATTCACTTGGCCTCTGTCAGAGATCGCATACCAAGCTCTTAAAGTCACCATGAAATCAAAACTGACAATTATTTATTTCAAGGAATATTGCAGTATTTATACTAAATCATTTATCCATGTACATCATTTTTATTTTTTAACTCATGTGCCCTCATTAACTTTTATTAAAGTAACGTCTGTACTTTGCAACTACATCTCTTCTCTGATGACGTGTTTACTGGCATGAGGGCGGGACAAAATAGCGAACCAAAATGATCCAATCAATTCCTGATTGACAAAATCAAGTCCCACCTTACATTTTTTTTCTTGTTGGAGAAGCCCTTTCACATGGATATACAAGGAAAGAAAAAAACAATTGCTTTAAAAACAAAGGTTCCAAAAAAAGAAAAAAACATTTTTGGTTCTCCAAAGAACCTTTGAGTGAAATATTTCTTAAAATAACCTCTTCACATAAAGTTTTGCTTCATGTAAAGAACATTTTAACAATAATGACATTTTTTCCCCTTTAATGGACCTTTTGTCCAATCCAATGGAAAGGTTCCATGGATGTTAAAGGTTCTTCATGGAACCATTGATGCCAATAAAGAACCTTTTCTTTTTAAGAGTGTGCAGTGGAAATAAAAACACCACATTTGTATATAATAGCACACAGAATCAGAAAGCTTTTCACTGAACTGTGTTATTGTTGTGTTTTCAGCTCCTCCACCATACTCCCCTCCCCAATACCCAGGGCACTGAAAGAGCTGGAGTCCCTCAGCGAGAAGAAGATAACCCACACAATGGGTGATGAAGAGGGCCCATGCTTGTTTGGAATCCCTTGTATGAGAAGCGGTTAAAAAAAAATATTTATGTTATTTATTTCTTGATTAGTTTGTGGAGTGAAGCATGAACTGACTTCGGAATCGCCTCATGCCGTCGGAGTGTTTTCTTGTTTGATGTACAGCTTTCACGTTTCACTAATCAACAAGACTCTTCCCACTTAAATCCAGCAACTCTGTGAACTAAAAGACTGCTTTAAATTTGCCATTAACATTTTGTTCAAACTCTCTGAAATGGACCGTTAAATATGACTGTCCTGCAGAAGAGACTGGCTGACAGTTCTGACTTATCCAGGATATCATTCTCTGGTCCGCCAAATAAGAAGCAGCGTGTGACATTTGCACTTTATTCTGCAATAGACATGCTTAGCTGTCTCTCCCTGCTTGTTTGTTCAAAATTTATTTATTTTACTGCTAATCTGAGCATGTCATGTGCATCAACACCAAATCATGCTGTACGCTTTTCATGTCTTAGGTGTCTTATAGACAGTTAACATGCGGACATGAGACATAGATGTCTTATAGACAGTTAACATGCAGTATGTAAATAGGAAAGAACTTACATTAAGAAAGAATTTCTTGTTTCATACCATCCTCACAACCAGCCAAAACTTCATTCTGCGCATTTGTAGTTCGTCAACTGTTGTTAGATCTGGCTTGAGGTTGAGCTGTAATGTTAACGGCATGTCTTAGAATTGCATGTCTTTTATTGTATCTTCCTTCCCAGGCTAGCTGTCAAGGAAATCACAGCAATGTTTGCATTCAGTTAGTTTAGTTCAGTCTGTTTTTACTTGTTTCAAAAAGGTTTTTGTAAAACATTTCACATTCATTTATGTTGTTTTGTTAAATTCTCACAGCGAAGGTACGTTTAAGTCCCTTTAAGGCAAGTCATTTCACTCTGCGATTATTTTCGTAACGCCCACATAGCTATTTCCAGCCATGTACAGCTCCTATTTACTTGAATGGGGAAATACTGAAATCTGGTTGCCGAAATTACTTTCATTAAGTTCACGCCAAAAATAAATGAATAAATAAATACACATTTTCACATCCTTTCCCATTGGCTCTTTTAACTGTAAAGGGGCTTTCCAAATTCACCATTGTTCAGCCAATTTTAATGGAAATCCACACAATTATGAATTGTCGCATTGTGCGAATGTGCCACATTGACCAACAGTCAATGCTTGAAGGGGACTTTTGTTTGAGCTGTGCTTCATACATCGCCACATTATTAACAATAGATAATGGAACTTTTTTGCTCATGAAATTCTGCTAATGCGACTGCACCATAGGCCGGGACTTCCATTGACGCCATATTGAGTGTTTTTCCCCCATTTATATTAGCACGAGTGGATGTCTCTGCCTTAATTACTTTAAAAGTTCATCATAAGTTAAACTTTTCAAGGGTAGATTATAATGTAAATTAAAAGAATTAGACATCTCATTAAAAGAATCAATTGTCAGGTACATTTGAGGTGCGATTTGTGTTTGATTTTTGCTACCTCCTCATCTCACATCTGTAAGATTAGTATTGATGCTTAGTCCACTGTTTAAATAACGTGTTAGTTATTTAAAATAATGTATATTTAACAGTGTTGTTTTTGTTATATACAGCTTATGCTACTGTATTTGTCACTCTGGAATGTGAAGTACAAATAAGAAAAGGAACTATAAAGAGACATTTTTACAACATGTAATAATAACAGGTATTTTACTTGGGGGCGAGGCAATTAATAGGCTACTAGTGTTTGAATTTGCACTAATCATCCTATAAGAGAGGTCTAATTGAACAGACTGGACAAGGAATATTGCATAATTCTCTTTTTACAATAAAAACAGACTTGACTTTGCTGTCTCCAATCATGCTGTACCTGAAATCAATGAGTAACCATATCAACAGATGTAAATAAACACTGCTGCGATTAGATCCTACTCTTTTAGACAGCACCAGAGCCCACTGTAGTCCCAGAGCCACAGAGAGCCAAGTCTGAACAGGTGCATGAGCCGGCAATAACATCCCTCATGGAGATTACCCCTGAATGGAGATTAGGCTCCTTCTTCCCTAGCAGCTCGGATCCGCCTTGGGCTTTCAGCTCTCCAGCTCTGCACTGGTGTGTGGATCTACCTGAAGCCACAAAGCCCCGGACTCCACCTCGTCCTGTCGACCCATCGGCTCCAGCTTGGCTCCATGCTAGCTCAGCTCCACTTTGACCCCTCCTCATCACCCTGGTTGTGGCACAGACTTCCGGTCTCTTCCTTCCCTTCGGCTCCACCGTTGTGTTCACTCACTCTGGCTCTGCCTCGGTCTGCCGGAGTCCCTCGGCCCTCCAGTCCATCGGTGTCGCCCTGGGTTTTCATCTCCTCGGCAGTGCCTGTGTCTTTACCACCCTCATCTCCACCTCACTCAGTTGTGCTCCTGGCTACACCCTGGCTCGTCCCTCTTTCATTTCCACCGTGGGCCTGCACACTGATGGCTCTGTTTGGAGTCACTCCCTGGCTTCTCCCACCGTCACACCCTCCCTAACTCCTCCCCTGTCATCTCCTCCCTGGCTCCTCCCTCATCATTGGAGGTCCCTTCTGCTTACTCCTCGTCCTCCTTCCTCCTCTGTTGGACTTTGTTTTTTAAGTTTGAGTAGTTTTTCATTGTGTCCTGTTCTGTTTCCTTTGTTTGCATTTGTTTCCATGGTTATTCATTGTTTGATTAATGCACCGAAACCTATTTCTCGTTTCTTTCATTGATTTAAGTTAGTTAGTATATATTGAGCCTGTTTTCAGTTAGTATTTGTTCCGCTCTTATCTGTATACAATGGTTATGTTTGTGTTCTTTAGATCCACGAGATCCAGATCATTTTGAGTTTGTAATAAACACTGCTGCTATTAAATCCTGCCCTTTTGTTTCTCTGCTGCAACTATTGGTGACAGATTTGTGGTCTTGGCTTCAAATTTGCTTCCATTAAGATGAAGCATAATCATTTCAAATTTATGAATAGCCTATTCTATTGAACCACATTAAACTGATTCCTGGAATAGCACATTATATAGCCTATTATAGTATCCAACCTGTTTCTATAACAATCTTTAACATCACTGGAAAAAAAAATTTCTCTAGACTATACTCAAGGAATCCTGATTTCCTAACAGGAAGTAACAGTACGTTTCTGGGATGCTTTTGAGTTTTAGTAAACCATATCCTTCCCAATTGCCTTTAAAGGACTATGTACCCCCATCTAAATATGGTCATGTGCTCGATGGATTTCAAGGAATGTCCTAGCACTACAAACTTACGCTGACAGTCCATCGCGTCTCGCGCTGCTCCTCGGGTTTCTTTCACATCCAGAAAGGCTTTAATTGGACTCTTTTCCTGATTTTTCAACTTCACTTTCTAATCTGACAGCTCTATTAATGAATGATTCTTTTTTTTCAAAAGGTAAAATAACTGAAAAATACACGGATATCTTCAGCAAATTCTACAGAGGTTTTTGTCATTACTGAACGCAACTATGTCCCGGAGGAAAGTGAGGGGACTCACTAAAACCGGGCGACAGGTGAGCGAGGACCCGGACCTCGACAGCTTGCTGTCAAACCTGTCACCCGAAGAAATGGAAGAGCTGCAGAAAGAGGTATCAGTTGTTCCCGATCCAGATCCAAGTGAAATAATCGTTGTGGACCAAACGGATTTAAAACCAACCGCGCCAGTTAAAAAGGAATCACAATTGAGCAGCCAGACCGATGATTTCAAATCCCGCTTCCAGAGAAACCTGTCAACGGAGGTAAAATATTCACTAGCTTGCCTACCTTAAAAGTTTGTCTATGAAAATTTGAATACTGGAGTTTAACCTAACATGCTTTATAGTAGGACCTTGAAGACATGGCAGAATAAATTAATAAAAGTAGGCTAATTTGTAGATGTATTTGTATCATTTTATGACACTTGCATACGTCCACCTTATTTTTTATAACATTTACAAATTAGACTTGTACAAACTTCAACTGTAAAAGGCTATGCAATGTTTACTTTTTAATTTAAATACATAATACAAGCAGGAGAAATGTATACCTAATGGAGTCTCTTTGGATATTAATGACTCTTGAAATGTTGGCCCAGTTGAAGTTCCTTGGTTGATTGCTCCTTTGCTCACTGCCTTTTAAGGATAAGTCTGCCCAGGCTGGAGCTTTCCAGTGAAAAAGTGCAGCTCACAAATCAAACACTCAGCCACTGTGCAAGTTTACATCATCTTCACTGTGAAACAACCGACTGTGCATAGTGTAAACATCTAATGTGCATGCACTACAGCTTTTATATAACCATCTGTGTCAAAGCAGTGGCTTTAGTTGAACATTTTCATGTTAGTATGTAGGCCTAAGCCACTGGTTTTAAACAAACATATAAATTTGATTGTATATGTTGGCATAATTTGTCCATAATTTATACATGTTTGATCCTCAGGGAGAGCCGAAGAAGGAGAGCCGGAAGCAAGAGTACCTGCGTAAGATGGGCCTGAGCCAAGAGAAGAATACCTCCACGTCTGACAGCAGAGATGGAGAACTTCAGAGGACCCCCTCCACCTCTTCCTTCCCTAAATGTGATGATAGAATGGTGGACAGGACCCGCAGAGTCACAGAGGGCACTAAAGATGACAAATCTGCCCTTTCCAAGAAGGACGAGGAGAGTGAGAGAAAAGTAGAGGTGAAAGAACAAATTGATGGGAGTAAACTCAAAGACAGAAGAGAGATGAGAGAAAGTAGCAGCAGCAAAACCAAAGAATTAATTTCTAAGCTTCAGGAGAAAAAGGAGGATAGTAAAGAGAAAAATAGAAAGGAAGACAGTCGGAAAAGGGAATCTGTGGAAAGTAGAGCAAAGGAGATGATTTCTAGGCTAAAGGAGAAAGAGGAGAAGGAAAGGGAGAGAAAGGAAGAGATTAGGAAGAAAGAGGAGAACAAGACTAAAGGCTATCCGTCCAGGTTAGAGGAAAAACAAAATCAGGTTCTAGAAGACAAAACAAAAGAAGAGGACAAGGATGAAAAACTAATAAGAAGGTCAAGCGAGAAGATGAAAGAGGGCCCCACGTTGGAATTAAGGGGACTTGCCGAAAATAAAGAGAAAGAACCTGAAAAGAACGATGAAAATGTGAAGAAGCCGCAGGAATATAATGCAAAAGCAAGCGATAAGGAAAGAGATGATGTTCAGAAACAAAATGAAATCATAAATGAAATTCATGAACCCATCAAGGAAGTGAACATTGGAAACTGTGTCTCAGACACCATTTCAAAAAGTAAGACCAAAGAGGAGGAAGAGGAGGATGAGTCGGCCAGTATGTTTGATGAAGACCTTGAGAGAGTTCGTCGCAACGATCCGGGCATGACTGAACTCAATGTGAACAATTCTGAGGTCATAAAAACCAAAACGCTTATTCAGTTCGCAGAAGCCTTGAAAAACAACACACACATCAAAGCGTTTTCTTTGGCTAACTGCCGTGCTGATGACCATGTGGCTTATGCTATTGCAGAGACCTTACGCATTAACAAAAGCATCACTAGCATCAATTTGGACTCCAATCTACTTACTAGCAAAGGCATCATGGCCCTGATCCATGCCCTCCAGCACAACTCCACACTCACTGAGCTACGTTTCCACAACCAGCGACACATCATCGGAGGGAAGTCTGAGATGGAAATGACCAAAATCTTAAAAGAAAACACAACTCTTCTGAAACTAGGCTACCACTTTGAGTTAGCTGGTCCTCGTATGACCATGACCAGTATTCTTAGTCGCAATATGGACCGTCAGCGACAAAAGCGGTTGCAGGAACAGAAGCAGGCTCAAGCCCAAGGTGCTGGAGACAAGAAAGACTCATTAGAAGTTCCAAAACCCGGCTTTGGTAAAGGCTCCCCGAGAGCCTCGCCCAGGCCGTCTCCTATACCTTCTCCCATACCGTCACCGGCCCCATCGCCCAAGTTGACTCATAAGAAAAGGGTCAGTGGGCTTGGTGGTGGACCACCTCCGCCACCACCACCGCCTGGAGGACCACCACCACCTCCACCTCCAATGCTAGACGGAGACTTCCTGAAGAACTCCCTGACGCCCGTGTCACAGAGGAGGCTTGATGATAGGAGTGGAGGAAGACGAGGAGCTCAAAATACAAGGGACCAACTTCTAGCTTCCATTAGAGGCAGCAATATCAAAAAGCTCAAAAAGGTATAAAATTATTCATTTTAAAAATCATTTACATTAAAAAAAATAACATATTGGCCTAATTAAATTATATACAATCTTGCAAATCTTGCAAGTAATTTTTTTAAAATTATCCTCAAGCTTTCCTGTAGATACATTGGGTATCATATTCAGAGGTTTTCCTGTTTTCCCTGAGAGAGTTTGAACTCATAATGAATTGTTTTTCACAGGTTGCAGTACCAAAGCTGTTGCAGTAAGCCGGCAGTGCAGAGAGATAAACATGAATGAAGAAAAAAAGACAGGAATGAAAGGACAGACATCTCACAGACCTTGAGAAGATCAACACTCAGAATCTTCCATACAGAGTCTTTACTGCTGCCCTACAGTATGGAAGACAGGTATAGGTTCGTATAGATGGTGATTATTCCATTGAATGCACAGCTTCTGCCCAGGGGTCTTTGTACAAAATACACTGGACGATTTAAAGAAACGGAAGTGTGGTGCAGTCGTGGGTGCTTAGAGGTTTCGATGGCCTATGGAACTGCGGAGAACTTGATGCCTTGCTTGTCATTTGCACTAAATGAATCATTTCATATGATAGATTTACTAGTGTGTGTTTGGTATGTATGTGGATGTTGAGTAGATGTTTGTTTCGGCAGTAAAATTGGATCTTCTTACATCTGACTGAATTGAACTATGTATGAAATAAAACAATCACCTGGATTTTATCCTAGTATTTTGGGTTTGGGAATCTCTATAGTAAAAGTTCTTGCTAATCAGAGATTAAAGGTGGGATTCAAATTTATTTATTTTTTATCACATAAAACAGGTATTGTTTCCATGGTAGAGATTCTTCAATATCTTATATTTTGAATGAGTGAGTGTGAATGAGAACAGAATTACAGCATTTAGGAGAAAGGGATGGATAATCAGATCTATGTGAATATGGCTGCGTAAACATACAAACTACAAAACATATTTTTTTTATCTGAAATTTTCTTAAAACTTATGTAATCCATATAGATTTTAATCACTGTTAAGTGTAATTTTTTTTACCATCCATCTGTAATTTATATAACAACATAAAAAAAATGTAGAGAGATTTTAATTTGGGAATGTAAGCATTCTCTTCAAGAGCACACTTAATGGAAGTTAGAGCAGAATGTTATGCTCATTGAAAATAAGCTGTGTCAAATAAAATGATTCTTATATCAGGTTTCAGCTGTGACAATCCAGTAATTCCATTTGTGTTATGTAGAAAATTCAAATTGTTTTTGGAGGAATCTGCATGATAAAGATATGATTGGTCCAACAAAAACACCTTGGTCATGTGATTTTATTTGATTATTTTCAGGTCATTGTCAGAATAATGTCAGAAAACTATTTCACTGTTGGTTTAGTATTCATTTGAATTTTAGTTGTTATTTTAATGTGCTTTGCAATTTTTTGTAGTTTTTTTTTAAACCTTTTAGTTATAATTGGACCTGCAACTTATTTTATAAAAGTAAACTTTTCATCCAATATTTATATTTTATTATTTAATATGTCTTTTTTTCAACCACTGAGAACAATTATTAATAGTTTTATTTTTAGTTCAAATAAAAACACTGGTTTATGTCAATACAAACTCCTTAAAGACATACTTCACCCTTTAGTGAGTTTGTCTTACAAAAGTGAAAATTATGTCATCATATCTTCTTTTATGTTCCACAGAAAAAAGTCATACAGTTTTGAAAGGACATGATGAGTAATTGACAGAATTTTCTTGGATGAACTATCCATAACTATCAACACTGTTAGAGTCACATAAAGAATGCATAGTAACTTGCAATACTATGTAAACATATCTTTTAATTTACTCCAATCTAACTTTCTGAGTCATTTTGTGGGGATATAAAAATGCTGTAAAAGCTTTTGAGTCCAGTTCAGAACCATAGATAGAATGAATGGTTCTAGTGTTAGTGAGTAGCTCTTCACATGATCACACTATAAAGGGCAGTAGCACGCTTCCAGAGCTACAATGAGTTCCTTGGGCATGAAAAAAAAAGACAGTGATCTAATGCATTGTTGCTAATGCCACATAGTTCTGCTTAGCTCATTTGGTCACTAGAATAAAGAACTATACACAAAGGCTATGTAGGATAACGAGAAACAAAGGACAACACCACTTGTGATGTAACATTACAAATTACATCCAACCTGGTCACAGGTTTAAAGCTCAAAAACTTTTCCCTCTTTTCTTAGGGAATCATGATCTTCAGATAAGTGTCAGGTGCTTATTGCACTGCATAGATTACAGGATAATACATCACCACTGGGGCTTGCGGTAATCACTCAATAGTCTGTTGTTCATCTTTTTCAGAGCTCTTCAGAAATGTTCTTCTGAAACTGGAGTCTGAAAGTTGATTGGAATCGAAGCAAGCTTGTTTATATTTTGATTGCCCCTGACTAACCCTCAGGACTGCTAAAATGTCTATATTTGGTCATTTCTCAATGCAGGCTCAGACTGCATCTCATTCCTTTCCCCTTCCTAATAATGGAAACATAGCCAACCGCGTGTCGGACTCAGAGCAATAACATAGAGGCGACATGAAGTCGAGAGAGGTTTTTGAATTATGTTTTACCGCAGAGTCATCAACCTACTTTTAATGCAGCCCCATCTCCTCTAGGCGCAACGAAGAGGCTCTAACATAAAGAACAGTTTTATTAGCCACTTGACAACTTTAATTTTTCAAAATTTAAAGTGGGTATGTTGTGATATCAGGCATAATTCTCAAATAAAATTGCATTTTGGCTTATAGCCTAAATTATGTTTTTAGCTAAAGTTTAGCTAAGTTAGCTAAATACAAAAGCACTATAAGATACAATTTTCTTTTTTGTTCAGTCCCTATTAAAAACCATGTGTGGGGGAAACAAGATGGGGCCTCGTGAGTCGTAAACTATTATCCATTATTGTTTAGGTGGACGAAATTGAGTTACCGTACCCATTTGTGGGACCTCTCTGCTCTGCATATTGTCTGACTGTAAATGGTTGGTAATTTGTGTGAATACTGCCACTAGAGGGGAATCTAGCAATTCAACGAGCACAAAGAAAAAGACAGCAAAGGACCACGCGAAAAACCTTACGTCACTCACTGCAACAGCACGTGCTTTGTTACGTCAGTGGGAAGAGGAAAAGAACAAAATGGAGGAGTACGCGAGGGAGCCTTGGTGAGCCGATAGTTCAAACAACTTTTGTATTTGATGCATTTCGAACATTTATATTTGTTGTTATTATAACAGTTAAATATTCTTTATTATGTATACGGTCTGATTAACTGTCAGGCTGTTTGACGCTCGAATTGTTGAGATATTGTCGGTTTACTGGATGTTAGTTAACACGATGTCCTTCAGTAAAGGCTTCTTGCTGTCAGTCCCACACATGACCTTGTTCTGCCGGTGATCGGTTGATTTAGTTTCTACATTATTTTTAATAATATTATATATATATATATATATATTGTTTAAATGTTTAATCTATTAAACTACTACACATAATAGGGTATTATTAACATACAGTTAGTATGATCTGTAGATAACTTAGCTAGCAATACGACGTGAAAGCATAAGTACTAACGTTATAGAAATGTGTCATATTTATATAACATACCCATTTTCTGTTTCATTTAGTGAGCGACATTATGGATACTTATTATGGATACTTCCTCGAGTAGGATTTCCACTAACGAAAGTGTTAACACCTTATTTTGCAGTGTCCTTGTTACACATCTTACATGTACTTACCATAGTAATGACAGTAAATTATGCATAATTGTATCTAACCCTAAACCAAATTGAACCCTAATTATACAGTAATTACATGTTATTAATTTATATTACTCAGTACTTATTTGTATCTAGCCTATAATCTGTAATAAGGGCACCTTAAAATAAAGTGTAACCCAAACGTGCATTGAAGTAATTGTAGAGATCATGTTTGTAACCATTTTTTAAACATGTTTACCAGAGTACATTTTGCAAGGGTTGTTTGTTAGTAGCAGAGATGATCTTTATGCACTATTAGTGTTTTCATAATCATACTGTTGTTGTTTCTCAGCCCCTGGAGGATAGTGGATGACTGTGGGGGAGCTTTCACCATGGGGGCCATCGGTGGAGGGATCTTTCAGGCCGTCAAAGGCTTTAGAAACTCTCCCTCTGTGAGTAATTCTCTGTGCTGCTGATAAAGCAGTGTTGTTTTACTTAAAGTTAAGGGCCTGTAGTACTTTTGGGCCCAATGTTAAGATGTCATTGGTGTTTTTGTTTTTCATCTTTTTAGGGAATGAATCACAGAATGAGGGGTAGTTTGACAGCCATAAGGACCAGAGCTCCACAACTAGGAGGTAATGTTTAAGGGTTCAAAGGTTACTTGTCACATGTAATCCGAGTGAGACACTACAGTTCAAAAGTTTGGGGTTAAGATTTTTTTAATGCTTTTGAATGGAGTGTCTTATGCTCAGCAAGGCTGCATTTATTTGATCAGAAATACATTAAAAATATTAATATTGTAAAATGTTTTGTGTTTTTTAATACATTTTGAACATTTTCAGCAGCCAGTACTCCAGACTTTAGCGTCACATGATCCTTCAGAAATCATTCTAATGGCTGATTTTATTTTTTATTTATTTTTAAGTTTGTTCAAATTAAAGGGTTAGTTCACCTAAAAATGAAAATTCTGTAATCATTTCCTCACCCTTGTGTCATTCCATACCTGTAAGACTTTAATTCATCGTTGGAACTCAAATGATATTTTTTGGAGCACAAAGATATTTTTAATAAAGTCTCAATTTAAATCTGTTCATCATATAAAGCGATCGTGTCTCTTCAGATAATTTGGACTAAGCCACTCAATTCATATGGATTAGTTTTACAATCTCTTTATGAACTTTTTGAAGCGTCCAAGTGGTAGTTGCGAAATCGTGTGTGATGTAGACAATGCAATTGGCTAATAATGAATGTATTTACTTTGAAAGATATTACAAAATACAAATGTTTGTTCATCATTAGGAAGCTTTGCGGTGTGGGGTGGCCTCTTCTCCATGATTGATTGTGGGCTGGTGAAGGTGAGGGGCAAAGAAGACCCCTGGAACTCAATCACAAGTGGAGCCATGACAGGAGCCATTTTAGCTGCAAGAAGTAAGTCAAATCTCAAACTAATGTAGATAACGATGTGGTCACATTTATGCAAGTTCTAATTCCTTGCCAGTTTATAAATATTTAAAGTGCATTCTCTTAATATTCTTCTTTTTCTATTTATTTATTTTAATATATGTGTTTATTTGTGTGATATTAATTTCTTGTCTCATCACAGATGGACCAGTGGCCATGTTTGGCTCTGCTGCAATGGGAGGTATACTGCTTGCATTAATAGAAGGTGCAGGAATTCTGCTCACAAGGTTCGCCTCAGCACAATTCCCAACTGGTAAGTGTGGCAAGTCATCCTTTGAGACTGAATAAACCTTTTTTTTTAAATGCAAAAATTAAAAAGTAATCTATAAATTCAAATCAACCAACATCATCTTTTTTTCTACAGGCCCACAGTTTGCAGAAGAGCCTGCTCCCATGCCTGCTTCGTCATTCGGAGACTATAGACAGTACCAATGAAAAGACCTTTAAAACTCAAGGCCTTTTCTTATTCCATGAACTCAACTGAGACACTGAAGTTACAGTGAGGACCTCATTCATCAACAGAGCATGCCATCAACCACGAATGACTGTGACAAAAAGAATATAAAGGGCAAACACTATTGTCCCTGTTATTGTGTATGCCTTTTGCTATTCTCAGCCTTGTCATTGGCCTCTGGGTCACCCTATTTAAGTCATAAGGAAATCAGACTCAGACCTGTTTTTTCATCCATATTTTCTGTGTTTTTGTTTTTGTGACCTCATATTGTCCTTGACACAGCTGGAAATGTTTGATGAAGCTATAGGTATGCTGTTTGTCATTCTAGGTTTTTCATGTTGAGCCCTAATCAATTTGGCTGTGTAAAGTGTGTTTGTTGCGTGTGTGAGTGTGTGTGTGCGTGCGCGCATCAGAGAGTTTAATACATGCCCGTGTACTGATTGTTTGCCTTAATGTAAACTTCATGGGCTTTGACAATATCATAGTGGGGGGTTTTATTGACTGGTTTATGCCAAACCTACTCTTGCAAAGCTTGTTCCTTCAGAGTTTACTATTTGATGTAGCTATTTATTTTCTAGTACAATTTCCTAATTTCAAGATGTTATACTGTATTGTACTTTAAGGATTTCTCTACAGTGAATATTAGTAGTTTTGTTCAAATGCAGCAGAGAAAAAGTTGATGGATGGGACATAGTTGTCTCTTCTGGTGCATATATGAACAAATTTAGGCTGAGAAACATAGTAAATAAACTAGTTATTACTCTGTGTGAAAAGCACGTAGATATCATTAAGTGTATAATGTACCATATTATTATTTTTATATGGTAATTTTTTTTGTCTAAAACTAGAGCTCCATTTCAAAGTTCGTCCATTGAGTTAAGTAATAAAGTAAAAAAGTTAGTAATTTTGGCCACTAGAGGGAAGTATAGACTCAGTGGTGCACAGCAAGTGTCAAGTTGAAATGTAGATTTAACCAAATGTCTCCAAAAAAGCCGATACGGAGACAATAAATAAAAAATTGTTAAAAAATAATGATAGAAAAATGTGGGATACATTAGTCAAATACATTGGTAGAAATGTAATTTTCCTGAATCTAAATAGCAAAAGCAACTTTCTGACGTCAGGTTAATTTGAATGACGTTTTTGGCGTGTTCAGACCCTCAGACACTTGATTGTAAAATAATAATAGAAATAGCCATTTTGTTTCAGTCATTCGTGAACTGTAAATTGCTATAAGATGGTTCTTAGAGGGAAAACAATTCAGTGTAGTAAGTAAATCAGTAGAAAAAGATTAATCATAAATATTTTGGGATAATTTTATATGCTAAAAGTTCATTTGCCCATTTTTAGAAGAACACATGAAATACAGACATGATATTAGTATATTAAATATGCAACGGTATCATTTTTGACCCGTCTGGAGGCTGCTCACTGCGAAACAAATGGGTGGGGCTTACGTCTCGCTCCCCCTCGCTAGACGTCCAGCGAGGAGGAGTAAATGTAATGTGGGCCTAATCTTCCCCTCCACCCATTACACGTCTATGAGGAGGAGCTGGACGTCATTTGACTCTGCAGTACCACTTGCTTCTTCCGGCCTTTTAAATATGCTGATTGGGCGAACTCTAAAATGGGCGGGGCTTCACAACAACTGGCCAATGATTGAAACAGTAATATACGTGACTGACAGCGCTCGTGATTTAAAAACACAGTTGGCGTGTTGTACACTGCGGGCGTTGGAGTGGGTGCGCGGTGAAATGCAGGGATGTTGTGGCTTGTGAGGCATTTTTTGTGACGTTACTAGACTAGGTTCCTGATATTTGTAACTTACATTTCTGAGTTTTGCTGGTTACACCTGTTCTTCCCTAATCTTTTACATGTCGCACTCGCCACTGCTTCAGAATTATTATTAAGTTTGTATAGGCTATAAAAATAGTTCTAGCATTATAATGATGCAACTAGGAGTAACTAAAGTTAGTTTAGAGGGGAAAAAATTTAAGAGTTCTGGAATGACCAATATTTTTGTTGTCCACCAACACCAAGGCAGATGTTACTTTTACTATACAAAATATAGATTTTTGAGTTCTGGGAAGTGCTAGCCTAAAACATAGGGAGGTAATTATGTTGTTGAATGAAGAGATAGATTAACAAATGTGTTAAATTGTTATTGAGGAGAGGAAATTCAGTGTGTTTAGTTTGTATCAATTTCTTGCATGTTGTTGGACAAAATACTTTCTGCTAGCATACAAATGTTTTCCTTTGAAAACCGGGCATATAACCTGCTGTTTTTATTGTTTTTTCCTGTGTTTCATGTCATTAAGTAGTTCTCATTGGTGTCTTTTCAGCCTTGCTCGTTGATGTCCCTTTATGAGAGAGTCACTTTATTTGACCTTTTGCCTCAACATTCAAAAGTCCAAGGAGTTTGGCTTGACTTTTGCGATTCGGTTTTATTTTCGCTCCTAACCTTCTCATTGAGTAAAAGCATGTCTCTTATAAAAAGCCCTGGTGCTTCACTCCACACTGCTTCGTCCTGCTTGCCATGCACGTTTGTTTGGAGAGCAACAACAACCGAAGGAAGGTCAACTTGTGGTGCAAACAACTCATTAATAATTTAAGGCAGCGAACATGACTGGTTGCTAATCTACATAGTTCCTAAAAAGTGCTGTGATTATTAATTCAGGGCTTTTGAAGGCACTGTGGGAGCGTAGCATTCTTGATTGTATACAAGAGCAGTGAACAAGCTTTGGCCAGGCACTCAAGATGTTTGGTGAAAGACTCCAAATCTTTCTCTGTTGCTGAAGATGTGGTGTGTCTGAAATAGAAATGGGGAATGCATGTTGAATTTTAAATTATAGGTGAATGCTTAGAGATTGATGTGTAGATGCTAATGCAACAATCCTAGTCCTGTCTATTCGACTGTGATAATCATTGCAAAGTAACAGGCAATCAAAGAGACTTTAAATTAGATGTTTTCTCACTTGAGGCCTTATGCTTTACCGCCAGATACACACTAACTAGCTCTTGTTATTTCCTGAACTGCATAGTATCACTGTTTTAAACTGAATTAAGCGGTTATGTATCAATTAAGAGAACTTTTCTTGCCCCTTTTCATTCTAGTTTTGAAAGGATATTATAATAGCTTTTTGTGTCTCTTTAATGACTGTCTTCTAATTTAATTACATATAGCCTAGTGTAGTTTAATTGACCAGAAATTCACTATTTTTGCTTTTCCCTTATACAGCCTTTGTAACTTTTCTTCTATAATAATAGTAAAACTAAAATGTGGGAAATATTTGCAGATAATTTGGTGTTTGTGTACAATTTGGAAAAAAATTAGTAACAAAGTCACAAAAATAATGTCATTACCATCATGCCAATAATTTCACAGAACAATTCAGTTTTCTGAAAAACTTGATATTTAGTTATCAACATATAACTAAATATATTTAGTTATGATATTTTAATTCAGAGACAACATGTTTTCTAAATTCAAGTTTCATTTTGTCGAAGTGAAGCCCTCCAAAGTGAAGCATCATCCATGTATAATTTTTGCCCAATAATAATCAGAAACATCAGGTGTCAACTAGCTTCTTTTTTTTTTTTTGACTGTTAACAATGAAACGTTGACATCTCTGAATTACAGATCATTTCTACAAATGTGAGGCTTGCAGGCAATTGCATGGAATAAATGGCAGTTCATAAATGTCATATTAACTATTTATGTGAATAATCAGAGTCTGTCGTGTGAACAGTGGCAAGCGGAATAAATAAATAAGACGGAATACATTAGACATGACAGCATGATGTACAATAGACATTATCACTGTTGGTGTTAATGACCCTCAGATGTTTGGTGGAATGCTGTGCGTTTAATGAGGTCTTGGTATGCAGTGCACCACTCTAGTCTTCTGTAACACAACTTTTGAAAGTGACTGCATTCACTTCTGTGTCATGAAGGCTTGCAGGAATTTTGCCTTTTAAATTAGGAGTAATAAAAAAAAAAAGAATATTCCAGGTTCAAAACAACTTAAAAATTTGTGACAGTGTTGATTAGAAGAAATAAATGTGGCTGCTTTTTTTTTAAAGCAAAGATCAAGGTTATAATGAGGCACTTATAATGGAAGTGAATTGGGACATTTTTTGGAGGCTTTAAAAGAAGAAATGTGATATTTTACAACAGCACATAAATTTTTTTCTGTTAAAACATTGTGTTATTTGAGCAATGAGAGCATTTTAGAGCATTTCAAATCGAACAACTATACACAGACAGTTTTTATTAAGATAAATTTTTTCTCTGCTAAAATCATGGTAACATGAATATTGTCTTGTTATACTATTGAGTATTTTAACGTTTATGCATCAGCCCCATTAATTTCCACTCTAACTACAATTCAGTTTTTTCTTTGTTTTAAAGGGGGGAAAAAGTTTGTCGATTATGTCTTGAACCCTGGATTATTCCTTTAAATTTAATTGGGTTAACCTTAAATCAGGATGAGTTTACTGCTGTTCCATAACATCAAGCCATAAGAGGAATGCACGAGTAGCAGTAAATCCGCATGCCACTCAAACGTCTATGTTGTCTCTCAATATTTAAGACACCACCATTCAAATCCATTGTAACGGGGAGCTCCTTTCCTAAGGTAGCCATGGTGATCACAAGGGCATCGAGCGATTGATAGAGATGCTCTTTGAGCCGTCAGGAATAAAAGAGGAGCAGTTTTGAAGAGGCAATGTGGGGTGATGGAGGAGGGATTCAGGCCTGAACAAAATAAAATGCCCATAGAGAATGGACTGCTTTCAGAGGTAGAGAGGGGTTGGTCTAATTTGCACAAAGTCTTCTCTTTCTTAAACCGGAGCTGACAGCAGACGTTTTTATCAGTGAGGAACAACTTGCATAGAGAAACGCATTCATTTCAGTGTGGAGTCCTTGCCAGGCACAATGGCCCAGCAGGATGGAACATAGTCGTCCTTTTTGGAAAATCAGAGTAAACATTATTCCGCCTTATTTATTTGCCCGAGCAAACAGCCGTGTCCACGGGAACTAAACGTGACTTTTAGATGTAGGCCAATTGTTCAAAATGCAGGTGGAACTGTTTTTATCCATGTTTTTTCGTATAAGTGTTGCATACATTGGCATACTTTGGTATACATTGTTGTTACCAGTAAACGTACTAGGCTTGAACACACTTACTTGTTTTTTATTACTATTTTTGAGTTCTAGGGCTGCTTTTCCTTTATCTGGTCCAACTTACAACTTACCATGTGTGCTTGAAATATTTTTGTAATTTTAGCCAAACTGATAGTGTACATTTTTGTGTGAAATCTGGTTATTGAGGACTTCTTTGGAAAAAAGTACAACAAAATGTGTCCTCGTGAGGAATGACATCAAACACTTGTTCACAATTTCAATCTCCATGCTGAGACGGGCCAAAATCTCACAGGATCTGAATCCAGACATCTCATTCCTCCTGGGAGAACATGCATTAATAAATCATGTCTTTCCATTTAGTGATGAGATGTGTGTGTGCGTGCACGTCATCTCTTTAGAGCAACATTGTTCCAGCTGCTCATGTCAGTGAGTCCATCAAATGTTTTCATGATCAAAAGTGACAATTAGTTACTGACTTGTTTAGCTATTACAGCTTGGACATTGCAATCAATCACATGCATTTGGACAGATTCAAATTGAAGTAAACCAATCGGAATCTTTTTTTTCTGATCAAAATAACTATTACAAAAAGATTGAAGAGCAGTTAGCTGTATCATTGATGCTTGATCAAAATGGAGGCCTAGCAAACACTCCTTATTTATTATGAATCAAATGTCGTTTAGTCATTTTGATGTAAATTTTCCCACAAAATTGAGAGAAAACTTTAGTTTGACTGTGATAGTTTCATTTTCATTAGAGATGCTGCCTGCAGCTCCTGAGATATACAGTGTGGAAGGGGGCGGATGAGTGATTAGATGTCCTCTTCCTCTGATCGTTTGTGCCTCTGTGCAAATAAATAACCTGCGAACGCAAATAAACAGAGGCATCCATCATGTGAGCGTTCCAAAGACAGTGACTGATTTCTTTGCGAGGCTCCTGAGGGAGCAGGATACGTGACACTGGCACTTTCATTGTGAGAAATGACAGCTGCCAGTGAACCAATATGCACATGGGTGACATTATCACTGAGATGTAAGAGACGCTGCACTGCATGGGTGAGCAGTCAAGTTTGTGGTTTCTACTGGTGTTTTGTTTATCATTTGATGCAACGTGACTCTATTTTGATGAACAGCATGATTAGGTGTTTCTTTTTCAAAACGTGTTTGGGAATTGACATGGGCTTAAAATTGAGATTGTAGCAAACAGACTAGATGTTTTCTTTCTTTGTGCTAAAGACACAATGTTAGGCGGTTGGCAGGGCATTGCTAGTTGCTAAGGTGTTCTGAGTGTTCTTTATTCTGTTATGTATTTGGAAAAGTGTTCTGGGTGGCTGCTTGGGGGTTCTGTAGCTTGGGGGTTCGGGTCCCGAATAAGTTGGAAAACTCAAAAAAAAATTGGTAATCATCTACATTAAACATTTAGTACTACATTGTACTCAAACATTTGAATTGCTCTTAACTTTAAGTTAAGCTAATTCTTACATTTAACAAAATTATCACAGTCTCAAATCTCTAAATATTTTTAGCAGTGGGAAAAAAAACTTGGTTAGCTAATTTAGTAAGTGCTAACTTGCTAATTGGTAACACAATGCAGCAATAGCATAGCAATTGTTGAATGAGTATGGCAATATAAAACGTTTAATTGTATATCGGTTCTCAAACCAAGCTCATGCTCCACTCGTCACCATGATGGTAACCCCCCCAAAAACCCATATAACAGAAACTCTTCTAAATTAGCATAGCAAAGCATTAAACACTAAATTTCCCACTTAATATTAATATTGCACCAAAAAATATTATATAACACTTAATTTGAGCATTTACTCTCCCTTTCGAGCGTCATGGCAAAGCATGGTATAGAAATCCCAGCCCAGTTTCAATTCAATTTAAGTTTGTCTAAATTAAAAGAAACAAGTTCGTAAAACTCAAAACAATGAAACAATTCAGATGAATTAAAATGTGTCAGTTTTGTGAACTCAAGAGAAAGAAATTTATAAATACTCATAAAAAGTTAATTTGATTTAACTCATTTGTTTAATTTAAGTTTACCCTACTCAAATAAACTAATTATTTTGATCATTAGTGTTTCCAGTGCAACAGTCGGGTTCCGGAAGTAAAAATCCCATTCATTTTCTCCAATTTAGGGGAATTGATTGTTAATGATAACTTGTAAATAGTTTTTTTTGAAGTTGTTAGTTGGTGGTATATGCTTTTGTCTCAGCTATCAGCCCACATTATTTTTACTTCTTTTTTTAAGTAATCATGTTTAACAGCAGAGTTCCAGGTCAAACACTCCATCCATGATTAAAAAAAAAAAAAAAAATCCACCAATTAGAGACAAGGAAATCATGCCAAAAGAGCTCAGTTGTGCCCAGTTGCTATTTGTCAGTTGTATAATTAATTATAATGTCATTCACAATGCTGATTGTATTCTTTCTCATTAATGCCATAGTCTTGTCTGATTTTCAAATATTTTCTTGCTTCAAATGAAAGTTTATAATGTTGAGAAATCACCTCATAGCTGTTTGGTTTTGTTCATGGCTAATAACTCTTAAATGACTTTTAAAAAATCCCTATGGGAGAAACTAATGGGAAAAATACCACCGGAACCAATGCCACAGAAAAAGTGGGCGGGCACTTTTGCACTCTTGCTAAGCGGTTTCTTACGGTTCCAAATCAAAAAAGCCCAATCCATGTCTCACAAATGACAGTTCCAAAATATGACCCCTTCATTGCCTTTTTGGGGATTTTCTAAAAGTTGTTTAATCATCCAACAAGATTAGAAAAGTAACATTACATATCTTCTCAATATGCTATACACAGTTTGAAGTACTGTTTAAGATACTGAATGTTATAAAGGTAACAAAAGGTTAGCAATATCCAGTTCATTTAATTCATACTTTATTATTGAAGCCACATCTCTGTGAGAAATACTTTCTATAAGTGTCTTTTTTCACTTCAGTTGTAGCAGTCTGTTCTATTCTAGTTTACTTGACTACTGCAAATGCTGACTCCTTATTTTGAAAAAAATTACTTTGGAAAAAATTGAAATACATTAATATTTAAATAATTTTATTATTAATTTAATTATCCTCCCAAATTCATCTGTATGCATCTGATTGCGTCCCATACTTTTTTTTGGGGGGGTGTTTCTAGAAGCACTTAACTTTGCAGTTTGTCCGTGCCCCTGTTAACAACCCTCTGCTCTCCAGTGCTTCTGATAGTTGCCAGCCTAATAAATACTCTCTCTGTAGTCTGTACCCAGCGATCCATTCCCCTGCCCTCCTGCTCCAAGATTGATCCCTTATCCCCACCCCTTCTTTTCTCTCCCCGCTGCCAGACCCGCAGCTTTAGAACCCATGTGAATAGGTGAAGCTCTGAGGCTCCAACAGATGGCCAGAGCTGCCCTGATTCAGTCACACTGCTGCCGGATGAATACCGGCTCAGAGAGCCCAGAAAAAGTGGAAAAACAGAGTTTGAGGCGGGCAAAAGAGAGATAGAGAGAGTGATAGAGTTTCCTCCATGTGTGTGGGAGAATAAGGGGAAACAGGGACGTGTTAATATGCATGAGGGAAAGAGTAACTGTGTGAGAGAGGGAAAGAGAGACAATAAGAGAGGGGAGTGCACGATATTGAATTGTAGATTAAGGGACTTCTTTCCCTCCCGCCCTCTTTTATTTATCTGCTATGGAACCACGCCTCCTTTCTTTCACCTCTCTGTGTGTCTATATCAGGGGACCGGCTATGAGAGAGCCCACTTGTACAGCTGGCAGAGGGGGAGTCGAGTCAGAGGTGGTCTGGCGAGGACCGAACAGGTGACGGATCATTATATCCCTGAGTTTAACATCTCCTGTTGTTTCGCTGTTCCTCAGGAGGGATTCAGAGGTGGGCATCAGTGAGGTAAGTGCCTTTGTCCCCAATTACTGCTTGGTATCATCACCTCTTGTCAGATTTGATGCCAGTAATGGATGCACAGGTATATTTCTCTATTGTGAAAAGCGAATTATAATTTGATACTCTTTCCAGATTGTTATATACACAATTCTGCATTGCATGAATCTCAATTTGATGTATATCTGAAATTACTTCAACTGATATTTTATATATATATATATATATATATATATATATATATATATATATATTTTTTTTTTTATATATATAAATCGATGTCTTATAAAGACCAAATCATTGCCATTGAGAGGTTCAGAAAGTTGTGATTTCTTCCCATTTATTAAACCTTTTTTAGGTTTGTTTCTTCTAGTCTTCTCAGACTCTTCATGGTGGCGTCGCCATAGTTCTTGGTTTTTCGCATCTGAAATATTTGTCCCTCATACTCGCAGTGTGACTGAAATGGTTCTTACAACGTCTTTGTTTGTGTGTGATTTTGGCCCTTTTAAGGACTTTAACAAGAGTCTGTCGTCACCTCTGTAAATTGCTACATGACTCACGCTGCATTTTTGATGATGAAGAGCTGCTCTCTGGGTCAAGTAGGTCTATGGAAGCAAGTGATGTTTGGAGTGCTGGGGATTCGGTGGGTAAAAATATGCATCAGTGAGCTTGCGCTTGTGTTTGCTGTGTGAGGCTATGAGGTAATGACAAAGGTGATGGGGGCTGAGAGATCTGTGCCTTAGTCATTCATTATTTACTGTGCACTGTCTCCACTTAGCCCCAAAACAACTGGCCTCCTTTTCCTCTTCTGTCATCTGAACCAGAGCTTTAGACCAGGTCCTATGACGTTTAGTGCATCAGACCTGTACAAATGAGTTCACATGGTCAATTTCACAAATTTGCTTCTTTGATTAGTGACCTAGAAATATTGCAGAATCTGAAATATTTCTTGTTCATAGCGTTTGTATCCATTTTGAATGTAAGATTTGGTGGTCTCAGGCTTTTTGGACCCCCCAGTGTATACACACACAGAGGCTTCCAATGCAGTGCGCTTTCTTTTTTCAAAGATTTCTTAAAGTAGTTCAGCAGTAACTTTAGAGCTGAGTGAAACTGCTCATTTGGGACTTCTGTCTGACAGCACAAAAAAAAAAAAAAAAAAAGAAGGAATTTGATCTCAATTTTCTAATTCCTGAGTGGGAGCTATTTAGGGTTCGTTTGCATATGTACGTCCAGGCCTCAATAGGGTTCTCTTATCCTGTGATGATTTTATCTAATTTACAAGCTGGAAACCTATTTTTGGATTCCTTTGTCTACTGTAATTGACATATTGTTGGTTTTAGGGAGAAAGTCCATAACGGATTTATGTTTTAGAGTAGCTTCGCTAATTTTATGCAGAGTTCAACCCAGTGTTGGGATGTACATTTCAAATATAAATCTAACAATGAGGCTCCAACCCCTGACCGAACCTTAAATCTAACCGTGATTGTAAAATCACTCAGATAAATTTTTCTTGATTGCTGAAAAACCATAACCCCCCCCCCCCCCCCCTTATCTTTTCATATTAACAAAGAAAACTGACACTGAGCAGTTAGAAATCGTGGACTCTTCTCAAGTTTAAATCACTGAATTTCTTGGAAGTTGAGTTTGATTAGCACTTTTTAATCACTATAGTAAGTTAATTGGCTTTTTATTTAAACTGCAAACTGAACTGTGTCGGATGTTGTGGTCAGATAAGCTTAAGAGATGTGCAAGATTTAAATGAAGCTGTGAACAAGGTTGTGCATTTATTATTAATCTATTTGCTTTTTATCCCAAAAATCTGGCAAAATTAGATGGGATGTGCATCTCATCCGAGTGATTTTTATCAAGGAGTCTGGACAAGAGACAAATCCGAACCAGCCCAGAGAGCGCGTCTATGTGAGACACGAGATCTCATTTTCATGAGCTGCTGAGAGCAAAACAAGGCCTGGTATGAATCTAAAGTATAATTTGAGCCCGGTACCCACCGTCTTAAATGTTAATGCTGACTGGAAGTCTTTGATGAGTGATTTGGAGTACAGCACCTCTGGCGGTGCCCTCTGAGGCTGAGAGTGATGTGAATGCATTATTACAGAGCTGTGCCAAGATACGGCAGGTGTCCAGCGGAGATCTGTAATTACATCCTGCCAAGAACATGGAGAGCATCAATCTTAGATCAGAATCAGAATTTGTAATCAAAAGGCTTTTTTTCTTTTTCTTTTATTCAAGATCAAATGCATTTTTCCCCTCACTAATCAAATAAATGGTGAATGTTTACACTGGGAATATGGCATTGCTGTTGGAATTCCCTGCTCAAAGTTTTGGGGTCCTCATGTCTCATTACCCATCCCTCAGGCACCTCCCACTGTAAACTTCTCTTCCATCAGCCATGAACATTCAATACTAGAATCCATCTCTCGTATCATATAACATTAACATCTGTCACAACAACAGTAATTGGACCACTGATGCTCCGATGAGATGAGTATATTGGATAGGCCTTTAGAGTTTTGGTTTCAGTTTTTCCCTGTACATTTAAAGAGGGAGTTCACCCAAAAATTTAAGTTAGGTCATCATTTACTCACTCTCATGTCGCTCCAAACCTATATGACTTTCTATATTCTGCGGAACGCAAAAGAGGTTGTAAAGAATGTAAATAACTGTTTTTGTCCATACATTGTTGGGATTTTCACTGGATAGACAAAAAACACAGAGACATTTTTTATTTATTTAAAATTAACTATCCTTTTAAGGCATTTGGCAGATGTTATTATCCAGAAATTCTCTGAAAAGTCAGTTGTCATCACAAATAAGACCATTTTGATCAACAAATGGCAAGAAAGCACACCTAGGCTAATAAAGATTTATGTCCTAGTGTCAATTTTAGCAGGAATAGGGAAGGAGTGAAGGGAACATAATAGCGGTGTGATGTGGAAGTGCTTGGGTTTAATAGGGGGGCTGCATCATTCGGGATGAGCTGCAGAGGTTTGATTTCACACCCTGGGAGACTATTGTAACAGTCATTGGGACTAATGGTGAACTGCTCACTAAAGTAATTTACAGTGACTTAAAAGTTATCTGAAGCACTTCTGGCCAAACAGAGAATCTATATATGAGAATATAGAGAGTCTGCTAAGTGATTTGATCAATATTCATTGAGCTTTGAAAAACATTGTTCATATACTTTACATGTATAGATGTGTCTTTTTGCTCATTTTGAAAATGGAATTTCTTTGCCTTATTCTTGCCCTCGGGGTTCTCCCAACTGAGTTATGGGTTCTTGCTCAGACTTCAGCTCACATCTACCCATTACTCTTTCTGACTTTCTCTCGCTCACCGTATCTATCTCTTGCTCCCTCAGGAGCTCAGCCAGCTTTGTGGCTGCTTATTAACTTTTACGGAATTATAGATTTCCGAAATTGGATTTCCCCAACTCACTAAAGAAAGCAGATTAGCTGGCTACTCTCACATGCACCAGACTTTTTGTGGCCTGAAACTTAACTTGAATGTTTGAGTATGGACAGTATGGACAGTTAGTTTGGATGGCAGGTTTATCTGTATTCCAGTAGGTTTTTTTTCTTCTCTAGTAGAATCAAATTACACTTTAGCATTTGGTATTGTTGTAGTTGGCTTAATTCATTAAATTGTAATTTTAGATGAACACTATGGGCCCTATCATACACCCGGCGCAATGCGTTTTTTGCTAGTTTCAGCCCGACACAGTTATCATTCTCACGTCCTGCGCCACGTTTAAATAGCAAATGCATTTTGCATAAATCTATATACCAGCCTTTATTGTTGAATTATTATATTATTTCTGTTCTGTAAGTTACATATAACAATGTTATATATAATGTAGATTGCAAATTCTAATTAATTTGTATAAAATCCTGGCAAAATAACTGTACCAAAAAAAAAAAACTATAAAAAAAAAATCAGTGGGCTAACTCAATAACTCACTAACTCTAGGGAGCTCTTTTTTTGGCACATGTCGAGATATTAATTGGGTGAATGAGAGGCTTCTGGAATCGATTGAGAGAGATCTGGACCAGACAGAATCAAACACACGTGGCCTGAGGGCTAGTCTGCACCAGAACTGAAAGCACTGATAAAGCTCCCATTATAGACTACATATTTCTCATAAATTATGGTGATGTGCACATTTCTGACATTTATACATTAAACTTGTTTTGGTCCTTTTCCCCAGATTTGATAAATGATACTGATATTTGTATTTCACTGCTATAAATATATAAGTATTATTTTATATTAATATTTATATAATTTAAATATAAAAATAAATATATTTGTCTTATTATACATTTTTTATTAAATAATTAGAGTTCTTTTATTTATTATTTCTATTCGGCTGTTACGTTGGAGAGCTGAATTTATCATGATATCATCATAGCAGATGTGTGCACGACAGTGTGAAGGTGGAGTGATGTCATCTGTTAAAGCTGAATCATGATAAATGGCATATGTGAAAAGAGAGAAATTCCTTTCTGAGGGAAGCGTTTACTTGAAATGAGCCATATTGGATGATTGATTAAAAAAAGACCCACATACATGTCAGGTGTTATCTAAGTAATAGTCTGTCCCAGACACAGATGTTAAAACAATCAAGTTTATCAGAGTTCAATCATTGGGCCAGTGCTTCGCGAACGTAAATTTGATACAAGGCCAAAGTATAGAGAATGGGTTCAAGTCCGAGTAATTAAGTGATTTGGTTCACAACAATAAATGTGGTATTGTTTTTAGTTAATCTAACCAGTGTTGAGGAAAGATACTTTTAAAAGTAATGCGTAACAATATTGCATTACTTCCTAAAAGTAACTCATTGTGTTATGTAGTTACTTTTTATGGAAAGTAATGGGTTACGTTACTTTTGGGTTACATGTTTTCACCTGGACTGGGGTTGCTTGTTTTTTTTTGTTTTTGTTTTTTGTGATCAACTTTTTATTGTTTTTAGATATAACAAAATAACACACATTCAAACAAACAGACAGGCAAAATGGGGAGCAACAGACATATTATCAATAATTTAGCAATCTGAAAAAAAATAAAAAATAAAAGGGTTGATATGTCCTTTATATAATCCAATATGTTGGAAGAAAAACATTTCCATGCATCAATGGTACTAGGTTTAGCTTTGTGAATTCGTGCTGTTGTACATTCACAAGTCACTATTCTGAGGAGGCTATGAATCCAATATGTTTTTGCATACATGTGCGGAGTTAACCAGTTCTGTATTATTGTTTTCTTTGCAGCTGTAAAACCAGCAAACATCATTCTCTTGTGTAATGAACTTATACAGGAGTCAGGATCATCATTGAGCAGACATAAACCTGGATTAGACATGTAATCAATTTGAAGTAACGAGGACAAAACAAAATTTACATGAGTCCATAGGTTGACAACAATTGGACACTCCCAAAACATGTGAAGAAAAGTACCTGATGATACAATGTTACAGATATGGCAGTTATTGGTCGATTGAAGTTTAATTTTAAACCTCTTGTAAAGAGTTATGTATGCTCTATGGATGACTTTGAAATGGATAAGATGATGAGCCAAGTTTTTAGAAGTTAAAATTAGTTGCTTGTTTGTTTTTTAATAACAAAAAGTGAAATAAATATTAGTCTCAGATGAAGAAAATAAAAATTCACGCCTGTATTAGATTAATTACCTTTCAGCTATGCTTAAATGTGATGTTTATCTGAAGTCATTTTTGGTTATTACTAGTATGGTTAAATTGGATCATCGAAGGTCAGTAAAGACATTGCTTAATAAAGTGAAATTGAATACATAGAGTATATTTGTGTTATTTAACATATTTGATTATTGCAGGTTTGCGTAACATTCTGAGTTTGTGTTTCACTGTTTTTATTCATTTTGAGGAACACTGAATCTGTTTTTGTGCAAGTGAGATGAGTAAATGCATGCTCACATTTAGTCTAGATCTATAATAACCATCATGTTTACACATCATACACAACTTCCTACACCTTTACTCCCGATTTGTGGGTACTTAAGAGCTGTCAGTCAATAAATGGCAAAACAAAGTAACTTATTTGAAAAAAGTACTTATATTTGAAAAAGCAACTTTGTTGTAAATTGAAAAGTAATGCTCTACATTACTAGTTACTTGAAAAAAGTAATCTGATTACATAACTCGCATTAATTGTAATGCGTAACCCTCAACACTTAATCTACTCTGAAATGTGGCAGAAAACATTCTATATAGTTCAGCAAGCAGTCTCCTATGTGTTTGTGTGAGAAAGTGCATTCTATTTAGAACTTCATCCTCCCTTATGCATTTCTCCTTAGTGTTACATTCATTATAATTGGTTGTGGGTGGCAGCGTGGTTAAGCCTGATTTGGGACTGAATTGTTGCCTAGTTTCAGCACAGCCCCAGAACAGAAATAGAACAGGGCCTATTAGTTTTTATCTTGCCATGTATCCTGCAGTGAGTCGAACAAACAGCCCATTACACAGTTAGCTGTGCACTGAGTAATGATGCACAGCCTTCATAAGAACCCATGTTCAGGAGCATCTCTGCCCATCATACTATTTTGAGTCCTCATTTATATTAAATGGCTGCCAGAGTCACTAATAGCCACCTAGGCAGTGGGAGACAGGGAAGATCAGTATCAGGATGCTATGATCTCATGTCTTCATGAGTGTGTGAAGTAATGCAGTTTTCATGAGCTTTCATGAGAGACCCGCCCTCTGGACATAATCAAGACCAAACCAAGGACTAATGCGTTTTCAGTTCTGTACATAATTACATCAGCATATGTGGTGTTGAGGTGGAGCATTGACAGATCACACCCTAGAGACTTACCGCATGTTAATGAATTGTAAGAATCGAAAGGAGCTGTCCATCAGCGGGTTTGAATTTGAGGCTTGGATTACTGTTTGTGTACTAAAATGGTTTTTGCTTGGTGATGTTACAGGATACCGATATATTCAGCTATTCTGTTTGAGGCATGATCATATACTTCAAAAGAAAGTCTGTACTTCACCTCTCGTCCCCTTTCAGGCTCTTTTTTGAATTTGCCTTCAGCATAGCAAGATAAAACAGCCACTGCAACCTGGAAGAAAGGGAAAGAACTCTTCAAAGACATAGTGTATGTGTTGATATATATTTTTTTGATTTAAAAAAAAAAAAATCCTTCTTCCAACAAGCCCTTGAAGTTTTTCATTCTTGCACATTATTGCATAAAATCCTTTGGTCTTTCTCTCCCCATAAAACCTTGCTGTTTACATAATGGGCGTAAGCACTGGCTGACTTAGTTTTAAAGGAGGTTTCTTGTGGCTCATGGGAGTATATTTAGTTTTAGTAGAGTCAAATGGAGTCAAACATTTTTTAAATCTAGTAAAATAGAAAATAATGTATAATACTGTATGATATATGCTGTAAAAAGTTTTGTTGTTGTTGTTGTTGTTGTAAATAAAACAAGATTGTTGAAGTAAGTAAAATACTATTTCAGTCTTTCTACTTCAGAATTTCATGTTTAATCCAACTATTTGTGAAATTTACTAGCAATTTCTGAGTGAAAATTGTTTCTAATTTCAGTGTACAAACTAAATAATATGCATACACAAAAATATACATAGAACACTAAAACAAAAGCACACACATCACCAGCAAATTGCTCAAAGTTGGTGCTATACCGAAAAATAACACTAAAGCAAAAAAAAAAAAAAAAGATGTAGATGTAGTGTGCTTGAAACGTTACCTTTAGAGCCGTGGTGTGCAGACTTTATCTCTTTTTTCCCCCCGTTAAATGTAAAATATACATACATTTTTTTTGTCTAATTAATTAGTGTATAATGTGTGTGTATCATTTTTGTGGAAACCATGTTTTTCAGGTCTTTGATGAATAGGAAGTTCAAAAGAGCAGCATTTATTTGAAATGGAAATCTTTTGTAACCTTGTAAATATCTTTACTGTCAGTTTTGATCAATTTAATACATCATTGCTGAATAAAAGTAATATATATATTATATATATATATATATATATATTTTTTTTTAATGTACAAAACTTTTGAATGGTAGTGTATATATTAAAAACATCATTTTCAAAAACATCATCAAGAACATATTCTTACATCAGGGATATCGCCCTGCAATCTAATTAGGAGTCAGATATTAAAATGGTGAGCTGTGTGCTGGGATAATTGATTCTTTCCACTCGGTGCACATGAAAAAAGCAGACAGCAGGAGATACCCTGCTTTGTCAACATTGGGCGATGTGCCCGCTTTTTAAAAAAGGCGCCCAATGAAGCAACATAGATCGTGCCAACAGACATCCCACACACAAAGGTAAGCCACATGCGCCCCAGTGTGTATGGGGAAGACTGAATTACCTCCTGTTTGTGTGAGTGGGTTAGCCTGGCAGGTCAGTGGGAAATCATACACTCTTTGTCTCAGTACTTTTTGGCTATCATCAGAGGAACCGTCTAACTGTCTCTCTCTCTGTTGGCAAAAACGCTCGAAACCTGATAATTACCCTCTTCCTTTGAGAGTTATCAAAATGGACAACTCTCCCGCTGCTTTGCTAATTACTTTAATAGGTTAAGATAGAGATTAGCGACAGACTAGAAGCTTATTGGGTATGTAATGTTGATAGTAAGTGAATAATTCCTCTTACCCTTTTCTGTGGTTTTAAAAATTAGTTTTGTTTATTTTATTTTCAATCTCTATTTTAAGCCTCAAATCTGCTGTACTTTATATGCAATCATCCATGTCGGGCACAGGACCGGCAGATCATATCAGCTTGTGAGCGTTCAGGGTCATTAACTGAATGGCCCGCTCTATAAGTCCTGTATTGCTGTTCACTCACCCTAATGTCGAAGCCATGTCTGTGAAGTCATTCACTATTGCAATTTATGGCCTGTTTTATAGAGGTTGGGTCAAACTCGGTCTCACATCAAGTACTTTAGCTTTTTATGTAGCCCTTTCCTCCCTCAAGCAGATTCTCACCGAACCTCTCAATTATTGGCAGTAACCACCTGCACTGTTCTATTTGTGAATGTAATGACCATTGTTATCGGCAGGGAAGTAAATGGAGGGAAAAAGCAGTGGAAATTGAGGGAATGGTAATAGTCTTTTTTATGGATTACAGATTACGATCATCAAAGGGGCAGTTTAGAGGGTCCAGTCTCGCCACAGGGTAAAAGATGCAGACATGGGGCCCCAATGAAAGCGTCATTAACGAAATGGGTTTTAGTTCAATGACTCCACATTAATGGCCAGTTACCAAATGGGGGGAAAAAGTGGCTATTGTAACCGGATACCATGTAATGATTAAGTACTGTATTCGCTTAATGTATATACTGTACAGTATGTGGGAACTGTGTAATACTACCTTGGGAAATCATATATTTTCCAACCTGGTTCCATTTTCATTCATTTGGCAGATGTTTTTATCTAAAGCCGCTTACATTCGGAAAATGTATACCTTGAATGCATTTCATTGAGATTTTCTGAAAAATCAAACCCATGTTCTTAGTGCCATGATCTTTTGATCTACTCTTTGTGCAACATAGATGCTATTTTTTCTATGTTTTGTCCTGCATGTCATTGATTCTTCTGAACTGGCATTTGAGGCGAAATTAGGCAAAATATTTAAGAAACCAATACATAAGCAGGCGGGGAATTTATAGAATTTTATGATTGACAGGAGGGTAAATTCTGAGTGAATCTATGTGTGTGCCAGTCATGGGTTGTTCGTGATATGATTAAAGACATTCATGCACAATTAAAACACAAAGAGATGGAAATGAGAATTAATGATTTTCACCAGATGTTTTATTAATTTGGCACTTGTATGTGACAGTGGGGGTATTTATTTCCATTGAATGTGTCTGTTTATGGTTATGCGAGTGTGAGAAACTCCCTTCGATATGGATTACACATTACAGCCAAATTCTGAAAGACAGGAACAAATGATAGTGATAAGAACTGTCCAGGAAAACATCCTTAGTACTTTGTCAATCTGAAGCTACATTGGCATATTAAATAAACTATATTTCCAATGTACTGAAGAAGAAAAAAAAGAAAGAAACCGGGAGAGTTATGGCTGTGAGAGATGTTGGGTATGGGCATCATGCCAATGGTTAGACATTAGATATGTCTTGGTTGTGGCCAAAATAGAGCATCCAAATTTTTGAAACATTTAGACGTATTGCAATTTTAAGTTGTAATTTTTTTTAAAGAAGCTGTTTAGTTTACAGTTTAGCACAGCGCGGATGAATCCAATGTTTTGAGGAGAATGTGTGGCTGTCAGTCACCGCGCCGGTGTGGATACTGTCATTCGGAATCACAGATTCTACTTAAGTAACATCCACTTTTGTTCTGACCAACTTAGGGGAAAAAGCATTGCAGTAAATCGCGCTGATTAAATCTAACTATCGCTTATCATATCACGTAAAACCGTGCAAATTATACTTTATTCTATAATTGTTAATTTTAACAACATAAGCATTGCGTGACAACATGTAAGGCCCTTCCGAAATTGTCCTTGTTTTTGCATGGGCCCGGTTGCAGTCTCTTTTTTTCTGTAACCACTCCGAAGCCGGAACGAAGTCTTTTGCGTTTTACAACGGGTGAATCTCCAGTTGTCACTGGTGATTGTCGTTTGAACCTTTCTGGACCCGCCATCAAATTGATAAGTTTACTTATATAAAGTGCGGTGAGAAAAAGCTATAAATCTCCACCTCCAACATCCTCACACGCAATATAGCCTACTAGCCGAGAGTGAGACACCTTCTTTATGTGTACAGATGTGACGTAATGACGCAAAGACATGCTCGAATTTCCCACCGAAATCCACCAGTACCACTGGAATTAAAAACATTATTAACGAGCTAAGGCAAGCAGCTAGTTTTGAACACTGGCTGGTTATGTACTTGCTCAGATTTATTTTGAATAATTTTTAACCCAAAAAAGTTATGGAATGCAGCTTAAAGACTGTTAGATTGAAATTTAAGTTGGATGTAAGATGGGATGTTCTTTTACTTAGGAAAAATAGCTTATTAATTCCCTACAGTATAACATTTCAAGGTCCATATTTCATAACTTTTTCATGTTTCATTAACTTTTTCTTTCGCTTAAAATATCCATAGACAATCGGAACAGTTTACATCTGATTAGCGGAGATATCTTGTGAAGACTCGGGTCAGTGTGCTGGGCATTGGACCTTATCTAATTCCTCTTTTCAAGTTCCCATCCATCCCTGCACTTCTTAAAGCCCTTGTGTGTCTTTGGCAATGAGGCCTGTAACATGTATAGATTTTGGAGGGGCTACCACTAAGCCTTCTAATCTAACCACAAAGAGAAGGAAGGGAGAAGGAGAAGAGGATTAGGATGAGGAAAGTCAGAAAAAGAAAATACCAACAAGCCGCACATCCCCAGGGACCATCTCCAGCGAAGATTAGAAAATCTTCACAGTGGCCACACTGACAGTGGGAAGGGAAGCCCATGTGAATAACTGCTAATGTTCATGTGCTGGAATCCACAGGGGTCAGGGGCGTTAGATGTGATAATTACACTTTCTGCTGTGAGCTGTAAGTGCTTCTTTGTGGATGGAATACTGAAGATGGTTTCAGTGAACGGAGGGAGCTGCGTTTTAAAAGCTGCAATTTGGGGTTATTTTGGTTTTGAAAATGTAGCTAGTTTTTATTTTTATTTCACTGTGTATTTATAATTCCAATTCCATTTTAGTTTTAGTTCATTTTAATTGTTTCACTTTTCTTTGGAAAAGTACTAGTTTGTATTTTATTTCATTTTTATAAAATATTTTCCAGAGCTAACGGAGGCCAGTTAGTAAGAGCTGTGCGAGTAAAAGCTCACTCCCCTGGTCTCAAGAGGTGCATTAGCGACTGACGCTAGATGCTGTGGTCTTTAGCGTACTTGTTGCGCTACTTGTTATGCCTCCCATGCTGGAAACGCTGGTTTGAAACCCATCCGGAGCGGTGCAAGTAGAACCAGAGGGGTTACATTGGTGCCGTGACCCGGATGGGAGTGAGCTTAAGAAGGGTGAGTGTAACGGTGGTCAGCTATAAACCGCGAAGCAAGTAGAACCGGAGTTTTGTCATTTGAAGCCATTTTCATTAGGGATTTATTACATTGACTTTGGTGAAGTGATGCATGTTATTTCTGTCTGAGGCACAATGCACACTGCATTTGCTGTGTGAACAAAAAGATGAATGTATTTCTATTTTTCCACCACTGAGCCAGCTTACTGAAATGAGAAACCAATACTGTCTGTAATCATCATTAAGTCAGGGCCATTACCCTTACCCTCTCCCTCAAGTCATTTAGAGGAGACAAGAAAAATTGGAAGTAATTAAAATAAAATGAATGACATATACTGGCATCCTGTAGCATGGCAGAAAGCAGATTGTAAGGAAAGCTGAAACCTGATACTAAGTATTCAATACAAACAAACAAATCTTTCACTACAGACTCAAAGTAGATGTCACATGCATTAAAGCATATAAATTAATTTAATGTATTTGTATATGCTATTCTGAGTTTTGATTTGGATACAATGTATTTCTTTTAATGTGATGAACATCTTGATGTGCAGTATGGTCCTGCTCTCAGTTTCTCTACCTTTAAAAATCTAAGGCACAATTTCTCCTTCTGCATCCGAATATGTAAATGAAGAAACCAGTAGTCACTCTCCCCTCTCATTTTATTTCTATCTTTCTCACTCCATCTACTTCTTTTGTCAGAATCGGATGAGTGGAGCCAGTGCTCTAGGAAAGACTAATCTTAAAGGATTTTCCTGGCAGATAGCAGTGGAAAAACCATTTTTTGAGGTTGAAAAATGTACCAGAAACTATTTTCTCCTCCAGTTGCTTGTTAAGACCCTGATATCTGGGGTCCACATGAAACCCTTAGGCACAATCACAGCACTGCTGATAGTGTGCGAGGGCCAAAGATTTTGGGGTCTACTACTAAGATTAGCATTACTTTAATCCAGTTTTGTCAGTACATATTATATTATCTACATAATGATTTGAGTAAAAAGTTGTATTGAAAAATGTCCATTAATTCAAATTTTTTTTAAGGGGTGTTTGTCCCCTGTTTGCTTTAAAGGCAGAAGCACTCAAGCTCCATGAGCTCCAAAGTGTCTTTGTTTTAACATTCCCTATTTTCCCTTAAATTCGATTTTGAGTCCAAAATTTCCATCTTCGTTCTGAGACTTTTGGACCCCACTGTATGTGGCCCCTCTGTCCTTCTGTCACAGGACATACGGAGGGCGATAAAGTGGCCTTAGACTCCAGGGTGACTCCTACAAATATCCCCTATTGGCCACAGGGATCAGGACCACCACGCTTGCCTAGTGCATGCCATATGGCTGCTGACGGATACGGAGGACGGGAACTGGATTCCTCTGCTCCTGATGGCAGGAGTACATATAATTTGTTAATCAGTCACCGGTTAGATGCTGCAATTAGTAGGGGCAACAACAATTAGCAGTACGGTTCCTGTCTAGTTGATTGATATTTAGCCTCACATTACACTAGTGCACATATTTAGTTCAAAACTCATTTTAGTCAGATTCAGCTATAAAAAAAAATAATCTTTGATGCATTTGATATTTAGCTTCTTTTTCCCTCCTTTTGTTCTTGTTTGAAAATTGTCAGTGTCATTTGTGTTCAGAGGAAGCATCTAAACATGGCTTTTCATCTGTCCATTATCAGCCACTGCGATAACAAGCAGACGATTATGATGATTAACGCTTATTCTGACCTTTCTTTGTTCTTGTTTGAAGCTGAAACAGAAGAGGCTCATCATTAACTCACTCAGATACCAGCTTAAAGATGCTCAGCTAGCTGCAGGAAGCTGGATTAAAGTGATACACTCTTAAAACTCAATTTTATATGCTTATACATAACTTCTATTAAATTAGTATTCTGATCTCAATATACAGCACAAACAAAAGCATTTGTAGCATAATGTTGATTACCACAAAAAGTCATTTCAACTCGTCTTGTGTCCCTTGTTTTCTTTTTCTTTCTTAAAAAAGAAGCAGCAGAAATAAACATTATAGGTGAAGTGAATTGGGACAATTTTTGGAGCTCAAGCTTATAATTTTTCTAAAGCATTGATTATTATTTGAGCTGTAAAAAGAAGTCATAGAGATTTTGTTTTCGAATTGAAAGGTTAATGGCGTTGTAATGTCATAGCATCGAAGTTGTGAAATTGAATATAGCCTTACACAGAACAGGTTGGTAGACAATTTTTTATGCTAAAATCATGTTAACTTGCATATTGTTCATGTCTTGTGGCTATACTCTTATAACAGCGAGAATTTTTAATATTTATGGATTGTCCAATTCACTTCTGTTATCACATTTTTTTTGTGTGTAAAGTTGATTATTAATTATGATTATTAATTATGCCACAAATGCTGTTTGAGCTTAATATTCCATTAAGCGAGTTCTTCATTTACTGGAGAAAATAGGTAGACTACTTGAGCTGTCCTCTGTGACATGTAAAGCAATGCTTTATATGGGTGTAACCAATATATTGTCACAATATATCGCAATACAAAAATGCAACAGTATGTATCATGGATAGTGACAATCTGCATTGTGTATAGTTCACCCGAAGTAAAAAATGACTTTCCAAAAATTTACAAAATGTAAATTTGTAAAAAAAGAAAGAAAAATTTTAAGTTTACAGAGTTTTAGTGTCTGTACTACATTATATATAATGTTGAATATATTGTATAATAATGCAATGGGGGAATATGTGTGTGCCCTGATAATGCCAAATGTCTTATGTTACAAGAAAAAAGTGGCCTACATTATTTGAAATATATCTAGTCAGTGACAGAGTGCAAGCATTTTCATCTAAAATAATTATGTATTTTCAGCTTCAGAATCATGAATATTTTTATTCTGGTGTCACCATTGTCCTGTGCATTGGGTTACCAACACCAAGTCAAAGCCTATTCCCCTATGAAATACCAAATTTAGCATTTTAATCAACAGTAAAAAAATTTTTTTAACTTTTACCATATGTCTTGGAGTATCGCAATAATATCGTATTGTGAGTTCAGAATGAAGATATGTATCGAATCGTGATATGAGGGTATTGTTACTATGTTTCTCATTTGCTCTCTGCTGCTTGTCATCATAGCCTTGTGATGTAAATCTGAGGGTTAGGTCAGTAATGTTTACGGGACTTGAGGTGTTGACTCTGACCAGTCTAATTCGTTAAAGCTTGATTTAGAAGCCCTCTGTGTTCACACAGTGCTGACATGCAGCTTTTCGGCTGTTTATCATACTGCTGATCAAGGCAGAAAACACAATTTGCTCTTGATAATTGTGTGTTCAATATTTGTTCAAGGAAAATGCCGCCCCTGCAACTGCTCACGGCATCATTTAAATGCGCAAATCAATTGTTGTAGGTGCCATGGCGTATATGTTCCACTCCAAACAAGTAGGGTATGATGGATACTGATGTTGACCAAATCTGACGCAAGTCCTTTTGGCCACAGTTTGCCACAAAAGGGCCTGATGTACAGTATTCAACTGGAGAATCCACATATCCCCCCCACCTCACTTTAAACTGGCTGGCAGATAAAGGTCTTCCCCATGAAAGAGGCTTGTCAGACCATTTGCATCTGAATACCAACTGCTGTTGGCAAATTCAAGGAGACTTTGGAAAGTTTGCATACTGAATCAGAGGGTGGACGCACATTCCCCAAGCCATGCCAGCATAGTTATGAGGGCAGGAAGTAGAGTGATGGCGGTACTTGAGAGGCCCAGGGCACGAAAGTTGGGTCAAGTGCACTCTATTTCACCTGTGTCAAATGGCTCTTACTTTATGTTGTTCTGTCATGTACAAGACCCTCCATAAAAAGCATTATTACTGTCGTTCAGTAGCATTCAGAAAGAGCTAATTTTCTTTGGTCCGATTTTGTGTGACTTTTTGTCATTGACACCATCCTGTTTGTAAAATTAGCTTTTACACAAAGTCATATATCAGGCAAAAGTAAAGAAAAATTATCTTGAAAATGTTCTACAGACAATTGAAAAGAATTATTTTGCAATTCAAGCAAACAAAAAGACACAATTAAATATAACACTGCAAAAAAGTGTTTTTTCTTACCAACAATATATCTTGATTTCTATACCATTCGATACTATTTATACATTTTGTACTTGTTTTATGTAAGTTTTACTTGTTGTAAACATAAACCTTGCACTCTTTTGCTACATTTATGCTTAAAAAAAGAAACATTTGCCAACGGGTTAAGAAAAATGAAATTATATTATCTGAAAATAAGTTTTAATTATATATTTACATCTTGTTGAATATATTTGTATATATATCTTGTTGAATTTATATATATATACAGACATACATACATAGTTTTACGTATTATTTTTTTAAACTGCAACTTTGTTTTCAATCGTAGAACATTTTTAAGAAAATATTTTTGCTTTTGAATTTTTTTTTAAAATGAACTTTTTACAACTAGCTCCAAACATTTGAATGAGATTTGATATGTTTAAAATTGTTTTACTGAGAAGTTTATTATATCCCTAGGTTTGTCATACCATATCATGTCAACCCAATTTATAACGCGAGCTGGGCAAAACGCTGACAGCAGCAATAACAGGAGCTCAGCGCTAAAGGACATGCTGGCAAGCAGAATGGTAGATCAGATACAGAGCATCTGATACTGGCAATTATTGGCAATGGCAATACTGAGAATTATTCTCACTGGTGTGGCGGTAATGAAGAACCTTTAAAATCAAACAACGTCACCATGCAACTGTTAAAAAATGTTGCAATCAATATGTCGCAATTAACTTACTTTTAATGACAAAACATCTCCTGTTTGTCCTGCTAGAGCTATTTAAGATTGAACTCTTTTCTCAAGCTGTTGTTTTTATCAATTGCCAGCAATGAGTCCTGGAGAGGGACAAGGAGGAGAGGAGGGGCCCGGGGTAAACAGAGCAGCCAAGAGAATTTAAAACAGGAGACCCCCAAGGTCAGACCTCATCCATTCCCCTGAGAGAGAACAATGACGGAGGAGAGAACAGGAATTAACATGGACTGAATGCAGCTGTGTGAGTGTTTGTGAGGGTATGAGAGGAGATGTTGGGAGAAACGGAAAGAGAGAGAGGGAGAGTGACGAGAAGAGCATAGATGAAGGAGAGAAAGCTGTCATATACACTATAAGATTAAAAATATACCCTTTAGATGAGAAGGTCCAGGGATGAGCAGTGGGAGACCCTCAAGGCATCTCTTGCAGAAAGTTTTGGCTGATAGTTTGGAGGGTGAACTTTGTGTGATCACCTTTGCCCTGAAGACCACAGGGTGCCTGGATCTACAGCACGTTTGGCCTTGACCGCTCTGAGGTAAGATGGGATGAATATTTCTGCTGTTGTAACCTGTGTGATTTGAATTAAAAGAAAATAAGCTGTAATTTAGATGGCATGGAGTTTAATGAAAGGGATACTTCCATGTGGATTTATGTTTCAAGGGACGACGCTGAGGGAGATGGGTTTCCTGTGGTCTCCAAAGCAAACAGTAATTCCTGTCTTAGCTCATGCTTCTTTCTGAATGTAACCCATCACAGTGGGTGGTGTGTTGGGTTAATGCTGTGTTAAGAAGCTACAAAATCCTTCCATTGTATTTGACTATCAGTTATTAGAGATATTTTGTTTGACCTCCTCCGAGGACAAAGAACAACTGCTGTGGGTTTTATCCAAAAATTCTGGTGTGTTAGAGGTGAAGTGTTTTGCGCTTGTTCTGATTTGGCAATTTACATCTTGTATGAGTAGTACTGATTTAACAGAGGAAAATGTTTCTCTTCTGCATCTGTGAATCAAAAACGCTGGTTATAGGTTGTGAATATGGTAGCAAATTCAGTTGATATTCAATAAATCAGTGTTTCTCCATTGGTCTGTTATGATGGGGACATGGACATTAGGGGAAAACAAAGCAAATTGTACGTGAAAAAATGTACATATAATTGTACATAAGGATAGAAAAGTAAATAGATTTATTAACTTTCAAAATGCAAGAAAAATTGAAGGCCACGGTAGGACTATGGTAGAACTGCATGATAATAGTTAAAAAGATAATCGCAATTATTACATTGATGATTAATGATAATACAAAAGTGATTTGAGAACAATATTTTAGGACACTTTAAAAGATTTACTGCACTTTCATGTATTTAGCCAAGTGTTTATTCGAATGTTAAACTGGTAAATAACATTTCTGCAGCTGTTTAGTATTTATGCAATTTTTTATTAATTTCCAGAATTGTCATTGCAAATTCATTGTAGATTATATTAATGAATTGCATGTCTTTTTGTCTTTTGTTGACTTTTACGATAATGATTTGCATATTCCTCATGACAGTCCCTAAAACATTTTCTACTGCATAAAAAATTGCCCCAACCCTGGCTGTGAGGTCAATCTAAACATGCATTTCCATAACCAATTTGTATCACATACCTTCCCTATTCCAATTCATTAACACCCTATTGTCTTCTCTAATAATGACCCTTTCCTCTTCTAACCTTTGGCCCGTATCATTCACCCTCTCTCTGACTCCTTTTGGCCTGTAGCCCGCTGTCATTATCATCCACACCAGCTGCCATGTGTTCAACTGATCCGATCGTTACACTTGGGGAATGAGTTGGTCTCTATGCATCATTAATGATTAATTAATGCCAAGCATCATAAATAAGATCATTTATATGGACGAGCTCCTCAGTTACTCTGCCCATGGTGACCAAAAGCCCAAAGGAGTAGAAGAGGAGGGTCATTTGAGGAGTGTGTATGTGTGTGCGCGCCACTGTCAGTGAGCACCACTGTCAATGAATGCCAGTTCAAGTTAATGTTATATATAAAAAATAAAAAAAATTATTCTGATAAATCTTCTAACTGTGTGTGTGTTAATGCACAACAAACACTTAATTACTTTATAAAACACAAATACTTTAAATGCAAAAAATCTTCCTTCCTTCCTTCTGAATAGACCATTTATTGTGAAACCAGAAAAGTTATGTTTTTATAATATTAACTGGACCTGAAAAATATAGGAAATATAGGAAATGTTTGATAATGGGCCCTGTATAAATTACAGTTACTCTTGTTTTGCTCTCCAGGTTGAGAAGAAACAGTGATCTTACTAACTAGTGTGGGAGCTGGAAGACGGGTTAAAGTCATGGCAGTTGGGTGGAGACCGGCCACCCTTCTCCTTGTCTTCATCCTGACGTTCCTCTGCCCCTCGGATGGAACCATGTACCTCTCTGGCCAGAAGCTGAGGTCTCGTCTTCAGAGGGATCGACGAAACGTTCGTCCAAACATCATTCTCATTCTTACTGATGACCAAGACATTGAACTCGGTGTGTTGCCTATTTGCATTTCTCTCTGTATGTGGGTGCATATTATGTTTGTGAATTTGCTCGCAGTGTGACATCAAGTATGAGTTTATCAGAGTATGATTCACATTTATGAGTCATTATCATATAATTTACTTAAATTCTCTGGAGAAGGGCATCTTGCACATTCATTCCAGTAGCATCGGCCAACTGCTGAGGTCAATTGTGCCAAACATGCTGTTTTTCTACTCGATTTTTGGCACTTTAATCACTGAAGTGGCAACATAATGGCCTCACTGCTGGTCTTTGTTCAGGCTTTTCACTCGAACCCTTTTAGGGAGGAAATTTATGGTCAAGCATCTGTTACATAAAACAATCTGGATCTCTTTTGCTCTGTCTCCCTCTTTTTCGAATCTACATATATTGCCCGTTTTTTCCCTAAAGGCTCCATGCAGGCCATGAACAAAACAAAGCGCATAATGATGCAGGGCGGCACCCACTTCTCCAATGCGTTTGCCACCACTCCGATGTGCTGCCCTTCTCGATCCTCCATCCTGACTGGGAAATATGTGCACAACCACCACACCTACACCAACAACGAGAACTGCTCATCACCGTC
The DNA here is from genome assembly GCF_965113295.1 of Leuciscus leuciscus. NCBI lineage: Eukaryota > Metazoa > Chordata > Actinopteri > Cypriniformes > Leuciscidae > Leuciscus > Leuciscus leuciscus. The sequence goes on along the minus strand of NC_138747.1, from coordinate 12,402,065 downwards.
CTGGCAGGCCCACCATGAACCGCACACTTTTGCCGTCCACCTCAACAATTCAGGCTACCGGACAGGTTAGTAGACAGCATGGATCTGTATATGCAGTATTTTTGCAATACTGAATTATGTTCATAAATTTCTTTCAGTTAAGATCTCAAAATAATCCATTTCTGTTACAGCCTTTTTTGGGAAGTATCTGAATGAGTATAATGGCTCTTATGTGCCTCCTGGCTGGAGAGAATGGGTAGCACTGGTGAAGAACTCTCGTTTCTACAACTACACACTGTGCCGGAATGGGATCCGAGAAAAGCATGGCTCAGAGTATCCGAAGGTTGTCCGCTGTCTTTTTTCAAAGAACATGACTGAACATTGTATTATGAAATGTTCCTACTTACAACACAGTAGACCAAGTGTAAAACGGTTCAAAAATCGGTTCAGGTCATTCTCAGTATTTACCCAACATATTTAAGGACGCACAATGTATTGGTATCATATCGGTAGACAGACAATTTTAGAGAGTTAAGATATTGGGAATTATTTAACTGTACATGCTCATTTCCTATTAACTTTGCCGCAATATGATGCTGTCATTAAATTATTCATATATTTAAATCTTTAGCAAATTGCAAAATGAATATCATTCCAATATCCCTAAATTCCCTTGTAGTGTTTAAAACGATTGACTTTAGTTGTTAGTAGTGTTTATATAGACAAAACAGCATGAATTAATATTGGCTATGTATCACTTATTGCTCATAACTTGAAAATAATTAGCAGCTTATGATCGCCTCAGCCAAAGTTTTAATATTGGTGAATCTTTTAACATAATAATAGATAAACATGATCTAGGATTAAATTATACACCAATGTGCAAGAGTTTGGAGTCCGTAAGATCAAAAAAAATTCTAAAAATAAATGTATACTTTTATTCAGCAAGGATGCATTCAATTGATCAAATGTGACAGTAAAGACATTCACAATGTTACAAAAAGATTTCATTTGAAATAAAAACGAAAGAATGAAGGAATCCTTTCAAATGTCCTGGCTTCTTTCAAAAACGTAAAAAAAAAATCTTACCGACCCCAAGCTTTTGAACAGTAGTGTATGTGTTTAGTAAACACATATTGATACTTTCTTGCATCGGACAGATTTCCCTTTTAATATTACTTCTTTTACAGGACTATCTCACTGATGTAATCACAAATGACAGTATCAACTACTTCCGAATGTCAAAGAGGATGTACCCGCACAGGCCTGTGATGATGGTCCTGAGCCACGCTGCCCCCCATGGGCCGGAGGACGCAGCACCTCAGTACAGCAGCGCCTTCCCCAATGCATCTCAACACATGTAAGACCCTCTTTCTCTTTCTTTCTCTCTCTCATTCACTAGGAGAATTCACAGTATGCATGAGGTTATAGCTTCATAAATCTCATTCGGTTTAAATCTTTCAGTCTCCAGCACTTCTCCAGTCAAATGTTCTCATGCCATTTGAAATACGACAGCCTAATAAATAATGCTCACTGTATAGTACTATAGCCACTATTCTCATTACACATTAGCTACTTTTAATGAACCACCTCTTATGACATACTTTCTTGGTTTATTGCAGGAACAGAGGTTTGATTATGTATTCTGTGTACAGTAATTGTTTCCATAGTGCCTCCGGCAAATTAGTGCATACAGTAGGCTCAAGAGAGATATAGAGTGCTATTATTATAATATCATGATTTATTATTTGCATCAGTATTCATTCATAGGTCCCATTAGAGGTATAAAGTCTATTGCTAGTGCATAAACTAAATTAGCATACTATTTTATCTAAACACATGTACAATCACAAGTTCACTGTTATTTTACTATTGTTTTTTTTAATTATCATTTTAATTGCTCATTCATCAAGCTGCAGCTGAAATGTACAATGCAACTTTATGCAAATCAAATCTTCTCAAACAGTGCAAACCAAGAGAAGACAATGTATTGGCCTTTACAATATGACTTCAGAATTCAGCACAATGAAATTTCTCAGCAATGTTATTCAGCACCAGCAGCACACAATGAATTACACACAAATCTTGTGTAAAAGGACTGTGACTCTACATTTTCTTGCCAAAAATGTTACGTTTTATTCATAGACAGTAAAGTGTATAACAAATGTGTAATTTCTTCCAATGGCACAGAAAACAGCTTTTAACAATTCTGTAAATGTCCCACTCAGAACACCAAGCTACAACCACGCCCCCAACCTAGACAAGCACTGGATCCTGCGTTACACGGGACCCATGAAGCCTGTGCACATGCAGTTCACCAATATTTTACAGAGGAGAAGGCTGCAGACCCTGCTTTCAGTGGATGACAGCGTTGAGAAGGTCAAGATCATGATAACCTTACAATATAGCACATAGATCATATTTTACATAGAAGTTAGTTCCAATCCTTGTACATATTCTTTTTTTTTTGTCTTTGTGGTGTTATAAGAGTGCTGACAGTACTGATATGTTTTTATTACTCCGCCGGTCTGTCCGTTAGTAGTGCAAATAATAATTTTTAATAATTCATTCAAAAACACTGATTCATTCAGTAATAAACCAAGAAGTCACTGTTTATGAGTAAGTCAGTAAATCATTCACTGAACTGATTCATTCCAAACACAGATTCAGATTCAGGAAAGACATGCCAACTATTGTTTATTGCTCTGAGATACGCAATTGGTCTTCTGTGGCTCCGTTTGAAACTATTTCCATTGTAGAGCAAAAATGGACAAACTGAACCTGGCAATATTGTGTCAAGTGTACGCAACTGTTAAAAATGTTGGGGTCAGTAAGTATTTTTTTTAAAGAGATGTATAGTTTTATTTAGAAAGAACACATTACATTGATTAAAAGTGATTTACATTTTCTATTTTATTTTAGGTTTGCATAAAAATATTGAGCAGCACAACTGTTTTCAACATTGATAATAATTAAGAAATGTTTCTTGAGCACCAAATCAGCATATTAGATTGATTTCTGAAGAATCATGTGACTGAAGACTAGAGTAATGATGCTGAAAATTCAGCTTTGCCATCACATGAATAAATTACGCTTTAAAATATATTAAAATTGAAAACTATTAAAGAAAAGAAAATGATTGAATAGAAAACTAATATTAATATTTCACAATATTACTGTTTTTACTGTATTTTTGATTAAATAAATGCTTAAGAAACTTTTCAAATACATTAATAAAACCTACCCCGAACTTTTGAATGCTAGTGTAAGTTACACAATATTTACATCTTGTTCATAAAACTGTTTTATGAAAGTCAAGTCAAGTCAAGTCAAGTTTATTTGTATAGCGCTTTTCACAATACAGATTGTATCAAAGCAGCTTCACAGTGTTAAATTAAAATAATACAACAAAGTTTGTTTCAAGAGGAATTTATTGATTGATAAAATTAAATTAAATATCCCCAAAATATCCCCAACTGAGCAAGCCAAAGGCAACAGTGGCAAGGAACCGAAAAACTCCATCAAGTGACCTAATGGTGTCCTAAAACTCCATCAGGTGACCTAATGGAGAAAAAAAACCTTGGGAGAACCCAGGCTCAGTCGGGGGCCAGTTCTCCTCTGGCATTTATGAGCTAGAGGCCGGATTGTAGTTTGAACTGTAGGATTATATGAATGCCTGGCTGAAGACATGCGACTTTAATCTAGTTTTAAACTATTCCAGAGTTTTGGAGCCAAATGTGAAAATGCTCTCCCTCCTTTGGTGGTTCTGGATATCCTAGGTATCCAGCAATAATATTTGTTAATTTACTAGAATAACTAGCAAAACCAGAATCTACTTCCTAGTGAACTAAGCCCAAGACAAGTACCTTATACATATAAACCCACGGTACTTAGCAATAAAGGTGATTCTGATTGGTGAGGCACATCAGCATCTAAAACATATGAGAGATGCCTCTGAAATGTACAGAAAAATTTAGAAATGGACGTGTGTAACTAGCCTGGAAGTTGTAACGTGCTGTTTACTATTCCCCCCCCCACAGGTTTACAATATGTTGGTGGAAACTGGGGAGCTTGATAACACCTACATCATTTACATGTCTGATCATGGCTACCACATTGGCCAGTTTGGCTTGGTGAAGGGCAAATCAATGCCATATGATTTTGACATTCGAATCCCCTTCTACCTGAGAGGGCCGAATGTGGAGGCAGGTGGCATGTGAGTCAAAGATATTAAGCTCACAACTTTACTGCAAAATGCTAAAAATAACACATTGTTGATTCTAAGTATGTGATCTCCTGCAGTAATCCTCACATAGTCCTGAATGTTGACCTAGCCCCTACCTTGCTGGACATGGCCGGAGTGGATATTCCATTGGAGATGGATGGCAAGTCCATCCTCAAGCTGTTGGAAACAGAACAACCTGTCAACAGGTGCTAAAATACACTAAGATAAACATTTCATGCTTACAATTTAAAAACACATTTTTCCTCATTATATTCTTCCAGTTTCACCAGGTTTCATTCTTACAAGAAGGTGAAAGTGTGGAGGGATTCATTCCTGGTAGAGAGGGGGTGAGTACATTTGATCAGGCCAGATGAACCCATGCATTTTTAATTGAACTCCGTATCACAAACTCTTACACTGTATCGCTCTGAAAAAGATTTGTAACCCCAGAAATTGATTAGACACGACTCCATTAGAGAGGCACCAGATGGCACACTGACATCGGACACATCTACAAATTTTGAATAGGGGCTGTATCTGATTCTTTGCTGTTTTTGAGTGGCAACCTGATGTGATCTCTTTCCGATCTACAGGAAGCCTCTGCATAAGCTAGCAGATGGCAAAGAGGTGGAACAGAATTCACTGCCAAAATTTCAGCGGGTTAGAGACCTGTGTCAAAGAGCTGAGTACCAGACGCCCTGTGAGCAGCCAGGGCAGGTAAATATTCACTTTCATTTACCATGGCATATTCCCTTGATTATTTCCAGTGATTGCCATCTGTCTAGTCCTTTCTAAGTAACCACTCCTCCTCTGTGCAGAAGTGGCAGTGTATTGAGGATTCCACTGGAATGCCGAGGCTGTATAAGTGTAAAGGGATGGCGGGTCTCTATGCACCTCGTGCTCTGGGCCTGATGGCTGCCAACAGGGGAGAGATCAACGGAGCTCATTCCGCATCAGACCACTGTGATTGTGAACCCAACATGCCTCTCAAGAGGAAGAAGGCACTCACCAAAAAGAGTGTGTTACAGTATAGTTTTACATATTTTGTCCAGGTGTTCTTGCTTGCTAAGTGGTTAGGAGTCTCTTTTTTTTTACGGAAAAGACTAATAATAATTGTGTATTTTGGAACCACAGCATTGTGGGCAGCGCTTTGACATAGTGCAGCTTTTGAGTGTAAGTCCTGGCTCAAGGTCCTTTGCTGATCCTGCCCTCCTCTCTCTCTCTCCTCTCTCCTCTCTCGTCTATTCAATTCAGAATATTTGAATCAAAATTTTAAATTATTAATATTAATGGAGTTAGTTCCAAGGAGGCCTGGAAAAAGCTGTTTGTTAGCATTCCCAGTCCCACTCATGAGGCAGTTCTAATGCATCAGTTGCTCGGAACTCTTTGGAAGTGTGAAGTTTAAAATTTGCGAAAATAAGGAAAAGGTATTTTACACTTTTAAGATGTTTAAGACCTAGTAAACATCTACTATAAAATAATGAAAAATGTCAGATATTTGTATGTAGCAAAATTATATAGCAAAAATAAAATAAGTCAGTAAACATGGCAAATTTTAAATGGCAGCCTATGAAGAAACATGCTTTTTGCAGCCAGAGTGGCATCAGCCAAAAAGGGCTAACCGGATAATTATGCACATCAAAACCGTATACACCAAAATTTAAATGTAATTGCCCACCTTCATGTCATACCAAATCTGCATTATTTCCTTATTCTTGGAACAAAAACGAGATAGTTTGCAGAATGTCTGAATTGCTCTATTCCATGCAAAAAATGCATTGGATGAATTGGATGTTGATTTATACTGTCAAACTCCAAAAAGGACAAAAATATACCAGTTCCTCTCATTTTTAGGAATTATGTTCATATACAAAATCAGATTAGACCATGACATAGAATGATAGTAGTTTAAGCAATAATATACCTGTATCTGTAACAAAGTCCATGTACAATATTCCAGAGTTGAAGACCAAGAAGAGTTTGCCACGAAATCGTTGGGCCCGCTCTGTCACGTATCACTTGGACTCAGATGTGTTCACTCTGGACCTGGAGAAGGGCTACCAGCCCGTCAACCTGAACACCAGCCTTATGCTAGGCAGAAAGCAGGCAGTGTATGGAGAGAATGAAGAATACAGCGGAATGGGACCCACAGACAACAACTTCAACACCCTCACGCCACCTGCTGCTCTTAAAGTCACCTACAGGTTCATTACAGACAGTTACTGTGGATGATAAACAGCTTGTGGCAGTGAAAAACAATGAAAAACAAAACTTTCTTTTTTTGTTCAGATGCTCAATTCTGATGAATGACACAGTCAGGTGTGATGGTGGATTATATAAATCTCTACAAGCATGGAAAGATCACAAACTACACATTGAGCATGAGGTAAGATCATGGTTAAATTGTTCTAATACAACCTGAATAAAACCAAACCAAAATAATGCTTTAATTTACTACATTCCCAACTAACATGAACGTTCAGACGAGATGTTCTCAAAGTTATGAACAAATGTTCTTCCAGTAATGTTAATAGAATAGAAAGTTATCTGGGGCCGGTTTCATAAAGATAGACTTTGACTATGGCTTAGATATAGTAGGTAGTCAGACTTCAGATAGACATCTAAATCAGACCGTTGCACAAAGCACTTAAGACTCTGACTATCTTAAGTAGGACTACACTGCAATGCATTCTGGGTAAAATAAGACACTTTTCAAAACAAAAAACATGGCGGATCAAGTAAGCGCATTCAACCGCTCAGTGCAGTTTACCCCAGTGGAAAATATGTGTTTGTTGGAGGAGTATATCAGTTACAAGGACATTTTACTTGGGAAATTTAGCGGAGAATGTAGTAAAAAGAAGAAATGTTTAAATTATGAGCCATTTTCCCTTTTCTTTTGGCTGTTTGTAATGTAACTGATTGTTACTGTTGGTTGCCAAGGTAACATAGAGTCTTAGACCTAAGTTAGCCTGGGGGTAAGGTGTCTAATTTTTTTTAACTAAATTAAGTCAGTCTTTATTTTTGTGAAATAGTCTAACTTGCATTAGACTAGTCTATGAGCAAATTTTAGACTCGTCTAACACTATAGACCGGTCTAAAATAGCTTTGTGAAACCGGCCCCTGGTCTTTAATCATTTTCTCAAAACAGCACAACTACGTTTTTATACATCATTCATGGAACTTTTTGTTGAAATGTTTTTACTTCGTCTAACTTCTTTTTTAAATGTTACCACTTGTTTCAGAATTTTCAGTGAACATTCCCATAATGTTTGCAAACTTATAAAATGGAATGTTCCCTTAATAACATATATATAACATTTGTATAACCAATAACCAATTTTTTTTTATGTTAAAAACGGGACATTTTGAACATTCAGAACACGTTTCCAGAACAAAACCTTCTTAGAACATATTTTCGTTAGCTGGGTTAGGTTTTACTTCTAACCACTTTTTGCTCTTAATGTAGATTGAGACTTTGCAGACCAAAATAAAGAACCTCAGAGAGGTCAAAGGGCATCTAAAGCAGGTTCGACCAAAAGAGTGTGAATGCAACCAAAACACGTAAGCTTTTCATACTTTAACTGCTTAAGTGTTGGCTTGATCTTTTTCACACAATAGACATAATCATGTAATATTTGCTTTAAAGGTATCAGTACAACAATAGAGCACTGTTCAAACTCAAATCAGGGCGGATACATTCTGTCAAGTAGGTTTTCATTCATCATCTGTCATTAACTTCAAGGAAGGCACATTAATGCCTAATGTTCTAATCTAACTAACATACACTTAGACAGTTGATAGTAAAGACATCTGTTCTTTTAATCTAAGTGGAATGACCTCCAAAGATAAGAAACAGTGGCTGATGAAAGAGCAGAAACGCAGGAAGAAGCTGAGGAAGCTCCTGAAGCGCCTCCGTAATAATGATACTTGCAGCATGCCTGGCCTCACCTGCTTCACACATGACAACCAACACTGGCAGACCGCCCCCTTCTGGACAAGTACTGCATAGCACATCACTCCAGTTGTTTTTAATGCCACAAAACTTTTACTTAATAGTTAAATAATTATATCATTTCACTTAAATTATCTTTTTGTGTTGTTAGTGGGGACGTTTTGTGCTTGCACGAGTGCCAACAATAACACTTACTGGTGTCTGAGGACTATCAATGAGACGCACAACTTCCTATTTTGTGAGTTTGCCACTGGCTTCCTGGAGTATTTTGATCTTAACACAGATCCTTATCAGGTAGATCTTTATCTTTTTATCTCCTTTACCATTTTTTCATAATTTAATAAGATTTGTCAAGGGAACCCCCATAATTTCCACTGCTGTTTTTTTGCTGTGTGCAGCTGGTAAATGGCGTGAGCACGCTTGATCGTGATGCGGTGAACCACATGCACCAGGAGCTCATGAAACTGCGCAGCTGCAAAGGTCACAAAGAGTGCAATCAGGAGACAGGTGAGTCATGCCACGTGTTTGATGAAAATCTTTGCTTTGATGTTGCATTTCAACATAATACCAATAAATATACAATTTGTAACCAAGTTACTCATCATATCTCTTACAGGTGGTAAAGAAAGAAATTCTTTGTACGATTATAGGTATGGTTTCATTCTTATATTTTATGGCTGATTACAAAAAAAATATATATATGTTTATATATTTTATTCTGTATATATTTGAAATAGAAATCTTTTGTAACATTATAAATGTTATTTTTTGATCAATTAAATATGTCAGCTGAAAAATATGATATTAAATATTATCAAAGAATCCTGAAAGAATGTATCACGGTTCCCACAAAAATATTAAGCAGCACAACCGTTTTCAACATTGATAATAACAGAAAATTCAGCTTTGCAATCATTTGAATAAATTACTTTTTACAGAAAAATAATTACATTTATTTTAAATTGTAATAATATTTAATGTTTTTACTTATTTTTTGATCAATTAAATGCAGCCTTGGTGAGCATAAGAGACTTCAAAGAATTATTATATACTCTATAATATTTATTAATTAGTTATAAAGTTAGTTATAAAGGCTTTAACAGATCTGGATCTTGGGAAATAAATAATGTCCTATCTTTGTTATGTATGTTTGCTGGCATGGGGTGTTTTTGTATATGTATGAGGTCACAAATTTATATAATGACATGGGTATTACAACATAAACATGGTTTACGAGGACACCTCCTGTCCAGTTTGAACAGTATAAAAACCATTACGCCTATGAAGAGGACGGTAATACCATAAATATTTATGTAAATATAGACATTTTCTGTTCCGCATTAGGAAAACAGCTTCTACATCATACAAAATATAAAAAAATAATGTTTTTTGAAAATGTAAAATTGCATAAAGTTTTTTTAAATATTTTTTTTAGGGTTGTATTTAGGGGTAGAGAGGGTTAGGGGATAGAACATACACTTTGTACAATATAAAAGTCATTGTCTATGGAAAGTCCCCATAAAAAATGAAAACCCAACGTGTGTGTGTGTGTGTGTGTGTGTGTGTTCTCCACATGCTTCAGGCCCCTTCATCGTCGAAAGAGGCCAAAAGTGAAGAAACCATCCTCCAAATCAATGTGAGTTTGTTGTACACACCATCTGCTTAATATAATTCAGCCAGCCAGTTATCAGCACTAATCCTCAGTAGTCCTCCTCCCTCTGTCATACAGTGTATGTGCATGCTGTCCCTCGCTGCATGAGCAGCTTTTCAATTCTCCGGACATTCCTTTAGATGCACACGTGATGACAAGAGTCCTTCATTACTGATAAGAAAAAGTGTGTTAACAAAGTACAGAGTGGTGCAGACCGCCCCACTGCCATAATTACACATTGTCCTCGTTTTGTACATGACTTTCTTTTGTCTTTATGTTGTTCTTACTTTGCTCAAACCTAGACTCCTGTAATCAGAACTAAGATTTTGTTTTATTGTCTGTTTACACAGGGGCCAAATTTGGGAAGGATGGGTAGGTTAGTTTATCACTACTATCCACTGTGAAGGATGCACAGAGGTGAGGAATGTGAACTGATGAACTCCTGACCCGAGGACAGCAAGTAAACTCTGCAAACGTCCAGCTATTATGAAGTGTGGATTCGGAGAGAGTCATATCAGTGTGGCCATCTCATTTTCTCTCTCGATGCATTTTTCTATTTACAGTTTTTGATTCACTACATTTTTGGGAACTTTTTAATGAAAGACTTCTACCATGGAAACTTTTTACGATAAGGGACTTTGATGTGTGTTTTTTTTTTTTTAAATGAGCCAATCTCTATCCAACTCAGCACCTAACATTTTGTGGCTAAGATCAGTCACCTTCACTGTTCTCATAAGACAAGAAAACTCACTTGGCTCATCATTGAGATATAAACTTGTCATCTATAAACACTCTACTCCTTTATTATTCCTGTAAGACTGTGATGTGGGACTCTGATACTGTGTTAAATACAGGGCCGACGTGCTCTGACTTCGTTGCTGCTGTGGATATTGTAATATTACTCTCAAACTGAAAATCCCAAGGAAACGTCATGATACTTTACACATGTTGTGCTATATAATAATAATGTCACCAACTTATGTGATTCCGTTCATGGAAATGTTGCTTTTTGAAACATGGTGCTACTGTAAGTTAACACTTGGAACTGAATGCTGCATAATATGTATTTGAATGTATGTGCAATTAATGTAAATATTAGTAGCCTATATTTTTACCAGACTGAACATATGGGAGTTTCTCTTCGTGACTGTTCTGAAAAGAGAGCACCCTCAGTCTAACAAATGTTTTATGTTTATCTGAATGCACTTATGAATAACATACTAAACAGTGTTGGAGTAATGATGTGTTATAATAGTTAAATTCAAATATCTGTGTAGGTGTCATCACAAACCAATTCCTTCCCTTTTTGCTGTTTTCCATTGGCTTGAAATATGGAAAGCAATGAAGGTATAGTAGTTGGTGAATAAAGTGTTAAATACCCAGGTTTACGCCTTTTTCATATTCCCCATATATTTTTGTTTTAGAAAGAAACAACTAAAACCAGTCTAAAACTAATTTACTGGTCTTTGCTGGTCTCTCATGTTTGTCTGTTGGCTAGTTTTTGTTTGCAGGGGTTTTGGGCACTTTTAAGCTCATCGGACTGTGAGACCATCCGAAGACTTTATCCAAACTGGGAGACCATTTAAACCAGCTTAGTTTTTCTTTTTTTTTCTTTTTTTGCCTTCTATGAATATTCAAAATGTTATGTTTTACTTATAAAAGATATGTATGTGGGTCCATGTCGCTCATCTTGTTTTTGTCACCCAGTCTAAGCTGGTTTGCTGGTCTTGGTTGTTTTCCCTGCTGTTAGTTTTGGTGGTTTTAGAGTGTTTGTGTTTACCTATAGACCATATATATAACCTTTATTTAAACAGGAAAAGTCCCATTGAGACACAGTCTCTTTTACAAGGGAGTCCTGTATAGCATATTCAGACCATGTGGCTGATCAGCTGAAACCCATTTGAGCCAGGATGGGAAACCATTAGAAAAAAGAAACTAAAACCAGGCTTTGAGACCAGATAGAGCAGCCTTAACCTAAACTATTCTACATTTATGGTGCTTTTTTTTAGAAGGATTTCATGTTTGCCTTATTCGCCAGCAGGTGGCGCTTTCTGAATAATCCGATATACTTTAAATCCCTTCAGGCAATCAAATATGAATCCAACTCCACCTGAACTTGCACCTGTTGTATAAACCAACACAAAAACTCTCCACCACATGTAGTTTGTTTTACTAAACTTTTTGGACGTCACATTTACTCCGTGTCAGCCAGTACAGGTAAACTGGAGTTGCAGTATCTGTGTAGGGGGTGAAGAGAGAGATAGCGAGAGAGAGAGAGAGAGAGAGAGAGAGAGAGAGAGAGAGAGAGAGAGAGGTGCTCACGAGACACCCCCCAGCTATCCAGACCAGCTCACGCGCACGCAGCCAGCACAGGCGCGCGAGCATTCAGGACTCTGAACATATCACGAAGCCCTCGCGCAGGACGTCCGACAGACCGAGGAGATACAGTTTTGCCGTCTTTACGCTATCCTTTTATACTTTTTTTGTGGTTTAACCGTACAATGTGAGAAGAAATGGCTGGGAAAAGGTAAGTTTGAATCTTTCTTTTGGAAAATTAACCAAGTTTTGACACGAGAAGTTAGCGCGGTATCTTTCTTGTACGTTAGCCCCTCAACTAGTTTTAGATCTGTAAATGAACTATTACTCACTAGGAAACTATAAATACCACTCAATTTGCTTAAGATGTCGGCTATAAATCAGTATGAAGGAAAATATGGAGATTCTGTGAATGAAGAGATGGTTTTCCCACGACTCACGAGGAGTCAGTCAAATGTGATATTTTGTTCAGTTCGCTGCTGTCGTTTGTTCAGTCGTGTCATTAAATCAGCATCACTGCCGGAAGCCAACTGTTTCGGCCATGTGTATTTGAACTGATTTGATTTGAACCGACTTCACTATAAACATAGCTCAGTCACAGATCATTGGCTGTTTTGACTAACTTAGGTGTTCCTCGTACTGTAATCTCAGACTGATCTCATCTGATAATAAAAATGATAAACTAGCTGCTACAGTTCTGTTCACTGATCTTGAGACAAAATAGGTTTCACAACTTTACCCGCCATTCGATTTGTTTTAATTCCATTCTTAAGTAATCAGAGATGATCACTAGTATGTAGTTGGCTGCCTCTTTTTAATGTTTTACAACTGTGTCGTTACTTTTGGTCTCCACATATTTATTAAAATAGGCTAAATAAATAAAATCAGGCAGTATTAAAGTCAGATCTTTTTTCCTGAAGATCCTTCCATATTTCACTCCATTTGAGTTCAACAACATCACAAGCACTTGTGAGATGTATGTTTTGTATATAATTTAGCTGTGCTTATATATTGTTTTCTGTCACAATCGTGATATTTAAACTCATCATACAAATGATAAAGATTATTTTTAATTATTATCTAATTTCTCTAATTAAGACTTCAATTTCCCCCCTAAATTTTAGACTGTCCTATTAGCAGCAGCATACTACTACTACAGGAAAAAAATATTAGTGCATTTAATATACCAAATGATGGCTTGGTGACAATTCAATAGATGGAGCTTAATATAAGCAGCATCCGTACACTCTATTTATTCATTAATTGAACTGCTAGATTTGTCAGGTTTTTTATAATAAATATATATGGCATAATGGCACATTCTTTTATTTTTTATTTTTTTTTAAATCTGACAAATGACAATGCACATTTTGAGAGAAAATGGAAGAACATGTTGAATCACAATAATTCCTTGATATGTAAACTATACTTAGTTTTTAACTGTTTTGTTTCGTATTCAAGAGTCAGTCTTGTATCAGATATTGAATGTGGTCTAATTCCTAATATCGGCTGATGGTTACAGGAAACCACCAGAACCCTCTTTGATATCCCACAATACCTTCTGTCGCCTTTACTGTGGTTAGAAGCATTGAAGTCACATAATGTGAGCTGTGGACGCATGTTGCTTTAGTTGGTGCTGCACTGCCAGAAAAACACACAGCATCTGTTTAGTGCAGGGTTACAGATGTACGAATTAATTAAATTCATTCAATTAAAATGTAGTCTAACCTCTTTTTCCACCCTGAGCTTGATTATGACACAGATGCTGAAGTGTAAATAGATGAAAAGAGGTGGTTGAAAGACTTCTGTGAGTGAGCACTGTTTGATGTAACACTACCGAGCTTTGATCAGCCGTTGTATTGATGGCTCCCTGTTCCTCTCTCCGAGTTCGCTGTTCAGAAGCTGAGCAGGGGCATGACATTGGACACTTGACGCTTTTAACATTGCCATGTCTCTATGAAGCTCAAGTTTGAAGCTTGTTTTAAAATTCTTCAGATGTGTTCTAGTTTTGCACCATTTTGAAGAAACTCTAATATGATAAGACCTCTGACTGAAGTTAATGGACACTCTTATGGTCTGTTCCAGCTAGTGAGTGTAAATGTATGTTTTGACAGGCTGAGGTTTATCTTTGATTCAGAATGAGATCTTACAATAGGATGTTTTCCCCTGTTTGCATATCTGGTACACAATAGTGTGCAGACAAAGGGAGGACATAGCATTGTGACAGCAGTTTAGCACCAGTGTTTTAACAAGACCTTTGAGCTCAATGTGAAAAGCACCCATCTCCAGTGCTCAGCCTGAGGCCATGTCTCGCGCGCCAATAAGTTGCTTTTCTATTCCAGTTTTTTTTTTTTTTTTATCTTCAAATTTTTTTTGCTCTGGCAAAGACATTGACAGATAAAGAGATCGTAAAACGAATCCATATGAATTGAGTGCTTTAGTCCAAAATGCATGCTTTGGATTTTATGGGCCAACATTACTGAGCCAACCAATAACAGTTGGACATTATTTTATCACTGCATTATTTGATCATAGCCTTGTGAAACACTTTTATATTAGTGTTGTTATCTTAATTGTTTTACTGGTATTAATTCCTGTGTTTGTTCAGGATGGGGCACTTATAATGCAGCTGTTGACTCCACCTTGACAATTTGTACTGTTAATATGCTAATCTTCTCCAAAACTTGAAAGCATTATTTTTAACCTGTCCTTACTTACTACCTACTAAGCTCTGAAACAAACATTAAAGGATTAGTTCACTCCAGAATTAAAATTTCCTGATAATCCACTCACCCCCATGTCATCCAAGATGTTCATGTCTTTCTTTCTTTAGTAGAAAAGATATTACGTTTTTTGAGGAAAACATTCTATGATTTTTCTCCATAATGGACTTCAACGAGGACCAACGGGTTGAAGGTCCAAATTGCAGTTTCAATGCAGCTCCAAAGGGGTCTACACAATCCCAGCCGAGGAATAATGGTCTTATCTAGCGAAACGATCTGTCATTTTCTAATAAAAAAAAAAATTATATACTTTTTAACCACAAATTCTCGTCTTGCACTAGCTCTGCGATGCGCGTCCACGACTTTACACATTATTTAGTCCAGTTGGTGGTCATGCCAGTAAATTACATTTACTGTAGCGAAGTACTATACTGAGTTTTTCGCCCTACCCTACCGTGACGTTCCCAACGTGATTACGTAATGCGTGAAGTCGTGGACGCGCATCGCAACCCGTTGGTCCCAGTTGAACTCCACTATATGGAGAAAAATCCTGGAATGTTTTCCTCAAAAACCTTAAAGGGTTAGTTCACCCAAAAATGAAAATTCTGTCAGTAATTACTCACCCTCATGTTGTTCCAACCCCGTAAGACCTTCGTTCATCTTCGGAACACAAATTAGGATATTTTTGATGAAAATTCGGGGCCTCGAGTTTTTTCACGTAGGATAACTGCGCAGCGCTTCTGTGTTGTACGTCACCACGCATCACACACATGACCAGCGTCGGCCAATAGTGAGCCTACGTGTGATGTGCAACACAGACGCGCTGTGCAAAAACACTACATGAAAAAACTCGAGGCCCAGAGAGAAGGAAATGAATAGTGGAATAAAGTCGTTATTTTTGTGTTTTTTTGCGCACAAAAAGTATTCTCGTCGCTTTATAAACTTAAGATTGAGCCACTGTAGTCACTTGGACTATATTAACGATGTCTTTAATGCATTTTCTGGGCCAGCAAGTTATAACGTCTTTAGAAGCCTATGGAGGAGTGAGACAGCTCTCAGATTTAATCATAATTATCTTAATTTGTGTTCCGAAGATGAACGAAGGTCTTACGGGGTTGGAACAACATGAGGGTGAGTAATTACTGACAGAATTTTTGGGTGAACTAACCCTTTAATTTATTTTCGACTGAAGAAAGAAAGACATGAACATCTTGATTGACATGGGTGTGAGTAAATTATCAGGAAATTTTAATTCTGGAGTGAACTAATCCTTTAACAACTAGTTAGTTGGGCATTCAGGGCTCCCAATTCCCATCTCCTAGGAGCTCGCTTTGACAACGTCGTCCTTTGAGGTGGTTAGGTGACCTCTGACCCTGCTCCCACCCAGTCACTCAGCCTGACCTAAGAGGAAATTTGATGCGTTGAATTTGATACTTTTAAACACTAAAAGTAAGACTTTAACTTGTTGCCCGTCTGACTCTGACCGGATGCGTAATGATAAAATCATTATGTTCAGCACGGAAGGTCAGCTCAGGGAACAGTTAATCTTTTTTTATCTTGCTAAATCTTTACAGTTGTTTCTGTATATCAAAATGAGATGTTCATTCGAAAGAAGTATTAATACTGACGCTGACAGCTGGTAGTAGACAAGCGAATCTGTATTTGAGCACACATCTACTCTGCTTCTTCTGTGTGTCTTAGCCCCTCACACATGTCCATTCACATCTCACTGTTGCTGTCAGTGTGCTCGTTTGTCCTGAATAAGGGCTTTGGGGTTGTGGGTGTGCAGGCCTGCAAACAGTGGGCTTGTCAGATTTGTCCTCTCTAGAAAGAAGATTTATTGTTTTGCTAACACAGTTGCTGTTTGGCATTTACAGACTTCCCGCCCAGAGTAGAAATTTCCGGCAGCACTGTCCGTTGAGACAGGAAGTAGTTCAGCAGCAGTGCGGACAAAAACAGCCGTATAACATATACAGGCAGGCAGTGCATCATCCCAAAGAGGTCAACTTTTCTTGCTTTATATAGAAAGAATTCTCGGAAGGGGGTTGTAGTTCAGCATCTCAGACCCCTTATCCTTACCCCAAAGCCACACACCCCCGCTGAGGCACGACTCGTGTTCTGATTGGCCACCAGTGCCGTGAGAGCTTTAATTGTAAAGGGGGTTGTTCCAAATGAATAGAGGCTGATGGTTGTGCTAACAATGCTCTCCATTGTCATGACCCCATTATCCATTAGTAATGGGTGGAATTCTCACATATTGTCATGCATATGATACTGACTTACTACAATTTGGCTAGACAGTTTGATGCCCTCCTTCGTTGAACCACAACACTTAAGTACTATCTGGTTTAGTTATCATCATCTCAGGAAAAGCAAGAGACATTAGCCATATGCTCTTTGCAGATTTTTGGGTGATTTAAAAATCTAACAAACAATTTTCTTGTTTTCCAATAAAAATATCTGAGGATCCTTAACAAGAGAAATTTAGTTTGGAAGCAAAATGACATGATACTAAGTCAAAAAAACAACATTGGAGAAGACTAGTGTACATCACCAGAGAGAAGTCAGCTATTTAACTAGAAAGAAGTTTAAAGGAAAACAAGATAAAAATGTTGGCATCTCATGACATAGATGTCTCTGCTTCTGTGGTTTTCTAACACCGCACCTCTTGACGAGCTATCAGCGTTCAAAAAAGAGTGACGTCATTATATTATGAACTAGTTGGACAGAAATCGGATCTGATAATTTTTTTAATGTTAATTTGGTTGTTGAATGTGATTGTCACTTCTGTAAATAATCTTGACCAAATCCAGTCCAAAAATTAATAGACTTTAAGAAATCCAAATATGGTTATTTGTAATTAAATAAAACCTTAATTATGTAATAAAATAAATTAAAAACATAATATTCAGACAGATGACTGTGATTGTATTTATTGTGGTTTTTAACTCTAGCTTGTGTTGACAGTATTCATAAGAGGACCCCAGTAAGATAATGCTGAGGCTCTGGTTTTGATAGGGATAGGCTTATTTTCTTATGTCTAATCCAATCGAAGGCCCTGTGCCTGTAGTTTTAAATCGCTTTTAATGTAAACAAATACAAACAAGTGATTTCTGTTTTTTGCTCTCACATTCGTTCTTGTGTAGGAAACTCTGACCACACCATGTCCTGTTGTGTATGAATGAAGTGTGTCTGTTTAACCTTATTTTTCTCTTCTTTTGCTGGCTTTCAGCCATCTATCAGAATGCTTTCCTGTAACCAATCTGTTAACACACGGCCAGCTATATCAGTACTGACATGTTACCCACAAAGATAAATGAAGCCAGCGTTGGTCTTGGTCCGTAAAGCCAGGCAGAATAAAAGTGAAATGGACGGGAGCAGCTGTACTATGACCTCTGCTGATGGAGGCCTGGTCCGCTCTAGTCATTTGCCCTCTTCAAAATGAGCAAAAGCAACCTGCACAGGGCTCCAGAAAAACAAAACAAAAAAATTTAATGAAGGAGCCATTGACTCCTATAAGAAAATAAATAGGTGGTAAATTATGTTGAATTTTATTTTTAGCTCCTTCCATTCTTTCTCATCATGTAGACAACAGGTTAAGTACAAATATAATGGATATGTAATATAGTTAAGTTCATATATTTAGCGAAATTCTCCACTTTATGGCAGTTTTTTCTAGCTGACTAATTTGTTTTGAATACTTTTCTGAGGTAGATATAATGTTACGAACATATTGTTTACAAGCTGTTTTATTGACGTCTTTTCACGGTTGAAACTGATAGAGCGATTACATGAGACATGATGCATTTCAGTAAGTTGTAAGTAAGTTGTAGCCTACTGTTTCTTTCATTATACCTTCTGATGTTCATTCAAGTTTATTTTGTGCAATAACTAGTAGTAAAGACAAAGAGATGATCTGTTCACGTGTTGCTTGAACTGAACTACAGCTGTCTGTCACACTACGTTAAAGAGCGCCAAAACAACATTTATTCTATTGTATATTTTGTGATAAAACTGACATAATTTGAAAGCTGAGTCTTTGTTTATTAAAAGGAACAAAGCATATTGCGGTTATTGGATGGCAGGTGCTCTTCAAGTAATATGAAGTTCACGCATCAGCAGAAAACAGCATAAACTAAAGAAAATCTGAGATTTAAGAATCCATATCAGTATTAATTAAAAAATGAGAATTGTTATCGATATTGTGTCCACACAGCTGACACGTTTATGCACCATTTTACTTGCACCATTCAGTGTCCTGTCCATTCAGTGACACGGAAAGATGATCCTCTGTCGTTTTCTATCTCTCTCATGCTGGCACAACTGGTGCCTGCTTTTTTAGCAGTCTGGAGCATTCTGCTGCACCTTCATTCACTACTGTATATCAACCCCAGGGGCCAGATCTAACCCTGTGTTCATTCTCAAGGTGTTTAGTTAGTACCATGGGATGAATGAAGCATTTGCATGAAGCAGGAAGGGACAGAAGAACTCCACCCATTTTCATCCATCTATTTTCATTCAAATGTGTATGAGTACATTTTGTATGTCCAGCTTTTCCTAGTATCACTGGAATGAGTGACCTCACTTCACAGAACTAAAGAATTCCTCTGACAGGTGCAGCAGTTTGTTTTTTTGTTTGAATGAAGTGAGTTCACTGTTCACTCTTCTCTATTTCAGGGGCAGGGCAGTGTCCTTCCTTGTGTGTTCTGTTTGTGGAACTATGCCTGTTTGCTTTTGTGTGTACTCAGCTGACACTCTGTGCATTTGTGTTTGAGAGTGAGTGACACAGCATGTATTCTGTACTCAAATGCAACAAATATGCAAGTTAAATTAGTTGTAGGCCATATATGGTTGAAATAGTTTGAGAGGTGAATACTGATTTAAGGTTAGAACAATTGATTTGTTTTAGTGTATCTAAGCAAGTACTTTTTTTTTTTTTTTTGCCACACCTTGAGGTAATTACGTAATCCCGGCCCACCTATCACACAATTTGCATGCTGTTCCACCATATTGAATGGCATTACATCACCTGAACCCTCTTTCACCTTTTATTCCAAACTCCTTTCACCTTTTATTTCAAGGATATTCTTGTTTTGATGTAAATAATCCCTGACTGCTCACGGGAACACAGTTTATTTTGAGATAAAGTGGCTGTGTTTAGCACTATCAGCTAGCCAGAGGACTAAGTTGTCTAAGTCAAAGGCAGGTTCTGTTTTTAAACATGTTGGCTTGGTGTGGCAAATGTTTGTCAAGTGTCAAACTCAGAATAGTATGTTATTTTTTTGTGTGGAATTCAGCAAAATTCAATTTTGATGAGTAAATGGCAGCTAAGAGACTTTGGTACTACTGATAATTATTGTTAAATTTGTTGCATTTTTTTCCATTCTTTCAGAGTGATCTCGGGTAGTCTAAATCAGAAACACCTAAGGTGGAATTTCAAAATTGTGCTCCCAAAAAAAGCACTGAATAAAAACGGCATTTGGCCTCATTTTGGAACAATGGATTTAGTCCATTATGTCGTTGTTTATTCAGTGCTTGGAGACCAGCCATTTTACCAGCTATTTTTAAACAATGGTGCAGATTCTTAGACTTCAAGAATTTGAAAAATAATTTCATTGTTTTATATATTTGAGGAAATTATTTGACATATTTTTAGACCCTTTCTAAAAATATATTTCTTTGTCATACAGAGCTAGACACAAGAAAAGGGTAAATGTATGATGCATTCTTGTATGCTGCCTGCTTTTGGTGGCATTATTAAATTGATATATTTCTAGTGCCTGTGAAAAACAACTTGCAGAGAATAGCCTTAGCAGAACCAGGAGGGGATAAAGGCACATGATAGGCTACATTTATTACAGACAGGAAGGTAACAGGAGACCTACTTGATTATTACACAAAAGGATTTTTTATAATGTGAAAAAGAATATCTAACAGCATTAATTTCTTTCTATTATTAATTCTAGAGTTTCAATTCTAATCTATGATCTTATGTTTATTAAAGGATGGAGAGTTTTCTCTGTGTGATTTTTACAGTGGTCTTGGTGGTCAACCTAAATACCTCATGCTTTCTTATGCAACTTTTCACTTTATTTCCTTTTTTTTTCATTTTTACATTTTTACACATGTACGTAAATCTGTTTTCTTGATAATATAATGCCAAACATTTGAACTTGATGAGGAGGAATTTAGTCATAAGGATTCTGTTGCAGAGACTGCATGCCTTTCTTGAGGCTGCTTGAACGAGTGAGAAAAAGGTGGGTGGAGTTCAGCACACAAAAGGCCTCCAGTTTAACTGCTCTTCAATTACACGGCTCCCACCCATAAAGCTCTTGATCTAGTAGCGAGAAACAGTTTGTGCAGAATACATTCTACAGGACAGGATTCTTTATGAGCAGTAACATTGCCAACCTTACCCATAGTTACATTTGTCAAACTGACAAATGCACACACACACACTTGCACATGCATTGACATAAAATCAGTGCTTTTCCTTAGGTCAGTTGCTGTTTCTCTCAAGGCAAAGCTCAAATATTTAACGGTGTTAATGAAGGTAAAATGAGCTGATTGGTATGTCGGCGACAGATGGTGCCCCAGTATGTCTTTGCTGAGTTCTGTTGTTTTGATTTGTGTTTCCCAGCTTACCTGGCACCAGCTGTATATTAGTCTCTCTTGGCCTCTGTATATCTACATTTGTTTTTATTAAGATGCAATGATATATTAACAGATTTGGTTTTAGCTTTTTTTCTCAAATGTAAGGAGTAGAACAATAAAGACAGTTGGACTACTTGTGTTACATTTCAAGCACCTTTGAACAGGTGGGCTGACTATTTCTGATCCTGAGCCACAGCTTGGGTTGAAGCCCAGGGAACAAATGGACATATGGACGTGACAACTCACAAACACACTCTTCACTGTCCAACCAGTGGTATAGAGGGCACGTGGCAGGAGAGAAAGAGCACACTTGTTGTGGCACAGAACATTGACATGCCTCACTGGAGCATCATCAGACCATTCTAAACAGCTGAAGATGAATCGAAACTTGAAAGGATAATTTACAGTAGCTGTGTCTACATGTCTAGACATCTGAATGTTCATATTCATATCGTCTTGCGTTTTATTCTAGTGTGTAAGTGTTTGTTTATTTTGCGAAGGTTTAAACCACACTCTCCATGACTCTCTCGGAATGAGTCATATTGAGCCCTTCGCTGGTTTGGGTGGCCTAAAGAAGCAATCCCGCCGCCTGTGACAGATAGCCTTAGCTACCACACCATGGCTTAAATTAGCACACTAAAGATTCTCTGCATTAGGAAACTAGATCAAAAGAAACATAATAGGTTTCTCAGAGGGTTATCATGACCCAAATTAGCTGCATTCAATTTTTGTTGTTGTTGTTTAGGTCTCCATCCGATGTCACTTTCCACATTCGGTGTCCTAGACGCAGGTGAAGAGTTTTGAGTCTTATTGTAAAATGTTGTAGTACCTTTATTTGGGTTCAGAATTGTATTTGTTGGCTTTAAACTCGCAATGTAACGGAAGTAGCAACAGATCGTTTCTTGCATATTGTGACATTGAACATCCGAGTGGTTCTATGCATCAGGTGTTGATTGTATGGAGGGAGATCAAAATGTAAGCTTCCAGTCGTTTGTAAGAAGAAGTTGGGGTTTGTGAAGACAAAATGAAGTCTGGTATGGTCCAAAATGTGCATAGGTGAATCGTTCACAATAAGATCAATAATATGCATTTATAAAATGGATACATTTCCATACTTATTCCTCTTACTCTCATGGTAGTCACCATGCTCAGTTCAGATTTTAGTGTAATGTCAAACATGGTTGAACTTTCCACAGTGTCTGCACTTGTGATTCCAAGACGATTGCGTTGTCTTTAGTCTCGCCCTTTCTTTCCAATCCTGTCATCTATAAATATTTTAGCAGTCACATGACACACTAAGATGACTTAGAGAGCTTTTCAGACCACGACAAGCGCACCTGTGACCAGATGGGAGACCAGACTTGTCTTGCAGTGACCAGTGTGCATGTATGTATGGGAATATACTGTATGTGAATGCTTTCCAGCTCACAACTTTGTTTCCTCGTCCGTGGCTGTATCTGCTGATAGGATTATGGGTGCGCTGAGACAGCGTTTCTGTGCATACACTCTCACACATGGTGAATCTCTCTGGCTTTGGCCTAATTCCCTTGATAACAGATCCGTCAGATTACACTTAAGAGATTGACCATGAAGCGCAGCCTCTAATTTATAACAGCACATCTGTGCCATTTTGAGTTGATTTGATTTTAATTTACTAGGATTCCAATATACCAGCTTTTGTTTGGAAAACAATCACAGTCAATCTTATGACAATAAATGTGTTATGTTTGTTCTTAGTATAATAAATATGATCAATTTAAATACGATTTGAATGGTGATAATGCTCTCTATTTTTGTGTTCTCAGCGCTGATTGGGTGGAAATCCTGGAGCCTCGTTCACAAGAGCGCATGTACGTGAATCTGGCCACTGGAGAGTGTGGTTGGGACCCTCCCACCGACGTGCCTGTCCGCCAGGCTGATGGTAACCAGTGGTGGGAGCTTTTTGACCCCCAGAGCAGCAGGTTCTACTACTACAACTCTGCCGGCCGGATCACCGTGTGGCACAGGCCGCAAGGTGCAGATATTGTCCCTCTGTCTCAGCTCCAGGCCATGAAACGCAACACGGCATCCGAGCGCAAGACTGATGGGGGTACTAAAGAAAGGAAACATAGTAATCAGTCCATGGGAAGTCAAGATAGATGCACCCCTCTACCACCCATGGAGCCCTACACTAAAGAGCCAGAATGTGCCGACAAAGAGCCTAAACAACAAGAAATGGACAACAGACAGAAGCCAGACATCCATGGCGCAGACAGCAGCAAAGACTCTCTCAGGTAGGCCACTGGGCTTTTTCTGCATGTTATCTTGAGTCTAGTCGTTATAGTTCCATAGAAATAACTGGCCGTAACCAGAGACCAATTATCTTCGACTGCTGGAATATCACTCTCATTTTCCCTGACTTTAAAGAAACATTCTGGGTTCAGAACAAGTTATGCTCAACTGGCAGCACTTGTGGCATAATGTTGATTACCACAAAAAATTAATTTTGACTTGTCCCTTGTTTTCTTTAGAAAAAGCTAGAATCAAGGTTACATTGAGGCACTTAGTGGAAATGAATAGGGGCCAATTTTTGTTGGATTTAAAAGCAGAAATGTGAAACAATTTATAAAAGTACTTGCATAAATTTTTCTGTTAAAACTTGAGCTGTAAAGCTGTTTAAAGGGTTAGTTCACCCAAAAATGAAAAATCTGTGATCATTTACTCACCCTCATGTTATTCCAAACCCGTAAGACTTTCGTTCATCTTCGAAACACAAATGAAGATATTTTTAATAAAATCTGAGCCAGTTCTGCACTCTCCATTGACAGTCTACGCAACTACTGTTGACGCTTCAAAAAGTTCATAAAGAGATAGTAAAACGAATCTGAATTGAGCGGTTTAGTAAAAAATTTCTGAAGATACACGATTGCTTTATATAATGAACAGATTGAATTTAGGCTTTTATTTACATATAAACATTGATCAGAAAACAAAAACAGAAGCTCAACCGAACCTGCTTGAAGCGCAAGAACAAACCTCTTGCAGAAGCTCAAATGTGCTGCGTAACACGAGAATAAACCTCATTGGTTCTCGCACATCAAGCATGCATGCTTGAGCTTCCGTTTATTATAACTGATGTGTGAATTGATGAATGTTTATATGTGAATAAAAGCCTAAATTAAATCTGTTTCTCTTCAGAAAATTTTGATTAAACCGCCCATTTTTGGGTGAACTATCCCTTTAAATAATTGTTTGCAGTTGTTAGAGTTTTATGCGTTATATTGTCATGGCGACAGAGTTAAGTTTACAGATTGGCCTCATTCACTTCCATTGAAAGTTTCTCACTGTAACCCAAAAGGAGGCACAAGTGGAGGCACAAATGTATTTTTGTTCAACACTATGCCACAAATGCTGTCGATGGAGCTTAACTTGTACTCGTTTTTGTTTATCATGTACTCATAAGGAAGTAATTTAGATAAATTGCTGCCAAATGTGAAAAGTTAATATTTCCTCATAACCCTTACTATGGAGTGCTTTATGAGAGTTTGCTTGTTTCTTCCCAGACCCATTGTCACCTTCATAGCCAGATTCCAGTCATGCCAGCTCTTTTTCACCTGGCACTGGGCTATGTCTGTTATTTCAGTGCCTTATGCTTTACCGAACTACAATACTTAGGCCATTCATTCTTTCCTAAAACAATCTCTGGGCCCCACCAGATGAAAGCTGCTGGGGTCGGGGCCCAGGGAGAGCCAAACCATTGTGGTTCGAACGTGACTGGACTTTCCCTTTTTCCCGCAAAAAAAGCTCTCTTGAAGCCACGGTATACATTATCCAGCATATACAGCGGTTCTTTCTATTTCAGGGAAATGTTGTGCAGGGCCCTCGTTCTTTTAAATCCACCCATGGAAAAAGAGTTAATGGACTGCAATATCTTTAACAGTTGGATCCCACTGAAGCTTGGGAGGATTTTGAAATATTGTGGCTACATGTGGCCCGAGCTACTTGATGGGTGTTATGAAGAGCTGTCCTCTGTCTTCGCTTTAGACACGCATGACTGCTGTCTCTGGGAGGCCCAACATTTTTGAACCTTTTTGTAAAACTAGAAGGGCAACAAATTTTTGACCTTTAGGTAAAACTAGAAGGGCAACAAACCACTCATCTCCCACCGCCTGGCCTTCAAGTTTTTTCTAACCTCACAAGCAACAGTATTGCTCTCTCAGGAACCCCACACGTCTAAGCCTCCTAACGGATGACTCACATTTTTCAAAGGTCATACGATGTACAAAACAATAGACAGCTGTGTGCGAGAGAATCAGAGACCAAAGATATAGCTTCATGAGTGCATTGTGCCTAATTTAGAAGTGTGATAATATCTTAGTTGTTTTCCAATAACTTGTGGGTTGTGAGTAGGGCTGGGAGATATTTTGAATATTCATGATATACACTACTGTTCAAAAGTTACATTTTAAATATATTAAAATTTAAAAAGTGTTATTTAACAATATAATTTTTACTGTAGTTTTGATCAAATAAATACATCCTTGGTGAGTATTTGTGATGATTTTTCTGACGACATAAAATTAAGCTTTGATTTGATTTATTTTTAAGTTATGAATATTGTGGCAATTTGAATGTGTTTTTTAATATGCCGATTAAGTTTTTAATAGCGTCTTTGATTTAAATTTCAGTATCAAAATCTTGTTTAGATATTTCACCCATAGAAAGAGGCTATTTTGGCTCTTACTGTCCCTTGTGTGCTTACACCGGAATGAAGAAAGATTATTTTGCTGAATTTCTGTATAATTATTATTGACCTGTTGTGACATGTTCTTTGTTATTGTTTCATACATCAAGCTGAATAAGTCTTCAATAACGATTTCATTTGTTTGTCAGTCTAAAAATAAAAGCTAGGGAGTGGTCATAAAATATCAGCCTGACAATGATCTAAACAGCACCATCTGTGTTATCATATGGTGTGTTTGGGACTATCAGCTTCCCCTGATTGATGAACAAAGTGCTAAATCTGGTAGTCATCACACCCGCCCCTCCAGGACACAGTCGTGTTACGGGCAAGCAGAGCTTGACCCTAGTAGTCAGAGAATTCTGTAAACATGCTAACCAAATCCCTGTAAACAAACACTAATACACTGGCACACACATATAATGTGATCCTGTTTAAATGATGGATAGATGGCAGGGACGGGGGTGTTTCTGTTAAAGTTATTAAGTGTTGAGAAAAAGGAAGCTTACTTTGTCCACATCTGCACTAGAGATCACAAGAGTTAATTCAACAATGTCTGTGTGTTATCTAGCATTCAGCCGTTTAGTAGGTTACCATGGCGAGAAGATTGTAGATTAGAGCACACCTCTGTGCTTCCTTTGCCGTGTGACGCAATGGTGTAACGTAACCCAGGGATGACCTGGGGAAGTTGTGAAGGGGTCACGAAATTCTTTTGTCCTGCAGACGGACCCCAGGCAGAGTGGCTGCTATAGGAGGACAAGGGTTTTAGTTAAGCACGCAAATCCCTGAGGACCAGCTGTTAGGGTTTCCCATAGCATGAACTGGAGTGGGATCTAAGACATTAAATTAACAGCCTAATACAACCTTCTCTTTGTGGACAAATGATTTAGTAAACTTTCTTTTGAAGGAGTTGAGACAGATCTGAATAATATGAATTGATATATAGAGTTAAAGACAGAAGTCTTTTTATGGCATGTTTGTCAGAGTGAAATGATTCAGGGATGGAGTTAATGATAACTAACTACGGCAATGTTGCATGTCATAGCCTAGATAACATGTCTTTATGATATTGGTATTTATGGGGATTTCTCAGAAGAGCCTGAAAACCGCTGTGTAACGGCTTGGTTAGATACCAAAAGTGAAAGCTGTATAAGACAAGCAACACTCCTTTTTGCCGGTCTTGTGTGCTTACTTTCACTTTTGTCATGGTCACAAGATTTGTTTGAGTTGGGGAATATCTGGGAGTTAATAAATAGGTGAGATTGCAAAAGACATTTTAAATGAATTACTTGGTCTTTTTATAGGCTAATATAATGTTATCTAATGTTATCATGTTTGGAGTAAAAAAGTCACCATTAATATCCTTAGGGAGTATTGCTAAAGGGGCATCTCATATTTCAGAAATCATTTGGCCTTTCTCATGCGTTTACCTTTAAATGGTCATAAACATTAAACTGTAAAGAGATTCCTTAAATCTTTTGCGCAGCCTGTCACGCACGTTTTGTTACCTCAGTCCTTTTCTCTGAAAACTAGATTAGTGGCCTAACACAGATCGTCTATGAAAGTAGAGCAATTTCGGCTGTTTTGTTTTATTTTAGTCGTGCCTTTGGTGTTGCTTAAAATACATTGAGAACAGATTGCTGCCTTGATCCGCTGGTTCCACTTGAAACGCAGAGAAACATAATTTTTTTTAATCTTTATGATTCTTTATGTATTTATGTAGTTGACCAGAACTGCTACTCTAGTTGTTGGGACCTCATTTTTCACCCGTAACCACAATCATCTCTCTTAGAAAAAAAGTATTTGAAATTAATTGTCCACATGTTTTGGTCACACTGTTGTATATGCCTTATTCTCTGTACAGTATCCTCACTGTTCGTGAGGGAATTAGTAATTTTTATAGCTGTAACCAGAGCCGTGCATTCTCATGCTATCTAATTTCATATCAACAGATGTAGATTAGTGCTGAGATTCCAGAGCCATCTCATTGTCCATATGCCGAGCCGGCCCCCCTCTGACTGCCTCTTCCGGGGGTTACAGACACCCGAATGTACATATACACCACAAGCTTGGTGTGAAACATACAATATGCTAGTTTTATAAAGTCAAAAATAAGAACCGTAATTTGGCATAACCAATAAATCTTTATTTTGTAGTTGTAGAGCCCTTAGTTATTCCCACCCTGTTTGTGGTCAGGCTTTATTGCTCTTAATAATTTGAATTATCTGCTTAAGTTGTTCTCAAGTCTTTTGAGAGCAGGGTGTGGAGGGAGAGGATGGGCCGGTCACGTGTGCGGTATGTGAAGAAGCTAGACTCACTGGCTCAGTAGTGAGAGGTGTTCAGCTGTCTGCAAACAGCTGAGTCCTCAAGAGACCTTCATTTGCTTCATTGAGAAAATATTGAGAAACAAATAATTTTCAGTGTTGATGAATTAATACATGTGGAATGGAGAGAATGTTATCTCTACTAAACACATTACCATTCACAAGTTTAGGGTCACTAAGATTTTAATACTTTTACTTAGAGCAAGAATTCATTAAATTGATCAGTAGTGACAGTAAAGACATTTATGTTATGAAAGATTTCTATTTTTTTAAACTCTCTATTCATCAAAGAACTCTGAAAAAAATTACGGTTTCCACAATACTTAGCAGCATAACTGTTTTCAACATTGATTATAAGAAGAAATATTTTTTGAACAGCAAATCAGAATGATTTCTGAAGGATCATGTGTAGGGATGGGGCCGATCCGATCCAGTATCGGTATCGGGACCGATACCAGCGTAATTCACGTATCGGATTTTCCCGATCCAACCTGCGGAGATATCCGATATCCTTGAGTCATGTCTGCGCTTTAACGTTGTCTGCTGAAATGACTCCAAAAGTGATTCCCGCCCTATATGGGGAGGCTGCAGACCTGGAGCCGGTAGATCTACGCCCCTAGCAGTTTTACGCCCCTGGCAGTTTTACGCCCCTGCTGTTCCTGATGCGTCCAGTAGGGGGATATGCTGCGAAATAACACCATTAAATCGATGCTCAAAATTTACACAATAATAACCGTCCAGTTCATAGATTTTGCCCGAATTTGTGGTTTTTGTTAATTTAAATATTAAACGTTTTAGTATAAATCTGCACTGCACTATGGATTAAAATATCTCTAGATATTAGGTTGGGCTTCACTCAGCCTATACAGAAGACTATTTGTTTTCATGAATTAAAAAATAACACACATAGTTGGATCAGATGACAAGTAATGATATATGACCTACTATAGAATAGTTAATTGAATATTGAATACATTAATATTGAATAAATAGTAATAATAATAATAATAATTAATAATAATAGAATATTCACTGTATGTTTTTATACAGGAGACTGAGTGAAATAAGTTGTTGTGAATTTATATAAAGTTACAATTAGATATTAAACATATTTAGCCCATTAGACATACAGCACCGTGTAATCATATGGATCCTGGATTAAATATCTGCTGTACTATTCACTTAGTCATCATACAGCTACAAAACAGTGTCCTTCATAGCATTTTATGAAGACAAACACAATTTATCCCTTTTCTAAAATTCCAAGGGCCATTTATAAGAAAGAGACAATATTTTTGTTCACAAAAACATTATTTATCAACACCATTTATGAATTATGATGACTCCCCTATGGCTTGCCACTCTGCTTTAACTGTTTTTCTATCCTCCTGTCAAAGTGCTTCTGCTCACTGATAAAAAATTAAAATAAAATTAAACAAACAAATGTAAAAAGGACATCCATGGTGAATTTTATTTTGTCAAATTCAAAAGCAGCAGGACTCACTGTTAAATTTTGTATAAAATTCCTGAATCCTTAATTTTTTATCACAGTTGCTTTTGTACATTTCATCATTATTCATTATATCAATTCATTTTTTCCTTCATTAGTGAAATTCTAAATACACCTCCGCAATTCATCAATTCAGGACACATTTACAAAATAAAGTGTAATAGAAATGTATTGAAAACATGCTTAACAGTTTATGACAACTAGTCAGCCATTTTGCATTTAATGACTTATGCAAGGAACTAATGCCTAGATGTTTTGAGGAGTATGACAATTCAACAGAGAAATAGTATAATAGGCCTATATTTTGATCAACAAGACATAAAGAGTTGATAATGTAGGAAACAGCAGACAGTTGTACATTATGAATTGCATGAATGTACCAAAGCATTTGCAATTTGTATAAAATGAGAAATTGCTTTTATGATGTGCACAAGTGAAAGATGATGTGATTTCAGGTGTGATCTGAGAAATGCACCAAAGCAACTGAGATAAACTATAATACTTATTGGAGACCCTGCAGAATCACTGACCCCATGAGTCACAGACCACATAAAAGAAAGTGTTACGAGAACACAAACTGCCTTTTTAATTTGCATTTCATGTGTGTATTTCATTAAAAAAAGCTAAACTTTAAAAAAATATAAAAAGGACATCCATGGTGAATTTGATCTAGTCACAGTGTGTGTGTGTGTGTGTGTGTTGGCCAGAATTTATGTCAGATGAGTGTGGATTGCATCAATTTGCTCCTGATCTTCAAAGTACAATGGCACAGGTACTTGTTGGTGGAACACTTTTGGAAAAAGTGTCAAGACACTTTGATTTCTTTTGGCCACTGATGATGGACTGTGCAGAGAAAATTTAAAAAATGACATTAAAAACATGTCCTTGTATGTCTCTGTAAGTCATTTATTTACTAGAGAAGCTATTGGTTTGGAATGCAGTTAAAAAAGAGATGGGTGTTTATAGTTTATAAAAGTTTCGAGAGAGAGAGAGAGAGAGAGAGAGAGAGAGAGAGAGAGAGAGAGAGAGAGAGAGAGAGAGAGAGAGAGAGAGAGAGATTTCCATAGCTAAAGCAAACACACTGGGATGCATCATGCAAGTTACTTGGCAAAGAAAAATCCCACTTTAAGTGCACACAGCCTACATTTTAATCCAGATCAGTACGCTATTTTAAGAAAAATGTATATTTAGATATAAATGAGATAGTTAGATCTCATTTTATAAGAAACAACTCAAACCAGAAAGGAGTAAAGGAGTCTTACCAGAAGAGGCAAGATAAAGACGGGCAACAAAAGAACATTCAAAAGAAAATTAATTTTGAAAGTGAGTAGAGAAGACTAGGGGCAGCTAAACTTACACGTGGTAAGCTATAACTTATAAATTTAAGCCAGACAGAACATCAACCTGACCGTCCAGAACTTTTTGTCTCTCGAAATAAATGATAGACCTATCCATTGATATAAATAAATGAATTGATATCTACCTAGCTCTATCAAGCTATTCGTTTATAAATAATAAATGTTGCATCATTGCTAAACAACAATAACTTTAGCGGATTATTTATTATACCTCAATCAATTCGTGTCAATGTACAGCCTCCCCCTACTGGACGCATCAGGAACAGCAGGGGCGTAAAACTGCCAGGGGCGTAAAACTGCTTGGGGCGTAGATCTACCGGCTCCAGGGCTGCGTTCCAAACCGCATACTCAATGAGTAGGTACTTAATTTCAATGAGTACTTACTTAACGAGCGCTAAAAGAGTAGGTACTTTATAGCCAGATCTCGTTGAGTATGAATGCGAACCGGACATCTGCCATGTTGACGTTATCATGTGACCTACGACGCGTTATCACACGCGCAACAACTTAAAAGAATCGAACGGACACGTTTAATTCATCTATCTGTAAATATCTTGATATTGATTAAACTTGCTCATTTTGTGGTCTTTTTGAAGAAACTGCTGCCCATTTATTTTGTGAATACATTTAGGGTTGATTTAAGTTATTTTATTTAACCTTACTAATGTGAACTACCGTTTTATCCTTAACGGTGTTATTTATTTTTATTACGAAATCCCAAAATTGTCATCTCTTGAATATGTTGTTAATTTTTTATATCCAAATATTTTCATCCACAAGCAAAAGTGGCTAACTGCTTTATTTTTTCCTCTTTTTCTTGTTGAATTTAACTGTCGTTTCATCTCTCAGGCCTATAAATAACAAAAAATGCTTTTTTAAAATGTATTATAATGAATTATTTAAGAAAATATATATTAAGATATTCAACCTTGTAGGTTCTTTTTTCCTATGTAAAAAATCTCATATTATGTATGCAAACCAATTATATATATATATATATATATATATATATATATATATATTGGGTTTGCATACATAATGAGATTTTTTACAGATCTCATAACATCAGTAACTCGACAGCCCTACCTAGAACGGGTTTCCTCAGCGTTTGTAATGTCGGCACAAAGGGCAGCTGTGCGAAGATTCGCCTTTGGAGGAAAACTGTTGATTTTATACTCGAAAATTTTAAGTATCATTAATATTAAAAATGAATATTACCTCAGAATGAATTGCATTTCTATCCCACCCCAAAACATACAATAATAACAACGATAAATGCTGACCAATACTTAATTATATGACTTTTTACTGAAAATTATATAATTTAATAAAACAAACAAATTGTAATGTATGTCATATGACATAGCTATGCATGATTGAATACACTCTAGATGTGTATATAATGAACATATCTACATCTTCTTTCAAAGAATTAAATCAAACATTAATTAAATAATTATATTTTATTTACTGACAACAATGAGAAATATTAATAAATTAGTAAAAGAATGGATGAAAGTCATCATCACACAATAAACAAATGCATAAGTCAACACATGAAACAAGCTTTATTCAAACTACAATCATGTATGTATGTAGACTACAGGCACTGAACCCCACATCCTTCTGCCATCTCAACACAGCGGTGCCCATTCTGAGGCTTTATTCTGATGAATCAGCTGACCACCAGAGGTGAGCCATTCCCTCGTGCCGGAGGTTGTTGCGTGATGTGTTGTGCTTCACAATCTGAGGCAAGTGGAGTGATGGAGGGACCATCTCCAGGATTCAGCTCTGGGCTCCTCATCCTCAGTGCTCACACCAGCCCGCTGACATTTCAGATCCTACAAAATGCACAAACATAACACAAAAGCAGTAATTTTAACCACACAATGTCATTTGATTTCAGTATTATTTAGAAGACAAAAACGCTTTTTTCCACAAATGCCGCCATCATCTTCCCTTGCAGGTCCTGCTCCACCACAAAAGCTGTGCGGCAAATGCACAGAAATCAAGAATCAGAAAAGTGCTGTAATAGCTCTGTTTGAAATTACAATAATTAAAATAAACTACAACTTAAGATTTAAATAGTTGTTATTTATTTCTGTAGTATACTCACTCAAAGCCTTCTTCAGCCACTCTCCACCAGATAAACACACATCTGTTCATCTGACCCTGTAACATCCAGACAAGATTCACATTACCTCTGTGATTTATGAACTCAACACTACATTTACATGTTGAGGTTGTTTTAACTTTTTATCCAACATAAATGTTCCTAAATTTATCAACAGTAATGGACAAATAAAATAGATAACTTATGTTTAACGTTAGTTACATTATAGATTTGTTCTACATAATAGCACACATTCATCACTCAGATGTCTATTTCATGTTGTGAAATTTCAAGATTTTCCTGTCAGATGTAAATAGACATTTAAAATAAGCGTCTTTGATGTATGGTTTGTTTATGTAAATCCACTTTAGAGACGTAACTTACGTGTCCTTACTGGAGCTCCCCTGTTAGCTAACGTTATACATAATAAAACGTGTTTTTACAGCAAAATCACAACTATACTACACTGTGTAACGTCTTTACACCTTCAACAATTCAACAGTTTACTCTACAGTAGTTCAACACATGCAATTTTAACAAAAGGAACTGTGTTTACTCACATTTGAAAGCACCCGCGTCGCCGATCTCTGCGATGTTTGATAATGACGTATCCTCTCGCGTGGCCTCCTGGGATAGAAGAGTATCCATCGGATGAGCACTCGAAAATCTGGCCGGAAGAAGTAAGCCATCCGGGAACTTCTCGCCTACTCTTTTATGAATACTGACGTTTGGAACGTACTGCTTCCTTCACGTACTGTTTTCGCCTACTATATAGTAGGAAAGTAGGCATATTGGAACGCACTTAAGTCCGAATCTCGCGATAATTCGTACGTCACCCAGGTTATTCTCGCCTACTCTTTTGGATTCGTACATACTTTTTCGCTCGCCTACTCTTTTTCCCATACTAAATAGTAGGGAAGTATGCGGTTTGGAACGCAGCACAGGTCTGCAGCCTCCCCTTACTCTTCCCGCCGGCTAGTCTGCTAGCTGGCTGCAAACTGCGGAATGGATTTCCTGAACGGAGGCGCGGCTCAATGAGACACAGAGTTATGAGACACGCCACCGCTCAGGAAATCCATTCCGCAGTTTGCGGCCGCTGTGTGGAAATTCTTCACACTGGAAACACCGCAGAGCAAGACAGCAAAATGCAATGTTTGCAAAGCCGTAATTCAGAGCTCGTTGAAGCTCCCTCGCGTCGTACAACACAACGAATGCAATCAAACATTTAAAAAGCACCACGTTACTGTGCGTTCACACCAAACGCGAATAGCGCGTCAAATTCGCGTCTGCCGCGTCTAGTTGGACGCTTGAATATTTTGAATCCATTCGCGCGCCCAGAGCGAAATTGACGCTCGTAAAAAGCAAAAGTTTGAAGCGAAATTGACGCGCGTCTGAGGCGAAATCCGCTTGTCTGTTTGCACATGGCTGATGTTGATCGAGCATTCATCGAGAGAGTTACAGCATCGGAGCGAGGATCACCCTTTAGATAGTGTGTGTGTGTGTGTGTGTGTGTGTAAGATGTTTACACTTGCACTTTTCTTATATTTCAAGACTCAAGTATTTGACATTTTGGGAATGTAATAAATATTGACATGACCTACAGTTGCATATTTGTTTTCAGAATGGGATTTTTCCTGTTAACAGGATTTACTGTTTTTCTGACTTCCTTTTCTGACCTTATACTTACCATACATGCATAAATATGTAGGCCTACATATCATACTTGCCTGTTGAGAGGAGTTTATTTCAGCATCATATAAAATAAACAATAATGATAATAATAATATTAAAGCAAACACAGCTCTGGTATCGGAATAGTATCGGTATCGGCCGATATCCAAATTCAGGTATCGGGATCGGATCGGAAGTGAAAAAATGTGGATCGGTGCATCCCTAATCATGTGTGTCAAGTACTGTTCTGAGACACAAAGGTTGAGGATCCAAATGCAGTATTTATTGAACAGGGTAATCAAAGACGTAATCCAGATAACAGGCAAGGGTCATACACAAACAAACAATAACAGGATACAAACATGCTCAAAAATGCAGTGAGACACATACAAGACTTCACAGAGACAACAGAATGAACCAGGCTTTTATAGTGTGAGCTAAACAGGATAATGAGACACAGGTGAATGTGATAATGGATGATGGTCTGGGCAAAGGACTATGGGGAATGGAGGATGTGTGGTGATTGTCCAGGTTGGAGTGTCCTCTGATTATCCCAGGCACTCTGGTGATCGTTACAATGTGAAACTGAATACTGGAGTAATGATGCTGAAAATTCAGCTTTGCCACTACAGGAATATATTACATTTTAAATATAGGCTATATTCAAATAGAAAACAATGATTTTAATTTGTAATAAATTACTTATCACTTATTAATTGCATTTTTAATCAAGCAAAGGCATTATTGAATGATGAGCATAAGAGACTTATATCAAAAACATTAAAATAAAATTACACAGACCACAAACTTTTGAGCGGTCGTGTATATGAGTGTATGTTAATCCAAGACTTTCACATCTGTTGAAGATGATTATCAACTATGAGTCATGTTTTAGGTTTTTCGCTATAGACCACATTTCCTCTTCCTGTCCTTACGATGAAAATAGCCCATTATTTCAGTTTCCCTCTTTAGTTGGGGAAGAGTTTAGGATACATTGTCTTGATTATGTTTTCCGACACTCATGGAAAGTCCAATGCATTCATAAAATAATGAGGTTAGATACATTTCCACACACATCCTAATATCTCACCTCTGTTTTGACTGTTAGTCCCTGTTTACACCTGGTATTAAGATGTGTTTTGTTTGATCGAATCACAAGTAGATGAGGGAGACACATTCCCGTTTACACCTGGTGTTTTAATCCGTCTCTTTTATCAACGTTCGAACACTTCTGTCCTGTATGGGCTTTTTTAGATCTTTCGATCTACTGGATGAAATAAGCTCGCACAATTTACATATGAACGGAAGGTGACGGAAAACATACAGAGAGCAGCAGCATTAATTTCTGCCCTGACAGCGACAAGACTACGCTGAAAGCTATGAGTGCATGTAAGAAAGCAGCAATGGTGAGAGAACATTGTGCTTGGTACGTTTTTCGTCTTCAAACCAAACTTGGGTCTTCAGTTGACAAAGTTTAAATCCCGTCTGGCTATTGCGCTTCCCATAATGTTTATGCATTACGGTCGAATGTGTTTCGAAGTGGACAAGCTCAAAACGATTTAGACCCTGTTTACACCTGTATTTAGCGTTGTCCACAAGTGATCCGATCAATGAAAACACCTCTTAATACTAGGGTTGGGTATTGGTTGGGTTTTATCTGATACCAGTACCTACTCTGTATTTTTTAAACGGTTCCGGTGCTTAAACGGTTCTTGAACCGGTACTTAAGAAAACGAAAGCACACACACTTTATAAAAAAAATAATACGTGTGTGTGTGTGTGTGTGTGTGTGTGTGTGTGTGTGTGTGTGTGTGTGTGTGTGTGTGTGCGCGCGTGTGTGTGCGCGTGTGTGTGCGCGTGTGTGTGTGTCCAAACTGGACACAATATTAACTTAAATCTTTAAAGGTTTTCTGATTTCTGATTAAGTGAAAAATTGCGCCGTTTAATAGGCTACTGATGTAGCCTAAAACACTTAAGTTAAGATCAAAATTTTGTCTTCTCATATTATGACTTTTACTTTAAAACAGAGAAATATCTGACACTGAGCAGAAATATTTAACACACACAGTATAGCCTCATATAAATATACTTGATATACTTAATACTTGATACGCAAGATTTGCAGTTGACATTAAAATACTAGACTTCCATGTCCACCACGACACTGGCAGCTGAACTTGAACTTTAGTCAAGCGTGTCAGAGGTTTTGGGTTCTAATCCGAAAATAAAATATATATGCAACACAACTTCTCGTCCAGGCCCTGGTCATTACTAGGCTTGACTACTGCAATGCTCTTCTGGCTGGACTTCCATCATGTGCAACTAAACCTCTACAAATGATTCAGAACGCTGCAGCTCGTCTTGTCTTCAACGAGCCCAAGAGGGCCCACGTCACTCCTTTGTTCATCTCACTGCACTGGCTACCTCTCTCTGCTCGCATCAAGTTCAAGGCACTGACGCTTGCTTACAGATCTGTCACAGGCTCAGCTCCCTCCTACTTTCACTCACTCCTACAAGTCTACATCCCTACCAGAAGCCTTCGATCGGTCAACGAGCGACGTCTCGTGGTCCCATCACAGAGAGCCAAAAAGTCACTTTCCAGAACATTCTCATTCACAGTTCCATGCTGGTGGAACGATCTCCCCACTGGCATCCGGAATGCAGAATCCATGACAACATTCAAAAAAGAGCTGAAAACTCTTCTCTTCCGTGAGCACTTAACCTTATAAAAAAAAAAAAAAAATCGTATTTTGAGCACTTCTTGCGTTGTTTTTTGCCTCTTCACGATGACTTGCTTAATTTAGTCCCAATTTGTAAGTCGCTTTGGACAAAAGCGTCTGCTAAATGACTAAATGTAAATATATATACAGTATATATTTATTTTTTTAAACCGATTATGCTCATCAGTGGTTGTATATCAAGCAGGGAGACGCATTTCGTGATTTCACCGGAACGAATAGAGAGTCTCCGCAACGTATTGAAGCGCGCGTCCGAGTGAAGACAGTGCGGTGTGCGCGAGCCAAAAAAGAAAACACTGTATCAGCGCCACTGATCGCAGCGGCAACGAGCACTTTGATCACTTGATTTAAAAAACACATTTCAGCGCTAGATCGTCTCTTATTTAACAAACGAACGAAATGAATGCTCTGCTGGTTAACTGGAGATGTTTTATTATTGGAACATTCGTGCCGCGAGATGTTTTATAGGGGGCGGTAAAAAAAGTCAGGCACCGAAATCAGGCACTGAAAGTTTCGTTCTTATTTGGTCTCGTTACTACCGTTTACGTCGGAACCGGTTCCCTATTGGAACCGGGTTTCAGTACCCAACCCTACTTAATACCATGAGTAAACAGGGCCTTAGACACCAGACGGCCTAGGACAAATTGGTCCTCCCTGACTAGTTAACCTTATTTTCCTCACTGCCAAATTAAATTAGAGTCAGAGTGGAATCTTATCTTATCTTGCTTTTTAGTCATGCTAACCTCTTTTACACAAAGACTGTAATAAAATGTGTGAATTAACTCTAATTCATCTATGAATTGTCATAATGTACACATGGAATATGGTATAATCAATGGATAATCAATCAAATCGAAATTAACTTGCCAACAAAACAAAAAAATGCTAGGTTGTCTTTCATCAGTCTACTTGGTAGCAACCACACTCCCTGCCCACAAGGATCTTATTATGAAACATTAGGGTAAGAGAACCATTGCCATGACGCTTAACAACCATGCATTGTCCTGCTATTTAAACAATCCCGGCGCCTTTGAGTGATCAGTGGAAGGAATGCCAACGTTGTTTCTAATACCAACCAAAGCAGCCTCCCATGACTAATCTCTCACTTTCTCAGTTTCTCTCTTCCGCTCTCATTTGACTAGTTTTTGTTCTTCTGCACTTTCATGGTCACACAGTACTTTTTTACCGGGGCTATGTATAAATACAATTGAAAACACGTCATGTGTTGGTGCCATGCTTTAGCGTCAGGGACAACCAGTCTTGGTTGCTGTAGTAACTCATTCACTTGTATTGGGAAAAGTAAAGAGAAATATCCTATTGATTTTGTCATTTTTCAGAAAGCAAACAATCCAAAAGTCAGACTGAATTTAGGTATTTATTTTGCGTTGTATAAAGTTATTCTGCCGACATTAGATATGTTCAGATGTCAAAAATAGCTTGATTTATATTGGACATTTCTTGTTGTTTTTCCTTTTGAAATTGATGGGTAACTATTTGGGTAACTACTAATTTGTTCGGGGCTTCTTTGTCATCTGTATTTAAATGTCAGAGGGTGTTACCAATATGTGTCTTGTTTCACCCAAAGGCTTCAAGGCACTGTATAAACTTACTGTTGTTTGGGGACATTTTTAAACAGGTTTTGAGTTTTACTGTTGTCTTATTCTATGTCTGAGTGAACTAAATGTCACTGATTTACTGTATAAATTTTGACAAATTATTTTTATGTTGTCCATTCAGACCATGTTTTTAGGTTCAAATTATTTATTTATTATTATGGGTTTTTTTAAAGGAGAAAATCTTGTCACGTGTCAGTTTCTCCCCACTACTGGTGTTTATCAGGTCGTTAAAAAATAAAACAATAAAAACATACCCTGACAACATATAGTTAATCACAGTCAGTGATTATTGCAGTCTTGTGTTTCAAATCCCATACACTACCATTCAAAATTTTGGGGTCTGTCAGATTTTTGGGGGGAAAAAAAGAAAGAAAGAAAGGAAGATTTTTATTCAGAAAGGATGCATTAAATTGTATCAAAAGTGACAGTAAAGAAATGTATAAAGTTACAAAAGATTTCAATTTCAAATAAATGTTGTTTCTTTGAATTTTCTGTTCATCAAGAAATCCTGAAAACAAATTGTATAATCATAAAATCTAAAATAAAAATAAGTGGCACAACTGATTTCAGCATTGATAATAAGAAATGTTTCTTGAAATCACAGGGATAAATTACAATTTTAAAATATATTAAAATAGAAAATGGTTATTTTACATTCTAATTATTTCACAATATTACAGTTTTTAATGTATCTTTCATCAAATAAATGCAGGCTTGGTGAGCATAAGATACTTTTCAAAAACATAAACAAATCTTACAGACCCCAAACTTTTAAAGGTACATTGCCGTTTTCCTTTCTGAGTAACGTTTCATAAGTCCAGCAGTAAATCTGGCGCTATATTTATATCTGCATTAGTATTTCCTCTTTGTGCTGTGTAGTCTGTCCTTTGAGCTTTTTACTAGTCATTCCCTGTGACAGGAAATTGAGCTGCCTGCTTTCTCACATCGGCAGAACTCGTATAACAACAGCATGTTTAATCTGTGGGCCTACATAAACATCTCTCCTGGATGTTCAGTGTCACATTGGAGATCATTTCTAGCATTGTTTTCCCAACATTTAAGCAAACTGAAATCATACTCTATCACTTTTCCTTATTGTTAAAGTGACCCTGTGAGGATGTTATAATGTCATTGTGTCATGGCTGACACAGAAGGCTGAATTTCACAGGAAAGAGCAGCTACTTTTTTACAGTCTTCTCTTTGGTGCGTAACACTTATACAGCAATGCCCCCTCCGTCACTACCCTGAGAAAACCAACACCATCTAAACATTCACACTCTGTGATTCAAGTGTCAAGTCTTTCTATCAGTGTGACGGACTTTGAACATTGTTGATTGTTGTGTTGTCACGTCTCACAGTCTTTACAATTGCCTTGGGGCTCTGCCAGATGGCTGACTTCCAGTCTTCCTATATGCTGTACCTGTCTGGCATTTCAAACGGCTGTTTATCTTCAAAAATGTGAGAAATGATTTGAGAAGAAAAGGGAACAATTCTAATGAAATAAAATGCCTCAGCGAATAGAAGAGAAGGGAAGTGCTTCCTCCACAGCAATGATCCTGTGTTGTTTCAAAATGCAACAGTGGATTATCATAGTCAATGTAATTGTTAAATAAGTGTTTACCTACAGTCGGACATAACTCTTATCTCTTACCTTCTTTCTGAGTTTGATAGTGTAGGTCTGTTTTGTTTGTGTTTATTGAATGTAGCGGTGTAAGAGGAAGCAGGACCAGAGATTCATTTGAGAAGTGACTCATTAAAAATCCCCAGAGACTGGCCTGAGCAGTTTTTATCAGAGGATTTCTTGGGGGTTTTTTAGTGTGGTATCCAGTTGTGTACATAAAAGCTCAGTGAAAGCATATCCCTTATAGATTTCTTTCAGTACAGGACAGGCGTTCATCTCCTCATACACAAACGGTAAATTAAGTATTTACTACTCTCTTTGCTTTGATTTTTTGTTTTGTACGATTAGGGATTATCTGCAAGTTGTTAACTTTCTTTTTTAAAGACCTATCACTTATTTTGTGTTTTCACTCTGTACTTTCTAACATTTTACCGGAAATTACTTTGATAATGCATATTGTTTCATTTTGGAGATTGAGTAAATAAACAAATACAGAAGATTTATGAGGCCACATCAGAAAATATTCTGTTGGGAATAGTGCGAGTACATTTGTGTCTAAATGATTAGTCTGCCTGATGTGAACAGATTAGATCTTTTGTCTTCAGTATGAAACACTGTCTAGGAGTACTGAAGCTGTGTGAGTTGTTGGGTTTACAAACAGAAGCAGATTGGTGTAGTGACAATAACATGTTGTTGGCAAACTTTTGAATAAGAACAATTCAAGGAACCACATTCATTTTCACCACAAAACTGTTTTACACTCCAACATTGTAGTGTTTTAAAATCTATTTCAGTTGAACAATCATGGTTTTGTTTTCCTGACAATGGCATTATGGATGTTTAAATAGACATTTTATACTCTTCACAGACCCTTAGTTTCCCTAAATTGCTGAGAATTTAGCTAGACTTGTCTGGATGATAAAGACAGCCATGGAGATTGCTGTTTTGGACTTGTTAAAGGCATCATAAAGATGATTGGTTTTGGCTTCATAGGTTAGCTTTTTAACCAAGTTTTCTTGTACTTGCTTTTACTGCTTCTCCTTTTGTGGATTTGTGTTGCCTTCTGGTGTTTTACAAATTCTTTCCTTATTTTTGGTTCTTATTTTCTAATTTATCTAACTTAAATGCATTTCTTTTACTTTTTACAGGCAAGAGCAAAGAGACACATCTCAGAGGTGGCAGCCCTCACCTGGATCCAAAGCCGCCATGTTGGTAAAGGTCAGCAGCATTGGCAGAAGCCAGACAAGAGGAACCAACGGAGCTGCTTCCCTTCATCTCCCACAGAGCAAAGCCAGTGACCATAGTGCCTGCACACTCAATCCTGGCAGCGTCAAATCTGTTTCAGGCTACATGCTGTCCCCGCAGGCTTACAAAACCACACCAGGAGGAAAAATAGCAGCGGACTCAAAGCAGGCTCACCACTTGAGGAAGGCGAGCAATGGCAGCTTCTGCCTTGTGACTTCTGGGGACTCTACAGCGTCTCTAAGACCACAGTCCAGCTCACTTAGGCCAGTATCTCCTCAATATGGAGCAACTGCAAGTTTCTATGACGATCCATCATCCGATTGCCCCATTTATGATGAGCCTCCAGTAGATATGGAGGTTGAAGGTGCTCACCTACACAATGGCCCATCCAGACACAATCACAGCCTTCAGAAGATGAAACTCCTCCAGCACCCGGTTCAGTCTCACACCGGATCCAGACACAAGAGGAACCCTTCAGACTATAGTCCAGCAGGCTTGGAGTGTATCAAGCACATGGTGAATGTTGATCCCAAACAAGGGCTCCTTTCCACCTCACCGGTCCCCTCTCCCAGCCCTTCTCCGACCTCAGCATCCGAGTCTCTGCTTCTCCCAACAAGGGGACTTCAGAAGGAGCCCACCAGCCTGGAGAAGAAGCAGTCATGGAAGATCCTAGAAGTGAGTGTGCTCAGAGCTATGGAAGTGCACCACAGCCGACAGGGCAGCCAAGGATCTCAGGACTATTCCACACCACCGCCTCCCGCCGTTAGCTACCAGGACTCGGGTTACTCAACCGGCTCGTCTCCCAGCCTTCGGAGGAAAAGCAGGAGGAGGATAGGTGCTGGAGCCCAGGGCCGACCCGGGTCTGTGGGCAGCACTGGGGAACTTACAGCCCTGAACGAGCGCCTAATGGAAGAGATGAGGGAGGTGGTCAGTCGCTCAAACACCATGCGGGAGACCAAAGCTAGTCTGGATTCTGAGATGTCTGAGAACTCTTCCTCGCAGCGCACACACAGCGTGGGTCGGTGCTCCTCCAGGGAGGATGTTGCATCTTGCAGCAGGTCACAAAGCAGGACAAGTAACCATCCCAGTTTGGCCTTCACATCTCTGGAGATTCCAGGACGGCAGAAGCGGACTTATGAAAAGGTGGACACGCTTGAGAAGAGTTTGACTTTGTCCTCACCTGAGACTGCTGGACCCCCCTCACAGGTACAACATAGAAATGTTCAGTTTAATTGTTTATTTGGTAGAAACGACTTGGTAACACTACAGTAAAGTTCAATTCGTTAACATTAGTTTGGTTAGGGCTGGGCGATAAAACGGTATCGGTATTTATCGACGGTACACCATTGTCGGTAACGATATAAAAAATGTTCGATATAGCGATAGATATTTTCATTAAAATGCACGCGGATCGCTGACGCGACCACCACAACGTTGCCCAACATCAAATGGCAAACGTAATGAAAGCGAAATGAAACTGCGCTATCATTATTTTGTGCTTTACGGACCGTTTATCAGTTTGGAGTCCAATGTCAGTGCAGCGTGAGCCGATCTTGATCAAGTGACACTGTTACAACACAGCGCTAAGAGATCCAGTAAATTTGTTGTTTGCCTTAATAATGTAAAAAAGACTAAACAAAAAAAACAGTTAAAATTTATAAATAAAAAGGTTATTAAAAATGTCAATAATTGTCGATACCGAACGATATGAAACATTGTATTGTGATCAAATTTGG
The DNA here is from genome assembly GCF_965113295.1 of Leuciscus leuciscus. Lineage (NCBI taxonomy): Eukaryota > Metazoa > Chordata > Actinopteri > Cypriniformes > Leuciscidae > Leuciscus > Leuciscus leuciscus. The sequence continues at coordinate 12,357,913 of NC_138747.1, read as the reverse complement.
TATCGAAAATTGGTAATATTTGGTCAAAAAGTTTGGTATCATGAACTTACTATCAACACTGCTTTTGCAGCATTTGTTAACCTTGGTTATAGGGATAGTTTATCCAAAAAAGATTCTGTCATTTATTTGAAGAAGAAAAAAGGAATGTTAAACTATTTTTTCTATGTTCCATAGAAAAGAGACATACAGGTTTGGACCGATGAGTAAATGATGAAACCTTTATTGTTGGGTGAACTATCCCTTTAATGTTAATGTCGACGACATATAATAACACATTTAACAATGAATAATGGTATATTTATAGTTTAAATACATTAACTAATATTAACAAAAAAAAGAATGTTACTGGCAATCTTCTGGTAAACTATCACTTATAATGAGTTTAACATTTACACGTCCTCCATGAGAGTAGCTTTTCCCTTGTTATTTTATAGAGATTTGCAGTCTTGTAGAAAATATGTGAATGAACTTCTGACACACTTCTTTTCCACCGATCTTGAGTTTCAGCATCATTAAAAACCAGACGTTGTATTTGTTTAATCTTTATGTGGGACTGTTGGGAGAGCGTTTTGTTTTGGTTGAAGTTTTTCATACCTGTCTGATTTTTTTTTCCTGTGGTCTATATTAGAAACAGAGTATTGTGTCTGTACACCTTACACCAGCCATTATAACATAATAGTGATGTAAAATATCAGTCTTTTAGTTATTTCAGTCTAAAACATAAATTACAACGAGGCAACAGGCAGAATAACAACATCTTTCTCTTTTGTGTTCAACATTGCAGTCAGGCAAGTTAGAGGTAATTCCTCGGCTGCACATGATTCTAGTTAAGGGCAATAATTTCACTCAAAGGAACGGTTACTGCCGCTCTGACCCGTAGCAAAGCTGTAATATGTCCTCCCTCAGTGATGAATTCTATCTGCATTGTTCAACAGCCAGGCGCCCAGAGGACCGTACTTCTCAAATGCTTTCAAGAACTCACTACTTGGGTTTTGATCCAATCAGCTCTGGAAACATGAAAGGGATTGTTTTAGGGCTTTGAGACTTACAGGTGCTGATCGTTGCAAACGTTTTTATTACCTATTTAAAAAGAGGCGATGATATCTACTCTCGTCGCACCCAACTACCCCCCACCCCTGGTCCTCTGATATGAGTCCAGCAGTGAACTGCGGGGGTAATGGGTGAAATGCCAGAACGTAGTGGAGCTCCAAAACACGACGCCTATTGAGCAGGAAGGATGGCTACTGTGGCCCATATGGTAGCATCGCTGACACAGACGGGACAGTTGGGTCCTGGACAGGCGTGGTCACTGTACCGACCAATTGTGTGTCTACAGTGCAGTCGATAGGGGTTTGGAACCTGCTGGGGATTGTTCCATAAGCTGATGACATCATAGATCACCTCATTCCCTGGTGTATAAGCCATTTCACCACACTGGCAATTTCAATGTGCTGCTTCCCAAAACCTTTGGCAGATGATAGTGAATACACAGAGAAAAAAATGGGAAAATATGTTTTGATTCTGTTTCTTGTGTCATGGGGAACCATGGGGAATCCATCCATAACAGTGGTGTTTTTGTTAACTAAAACTATTTAAAAAAAAAAAGTTTTGTTAATTGAAATAAAGCTGAAATAAAATTATTAATTATAAATAAATATTAGAGGAACAACTTAAACTTAAAAATACTCAAACTCAAAAATCACTGAATTTAGTGAAATAAAAATCACTGTGAAATAAAAATACATTAAATCTAAATAGATATTTTTCTGTATGAAAATGAAAATTAAAACCTGAAAATATAAAAATAAAAGCTAATTCAAAATATTAGTAAGTAATATATATCTAGTAAATAAGTAATGCTTAAATAATACTGATCTGTAAGTTTAAGTTTAAAACTATAAAAATAAAAACCATATGGTTTTAATAGACCCACATTGTTTCTACAAAGGTGAACTCTAATTGTATTGCTTAAATCACCTCTATGACTTATGTAAATTTGACCCACAGTGTCCTAAATATTCTATATTTGGTATAAAAGTGAAGTTGGCACACAAGTTGTGTCTAGATTTTGTAACTGGAATACAGCTTTCAGTACAGCAAGAGAGGCAATGACTGCATAAGGGACCTTATTACAGGACAAAATTCCTCTAGGGATCAAAATGAGGCCATTGCTGGATTTGCACTATTTTTTAGAGACATAGAAGGAGAAACGTCTTGCTGTAGAAGGATTTTTTATGTCAGCGATTGGTCATACTTCATCTATAGTGGATTGGATTTTTTTTTTTACATAGTGTTTGGTGGAGATTATTGTGATTTTTGTGTTAATTTACGATTTTAGGTGCCGATCCTGCAATTATTGCAGAACATAACAGAGGGTCAAGTTCAGTAAACGGCAGTCGGAACTAACTGAAGCTGTAGAGAAATAGATTTTTTATGAATACCTTTGTTTTCACCGTGTTTCTCCTCCTCTGTAGGCGGGAACTCTGGAGCCAAAGGTTCAGTTGGACATCAGAAAGAAAGGTATGGTAGACAACAGAACGGGCTCACTTGGCCCTCATCGCCACATAGCCAGCGATACCAATTTACAGGGAGGTGATGGTGGGGCTTACCAGCTATCCTACGCCACCCTCCGTCAGCCACCACCCCCAGACTCCAACATGGCAGACTGGGCCAGCAAGCACTTGAACATGCACACCCAGGGCCTGTTCCGCCGTCGAGTCTCCATCGCCAACATGCTGTCATGGAACCGCGGCTCCATCAAGAAACCCATGCTGATGACCAACGACCGCACTGTGCGCAAAGAAGCCTGCGAGATGTTTAAGCTCGTCCAGGCATACATGGGAGACCGACCTTCACGGTTGGACCGGCGGCATGCGGCTCTCCTAGTTGTCACTAAGTGTTGGGGCATGCAGGGCCTGAGGGATGAGCTCTATGTCCAGCTCGTGAGGCAGACCACAGGCAACACCAGCCCACGCAGTCTGGCAGCAGGCTGGGAGCTTATGGCTGTGTGCCTCGCCTTCTTCGCTCCTTCACCCAAGTTCTGCTGCTACCTGGAAGGCTATATTCAGAGGCACTTGGAGCCAACCAATGACAAGAAAAGTAAGTTTGTCAGTTAATTAAAAATCTAATAATATTATAAAATAATCTTCTCTAGTAAATCTAGTAAAAAAAACTAGGCTACAGGCAGTGTGTCTCGCCAAACCATCAAGAAGTTGTTCATACAGGACACATTCTTGTGTTCTAAAACAGTGACACGAACACAACTGAATGGAACGGAAGGCCTCAAGACACATTTTTAAACTTACGGCATCTTAAAAATGCAAAGAACACATCCTGTCAACAGCCCCGCAAGTCAAAGTCCAATTTTTGGGGCAGTACAATTATTATAATTTTTTAAAGGAAATAATACTTTTATTTAGCATAAACCTACCAAAAGTGACAGTAAAGACTTTTATAATTTTATGACTTTATTTGATTTTTTTTACCACGGTTTCCACCAGAAAACTTTTTTCAACATTGATAATAAAATGAAAATGTTACTTGAGCACCAAATCAGCATATTAGAATGATTTCTGAAGTATCATGTGACACTGAAGACTGGAATGGCTGCGGGAAATTCGGCTTTGCATCACAGGAATAAATTACATTTTTAAATATATTAAAATTGAAAAGTTTTTATTTTAAATTTTAATAATATTTAACAGTATTAGTTTTACTGTATATTTGATCAAATAAAGGTCAAATAATTTTTTTTTACATGCAATTAATTGTGATTTAATTAATTTTGCATATAATTTAACAAATTTTATTCTAAAACATATATATCAAATGAAAGCAGTATTTTATATATCAATGTTTTTTTGTTTTTTTTCCCCGTCTCATTTGCAGTAACCCTGTACATACTGGACCAGCAGGATATTAAGAAGAAGAACTCAAAGTCAAGGAAGAAGAGAAAACAGAGCTCAGAGGAGGAAGCAGAAGGTACCTACCCCTCAGGCCCTTTCTTTAACTATGGCTGTTTCACTTTGTTCAGAGGAAAGTTTGTTGAAATAGACATTTGAGAGATTTTTAAGAGATTTGGAATATGTAATGGATCAACTAGAGATTTAATGTACCACTATACACTGATAAAGAATTAGATGTTGGTATGCAGGTCTCTCTAAATATATATTGAGTGTTCTTCATTTGTGGGTGCATCCCACTGCATTAGTAGCATTGATTATTTGACAGGTCAATAAAACTATTTTAATTAGCCCTTTCGGGCAGTACACATCACGTGTGCTAATCAGTAGATGACTGTACCTCCATATGGTGACACTTTGACCTTGTTACTGTATTACCACAATGATTGGTCCTGATGATCTCATCAGATTTCTGCCTACACATAGCCGTGGCATTCACCACAGTGAGGATCCCTTACACTGATTTTCACTGCCTGCATGCAAGGCATAACATTGACTCACAGCCACTGCTAAAGAACTTCTCATGAGCCATCTCTAGTCACAGGATCATTAGACTAGCACCAGCCACTGGCCACTTGAAGGAGCAGGATATGGCTCATGGCCTGCAATGATTTTGAGTCATTTAGTTGGATCTGATGGGCAGATGTCCAGATAAGTGGGTCAACTTCACAGATAGTGCTGCAGATGGATGTGAGTCACTATGTGAGGATTCTCAAGGTTAGATCTGGTCTGTAAGTAGGGCCGGCTCAGCTGAGGAGTTTATTGGGATGCTGAATGCCCTGATGACGGGGCCGCTGTAAAACAGGAATTTACTCATCTCTCTGACATAGGGAGTCACCACAAAGATCTGTGTGGTCTCATTTGTGGCCTCTGAAAAGATTGTTGTTTCCTCTGGCTTTCCTTCACTTTATTGTTGCCTTTCATTTCAAATGAGTGCAAGCTGTTGCTTCAGAGCCGGACCACCAGCACTTAGTCATGCAAAATATTCAGAATTAAGCAGAATCCGTATGTTTACCCTGTAAATGAACTGTTTAGGTTCAGGAATCCCAAAAAAAGAGATCAAGGGCAAATTTATGATGCAATATCTCTCATTAAACATAATTGCAGTCTGGTGCGGGGAAATGAACAAGAGGTTGTGTCAACACGCATGTGTGTCACCTGTTTGCTATAAATCTGAAGGGGTGTCGAGTTTGGGGCACATTCCAGAAAAGATGCTTTTTATCGCCGCACAAGTTTTTACCATCTGGCTTCTTTAGTTAAGATTCGTAAAGCCTGCAGTGACGGTATTAGAAATGCCCCCTATGGATTTAACTTTGGAGTTATGAAGCTCTTGTGTGAAACTAGAGAAATCCTGAAGAGACAGGCTGTGGTTTCTCTAAAATACTGAGCACAGAGTGCAATAAATTCAAAATTTTTGAATGTACAATAAATCATAGTGATTCTACAAGTCTGGAGTTTGTCTCAGAATCTAACATCAAGTGATATCTGTGAATATAATTTATTCTAAGTAATGGAAAATGTTCTGCAATGTCTACTTTTATAGTCCTTACATAACAGAAGGACAGAACAGCACATTGATGAAACACAGCCTAGTAGAAAACCCCTCTGTCTTTTCCTCTCCTCCAGTTCACATGTTGATCTGATGAGTCACTACTAACAGAATGTTCAGGCTGGATTTCCTCCTCCACACTTTTGATGGAACCAAATAATTTTTCATTCATTGTTAAAAAAGTGACTCATTTTGAAGTGCTTCACTCCCCACGTGCCGCTGTGATCCCATGATCGCTGGTGCCATAACAACTATTGCAGAGCAATATTGAACTCACGTTCCAGACAAAAAAAAGTGACTCAGTTCTCAAAGTGTTTAACTTGTAAAACAGGTTTTGATGCATTAGATGTAAATCTGTCAGCGATTAGGCTGTGCAGATCCTGTGTCTAAGAATAGATAATATATTATGTCTTTTTGTCTCTAGCACTTCCCATCAGCACATATGCCAAGTACTGCTACCGGAAGCTCCAGAAAGTGGCGGTCACTGGAGGGAAAAAGGTGAGTTTTTAACAAATACACATGAAGAAGAATCAGATGTTTTAGAAAGAAGATGATAAGTAGCAATTCCTCTATTTTGCATAAAGGGTCTCCGTAAGCCTAGCTTGGAGGAGGTGGACCACAGTCGACGTGCCATCATGACCCCCTCACTATTCGGCAGCTCTCTAGAGGAAGTGATGGAGCGGCAGAGTGAACTCTTCCCAGACAGGAAGTTACCATGGGTGCAAGTGCAGCTGTCTCAGTATGTGCTGGCTCTGGGTGGAGCTCAGACTGAGGGGATATTCAGGTAAGACCTGCTTAACTCACTACTAATTAGGCAGAATAGAAGAGTAGACTATATTTTACTATATGAGTGTGTTGACAAGTAAATTAAAAGTTGTGACGCTACCAGCTTAGCGTGTCATGTGTCATTAGCACAGTTAAATAAAAGTATTAATTTAAAAAAAACATCTTAGTGACTCCAAACTTTTAAACGGTAGTATGTATCAATTAGTTTACAGTTTTATTAGAAATTTAGAAATGTAATACTCTCACTAATTGCTTGTTTTCGCTCTGACAGCAAAAATAAATCATATCATCACATTGTTAATTTATTTAAAAGGACTTTGTGCCCTTTAAAATCTCCAACGTAACTTGTAGTGTAGTTAACTACACATTTAAGCTAATCAAACTCTCCCTTTTTTCAACTCTGTATTTTGTAATTGTATTTAGTTATAGTGCTTTTTTTTCTTTCTCCTTTTTGTTCGCTGAGGTGGAGCGGTGATGAAATATTGTTCTTGTAAATACTTTCCAGCATTTCAGTAATAAAAGTGTCTTTAAAAAGCATGCAGATTACAGTTAAGCGCAACATCGTAAGGAAGGTGCTCGACAGTGATCAAAAAGGATTTAAACAGTGAATTTTGAAGTGATCTCTTCTTGTAAGCTCAGAGATGTGGATTCGGACGGCAATTAAATCACCACACAACCTTCAAAAAGTTGGCCAGGGATTTTTACGCGGGTGGTGGGAGAAAAACACTGACATTCTGGATTCGGACGGCAATAAAATCACATACTAGCCCCTGTAAATGTTGAAAATACCTTACGACCCCATGGGAAACAATTACCGTCCGAATAGGGCTTTTGAATACTTTTCCATGCTAAAGCAATAACACGTTTAGCTTGTATTAAACTGAATCTATGAGCTTCCGTTTGCAGTTACGGCAACCCTTACAGGATATACTGTCCTGTGCAAAAGTATTAGGCATGTTAGTATTTTCACACAAAAAAAAGCCAGTTATTTATATCTTTTGCAGTAGTGTGTCAGTAGGAAATATCAGTTTACATTTCCAAACATTCCTTTTGCCATTCATTTTAATAATCCAGTGAGCTTTTTGTATGTACAAGGAGTCTGACAACAGCCGGTATGATCTGATCCACACGGAGATCTGATCTCACCATCGTCGAATCTGTCTGGGATTGCATGAAGAAACAGAAAAAAACTAAAACAGAGTAAATCCAGAAGAACTGTGGCAAGGTCTCCAAGACGCTTGAAGAAACCTGCCTGCAAATCTAGCTTAAAAACTATGTGCAGGTGTACCTGGACAAAAGCTGTTTTAAACACAGGGGTGGTCACACCAAATATGGATTTCATTTAGTAAATGGAAGTTAATTGATAAATGAAACCTATTTATGACATTAATTTTGAAAGCATCCTCACTTTACAGCATTTTTACACAAGTGCGTAAAACTTTACACAGTACTGTAGCTTTGGAGGCAGGTTTCTTCAGGTTCTTCGTTTTGGAGACGTTGCCACAGTTCTTCTAGATTTAGAACACCTACAACTCTCTACAGTCCCACATACAGTGAAACAGTGTGCCAATTTCATGTTAGGAATAAACTTATGCACTTTAACTAGGTTAATGTATGTCCTAAGCATCCATTTGTATTGTAGTATTCTGTACCTAGTAGTGATAGATTTAGTTTGAGCCAAAGGCAAGAACGATCAAAACTCTCCTTTTAAACATATCAAGTAATGAGTAGCTTGTTGCTTGGCAAACTGCAGTTTCAAAATAGATTCCCCCTACTGTCATATATTTATCTCTTGGGAGGGAAATTGCACAACTTATGGATGAGAAAGACTAACTGGGGGACATACAATTTTGCCCAACTCACAGTCTAGTTCATGCATAATTATGGTGTGCTGTCTCCCTCTGGTGGTTCTCGAGTGTAACATTACAATTTCCTCCTACAGGGTCCCTGGTGACATTGATGAAGTTAATGCACTGAAGCTACAGGTGGACCAGTGGAGGATTCCTGAAAATTTGTCAGACCCTAATGTTCCTGGTGAGTAACTGTTCTCATGCATTTATAAGAATATTACGTATCCAAAGACAATATTTACTGGCATTCCAGAAACATACCAGACATGTTTAGACATCTTATACCAATGTTTCCCTCAGCCTCTCTGATGAAGCTCTGGTACCGTGAGCTGGAAGAGCCTCTTATCCCTATGAGTTTCTACAAGGAGTGTGTCAGTAACTATGATGATCCTGTGGCAGCCATCAGCGTGGTGCAGTTGCTGCCTGAGCTCAACCGGCTGGTGTTGTGCTACTTCATCCACTTCCTACAGGTAGCCACAACACTCAAACACACACAATGGGCAGCAGTGCTTTCAAATGCACAACAAATGTCTTATTTCACTTATGTATGTCCCATGTCTTCCTCAGGTTTTTGCTCAGCCTACGAATGTTGCAGTCACTAAAATGGACGTAAACAACCTTGCAATGGTAATGGCTCCTAATTGCCTTCGGTGCCAGTCGGACGACCCCCGTGTCATATTCGAGAACACCCGCAAGGAGATGTCTTTTCTGCGAATGCTTATTGTACATCTGGACACAAGTTTCATTGAGGGCATTGTTTAAAGTTCTCCTTACGTATCAATGGCTGTACATGATTCAGTGATACACAAACAACCTTCTCACAAATATGACAACATGGACAAAAACTAGGCAAAATCTTAGACAAAAGTACACTTTTAAGGATGATTGTTTGTGAAAAATGTGTTAACTGGAATACTCTCCACAACGTCAATGTTTGTTTTGTTAGTTAGGTGTGTTCTGCCCACTTCCTCGATATAAAGACTAGTGAGATTGATGGTAACATGGCAGAAATGTCATGCCTTCATCCTAAGTTCTTTGCATGTTCAAGAAATGCATTAAAAAAAGGCACATCTTCAGTTGTGATGATCACGAATTGTTAGTGGTACATACGTTAACGTGCATTGCAAGGTTCAAAGTTCAAAGTAACTTGCATGGATGCATTGCTTTGTGAGCACTCAAACGCTGTCTGCTTGTGTTGTATAGTAAGTCATAGTGACAGGCTGTAAGAAAACTTTATTTTGTTTGTCCTGACAGTATCTTTGTGGATTTTAAAGAAAAGGTCATCTGTTATGCACATGACAAATGTATAAACGTTGTATTTGTTCTTAGTTTGATCTAAGAGTAACTATAGAAAAGAGAAAAATGTGACTTTTTCATACTCTATCCTATAATATACAGTATTTTAAGAAGTGAAAGTTTTCTATTTTATTTTATGATTTTTTTTTTTTTAAAGAAATTGCTACTCCCTGATAATCAGGAATGTAATTTATGCAAAATTGAATCCAGAGTCATGAAATAGTACATTTTCAGCTCCCATTGGAAGTCCACAGCCTCATACATACCATTTGGAAATACTACTTCTAAAAAAATTTTAAATGAATCAAATATATGAAGTGATAATGAAATTATATGCCATTGTATGATGCCTGTAAAAAAAAAAAAAAAAAAAAGCCTTTGAAGAATTAAAATGTAAAATCTTGGAAAACAGTAAATAAAATCCATGGCTTATCTAAAAAGACAGGTACCCTTTGTGTATTCATGTTCTTTGTGAGTTTTTGTGTGTAAATAAAGCTTGTAAATAGTGCTGCTTATTTTACTGATGTTGCTTATAAATGGAACTGAGTGGTGGTGAGTTGTTGGAAAATAGAAAATCTAAATTCTTGTATTTAGTATTCTGTGCTATAGACCGATTGTGTATGATCAAAATATTCTATACAACATTTGGATTGTGTGTGTATTTTGTGTGAAATGGATGTTGAGGAATAAGTAAAATAAAGTTTCACAAAGATGTGATTTGTTTATTTATTTAATATTTTAGGTGGTTAAATAAAATTAGGCTCTATACATTATACCTATATTATGTTACATTATATAAATAGACTACTGTTCAAAAGTTTGGGGTTGGTAAGAATTGTTTATGTTTTTCAAATTAGTCTCTTACGCTTACCAAGGCTACATTTATTTATTTATATTTTAATATTTAATTTACTCCTGTGATGCAAAGCTGAATTTTCAGCATCATTACTCCAGTCTTGAGTGTCACATGATCCTTCGGAAATGATCTAAATCAGTTGTGCTGCATGATGTTTTTGTGTTTTCCTGATAAAACAAATGTTCAAGATTCTCTGAATATTTATTTTAAAAAACCATAAATGTCCTTTTAAAAAATTCTAATGAATGCAAACTTTTGAAGGGTAATGTATTAAAATAATGCCTGTGCTCAGTGTGCTGTGTGAATCACAATAAAGCTCCCAGGCGTCTTTATATAGACGCGAAGTCGCTGACGCATGCGCAGTTCTGGTATTGTTCATACCGGTAGTCTGTGGAACACATTGGAAAATAGTAAGTGCGTCTCGCGCCCAACGTGGTTACAATAAAAGACGCGACGCGCCTTTGTATATAAAGAGACGGATATCGCTGCAGGTAACTGAGATTTATAGCATTATACAATACTGTTTTCGCAATGGCAAGACTTTGCTCGAGTAAGATATGTTTAAAGATGCTGTTTTAGAAAACTGAATCTGTAATTGCAGATTTTAGGTAACGCTAATTAAATAAATGGCGTAACATGTGCATTGATAGATGCATGTTGTGATTTACAGCTTGTATTTGTGGGAGTGGCGATGTACTCGCCCATTACTATCCATGTCATTATTCTCGTGGAGGGTGTGGATCAGTCAGGAAGTTAACGTCTGCTTGTGTTTTCACTAAGATGAAAATGATCCTGTAGCATTTCAAATCGTCTTAAATGATGTCCCCTGTCTGATTTTGGCTAAATACAGGCAGGAATATGTAATATGAGAATAATAAGCAGCCATGTAGTGTAGTATTGAAATATATGGCATCTCTATTGTTTCCATTGTCATTGTCAGGCACTTGGTGGCCCCCGAAAAAAATCTGATTTAATCACTCTCACCTATATTACTTCTCAGACAAGAGCAAATAAGTTAAATAAGTGTGTTTTGTTATGGTTTATTTTGTAGTTTGGTAACATTTTGATAGATCTAATATCCTGTTCCTAGCATTTCTATTAATAGAAACCGAATGATGAATTTAAACTTAAACATAAAAGTTACATATAGAAATAAGAGTCTTAGTTAAGTAGGCTATTGATAATTAAGCTAAGTCTGTTGTTCGCGTTGTGTTTAGTGGCATGATGCCATGACCTGGATTCTGTGCACCTACTACACTGTTTCTAGATCAGAGATGATCCAGTACTGGGAAAGATTTCGCTTTTTCCTTGATAGACCTATAAAAAGAAATTATGGAATATCAGGGCTTTCAAAAGTCAAAACAATAAATCTTGTGATTTAAGCATAAACATTTAAATAATTATTAATTTAATTATGCATTAAACTATTTTAATAATATTAATGGTAATGAAAACGTGTAGCATGAAAAATACAAATCTTTTGTTGACATTGGTTAACTACATTAGTTGACATGAACTAACATTGATAACTAATTCTAATGTATTTATTATTAATCTTAGTTAAAGTTTATTTCAACATTTAAAAATACATTATTAAAATCAAAGTTGTATCTGAAAGATTTATATTACAAGTCAAATACTTTTGTTAAAAGTTTGTTTTTACAAAACAGTGCTATTTTGTCAGTAACCAGTGGCCTTGTTATGTGATTTTAGCAAGCTGTGACAATAAATACATAATTGTTAATAATTGTACATAATTGTTTTCCTGTCAAAATACAGTTGTGGTTGTTATTATTATTAATTATTAATGATACAGTTCAGACTTAAGAGTGTCAGCTAATGTTATAATTATATTTATCGGAAAAGGAAAAATTTAATCACTTTTACTACATTTCATTAGGGTTATTTTCTCTCATGTTAGCTCTCAAATAGTCTACTTGAATGTATTAAGTAGGGCTGGAAATTGACACAAATTTCACGCTTAGATTTTGATTCAATTCAATTTGATATCGATTAATTGTGGACTACCAGGTACAGTACATGGTAATATTTCCTCAAGGAAAAAATCTCTCTCAACTAATGCTATAAACTATACAGGGAATCCAGATGATGCATCACTATAATATTAAAGGTTAAAATGAACTGATTTGTAGGGCAGTGCACTTCTTCCTACATTTAAATTGTACAATAATAACGTTATAATAATACATTTTAATTACTTATGTTTCTACTCGGTTTAAAAAAAATGTAAACACTTAAATGGTGGCTGTCATAAAAACATGGCGGATTTATTAAAAATACATTAAATATTGAAGAACAGGTTAAGTAAACATACAGTACAATGAATATATGCAATATAGTGCATATATTTAGCAAAATGCTCCTATCTGGAGTTAATTTTCTAGCTGACTAACGAGTTTTGAATTGCTTTTCTGAGGTAAATGTAACTTTACGTGACATTGGGTAAGTGATTACATGATCTGTGATGCAGATTTTGGTAAGTTGTACTGTAGGCCTATCTTTCAACATTCCTTCTGATGTTCATTCATGTTTATTTTGTGCTGTAAATAGTAGTAAAGCGTAAAAACGTTCACGTGCCCTTAGCGCTGCAGCTTCGCTTGAATTAAGGCGCTATAGCGATCTGTCGCGCCACATAAAAGAGCGTCAAAACGGTATTTATCGTTTGATTTCGTAAAATAAGAGTGACAAAATTTGAAAGCTGAGATTTTGTTTCTTATCAGAAGTAACAGCACAAAGCTTATCGCGATTTATTGGATGGTAGGTACGCTGCGTTGTCCATTCATCAACAACATAGACTGAAAGATTGATAATAAATGGGATTTAAGAATCAATATCGGTTCTTCAAAATGAGGATCGACTAAATCGAGAAATCGATATTAACCCAGCCCTAGTATTGATTTGAGAATGATCTATGTAATGTAATCCTCACTGGGCGGTTACTGAAATGTGACACTTTCATATTAGGTATTTGCTGACAACATGAGCAATACGCCTCCTAACAGACGAGGAATAACTTTTGAGGTGGGCGCTGCTCTTGAAGCACGGGACAGTCTGAAGAACTGGCAAGTGCCATTCTTTTAAAAACAGTCATTTTTGTAGCCTGTCCATCACTCCTTTTTATAGCAAGCTATCCGTATGTGATTTCGCTCCCAGGTATGCTGCCAACATTGAGAAGATTGACTACGAGGATGAGAAAGTCTTAATCCACTATCGCCAGTGGAGCCATCGCTATGATGAGTGGTTTGACTGGGCCAGTCCGTATCTGAGGCCCATGGAGAGGGTTCAGTTGAGGAGAGAGGGACGGCAGGAAGACAGCATTATCCCTGTGAGTCACAGACTGCTCCTCAAAAATCCCAGTATTTGCAAGCTAATCTAGGATCAGACTTGCGTATAAATCTGTTCAGTGAGATATGAATGTGATGCTGCATCAGTCCTGTTGTTCTTTCAACTGATTATTACTGTGTGGATCACAAAAGCAAATCTTGCATCAACCAGTATACACAAATATAATTTGTAATTAACTAATTGTTCATTCATTGGATACATTAAAAATGCAATTCATACATACATGATACAATGGGTTGAGTACACATACTATGGTGAACATGTTTTTAATTTCTGACTTAAAATGTTTGATATTTTTCATGTTTTTATTCAGGGGGATACAGCCTCATTAAAATAATTAAATGATTGAAAAGAAAACATTGTAAAGTACTTTGGCGTAATCCTTTATTATTTTTTTGTTAGAAAATTATATATAAGCACTACTGTTTGAAAGTTTGGGGTCATAAGATTTTTCAATGTTTTTGAAAGAAGCTCATCAAGGCTGCATGTATTTGATAAAAAAAAAATTGAGTAAAATTGTAATATTGTGAAATAATATTATAACATATAACATTTCTAAGATATTTTAAAATGTAATTTATTCCTTTTGGCGAAGCTGAATTTTCAGCGTCATTACTCCAGTCTTCAGTGTCACACGATTTGCTGATCAAGAAACATTTCTTATTATTATCAATTTTGAAAACATTACAGTACATGGTAATATTTCCTCAAGGAAAAAATCTCTCTCAACTAATGCTATAAACTATACAGGGAATCCAGATGATGCATCACTATAATATTAAAGGTTAAAATGAACTGATTTGTAGGGCAGTGCACTTCTTCCTACATTTAAATTGTACAATAATAACGTTATAATAATACATTTTAATTACTTATGTTTCTATGTAAGTTTTGAAGTTAGAAAGTTTATACTTTCTAATATTTTGTGTGGAAACCATGGTTCTTTCAGGATTCTCTGATGAATAGAACATCCAAAAGAAAGCATTTATTTAAATTAGAGATCTATTGTAACATTATGTATGTTTTTACTGTCACTTTTGATCAGTTTAATGTATCCTTGCTGAATAAAAGTGTTTATTTCTATCTTACAGACCTGAACAGTAGTGTATATTACTACACAACTTCAGTGCTTATTAATATTTGTTTATATTAGTTTTGTGGTGTAGCTAGCATGCAGAAAAGCAGACCCACTTAACTATGTGTCAAGGTCAATAAGTCTCTTAAAAATCTGATAATTTGAACCTAAATACTGATTGGTTAAACCACATTTAAAACCATTGTAAAATGCAAATGAATAAATTCTGTTTTAATTCATACTTTTTTTTGCAGGGATTTCATGTGAATGACAAAGTTCTTGCCAGTTGGTCTGACTGTCGATTTTATCCTGCTAAAGTCTTGGTCGTCAACAAAGATGGTAAGCTGTTGATGTAAATATTGCATGAAACAAATGTTATGTGAACAGATTCTTTTTCAAATTGAAATTGTATGTTTCAAATGTGATTCAAATGTACAAAATGCTCCTGCAGCATCCTACACTGTAAAGTTCTATGACGGGGTCATCCAAACAGTCAAAGGAATCCACGTGAAGCCCTTCACCAAAGAGGTTCATTTTGTATTTGTATTCTATTCATGTTGCGTCTCTATTTCAGTACCAATTTTGGCCTTCTCTTCTTTTACTCATTCTCTCATTCTCTCCAATTAGTGTAGAAAGAAACTAACTGACAAAAATGGAGAGAAGCCAATGGTAAAAAAGACAGTAAAGGACAAGAAAATGCAGGAGAATGAAGCCAGCGGTGATAAACAGATTGACCGTGTTCCTGAGGAAGAGGAGGATGAGAACTCAGTCTTGGATGGAGAGGAAGGTGAAAAGAATAAAAGCAATGGGAATGGGAAATGCATTGAAGTGCAAAATATAAGCATAAAGGAGGAAGATGCAGAGGGAGAGACAGTCTTGGAGCAAATAGCGCAGCACAACTACAGTAAGTTATTTCTGAAGAGGGGCTCAGGGCCTGAGGAGAGAGAAGAGAAGACCAGCTTGAAAATGGAGAACTCTGTGGTGTTAGATTTGGGCTTGAACTTTAATGAGGGGGCGGTAAAGAGAAATGAGAACGAGGAAGCAGAAGTCCTGGAACGAAAAGAGGAGGAAATCAAAGGACAAGGTCTTCCTCATGACAGGAAGTCACGGAGGCAGCGAATAAGAAGTACGTACAAAGTTAAACTATTCAAAGTGATTTTCTTGACTGGATACAAGTGATTGATTTGTAGGTTGATTTCCCTGAAAAGTATAAACACTGCGGTTCTGTGGCGGTACCAAAACAATGTTCTGTTTGTTTGAGAACTGCCCCTACCCGGTAACAGTGGCTCAACCAATGGTGTTGAGTTTGGGGTTGGGGCTATTTGTTTGACTGACCAATAGCAGGGGGAATATTTTGGAAACATGTTTGAAACTAACATTATTTGTTCAACTCCATGTGGGAGAGCTGCACAAGTAATCAAAATAAAATTTACACCACAATTATTATTTAAAATTTTTATTTTTTTTTTACATGTGAGCAGTTTATGATCCAGTGTTTTCGTCCTCTCAGAGTGGCTTGATTTGCAGTAAATGCTGCTCCACACAAACTCATCTCTGCATCTGCTCTGGGTTTGACTTGGGAACCAAACATGCACCAACCATTTTCATCAAACTTGTAATGAGAAGCCCTTATAAACTGACTGTTTTCAACAAAAGAGATATAAGGGTTTTCTGCAGTTTTCTACTGAAATAAAGGCTCTGTGGTTTAATGTTTGAGCATGAAAAAATGAAGACAGCCTTTTCTTAAATACTCAGTTTTTTTTTTTTTTTTAATCACAAATGCAATTATCAGAAAAAATCAATTCATGCAGCTCTATTATTTGGTGAGGCTTCATTTATTCAAGGTTATTTAACATTTAAGTTTATTTTCTCTAGGGAAGAGGAGACTTTCAATGGCACGAAGGAGCTCCAAAAAAACCAAGACTGATTCAGGTTTGAGTATATGACTGTTATGTAAAAAAATTGTTTACTAGTGCCATAATGGTAGATTTCCTCATCATTCATCTCTTTCCTCCAGAAAAAACTTTTCATAATGATCGCAAGCCCATATGCGAATCCACCAATCAGAGAACTCAAGGAAAAGGATCAGACCCCTTATGCCTGACACAACCATCCAATGACACATCAGAACCTAAGGCTCAGTGCCAATCAGAAACCTTTAAGCCTACAGGTGAGATTCCATCCACTACATCCACACATATTTACTCAAATAAGACCTGGTTCATTTTGATCATGGTTTTTTGTTGTTGTTCTTTTTAAATTGTAGCAGTTAGAAAACAAGCCTTCCACAACCCCAACCGGTTCAGCAGAGAACCATGTGAGTAATGATCTCTACTAATTAATGAAAACAATCAGAATCATCTTGAATTAGTGATGATGAATGTAAATTGTACTTATCACAGTATACAGAGTCATCAGAAACCAACCGCCACCAGTGCTCTCGATCAACTTGGACCATAATCCATATAAATGCAGCGCTCCTGGCTGTACGAAGTCTTTCCGCAAAGCAAAACTACTGCACTATCATATGAAATACTACCATGGAGATGATCGTCTGATGGAGCCAGACCCGATCCGGGCAATGGACAAACAGACTGCACTTAATAATCAGGATGGCTCTAAGAAGAGGTGCGTTACATCACATGAGTGTGCGCAGGTGACCGCGAAGAGACGCTCTCTTGCGCCCCCTGTTGTCAGTGCACAGAATTACCAACGATGGCCTTCACTGAAGGACAAGACCAGGGATAAGACCAGAGACAATCAGCTAGACAGCAACATGCATAGATACTTCAACAAGGAAAGAGAGAGGAGATTTATGGAAATGGGTATGGCTGATGGATAAAATTTATATTGTATTTCACAGAAAGGATTTGGGATTTTCAGTGTTATTTAATTGAAGGTCTAACTGAGCTTTGTTTTTTGCCTTTTGTAGAAGGCGTGAAAGAACGTGACAGGTCAAAAGAGAAACAGACTAGAGACTTCTTGCGTATAAAGTTGAAGGAAAAGAAAAAGATGAAGAAAACCACATCAGGTAAAGAAAAGCAGCATTTATTTACAGACAATGCAAACAATTCCTGAAGTGTTGATTTTTGAGTGATCGTAAATCTTTATTTCTATGCACAACAACTGTAATTGAACTAAAATATGTTCGTAACAGTAAATTATAATACAAGTAGAAATATAAATTATAGAAGTGTAAATTGTATTATATAATCTCATAACAATGTTATATTATCATACGTCATATGCTATGCAAAACATCTTGCATTTTATAATTTAAGAAGAAAAAAAACATTTTGCTCTGCTATTCATCCACTTCCTGTCAATTTATATTTTCACTGTTAGTACATTCAGCAGTGCTTTAACTGAAGTTTTCCTGTCTAAATGTTTTGTAGAGTTTATAGATTTTTGCGATTTGAGATTATCTGACTTTTTACCTCATAATACAAGTTTTGTAATATGTTTCCAGATGAGGATAGCATTTCAGACTGGTCCTCTGACAGCTGTGGTTGGAGTGAAGATGAAATGGGGGTGGATCTGGATGTCATTGCCTCACCTCTCAGCTGTAGCTCTGTTGCCTCAACTACAGGAAGTCAGGAAACTGTCCGCTGTGTGTGTGAAGCAGAAGAGGAAAATGACTTCATGTTACAGGTGACCATTCATTTGGCCTGTACACTACCATTCAAAATGTGGGGGGTCAGTAAAGAAATTAGTACTTGTATTCAGCAAGGATGCATTAAATTGACCAAAGGTGATAGTAAAGACATTTCTAATGTTACAAAAGAGTTAATGATCACCAAATCAGCATATTAGAATGATTTCTGAAGGATCATGTGACACTGAAGACTGGAGTAATGGCTGCTGAAAATATTGATTTGACATCACATGAATAAATTAAATTTTAAAATAGAAATATTGTGTTATAATAGAAAATTTAGCTTTAACATTTTAACTTTTAACAACGATCACATTTGTTGCTTTTTCTCTTGAACCTCAGTGTGAAGAGTGTCTGTACTGGCAGCATGGAACCTGTATGGGCCTCCTGGAAGAGAACGTTCCAGAACGATACGCTTGCTTCATTTGCCGGGATTCTCCAGGTTTGGAAGTGATGCATGTTAAACAAAACTCTAATATAGATCTCAGGATGAGTGGCAGTTTGAGTAGTTTGACTCAGCATTTCTTGTCACCTTGTCAATTCCCCTTTCTCCTGCTAGGGAATTAGGGAATTTTCTGCCGTTTTAAGTCAATTTTGGCTTACCAGTGCATTTGTTTGTGTGTATCCAGGGCAGACCAGAGGTCAGAGACAGAGCCTGCGGTACTGGTATGACAGGGACTGGCTTAGCACCGGCCATATGTATGGCCTCTCTTTCCTGGAGAACTACTCCCATCAGAATGGCAAGAAGATCGCAGCCACTCATCAGCTGTTAGGGGACGTTCAGCATGTGCTGGAAGTCCTCAATGGCCTGCAGCTCAAAATCAGCGTCCTACAGTAAGGCCACATTTACACTGCAGGTCTTGATGCCCACTCGTTGACTATATCCGATTTTTTGTGTGTGATATCTTCATTTACACTATTCACTTGATGATAGCTAGGTCATTACACATTACACCCTTGTATCTAATGTTATAGGCTAACACAATAATATATCGTCACTTTTTCTAATTTGGCAATGGCTGAAATAACGTTTATATGCCAGCTAATGTCTGCAAAAACTTAAATTTACCTTACCTGTAACTTTAATTTTCTCACACTCCGGCTCTTGACAGTCCACTGGCGACGCGGCATCTTCCTCTCTAAAACTATTTAGTATTTCAGTTGGTCGGCAGCTAAAACGCCTTCCATTTGTTTGTAGAATGGGAATGTAATATGGCTATTATCACTCTTGTTGTTGTGATCTTTGACTACCTTGTACTTGCTTTTTAAGCTTTTGATTTTATGTTGGCACAGTAGCCACGAGTGCTTAAAACAGTGCGTTCCCATCTCGCCTTTGTTTCTTAAAATACGCCTTTGTTTCTGTAACAACCCTGCTTTTTTGCCTGCACTGTCCCTTCGCCCCAAAGACCCAAAATATATAAAACTTCATCATGACTCCACTGGGTTGAGCCTTCGTCCTCCATTGCGCCATTGAAAAGAGTCACGTGATCGCAGTTTTTCTCCACCCGAGTTGACGTCATTCGCAAATGCACATATCCAGTTCATAGCAGAATCCATGTGCTTTTTTCCTGTTTGCATGTTTGTGGGTCATATCCGATCTCTGCCACATGGGAGGAAAAAATCTGAATTGGGTCACTTGTAAATGCGGCCTAAGTGATGCTGTTTTATCTCTGTTTTAACCAGTAAGACTGTTTGAAAAGCCACATGAAAAGAGTGTTACACCCCTTTCTGCAGGAGCCAGACTCATCCAGACCTCAAGTTGTGGCGGGAGCCGTGGAAGCTGACTGAGAGATCCAGGATAAAAAGCATGGCTCTTCCAGACGCAAAAACCGTTTCTTCATCAGCACCTTCAGAAGTCATTCTACATAAAGAGCCCTTCTCTTCATCCTTCCAGGACTACATTAGCAGTGAGCACTGCTACCAAAAGCCACAAACTCTGTACCAAGTATTGGAGCCGAGGCTGGTGCTGAAGACACGGGTTGAGTCAGTGTTGGAAGATCGATCACACAACACAGAGAGAGTGCTGAAGAATGAACAACGCTATTATGGAGAGATCCAACCAGCACTACTGAAGACATCTAGTACTCAGCTGTTCAACCACAGGATGGTGAGGGTCAAATGAGGTTAATATTATGTGATTAACACGGTCCAGTTCTGTGAAATATAATTATTACGGTCAAATCAAAAGGTCTGATCCTACAATGAGCTGACATTTTTAAAGGAATAGTACATCTAAAAGTGAATTTTAATAGAATAGAAATGTTGAAGAATGGGCCATTTCTTTCTATATAATGAAAGTGAATGGGGATTTGTGCTGTTAAGCTCCAAAATGATAGAAAGCACAATAAAAGTATTAGTGGTCCAAGAGGTCCATCAATATTTAAAATACGTACTGAACATTAAACATCTGCATCTATTAAAATATGGCTCATTTAGACACACCACGACTGGTTTGATGTCATAATAAAACGACTAGTCGTCATTTAGGATTTATTTTGAGTTGAACTATTCCTTTAAAGATATTCAGCGAACTTAAAAAGTGCATTTCAAAATAAGTACATTTGTTCAAAAGATTTTTTTTTTTTATAGAAATTAATACTTTCATCAAGGAATTCATACTTTTTCTACATTTAGCAAGGGCTCAGTTAAGGTTTTGTTATAAAAGGTTTATATTTCTAATAAGTTTCATTCTTTGAACTGTCCATTCATCAAAGAATCCTGAAAAAAAATGCATCATGGTTTCCACAGAAACATTAAGAAGCACTGTTTTCAACATCGATAATAATAATAATGATAATATTTTTTTGAGCACCAAATCAGCAATATTAGAATGATTTATAAAGGATCATGTGACACTAAAGACTGACTAGTCTACACTACTGTTCAAAAGTTTGGGGTTGGTAAGATTTTTTTTAATTGTTTTTCAAAGTCTCTAGGCTTTTATATTGTTTGTGACTGAATGTTAATTACATTGAATGCTGCAATGTAAGTAATGAGTGAATATGACATTGTAGGATGCAGGAGAGAATCGTGAGGCGTGTGGTGATGGAGGCGGGGTAAAGGGCGCAGCTCAGCCCCAGCAGTGGAGGATCAACCTGCTGGAACACATCGAGACTTTACAAGAAGAAGTTACTCGCAGGATGGACTTCATCGAAAGGGAGCTTGATGGTGTGCCAGAGGGTTTCAGGGGGCTGGATTTATGTTTAGCAATTTTTCATTTGGTGATTTGTATAATGGGAATGTTTCATATACATTAAAGCTAATACATCAAAACACTAATTATTCATAAACATCGTTTCTTGTTTCAGTGCTTGAAAACTGGCTGGACTGCACGGGTGAGTTGGAGCCTCCAGAGCCATTGGACCGTCTGCCTGAACTCAAGCAAAGCATCAAACAGCTGCTAAATGAACTGGGAAAGGTGCAACAGATCGCTCTGATTTGTGCCACATGAGGGCGCCAGGGCAAATTTCACTATCATCACAGGACTACCTCAGTTTAATACATTCCTAAAGTGGGCCACGAAACCAAAGAGCCTAAAGAACATTAGACTGAGAACAATGTGAAACTATACAAGGTGTTTGTTACAGAATCTGTGATTCTGACTGTGGACTTGGAGTTAGGATTGAATGTTGCAAAACTTTATCTCCCCACCTATCCCTTTACAGCAAATGTGATCCAGATCCTTTTCATCCTTTCTCTTTCACATTACAGGTGCAAATAACAAAATACCTAAATGTATGTTTGCTGAAAGGTGTATATATATATAATTTTTTTTTAACTAAGTTAATCATGTTTATTCTAAAAACCTACTGGATAGTCAAAATAAGGATCAGTCCTGCATTGTTCAAAGGTTAGTATCCATTAACCTCCATTTAACAGGTTGGGTGTGAACTGTGAAACTGAAGTAAAATGTACACAATGAAACTATTGTTTATGTGCTCCGCTGTATTTAAAGGACCTTATGCTTAGAAAGTTCAAATGTTTTTTGAATATTGCATATTTATTTCTGAACAACTGTGAATTTCATAATTACTGCATTACTTTAAGATTTTTGCAGTAAATGTAGTCTGTGACATCACTTCATTATGGATTAGCCATCAAATGTTTAGGCCTGGTTTCACAGACAGGGCTTAGATTAAGCCAGGATTAGACCTTAGTTCAATAAGGACATTTAAGTAGCTTTTATAAACATGCATCAGAAAAAAAACATTACTGGTGTGCATCTTGAGACAGAATGGCACTGACATATTTTAAGATATCTCAGTGCAAGTTGCTTTCAGTTAAAACAACTCAAACATGCATTTTAGTCTGGGACTAGGCTTAAGCCTGGTCTGTGAAACCAGGAGTTAGTATTAACAAAGACTGAACCACATGACTGTTTGTCTAAAAGCAGAAACTGGAAATACTGAATTTTCTCATTCTGAATGCATTTCAGTATTGCAATTGTAGTTC
The DNA here is from genome assembly GCF_965113295.1 of Leuciscus leuciscus. Classification (NCBI taxonomy): domain Eukaryota; kingdom Metazoa; phylum Chordata; class Actinopteri; order Cypriniformes; family Leuciscidae; genus Leuciscus; species Leuciscus leuciscus. Next base: position 12,335,066 of record NC_138747.1, on the reverse strand, counting down.
CTAAAATTAAATCTATGCATATTAGTTATCTTGATGAACACATATATAAAATTCTGTAATTATTTACTCACGTATTTTCAATACTGTAGCCTATGACTGGAAAACGGTATTCCCTCTATATATATATACTGCATTATGATGACGATATGCTTGTTTAACATGTTGCCCAGCTGTTGAGTTGGAGACAGTTACAATAAAAGCACTTTGTATGCATATGTGTATACCTGGTGTACTGGTGATTTTCTTTAGTCGAAAAAATATTGCGGAACTAAAGAAAAAGACATAACTGTCGATAAAGACGTGACACGATATCCATGTAGATAACCTCACGGGGGCGATAAATCGCGTGTGAGGGGTCTTCCAAACGTTGAGTGTAATGTGGGTAGCCCAGAAGGCCCCGCCCACCGAGTGACATCAAAACACGGCTACTGGCAGAGACTGCGAGCAGAGAAACGTGCGGACGAGCCCTTCTACCAGCCTCCGTTCACTTCAACATCTTTGTGAGGGATTTTTCCTTAGTCAAATCCAAGTATTGTTCCTCAAGACTGTTTGGTGAGTTAAATGCCTCATTTTAGAACTGAACTAGTACGGTGTGTTCTTGGAATATAAACAAAACTGACGGGAATTGTGTGATATAATTTAGAGTGATAGTGTTGGTCATCTTCTCTTCAGCGACCAATGTAATTCCATTTAAAATGGCTCCATGTTTTTAAACTGCTGGGAGCCACAGTAACGTCGATTTCCACCTCAACAGCCGCTGAATAAGACAGAAGAGAAGAAACACGCACATTCTGATTTATTATAGATCGATTTTTTTCACACATCCGACACCAAGGATGTTGCCAAAAATAGAAACTTTTTACCTCATTAGATGCAAGGGGTTTTAATTCGGTGCATTTTTATCCTCTTCGTCGCTGCAGATGTTTCATAGTTTTCATAGATGGTTATCGTATAGAACATGAGGGCCAGCTGCAATCTATTCTATTGAATATGATTTTTCTTTGTGTACATGTGTATATATATAACAGTTTAAATGAAAAATGTAATGTCTTCGTATTGTGTCTGAATTTGTCTATTGCTAAATTATTTACGTCAGTCTAACTTTGATTTGTGATTGCTTCGTCTTTCTAATTTTACCCTATAAATGTAAAGTGTGTATATATATATATATATATATATATATAATATTTCTCGAAGGACGGCGATGTATCAAAGACGTACGGATGGATTTTAGCCTAATTTCGATTATATTCGAGACAACTTCCGGCATGTCACAAATGACATTGTCCTCGGTCACCTGCTCATGGGAAGGTCGCAGTGCTGATGATGTGAACTCCATGTGCTCGCAGGTGTGCTTTTTCAGCACACTCAGACAATGTGGTGCACTACACACTATTGACACAACAAACAAACAGCACTAACCTGTTGTTATCATCAACACAGGTCTCCTAAGAAATCCCTTACAGTCTTTTTGCTGAAATTGTTTGTCGTATCTACATTGAAACGTTGATTGTTGTTTTAGCACACAGTATTTGTGTTAATCAGTTGTATTCAAGACAAAGCTTTAACCGATCTTTATGCTGCTGTTTGAGATGACGTGTGAATTTCTATAGAAATCCAATGAAACTTTCTACTCAAACAGTCATTTCACATGGGAAATTTCACATTTTGACAGGTATAATTAATAATGGTACACTTCCTCATTGCCTCGTAAACATTCATAATTGCATGTGGAAAGCTAGATATCCATGTTTACCTGTCTGTTATTGTCTAACATAAGTAACCCCTTTTTAGTTTGTTAACACCCCAAAATAACAGATGAATGTGCAGGAACGGGAATAAGAAAAATATGATCTGTTTTTATTCTGATTTCTGGCTTTACAGTGAATGCTTTAACTCATTTACCGTCATTACGCTGTAAGTTCTCTCTGTTTTAATTTTCCTTATTTTCTAAAATGATTAATCCGTGTATTTCCTATTACTAAAACATTAACATTTAAACATCTCTATATGGAGATGTATATTTGGAGAGAGCGAAAGAGGGCGAGATTTGGTCTGTTCCTGCAGGTTGGCGTGTAGAGATAGATAGATGTCAGGGAATCCTGGGACTCTCGGGAGCTGCGAGCTTTAATTAAGCTTTGCTCCGTTCAATCGAGTGTGCTTACAATCTCAATAACTCTTCTTATCAGGATTGTGGACCAGCACGAGGGCCAATGAGTATAGCCCATAGTGCTATACAGAGATAAAGACGACACTTCATCTTAAACTGGCCATAATGAATGTGTCAGATCTTATTTTAATGTAAAACATATTTTGGTGTGTGTGTGTGTGTGTTAGTGACAGATGAGGCAGTGAGTGCAAAGTAAACACAGTATAAGGATAGAAAATTCTGTCATTACAGAACAAAACAGAGCAGAAACCCCATAGGGTTTTTATTTTGAATCTTTTTGCAGCACTTTGCCGTACAAGGCTCATACTGCTGTTCCTTTAAATAAACTAAGCAGTACATTTCCACTCTCCCTCATAGCATCTTCTGTAAAGCACCTGCTGCAGGTGGAGCAATATCACAGTTGTCAGGCTGTTGAGTGTGTGATGTTGTGGACGGATTCCAAACTGGTCCTCCAGACCGTCCCTCACTGCAGGGATGTGCAGGACCGAAGGGACACTCTGTAATACTTAATCCGTTTTGATTTCAGATTATTCTTCACCAGACATGGCCTAAATTAACATATAAAACTGGCTTTAATGTACATCTTTTTCTTCATAATATGAGTTTATCCATTCAAAAGGTCAGTAAGAATTTTTAAAGGAAATTAATACTTCAATTCATGCATTAAATTTATCAAAAAAGACATGTAGTAAGTAATGTTAGAAAAGTTTCTAATAAATGCTGTGGGTTTTTTTCAACTTAACATTCATAAAAGTATCCCCCAAAAAATGAATCATGTTTTCAACAAAAATATTAAGCAGCACAACTGTTTTCAACGTTGATAATAATAATAAATGTCTCTTGCGCACCAAATCAGCATTTTAGAATGATTTCTGAAGGATCGTGTGACACTGAAGACTTGAGTAATGATGCTGAAAATTCAGCTTTGCATCACAGGAATAAATTGCATTTCAAAATGTAACAAAATGGAAAACTGTTATTTTAAATTGTAATAATATTTCACAATAATAAAGTTTTTACTGTATTTTTTATCAAATAAATGCAGTCTTGGTGAGCAAAACAAAATTTCTTTCAAAAACATTATTTTACTACCCCAAACTATGTAATGTACATAGTGTTCCAGGGTCTTTCAAACAAAAAACATAGTAAAACTTGAGTACTGTTTTTCCTTAAAATTACTATTAATTGTTTCAATTGGTTTTAAAAGAACTGGTTGTATTTTGTAAGATGGTAATGATTTAATATAACCTTGCAGACCAGTGTTTACTGAAAAACAAATTGGTTGTTTGCATAGTGTTATTGCTGCATAGCGAATATGATCCTCCGGAGCGTTTGTTCCCGTGAGTGTGCTTCCTTAAGTGCAGTCTAGTGGAGAGAAAGGAGGATCGCAAAAAAAAACATCAAACGTCTCATTTGTTTAGTGATTCAATAGTGGAATTTTTAGGGCTTTCAGTAGATCAATTGCATTGCACTGCTCTCTCCCCCGTTTTAACCTTTTTTATTGTCAGAAACGCTGTGAAACTGGTTTCGGCAAATGGCAGCCGTTGTTAGCATGACTGTCTGAAGATTTGTGAGAGTTCCCTGTGACCTTAATTTTTTCGATTCTGCTGTTGCTACGTGAAGCACTCGCTTTTTTCTCATTTTCAGATGTTGCACCTTGTTAATCAGCTCAAACCCATCTTATATCTGACCTACAAAAGGCGAATCATCCCTGTGCTGGATCTCTGAGCTCTTTTAATCAATTTCAACAGTCCCATCTTCGTCTTATTAACATTAAAGGTCATTCGTTCTGGCCTGTCGCACGTGTCTGGTGGGTTTCATGTGGTTGTCCTGGATTGTGGCCAGCCCACTAAACTTGTGTCTTTGGTTTTGTGCCATGTTTCTCTTTCTCCCATCGTTCCCTCCTCCCATTTTCACCTTGACAGCTGTGCTTCTGCATGATGGCTCAATATCAGGCTGGCCTGCTGAGATGTCTCAGTCCATTCCATCAAAATGGTCATCAGATTTCACACTGACCCGGCACTTTTTCAGATCACTGCAGAGGCTCTTATTTTATTTGCTCAGTGTATATTCATGCAGCTCTTGAGCAGTATTCTGCACTGGATCCCTAAGGACTCAGTGCTCTTAAAAGCAAAACATATAACAATCCTTTTGTAAGAACAACTGCTAGTTCTGCTTTTGCAACGTTTTTTGCATGAGCCTCAGTTCAGTGTCTCTTTAGCTTTTACCCTAAAATGTCTAGTGTGTTATTAATAATAAACAGTGTAAAATAAACTACCATTCAAAAGTTTAGATGTTGTTCAGATGAAATCCGACCGGGTTCTCAGAGCACTTCCCCTGGTCCTGCTGAAGACAGACAGTGGGATTTCCCTTTAGTCTGTGCTAATGCAGGTTCTCTTAAATACATTTAACCAAGGCTCCTCCACATGGCAAATGTTTCGATTTTATTTATGGCTCTGGGAGCTGTTGTAGAAAGTCATTTACCCAGCTGACATCTTGCCTGGACAGGTTAGAAATGTATTTTCTGTCATTTATCAAACCAGTTGAATCTAATGCATACGGCTCGTGCTTTGCTTTGTGCATCTCTGGGGGATCTGGCACCCTTATGAGCGATTACCATGTTGATTATAGATTACCTAATTTATATTGATATAAAAAGTAAATGGAATATATAGAATGTAAATTATATATGTGCACACTATTTGTGAAACAAAATTTGACCATCTGCTTGTTTGAAGGCTTTAGTCCCACACTGTAATTTAACCTACTTTAAATCCTCATGCTTTCGGTTCAAAAACTGAGGCCAAAGCAGATCCTCTGCAGAGACAGATGCATTCTGTGATGGGATTGTTTTGATGTCACATATGTCCCCTAATAAACATGACTAAAACATTCAGCCTTTCACTAGGGTAGGCCCTGTGCTGTCTGCACAAAACATCATGAAAGTATGTGTCTGGAAAGAGTATTTGTGGCAAGAACCTTGCAAAAATGTAAATTGTACAAAGTATGTTCAATGTATCTGTAGGCTACCATATGGATTTATATTATATACTATACCATATACGATATTATGATATTGTAGATTTTTGTAATTTGTAGGAATTTTTGTAATTTGCAGTGTCCATTGTTCTAAAAATTGTTCTTAAATAGAAAGAATAGTCAGGTCCACACCACAACTATAACGATAATGGCACTTGAATCACTTTCAGAATAGTTTTTTTCTTGCTGATAAACGATAAAAACATTGACAGCCAATCAGAATCCATCCTGCTTTAAAGAGCTCTAGAATAAAAAGCGGCAGGCGACAAAACTGTGCTTATAATAAACAACTATATTGTGCATTGATGTGGACACTAATATTGTTATTATCGTTATAGTTGGTGTGAACCAAGGCCGTCAACTGGGTATGGCACAGTGTGGTGGCTGCTATACCTTGACTGCCTGTAAAGTATAGGATAAACCGAGTTATATTACTATGTGTAACATAATTTGTAATTGTTTAATAAAAGAGAAAAGCAAGTAAATTAAAATGTTCTGGTTGTTATATTCATGTCATGTTCAACAGCGGTGCTTCAGCGGTTCAACAGATGAGGTATTTACAACGTGATTTTGCAGCATTGAGTGAATTGTAGTGTTGTAGCCAATCACAGGTATTTCTGTTGAAAATAATGACCAGTAAGTGGTGTTTAAGTTACTGGTAGTGAGAATCCGCTCAGTAACTCTTAAAACGCTGTAATAGTTTTTCTTTAGCTCAAGTTTACAAAGTTATGCACATGCACTAATCCTCTCGTTATAACAAACAAAGCGGAGACATAATGTAAATAAAAGATTAATTCACCACTCAATGAGTTTGCACTGAACTGATTGACAGCTTCAGTGATTATAAAGGAAGAGATCTTTACTCCGTGTAATTTCATTCTCAATTTGAAGAAAGGTTTTTGTTTTTCATAAGACTTTGTGACTTTTCCAACATAATTTAGTACAAAAAGTGACAGAAAATTGATTTTTAAATAATAATGTCTAAAAATAAATTCAAAACCAAAACGTGTGAGAAAAAAACTATATTATGGAATGGAAATGGCTAATTAAAGGGATAGTTCACTTTGAAATTAAATTTTGGTATGTTTTAGCTTACCTCAAGGGCATCCAAGATGTAGGTGTCTTTTTTTCCGCAGTAGTTTCAATTTTGATATTTTTAGGTCAAACCGTTCTTGTCTGTCAGTCATATAATGCAGGTCTATGGTCACTGTCTCAAAGAGCATGCACAGAGTCCAAATTAAAACAATTCCCCATCGTCCAAATTAAACAATTCCCCATCGTAAGTACACATTGATGGCCCAAGACACGAAACGAGCGGTTTGTGTGAGAAAACGAACAGTATTTATATCGTTTTTACCTCTTATACACAGCCATGTCCAAGTGATCTGAGAGCGCGGGCGGGTATAGATATATACACTAGATGTCGCATAAGGCGACTTCTATTGTATATATCTATACCCGCCCGCATTATATGACTGACAGACAAGAATTTGATAAAAATATCTAAATTGAAACTACTACGGAAAAAAAGACACCTACAAATCTTGGATGCCCTTGAGGTAAGCTAAAACATACCAAAATTTAATTTCAAAGTGAACTATCCCTTTAACCAATTAGTGCTCCTCTGTCGCCATCTACTGGTTATAATGTAATTTAATGTCTTTAAAAAAAAAAAAAAAAATCTACAGTACAAATGAGGACAATCTTTGAAGAATGAACAAAAAATATTTTTGGTCATCACATTAATACTAACATTTAAATAAAAATTAAAAAAGCAGACTTTTGAGCTTTGAAGTGCTGGAAAAAGTCCTTGAAAATTTGTTCTCATAACAGTGGTCTACAACTGTCTAATTTGCTGGGTTATGATTTAATATCTGATTCATCTTTGGACGCACCACACACACTTGTCGTATTTTAAGGTTGGTGCAGTTTTAAGGTTGGTTCGTTTTTGTCTCCGCTATCGGTTTGCATGAATTTCAGTTTTTATGCATTTCAATTTGTCTAATGGCTTCAGTATGTGTAGATGTGCTTGTTGTGATATGTGAGGATGGCTGCAGCAGCGGCATGTTTAGGGTCGGTGATGAAAGACATTGGCCCTCATTTATCAAAAGTGCGTACACCAAATTTCCAGCGTACACCTGGCGTACACCCAAAACCACGGTGACTTTGAGATTTATCAATATGAACATTGGCGTACGGCACGCTCAAATCCTACGCCAGCTCAGGAGGTGGTGTACGCACGTTTTGAGTGCGGGAATGCGCAGAAAAACAATTCCTAACACCACAAAACGCACTGACAAACTAAAAGATATGATATATTATGACCCACTGTAAAAAAACAACAACATCGTAATTATAAACTTCAGTGTTTATTTTTGTGCAACATGGACTTCAGTGTTTAATTTGTGTGACTTTACCAAAGCATTTGATTTGTAGGCATATGTATTCCTTCAGTTGCGAGCCTGTGCGCTTTACCTGACGTTTCAAGCCTTGTTTATACTTTCGCCTGGCTCCGCAGCGCGAGTCTCCGCAGACTGCGCGCGCACCTCCCCAAACGGACGAGGCGTTTATTCTCGACGCGCTCGCCGTCGTACTATTCTTTGAAACGATGGTTAGGCCAGGGTTAGGCCCGGCAGGTGCGCACGGACTGGGTTTAGTAATGAAAGGCTTTCAATGACCAAAAAAATAATTCAGACTGACAAAATAATAAAAATGACATTCTTCTTTTAAATAATAATAATACAAATAATAATAATAACGACATTCTTCTTCTAAATAACAATAAGCGTCATTAATAATAAAAATCTAGAAATCAATTTTGTTTCTTTCCACTTCCCTGGTTTCGCTTTCTCTTTCTCAAAGAAGTTTCTCTTCTTTGCCGTCTTCCGTGTGTCCATGGCGTAAAATGAGGGCGTGGGGGAAGCGGAGACTTGAATATATAGGGGCGTGTTATTCTAATGACGATCGTTTTCAGCCGCGGCATTTATCAAGGTCAGGTATTGCGTACACCTGGATTTCAAAGGTACGCACAGCTTCATAAATCAGGCGGTGAGAGGAGTGTAAGCATAATCTTACGCCAACATATACGCCCGTTTCTACGCAAGATTGATAAATGAGGGCCAATGTGTGGAACTGTCACGTCGAGGGAGTAAGATTTGATCACGTTATCAGAGTCTGCCATACCAGTTTGCTTTTGGTGAATTGACGCCACTGGTGTGAATGCACCTTTAAATCTTTTTTTGTGTTTTATTTAATTTGAGAAAATAGTCTAACATCTGTCATTTATCGTTTTTTGCCATAATCTGAAAATAATGATCAGTATTGGCCTGCACTTAAAAAATACGTGCATCCCTAATTATACATCATCAATAGTGGTTCACTTCTGGGAGTTAGGACGGACTTTCAAACTCTTTTTAGTTGTGAAATGTACTGAAGTTCACAAAAACAGAACCCCATGTACCCTTTTTAACACCAATCAAGTGAACCGAGCTCTAATGTCAAACAGGCTCGGGTCCGCACCAAAAGCATAGTGTGTGTGGGAGGCATAAGTGAATGTCTTGGAGGACATAAGATGCTTTTACTGATGATGCCAACAAATAGTAAGCTTTAAATCAATACAGTGAGTGGCTTTCTCTTCTAATAAGGCGAAACATTGTGACCCTTCAGGAATAATGCACTCCGTTCAAAGCATTCTGGGAACTCTAAGAAGGGTTTTCGCTATAGTCTGCATTATACAGTATATGAAAAAGATTGTATGTGATTGTATGTGTGCATAAGAGAGATTTCTGAGAACACTTAAAGGCAGACAAGTATCCTCATATACCCTTGTGTGTATGCAAGTCCTTGTTTCTTCAGAAATGACAGCAAGGAAGTGGCTTAATGTATAAGGAAAAAGCCGAAGTATGATGGATGCGATGCTGTGAGTCTGTGACAGTTTGCGTCAGCATGCAGGGTGTCCCTCATCCCTTAGTGTATGAAAAGAGAAAGAGATGGAACTCCTTTTTTGGCAGAGAGTTTAGTGCATCGGCCGCTCTCTGCCACCACAAGAGCTTTATAACGGAGTGTGTGAGTCACCCTATCACGCACACAACTGCTTAGACCAGGGGTTTCCCTTAATTCAGTTAGTGATAGAGGGAGCCACAGAGATGGAGACAAAAGCAGGCAGAAAAAGGTGAGAGGGAACAAACATTCTACCAGTGACTTTTCTGAAGCTGTCTATGCATCATGTATTCTTTTAACATAATACATAGAGTACATTTTTTATTTCAATCTTTATGCATTTTATGTATGCTAATATGATTTTTTTGTATTATTATAAAGAGGGTTTCATCTTTAATCTTATGATATTTTTATTATTTTTATTTGTTGACATTTGAAGTGCTTGGTGTTTTTTTTCTTTCTTCATTTTTGTTAACACTTTACTTAAAGCCTTTATATATTATGCATTATGAAAGTATTTTTATTGCATTAATTATGCCTTGTAATGCACTTTATTATGCATTGAATGGTCTCTATAACCACTGTTATAATACATTATACTTATCTATTAATTGAGCACACCTTTAGAAGGTATAATGTATTAAAATACAACAACCAATTTTAGATGTAACAAAGAATCTGCAAATATTATAATGCATTTTAACTTTGGTTGCAATTAGTTATGAAAATATATAAGGCGTTATACATAATGAATACCCCTATAAAGGCTTTAAGTAAGATGTAACACTTTTTTCAGGTATGATTTCTAACATGTTTGTGTCGTTATTTTTTGGTTTGAGTGCCAAAAGTTAAGATGTTGCTATACAAAATTATATAAAAAATGCAAAATAACCATATATATGTACTCAGATAATGCCATTTATTAAATTAAACATTGTCTAATATTTATAATTAGAAAGCACTATATATTGTATTAATCTATCTAAAAATGCCATATTGGAGGGGTATAGAATGCCTTTAGTAAATAATATTAAATGATATTAATAATATATGATAAACTAGCCTAATTAATAAATGAATAATAAAATGAAAGATTAAATGGAAATGATAAATATACTAAATCCATATTGAACCCATAATACACGTGTACTTCATTAATAAACATGACATTACCGCAACAACACTGCATCATGCTTTGAAACATTTGTCATGGCATGTTGTGAAGTATTTGACAATATTTCAGATCTAGTAGGCATTATTGAGTGTGCACTGCACAGTATGCTGTACCTAGTGCACTTCCATTCTGACCCTAGTCATAGGTCGTGTCTCTCAACTTCCCTGCAAACCACTTCCCACTCTCCCAGTAAAGAGCCGGGGATTCAGAGGAAGTTATTTGGACTGGTTGAAATTTAACACATGAGAATGCATGTAAGTGGTCTTTGGTGGATTCCTGAGAACAGGAACAATGACCTTCCACGTAAAAAGAGGTTGAATTGTCACAAAAATTAATGGAGCATGTGCTGCCGATGTTACTTCATGATTTGAGTTCTGTTACAAACAGCAAGTGGTTAATAATCAACTATAAATATAGCTGAAAATCAGTAATGAGGACTGGGCATGTGATGGTATCAAATTTTCATGTTGCGATAATCATTGAAGCTTTCATCACGGTACGGTATTATCACGATATTGAAATAAGTTATTATTTATTCTATCACGCTATACTCTTTATTTCGCTTAGTCTGTGATTAAAGGTACAATATGTAAGAATTTTGCATTAAAATATCCCAAAATCTCAAGGCCAGTGTTATATATTTTGTTAAGTTGATTACTTACAATATCCCAAATGTTTCCAACTATTTTTAAATCGTGAGAAAATTGCGATTTTAACCAAGGAAACGGGGCGTTAGAGCTGGGGGGAGCTGGGAGTCGCCAGTCAATTGCGTCATATCCGCGTTACCCTCGGTTTCCGCTCGTACTGCGTGGAGTCCTGGACAAATGCGGAAGTTGTAGTTGTAGCGTCTATCAAGCAACACACGTAGCTTGTTTCTTGCAGTCGTTATGGAACATAATTATTCTTTACCGATTGCAGCTGGTTCTGTCGACAAAGTAACGTTATGCTTAATTTTATATTTCCTAATGTAGCATTCGGTATGTAAGGGAAGTATTATTGCTTTAGATTTCTGTTTAGTTTATTGACATTGTTTATCACGTCTGGTGTTTATGGCCATGTAAATAAACATAGCATGTGTTATACATAAAGATTAATCAGTATTTTGGCAAATGATGTGGGCATGTTCGAATGTACTTTTACAACAATTGTTTAGAACATGTAAAACTGCGCAGCGTTATCACAACAATGAATTCAACAAATACAGTAACATCTATGAAGTATTAAACCTTACTTTTCTTGCGGTTAATTCATTTTAATGAAATAAAAGTGTGATGAGGTTTAAGAGTCAGGAAGGAAGAAGACAGGGATCGTCGTGACTGGGACTCGTACTTTATTAAAATAAAGCAAAACAAACAAAAGCCGCGCACAACGCGCATTCACCGTGGCAACCGCGACGGCACAAAACAGTTCAAAAATGAGAGCTCGGATCCACCGGTTCTCTTCCTCTGCGTCCAATTTTCTCCCAGTCTCTCTCTCGTTCCAGCACGGCTTATAAGCGGTCTCTCCACGCCGATCACTGCAATAAGACACAGGTGCATTTGCACTTGACCTACTTGCTCGTCTCTTTTCTCTCCCATCACAGACCGCGCTGAACCACGCCCCCCTCGCCACAAAAAGCATGTCATTAAACGCAACATTTATAAAAATAGAACTTAGCCTCATCATCCATGAACATGATTTTTCGATTCCCGTCTGACTGATTTACATCCACGGTGGAGTTTAAAACGACAGTTCCCATCATTCCACGCTCCTTCACATCGTCATCAAGCTACGCCGTTGTTGTTGTTTGGAATGTAGCGCCCTCTAGCGGCAAAAATTCTTGCATATTGTACCTTTAACTAAATGTGTGGAGACAATTTACAGAAGTCCTCCCTGGAACAGGCCTGATCAAATCACTATCTGTGCAAGGACAACACACTGTGTGTGTGTGTCTGTACAGGTTTGGCCAAATATCCTCACGTAAATAGTGAAATATTTTGACAACAACCGAGTAGTGAGGACATTTTACTGATCCTCACTAGTTAAAAAGTCTAAATCGGCCAAAATGTGTTTTTATTTAAATCTAGTGTTTTGCACATTTTGTGAGGATTGTGTTTAGGTGAGGGGTTGGGATAGGCCAAAGAGAATATTAACCTAATATAAAATCGATGGAAGTTTATGCAATATCCTCGCTAATATAGTGAAACAAACGTGTGTGCGTGCGTGCGTGTGTGTGTGTGTGTGTGTGTGTGTGTGTGTGTGTGTGTGTGTGTGTGTGGGCTAGAAGGCCTCTTTACCCACATGTGACTGATTAACAGGGTGTTTGGAGGGGCTTGTTAGGGCTGAAAGTTGATATTTGTAGACAGTTATCTGTGAAATAGATTCAGCAATGCCCTATAGTAACGTTGTCATGTGACTGCTAGCTCTGATAATTTTTTTCTGCTATTTTCTTTTCGCAGCTGTGTAGATACACATTTTCACTGAAAATCTCTGAAATATGAGGCTGGAACCCTGGGAAGTGTTTTTACATGAGTCACATTTCTTCGGACAGCACAGTCCTCAGTTATGCAATACACATGGGAAGATGCTGGTGAATCAGGGTTTGTTTTGCTGTAGGTTTTACCTAAAGTAGATTTTTCGTCTATACTCAGAAAAAGCCCTGATTTGATGTGAGAAATATAATATACGGAACTATGGGTGTCTGTGAGTCTCAGCTTTCTGAGTCTTCATTACTCCTTCCCGTCCCTTGGGGAGCCCACTCTGAAAATAAACATCAGCCCTTTTGTCTCTATGGCAACAGTTTTACACTTCACTGAATGCACAACTAGAGTGGGCGGAAACTGAAAATGACATTGATTGCGGTTGATAGTTTTGGTGAGAAAGTTAACTCGGGTTAATGAAGCAAGTCAAATCTTGTTGATATGAAATCTTGACACTGATCTTGGCAGTATGTAAAAAAAAAAAAAAAAAAAAAAAAGTATATGAATCTGCCCTATAATTCCAGCCGGAGCCTTTCAGATCAATCTTGGGATTACAATCAGTGGCCATGATGGCAGTTTGACCTTTGCCCTCTGTCCAGATTCGTGGACCATGCGCAGAAGAATCTTGGAAATCTTTGGCATGCTGAACATTTGTTGTTTTCTTTTTGTGTCACTCACTTCTTGTCTAAATATTATTTAATGCCCTTCATCCGGATTTGTTGCTGGGATTGCGGAGGAGATTTCCACCTCCTAAGCTTTCAAATCTTAATGTGTGCTAGTAGTTTTCTCGCTTTTTATGTAATGGAAGTTTAATTTCATGCTGCTCTGCTATTTCATTGATGAAAGGCACTGCACTGACATAAGGGAAGCTGCTAAACAACTTAACAAAAATTTAACTGCATTTTGCTCATTATTGTACAAGGCAAAAATGGTTTTGAAAACTGTTACAGTGTGTAAAATATATATATTCCACCTATATACACTACAGTACAAAAGTTTGGGGTCCTTTCTATTATTCAGCAGTAACGCATTCATTTTATCAAAAGAGATGGTAAAGACATTTATAATGTTACAAAAGCTTTCTATTAGGGGTTAAACGACTTCAGATTTTTAAAGTCGAAATTTATGTGATGAAAGTTGACGTCGACTAGTCGCTGATGACGTCATTAATGAACAAATAAGCCTGAACCACGAGTTGTGACTTGAACGCGGGTTGCCTTGTGCACAGCTATGGCATATGACTATTGCTCCTACATAACAGCTTATTTTTATCAGTTCTTTCGTCTTTGGGTCATTATATTTGTCACAGATTTCTGCTCGTTCTAAATCAGATACAGATAAAGTAGCACAGTAAAGATTACATTTATATGAATGTATTAGTAAGAAAGCGATTGCGTGTGAATTAATTCTACCTGGTGGTGTGTCTCTCTAATAGTGACGCTAGGGGTGCACGATTCAGAAAATTTCACGATTCGATTCGATACCGATTTTTAGTCTCAAGATTCGATTCAAAATCGATTTTCGATTCAAAAACGATTCTCGATTCAAAAAACGATTCACAGTATGTAAATGTAGTTGACTTTTTCCTGTGTGATTGCAGTAGACATACAATTTAAAAGAAAATAAATAACAAATTAAATGAAGTTTGATATTACTTTGTCTTCATAAAAACTTTTGCAACTAAACAGTGCAAAGTGCCAAGCTTTGGCCAGCTTTCGAATACATTTAATTCAAGTTTAAATTAAAACTTAAATTTTTTTTTTATTTTTATTTTTTTTACATTTAGCTTTAAAGTGCTGTAGTCAGATTAAACAAACAACACTGCTAAATGTAGTTTAAGGAGTAGGCTATTGACGGCAAAATAGGCTACAGAATATTTCGTTCTGTATTGACAGGTGCAATTTAAAAAAAAAATAAAAAAAAATACAATAAGCCTACATTATATCTGCATTTATGTCAAAACCTAGACTTTCAAACATCAAAATGTCATTTATTAATATGAATATTCGTGTCAAAATGACATATAAACATTCTATTTTGCCTGGAAACGCTTCCAACACGCTTGCGTGTCGCGAGAAAAATAGGCGTTGGTTCTATTTCTAGCATGTACACGTTTTCCGCACGACTCGGGCCACACCTGAGACGCGCGTGTCACGCAGGCTGTGTGCAAGCTCTAACCTGTTAACATGGGAGCCGAAATAAAACCAGACACGCCACAAAGCCAGCCAGCCAGCCTTCCTTCTGCTCCGCTTCGCTTCTGCTGCACTTCTTCTTTTGGCAATGACAAGAGTGTGCAGGAATGGCAAGCTAAACTCATTTCAGGACAATACCAAAAAATGTATATTTAAAAAAAAAAAAAAAAAAAAAAAAAAGAATCGATTTTTGGAATTCTATGAATCGATTTTAAATCGGTAACGTTTGAATCGCGATTCATATGTGAATCGATTTTTTTGCCCACCCCTAAGTGACGCTGTGGGTTTTAGTTACTAAGAAATGTGTGCTAGAACTTTTCAGTTTCTAAGCGATTTTATTGATAAATCACAGATCATTGTTGACAGTACATTTATGTGCTACTGAATGATTCTGTGCATCTGCGCGTAATGTGTGAGCTATGTTTGTGCGTTACAATGCAGCAGCTCATTAGTTTAGAACAGCGTTGTAAACTTACGTCTACAATAAGCTGTTTAAAACATGCATTCTCCCAATTTTGAGCATCTAGGTGATATAATCAAACATGTTTTGTGGAGCGCCCTCAGAGTATGCATTTATTTGTCATTTTAACTATTTGGAAATTGAGCGTAAATGTGGACTATAAAGATTTCTTATCCTGTTGCGCCCTCTATAGGCCATGATCAGCGACGAGTCGATGTCAACCTTAAAGCGTCATGGCTAAGTCAGCTAGTCTGTGCAACCCCTACTTTCTATTCATCAAAGAATCCTGAAAAAAATGATGGTTTCCACAAAAATACTAAGCAACACAACTGTTTTCTCAACATTAATAATATTAAGAAAAGTTTCTGGAACAACAAATCAGCATATTAGAATGATTTCCTAAGGATCAAAAAAAATTCTGTGAAAACAGTTTTTTTAAAGTGTAATTTTTCACATTACTGTTTCTTAACTGTATTTTTGATCAACTTTTAAAGCGGCAGTGTATTCTTATCAATTCTAACCAAAATTCTTGATTAAAATGTTTTAAAACCGATGGCTCATCTGATGGTGGTGGTCCATCAGTCCGTTGACGGTGTTACAATTAAAGCAGCCAGTCACGTTTGGACCCATCCCAAGGTCAGGAAGGTCAGAACTGTGACGATAGACAGATGAGGCTAGTGGAAGTGGGTTAAGCCACGTCAGCATGTCATTCCGCCTTACAGCATGATCTCAGCAGATCTCAATAGGCACATCATTCACACCGAATGTCACATTTTTGTTGCATCTAGGTTTGTTTGATCATGCATCATATTTCTGTAGGTCTCACCTTGAATAGAGTTTGAAAAAAACATAAGGTGGGGCTTCATTTGCATAGTCACTCATTAGCAGCAATCAAACAGAAGTGACGCAAATAAAAAACAATTTGTGTGAACGTTCCTGTCTCAGTCCTTGTAATGAATACAGGAAGTGATTATACTGGAAGAATAATTTTAAAAACTGATCCTTTCATAAAACTTAGCCTTCAGAATGTTAATCGCAGACCAGAATCATGCAACATTTATATATTAACTAGCAAGCAGACTCTACACTTACATCAAAACATCCCAGTTCCCAAGGCAACGGAAAAGAGCAAATTTAATTGTAGAGACATTCCCTTCGGCTCGCAGCTTTTATTACTGTTTACCGAGAGTGTGTAACTAAAGGCTGTTGTGGGCTGATACCCAATCTCAGGTCTGCCAGGTTAATTAAAATAAAAAGGGTGACTACACTTGCGCTTGATTACAAGGGTGGAAATTATTAGAACTCTACTAAGTACATCGCAAAGCGTGTTTTATTAACAGAAATTCAATACAAAGCTCTGTGTTGACTCAGGTGAGGTCTGCTGCAAATGTGACGCAACGTTAGATTTGTCTGGCAATGCTGGGCTTTATTAGACTAGATTAGGTTCAACTGAAACAGATAGTGTGCAGTGCACATTGTTTTTTATTTACATTAATAAGAAATAGTGTTGGTCATGTATTGTGTTTCATGAATGTGCTTTTTTCTTCTTCTTTTTGTAGTACAGACAGATACAGAGATGGATGAGTTGCAAGATGTTCAGCTGACCGAGATCAAGCCTCTGCTGACCTACAAGGTGAGATAAACATATCAGAAACATCCATCTCTCACACACACACACACACACACACTAGTATGCCCGTCTACTGTATACACAATCATAAACAAGATATAACTATATCTTTTACAAGTGATACCTCTGTCAGTTTTGCACGACTAACACATCTTCTGTCTTGTGTACATACCGTTTTTATAGACCCTAGGTTTGATACACCTACAATTAGTTCTATTTATTATTTTTTTGTAACTTTTATTATTATTATTTTAAAAAAATTATACATTTTTGAATAATAGTAAAGCCAATAGTAAAATGATAGTAAAGCCATCAAATGATCGTGAAAAGACCACGTGTAAAGGCCCTCTGAAACGGTTTCGATTCGATATCGATTTAAATCCGGTCACTCAGTCCACTTCAGGAGATGGTTTGAGACTCATTCCAGACGAAACCGGACAGGTGTAAATGCATCTGGTTGTTGAAGCCACATATGTACATTTTACTCCTCTCAAAATGGTAAAAAGTAAGCGTGTGAGAGTGTGTTTTACCGGCTCCCGGTAGCCAGATATGACTGCGCTACTGCAACACACATCGCCACAGAGTAACTCAGTATCTCTTTAGCAAACCGACACTCAAACTGAATCAAAAAGTAATAATAGCTGGAAATGATACAGCTCCAACTCATCACAATTTTTTGGTTTAGAATTTCCAACCCAATCCTAAAGTCATTCTCTCTATTTTTACAAAACTTTTACAAAATCATTTGTTATAAATCTTGTAAGTCAGCAAGATGTATAGTTTAAATCAGCAGCCAGACTTTGAGCCGTTGCTGATATATATGCACATAAATGTATGAGGAGGAAGATCTAACACAATATAAAGCCTCTATAGACACAGCAGAGCTCATACCTCTTTTCTCTCTGTAATGCATTGTGATGCTCACGCGCACATGCCACGTCTCACGACTCAAGCATTACACATCTGTGCCACACTCTCACGCACGTCTTTCCTCCACGGCTCCTCGTGTTAGAGATCTGTGTTTTCCTGTAGCTGAGGCAAAGTTCCTCTCTACCTCTGCGTTTTTCTTTACTTCATCAAACTGAATAATTCATGTGAGAGCATGGAGCAAGTGAAAACAAATGGAGATGGAAAAGGGACGGATGGGGTGGAATAGTAGTGAAATGGTTTAAGCAAGAGAAAAATAATGGAATTTAAAGGATGGGAATGGGGTTGAGGTGGCAAAAAAGTATGCACAATTAAAGATATTTTCAATCCATTCCAGAATCATTTTTTTTCTTCCTGCTGCCCTTATTGGCAGAAATTTTCATAATGGCATCCCAGGGTTTGACAGTTAAATCTTGCTATTAGTTTTTGCCACACAGCATCCATATCAAAAATTATATTTCTAAAAATAGAAATGTAAATGTCATACACCCATTAGTGCTGAGCGAGGCCACCAGTAAAACGCGAGAGGCAAGGGACAAATGTTGTATGGGCGGTCCTTCTCTCACTTTAAACTAATGAATGGGCTAAACCATAGAGCAGCCATAGGGTTAAAAATTTTTTATAATAAACTAAGCTAAAATATATCCAATTTGACAATGCTGGTTGAAAATAATTTCATTGTTTTATGTGTATTGACAGCAATAGTTTTCCTTCGGGTTTTTAACAAAACACAAATGGGGTGGGTAGAAAAAAGATAGTAATATTTATAATTGTATAATATTTTTCACATAACGTTTACACACATTTATAGTTTATTAGAATTATTTTCATTACACTTGCAGGTCGGTGTTATTAGTTTTTTCCTTTGAAATACAAAGAATTGACCCCCGGCTGTCAAGTTCCATAAAACACCAAAAATGTATCATATAAGTGTCATAAAAATCATCCATACACCTTAATTTTCT
Source organism: Leuciscus leuciscus (assembly GCF_965113295.1). Classification (NCBI taxonomy): domain Eukaryota; kingdom Metazoa; phylum Chordata; class Actinopteri; order Cypriniformes; family Leuciscidae; genus Leuciscus; species Leuciscus leuciscus. The sequence goes on along the minus strand of NC_138747.1, from coordinate 12,316,111 downwards.
ACTTTTGTGTTCCACTGAAAAAAAAAAAAAATCAGCATAGAGGGGTTTAAAAAGACATGATGGTGAGTTAATTATGACATAATTGTATTTTTTCTTTATTTATGGCCTGGTTTCACAAACAGGGCTTAGATTAAGCCAGGATTAGACTTTAGTTCAATTAGAACATTTAAGCAGCTTTTATAAATGTGCATTTAAAAAAAAAAAAAAAACATTTCTTGTGTGCATCTTGAGACAAAACAATGGCACTAATGCAAGTTGCTTTCAGTTAAAACAGCTCAAACATGCATTTTAGTCTGGGACTAGGCTTAAGTCTTGTCTGTGAAATCAGGGTAAATGCGTGAACTGGAGAGACTCACTGACCTCTCACTCCATCTAGTGGTGTCAATATAAAGAGCAGCAGTGGCTGGGAGAGAATAATTGATAATATGATCAACATTTAACATTGTTAGACATTTTTTATGCACCTCAATGAGTAAGGAATAATCACATATCATCTCTTTTTCCTACAGAACTCTCAGAACTTCCAAGACTTCGACTGTCAGGTAAGAATCTTATCTTACATTTATTTCATTAGTGGATGAGATAAAAGTCAGTTTAATCTCTTAGATGCTCTCACTGGTTTGTGTGCAAAAACAGACAAGTGGTGGGATAAGGATATTTTAGGCTGTTCAACCTTCATATTTTAATATCAAAGGTGTTATTTTGGGAAATGCATACTATTTTGGTGTTGAAATAAGACTCACTGGAGGATATGAATATGTGCTTTCATGATACTGTGTTTTTGTTGAAACTTTGTCACACCAGGATTCTTTCGAATCAGCTCTGACAGCCATCGACTGATTTTGTTTAATTGAAACAAGTCAATTTTAAAGAAAACAAGACAATGTTGTAGTTCTAACTCAAGAAGGTCCTCAAGAACTTAATGCATCCTGTAAAGCATATCATAATTATCCACATTGATCATTATCCATTCTATTGAAAGTTGATAATGATGGTGGTTGATATCTTGAAATATAGATGTATGCATCATTTACAAATTCATATCTGATTGGGTTTTTTAATTCCTCTGTTGCAATGAGGAAACGGAAATACATCGTCGTGGATTACATTCTCCTCTTTCAGTGCAGGGGTCTCAGATGAGCTAAATATAGCCTAGCGCCTGCAGCTGTTGAAGTGAGCATGCTCAGACTCCAGCATGACCTGGTCTACATTATATAGTGGCTTTAGTATTCCTTACTCAGCAAGCCTCCATACACTAGCTCGCACACATTAAGTGTTAGTCAGATGATGGGCCGACACCGAGCCAGCCAATCCAATCACACAGTAGCATTGAGTGCTGCAGAACACCTAGATGTGCATGAGACAGTAGCACCTCAATGCAGTACACGAGATCCGGGGGGTGGAGTTGGATCCAGATATAAGGGTTTGAGATTGGTAGGTTTAGGGGTGGGTTTAGGGATCAGGGGGTGGAGATGGGTAGGTTTAGGTATATGTAAGGTGGGAGGAGTTGGATCTGGATCCGACTCCTCCCCGTGGATTTCATGTTCTGCAGTGAGGACCATCTCGCATGAGATGGCTTTGGTTTAAGGAGGGACTGCTCTCTGCTGGTGAAGAGAGGTAATGCAGTCTGAGGGGCCATTCAAGGCAAGGCAAGGCCTTGTTTTTATGCATTCCACTGCCTTGCTTCTCGCATTTTTAACCACAAAAACACATTTACTCTGTGTAAATGACCTCTCTCTCTCTCTCTCTCTCTACAGCCATCCAAAATATAGTGCAAAAGCCAGAAGATAAAATTGAAACAGTCTATCGCCATTTTTATAGCATAGATGGTTTACAGAGTCTTATAGGTTTAAGGTGAAATAATAAAAAGTCAGATTGTGACCTCATTGCTTGTCTTTTCAGAAAATGGCTGTTTTTTCTTTTGGCTTTTTTTGTTTGTTGTTGTTGCAACTACAGCTTCTTTTATGTCCCAAATGTTTGTTTGAACAGATTACAGACTAATGGATTACATCTTGTTTTTGATTATGAAGTTCATGTTTAAACGGCATTGCAAAATTTTTACAACATCTTTTATGTGTATAATTATTAATATAATTATTATTATTCGTCTTAATAGTGCTATTGCTGTTTTTTTTTTTTGTTAGCCAAAATACTTAGACCTCAGTTGGTGATTCAGCTCTCTGAGCCCCCTTTTGGAGACCCCGTTTTTCCTTCTGCTCTTAGCCAATAGTAATAGCCGAAGCATCTTGTGTGAATACTGCAAGTCATCACGACAGGTTCATCATTATTCAGAGACCATTTCATCCTGTAGAGGGCACCAGAAGCTCAGAGTAGGCAAAGTCATATCCTTGCCTTTAATACAGTGTCATTAACGTATTAAATAATATTCAAAATAAGCAAAAGACCGCTGCCCAGTAGAAAAATAATCATTTATAGCATGATTTCATCTCTGATCCCCTCAGACTCCGCCATCAAATAGGAATATAAAAATGTAACCCAAATGCCTAGAATCGTATTGACCTCTCTCTCTCTCTTTCTGTGTCCATTTTCAGATAGTTTCAGAGTAGTTTCGAATGTAAATTATATTTTGTTGATTATGAAGTTTCTAGTCAGTCTTGACAGGCCTTCATAAGGCCGTGTCTGTCCATTTTGCCCTCTGGTGTGCACACGTTCGCCTGAAGGTCACTCGCACACGGCACGCTCCGCAGGACTGCTCACTGAGACGGAGAGAGTGGCTAACACAATCTGATTTATTACTGAAGCTGCAGGTCCATCAATAAGTAATAAAACCATGGGTTACACTTTATTGTTAGGTGTTCTTGTTACAGTTTAATTATACAAGTACTGAGTAATATTAATTAGCATGTACTTACTGTAGGGTTAGGGATAGGAATAAAACACTCTACATACCTTTATAAACGCATTGCTTTATTCCAATCCACAAATGCTGACTTCTTTTGCCTTATGTGTTTCAGCTCCAGCTGTGTTAGCTTTCCCTGACTATTGCTCCTCAGATTGTGTTTGTCTACGGCGGCCCCTGGGGTGCAGCACAGAGGCTTACTGAATGAAAAACAATGTTTCAACCTCATCTACTGATAAATGGAACCAAAGCAAATCAATAACCTATCAGAGCCCAAGATCCGTAGAGAGATTGCTCAGATGATATACCACAATGCACCTCTGCTGGGTCATAATTCCTTCATTGGGGACAAACTGTGTTCTGCAACCGTGATTATTTATTGCAGTGGTAGAAAACACAGGGGAAAAAAACATTATTGTAAATCCAAGGGCACTGGTAATAGGTTTAGTTATTGTTGTTGTACTGATTTGATGGCTCGTTTGAGTAATTATACAATAAAGTATTGGTATTAACGTGTCGCAACCTATAAATGGGTCATGTCTAAATGCATATGCTGTCACGATCGGTGGTTGCAATGATGGAGAAAATCAAGCAATAAACCAAACAAGGTTACACTCAACTTAACTTTGACGTCAAAAACCATGTGTCCAATCAAACTGTAAGGTATCTTACTCTATCATTGATGGGTGAGTTTACATGTACTCATCCTGGGAAATCTTGAGACTGAGCAAAACTATGCAAAGGTAAAAGAAATATTGCTAAATTGTAAGGACATTTTTGTATAGTTTCATGTGATAATCAATTATGCGTTTTATTATTGGTCTTAACCCCCACTTGATCAAATCAAATCTACCATGAGGCAACCCAAAAAAACAAAACAAAAAAAAAACAGTTGGGAACCCCTCCCATGAATAAATTTATTGAATAAATTTATTTGCAAGGTCAAATATCTCTGCATTTTTTCTCTTGTTGAATCTGAAGCTGTGAACTGGTTGTCCCCACCCAAAAACAAATCATAAAGTGCAGTGGAGAGCATCATCCCTTCCTCGCCCTCTGTGTCTGCCCCACCCTTTCATCCCTGCTTCTGCCACCTCCCGCCCACCTGACTTCCCCTCGTCCAATCAGAGCAGGGCTGCCGTATGCATGAGCAAGCACTGCCTCCCCAGCGCAAACCGCAGTCACTTCGTTCTCCTCACTCTATCTGCATCTCAACAGTCTCTCTCCCTCTCTCTCTCTCTCTCTCTCCCCCTCTCTCTCAAAACATACCTCCTCTGTTCATTTATTTCACTCTCCCTCTCTCTACTCCTCTGTCTCCCCTCCCTCTTGGATCTCTGCCTAGCTACTGCTCTCCCTGTCCGTTCCCCTCCATCCCTCCTTCAGCCACTCTGTGTCTCTCTCGTGGATCCTCCCATCTCCTCCTGTCTCCTCTCTGAAGCTGTCACTGTCTCGTGTGTGGAAACATGTCAACCGTTCTGGATGTGGAGCAGAATGCATGCACTGGAAATGCAGTGGTGAGTGTGTGTGTGTGTGTGTGTGTGTAAGAGAGATCTCTACAACTGACAGCCGAGGCTGATTCCTTACTCCTGATTCCTACTGTTTTATCCCTGATATCCTCCTATGTTCTAGCAGAAATGTTTGTATGTGCATGCATGTCGTGGTTGATGTGTGAGCCAGTATATGTGATTCTTTCCAATGAGGGATGTGTGTTTTCTTGCATTAGTCATGCGAGTCATGCGCCTCTCTGCTTGTTTACCTTACCACAGATTAAACCAGTCAGAGACTAAACTGTTAGTTACAAAGATCTTCAGTTTAGGTGCTTCAAATGTACATGATTCACACTAAAATGATATGTTGGTGCAGTCGAGGGATTGTCAAGTAAATAAGGATTTTGTGTATTTAAATATGGCACACGTCCCGAGACATCATCAAACGGTCTAATAGGTCAAGCAAATCAAGGGCATTTGATTTGGAGCACTTAAATGCGCTAGCATTACTGGCAGGGTGTGGTTGAGAGTGTATACTGTGTGTGTTTCTAGAAATGCATATGGATGGTGTGTACTAATATCTGTGTATGTGATCTCTCTGTGTGTGTGTATAATAGTTATCTGCCATCAAGTTTGTGCTGTGTAATGGCTCCCAGGCTTGTGGTCTGTGATTGATGCTATTAGCTGGAGGAGCGGGGGTGGGATGGGGGGGGGGCAAAGGCTGGGACTGTTGGCTTGTATTCATTCATATACCTTGGTTTAGGCTCTGTTTCCCGAGAGAGAGCTATTTTAATTGTCCTTTTGCCATGTTTGAATGTTTTCATGCAAGGATGCAACCACATATTCAGGATAAAAGGGTGCTAGATACAATTATTTAAGTCAACCATTAAAAAAAGTGAGTCCAATAGTAATTTGATTATTTTGTAAATGTGTCCACTTCAGTTTGTGTTATTGTTATGGCACTATTTGAATGCAAGAAACATCTTTATCCAGTTGAAAAGACTTGGAATTTGTGTTTTGGATGCTCCCACCAGGCTTCTTGACTAGCTAGACCAGCCACATACTTGAATTTCTCCAGAAAGAATAGGCTGGTTGATCAGCATTTCTTTATCGTGAACAGCAGGTTGCAGTGCTCCCTAGTCGATCCTGATTTTTTTTTTCCTTTTGAAGAGCACAAAGGAAGATGATGCAAGCGTTTGATATCAGATCATATTATAGGTTGTTTATGGTTTTTAATGAATATATTGCAGAGTTTAGATCACCTTCTACAGCTTATTGTAGACCTAGTCAGGAATCATGATGACCCATCACTATTTGTCCCACTGAATTAGTCATCTTCTTTTTTCAGGCTCATTCCTATTCTGCCCCTCTTTCCAGACTCTCCCACACTCTCTAGACCCACATGCAGAGTATAAATGCGTGCATGTGTGTGTCTGAAAGATTGAGAGTGTGTTTGGCAGAGTGAACAGGAGAGACTTTTTTAAATGTTACATTTCAGAGTCTCCCACTCTCTGGCCTTGATCCCTCACGTCCCTGAGAGCTGAAAACATTCGGACACGTTCCAGTGCAACCAAATTAAAGCCAAGCACCAGACATTTGTTCAATCAGCATGCCTAGCTGCAAGCGCTACTCAATTATACCAATTTTCGATATCAAGTATTACCCTATAAAATAATTTGATGAGCACAGTTTTTTTCAATTTGCTATTGAAACTGAACTTGAATAATAGCAGGTTGGTTTTAGTTATATCTCAGCCATGAATCATGATATGCTGCTTGCTAGTTGAAGGTGGTATTAGGGTGCGGGACATTCTCTAGAGACCATTTGATCGGACAAAATCTGTGTAGTGCAGGATGTCATCAATATTTTTGGCTTGTTTCTCTGTAAGAAGGACTGTACATTTTGCTTATATCTGCATAAATCTAAATTTTGTCAGTGTTTGAAGTCATAATGAAACCGCAGTAGTGAGTGACCAATCTTTTCTTCTGTATTGGAAAGCACATCCGAGTGAAATGGATTATCGGAAAAGAAAAAAATGTAGAGAACGGACTTGATTTTTATCTGTCGGTTGGTGATTGGCTGGAAGCAGATTTGAATGTGAGCTTGTAGTCGATTGCAAGAATGGGGCAGGGTTTTTATATATATATATATATATATATATATCTCACCAGAGAGAAGTCTGGCGTTTCACCGGAAGATCCAGTTATGATATTAATTTAAAAGTTACAAGATCAGTTTTGGTGAATAGTCCATTTAATGCCAACTTCAACATATAAGATGGCCCCAAAGCTAGAAAGGTATTAGCAAATAATAGCCTGTCACAATATTGTGACTCTTATCCACACAAAGAGCTTCAGTGTAGAAGCTAATTTTTTTCCTTACCTCAGGACTCCTGTCTCTCTGCTGTGAGTCATTCTATAATTGATGGAGAGGAAGCTGTGATGCGCAGAACACACACACACACTCTCACTCTCTCTCTCTCTCTCTCTCTCTCTCTCTCTCTCTCTCTCTGTGTATATACACACACACACACACACACTTATAGTCCAACCTTGTTATATCCTTGGTATATACATCACTGAACATGAAATGATGAAACTCTATCCAGGACCTTAGTTGGTCCTCCCTCAATACAAGGCCCAGGACAACATTCCCAGTTTTCCCTCTTGACTACTGGCCTATCTCCTTCTGGTGATTATATAGATTGAATACAACATTAAAACAATTCTAATTTTATGTCAGCAGATATTGATCTGAAACTCTCTGTCCTGTCATTAATCTCTTTATTAGTTCTTCTCCTGTTGAGGAATCTCTCTGCTCTCTCAGGCATATGACGGCTCCATCTTGGTTTATACCAGTTGGGTTTGAAGGGTCATATGGTTAGGGACATCACAGTCTGGATAGACTGACATGTAAACCGATCAGTTGGTTAGCTTTGTATTTGCAAAGGGCTTATATGAAATAGACTCTTTGAGATAATAGCTGTAAGATAACTTGAGATAACTTGCTGTAAAAATAGCACAAAAAAAATGTGTAGACTTTGTAATGAGAATTTCTATCCATACAAATTGTGATATACAACTTCTGGTTGACTTGCTACTAAAAATTCTCAGGAGCTGCATAAAGCAGCCATTTAGATTGTAACTGGTGATTTCAGCCATTTTTGCTTTCCAATTTTATGTGCAATATGAATCTGACAGTTCTGTGAATGTTAAGACTCAAAGCTTTACTCTGTTTGAAAAGCACTCTGTCTGTTTCTCATGAGTCCTGCAGTGCGTTACAGTTCTGCAAAGTCATGCTCACAGGATGATGGTTTTGTTCTGCAGCCGCTCCCAGTGATGGCTCGGAAGCATCCGGCCAGCGTCCACATTGATATTTTTGATTTGACCAGAGAAAGTCTTTCTGTTTAGAGGTTATCTTATCATATAGACTAAAGTTTGTTGTTGGTAAGATTATTATTTTTTGTATGTTTTTGAAAGTCTCATTTAATCAAAAATGCTGTAAAACAGTAATATTGGGAAATATTATTACAATTTAAAATAACTGTTTTCTGTTTTTATATATTTTAAAATGTAATTTATGAAAGACATGATGATCGTATTATGATTGTTACATTATACTGTCTTTAATGAATCCTTGATTGTATTCTTTAAGTATTCATTTCTTTATTGAGCCCAAACTTTTGAACATAAGTGTAGTTTGTGTGTATGTTTGCCCTCGTATTGAGGATAAGTAACTACTATAATGCAGCACTAATTGGGCTCTTGGAAGGATGCTTTATAGATTTTGGCTTTCTTCCTAAACTGATTTGGATGATGATGACTGGAGTGAAATTAAAGTACAAGAAGTTCACGGTTAATCCTTTCAACATTTATGTCTATTTATTTATATTAAAACATTAGATCTCTGGATTTAGATCACTTACATACATCCAATGGATTTAATCTTGTCAATGAATATGAATCACTAGATACATTTCACAAATTTGAATGCTCAGGGATTCTTTAAAGTAACCATAAACCCAAATCAGTGTATAATGCAATGAAAAACGTTTCTAAGCAAGGCACACACCCATAATGCAACAGTACTGATGTGCAGCTGCTTGGCCTTCCCTCTAGATCTTTCTATTGATCCTGCAGCCATCTGTTTGAGCCTCTCATGGGGGATATCACTTACTACACAAATACATTCTTCCTGAAAGCAGCAGCACCAACACTTCACTCACTTAGTAGCATAGTAAACCCTTAAGCATTTCCTGGCAGCCTGATGAAGTTTTTGAGGACAGATTTTATTGCCTGTATTTGACTTCTTGTTGTTTGTTCCAGGAGCATGACATTGAGACGCCCCATGGTGTGCTCCATGTGACCATGAGAGGCAGCCCTAAAGGCAACCGCCCTGTCATTCTCACCTACCATGACATCGGCCTCAACCGTATGTGAAAAAAATGAAATGACAGACAAATTGTGTACTTGTCAGAAATTCTGAGTGTGATGATGACGTTGGTGTTTTGGTTGGTTTTCAGACAAGTCCTGCTTCAACACCCTGTTTAACTTTGAGGACATGATGGAGATCACTCAGCACTTTGCCGTCGTGCACGTGGACGCCCCTGGCCAGCAGGAGGCAGCACCCCCCTTTCCCACAGGGTGAGTGGCACGTCCCAACAGCCAATGAGGCAATACTGCCATTAAACACATTATCAAAATCTTGTGATTACAAAGCCCTGCATCTTGAAAAACAATTTCTGCTGATTTTCAAGAATTTCGAAGAATTCAAAATGTATGTTAACTCACAATCTGCAAAGGAGTGAACAAATATTTTGTCGAATATAATTTTTTTTAAAAACTAAAGAAGTTTACATGAACACTTTTTTTCACAAAATATGTTGTTTGAATGTAGTAAAACATCTGGCTCATGTTTGCATTTTCTTCTGTCATTGGCCATAATTATAACTTGTAATCATGACTAGGCATAAAATAATATATATGTGAATATCAGCTGAGAATTGAACAAAGAGTTCTAACCTGGCAACCTGTCTATGTGGCAGTGTTTCTGGTGATTAAGGGATAAAACAAGACGTCTTCGCCTTATAAATGATGAAATGCTATGAAATGCACATCATATTTGGTGAGAAACTGGCGTGCAAACAGGCACTAATTTTGGAATCAGCACCCCAAAGTTAGTAAGAAACAAGTATTGGATTTAATTCAGCAAATAAGATGCAGAGTGGTGTTATTTATTAGTTCTATTCCCTTGGTTAATATTGGTTGGTTTATATTCCCATTGATTTATATAATTGTCATTTTCTGTCTTTGTTGCTCTTCAGGTACCAGTACCCTACCATGGATGAGCTGGCAGAGATGTTATCCTCAGTCCTGACTCAGCTGAAGTGAGTAACAAAGTCCAGCTGGTCCATTAGTATTGAATTACTCTCTACCACATCAATCAGTGACGGAACAGGACATCTCTGCATCTGTAGGACTGTTTGAGTGAATTAAAAGATTTCTCTGTTGGGAGCACTGATGAAACACTGCAGATGTTGAAAATGACACAGGATGTGTATGTATCCGTTTGCAGGGTGAACAGCGTGATTGGCATTGGTGTGGGAGCAGGTGCATACATCTTAAGCCGCTTTGCTGTGAGTTCTGCTTTTCATTTCAATTTCATTTTATTGTCTTAAAAAATTGTCTGTGCCTTTCTCTCTGTCTAGCTCATTCTTTCTTTCTTTATACCGGTATTGAATCCCCTAAATTAGCATTCTGTTTGCGTACGGAATACTGAATTGCCTCCCAAACCCGTCGGTGTAACCACAGCAACATTTTTGTGTCTCTCAGCTGTAAACAAGGAACATGGATGCCAACAGTTTAACCCGTTTGCCGTTATCTGTTTTTATCTAAAAGAAAAATATTTATAAATATTTTTCATAGGAAGTATTAAAAAAAAATCTATAAAAAAAGAAGAAGAAATGTTTTCCTTAAAACAACTATTTACAACCAATAATTAATTAGTTTTTAATATAATTATTTGAATTAATAATATTACATTTACAAAAATAACTTCTACATCATGTACCACTTTAAACTTCATAAACACTAGATTTTGTAAATGTTTTATATGCTTTTCATTATTATTAGTTTTTTTTATATTTCTATATATTTTTATCCTTTTAGTTTGAATAATTTTAGTTCTTCAACTTGAATTTAGTTTTTCAATGATCAAGTTTTCATATTTTTCAACTAATGATAGTTTTAGTTAACAATAAAACACTGAAATGATGCTGCATATTAAACTGCGGTGTGTACATGCCCTATATCAAACAGCTATATCACATATTTTTATATCATCCCCACCTGCACTTTTAGTGAAAATGGTGCCGGAAAAGCTGCATTGCCCCCAGAGGCTCTGAATGCAGGACTGTTATTATACTGCCCGCACTGCAGCCTCAAGCATCTGAGGCTATTGATCAAAGTCTAAATATCTCTGACACACTCACAAGCCTGATATATTCAGCATTTCTTTTATGCAAAACGACCCATAATACATCTCTTCCCCCTCCCTCTTTTCTCATTCACGGGCCGCTAAGTGCCCTGTGTTATTTTCCTGTGCTGTGCTCTCTCATCCTCTCTTCATATGTGTGCGCATAGACTCGCACACTGAAAGATTAATGTCACTGACAGTCAGGAGCAACAGAGGCTTCTGAAGAAAGATGCTTTGAGTTCAGCTGCTAAAAGCTCCTACTCTGCCATGACTACATGCACTTTTAAATCACTCTCCCCACGTTCCCCTCATTAAAGACCCTAATTCCCTCATTTCCTTTGCTCTGTCTGCAGCTGATTCAGCCGACCCTGGTAGAGGGGCTGGTTTTGATCAATGTGGACCCCTGCGCTGAGGGCTGGATAGACTGGGCTGCTTCCAAGGTGAGTATACACTTTTGATCAAACAGATGGTGATTATATATAATATATATGGCGATCAGCTGTCCTTCCTGTCTCCCTGTAGTCTTAGGTGTTTTACATTAGAAATGACAGTTTATTGCTCTATGCACATCTGCAGTCCTCATGCCTCCCTGCAGCAGGTCTATGGCATGGTCACGCAGGTGATCAGGGACCCTGGGCATCTTTCTCCTGGGGTTTTTCAGAATCAGTGGAAAGGTCTCTTTAGTGTCCTAAGTTATTGGACATTTTGACATTAATTTTCTTCCACCTGTAAACTGTCACCCCTGGTTTCACAGACAAGGCTTAAGCCTTTAGTTTGAGTTTGAGCTGTTTTGACTTTAAGCGACTTGCACTGACAGATTTTAAAATGTCAGTGCCATTGTCTTGTCTCAAAATGCACACCAGTAATGTTTTTTCCCCCCTAAGAAACGATTATAAAATTTACTTAAATGCCCTAATTTAACTAAGGCCTAATCCTGGCTTAATCTAAGCCCTGTCTGTGAAACTGGGCTTCAGTGTCTTAAGGACTCTACCACAGGCGCAGCAATATGTTTATATTTGATTACTTTCATAGTATTATCCATATTATTCTTTTTTTTTTTTTTTAGCTCACTGGGTGGACTAGCAATCTAGTGGACACCGTGATGTATCATCACTTCAGCACTGTGAGTAAACCCCTCTGGCTTTACAACAATCATTCCCATAATGCTTTGTGAGCACAGTGAGAGCCAGCTGGCTATTATTTCTCTTTAAACTTAATGTTTTTTTATTTATTATTCTGATAAATTAGGAAGAGCTGACTGACAACCAAGAACTGATTCAGACCTACCGCCTGCACATTGCCCAAGACATCAACCAGGACAACTTGGGCCTTTTCTGTGGCTCATACAATGCGTAAGTTACTTTTCATTAAAGAAATCATCTGTATTGGTCATTAATTATGCTGAATTAGGTCTTTGTTTTAACAGTCGTCAAGACCTTGGAATCGAGAGGCCAGTTGCTGGTCTCAATGAGAACACAGTGAAAACGCTGATGTAAGCTTTTATTTCATTTGATTATTTGATTTGATTACAGTTCTTTTTATTGTTTTATTTTTTTGTGTATTTTCTATTCACCACTGTCTGTCCCTGTACAGATGCCCTGCTCTTCTGGTGGTTGGAGACACTTCCCCTGCTGTGGAGGCTGTGGTAAGTTTGGAAGTACAAGGTCATTTTTTCCCCCTTTTGTTGCTGTACCCACTACTTGAAAACTAATAAATGATTTTATATTACAGGTTGAATGCAACTCTAGATTAAATCCAACAAAGACCACCTTGCTGAAGGTAAGACAACATGGGTATTTTGCAAAGCCCTAACTCTTAATCTTCAAGTCCAGCATTTAACTCGTCTAACTTTTTGCTCTCCTGAAGTGGTACATTGTGAACATTGCGTGTATTTCAAAGTGATATTTGTATCTCTTTATTTATTTATTTTTTACATTATTTGAATTCTCTCTCTTTCTATGACAGATGGCTGACTGTGGCGGTCTGCCTCAGGTTGTTCAGGTTAGTCCTGATCTTTTAATTCTTGATATAGAACACCATATTAAACACCTCCGCCCCTGCTGTTATCTTCACCAATGTTCAAGTATGCATTATGTAATATGAATGTGTAATCCTGTTTAAATGACCTCTAATCTCCCAACAGCCTGGAAAGTTGGCCGAAGCCTTCAAATACTTTGTTCAAGGAATGGGATACAGTGAGTATTTTTATCCGTTTACCTCAGCATTTGACACATTCTAACCTGTGAATGTATCTTCAGTGAGGTTAGTTTAATCTGCAGAGCAATCTGGGACAGCTTTCTCCGTAAACATGCATCTGTTTATCTGCGTTTCTGAGACACTGGCCTATGCTGATTATCTATTCAGCACAACACTATGACTAATGGCCGTCTTTTATTAAGACAAATCCGGCTCTGGGAGTCTGTCTTTGTTTCTTTTCTCCTTTCTTTTTACCGCACACAACTCACCATGACTTCCCACACACCCTGTGTTTTGATTAGTTTTCCTTCCAAACTACAGACGTGCACGAAATAGCAATGTCCTCTGAAAGAGCCCTCCCCACATTTTGGTTGACAGGTTTCGGCGCACCAGTATAGTGCTTAATGTGCTGCCAGCGCTCTGTGTGAAAAAATGTCACCCTCTCTCTGACCTCATACCTCCCCCCTCAAAAGATACTTGCTGTTTCATTTCTGCACTGTTGTATAGTCTTTGTTGCAATCAGGCAGGAATTTACATGTCAGGAGTCGAACCAAAGCGGTGACTTTTCAAGAACATAATACTTGGTAACATTCATCCCAGGCTTTTAAATTAAGCCATCAAATCCCCTAGAGAGTTTTTAAAGGGGGTCACACCATGAGGAATCTAATTGCTAAATCTTATCTTGAGATTGAAGAGAACATTGTACTATAAAAACATACTTTGAACATTCAAACAGGACAAAAAAGAGCTTATTTTTTATTATTATGGGGCGACAGTCATTATCTGGAGGTCACAGACAGTTAAAGGTGACTGGAAGTTAGAGTGAAATTGGATAATGGTTATGTAGAACTTCATTGTGAATATCAGGGAAAATTATTAAATAATAAAAAAATTATTAGATGCCAAAAAGATTCATAATTATTAAAGAGCGTAACTGCGTCCCAATTTGCATACTATCCATCCTAAATAGTATTTGAAATTAGAATTAGTGTGTCCCAAATCATAGTGTTGAAATGACTCCAAAGATACCCAGATAGTCTAATATTTCCTGTTAGAATCCGAAGTGCAGATCCGTGCACACTCTAATGGCTAATATTGCCTACAACCCATTGTGCATTAGATGAGGCTTCGATAAGAACTACAAACACTAATACATTTTTTTAAACTACAAACATGGCGGATGTGCGAGCCAACAGTTAAGTGGAGAAGGGTTTTACTCGTGATTAACAATCAGTATCTAACCTGATGAAAAAATATTTATTCAAAGTCATCCACATTATATTTCATCTGCAACAACTTTGTGATCATTTATAGTACATTTGGTCATTAACTTTCAAATGCATCATTATACAAACACATGTGGAGAGTTAAAGACGCAGTTATGACGAAGTAGTATGTCCCAAAGCTTACCTACTCTTCTGCTACACACTCAAAAGTATTTACTTTTCCTCACAAAAACAGTACATATTTTAGGGCGTAGTGGGACGCAGCACATGTTTTTGCCTCTTGGCGCCCTCTGTAGGTGAGGAGCCATAAATGAAGCATTAGGCTCAGCTCACGTCACTGCAGGAAAAGGATTTGCGATTTAAGACCCTGCAGAAAGGCCACTGAAACACAGCTGTAAACACCTGCAAGGTTTACAGTGGTAATTAGTAGGGTTGAGGTTGTAACTTGCAAGGTTACATTTTAAAACACAGCCGTCCCCATAGTATCTAGCCTGTATTCAAATTAACAGAAATATTGAAAACATTTCCATGAAATACTTCACACAGTTTTCTTTTTATACCAAAACCTGTACAGATGTCTTATTGTTCTGTCTATCTGTCTCCCTTCAACATTTGCAAACAGTTCCTCATGTTTTGCTCAGCCATCTGAGCACTGAATCAGGTACCCGGGTGTGATCCAACAGTTATTTTGACTGGTGTTTACATGCTTGCATGGTTCACCTCTGTGCTTGTGTTTAGACATATTTGCATGTAGATATTTGACATGGTATTATTTAGTGGTTAACCGATATTGTTTTTTCAATTTTTTTTCCACATTTTTCAGAAGGTATGTGTTGGTTTTTAGTTTTGCTTGAATGTGTCTTTGCGCTGTGTTTGGTAGATCTACATTTCGTCAGAAATGCCTCTGTGTGCACATTTATACTCTATGTGGGCAGACACAAGACGAATCTATTATCGCATTCTCGGTTTGGTTTCCTCTTGCATGATGCTTGTTCTATCTGTTTACTTGCAATTACCCCCGATTCTACTGAAGACTGAAATAATCACATATCTTCTCATATCTCACTCCCACCTCACAGTACCAGCGGCTGGCATGACCCGTCTGTCTCGATCCCGGTCCTCCTCCTCCAGCATCACATCCATGGACGGCTCACGCAGCCGCAACCTGAACAGCCCTCTGGACGGGCCCAACTCTGGAATCCTGGACAACCAGGCCAGGCCACAAACCATGGAGGTCTCCTGCTAAAGAATCTGCTGTCTGCTGTTCTTTCACCCCTCACCTCCTGTTATTTGTGTCCTAGATACCTACATGTTTCTAATGCCTTTAATAGTGAGGCAGGGGAGGCTGGAATGAAATGTATTATATACTGAAGGTATGCATAATGAATATATACAGATGTTACTATATGCTAGCCACATTTTCAGCCATAAAAGCAGATAAAATTAAAGACTAATATATATTTACACATGAAGGGTCTTCCATCACGCTTTTTATTTTCATTTTTTTATCACGGTTTGCGTTACATGGAATTAATTCCACCAATTTTATGAGCCACTCTCACGTAAAGGAAAACACATGCATTAAAACATTTTTTTTTTTTATGTTTTATGGTGTGACCTGTGACCTTTCCTGTGCTCTTATCGTGCTACACTGTGTGCTATTGTTTAATTTGTTATGTCTTACAAATGTGTTTTGTCGTTGAATACACTTTCCTGTTCATCATATGAATGTAATGAATGTTCAGTAACTGACTTTTGTTGTATTTATATTAAAAACTCTAATGGGTTATACTAAAAACCATCAACTATTAGAAAACAAACACTTGTAATGACTCATCAGACAAAAGAAGTGGAATATCATTCTTTATTTTCATTTTAATACTTGTTTCTTTTTATTTTTTAAAAAGTTACATTAAGCCATCACCCTTTTAAATATTCAAAACAAAAGTAGCATGGACTTAGTTTGATATAAAATCATTTTTTCTTTTGTATTTTAATTCCTAACCATTTTTTAACATAATAATTCTTAATTAAAACATGACTTGATGTACACATGGAATGACAGCTGTATATGAGTATGAAATAGTGTCTGACAAAACCACTGTCCACTGATTCTCAATTACTAAATAAAGTTAGATCATGGGAAATAACACTGTTCATGCATTTTTTCCTTAGACGTTTATAACTGCTATAGCCTACTTTTGCTTTCAAAATAGTATTATTTTCAGAACCACTCAAGAAACAACCTCTCAACGGTATGCCAATGAGACGGAAGATAAAGGCGCAAAGTTTCCGACCACACATGTACTTTTTCCTCCCCTCACCTCAAACAACACTTCTCAGGTTGTGGTTATACTATTTTTACCAGTCTCTTCAATTGAAGGTTAATATTATTGCCAAGAAAATGTTAGAAGCTCAAAAGTTATCACGTACACACAAAATTACCTTCATGAATGATATAGCATTGGCTTAACTTTCACATAGGCCTATGTACAATCTATGTCTATATCCATTCTATGTAATTACACTTAGTCCCTTTACAACAGTTTTATTCTGACTGTTGTATGATTTGTGGATTTGTAATGCACAGGAAATGTCATTTGCATGTTGGTAAGTTCACCACAACTACTCAACAGAACAGAAGTCAATTCACACGCACAACAACAGACAATAGAGGACGAAGGTCGTGTCAACACCGTTGTGCACTCATCTAGTGATGGTGGGATTCCTATAGTGGGTACTCTTTTATCAAATAGCCTACCATTTGTTTTTTGACCTAGGCCTACTATTATTTTTATATCTTGTAATTTTAGCGTTTTCGCACACGGAGTTGAAACAGTGCTGAGTAAGTATTTAATATCTGTCTCTTAAACCATCGATTAAAAAACAACAACTTTATTTAAGTCTGTCTGTCTGTCTGTCTGTTTTTATATCAAATGAATCAATAATATTGTGTAATTGAATTTTTGAATAGTGTTGTTTCTTCAGTTGGGTTTTCAGGGTGAATTCTGTCATAAAATCAGAAAATGGTGATAAAATAACGATGGGGTGTCTAACAAGCAGACTGTGGCGTCGATCTGCTGACAGACTGGAGGATCCCGTATTGATGTCTGATGATGGGTGTTTGAGTATGAGCGTGATTATGCAATTAATCTTCCACATATGAACAGCTTTTCTTTGTCAAACACCTCTAACTCAGTTAGCTTTTACTCTGTACTAAATATTTTATTAGTCATCATGTTGTGTATAATTATCCCTCAACTGTGTCTCTTTTACTTTAGCTGCAGGAAATCGCATGCACACGGCAGTGGCTTTATGCAACTTTCCACCCCACAGGTCTGATGTACATGGTTTATGTTTAGGAGACAAACTGAACATTATATCCGAGTAAGTAAAGATATTTTTTTGACATAAATGCATGTAAGTCTGTGTTCAAATCAATTCAGAATGGGTTTGTTTCTCTTACAGAGATGATGACATGTTGAGAGTTATTTCTACATCAACTGGCACAGAGTTTTTCATTCCTCACACGTACATTTCCAAAGTGCGCAATCGGTCAGTCAAATTCAAACTATTTTTAAAAACATTCCTTATTTCCAAAAAGAAAAGAAACAAATACAAATGCTAAAAACATTTTGAACTTTCTGTTCTTATGGGAGACCCGGGTTTGAGTCTGGCCTGCATGGGTCCTCTCTCTCTCTCTCTCTCTCTCTCTCTCTCTCTCTCCCCCCCCCCCATGTAATGTTTTTCTACCATTGCGTATCATTGCGACCATCATAAAAATGGTGAAAAAGAAAAACATAGACAAGGAGATCATAATTAGGGAGTGGATGCAATCATACCACCTGATCACTGCTGATTGACTGATTTTGAAAAAAGTGTGATTATTATGTCCATTATTAACTTTGCCAAATCTTGTTTATTTCAATAAAGGTGGCTGTTTGAAGGGATCACCAGGAGAAATGCAGAACAACTTCTTATGCTGCCTCAAAACTACTCTGGATGTTTTCTAATTCGGGAAAGCCAGTCATGCCCTGGTTAGTCCGTGCTAAAAGCAATTTATTGCTTGCCATCTTTTGAATTAATAAGTCTATTTCTTAACCTTAACAAATCTATTGCTGTTGGTTGTAGGTTCCTACTCACTCTCAATGCGACAAGATAGAGACCATGTGCACAATGTAAAGCACTACAGAATCAATCAGCTCGACAACAACTGGTTCTATATCCACTACAACCGGACCTTCTCCACTCTCACCCAGCTGGTAGACTATTACTCACGTAAGCTCATATGACAAAAACAACAACAAAATTGCTCAGTATTAGTCCTCCAACCCACAAAAGACAGTCCATTGCATTTCAATGATGATAAATACAACATTTGAATGTTAAAATAGATAAGAGAGAATACATTTAATCTATTTACAGGACCTTTTAATGGAACGTACTGTCAGCTGACTGAACCTTGCTTACTTCATGACTCGAACACAACTGTAGCGCATATACCTTCACCAATAGCATTCCAGAGGTCCAATCTTAACTGGAAAGATGTGTCCAGGTAGGTTAAGTTTTTATTTGGATCACATTTTCCAGGCTTTTCCTATAATTTAAGCTAGTATGATGCTTGCTTTTGTTGTTCTGTGTTATGCATAGATATAACTCATATTTATCATCAGGTCGATGATTCAAAGGCAGTTAAAGGGGACGGATCAGGAGAGGCTGTTTAGTGAAGGACTGCGAGAGTGTATGAATTCATATTTTTACATCACAGAGGAGTCGAGCTGTGAGGACTGAGTGACATCCTACAAAGAACAGATATTGATTAACATCAAAGCCCACCCGCAACTATAGTTGCCGCAGTGTATAGTTGTCATTTTCCTTTTGTAAGTATTTTTCTAGATGTTATCCATGTTTTATGTCTCAATGAGATGCAAGCAAACAACTAAATAAAGGATTTCAAGAAAAAAAAAAGGTATTCACTTCCTTCCTGTCACATGAGGCTGTCAACTTTCTACCCCTACTTCCAGGAAGCATGGCGAAGGCAAACCCTCCCAAAGAAAGGTCATTTTCATGTTACTAATAAGTATTTTTTGTTGACACATACATATATATATATATATATATATATATATATATATATATATCATGACGGTCTCTAGAATCATGAGGGTCTCTTGAATCATCCAAACAAAACAAATCCTACAAGAGAAAAAAAAAGTTTATTCAAGTGTTCTATTAGTATACTTCTTTTAAAATTAAAATAAAGTATACTTTCACTCTACATTTTATATACTTCTCAAAAATATACTTTATGTACTTCTCAGAAATATACTTAAAATTACATAGTGTACTTGACTTATACTGAGAGAAAAGTCCAAGTATATTTGGCCTGTACTTGTACTCAATATTTTCATCGAGATATACTTAAAAGTATAATTAAGTATTCAAAGTATACTTGACTTGTAGTTGTGTTAACTCTTTGATCGAGTAGCCTATTAAATATACTTTTTTTTACATAGTTTTTTCACAGTCTTGTGAAACTTACATTGTTTGAAAATATTGATTAGAATAATGATATAAGAAATATGTTGATTCTGATTTTGAGGATGAATTTTGTCCATTGACAAAATTCATTTGATTCTAATCATAATATAACATTATTGAAAAACAGATTTCTTTTTTCAGTACAAAAAATTTAACTAAACTTGAACAAAAAGTAACTTTTATTGTTATAATTGTGATTTCATAATATGTAGATATGAATACAACTGGAAAAACTTGTGAAAAGATGTCTTTCAGTTAGTCAAATAGCAAATAGTGGAGCTCTGCAGCCATCTACTGGTTAAAGTGATAATTTGTTACTTTTAAAACTGCATTTTCCAAAAGATGGGCAAAAATCTTACACTAAAGTCAAATATCATGAAACCATTCAGAAAACATTGGTTATAATGGGTTAATAATAGATGTTTGATGGGCATTTTGACCACGATGCTCTGTCCTGTACAAAAACATTCTTAAGCCTGATTAATGATCATGGTAACACTTTACAATAAGGTCTCATTTGTTAACATTAGTTAATGTGTAAACTAACATCAATATCGAGGAATATATTTTTTTACAGCATCTATTAACCTTTGTTAATGTTTTATGTTCATGTTAGTTCATGGTGCAATAACTCATGTTGACAGATACAACTTTTGATCTTAAAATATTTAGTAGTAAATGTTGAGATTAACATTAACTGATTAATAAATGCAGTAGAATTATTGTTCATTCTTAGTTCTTGTTAGCAAATGTAGTTAACTAATGTTAACAAAAGAAAACTTATTATAATCTTTTATTTATTTAATGATAATATTGATAATTTTATTTTTTATTTTTTAAATGATGATTTGTTATGTTATAGTCATATTTTGTGTCTGTTGTAGTGAACAGGATGCATTACCTTGGGAAATTGCTCAATAGGACCCGACAGAAAGTAAAGTAACAATACAAACTATAAAGTAACTTACTTTAATACAGTTATGTGACATAACATAATTATGCTGAATTAATTGTGCAATTGTGGGGAAATTCTTATTTTACCTTAACTTTGTTTAATTAAATGCAACAATACTTTAAAATCTATTTTTATGTGTCAGTATTTACGTGGTCAAAATGCAAAACCACCTTTTAGAAGTGTGAGAACTGACGTGTTTATATGTTTTGTAATCATGAGACTGACCAATTGAAATAATGGAGGCCTATTATAATTATATAGACCCTTTAAATATGAAATGAAGGAGATAAGGTTGCTGCATCTATATTATGACATTGTCTGCCCTTTCATTAATAGTTGACAACTTAGTTAACTAATTTATTTAAAATACATTGTATTCATTTCATAGTAAAATACATCAGGAACTCTTTTTAGTCCATTAGTCCAAAGTGGTCACAAATGCTAGTCCTGCCTCTCATGATGTATATCCCACTATTTTGATTTCTTTTTAAAATATGCAATCTAACATTACATTAGAAAATGTGATTTAATGTTATTTAGAACGCAAGTCAGTACATGTTGATTGTTGATTGAATCTTTTCCTGTATGACTTTGTTTTTTAAGCAGTCTGCAACAGATGTATTTGAAAATTGCTTTTTAATTTGTTTTAAATGTAAATGTATAAACTATAAATATATATTTTAATTAAATATATATTTTTAAACGGACGTTACATTTTACAGTTGTGTTTTTATTCAGAGTACAGAAGTACAATTTAGCTCAGTGCATGGCGCCCTCTACTGGTTGGTTAAAACATCGTCCACACGAGGGCGCTCAACACACACGAGTGAGCGTCGAAAGCTGAGCGATTTTAACTTCCTGTTTGGAGCAGTTCAGGAAGACGAAGTAATGGCGACGCTACTGGGGCCCGAGTCCCCTTGGATGGGAGGAAAGAAACGGACTCGAAACAGGAATATTCTCACCAGGATACGACAGAGTCAGGTCACTGGACGAGGCGTCAGCAGAGGGACGCAGGTAAACGGGAGAATTTGTTCTGCTGACACAGAAAAGCCGCTGTCAGGGATCCGCGTTTATGAGCTGAACCGTCTATCAACCTGCTTTAAGTTAAGCAACAAAATAAATCGGACGGTTGTTACATTTAAGTTTGATCTAAATGTAGTTTAAATAATCTCTTAAAACTTGTTACATGATCAGTGTAGTTTGAAAATAAACCACGTAAAGGGAGAAGAATGACAACTGGCCGTTAACTAATTAGGTTGTTCTTGGCTTTGACTGTCCGATGATAATTTGGGTTAAACGAGGCTTTAAATACAGTCCAAATACAATCCAATTAAAGACTCCGACACATGGAGTCGTATTATTATGAATGAGTAATATTATGCATTCTAATCACACACCGAGCAATCTGTAATCATATAATGTTTATAACCGACCAGCTGCTTTAAGTTAACACGGGTTGTGTCTCACAACCTAAAGCTTTTTACCTAGACAGCATTTGTGATCATTATATGCTCCATAAAGCCCAACAATGTTGTCAGGGAGAGCAGTCAGCAATGCTAGAGTTTGACTGCCACAGATTGTCATTTTATCTAGTGTCCAATTGTGCCATATCATTTTCGTATAGGTTGTCTTATCCATTTTTTCCCCACCACCAGCCTAAACAGTAAATTGCACTCATTTTGTGTGGGTTATTGGTTCAGGCTGTGATATTTTGCTGGCTCAGGCCTGGAGTTTAAAGAGCTTGAATTATGTAAGATGTCCTGTTGAGTTAGACATGACCCTAGCCTGGGAATTTAACTGAATTGAACCCCCACAGGTTTCACTTTCACTTCATACTCCCAGTATTTGATACTGATTAACACTAAATAAGTTAGGACCTATTCGAATACTTTGTTGTTTAATGTTTCTACAATGACAGGTTGGTAAATGTTTCTTAAGACCTTTTATTAGTATGCCTTTTTTTGGCACCTTTCAGGCTACTTGTTCCTTTGAGTATTTGATTGTATTTTGAAGAAATAAAAAGGTAGAGGACATACTTATGTGGTATATGGTAGAATGCATGGAGTTCATTGTATCAACATGACCTTGAAAGACACTTTATGAGTATTATATGTAATAAAATACAAAAAGTATACCAGCTAGGAATAGGCAACCTACAGGTATAACAACTACTGATAGAATGAACATTAAATCAAATTATTGCCTAAATGAATGTCACCTTTGTGTCAGGATGTAAAGTACTTTGGAGTCGAATTAACTTCTAAAGACTTCACAAAATTAAAGAATATAGCTTGTATGTAAGTGATTTGCATTTTATTGAAAGTGTGTGTGTGAATTGTACTTTGCAGCCCTTCAAAGTAATGTACATGTAAATTCTTTGCAATAGCATTTCATTATTACCATTAGTTGTCAAACATGCAATGGACTTTTATTATTGGTCTTACAAGGCAGTGTATTTGAAAAATGGATGCTATTAATTAATAACCAATTTTAGTAAGTAAACATAAATGAATTGTATTATCTATTGTTTCTATTTATCTGTCTGGACTCTGCTGTTCTTTTAAATGTATAAAAAATAAAATAAAATAAATCTATATCATTCAAGTTTTCTTGCTTTATGTGAACTGGCCTTGCTCCTTTTGCTGAATTGCAAGAACTGGAACAAGAATCTAGTTTCTGTTTATTCTTTGTTTCCAGCTCCCAGAAGTTCTTCTTAAGGAGAGAGACAAGAGGGCGAAATGGCACGGGATTCCAGTCTTACTCCAGGAGCTGTACGAGAGCAGCCACCTAAACAGTGACTTCACCCGCACGCATATTGTCCTGAAGGTGAGATCTCTGATTCCACTCACTCTTTTGAGTGTGGGATATTTTCTTATATCTTAAATAGCTTTATAGCCACTTGATATCCTTATTTCAGAGCAGACCTCACTCTGAGTGTCTCTCTAGGCTGAATTTTTCTCACATTGTGATGTTCTGATACAGGAACTGTCATCCTTGCTGTCTATGGAGGCCATGTCTTTTGTGACGGAGGATAGGAAGACGGCGCAGGAGTCCACCTTTCCCAACACATACACCTTTGACCTGTTTGGAGGTGTAGATGTGAGTTCAGACACTCTCATGTCTTCTCTGTGTAATGAGGAATTGGCACCATAACTGTGATGAATAAAAAAAATGCAAATGAAAATGGATGACAGTGAAGTTATTGATTAGCCTAGTCTGTGTGTTGTGGCATAGAATAGCTTTGTCGCTACTGTAACTTTACAGTAAAGAAAAAAAGAAAAATATTTATAATTATAATTATTAAATATTAAATTTATATTACCTTTTTTTTTTTTTTTTTTTGCTCAACACTGTTAAAATTTCTGTTTTGATAATGGGTGCGTTTTGATAATGCATGAATGTTCTAAACCCAATTATGCATAATAAGCCGACAATGCATGTGATCATGTTAACCCGTTTTCCTTTATCGGAGTACGGTTATAAACGGCTTAGGGTTAGGGTTAGCATAAACTGATTGTCACAGCTAGATTTTTGCCCCTTACGCTGATTTTGCCCAGCATGTAAAGTAAACTCATTAACCTGATTTCTGTCGTGCGCATGTTTGATGTGTGACAGGAACGTGTCCTTACTGTGCATTTTAAGCGCATCCAGACAGAGCGAGTGTTTTGCAGTAAGGGTGGAGGAAATAAGTCACAAACTCAGACTCTTTCTTGACCCAAAAAATTATAAAAGTGCTCTCATCTCGTGCAGCAGAAGAAGTGGTAAACTACAGTAACAGTCAAAAATGCTGCATCTGTAACTGCATGAGAGGATAATATATGAGCAGTAAGTTTCCCGCTGACATTTTGCAATACTCTTCTTCAGTTTTTACTGCTTTATTTAACATCACAACCGACATAACAAGTCAAATACCTGGAGGCAGATATGCAAATTACGTTTGACGTCACTAACAGGAAATAACCTGATATATTAATAAAGTCTTGTAAACTCAATTTACTTGCGTTATCAGGTTATTGGTTTGCATTTAAAGTTATCAGTGTCCTGGTGTGTATGTAAACGTGCACAATGTTAAAAGCTCTCTGTAACTTGCATTACAACCATTTAAATATATTTTATATCATGTTTTAAAATATTGTAAAATATTCATATATTATTTACACATTATCATGAGGAGAACATTGGCAGACTACCAGAATTTGTAGAGGCAGAATTCCGCAGATAGCTCCGAAAAATGTATTGTTTGTGCTATATCTGTCAATAAGATTGTAGTGTATATTTCACAATATTCAGCGCGTTTCAATTAAATCATATTCAATCATAAATTGAACTTTCATTATTAATCAGTTAATTGAATAATTAATTGACAGATCAATTTATTCATCAAATGGATTTTAATTGCAGACCTAAGATCAATTCAGAATGAATTATTATTTTTGTCTTTTTAGCTGCTGGTGGAACTTCTGATGAGACCCACTCTGACAACGCTACAAAAGCCCAAGAGTAAGTTAACTAGTAGAACATTTTATGGAGATTATTTAAAAAATAATGATATTTATTATTATTATTATTACTATTATTTATTGCTAAATATATTATTTATATAAAATAACAACAACAATTATATTATTATTATTTTATCTGCACTTAGTCTAGTAACCATTGTTAAATACTATGTCTTTCATCAATAAATAAAATTTGATCTTTTTTTAAAATGACTTTTTTAAACTTCTTGTAGTGAATGATGACTTGGTTAAGGACTGCCTTAGTGTGCTGTACAACTGCTGCATATGTGTAAGTATTCTGGATTCGTTCTCATTAGGAATTGAATTGAAGGGTGACTAATATCCTCATGATAGGTTCAGGATGAGTATAAGTGCACTTATTTTCCTACAGACGGAAGGGGTCACTAAAAACCTGGCATCGAGGGATGATTTCGTCTTATTTCTCTTCACGTTGATGACAAATAAGAAGACCTTTTTGCAAACAGCTACATTAATTGAGGATATTCTTGGAGTTAAAAAGGTCAGCCTTAAATGCATTGAGAGGATTAAGAATATTTGTCTAATCTACAAAAACAAAAGCCTAACAATTAAAAGTGATAAGCATGTGGAATACATCACTAGTAATATCTGATGGTGTTTAATAATGGTTCATAACAGGAAATGATTCAGTTGGAGTGGATCCCGAACCTGTCAGGACTGGTCCAGAGCTTTGACCAGCAGCAGCTCGCCAACTTCTGTCGTATCCTCTCCGTCACCATATCTGAGCCTGATGTGGGGAACGATGACAAACACACACTCCTGGCTAAAAACGCACAGCAGAAACGCAATACCAGCCCCTCACGTGCCGAGGTCAACCAGGGTATGTGGACTACTAACTTGACTTTACTTAGAGCTGATGCCACAAAGAGCAGTAAAGTGGTGACTGAGAATAAGATCATTGCTAAAGGGAAATTTGTTATATGGAAAAAATACAGCTTTTTCCATTCAGTATACTGTATATATAGAGTATTTCTAGCAGGAAAATATTTATGGAGTAAGCGTTAATAGGGCATGAATTATAAAAACATAATGTAATATTTTCCAGTCACACTCCTGAACATCCCTGGGTTCATTGAGCGTCTCTGTAAGTTGGCCACACGGAAGGTGTCTGAGGCAACTGGAACATCAAACTTTCTGCAGGAACTGGAGGAGTGGTACACTTGGCTCGACAACACGCTAGTACTGGATGCGCTCATGCAGATAGCAACTGATGAAGCTGAGCACAGCAGCACAGGTAGAACTGCTGTTTAACTTGTTCATTTCTGATTCATAATATAACCTTTGGTGCATAAGAAATACTTATTTTTATCAATGCTAAACATTTGTGTTCATAATATTTTTGTGGAAACCATGATACCTTTTTTCCCCAGATTTTTAGATGAACAGAAAGTGCAATAGAAGAACACAATTTATTTGAAATAGAAATCTTTTGTTATATTATAAATGTCAGTACTGTTGATAAATTTAATGTTCTTGCTAAATACATTTCTTTCACAAAAATATTACTGATCACAAAAATTTGAACTTTTATATTTATAAAATAATTTTTTTAAACATTTCTTTTACAGAATCATCTGATGAGAGTACGTTGGCCACCATCCCACTGAGGCATCGTTTGCCACAGTCCATGAAGATCGTTCATGAGATCATGTATAAGGTGGAAGTGCTGTACGTGTTGTGCGTCCTGCTCATGGGCCGACAGCGGAATCAGGCAAGAGTCTGTCTATAAAGGATCTACATTTAACTAGGGCTGTAACGATACATCATTATATCAAGATATAGCAATATAAAAATGCGACTTTATGTATCGTAAGCGATATGATTTTGTGTTAGTTTTATCCAAGATTCCGCTTACTGTTTTTATAAGGTATAATTCACCCAAAAATGTACATTGTCGTCATGTACTCACCCTTATGTCGTTTCAAACCTCGCTTCAATCTTCCAAACACAAATGAAGATATTTTTTATGAAACCTAAAGGCCCGTACACACCGGGACGAATATCGGCGCGCGTTATTCGCCAGCGTTTTTCAACGCGTTTTTTGTGTTCACACCCAAGCGATTTTCGCTGACGATGAGCCGAGTGAACATGCAAATTCATTCCCTGACATTAGATGGCGCTTAATGTAAAACAGAAATACAATACCACTCCATAACAGTCAAGGCCGCCTTAATGCACGGGCTTACCTGGGCTGAAGCCCAGGGGCCTCCCAAGTTCAGGGGCCTCCCATGTTCAGGTTCATGATGAGCTGAAAAGGTCATATTGTTTTGTAACTTGTCAGATTTTGTCGCTGTATGTCGCTAGTCTCTATACTGTGAAGTCGCTTGTGGGCGTTGGTAGTGCTGTCGCTCTAATGTTATTGGTAGACTTCTCGTCTGGCCACATCTATACAAAACGTATTTTAACTATATTATTTTAATTTGACTAGGAATTAGGCTCGAAAGAAACAGTATGCTGTTCGGGAGAGTGTTTTTATATTACCACACAGCAGTGTTCAGTGGATTAAATAATTTACTAGATTAACGATCGATCAATCTATAAATTAAACTCACTCATACTGTCATAAATTACTAAAACGTCATCCGAATTTGACAAATAATACATTTTCTTGTCCCTAATAGTCAACATAATGCAGGGGAAACTGTAAAATGAACTGCAGCAGTGCTAAACTTGCATCGTAAAACTACAACACTCGATCTATAAATGTATGAATAAAACTCACTGAGACTGTCGACAGTTTCTTTTCCATGCATCATTTTATTATATCCATGTTTGTGGTTAGTTAGTCAAATCATATAAAACAGTGAAATCGCCCTTGAACTCTTCTGTCTTGCCTGCACTGCACTCGAGACGGTGACGGGAGCTGAGCTCCACTGAAAGGCTTCTTTCCTATTGGTTGTCGCTCGCAAAAATCGCTTCTCATTTGCATAAAGTTGAAATTTAGTTGCTGTGTGTGATTGTTAAATAAAGTGTCTTGTGTTTATGCTCAAGTGGGCTCAGTGATATGTTATTAACAATATTATGGTGTTTTCTGGCTCAAAGAGGGAAAACTCACTGTTGTAGGTCTCGAAAGAAACGAATGCATTTTGTGATGTAGATTACCTAGATATTACACTTTTTTTAAATGAGACTCTATAAATCGAGGGGATGGGGGGCCTACAAAACCTCTCAGCCCCGGGGCCTAACATAGGTTAAAGGCGGCTCTGATAACAGTATATACTCTGCAATACCACTCCATAGCAGTTCTCTTTTATCAAGATTTTTGTAGTCGCTGTCGCGTTTGTCATAGGCCTATAGTTCTTTATGTTCCGACACCAACGAGACCAGCAGCTCTACATTCATCTTGCCTTGCATCTTCCTCGTCTTATTTCTTCCCGGCAGTGTCTGTCTATGGGCAGTGTAGACGCTACTTGGCGTATATCTTCTTCGCTGTTACGTATGTGTGCTCGGCAAGACCGTTTTGTGTTTGAGCGCCCCCAAGTTTTACTGTAACTTCAGAAGCTCCAGACACGTGAGCAAAAGCGCCAATCTCATTGGCCGGATAGTTTTTGACGCGGCGCGTCAAACCAAAAAAAACGAACCCGAGGCGCTTTAAAAAAAATTACGCTTTTACGCGTGCCGTTTTTCGCGTCGGTGTGCACACCGGGGCACATTGGCGCCCTTTGTTTAGTCACGAGGAGTTAAACGTCGGCGAATATCGCGCGCGAAATTCGTCCCGGTGTGTACGGGCCTTAAGACATTCTGTCCCTCCATTTAAAGTCCATTCCTCTAAAACTTAAAATATCCAAAAAATGTCATGAAGGCATCGTAAAAATAATCAATCGAGTGGTCTAATACAAATCCAAGTCTTCTGAAGAGACAAAATGGCTTTGTATGAAGAACAGATTTACAACACGCATAAAGGCTACTGAAGTAAACACAAACATGCTTGTGCGACACGCAAAAACATCATGAGAGTGAGTAAATACAGATTTTATCCTTTTTGTATGAACTAACCATTTACAGTTTGTGAAATAGTTATTTGACACGCTTTCTTGCAATTAAAACTGTAATTGATAGCAATGATCATCTGAAGCTAATCCGTGCTGGAACGGCACTCCTCAAAGTGAAAGCGCAAACATAATTTAATTCACCGTATCGCATTAAGTTTTAGTTGAATGATTATTTAAAGCATTTTAGATGGTATATTCTTATATGTATTGTGCATTAATAGCGGGAGAGGCGGGACATGGCGAGTACCGGGAGAGTCTGTGCGTTTTAACGAATCGTGACATGAGTGTATTGTTACACCCTTACACAGAACTGATTAAATCCTAATGTTGTAATTCCCATCCTTGTTTATCATATCTGTTAGGTGCATAAAATGTTGGCGGAGTTTCGTTTGATTCCTGGACTCAATAACCTTTTCGACAAGCTCATCTGGAGGAAATACACCACCTCTAATCACGTGGTTCATGGACAGAATGAAAACTGTGATTGCAGTCCGGTGAGCTTTGAGTGAATACATTGCAGATTTATCCCATTCGCTCTAATCC
The DNA here is from genome assembly GCF_965113295.1 of Leuciscus leuciscus. NCBI lineage: Eukaryota > Metazoa > Chordata > Actinopteri > Cypriniformes > Leuciscidae > Leuciscus > Leuciscus leuciscus. The sequence goes on along the minus strand of NC_138747.1, from coordinate 12,286,299 downwards.
ATTTCCCATAATTCTCATTGATCATGTTATGCTTTTGTTTATTGTGCAGGAAATTTCATTTAAAATCCAGTTTTTGAGGCTTCTGCAGAGCTTTAGTGACCATCATGAGTAAGTTGCAAGATTGTGAGCTTTGAGTGGCATGTCGCATGTGGATTGACCGAAGAATATATTCATCCATGTATTCTTTTGTTCTCAGAAATAAGTACTTACTTCTGAATGCTCAAGAGCTGAGTGAGTTGAGTGCAATCTCCCTAAAGGCAAATATCCCTGAGGTGGAGGCACTAGTAAACACCGACAGGTATTGTTCAGCTCTCTCTCTCTCTCTCTCTCTCTCTCTCTCTCTCTCTCTCTCTCTCTCTCTCTCTCTCTCTCTCTCTCTCTCTCTCTCTCTCTCTCTCTCTCTCTCTCTCTCTCTCTCTCTCTCTCTCTCTCTCTCTCTCTATATATATATATATATATATATATATATATATATATATATATATATATATATATATATATATATATAGTGTGAAATATGTGTGAATATATATATATATATATATATAGTGTGAAATATGTGTGAATATATATATATATATATAATTATATCTATATAATTTTTTTTTTTTTTTTAAACAGCATACACATGTTACAATCTATCTTATCTGTGGTGTCTTTCAGGAGTTTAGTGTGTGATGGTAAAAAAGGGCTCCTCACGCGGCTCCTCGCTGTTATGAAAAGAGAACCGCCAGACTCTTCCTTCAGGTGAGACTCTGGGTTCATAATGATTTGGATAAATGTGTTTTGAAATGTCATGATGACATATTTTCTATCTAAAGGTTCTGGCAGGCAAGAGCTGTTGAGAGCTTCCTCAGAGGGGCCACATCATACGCAGACCAGATGTTTTTGCTGAAGAGAGGCTTGCTGGAGGTACAGATGTTTATTCAAATACCTGTGCCTCTCTTATTGGTCAAAATGTTTTTCCCCATAGAAGTGATTGAGTTGCTCAAATCTTGTCTTTTGATTGTAGCACATCCTCTTTTGCATCATCGACAGCGGCTGCAAGTCCAGAGATGTCCTGCAGAGCTACTTTGACCTGCTCGGAGAGCTTATGAAGTTCAACATTGATGCCTTCAAGAGATTCAACAAATATGTCAACACAGAGGAAAAGGTAAAGGGAATAACAAAATGTGGAGAAATAAAAGCTGTTGTTTAACAACCTCTGCTTGTCTTTGGTTAAACAATGTGCCTTCCTCAGTTCCAGGTGTTCCTCACCCAGATCAACAGCTCTCTGGTGGACTCCAACATGCTTGTCCGCTGTATTGTCCTCTCACTTGATCGATTTGAGAGCCAGACAGAGGATGTGAAAGGTAAATTCAGCCATTGTACTCTTGGATTGTTAGCAATATTGCTAAAAGTATACACTACCGTTCAAAAGTTTTTGGTCTAAATTTTTTTTTAAAGAAATTAATACTTTTTTTAAGGAAGGACACATTAAATGACAGTAAAGACATTTATAATGTTGCAAATAGGGCTGTGAAATGATTAATCGCATCCAAAATAAAAGTTTGTTTACATAATATATGTGTGTGTACTGTGTATAATTCAATTTGTATATATAAATACACACACATGCTTGTATATATTTAAGAAAAATTTGTAATTTATATATAATATAAATTATATCTAAATATATACAGTATATGTATGCAAATATTTCTTAAATATATACATGCATGTGTGTGTATTTATATATACAAAATAATTATACACAGTACACACACATATATTATGTAAACACAAACTTTTATTTTGGATGCGATTAATCGCGATTAATCTTTTGACAGCCCTAATATATATATATATATAATTATTAAATATGTATATATTAAATAAATCATCTTGATTTTTATGTATTTGTAAACTTAAAAAAAAAAGCCAGGTAGATCGTCAAAGTTTAATGCAAGAAATAAAAAAATCTGGTTGCTTCCAAAAGGTATGCTTTTACTCTAGTTTTTACAATTAATAAGAAGGAAGATTTATGTTGTTTGTTTATGTATTGATAATGTATGTGTACCAAAATAACCGTACATAGCTACAGCAATATTTTTCCTCCATATTGTTTTTACTAAAAATATAAACACTGAATTCCATACTGAGATTCATACTGAGACAGTTTCAATTAAACTTGCCAACTCTAGTACAGTTTTTACAACTGAAGGACAATCAGACATTAAAACATCTGTCTTCATATTCCCATACTCACTAGTCTAATTTTGGCTAATGACAGTCTTTAGGGAATTTAAGTCAAATTAAAAGTGCACTAAAATCATCACAAGTATTCAATATTTTGCTCTGCCCTAATTGTTAGTGAAAAAGTGTTGTAAATTTCTTCATCAGATGGGAAGTCTGTTGAGCGCATTAGACGTTCTTTTCTGAAACATATTTTGTCTGATCACTATTGACAAATTTCAGTGTTTTTGTGTTTGTGCCTCTGTAGTGGTTGAAGTGCTCTCTGAGTGCTGTCTGCTGTCCTACATGGCTCGAGTGGAGAACAGGCTGTCCTTCCTTTTTAGGCTGGTTAACATCATCAATGTGCAGACCCTCACACAGGCAAGACCACAGTGCAGATCTCCTCTCCCTGTTTGTCTCATTTGAGTCCTCCATGATAATTATTCCTCTGTGTTTTTCTGGCTTCTCTCCCAGGAGAACGTGAGTTGTCTTAACACCAGCCTGGTGATTCTGATGCTGGCCCGGAGGAGAGGCAAGCTCCCGTTTTACCTGAACGCCCTGCGGGAGAAGGAATACACAGAGAAATATCCCGGCTGCCTCCTCAACAACTTCCACAACTTGCTGCGCTTTTGGCAGCACCACTACCTCAACAAAGATAAAGACAGCACCTGCCTGGAGAATGTGAGTCTATATATGGTTTAGAGCTGCACAATATCTCAAAATCAAAACGATATCACGTTATGGCTTAGTGCCATTGTAAAACTGATTTCAGTAAATATGTTACTGATTTGAGAATGAAGCATTTCATTTACACGTGTTGTTCACGTGTGTGAATGAACATACAGTGCCTTCACTCTGAAACCGGCAGCGCATTTATTTATTTGTCGGCTACCTGTCAAAATAAAAGCTTTATGGTAATAGACATTATTCAGGTTAGACGCCATATTGAATTTAAGACTGTAACAAAGTTCAGTGATGGAAGGAAGGAGGCGAGAACTTGGCAAATGATAAAAGTAAACTTTGAACACAAAGTAAAACAACGAAACAAAAGTAAGCAGCAGCCGCCACACAGCCAACTTAGGCATTATAAAACAAACTACATAAATGTCTCAGGCCTGGTCCTCTCTCGACTTAAACTGGGTTAGAGTTAGCAGTCCCCTCTGGGACTCGAGACCTGTGTGCCGCACAGGTGTCTCTCATTAGCATTCTCTCCACAGGCCTCGCTCCGCTCCCATGGCTCTCAGCCCCGACCTGCTTCGCCACAAACACGGATGGCAACAAAGCTGTGAGGGATAGACTTAGTCTTTACAATGGCACACACTGTATAAAGGGTCTAGATCACGTAACTTTCACAACTTTTGTTTTATGGAGTTTGTGTCTACTGAAATGTTTTTCGGAAAGATGTTTCGTCAGCTAAACTATCGGTATGTTGTTAAACAATAGTACAAACTATTAAACATGCTGTAATTCTATCCCTCACAGCTTCGTTTTCATTCCTGTAAAAAAATGTATATTGTGCTACCCTTACTTAGGTCTGTAGTATGTGCCATACAAATATTTACGCCTTAATTTCTTAATTTTCAAATGGTATAGACTATACCATTTGAAAAATAAGGAATTAAGGTGTAAATATTTGTATTATAATTTTACAGTGAAATTATTTATTTTACAACTTTTTTTGTTATTTTACAGTACAATTGTATTAAAATATATTTCTTATTTTATTCAATATATTTTATAATAATCACAATAAAATTATGAGTATTTTATTATCATTGAGTTGGTCAATCACATTCAACAGTGTGAATGTGGCTTATGAAAACTAAAGAGGAAAGATTTTTTTCAAACTTTTTACTTTATAATTTGAGTTTGTTCTTGTTAAGAGTAAACCCAAGTATGAACACCTAAAAGTTTTCCCCAAATCATTCATCCCTTAAAGGATTTTGTGGGGGGGAAATTCATCAGGGTAAAAATATAATTCTTCAGCTCTTTTTTTCCCTTTGCAGATGCACTCCTTAACAAAATCACTCCAATTATTCTAGAATGATGAATTCTTTCAAAATAAAGCTATTCAAGTCATCTTGGCAATATATTTTGCAGTTAAACAAAATATCACAATCTCATTTTTTTCCCAATATCGTGCTGCCCTAATACAGTTTATATTTTACTGCATGGAATCCTTCCTTTAGGAGAATATTTAACCGTCAATGTTCTCTTCTCTTACAGAGTTCCTGTATTCCCTTCAGTTACTGGAAGGAGACGGTTTCAGTACTGCTCGGAGAGGACAGGACTTCTCCCTGTGCCATTATCAGCTACATAGATGAGCCTTACATGGAGCTAGAGCGGGACCTTCTAGAGGATTGACTCTTCTGGGTGGGCTCGGGGTGGGATTTGCACGTTCAGCTCCGATTGGGTTCAGAGAGCATATAGAACAGCCTCCCGTCTCATCCGACTGCATGCTACGGCTCAGAGAGCTGTCCATTCTCTACTTGGTGCCCATGTTCCACTTCATCTCCAGCTCCTGGGTGCAAAGGAACGTCCCGTGAAGGATCGCCCACCCTGTCATTCATTCACTGGGAACGCAGTACCTGGACCGCTCAAGCCAGAGCCGAAACTCTGACCTGAAACTCTCGTTGTGTTTTGGTGCCGTTCTTTCGGTGAAATCGCATGGGGCCTTTTATACAGAATTACACAAAGAAGAAAATATTTAGGCTAAATGTCCGACTTGGATCATAAATCTGTATCCTCGACTGGGGGTGGTCGATGATCTAGTGATCGAAGAACTGTACAGCCAGCCTTTAAGGAGATTTTCCTCTGTAATTTAGGATGAAAAAAGCAAAAGAGAAGTGTTGGATTGTTGAATGGTGGCTTGGATGTTAGTTTGCCAAGCTGTCAGAAGGTTATTCTAACATTTAAGAGGTGAACGGCACTCATGCTTAACTGCTTGATGTCAAAATCTTTGTACAGTGTAGATGAATGAGAACTGAAATTGAATTTGGACAAGTCTTATTTATTTTCTCACATTTCTCATGTAATTTTGCGCCCATGATGGGATCATAAATCTGTTTTCTTTTCATATTCTCCATTGCTTCTCTCCTTTAATTAGGTTTTATCAAGCACATATGAAATAAGAGATTTTCCGTTCTTGTATTTTTAATTTTTTGTATAAATGAGTTTTCAATAGGTGTATCATGCCTTTTGTTTTATTTTTTCACAATGAAACACTTCATATCTTGTGGGCACGGAAGGTGTTAAACTATGCAGGTTCACTCACTCCATGGTCGTAAATATCCAGCTAGCCTTGATCTCCATGCTGCCATCTGTCGTTTGTTCCGTAGCAAACCACTAAATCACCATCTTCTAACTTAACAGGCCTCAGCCGTTGACAATCTGTGTTGCGCTCAAACATGCGGCTCCGGCTTGGTGGCCGGGAACCTGCGAAGGTGCTGCTTCGTGCTGGATGTGGTAGCTGAACTAGACTAGAAGCGCTAAACTAGAAACTTCCAATCAACTACCTCGTTTCATTAGTGTTGTTTTCTAACCCACTCCTATAGTTTAAGCATGCTGTGGCTTTTATTCTGTTCCACTTAATTTCACTGTGTATGCAGAAGTTCCTGTGTATAAATGTGTTTCACAACAATTGCTTTGCTTTTACCTGTGGATGTTCGCACGTTCTCGTGTGTGTTTTTTTTCTTTTCTTTAAATCGCTTCCTTATACTGTCACGGTGCTTTGCATTGGCAAAACACAATTTCATACCATTCGTATAAATGGGGTTGAATGCAACAGAGTTTTTGGTCACTTCCTTTGACACCAGGAATGTGTAGTTGTTGTAATAGCAGTAGCGTGAATGTGCTTTTTCTGATTTGAATGATTGCTACATAAACACAAAGGATCTGAATGTCTCTTCTTTATCCACAGGCCTTGGTTCATGTCTCGCATGGGTTGGGTTTGGTTTTAAAGACCAACATTTTCTTGCGTAGCTCTGTCTGGATGAATTTAGTCATAAGTGATAACCATGTCAAGCCCAGTAAACTTAATGCTTTAAATAAACCTGAATTCATTATCCTGCCTCTGACAGTTCAAGTTAGATGAGCTTTACTTTTTTGTGCTTTTTATTATCAATGGTTGCAGTCATTTTGTGGGAATCTATAACAGTTTGAATCTGAATCATTTTGCCTCTATTTTGCCTATTTTTGTTTTAATATAACGGCACAGACTGTCTTTGAAATGAAAAATGAACTAAAACAACTTCAAATTGAAAAAATGTTTGTTATATTAACTATTATTGCCATTCAATCCTATTTCTTTTTCATATCCTCCTGGGACCCAAGAATAGACTTTTGTCCACTGTAGTGGACATTATATTTTAGTGAATTTCTCTGACATCATACATGTCACATGACACAACCTGGGTGTCCTGTAAAGAGCACATTCAGGACTTTTCAGAGATACCAAATGTTTGGAGGTTTCACCATGAAACCTTTCTCCTTGGTCTTTAAAAATGTCTGACATCAATTTAGTGATCAAATGTAGCATTCTTATGGAAATATGATAATATATTGTAATTATAATTTAAATTGGACTACTTTTCAAATTGTATTTCATAAAACAACATCTCAGGAAAATGTAATGGGGTTTCAAATAAAAAAAGACTTTCTGTTCCAGAACAGGGCGTTGATTTCAAACGTGTCCACTGTAGAGGACATCAGGACTTAAATCTTGTTTATCAGGCATTTTAGGAGACACAACAAGTGAATATGGAAATAAATTATACATCAATATTCCTATGAAATATTAGATATTATTATTAAAATGTTGCCAATTATTACTCCAATTATTACACTTCTTTTTTCATTAAATGAATGAAATACATTAGATACAGTGTAAAGATACATTGCATTGAATGGGAATATTCATTTGTGGCCATTTTACCCACATATTGCATAAAGTAAAATGGTGTATCAATTCATTCCGTTATTTCTTTCATAACATAGTTGAGAATAATCTTTATACACATTTTGGTTGAAAAAATCCTGAAACCCTAAAATTTATTGGTGATTGAAAAAAAAAAATCCCATTGTTTTTGCCTATACATATAATTTCATGTCATTTTATTTTTTAAACAACTTAGTCCTGGCGTCCACTACAGAGGACATAGCATAACGTATGAATAAAATATTATTTTTCAAAAATGTTTTTTTTTTACCATTTGTTTATTGTGCTTTAAACAGTGTGATGACATGGAAAAAAACTAAATTCAAAAAACTTTTTTTCTTCTGGGTCTCAGGAGGATATAGCAATAGTCCAAACAGAAAAATGTTTTGAAAACCAGTCTGAAAGGAAACCATTTTATATATTTGCGCTATTGCTTTAATCTATTTTCATTAACTCGGATTTTAAAGGTGTGCGTAGTCTACTTTATAAATTAGAATGAATACTTTTTAATTAGGAATACTTAATAATTAAATAAAGTTAAAATATTATTTTTTAAAACAACTTAGACGAAGACTGCAAGACGCCAGTCACACGCAGCGCTACTCGCTTTACCGCATACAATCGTGGAATAAATAAATGTGTTGCTGACTATAGTAGCGCATTTCTAGTGGTACCAGTTAACTTTACTGGAAATGTATTGCTTTTGTGTTCCACGACCACTGCCATTTTGACCAGAGCAACAGGAAAGACCGCGACTCGCGAGCACCTGTAAGTTATTGTAAACACATTTGTTTACATTGTGGTATAGTCATACACTTATCCTTTTTTTGCAAAATACCTTGAACATCCTGAACAGGGTTTTAGAGTGACTGTGTTTTATCTTTTTTCTTAGTTTAAAGTCAGAGTTGTCATGAAATTGCAGTATACATTGGTAAATGAGGACAACATGAAATACACATTTCTATGGTCTACATAAACATAAACACACTTCTTTGCTCATAGCTTCTGGCACACACAACTGTTGCAGTGGGCTGTATTCATGGTAGAGAGGGGCTTCCTCTTCACTCTGCAAGCTGAAATGGGTATAAAAGATGATTATTCTAAATGTATTCAGTACAGCCTTAATGGGGAAAAAAGTAGCCAATATGTTGAAATGCAATATTCAAGACTTGAGCTACATGCCTTAGTAGCCTTGCTACCCAAGTCTCTGGTGCGGGTGCGTAGTTTATTCACTTGAGACTCTGCAGTCTCGGCTCGTTCCTCAGCATCATCCAGCTCATGTTGGATCTTCTTGTACTTGGTCAAGTTGGTATTAGCTTGCTCCTCCTACAATACAATCAGCAGGAACCATCAGTGATGTTGTTATAAGTATACATGAGATGTGGCACATTAAGGTTTATTTGTAGACTCACCGCTTCCTCTGCTTGTCTCTTGTAGGTCTTGACTTTGGCCTGTAGCTTGTCTATGAGTTCCTGAAGGCGAGCCATGTTCTTCCTGTCCTCCTCAGTCTGTAGAAACAGCAGGTGGTGCCACAGGCTTTGTTCTTTCAGGCTCAGTGCAACTCAAGCTATTGTACTAACTAAATTTAATTTGTGAATCTGTCTCATGGAGTTTGTACCTGATAGGTGAGCTCCTTGATCCTTCGCTCATATTTGTGGACTCCCTTCTGGAATTCATTGCTTTTTTTCTGCTCAGATTCCAGTTCATTCTCCAGGTCTCTCGCCTTGAGGAAAGTTTGTTTTATATTTTTGATAAGGTGCAGGCCATCATCGATGTCATTCAGGTTTGAATTATTTTATAGATGGCAAAAGTCATCATGCATACCTTGCTTTCCAGTTTTTGAATTTGCTTCTTGCCTCCTTTTAGAGCGATCTGCTCAGCCTCATCCAGGCGCATCTGCAGATCTTTGATGGTCTGCTCCATGTTTTTCTTCATACGTTCCAGGTGAGCGCTGGTGTCCTGCTCTTTCTTCAGCTCTTCCGCCATCATGGCAGCCTGCTCATTGGAAGCTTCATATTAAATTTCCTGTTCAATACACAACAATTTTTACCAAAAAAAATCCTCTCTATGCAAACTCCTCACATCAGTGATGGCTTTTTTGGCTTTCTCTTCTGCATTTCGGCCCTCCTGCACAGCATCATCCATCTCATTAGACAACGTGGAGAGATCACTCTCCAACTTTTTCTTTTGATTGAGCAGTGATGTGTTCTGGGGAGGCAGAAAGAATTAAATGCCTTGGTATTATTTGTTGTGTCTGCTAGGAAGAGTTGCCTTCTGCAAACCTTGATGGTAAATCTGGCCATTACCTGGGCATGCAGTAGGTTGACTCTCTCTATGGTTTCCAGGAGCTCAAACTCTGCCAGTTTGCGAGCACGATCGTTCTGCTCCAGCTGGCTTCTCAGTTCTTCCACCTCAGCTGTCAGGAGGTTGTTCCTGCGTTCAGTAATGGCACCCTGTTCCTTTAGTTCTTCATTTTGGTGAATAGTCTCATCCAGCTCAATCTGAAGGTCCTTTTCATTTAAAAGATGAATTTTATGTTATTTAGGCTTCAGTAGGTGACTATTTGTTTAGATCATTTTGTATATATATCATGATATTAAAATAATCCCAAACTGTTTTTATTTCCCACATTAATGATGCAATAGTTGAAATATGTTTGTTTTAACAGAAGCGACATTTGGATTTACCTTAACCTGTGTCTGCAGGTTACGGACCATTTTTTGGGACTCAGTGGCCAAGCGATTTGCATGGTTCAGCTGAACCTCCATTTCATTCAGGTCACCCTCCATCTTCTTCTTTACCCTGATGGCTTCATTACGGGTTTTTGTTTCTGCATCCAGGGTGGCTTGCATGGACTCTATGGTACGCTGATGGTTACGCCTAGTAAAGGTGAGTAAATAAGTTAGGAAGCCTTGTGGTTTAAACAATAGTGGCCGTATAATGGAATGGAGTAAATGGAAAATAATGGTTCAATAATCAGTCTTCCTCACTAGTTCTCACCGAAGATTGTCAATTTCCTCGTCTTTCTCAGCTAGCTTCCTGTCAATGTCTGCTTTGATCAGGTTTAACTCCAGCTGTATACGCAGAGTCTTACTCTCCTCATGCTCCAGAGTGCCCTGATACAAAAATAAGGTAAGAGAATTTAAGAGAATGAGAGTCCAAGTACCTTCAAGTCCGTATTGTGTTGATATTATTCTATATAGGCCAGTTTTAAAAACCTCAGCTGCACCTGTCAAGTTATTAATTTTTTATTTTTATAGAAGTATTCCAGTTTTTACTTGAATCAAACTGTCTTTTCTCTTTAATGCATACATACACTATGTAACCTTATCTAAAAAAAAAAAAAGACCCACTAAACAATTTTTTTCTTTCTGTTCAAGTAAATGCTCAAGTAAACAAGTTCTTTCTTTCAGTAAATGCTTAGCAAACTGGAAATTTCCCACTACCTTTATTTAAAATGTCACAATAATAATCATTGCAAATATTTACATTGATGGCTTAATGTTTGTTATTCACAATTTTAAGCAAATACTTAAATATATTTTTGGCGTAACATAAAAATTGACTCTGGATTTCATTTCTGGTTCTCAGCTACAAAAAGTTCAGACACAAAAAAACAGTACTTCAGCTTCCTCCAGTGCTGCTTGAATTTCAGTCTTCTCCATGTCCAAGCCCTTCTTGATCTTCTCAAGCTCATGAATAGTCTTGCCACCCTGGCTTATTTGGTCATGCAGGTCAGAAATCTCTTCTGTTAGAAACATGATGGCATTGATAAAAACACATTTTGTGACTGCCAATGTATGTTAATTTGACGTCATAGTATTTTCTCCATTCATAACCCTTGAAGTAACATACCTTGTAGATTTTTATTCTCCCGTTTGATGCTCTCCAGATGGTCCAGAGCCTCTTCATAAGAGTTCTTGAGTTTAAACAGCTCGGTGCTCAGATTACGAGACTCTTTCTGTGAAGATTCCAGCTCAGACTGGCACTCCTCGTACTTCTGCCTCCATTCTGACAGAATCTTGTCAAATTGCTTCTGCTTCTTGTCCAGGGCAGCAGCGGCTGCATTAGAGCGCTCCAGATCTACTACAAGATCCTCAATCTCTGTCTGAAGCCGATGTTTGGTCTTTTCTAGAGAGGAGCACTTGGCGTTTGTTGCCTCGACTTGTTCCTCAGCCTCTTGGAGGCGGGTGGCCAACTTCTTCCTGTCAAGTTTAGGAATATAATGATTCAGATTTAGGTTGAATGAAGCCAGTCATTATTGTCCTTCTATTCCACACACTCACTTTGCTTCCTCAAGTTCCTCTGTCTTCTGAATGGCGTCTGTCTCATACTTGGTCCTCCATTGGGCGACCTCGGCATTAGCCTTGGACAGTGCACGCTGCAGCTCAGATTTGCCCTCTTGCTCTTCATCATACTGCTCCCTCAGCAGATCACAGTCATGCCTGGATGATTGCAAGGCATGAGCCAAGGAATTCTTTGACTGAAAGGAGCAGATGCCAAAGACAAGTAAAATTACAAATTTGTTCCACATTAAAGCCAAAACATGTTAAGCAGTGAGGGGGAAAATGGTATCTCTTACTTTGGCTTCTTCATCTAGCTGTTTCTTGAGCTCGTCTATGTTTTGGCTAAGGGAATTCTTGGTACGCTGCAGTTGAGACACCAGAACTTCACGCTCCTCCAGCTTTCTGTGCTGTTCGCCTGTATTATGTAAAAAATTATGTAGGTTCAGAGCTAGTAGGGATATTAAATGTCTCAAAATCAGTGCATAGATGTCTGAGTGGTTCTTGTTAAGGTTGAATTTGTTCAGTAGGTAGTTTTTTTAGTATACCGCTTTCAGCCTGAGCGCGGGCTCGCTGCGTGTTGGTGTCACTGAGCTGTCTTTGGAGCTCCTCCACTTTGGCTTTTGACTCATTCATCTGATCCTCATAGAGGCGACACATTTTCTCACTGGTAGCCTGCAATATTTTTATATGATGAAATAATATAATCAATTGTTTTCAATAAATTGTCTCTTACATATATGTATATGAATGAAAATATATGAAAAAATACATATATGTGTAAATAAATATATATATATAATATAAATATATGCACACACATGCCACATACATATTATTTATTATATGTTTCCTGTCAGATGAATATTCCTTTATTTATTCCTTTATTTGCGTATCTTTACCAACACGTTGTTTTATGGAAAACCACTCGGTAATGATACTGACACAAAACTTTCTTCATATTTTTATTGAAAATAATGATAACTTGCAGTTAAGTGAGTGAGTCATGTTTTACTCAGTTCAGTTCATTTTAACTGTAATCAATTAACCTTAAAGTTTTTTATTACCCTTAGTAAATTAAAATGACTGTTAAATATAAGGCATTTGAATATTTTAATTGGAATTGTTTTAAATTATTGTTTCTTTTGCATTATTTATTTTATATATATTCATATAATAAAATTTTACAATAAAGTTAAATTTGTTAACATTAGTTAAAGCATTAGGTATCATGAACTAAGAATGAACAACAGTTTTCACAGCATTTATTAATCTAGGTTCATGTTAATTCATAGATGTACTATTTTTTGTTAATTCATGTTTGTTAATAATAGATTCACTGATGTTAATTCATAGAGCTTGAATTGTAAAAATATTTGATATTTAAAAATTAACATTAAGCTACATTAATAAATGCTGTAAATTATTGTTCATTGTAAATAAATGATACCTAATACCCATTTAAACTTATTGTGTAAAATTACATTTATAAATAAAATAAAATAATAATAGTACATACAAAATCAGTGCATGTAAAATTCACCCAACGAAGACTATTTAAACCTGAGCTCGAACTGAAATCAGCCCTTGATTTTTCAGTGTTAAAGTCAATGCTAAATTAATGCTCGTTAAATTAGATCAGAATGTGATGCATCATATTTTCCACCTTGCTCTTTGCCAGCTGCTCTAAATTTGAGGTGAGGTCATCCGCCTCCATCTTGGCCTCACTCCTCTCCTTCTCCAACTTCTGTTTGACTCGCTGAAGGCTGTCAATTTGCTCACTCAGTTCAGCCACGCTGTCTGCATGCTTTTTGCGCAGTGCAGCAGTCATAGCCTCGTGGCGCAATATGGCCTCCTCAAGGTCACGGCGCAGCTTTAGAAAGTCTGCCTCCCGTTTTTTATTCATCTCAATTTGGGCTGACGTGGCACCTCCGGCTTCCTCGAGAAGCTCGCTGAGCTCTTCAAGCTCTTTGGATGCATCGCCTCGCTGTTTCTCCGTCTTCGCTCGGGTGGAACGCTCTGCTTCCAGTTCCTCTTCAAGCTCCTCAATACGAGCCTTGAGCACAATGAAAGAACGAATGAAAATATGTTCTGACTGAGACATCAATTTGAAGATTAAATTGTCTAGTTTGATTTACCTGCAATTCCTTGATCTTTTTTTGAAGCTGGATGATTAATGCTTGCTCATCTTCGATTTTCGAACTGATTTGGTTCATTTCAAAATCTTTCCTACAAAAAATCCCCACAAATTAAGAACAGAAATGGTTTTATTTTACAGCATCTTGTCATATGATAATCTTACTTCTTTAGCTTTTCCTCTAATTGCTGCTTGTCATTTTCGAGGTCCATGACAGACTCCATTGACAGCTTCAGATCACCCTCCAGCTTGCGTTTGGCCCGTTCCAGGTCCATTCGCAATTTCTTCTCTTGTTCCAAGGATCCCTCCAACTAAAACAAGGAATTATATTGTATTACTGATTCCTGACTCATTCTAGATCTGTTAACGGTCCCTCTAACATTTATCCAACATATGAACGTACATCATCTACTTGCTGCTCTAACTTGGCTTTGGCCTTAGTCAGAGTGTTGACTTTGTCTTCCTCCATCTGCAAGTCATCCAACGTCTGCTGGTGACTCTCCTGTAAGGCCTTCTTCTCTTTGGTAAGCTTCAGAATAGTTTCATCCAAAGCTGCCATCTCTTCTATCAGATTCTTCACCTATGAAGAGGTATTTTGATTAGTTTAACAGACTTCATGGTGAAGCGGTTCATTTTTCTTCAGAATGGCCTCACCTTGTTTTCAGTGGCATGCTTCTCCTTCTCCAGCTTGGCCAAGGTTATCTCCAGATCATCCATGTCCTTTTTCAGCTCAGCACACTCATCCTCTAGCTTGCGTTTTTTTGCAAGAACGGTAGCGTTCATCTCCTCTTCGTCTTCCAGGCGTTCAGTCATCTCCTTCACTCTGGCTTCAAGATGAAACTTGGTTTTGATGAGCAGGTCACAGCGATCCTCAGCATCTGCCAGGTTATCCTGCTCCTGTAGAGCGATTTAAAAAAGTTAATTCAAGCATTTTTACACCTGAATATGTACAATTAATTTTATTATTTTTGGACTATTTCACAATTTATTGGGTATCAGCATTAAAACTCTGTACAATTGTAGATCTTTCACATCATCTTCTTTCCCTAAAACCTAAATAGATCATGTTAAAATGATTGACTTGGAGAAGAAAGGTAATTTTATACTTCTATGGCCACTGTAGCTCATTTTGTGGTGTTTATGATCAAACAGTGTTTGCCACTCGAACTGCAAACTGATATTGTATGAGACTTACTGCCTGAAGTTGCAGGGAAAGGTCATTCTTCTCTTGGATCAGGCTGACCTGTTTCTCCTCCAACTCTTTGCGTTTGGACTCTGATTTCTCTAGTGCCTCCTTTAGCTTCAGGAACTCCTCTTTTATGGCGCGTTTCCACCGAGCGGTACAGTACGGTACGGTACGGGTCGGTACCCTTTTATTTGCGTTTCCACTGCCAAAAGTTGAGAATGGTACCAAAAAGCCGAACCGTACCGTACCACTTTTTGGGTACCCTTCCGTTGGGGTACCTAGCACAGTGGTACGGTACTAAAAGGTGGAGCTAGACTCACTGCAGGACGTTGATTGGTTGACAGAGAATCGTCACTTGCGCGTGCTACGACGAGGGGAATGACAACATAAGAAGCGCCATTTTTTAATATACAGTTTAATATAATACTACTGTTACTGTGTCACGAAATGTAATTTTAAGAGTTTTTCAGGCGAGAATGTAGTTGTTTAAAGCTCAAATCTGTGGTTTATTTATAAAGATTATTTGTTTTTCCCCGGTTGTGAGATCCATGCGATCAGCGGGCGCTCGGCGCTCATGTTTCCCGGCTGGATGAGCCTTTCCTCGGCTAAGTTCTTCTGACGTTCGCCGATGACTCCGACGGTAGTGGTTAAACATGAGATATAATAATTCGTCTTGTGCAGACCTAACGGGCGATCTTTGGTCTCGTGAATATATAATTCGTTCCCTGTCAATCGTTTTGGCTGAGGGCTAAGTTTAGTTTCATATTATAGGCTATTTGTATTTAACTTTACTGTTGTAATGTTAGATTAGAGCGCAGCATTTGGACATTTGACTGAATTGTTTGCTTTATTTCTTATTGTATAGCTTCTTGTACCTTTTACTTAAACTTTTATATTGGCTATTATTGATAAAACTGAAATTTTACAAAAAGAAATATGGTTTCTTGTCATTTTCTTATTACAAGATTAACACTGATGTTTATTGCAACATTTGTACAAATGCATATATTGCCTGTAATATGTGTAATTATTTGTATTATTTAAACGAAAAGAGGTAACGTTAGGGTTGTGTTTTAAATTTCGTTTTGTTATAACGTTAAATAGAATAACGTATAACGTGCAGTGAATAATCAATATGCGTTGTGCATGAACCACATTTGTGTCCCTATAATGTTTAATTTATTTAAATGAAAACGAAAAGAGGCAGAGTAGTGTTTTATAACATATTTCGTTTTATTGTTGCTTAAAATGTACATACAGAGTAACAGAGATAACCGGAGTAGCAGAGCGAGCTGAGTGACCTTTTAAGAACGCGCTGTACCATTTGCATGTAGGAGTCGCACATGGCAAGTACAAACTTTGCGTACTTAATATTGAGAAAAGCCTAATGTCGGCGCTTGTCTTCTTGTGACAAACATGTCGAGGAGCAAGAACAAGATCTGCTGTATATGTCATCCATTGTAGTTTACTATGTTCTTCTTCGCGCGAAAATGACGTCGATCGAAACACCACGCCCATCAAGTAAGGGTACTGTTGGCAGTGGAAACGCTAGCCAGATCATGGTTAACAGACCCGAACCGTACCGTACTGTACCGTACCGTACTGTACTGCTCAGTGGAAACGCGCCATTATAAGAGCGGCCAGCTCTTTTTCTGTGGCTGCGCTCCTCAGCAGGGGCTTGATTTTGAAGAAAAGTTTCATCCACGGCCAGTTCTTCACAGTGTTGAAGGCCCGAATATTCCACTGGATGATCATCAGAGCCTCCCTAATGACAAAAGGCAGGTATAATCAGGCATGTCAGTCTACTTGGTGGCCATCTTGGTGATACAAGTACAGCTCCTTTATAGTTAAATTGGGGGCAATTGAAAACTGTTGGAATTAAGTTTTACAATTTTGTTTCTTTAAATCAAATTATGCTAAAATACTCTATTTTTTAAGCTGGTCCAGTTACATCATGTCCTTCAGCCACCATTTTGAACTCGACTATTTTAGGTTTTACTGTCTCTAGTCCAATTCTTTTTTTTTGCATTTTTTTTTTTACAATACAATTAGTTTTTGTTTTACAGTTGCAGTTTTTGTCTCATTTATTGTAACAAGTATTTCTGCAGTCTTATCATTCATCTATATTTAAACTATAAATACACTGTATTAACTACATGAACAAACTATTGATACATCATGGGCAGTGTTATTTTAGTATTATTTATATACTTTTATTGTATTTATTAATATATTTTCACTTCTTTTTAATTGTCATTACATTTTAGTATGTATTTTATGTTAGTTTTTTTTAACTTCAGTTAGTTGCCAAGGCAACATTTCTAATTTTAAATATTTATATTTAATTTTATTTGAGCTTTATTTCAGTTGGTAATAGTTTTAGTTAACAATATCAACACTGATCATGAGAAGACTGTCACCCCCATATGACCCACTGGCTTATGTCCATGAATGCATGAAATGAGGCTCATTTTAGTTAGTCTATTACTGGGGCGACTTTCAGATGTCATGCACTTACTGTCACAGTTCTGCTGTTACTACTTTGGAGATGACGGCATAGAATTTGGTCTGATCAAATAGCTGCCGTGCATCTGTGCCCCAGGCCACCCAAAAGGTGAAGTGCCTAATATTTATTTAGAAACCGAGGCCTTCTGTTGGACCAGCGGCTTTAATCCTTTGCCAGTCTGCAGATATGCTTTCAATGTGGTCCTTTAGAGGCACAGGCGCCTTGGCAAAACAGATCTTTGAGAAGGGAGCTGGCCTGTATTTTTAGTGGGGAGTGGGGTGAGCAGCTGCCATGTGACCCACTGAGCCTATAAGCTTTAAGGACACTGTCTGCATTGTCTAATAAAGGGAAAGGGTGGAGGTCATGGATATGGACATGGAAAACCTTACATGTTTCACAGAGAGTGTCGGAGCGTATGAAGGGTCTCGGCCATACATGCACATGGACAAATGCATATCTGAAGACACACGCCTCACACACTCCATCCACATGGCCCCAAAATACCTCTCATATGTTAAGGGTTGAGAGGTATCATGTGACAACAGCTTGTTGCTATCTTTATTAGGAGTGAACCTGTTGGATATCAGTATAGTTTTGTGAATATTTGTGTAGGGCGGCATCATTTCAGAGTTAAAATATGGAGAATATAAGAGCATGGAAGCCATTTTCTCTATACTAGTGGATTGAAAGCAGGTAAGAGCTGTTAGCAGGGTAAAGCTGCGGTCACATTTACTTTGGTTCTGCGCATTTTCGAGGTCACGAACATCTGTATTAATCTGCACGATCAGGAATTTTGCCTTGCAGATGCTGCATCGGGTTCATAGTGGTCACCCGAATTCACAGCATTGTGACTTCTCTGTGAGCTGGGCTTCAAAAATCACTACACTCATTTTTGCCCGTGAAATTTTGCTAATGTGACTGCACTTTAAAGCTGAATATGTAACCTTCATATTTCACTTCATATTTTTTATTCAGAAAAATCTCTAAATCAATTTACAATGGCCCCAAAATATATTTTGCCACTTAAACCACACTTAACATCTTCAAACAAATGATGATAGAGCTTTTCTTAGTACTACTTTCTTTGCTTTTGTGAGCCATTTTAGCAATTATTTTTGACCTACTGGGGTCAAAGTGATGGATGTTCCACTAACTTTTGATAATCAGAAAATGTTCAATTAAATTGTCAAACTACTTTACAGAGACTTTTTTTTGGTGCAATATCTTTCTTTAAAATGTTATCTAATACAATGACTTTCATTCATTTTTAAGTGTGACTTAAATGTCCAAATATGTTCAGGGGCATCCATTTTAATGTTAGTAGCAATTTTGCATGGAATCGCGTATTACTTGCTCTCCATCATATTCTTCAGCTCCATCCTCATGATCTTGCCACGGCTGGCGGCCTGCAGCAGAGTGAGAACTTTAGCCAGACGCTCGTCCCTCATCTCCTCTAGGTGTCCCAGCAGACCGGCCTTAAAGAACACCTGTAATGCAGAGACACAGACTGTTGATTTAGACAATTTTGTCTTCTGTTCAGAGTAGCGCCTCTGATTGATGTCCCATTGCTTGAGGCTCAAAGCAACAAACACTCTTACTATCTGAAGTCTGACTTGCCTTAGTATGCCCAAATCTATATTGATTATGGTCAATTTCCAGTGAAGCCAGCAGTTTCTCTGCAGCCTTCCTGCTGTCCACAAACTTGTCATCAGGGATAGCGTGAGGATTCAGAATGCGATATCTTTGAAATGGAGGAATTTACACATCCTCATTGTTTATGCCATATGGATTATATAGTAATGTATAGTGCCTTTATGTATTTCTGAACACAAAGTGTGTAAACAGTAGCTCATCTTACCGTTGTTTGAATTCGGCATAAATAATTCTGTTAGGAAATCCCTTCCTGCAAATACGAATGCCCTCCAGCACTCCATTACAGCGCAACTGGTGCAGCACCAGGAAAGCGTCCATAATTCCTGCAAATAAGACGAAAATGTTTTAGTTAGATGTTTGTGCTGAGGTTTTGCAGCTTGGATACTTGTTCAGACCATTGTTTTAGTGTAACATAAAGCTGTGATTTTGATTGATGCTCAGAAATAGTGATTTTCATGAAAACCCTGTTGGTTTGGATGTGTTGAAGTGCTCAGTGCAGCACCTGGAGTTTTGGTCTCATTGGGGATGATGCAGCGCACAAAATGGGGCTGAGTGCTCCGCAAGTTTGTCATCAACTTGTTGAGATTCTCCTGTAGGTGAGAAGCAATCAAGGGACACACTCCTGTAAGTCATGTTGTACAGCAGTGTTTCTACATTTTACATGCTAAAAGCACATGCATTCAACAAATGCAAAGGTGTCGTTCTCCTCAAAACAACATTGTCAAGTGTGTTTCTAGACTTACCTTGAGTTGTTGATCTTTGTGGAAACAGACAGAACAGGAGCCAGCACAGACTTAAAGTGATGTTCATGTGTCATTTCTCTAAACATCACTGCAAGTCTTAACTGCCTCCCTCTTAGTACTGATGAGTTTAGATTTTTTGTTTTAATGACAATGAATAATTATTTCTGTTTAATATCAGTTTCTACCTAGCGCAAGAAGCAGAAAAGTCTTGTTATATTCCCACCTTGTGTAGCTGTGACACTGTCTGGAAGGAAGCAGCCTTTTTCCTCTTTTCTTTGCCCCCTGTTTTTGCGTCAGAGGCTAAAAGGAAAAAGTTTAATTTAGAATAAGTATTCTATGGTTTAGAAAAGAATTGTGGTATATTTCAGACAGAATGTGTGGTTTATTTACCTGAGTCAGAGCTAACATAATTATCATAGAGACAAGCCAGAAGCTTGTTGGCTGATTTCTGGAAACAGACTACCACTGTTTCATTCAGGGGGTCTTTGTTTTTGTCTAACCAACCAATAATATTGTATGGCACCTGAAATTCAGATAAAACTCTTTTTAAGTAATATTCAATATCTTTTTTCAGCAGGGTTACTTAAAAACAGCTTAAACCAGCCTAAACTGGTTCCGCATCCTAGCCTTGCTGATTAGCATTTTTTTAAAGAGCACTTTTCAGCTTGCCAGGCTGGAAGACCAGCTTAAACCTGCTAAAGCCAGCAAACTGACTGGTTTAAGTTGTTTTTCAGCAGAGAAAGTACCAAAAATAATCTAAAATACATAATATACTTTTAATATCAGGTGCTACCTAAGAGACCTTAAATTTAGTCTTGTTCAAGCTCTATTATTGGTACAAACTCACCACTCCTGCGTAGTGACCCAGCTCAAAATGTGCCTCATACTTTCTCTTCTTGTCAGGCCTTGGCTTTTGGAAATTGGCAGACTTGCCAAGGTGATTGTCAAACAGCTTAGCCTTGAAGCTGTTGTCGGAAGCTTTAGGGAACATGCACTCCTCTTCAAGGATGGACATAATTCCTAAGGGCTAACAAAGAGAAAAAAGCTCAAAAGGGTGTAATAATATTCTTGGTACATTCTGTAATAAAAATTATTTACTATTATATTCCTATCATATTTAAAAAAAAAAAAAAAAAAACCTTTTCAATGAGGTCAATGCAGGCTTGGAGGTCAAGCCCAAAGTCGATAAAGGTCCACTCAATGCCCTCCCTTTTGTACTCCTCTTGTTCCAGGATGAACATGTGGTGGTTGAAAAACTGTTGCAGTTTCTCATTGGTGAAGTTGATGCAGAGCTGCTCGAAGCTGTTGAGCTGTTGAGAGAATCCACATGACAGATGCACAAGTGTGAATGCCGGCGGAAATCTAGATAAGTGCGGTGTGGAATTTCGAGAGTCACTCACCTCAAAGATCTCAAAGCCGGCGATGTCCAGCACTCCGATAAAGAACTGCCGTGGCAGAGCGGTGTAGAGCGTCCTATTTATACGTCCCACCAACCACTTGAACATGCGATCATAAGTGGCTTTGGCCAGAGCTCCCAAGGCATAGTTAACCTGGTGGAGCCACACAATGTGTGTGGAGCACATAAGACCACAGCTGTCACTTACATGGATTGCAACAGTTGCCTGGATACCAGGCTGATTTCTCAGGCTTATTTATTCCTTGTATCTCAATAGATCAACAGTAAATGTCAGGGGTTTCGACATGCATTAATATTGACAGCAAATAATCATTATTATTCCCCCCAAATTAGTATTTTTTTCTTTCTGTAACTATAGACACACATCCATAGACAGGATTTTGGGAACACTTCTCACCTGTTCGACATTCTGTCCTTTAACCACATACTCGTTGCCCACCTTCACTCTAGGGTGCAGAAGACCCTTCATGAGGTCTGCTGAGCTAACACCCATCAGGTAGGAGGCCTTATCAGCACCTGGAAAGATAATTTCATTTAAGTTTTGGACCATATTTAAGGCATATTTTTAATAGACAAGTCAGGTTATGGATTTACACTCACTTTCAGTGCCATCGGTCTCTGCCTGCTCCTCCCGCTGCTTCTGTTTGAATTTCATGTTCCCGAAGTGCATGATGGCGCCTACTATTTTATAGCAGCCGTACTTTTCTTCTGGAGTAAAGCCAAGGATGTCCATGGCATGCTGGATGAAAAAGAGAATGATTTTGCAGGCTATTTTTATTTTTTTTATTTGGTCTTTGTAGGTGATCAAATACATTTTTCACAGCTTACATCAGTAGCCATAAGTTCCTGCCCATCATCCATGCTCTCCACCGTTGTCACTCCTTGGGAGCAAAAATGGTAGTCATAGGGATTTGAAGAGACCAGAAGCATGTCTGAAATCCACAAGGAAAGAATGAATGAAGGATTTTCTTGAATAATAGGTCAATAAAATACACAATTATAGCATTTATCATACCAAGAAGTTCAGGCTTCTTTTGTGACATGATCTGGTAGAAGATGTGGTAACTTCTCTCTCCAGGCTGCTGAAATATAACTCTGGATTTTTCTAGTAGATCTATACAAATAATTTGAAAAAATCACTGCACTGTCAGGTTTTACATTTTAGAATAACATGAACTAGAAGGGCATCATCATTCTTTGAACAATTTACTTACACAAGTCAATGTCAGCGGAAGCCAGTTTCCCTGTTGGTCCGAAATGGATCCTGATGAACTTACCCTAGAGCAAGAATTCGGAGCAGGAATGTAAATTAATTTGCACATTATGTATTATCTTATGACGCTTATGGTTGAACATCATGATAATATGCAGTCATTTTAATTTTACAGTATGGTAAAATCAGTCTTTTTGTGTATGTGAGAGGAGCAGACTTAGGAACTACAACATTGGTCTATATAGTGTCAGATACTCACAAAACGGGACGAGTTGTCGTTCCTCAGTGTCTTGGCATTTCCAAAAGCCTCCATTGCAGGATTAGCTTCAATGATCTGGTCCTCTAAAGTACCCTGGGAGAAGTAGTTTTATAATTGATTGCTCAATTTTTTCCTGTTTATGCAGTATTTCTCCATGGATGAAGATATACTCACCCCTGTTTTAGTTGCAGGGGCCTTAAAAAAAAAACAGCAACAAAAAAGATTTTTGTTTTGTTAAACATTACATATTTCTCAGCTTCTATTTTTATTATATTATTCTATTCTATATTAAATAAACTGATTGTTTAATATGAATGTGATAAAGTGCATGTAACATTTTTAAATGACCCATTTCTAAGTATTCAAGTTTTACTTAAAATGCTAATTCATAGACTATTATGGGTTAAGAATTAAAAAACGGGGTAAAATCT
This sequence comes from Leuciscus leuciscus, assembly GCF_965113295.1. Taxonomy (NCBI): domain Eukaryota; kingdom Metazoa; phylum Chordata; class Actinopteri; order Cypriniformes; family Leuciscidae; genus Leuciscus; species Leuciscus leuciscus. Next base: position 12,263,321 of record NC_138747.1, on the reverse strand, counting down.
TGTTAGCTCACATCAAATACAGCAAAGTATTTAACTATGATAATCAGAAGAAAAAAAATATTCCGTGAATAATGGATTTTGAAATGGAGTGTAAAAACTGTAATCTAGGAAACAAAGATGTTGGGCCAGCTTGAAATGTTAATCACAAGTTTGTTTCACAGAAAAACTTCAAGAACAAGGAGGAAAAATGCAGGAGATGATGTGCTGAGGATAAGCTATTGAAAACACAGTGTCAGGTTAACCCCACAAAAACATTTGGGGAAACTGGCAAAGACATATGCAAATGAAAGGGAGAGTCAAACCTCAGTCTAGATGTCCATTTACATTTATAGAAAAACAAGTTACAATACATAGAGCTAAAGTCACTGTAAAATTGTGCCAGACACCTAGATGAGGAACGACTTCAAAATGATAATGACAAACACTTGCCAGCATGAGAGGTAAAAAAAAAAAGAAAAAAAGCTGATTGAAAAAGAAGAGGGACATGATGTGAGGGAAACCGAGAGAGCGTTGTCTTACTCCTTTTTTAGTTGGCGCCTCACCCAGGGCCGCTACTATGGCAAAATACTGAATTACACGTTTCGTGTTTACCGTTTTGCCAGCACCAGATTCTCCGCTATGAGTATCAAGAAATGATTGAGTGACAAGACATTGAAAAAGAAAAAAAGCAAGAAAGATACCATAGCAAAGAACATTAGAAAAAACAGTGCAACAAAATGTTCTTAAAAAAAAAAATAAAAAAAAAATTGTTCTAAGAATAATCAAAAAAAATGTTTTACCAGACTGAAAATGTGTGTGTTAATGCAACAATACAGAATGTGTACAGATATGTCCAAACTTACGTGATTAGCATGGACTGATTATCCCGATCTGTGTAGGGAAACAATAACACAATTTTAGGTCATAAAGGGCTTTTCTCCATTGGATAAAGTATGATAGGAGAAAATGATCCCTCCTGTAAGCTATAGTAGAGGGCAGGGAAGAGACAAGCAATCCTTTAATTTAATACTTACTGCGCAACATGTCATTGTAGGCATTGTCAGCGATGGAATAGATGTGAGGTGGAGCCTCGGAGCGACGTTTGCCTTTGTAAGAAGCCACTACAAGGGACGTGTAGACGGGAAGCAATTTATATGGGTTCACGGTCACACAGAACAGTCCAGAGTACGTCTGCCATGAGAGGATTTGACAAGATTAATCTCAGGTACGGTATTTAGTCACAATAAATGACCAATTCTTTAGGCCAGGTTTTTTTTTTTTTTATCTAGGTGGATAGAGAGATGGAGCAGAGGGTTGAATTTTTTTTTTTGATGATGCTTACATTTGCAAAGCCAAAAAATAATCATTATATAAAGAAAAATATACTTTTACAATTCAATTTTATTTAACAAATTGTTTTTTGGTAAAAATGGCAATGGTACATTTAGCGAAATTTTGGCTTCATGCTTTGTTAAAGTTAAATTAATATTCTTTCTTTTTTTTAAATCCAAAATAGTCAATTGACTTGAAGTTGCCAAATAATAATTGCCAAATGACTTGAAGTTGGACCCCCTGGGGCTGAAGACCCCTAACTTAAAAATAAATATCCTCAGAATAAAAACAGAGGAAAAAGGTAACTTTATTTCTCATAATGTGACTTTTTATATACAGCCCGATCTCAGAAAATGTAACTATTTTAAAAGATGGCGATTTCGTATGAATTTGTACGATTTGATTAGTACGGAAATATTTTTTTAAGGAAAAGATAGCAAGAAGGTCCATCCCTAAAACGAACCATCAGTGAGGCGTATGCATATTGAGTGATAAAATTTGAATGAGATTGTACAAATTCGTATGAATTAGCCACCAATTCACCTTAATGTAAAATAGTTACAAACTTATAATTTACAATGTGACTTTATTTTTTATGCTAACTTCACTATTAACTTTTTTTCCATTTATACAGACTTCCATATTCTAGTTTTCCCATGTGCACAATCTGTTTAAATGCACTTCAGGAAACCGTAAACTGAGAAAACCCTAAGTTGACTTTATGAGATACTTTGAATATGGCAGTTATAAAGGACATGCCTGTAGGGAATTCACTTGTATTTGTCCCTTGGCAAAGGCAAGTGTTAAATTCATTACTGTGACTGTAAAGTTCTATGAATAGTGCCGCCCCTCTATGTTTAATGCCCCGGTCAGGTTATTTGTGGCATCAAAGATTAGTGAGAAAGGGCAGATCTTTTCTTTGCTTTGAGCTGTGATGTGATGGTACCAACATAGATCATCCAACTGCTGTAGCGCCTCCGCAGATTACAGAGCACCGAAGCTTCATTCAGGTGTGTGAGCATGGCCATGTCCTCTATCATGTCAAACTTCGGTGGGTTCATCTGTTGAATGTCATCATCCTTGACAGTTAAGCACTACAGGATTCAGAGGGAATAAATACAGAGTAAGTAAAGGGTCAGAACATGGTTGAAGATAACATGGGACAGGAAAAACAACTTATTTATTATGCCTATTCCTTATTACATGGCTCTCTGAACATTTTAATTGTGATTGGCCAATCGCACATTGAGCTGTCAAATATTTTTATATTTTTAAATGACCGCTAAACTAGATCAAAGTTCCTCATGTCAACATACCGGTGCTACTTTCATGTCTCTCGTATCACTCCGCTGACTTTAACGCACTTTGAAATAGTTAATGTCGCCATCTGGCGACTCAAAACGGGTTACTAACCTACTACAGCTTATACAAATGGTCTCAGAAAATACTCTAAACATTATTATTGTTTAAATAGCCTATGCTAAATATAAAACCTTTGATAAATGACGAGGCTTAGAAGAAAACCAAAACATTGATCGGAAGACCGTCGAACAGGTAATGCAAAGTGCTGGATGATGACTTGAAATAGAGGACAAGTTACATTGATAAACATGGTTGTTAACTAGTTAATTGTTTAAAAATTGCTAACTTGAATGGCAGGTTAAGATAATAATACAAATGATAATATGGCCCTATAATTAAATATCTTACGCAATGTTGGCCTTTTACATTGTAAAGGGTTGGGTATAGTCTATTTTCCTTAGGCTAATTGTAAAATAATTTAAACTCAAAACAATATTTCATGTCTATATAGGCTATTTATGTTTAAGTCATTATCGCACAATAAAACATTAGCCTACAATTTAATTTCATTAATAGTTGCATTGATTCTACACCACTTAAGTCAAAGCCCTAATGCAGCTAAAGTTAATTTGTTTTGGCATATCTGCAAATCATTAAATTCAGATGTCCTCATTTGATCGTTTTTGCATGATAAATCGAATTCCATTAAAGAGTCTTACCTTTCCATCCTTCGTCTCAACGATGACTTTGTCACCATCAATCTCCCTGATTTCCACCTCAATGTACGCGTCCTTTTCATCTGGTATCCAAGCGCGTTTCTTTCCTGCGCACAAGGAAGTCTGTCAATATCCATGCGTCGAGAAAGTTTATCGTTGGTTTGTTTGCTATGAATCCAGTATTCAATGCCAAATTTATTTCAATATGCCCTTTTCAACAGTAACAGTTTAAGATCCTAACATGCAATTACGAACACCTAAAAGCAGCCGCGTAAACCAGATGCCAAGTATTTCAAAGAGAATTGAAGTGTTCGTATCCGCTGTAAAACAATAGTTGAAGTCACTTGAAAATGTATTTCAAGTACCATCAAACGCCACAGTTTGCGCTGCCAGCAGCTCCAGGTTGGATTTGCGCAGAAACGGTGCAGCTTCTCCAAACTCCTTCATATCCAACAGTCTCGACATGATGATAAATCCACCGCTCCTTTACTCGCTAAAGAAAAAATTATTCCAGATACCTTAAAAGAAGACAAATATTTTTGGTTACACTTTGAATTCAATAATTAGCCTAAGTAAAATGAAAACAAAAAAAGTCAAATAGTAGCCTACAAACTTTAACATAGAGGGAATAATCACAAACAATTACAGTTTAAATTAAATATATGTTCCAGGAGGTGTATTATGTAATAAAACTAAGCATTGCATTACTGACACAAAATAAAAGTTTAAGTTTTAAGAGTCTGATTTGATAGCATTTTATGATTCCTGTATTGTAGTATAAACAAATGATCAATTAAATGAAATGATTCAAAGTGTCCAGTCATAATTTGCTAACTGACCTTAACACGGACTGAACGGGTGGAGTGGCCAAACTCCTTTTATCATCTCCTCCAAGGTCATGGTCACAGAAATTATCATGTGTCACCTCCTCCACCGCCTATTGGTGCTCTACTGTGTGCCCAAACTGACACAAAAGGGCAAGCCGCATTTTTATCTTTACCCAAACCCAAGCTTAGTTATTTCTATGGCAGCATTATAATGCAGACTAAGTGAGTGGAGGGCTCTGATTAGAAACTAATCAATACGTTTATTTTATTTGTATTATTTTTTTTTTTTTACATTTTCATTTTTGATAATTATGTAGTTACAGAAGTTAAATTAAATTATATTTTTTCAGCTTTTTGACAGTAAAAACAGCAATCATTAGACTACAGCAATAAAAGCAATTAATATTTAATGACAAAAAATTATATTCGTTTTTTGAGATATGCTGTTTTTAATTTCATGTTTTTAGCTGTTATGTGTTGCATGTTTCTAACTTCAAAATGATTGCCTGTTATGTAAAATTTTATAAGTAACTAGTTAGTTTATTTTCCTGTGAACACCATCATTTCTATCTGTGACTATCGTCAAACAATATCAATCAAGCCATTATCAGATTGAAATAGATGCATGTTTAGTGCTAATTGAGACAGTATCAGCTTTGTAACTGCTTTCACCATAACACATGTGCACAAATATGCATCATCTTAACACTTATGTTTTTAATAAATGCAATAATAATTAACATATTTCACGGTTAATAATTTCATAATTTTCACTGTTAATAACTTTTCTTCGAGTTATATTTTGTTTTCAACACCAACAATCATCTGAGCGGCTGTGGTCACTGCAAAATTCCCCCGGCCCCTGCTTGGATAAAGGTTACAGAGATCCACTCAGCGGCAACAAGCAACACCCTTACCATTGGCTCTTTAACATCTCTTTAATAACTCGTCAACAATTCTCTCCTCAACATACAGGACAAGTATTAGGTGAACATAATGGCCATGTGTTCGGTCTTCTCCCTTACTCTAATTGCTTGTTTGCGGAATCCTTTGTTGTAAACGCCAGCGGAGAGAGGCATTGTGTGTGTGTGTGGCCACAGTAAATGCAACTCTAGACGAAATTACTAAAGGGTCCCTTGAGCTTGACATGATATGGGACGCTAAAAATACATGCTAATATAAGCCAAGATGCACTGCTCTTAATGATAATAGCAACATAATTGAGATGGATTTTCTTTCCATGATGGAAATGAGCACAATTTTCTGATTGAGTTGAAGGAAAATCAGTACAATAACTCTAAATCTGTCATAAATGTAGCATTAAGGCTTGGGGAAAACACACCAGGCAAATTTTTTTATATATTTTCTTAAAGGGATAGTTCACCCAAAAATGAAAATTCTGTCATCATTTACTCACCCAAACCTGTATGAGTTTCTTTCTTCAGTTGAACACAAAAGAAGATATTTTGAAGAATGTTGGTAACCAGACAGTTGACGGCACCCATTGACTTCCATAGTAGAAAAAAAATGCTATGGAAGTTCCTACCGTCAACTGTTTGATTACCAACATTCTTCATAATATCTTCTTTTGGGTTCAACAGAAGAAAGAAACTCATTTGGAACAACATGAGGGGGAGTAAATGATGACAACATGTACATTTTGGGGTGAACTGTCCCTTTAAGATAGCAGTTACATGTGGCTTCAGACCTTCTCAATAATTCACACATCCAGGCCACTTCACTGCTGACTCACATTTTTGATGTACGAAACGGCAGGTGTGGCGCAGAACTTTCCAGACAAAGTGCTAAAATAACAGGCCTAAATTCAGCTTATAATGCAGGCAGCCAGTGCTAGTTTTCCACTATGGTGTCAGTGCAGTAATTGAGCGTGCTGGAGAGGAGCGCCTCTTTTTACACACCGGCCCCTGTGGATCTGACCTTGAGATCAGTGTCCTTGTATGTGGAAAAGGGGTAAAGAGTGTGGACCAAAGGGGAGGGGGCTCATAGTGTCCCGATATAGACAAGAATACTCCATCCCTGCGTCATGCCAAAGGCTGACATTCCTGACAAAGAGCAATAGACAAGGGCTATTGTTAAAGACTGCTTATTGTTTAAGAAAGAAATCACTCAACAAAGTTACAAATTTACAGGACGCAGACAGCATTATGAACATAATGAATAGCATTATGATCTATGAAATGTTGAAACCTGTTTCTGCTGTAGTTATCAATCTTATGGCAGTTTAGTGGAATAACTACAAATGATTGTTGTTGTTGGGACTTCAGCTATCTTTTGGCTAAGCAAGGAGTGTTACATTGATGACTGAAACTTTCTTGCGCTTCATTTAGATATAGCAGGCCAGTTGAGGGCTATTCTGGGACGCTTCATAAGTGTGGCAGCTGCGTTATGTACAGCCTCACTTGCTAGTCTGTGCATAAAAACGTTGACAGACAGATAAAACGTGAGAGATAATGAAATCAGAGGATGCCTGTAACATTTCAGATCCTTCTATGTACACGCAACATTTAGGAAGATTAAAATAACTGTTAAATAGCCCCAGTAATTCAATAACACAAGCTCAGAAACATTTTAAATGAGCCAGACTTTTGTGCATGCATATTTATCTGCATGTTTATCGGTTGTTGCGAAACAGTGGAGTTAAGTCACATCATCCCCATTGAAACAGGGATTCCTGGAATCAAAGTTGCAATTGCAGTTGGGTCACAGTTGTTTTAGATCATCGTGCACCAAATGCCAGCAGGCTTAGACACTGAAGTGGAGGGAGGCTGAGATTTACAGGCACACACACACTTTTAAGGGGGTAGACCACCACACATACATACCTAATTTGTCACGTAAGACCTGATAATTCAAATAAACGCCCAGCCCAGCAAGTGGTAATAGGAAAAATAGTAACGCATGTCAGTGTTTCAAATAAAATAGTGCCTAGATGAGAATGCACTGGTGCCAGTTAGCAGCAGCCACTCCATTCAGTTTGGACGTCGGCTAATCGCTGTGATTGTCCACAAAACCTTTCGGCAACTGTGCTGTCTCTGTTGCAAGTCGTCAATCCATATGAGGGGGGACGGAAAAGCATATTGAGGAGACATGAGTTAATACCTCAGCTCTTCATTAATCTCATCCAATACCGTGAGCAGAGCCTAACACAAACACACAAACAGGCAATGAGTCAATTAGTCTTTAAGCAAGTGGTGGATAAAAAGACCACTGTGGCTTTGTTTAGACAATAGTCTGTCTTTCACTGGTTTAAGTCATGGCCTTTGGCCCTAGCTGGGGATACCAGCATCTTTAGCTGTTTTTCTATTTATGTCCTGTCATGACATGCCTTTGTTCGGCTATCTCACCGCCACGTGGCTTTATCTAAACCAATGCAGACAAGCGGTCGCACTTTGGGATATCGCAGAAAATCCCTGCCTGGTTTCAGTAATGCATTAAGCATCCCTAGACTGATGTGGTGATGATCATCAACATAACTGTTGTAGGAAGATTCACTGGTGCTTTTTGTCCTCCTTGATGAGGTTTTCATTTTACACAGTTGAAATTATGGAGGCTTTTAAAGGGATAGTATTGTAAATCGTTTTAGGAGGCAGCAACAATTGTTGTTTTGTTTTTATTTCATTTAAATGATCTACACCAGAGGTTTATTTTTTTTCCTGATGCCAAGGGCCCCCTAAGATGATAATCCCCTTGAAAAGGACCTTCTCCTTCAATAGAAATGCTAATTAAAAAAGCTATAAGCGATGAAAGCTGTTTTCATACTGTGTGAAAAAAAAGAAGACTTTTATAATACTTTTATAATACTATTATTATGTTACTGTACTAAAACCAGTGTTATTTTTATATTATGTATATACTAGTAGGTTTTATTCATATTTTTAATTTTATTTAATGTTTTCAGATTTCATTATAATTTTAGTAAATTTTTTGTTAAGTTATTATGTGCTTTTGTCATTTTTATTAGTTTTTCAAATTATTTAATATATTTTTTATATACTATTTGGTATTATTATTTTAAAAAATTATTAATATAATTTTTTTAACGTTTTTAGTTATTTTTTTGTTTTATTCCAGTTAGTAATTTTATTGTTTAAACTTGTTTCAGTTATTTTATTTCTAAAGTTGTTTCTAAATAATTTTTTTATATACTATTTAATTTTATTTCAGCTTCATTTCAGTTAACAAAACTGTTTTAATAGTTAATAATAACCCTGACTTAAACAAGCTAATTATTAAAATATCTGAAAAATATAGATTTTGTATTATTATTATCATTAAGTGTATCTTTTTACCCAGTGATCCTTTTTCACAATAGATATTTTTCCAGAGCAGTCTTACGTTTAACTTTGATAGCCAGAAAATACACAGACTTGGATTATCTAACAAGTTTTATTTAAGCTGCTTATAGTAACTAAATAATATAAAGGCTCGGCATAAAGTAAAAGCACCCTCATCGTCTTGTTAAGAAATTTAAAACCTGATTCATTTGTCTAACCAGTTGTTGCTCTGATAACTTGCTAATATGGAGACCTTGCTAATTGGCATGTCTTGCTGAGTGGCTTCTTACAGGCTACCTGAAGACAGCATGCACATCACGTGAGTGAGGTATAAACACATTTTACATTGTCCACCTCATGAGTTTTACCATGGTTCCTCTGAACCTTACGAGGGCAGTGATTCACATGCCAGAGGCCACAGTTAATCTGTAAGGTGGTGTGGAATGCAGGGGGGTTTGTCCACTACTGAAGTCAGTTTACTCTGCCTCTGCTCCCTGCGCCTCTGAAACGTCCCGGGAGACTGTGGCACCTGTCTCATGGAGCAACTGCTTAAACGCAGACACAGCCTGCCCATGACACAGATGGCTTTCAGCATGCCTTTCTCGAAGACTAAAGAGCAGCATCTGAACTGTGAAGCATGTGTTTTATTTTTCTATCATTCTCTATCTTTATTTGAACATTTGATCTTTAGTTTTAAACACAAAACTCCTAACAAGCATATCGTCATTGTCGGGCCGAAACCTTATATCTCCTTTTTTTTTTTTATAAATCTATTGGTTTTACTATTGGTCACCCATTTTTATTTTTTATTTTTTTTATATTTAACCAATGAAAAGTATTAAAAAGAGCTTGTGACCAAACCTCGTAACTCCATTGGATCCTCAAACCGTCTGTAAAACCTCATAACTCCTCCCCGCCTCTATTGTGAATGAAGTGCCGCACACAGTTTGGACCGTCTCTGCTTGTTTGCAATGCAAGGGTAAATAAACAACTGATGTTTGAGTAAGTAGTGTTTTCCTTACTCAAGAAACACTGTAAAGGCTAATGTTTTATGCATTTGAGGAGCGAAGAAGAGTGTATTATTACACAGTGTCTACACAAGACGCAAGCGGCGAGACGCGACAAAAGCAAATAGAACCCATTATAATCAGTGGTGCTGCCGACACGACAAATCCCAGACTGTAAACTGATGCCCTGTTTTATTTCTGACGTACTCCAAGCACTATATTGTGCTACTGACATGAAGAACAAATAGATTTGAACAGTCGCTTTGTCGTGTCTGGTGTAGAAACGGTGTAGCATTTGTTGTCAAGTCATAGCTAGTGCTCTCTCATATAGCCTGTGCGTAGCACTTCATCTTCAACAAAATTTGGGAGGGACTCGATTTTGTCCATCGGAAATTGATTGGATGCTGTGGTTTGCTATTGCTGTGATGTCATATGAGTGTCACGTGACCAGTAAACGGGTCATCAGAGAAGAGAGTAGATGTCGTGGCAAGGGGCACGGGAAGTTATTTTGATTAAAGATTACAATGGCATATGAATACAAAAAATTATGTGTATGGATCATCTCAAATTATTTATAATAAATACGGCAATATTTCATAAAATAGTGTTCATTTTGATTTCACTGTGACTTTAAACAGGCAATAGAACCCCAGTCAAAACATTTAGACATTTCCATCAATAGAGGGCACTGCATTGATTAAACTGTCTTGTTTGAATGAGTCCTAGAAAGCATGCATGGCCACATTAGCATAAAACTTCCTGAGTACAGTAAAATGTCTAGTTCATGATTCTATATGTGTGAATGGTGTTTATGCAAATAGATATGCACTTCAGGTCATTATAAATCTAAATCATTATAAAACTGCATACAGTCACATTTGGCAATGTCTAGGATAGGCCTTTCATACTGTGTTGTGTAATCATTTTTGTTATGTTTAGTTAGCAAAATAAAAAAGAACAAGGAAGTGGGTCCAAAGACATTTATAAAGTTACAAAAGATTTTTATTTTAAATCTTATGAACGGTTTATTGAATCCTGAAAAAAATGTATCATGGTTTCCATAAAAATATCAAGTCACACAACTGATCTTATAAAGTTTCCTGAGCAGCAAATGAGCATATTAGAAAGATTTCTGAAAGATCATGTGACACTGAAAACTTGAGTAATGAAAGTTCAGCTTTGCTATCAGAAGAATAAACTACATTTCAAAATATATTAAAACAGAAAACAGTTATTTTATATTACAATAATATTTCACAATATTATAGTTTTACTCAATTCTTGATCAAATAAGTGCAGGCGTGGTAATCATAACAGACTTTTTTTTTTAATAACAATAAACAATCGTACTGCCCCTTACTGTGTATCCATCATCTTACATTTGAGTACAATATAATAAAAACATTTAAATGGCTTTTTCTGTACGTTAATACAAAAACCTGAAAGTTCAAACTGCATTTTTAAATAGAATTTGCCCTCAGTTAATAGCCTATGCCTAAAAAGATATTTATAAATACCAAAATACATTTAATGATATTTATGCATTTACAGTCATTTTTGTGCCTTCATGTGAGAATTTGCACCTGTAAATGAATACATCATGGAAGATGTTTGCAGCACAACATAACCCTGGAAATCTGGTAGTTCAGTTGCTTTAGCACTATGTCTAATATACAGCTTGGCAGGAAATTATGGCAATACTACTTTGACACGTGTAATGGCATCCCTCAGGGGCTTGATATCCATCTACAGTGAGAGAAAGGGTGTCAGTTGTGTCACTTGCACTTCTAACATTGTGGGGTGTTGGTGTGAACCCCAAAGCATCTTGAGAAGTGCTGTTTATTGGCAGAGACTCAGGCATTTGAGCAGTGTCACTAGACCCTTCTAGTGAATTAGGTGTTCATTTTGCACTTAATGATATTAAACTGACAATTGGGAGCATACTTGAGAAGCTGTGCACATATGACATCCAGTTGTAGTTACAACCCATTGTTATAGAATATAATGTTGCTGCGGAGTAACATTTTTATGTAGCTTGTACTTTTCGATAACTTCTGCACATTCAGGGCACTGATTTTCAAGACAAAACAGGTCCTACGATTTGACCTGCCTTTTTCTCTACTTTAAAATGAATCACGATCACTAGAATGTTCCTAACACAAATGCAGAATAACTTTAACTATGTATATTAGCCTACTTATATTTTCTGTGTGCCATCCCAATCATTGAAATAAAATAAAACATTTGGGTAAAATTGGGATTTTATATAATTCACTTCAAACATAGCTAGCAACTTATTTTGTTGTCAGATTTTCTGTTGTGACAATTTATGAAAAAATTGCTTTTGCAAATAAAATAAAATAAAAAATGCATCCTTGTTGTCTTCATATATTTGTCAAATTTCAGAATTATTATAAGTAATAAAATAAAAAGATAATTGTGAGAAAACGGGTTATACAGGAGGCTGGACCATTATAATCATGAATAGACTAACTCCTAACATGTTAATCAGAGTAGTCCAAAATAATGTCTTTGTAAATATACGTAGGCCTACAGTATTTCAGCGCTATATATCTTGGTTTTGTCCCAGTACTGAAGTGAGCTGCTTTTGGCGCCATCTACTGGTATTGTCTAGTTACTGGTGTGGATAGATAGCGATTGTGCAGGTGTGGCTAGCGGGAGTTTGATGCGATAGATTAAGTGTTTGGATATTTTGCTCTTTACATTAGACTTAAGACTACTGATGAAATACAGAACAGTGCCCAGTCAAGTCTTCTAAAATACATTCTGTTCAGTCGAACAGTGATGGAACACAGTCTTCATGACTAATGAAAACTCTTACTACTAACCTAGGACTCTCCAGGTCTGATTATGTAATTACTGCACTGTTAATTAAAGTCACTTGAATGGAAATACCCTTGCTAAATTACGATAAAAAAATTAGCTGTGAGATCTTTATCATTTTAATTAGCACTGTTTGTAGGGATGCTATATTGTAGTCGGCCACTAGATGGCCCCATGTGCCACTTTAACCGTAAAGGTAACTGAAGAGAGTAAATCATTGAAATTTACCATAATTTTACAAAGCTTTCATACACACTTTTTTTCTGTATTTGTAAGTTTGCAATTGTATTATAGATCCTCTTTTAGCAGTGTATTATAGATCCTCTTTTAGCAGTGACACCAAATTATGATACCAAAAGTAGTTTTAAGTAACTTTTCTGAGTGTTTGCCATAGACTGTACAAAAAGTGTTTGCATGTTGGAAACTGAATTTACAGGCCTACAGTGTCTCTCCGTAATGTCTGTGTTTCTCTGCCTCATATGGAATTTGTTCTTGAACATTCCCCACTTCACATCCAGGCATGATGGCTAAGTGTGTTTATACATAACCATTTGGCTTCCAAATCTAATAAAACGTCTATATTTAGATCTTCACAGCAATGTTCTCTCTGTTTTCATTCCGTTCTCCCACTAATTCTAAATATCTTGATTTCATGTCATGTTCGCTCACGGATATGAACTATGACGGGAAAGAAAAAGCCCAGAAAAAGCTCCTAACAACATTAGCTCGGACAAGAACGGTGCCTTGTTCGATATTTCATTATCACGTGAATATCTGCATCCACTGTTTTTCTTTTCAGGCATTCTTTCTCTGGATGTCATATGGACAGGAAAGGGTTATCTGACAGGAAGTGGAAGTCCTCCTGCCGCCCCATCCTGTAGCTGAAGGCCTGTGAGCCAGGAACCCCTGCTCCCCCCCTCCCGTCCCTCCGCAGGGCATGGCTGCCCGCTTGTGTTTTGGTAATCTTCATCCACCCTGACCTGCTGGCCTGCTCCTGGCGCCAGCAGTCTCAGAGCCCCCCCACACCCCCCGATCCCCCTGGCTAATTCAGTCCAGCTGTTGCAAGGTGCCTCGGCCACCCCCACCCGTCACTGCACTTGCCATATCCTTCACTAACACTAATATGCTGCCTTTGCGGAAAAGACAGAGCGCTTTTTATGCTCTTGTGAGAGCAGGTATAAGAAGAACCTTGTAACCGTTATTTAGTAAGTAAAAGAAATCCGTTCAGGCTGTCTGAAGAGTTTCAGTGCCACTTGACCAAAGTTTAGATGAACGTACCAGACAAATCAGTGCAAGCTTTAAAACATAATAAAACACATTTAATTTTTTTTAATTTTTTTTATAGATTTTTCCTGTCTTGCAGTAAAAAGTATATGAATCCTTAAAACAAGGAAATCCTTTTATATTATATTATACATTTAATATATTTTGTACATATTTATTTATTTATTTATTTATTATTTGTTTTTTTCTAACCCCACTATTATATTATATTATTCATATAATTTTTTCTTCTTCTTGTTTTAACCATAAAATCCCCAAGACAAACCTTTCCCTACCAATATAACACATTAAAAAAAAAACATTTTTATTTGAATTAATCATTTTTGCCATGTCCTCCAGAAAAAGTCTAAGAATTCTTAAAACAAGACAATGAAATATTTATGTTTTGTATTCATAATTTTTTTATTATTAGTTTTCTTTGATCCAGGACAAATCTGAGCATGCATTTTCCTTTTCCAAAATAACATATTTGTTTAGTTTGCTTGTTGATCTCTTTGTTACAAATATAAGAACATATAATTTCCAAAAGATTTGTTTCATTTCCCGCTGAAACGTATCAACAGCCGCTCTCGCATTAGCATGAATGTGAACAGACCCTCAGTTGACTTGCCGTGTCCATATTGAAATCACATGCAGACCATGAGTTTTCTGAATGAGGAGATGATAGAGAGGGCTCTGTTTCCTCTACTGTGGATGAGTGCAGAGGAATGCAGTGCTTTAAGATACCTCTATCTCTGCTGCTTCGCAAGACTGTGGGAATGCACTTGCTCGGTTTTGTGCGTGTTTATATGGGAGACATATAATTGTGTGCTTTGTTTAGATGTTTGTTTCAAAAATTGCCTGTGTTTTAGTGGCCGGTGCCACCTTGCTTGTTTTTGCCAAAATGTCCTAAATGGGAATAGTCTATAGAGACATGCAGCTTTTGATGTACCTACCACACCCAGAGAGAGAGAAAGGGAAAGAGAGACAGTAGGTGAACTCATGTGTAATGTTGGCTCAAATGGAGGTCAGGTTGCTGTGGGATTTCCTCCCTCAACCCTCTGATGTTCTCTTGTTCTCCTCATCCCTCTTTTCTGCGTTTCCTCTCTCTGACTCTGTTGAGATTTACAACACTAGTTCTCATTGTGCACATAAAAACTTAAAACTTTTTATTTTTTTTTCTTTATTTTTTTTAAGAGTAAGTGTACCTACACAATTGAGTTAAAAACAAATTGGGGACTATTTTAAAGTTGCGTTACACAAAAGTTCACTTAGGTGTCAACCAACTCTTTAATGCATGCATTTAATGCATCTTTCTAAGCAAACACCAGTGTTTGTTTTGTAAAGGGCCATTTAGAGGGGGGATTCAAGCTCTCTGCTCCATGCACATAGACTCAAACCACTTAACAAACCGACCATATCACAGAGACAATGAAAATCCCCTTCCTGCTTCGTAAAAGTGAGAATCCTTTTCACAGCTGATGGCCGACAGGTGATTGCACAAGGACGATGACAGTGTTTGAACTGCAGACAGGTGTTTGTGCCATTTGCCCACTTCAGACTTATCACTGGGGTGTTAAAAGTGAGGGTGGGTGGGTGGAGGAGGGCTGGCCGAAGCTTACTGGTATGTGAGCAAAAGCCGTTATCCTACAGTTCTTTGATCTAAGGTGTGAATGTCCGGCATGGTGGGCGAGAGTCATTCATTTAGCGTTACAGTGAGAGACAGGGTTCTTTTGATAGAGCTCTGCATTAAAACAGTGCTGTGAAAAGCCCGGCGGTCCACTTAAACACACAACTACCTTTGTGTAAGTGTTGTAAGTGAACATAGAAGCTAAAGAGGAAGAGAGATTCTTATACTTTTGTTACCCAGCACTAAAGATGATGATGAATCCTATACCTTTTAGAATTTGCAAAAAAGCATTTTCTTAATAACTATCTTTGACTTTTTCAGGAAAAATATCTAAACATCTTATCTGAACAAGATATTGTTGTATAAGGTTTATATTTATTTTATAGATTTTATTAGTTTTTCTTATTTATTATCAGTTTGGTGAACTCAGAACTAAGTTGTGTTTTAAATAAAATAGTTATTTATTGTAATATTAATTGTAAAGGTTATAAAAGTAATGTTTTACATTGATTAATTTCATTATATCTCGTACTCCATTGTTCTAAGCATAAAATCCACCTAAAACAGGATTTTCTTTTATTTATTAAAAATATTATTATATAACATTTGTATATTAAATTAATCTATATGTACTTATTAATTGTATGTATATTTATTATGTTTAACATCTTATAAAACACCTCTTATTATGTTTTTAACAGAGTTTTGCTCGAGTAAATATCTTGTTTAAGGGATGTATGGATATTTTTACTTCGTTTAAAAATTTTTTTGGTTGTTGCAGTAAACTTAGTTATAAATGTCCTCCCAAGGTTCACTTATTAGATCTCCCTCTCTTTCTAGATTTCACGGTCACCACAGAGTCTCTGAATCGCAAACTAATGTCAGAGAGAGTAAAGGAGCTGAATATAGGAAAATGCTTTGGTCTACACACCATGACAATATTTAAAAACGGGTGACTTTACCTTTGAGAAATTTTAGATTTTAGTCCATATGTTCATGGCTCATTACAGTCCCTATATTTCAAGGCAAGCCAGCATTCCTATAACCCAAAGCTCAGTTGGGTGGCAAGACTTTCAGCATTCTTTGCGTGAAGCCTTTTTACTTTTGGGAAGGGAAAACAACAAGCTGCAGTCTAATCACTTCAGCATGAGAGTTGTTAAACTGACAGAAGAGAACAAGATGGCAAGAAGATCTGCTTTGTATAACATGTATTCATTAATTTTAGAAGGTGCAAGTGTGTAGGGCGCGGAAATATGGGCTATGCTTGATATGCAACGCATATGGGGCCATTTTCTCTTGGGGGCCTCGAGAAAAATATGCAGAAAATACATAAACATTATATTCACGATAATGAGCCTTTTAAACCCCCCAAAAGAGGGATGTCCGGAGTCAAATCTCACATACCGCTTGTTGCACCCCTGCTTGCATGTATGAGAATATGAATGCGTGTGTTTGTGAGTTTTGGAGGAGTTTCATCTCATTTCCTGCTTAAGATCTCTGACATTAATGAGCGAATCCCCCCCTCTCATAATATGTTAGTTTAGAGATTGTGGGTTGTCAAACTCCTCCAAACAACAGGATGAGAAGATCAGAACGATGCCTCATATGAGGATTAGAGACTGCCTGTAGATCAGGGTGACTGTGAGGTTGCAAAAGGCTTCTCGTCATTGCTGGGCTGCTGCTTGTTTGGTCTCTCTGCAACAAAAGACCACCCCTGGACGTATGTATTTGTGTTGGGGGAAGGTGCTGGTGGGTTGCATGATGTTATATGACAGCTGGAGATACTGTGTATGCTTGAGTGTTAGTTTGTGTTAAATTGTTTAGTTAGTTCAGTAAACTGAGAGCCACCCCACGCGATTCCGGTTTATAAACAGCTTTTCATCAGTCATGCATTAATTTTTGTTCTTTATATTTGAAGGACAGTTGTTCAGAACACACCCAGTCAGTAGTTCACGCCCCCTTTTACAGGTCGACGACAACAGGAAATTCAAGAGTTAAAGTCTCGAAATGCCGTGAGGTACCATTGATCTAACAGTAAAGTTTTGACACTTGTCCATCTGGGGTTGAACCTGTGAATAACGGCACTCTTTTCCCTCCGCATGTGTGAGGAAAAGCCTGGGCAGTGGGAGCTGAGCACAGGATATAAGCCGCTATGCTCAGGAACAAGTTAAGTACGACCTGCGAGCCAGACCTAAAATTGGACTTGCATCCTCCATGTGCCTCACTTCCCTCTCGCTTAGTTGTTCAGCTAACGCCTACATTCATTTTTACAGTCAAGGATGTTTCTCTTGTTTTGGCAAGAATTTTAGTCTTGAGTCATTAGGCATTTCTACATGACTTTAAGCATTTGACAAGGATATTTAGAGTAAGTGGTGTGGGCCATGGTCTTAAATCATAATTGGTACAATATGTCAAAAGCCTTCTGAGGAATTGTTATTCTATTAGACCTTAAAGATAAAGCATGTGATTTCTACACTATAGTGGCAGCCAATGGAATTGCAGTCTATTTGTTTGAACTGCCCCAAAGGGTTGGCTATCACAACATTATTGTTTCACCTTATAATAAGGTTACTTTTTAGTTAATGCGTTAGGTACAATGAATGGGCAAAAGACAATACTTTTACAGCAATTATTAATCTAGGTTAAGGTTCATTTCAAGCTATATAAATTAACATTAATGTTAATTAACATTAATCAATTAAACGAATTTACAATAAACAATATAGTAAATTTATATTAAATAAATCTTTTTCACTTTTTCATATTTTTCCATAGCAATCAATTTTTTTTTCTTGCAGTGAAGTTAATTACAAATGTCTTCTTAAGTCACCAACACACTACAATAAAATCAGGCCGATTTTGGTCCCAACTCTCCCCTTCCCACAATCCTATAGGTATCACAATCCGATTATCTCCATGGTTCTATAGATTATCTTATCAGATTTTCCTGTGGTGTGAGGTGTGTTAAGAGGGATTGAATCTGCTCGGAAGAGCGTGGATATTGTTGAATATTCAGATCAGAGATCCTGCTTTGTCAGGGGAACCCCGAGGACCAATGCGCGCACAGTCTGTAGATTGTTGCTTGGAACAAAACGATACCAAATCAGAAACTGAGCTGACGGAAACATAACACGACTTCATCCGTATCGTTTCTGTAAAAAGCAGTCCAAACACTATTATTGCCATTTCTTCTTGCCCGTTTGTTTACTCTAAAGTCACGTTTGACCGTGAGAAATTTTGCGAGATTTCCTGTGTTCACAGTCGGGACTCTGGGGCCAGTTGCATAAACATAGCCAATATGTTAATACTGTGTCTTAAGTACTATGACCAACTAGTGGTTAGTCAAGGGGCAATCAGTCTTACTTTTTAGTATCAAATTAGACCAATCCACATTTATATGTAACAAATGCATTTGTAACCATTTTACACATAAGTTGAGTAATTTAACAAGATAAATGTATTGTGTACAAACATTAAACATTAGGACTACCTGTTGCATGGCTGTAAAACAGCAGTAAAACCTGTTTAATAACAGTAATTTTTGCAATAGCTGGTACCACTAGTGGGCAGACCTTTAGGTTCAATAGATATAATTAGGAAGGTTACAATGAGATGGTTCTTGAGCACCTTCGTTTGCTATCTGAGTGTTTGGCAGTGAATTTTGGCGTTTGATTTGAGGTTCAAAATCAGTGCATGGACTGAAATTAGAGGCTTCATGCTCTCGCTTAATGTGGATCTCCTCGCTGCAGTCTGCTTCCTGTCCTGAGGTTTACACGGTTTATTTTTCTCAGCATGACCCCCACAGTTACCCCAACCCCTGTGTGTGTGGCAGAATCGGGGCCAAGGGAGCCCAGGCGCCACACATTCGCGCTCGGCTCTCCTTCCCCTCGCTTCTCACTGGAACTGAGACCTCAGAAACACATGTCTCTGATCAAGTGCAGCCTGCGTCATTGGTTAGTAAACACGCAGCTCCAGGAAAACCAACAGAGAGCACATTCATCTTCAGCAACCCTGTGACTTAGTGAGTGTGTGATTCATTATTCTGTAATAAGGTCTCTCCGCTTCTTCAGCGGCCCTCTGGCAAACTCTGAAGTTTTTGGAGAGGGAGATGAGGGCCTTTGTTTGCATTTTGTTTGGTGGTTTTGTTTAGATGCTATTGTTCATGGGAGACCTCAGAGAAGTTGATGCAGAAGTATCTGTCTGTAATTAGTCTCAGTGCTCGTACTAGGGCACATCTGATGGACAGACATTGAAAGATTTGGGTTATGCGAGGTGAAGTTTGAGATAGAAATGTGTGATTCTCTCATCTGTCAAGTCCTACATCCTCATAAATAAACAAAACTTTGACATTAAACTGCGCTCAGTTTCTCATGCCACTGATTCATAAGTGTGTTCTGTACTTGTGTTAACCTGAAATAAAGAAAAATAAATCTGAAAGGAATTACACTCGATTGCATAGATTGTGTCCAGAACCTGAAAATGTAGTATATGGAAGTAGGAAGTCATCAAGGCATGTCTGAATCCATTATTTGTAGATCTGTCCACTTAAATGCCTCCATCTGGTAAATTTTAAAGGTGGCACAGATGTGTCCTTCGATGCTTATGATTTCCCACAATTCTGATCTTGCGGTCTGGCATTTGTTTGAAAGAATAACAATGCTGTCTGACGGAGCATTTGAAACCAGCATGTTAATTTATAAATGAACATTTTTGCAGATCAAAGCACAGTACCTTTTTTTTATTTTTTTATAGCTTTCAGCAGAAACTGCAAGCAAAACAATGCTATATTTTTTATATATATATATTGCCGTAGTTAAGACAAACAGTAGTTAAGCCCCATCAGTCTCTTGAAATTCGCATCTAATTTGATATATATATAGTAATTTAATATATATTTTATACATCTCAGAAAAATCACTACATCACTACTATATATATATATATATATATATATATATATATTATTAAATTAATAAAAATGTTGTAGTGATTTTTCTGAAATGCATAAAATATACACTAAAATATACACATTTATATAATATACACTTGATTGATTTTTTTGAAAATGACAATAAAATATACACTTTTTTTAGGGGGTTACTATAAAAAATGATATATACACTTTATTTTTGTAGTGGTTTTTCAGAGTCGTGCTGTGTACGTCCTCCACATACCACGACGGCGGTACCACCGTTTTAGAACCACTGTTATAGATCATCAGATGTGACGTTATAGTGCCTTGGAAGGCGGTCCGAAAGCAGTTTCTTTCATACTTCAACTCTGTCTGTTAATTCATCGACTGACTGGCCAATGAGTGCCTTCGCCTTCTGACACAGGAGACACAACAGCGTTCTGAGGTACTAACAGCAGAGATGCTTGTAATGAAGTTTAGAATACCTGTGGTGAGAAACGCGTGACTTTTTGCATTCAGTCGGTTTGACACAGACAGTATGGCGGCGTTGGAGCATTCCCTGAGGCGCTAGTTTGTCGTGGGTGCAAAACCCTTCGTGTTTATAAGAGGCTGACAGCTTCTTCCTGTATCCCAGGCCCTGAGCCCCAAGTCTTGGCCAAGGCCCTTGCAGCGCTCTCCCCCTGACTGAGTGGGAGAGCAGGCGTAGGAGGGAATCTTGAGTGGGGGGATGGGGCTCCGCTGCAGTCACTGAACACTTGAGCCCACTTGTTCTCTCCCTGCAAAGTCAGGCCAATGTAAACTCCCATTTCCTGCCTGGGACTTTGGGTGTCTCTGAGGGAGAGAGATGATCCTCATGTGAAGTAAGGCAAAGACGCATCATACTTGTGCTCAAATTTAGCCATGCAAAGTTGAGCAAGAGCAAAAGAAAGGGAGTATAAAAGGCACACACAAGCCTTGAGAAAAGGGCTGGAATGTTAAACACATGCTTTATGGCAGCAGCAGCAGCCACTTTTGGTAAATTACAGTGAACGTTCTGGCACTTGGGAATGCGCAGTGGGGAATGAGTTCTCCGATTTCAGAGCCAGACGTCTCATTATCCCTTAGGAACGACTGTATGAGAGTGCATATTTAGTTTTCATTTCTTAGCACAGAATATGCACTAAATATTGCTGCGGGTTGCGTTACAGCAAACTCTCTGGCGGCACATTGACGTGTTGGCTCACCACACACTTTCCAGGTTTGGAAATGTGCTTTTTTTTTTTTTGCCTGGATAAGTTTGATGAATCAGATATACTAGCGTGTGGGCTCTATACCTGCTGACGAAACAGAGTCAAGCTTTATCAGGAATTTCTTCTTTCAAGTTTCCCACAGCAACTCCGATAACGTCATCTCATTAGACCGCCTCTCCCTCCCCTCTGGGCTTGTTACAAATCAACCACATGTAACTCTTCTGCTTCCATTTCATACAGATGTTTTCCTGTCGGTTTTCCAGAGCGTTTGGAGGATTGCGTCCTTCCACTGTTGCACTGCACCTAAAGACGAATGAACCCCAATTGCATCACCAAAATGTGAAGCTTAAACAATTCTTTCCAAACCAGCCCCCCCCCCAAGGATCACACTTCACTGCCGTAAACTACATGTCAGCACCTGACACATGCATTCCAGAGATTGTGATTGTCTGTGAGTGGTTGAGTGACTAAACGGGAAGAGGCTCCTCATACTAACACTCTTTCAGACGTTCAGATCTGGGACAGCACATGGAAGGACTTACCTCATGCTCCACAAACGCACCTACACTTACAATGAGAACTCACTATTGCTCCTGACAGCAGCTGACTCACTGTCTGGATTCAACAGTTCGGTCTGATTAATGTAGACCTGTTTCCACTAGGAGCTTACAGCACAAGTGCTGTTGGAAGATCCATTTTAGCTTTTCACATCCTAATTTTTTACAACTGAATGGCCAACAGAGTATGGAAGCCTGTTTCCACCTCAGAGTAGAAAATGAAAAAGGTAATTGCGTGAAAGTTTAAACTAAGAAATAAACGATGCACAATATAAAGTCACGATTCTGAGATAAAGTTACTATCGTGAGATATAAAGTCGCACCTGCGAGATTAAAAAACAAAATATTTTGAGGTACAAAGGCGCAATTGTGAGATGTAAAGCTGCATTGTGACTTAAAAGTTGCAATTGCACGATAGAAAATCACATTGTGAGAGTCAGACAGAATTATGAGAAACAAAGTTGCAATTAAGATATGAAATCACGTGAGATTTAAGATTACAACTGTGAAGTTGCAAATGTGAGATACAAAATGAAACTTTGAGATTGTCACAATTATGAGACATGAAGTCACGTGAGATACAAGTCAGAACTATGAGAAACAAATTCACAGCTGTGAGATTATGAAGTTACATTGTGAGATACAAAGTTGCTACTGTGAGATACTAAGTTGCAATTGTGAGATTCAAGGTCACAGTTGTGAGATATAGTCATGTGAGATAAAAGTTACAACTCTAAGATATAGTTGCAGTTGTGAGATATAAAGCTGCATTGTGAGAAATAGTCGCAATCGTGATAAAACGTGATATTCAAAGTCAAAACTTAAAAATAAAGAGATACAAGTCACATATAAAGTTGCAATTGTGAGATATAAAGTTTTAATTCCAAGGTGGAAACAGGCTTTCATAGCAGAGATTTGATCCTAGCTCCGTATGATTATATAGTCATTACAGTTACACATGCCAGGTTTTGAGGTCAGCAGATAGAAGCGCCTTACATCAATGCAGCATACACACGCAACTCTTCCAACGCTCGTAAGCAAAGCTTCCAACATGAAAATATTTATGCAAGACATTCCATCAGTTTGCCTCACAGCAATACCTCCAGAGGCAAAATTACAGTTTGAACGAACACAGAGTGCTCAGATGACTAAAACGCCATCAGGCCACAATGACATCTTTATGTCTTGTATATAAAATGGATCTGCTGCACTGACCGTGCATACACAAAAAGATCAACACACATCCGTATGCATAAGCAGGCCAGGAGTCCGTTCTGGGTAAACCGTTTTGTTTGCGGAGAGCGTGTGCGTGCAGTAGGACAGGTGTGTGGGGCAGGTGCATGCAGTTGTCCCTCTGCTGTCATAGCACGTTCACCTGCCACCCAGCAAACATCACAGTTACAAACCAGTGAGTCACTCCTATTCATGGGAAATGAAGCACCGCTCTTCCTAATAATGCATTTCAACAGCTTCAAATAGCATGAGCCATCAGATTACCTGTATGAGTCTTTGTGACACTTTGTAACTGTGGCGAATCCAAAACAACTGAGCATGAATCAAAGTCTTTGTATAAACTTAAATTATTTTATTGGGTGGAAATGATTTGGACAAATACAAAGAGACATGAAATGTATATTTTATAAAAAGTATGCTAAAAAAATTGCACTGAACTCATTCAATTTCATTAAAAAAAAATGTTTAAAAAAATCATGCATGAAATTGTCAGTAAAATGTGACATTAGGGTTGAAATGTCCACATGTATTGTGAACAGAATATGAAAAACATTGATGGCTATTTACTAAGACTGTCCTTTTTTTCCACATCAGATAAAAATACAGAAGTTGTTGCATGTCATCACTTGAAAAAAACATTGAGGTACAAAAAAGAAAAACTTTTTAAATTACAAAAAGTAGCATGGCTTTCGTTTAAATGTCTAATCATTTGTTTTAATAGTACACAATGACAGGACTTCAATACTCTTTGGTAAACTGGAGTGCATTTTAAAACTCAGTCCCTGTACAACAAAAGGAGTGATAAAGGACACAGAGAGTAAAAAAAAAAAAAAAAGATGTGTGTGGTGAAAAGAACAAACATCAGTAAAAACAAGCGAAGAACCATGCGCATGCAGGTTACAACCAACTAAAAACAACAAAAAAAACAACAACAACAGTCAACTGTGGTCCATTACGACTCTCAAAGTGTGTTTCTAGAGAAATTGGCAGACGCCACCTGTTATCAGAGAGATGTGACGGTCAGGGCCAGGGCACCTGTTAGCACACTGCCTCCGCACCACAGAACAGCTGTCTGTCTGTGTGCATATGTTTGCGTGTGTGTGTGTGTGTGTGTGTGTGTGTGTGTGTGTGTGTGTCATGCTGAGAGACATACCCTACCATAGTGAGCCCACCCCCAACCTGACAGCAGCTGTCCCTGCTTCAGGACTCCTAGCTGAACAGCTATTATACTTTAAACATTCATAATTCCTTCATTTGAAGTGTTTTGGTTAAGAAAAAAAAAGTCTGACGTGGCATTTTGGAAATGTATCGACCATGTTATGTTTAAGAAGTCTGCTTAAATGCCGCATCATCCTTATCCTGTTGCATATTGCATATATGCGCGGGTGTTGAGAGAAGAAGCGCACGTCATTATTTTCTCACAAGGCACCGAGTCCTGAAGTAGAATAAAATGTCTCCTGGTGTCCTCAGGCCGTGGAGGGACAGCAGCCGGCAGCGCTGTGTTTCTGCAGCAAGGACATGCGGCTGAAGGTGCGAGAACAGGTGTTGCACTGGTATTTCTTCACATCTGCGTGGGTCTGCAGGTGCGCACGCAGGTTTGAACGGTCCGCGAAGGCACGGTTACAGTGTGGGCAGGAGAAAGGACGCTCACCTGGGGGAAAAGGCCATTTAAAGTGTTAAATATGCACTTGTAATCATAAATGTCTGTTCTAAAAGTACATATCTTTGTAAAAAAAAACATGTTGTCGAAGTAACAGTCACATGGTAACCTGATTGAATCAACCACAAGTACACAAAATAAGTGGCCACTCAGCAAGGATGATAACAAGTGCTCCTTGGCATTCTTGATCAACTTATCTTTGGTTATCTCTGCTCTCACACTAGTGATTGATAAGATTGTCCTATTGTGTCATTGTTAAAAAGATGTCAACACAATGAGTGATCAATGAAAAGCAATTCTATTGAGGACAAACTCACTTGACTGAGTGAATCACTAAACTAACGGTGTTGCATTAATGAAATGATTGCGAAAAGAGATTTTAGAGAGTGCAAGACATTTACATCTACATCTTAAAATGATAAACACAATGCAAAATTAGCATGAACCATATTGAGTGCTAGTAACACATTTTGTACGTTTGTTGAAGAAAAACTAAACAAAAACAATTGATTTACCTGTATGTGTGCGAATGTGTCCTCTTAACAGCCAGGGTCGGGAGAAAGCCTTTCCACAGGTGGGACAGACGCATGGTAGAGTGTGTGAGCGGATGTGCATCTTTAGGGCACCGAGACTGTTGTATTCTTTGGGACAGTGCTTGCAGAAGAAGGCCGGTCGAGTGACTGGGACGGTGGCCTCGCTCTTGTCCTCTCTCTGTCCTGCCCTGTTCTTGTTGTTGCGTCTCGGCCTGCTGGTCTGTTGGGGGTGGTAGGTGTCTGAGGAATCTGGGCTCGGTGGGTCTGATGTGCGTCCTTCATCTTCTTCCCCGCTGCTGCTGCAGCTGACGCTGCTGGACGGGGAGCTGAGGTCCAGCGGGCCCTGGCTAGTGGATGGGGATGTGGGATTGTGCAGGGAAGGTAGCAAGCTGACATCCCAAACCAGTCCAGTGGTCAAGCAAGTCACTGGGAAGTCATTGCTGACTGCTGGAAGTTCTGCAAGTGGGTATCTGTCTGGCAGAGTATCTGATGGATGAGAGGAAAAGAAAATAAGTTCCTAATGATATTTACAACCATATTAGTGGCTATAGAATTCATGGACTTGGTATTTTACAATATAAGTGATTGCCAGTGAAAAGCACAGGACACTCAGTTGCAACAGAAGTAGAAACTCAAAAAACACATGTGCATCACATGCAACCAGATCCAGTGAAGAAAGGGCGCTGTGTCTAGATTGAAATTCCACAAGGGATCGAAAATACAACAGCCAAATTCTTTTTTTTTTATTAAAACGATTTATATGTATATTAATATGTCCGATGTACCGATGACACAAATGCAATCCCCTGGGTACTTTGATCAGAACAACTAATTTAGGTGCCAGTTGTACACTTTAAAATCATTTCATCATTTTCGAATTTATTAAAAGGGAGCAAAACTCACCGTTCTGACATTCCAGCTCGCTGTAGTTTGGCCTCTTGCTGGTGAAATACTTTTTTACCAGGAAAGACCGAGGCATTCTGAACTCTTAAGTTTTAACAATCCAGTCCAATTATTTTTCAAGGGTAAAATTTCGCTGAAACGCTCCGCTTCAGATAGTCCTTAAAATGTAGCGTCCTCGCCAATCCGCAGTTCTTGTAACGTTAACACCGAACACTGATCTGAAATGGACTACAATTAGTTAGTCTGTACTTATTTAAAACAGTCTGACAGACTGAGTGGGTATACGTCCATTTGGACCCGCCCTAAAGAATAGCCTACAGTCGCTGTCGTCAGTGTTTCATTTAATTACCCAGCACTTGACTGCTGCCTAGGTGTGAATGTTCCCAAGCGCACTTCGCAGGTAATACAGACAAGTGAATTGTTTAATTCGTGCCTATCAATGTCATGCAAATTAGCCAATCTAAATTCATTGTTTACTTCGCGGCTCCAAGCCAATGTGTGTATAAAGCCAGATCATTGTTCATTTAAATTAAAGCTTTTGTGAAGGAAATGTTTGCCATCTCCTAAGTATGCACAATGAAGGATAATATAATTAGCATGTGCAACATAAATCTGTAGTCTACTTTCTATCAAAACACTAAGCTATGCCAGACCTTGTTTGTACAGATGCAGCGTTTAAGAAATGTTCACATGCTGTCATCACGTTTTATTTTATCCTCAAGACCATTATATATCATACACTGAAATGTATGGTCTGGAGATGTTTTATAAACTAATTTTGATAAGCTGACAAGTGCACGATGCACTTTTCAACAGATGTCAGGGCGAGCCTGGAATGAATTTGGTGTGTGAAAGTACAATTTTGATTATGGCTCCACCTTGTGGTAATAAAATATAGTTATTTTGCTTCTAACGGTTTTCTGGCGCCCATGAAACAAGTTTGTGTCCACATTCCACAATGTTTGATGAAGTGCACTAAAAACGCAAAAAAAATCTTCTATTACGTGTTTAGCAGGCCCAAATATAGGCCTATCAATTCTCTTTAAAATTATTTAATGTGACTTATTTAACTTTATTTAAAGAGGAAATGTTTTGAGTTTTTTCCTATTCACTTACCATCAATCATATTTGCATATTGCCACGTTCGTTTTAATTATATTTAAGGATCATTTATTTGTGTCCATGAATTTTTATTTTAAAAGTGTTTAATTCATTTCTTTCTAACGTTACTATTCATAGAAACGTTTGTAATGTTAGTGATAAGAGGCCATGACCCTGATAATAACAGAGCTGTAAGAAAATTACGAGTGGTTATTATTAGTGGAAAGTAACTTAGTAACGTTACCATTCATAGTAGACTATTTAAAGGCGCATTTGCTATAAATGTAAAATGTTACACCATTGAAAATGTAACCTCCGTCATTGACATTGCGTCTTTTTCCATACAGTTTAAGTGACTGAGACTCTCTGCTAATATTCCCTTTTTAGAGTTTCCACCGAAGAAGGCAAGCCATATTGATTTGGAACATATGTTTGGCACCACATGAAGGTAAATTGCTCTGCAGCTCTGGTCTCCATGTAATTCCCATTTCCTACTGTCCCGAGTGTCCGTTGCTGCGGCACATTCTGCAGTTTTCAAATTTGATGATTGACACGCCCCTCGACATGTCCAAATCCTTTCCTCCACAACTGAACTGGAATCAGTTTTACTTACGGTCGACCCATGAGTTTTATAGTTTAACGTTAAAAACTGTTCCCAGGTCAGCTGTAGATGACAAACGGATAATACGCCCCGTTAAATTCTGGCTCCACCTCTCGGTTTGTGTACGAATCTTATTGGACTAGCCCACAGCAGTAGGCGGAGCTACTTCGCCTGGCTTTTTGTTTTTATTATCAGCTGTTCGTTCGTTGGGATCTATACTGCGGTGCTGTCATTTGCAAAAATAAACAGAACAAAAGAGCATAATATTCTGCACCTCTACCTCGGAAACTACCAAAAAACCAAAGATTTTTTTTAACGAATTAGACGGCGGAAAATCAGTTGCTCTATAAAGAAGCAGGTAACGTTAGTATGTTTTACTTAGCCTAAGCCTCGATTTTAGCTATGTGAGAAAATCTGTATATTCCCAAATTGTTTTGTTTGTAGCCTATATATGCATGTATACACATTTAATTTGTATGTATTACACATGCTCATACCATATTTCTTAATCATAATCTAGCCATATAGCGCTGTTTCATTGATTCATATGTGACGTTTGCAGTATTTGTCATTTACATTTCTTCTACAACATTTTTTTTTTTTTATGAGTTAACGTTACTGTGTATTTGTAGCCCATTGCACTGCACAAAATGATAATCGAGTTCCCCTTGGCTTTTCCTCGACATTTGGATGACTAGCGAAAGAGCAAAACAGTAAACGTTATTTGATAGCCTAAATGCTGTTAACTGAATCCTGCATTCAAAAACAAACAAACATTGAAATTAAACAATTTCCACATGATACAGATGCTAGGTTTTCGGAAGAAAATGTAGATATTGTTTCAATGGCACACCCCCCAGCTGGAGAACGACAGATGGACTTCAACAATAGAGCTGGGGTCCAACAATGCACTCCCAAAATTCTGTTCATCCATCTTTGTGGCCATATGAACAAATATACACAGAAATGGCACTCACATTTAGAACATGTCTTTGTTGGTAACTAAACTAATGACTAAAACCACAATGTTCACTGAATGATTTGAATTTCTAAGTGTGCATGGATGGGGAAAGCAAAGTAATAAGTGCTTATTATTATTATTTATTTTTAAAATTCATCCCTACCTAATGCCAGGCCTGAAAAAAAAAAAAAAAGATGCTCTGATTTCAGAATGAAACCTGACCTCAATATGAGTTATGAGTTTAAAATAGCTCGTAGCCTGATCCTGTCAGGTGTGGTTTCCAACCAAGCCTTGATTAGATTATATAATTCAAAACAGAGACTATCTGAGTGTTTATATTTATAGTCACATTTTTCCTTTACCAAAGGTCTGGCTGAAGTCGTTCTGCTGAGATCCGTGTTCAAGAGATCCGTGTACTAGGCAATCCAGTTCACCATCTATTATTAAGTACAATCACACTTAATTTATAACCATGTTTCAACTGCTCACAAACCTGCTCTTTGGAAGCGTGAGTGAAACAACTCAGGAACCAACTGTACCAAAACCAGGGTCTCCGGAAGTGGACGAGGAGGGCTGGCTCATGGTCAATGCAGCTGGTGAGTACAGAGACACAAATGTCTCATATTCATACGAAGGAACATCCTAGTGCATTTAATTCAGGGACTGCAAGTAATATATTTGTAAATAATTCACTTAAAGAGATATGCAAAAATGAACATTCTGTCATCAGTTACTGTGTTTTGTATCCATACAAGAAGTCAATAAATGTGTGGTTTTGGACAAAACATTCTTCAAAATATCTTTTTATGATATTATTTAGCACAGATAACAGTAGTGTGATTGTGCCTATAAAGCCTACTCTTATCATATTTGATACACATTTTTCTAAGGCCTCTAAATTATCAACATTATTGTTGTACACAATATACTTCATTCCTTCTGTTGTCTAAATTGTTGTGTTGTACTAGGAAAAGGGAGCATATCACCACAGTTTTGGTAAAGCTGCACTGGCTATACCGGTTATATATCTGATTCATTATAGGGTGTTACTCTACGTTTATAAAGCTGTCCATGGCCTGGCCCCAGAATGTATTACTATTTGAATTCATATGAATTCATGTAGACCTCAACGATCACTTAATTGTTTACTTCTCGCAATTCCTAAAACTCGCTCGGAAACTAAAGGGGATTGGGCTTTTTCTGTTGCCGACCCAAGACTGTGGAATACCCTTCCACCTGACATCAGATCTGCACCCTCAATTGACATGTTTAAATCTCGATTGAAAACACATTTGTTGTGTGTATGTACACATGATGTGTATGTAGGTGGTTTCCTTTCTGTTTTCTGTTTTTTTCTTTTCTTCTTGTTACTATTGACTGTTGTCTTGTGTTCTGTTTTATTATTATTTGTAATTATCTGTAGACTGTTTTAACTGTACAGCCCTTTGGTCTACTTTGTAGTGGAAAGGGCTCTATAAATAAACTAGACTTGAGACAAAATGATATTTTATAATTTTTTAGCAAGTAAAAGGTCTTGCAGTATAATTCTAAAAAAAATCCACTTTCAGGTTGTGATTCACATGTTTTTTTTTTTGCTGTGTAAATATAAGAATAGCTTTTGTATGGTTAGTAATATTTCAAGATGAACTCCTACTGGATTGAAGCAACATAGGTTTATTTGATTTCGTCATACTTTTTGGTTATATAAATATCAGCAACTGCAGCAAATTAAATATTTTTGCTGAGTTTGGGGTTCTGAATAATATTGAGGTTTTTTGTTTTTTTCCTCAAGTGTGAGCTCCATAGTTTTTTGTTATTTTGTCTAAAGGTTCAATAATCTGTTAAATTCATATATGTGACCCTGGACCACAAAACCAGTTTTATGGGTCCTTTTTTTTTAAATTGAGATTTATACATCATCTGAAAGCTGGATACATAATATTTCCATTGATGTATGGTTTGTTAGGATAGGACAATATTTGGCCGAGATACAACTATTTGAAAATCTGGAATCTGAGGGTACAGAAAAATCAAAATATTGAGAAAATCGCCTTTAAAGTTGTCCATTTCTATTGGCGATAGTGCTGCATCCATTCACAAAAATGTTTTATATATTTAAGGTGGGAAATTTACCAAATATCTTCATGGAACATGATTTTTACTTAATATCCTAATGATTTTTGGCATAAAAGAAAAATCTGTCGTTTTGACCCATACAATGTTTTGTTGGCTATTGCCACAAATATACCCGTGCAACATAAGACTGGTTTTGTGATCCAGGGTCACATATATATTTTTTTTTTTAAGATCTGACAATTATTTATCAGGGTTCAGGTACAGCTTTCTGTGGTAACTGTATTCTTCTTTTCTGTAGATGGAGAGACATCTTCTGAACCCAGTGAGGTGCAGTTCAAGTTAATAAGAACCCTTTCAAACACTGAGAAATGTGCTGCCAGCTTGGTCAGTGATGCAAGGTAAAACCAATACATCTGCTCAGAGATTACAATCATTATCACTGTATTTCTACTGTCAGGCTGCATTGACATTGACGTTCACTATTGGATTGACTTGAAATGGTGTTTTGTTCTCTTTCTAAAGCATCGTAGATCCGGAAGTCCCTGTTTCTCGAGGCAGTGTTCGAGTATCTCAGCGGCTGGTCTCTCAGTCCGGGGCTCTGGTCAAAGTCACGCAGGTGGGCCGGATACAGCGGGCTCAGGCTCGGGCCAACCGCCACAATCTCGGCCGCAATTGCATTCAGCGTCAGAACCACATTCGTCAACGTGTTCCTCAACATTACTCTCGCATACACCGCGTGATCCTCCACCAGCCTGGCCGTCGCAACTTTAATTACTAAGATGCAGAGAAAGTCAACAAGCATGCAAGCTCATGCAAGTACCTTGGTGCAAAATAAAAGCTTGATATGAGAATATTTGAATCATTTTTATTTTGTTATTTATAATGTAGGGTATAATAAACCCAGTGGCAGCTAAAATTATGCCTCCAAAAATTATGTCGGCCATTGGATAATCTGTTTTTACACGCTTGTGTACTAGACTTTTGAATTATCATGTATTCTTTCATTGTAACACTATATAACTTACATAGATCATGTAGTGAAATCACTTTATTGTGGTGAAGACAATAAAGCAATGGGGTATCAATGGCAGCCAGTTTACCTCATTAATACAGATATTTACTTTCCAACTTGACCGTCATTTATTTATAATAAATATAATATACTGTATGTTTCTAAGTTTGCAGAAAGCGTTATTGTCATGCAGTGCACTATAACAACCACGAGGGGGCGCCTGGGTTCGCCTAGTGTGGTCTAGTCATGGAGCCCTTTACCAACTTTCTGTGGTCAATATAAGACATGTCCATTATCTATGAGGCATGACTGTCTTCCAGAGTGTATTACAAAATCATAAATCATGTTCCTAAAATGAATCCTATTTACAATGTTATACGTTTTTAGTTCAACATTAAAATATATATATAAACATTAAAGTTTAATGATGACATTTAGTTCTTCTAGCTTAGCAAGTGACATATTCTCAGCTATTTGTACTGGACATTTGATATGATTTATGCTCTTAGTAAAAAAAAAAGAATTATTTACATTCTTTTAGAGCTACAAGATACTTTGACTGTTTGATCTTTTTCATGTTTCCACATGAATATAGCATGGCGTGCTGGTGGTTTGCTGGATGTGAAATACTTTAAGTTATTTCTCTTGTTTTCCCCAATTCATTTTCAATTAGAGTAGAGAATAAAGTTTGCAGTTTATTGGTTACTCTGTTTTGTTTCTCGGCGAGGACATCATAGCCCTGCAGCATAAACATCACAGATTACCCAGAATGCTGCTGTCATGTGAACGGGTCATTAAGAGCATCCAATACATAATTAAATGTGTAGCAGACCAAGATGGTGTTGCAAAGGTATCAACTTTACTTAAAGCTGGACATTTGTTGCCATCTATGCGCCAAATCATTGTTGTGTCAACAATTCCGAATCACATGTTGCTAATTGTTTCATAATATTTTTCTTGTACTAATAAAGTGCAAGTCTTATTCTATTAGGGAAAGTATAAAGGTCATCTTTACCAGTTACATAAAAATCTGTCAAAAGATCTCATGCTATCAGGCATGTCTAGTGAACACCTTCTTTCTTTAACACACGTCTTCATAGACATCACCTGATCTGATGGGCAGCAAGATAAATGTCAACTTATTTCAACTATGCCATGTGGCGTCCGTAGTTATTTGAGTTTGTATCGGGTGAATGCTCCCTGCAGTTTTATCTGTCAGAAAGTGACATAAAGCAGGTGATGAAATGTATGACTTCAGATGTCTCGTGTTAACTAGAGTTCAAAAGGGTTCTTCTGAAACATGTCTGCAGATTTATCAAATTAATAATGCATTGGTTCATGGAAAATGTGTGGGGTTTGCAGAACTGTAATTTGCATGCATATGCAAATTGCTTTATATTATAATGCTCCTCCCTCTAGGGCAGAATGGGTTAAGATTATTCCATAAAAAATATCAGGAAAAGAAAATCGGAAATGCAAACCTTTTAGTTAGTGCCTTTTTTTGTTTTAGTTTTTTTGCGACAAATTGTAGGAAATTTGCATGATGGAGATCATTATAATTCGAGGCAATGCAGTAGCAGATTTTTAAAGAATCTAAAACCAAAAAAAAAAAAAAAAAAAGGAATATTATGCTAGATTTTTCAAATTTACTTATGTTATAGTTGTCAGCTTCATAAAGTTGGAGGAATTGTTACTGTATGAAGAAGCAAAATGTCATTATATTTTCCAGCAATAGGAATGTAGGAATGTTGAATATTTTCAACAACAGTTGTCTTAGTTTATTTGTTCAATTCAGTAGAGGCTTTTAAAAAAGAATCTGAAGCAGGATGTTTCTCTTTAACTCCATTTATTTAGTCTCATTTTTGGGCAGTTTAAAAGATATTTCACCATGAACATGGATTGTAAGTCTGTTTTTTCTACACTTCTATATGCTTTCTTTTATATATACCTCCTAGTTTCTTTAATAGGACACAGAAGTATAGACGGGGCATTCAAATCCATCTCATATCTCCTTGCGTACTGAACCGAACTGTAGTCATTGACTTCTTAGCCTTTAAAATGACTAATACAACGTTTTTAACAGTGAAAAGAACAAGTTACAAAACAAGTTCATCAAGTTAGTGTTCAGACATTCAAGGTCAGGTGCTGAATACAAAAGCATGCGCTTAAAGAACAGTGCAGACTTTTCAACATGTTAAATGGTGATTGTCTTTGAAGGTGCTCAAAATGTATTTTCTTTTTAATTGTCTTTAACTTAAGTGAACATTTGTCATCTGGCTTGCCTACTTAGACAGCATTCTTATTGGCATCACAGGTGTTCTGCTGAGTAGACCCCAAAAAGACACTTATACCCAAAATGTTAGGTAAATATTGTAATTCAGGAATAGATGTATGTATATTAGACTTGAGAATTGCTAGTTTTATTGTAACCTAGTTTAGTTACACAACAAGGCAAATTAGTAGGCTATTAGAACACTATAAAATGTTATAGATTTTATAATTATTTACTTGGTCGTTGTGATCATGCAATCTCTGTCACATTGTTATGTTTTCCTATATTTCTATATCTTATAGAGATGTATAGAGATGGAACACTTTATATGTATGGATTATTTAAAAAATCTCTCACTAATCTGATAAGTGAATGCATTTATTAGCCTATATTAATAAACCAGTGCATACCGAATCGATTTGTATTCCACTTTTTGTATTAGCGATTTCCTGTTTGGCACAGATGGATATCTTAAAGTCACATGTCAGCGATGAAATGCATGACATCACGACTGTAGATAACTAACTCCTCTGTCTTGATAAAGCGACCGCTGAACACACACTCATCATTTAACATGGAGCTGGACATGGAACGACAGGAGAGCTACTTTATTGTAGTGAGGAGAACCAAGAAGGGTTTATCTCGCGGGTCAATTTTGCGCGCGGATGCGGAGACAGCAGCAGGAGATCTCATAGGAATGGTTTATGGAGGAGGTGGCAGTGCCAGGAGCAGTGGTTCGGTGAAGAAACACGACACATACCCTCTCTCACGCCATCAAGCTCAGCTACTTTTGTTCGTTTCTCCTGCCAGCAAGAGACTGGAGCTCCTGTGCAACGTCCAGCTCTTCAGTGCAGTCTGTGACCTTACTCAGGATGATCTTGTTGTGGTCAAACACAAGAAGGATTTTCAACCATGCCTGGTCAAGAATCTGATTCAAATAGGCAAGAAGGACAAACCAGGAGTCTTGCAAATGCTGGGATTTGAGCTGGAGTTAATGGTGAGGAAAGGCATCTTTTGCTGCCGTGTTGTACCTATTAATTCATGCAAAGAAATGTGCTAAAATATTGAAATAGACTATTTAACTAAATTGTTTGAAATAAAATATTTTATTATTGTACATACAATTTTGCATATAGAGGAAATGTTTGTCTGTAGTTTTACTTTAATGGGAAAGTCCCTTATCAAAATCTGAATCAACATGACATGACTGTAACATTACATAATCTAAACATGCATTTTTCTGCTGTGACGTAAGTGTCGACCTTTTGATCACATAGATAAAATACTTGAAATGCAAAGAAAACAGTCACGTTAATGGCGTAAAGAATCCACTTGGATCTGCTGACATGCAGTTGAACTTTTTCACAGGACGCTGAGCAGGATATTTTGTCGAAGAAGACTGTCCCTCTTCCCTTCTTCAGTGCAGCTGACATTCTCCAGGTGGTTCCATCACATTCAAACACCAGGCAACCGCTGAGAATCAGCATTGATTTGGGTCAGTTACTCATCTTATTAGCCCTTAAAACATATTGAAAGTATCTAGGATATTGGATTGGGTACTTTTGTAGATTAAAAGAGAGATCCTATGACTAGACTGCGGAAAAGATTGCTATCTTAAACTGGAAAGACTGTTCCTGTCAGACTCGAAGCTTGAACAACTCATTGAACTAAATCATGCTTTATATCAATATTTAATGGTGTCATTCATATGACTTGAGGAATGTCAGGTGATGATATCTGCAATAATATGATTTACATGTTATTCCCTTT
Source organism: Leuciscus leuciscus (assembly GCF_965113295.1). NCBI lineage: Eukaryota > Metazoa > Chordata > Actinopteri > Cypriniformes > Leuciscidae > Leuciscus > Leuciscus leuciscus. The sequence goes on along the minus strand of NC_138747.1, from coordinate 12,227,306 downwards.
TTAGGTTTGAACAGGAAAGCAGTGTCACGCATAAATTCCATGCCAGCTCTTAACTTACGTAATGCAAAAAAAGGAAGTACCTTCTCCAACAACGATGTGTCCAACTCCATTCAGGCCTTGTCCCATTATTCTTTGGAGGTGGGGTCCATGGCAGAGGCCATATCTTTGAATGGACTGACTGTATATGGGGTGATCAGGTGGATTGGTGTTCCAGATGGAAAGAAAAATGACTGGGCAGGACTTGAGCTGGTGAGCATCTACATTTTTTCTCTCAGTACAGAGCATAATGCTGATTATGTTGTGTTTTGTGCATGCAAATGATAAAAAAAATCTCTCAAATCCTTTTAGGACAATGAAGCGAAGACTTGTTCGGATGGGACGTTTGGTACAATACGGTATTTTACCTGTGAAGGAAACAAAGCCTTGTTTGTGCCACTGACCAACTGCAAACCAGACAGTAGATTTCTGTTCATTCCAAATGAGATTCAGAAACCACTTGAACCTCCCTCAGGTGAGGCCTTTCATTCTGCTATATTATTCCACTTCTAGAAACAGAGGAATGTCAAAGGCCTCAAGAATTGTTTGTGTGTTTTTTTTTTTTAAGTACCTTTTTTTCCTCTTAGTACCACTCCTGGAAGATTTGGATGAAGATGTTCCCCCTGTTGCTGAGCAAGATGTTTTGTCTCATCTGGTGGGCAGAATGAGGGGGATCCAAGGTCACTTCAACTCTTGCTATTTAGATGCCACTCTCTTTAGGTAAGCCTCTTAAAAAACGCACGTTATGTCTGTTATTTCACGTTTCATTATTTTTGTCCGCATGTACTGATTCATTTTCTTTTATTCTCTGCTTTTACAGTCTCTTCACGTCATCCATAGCTTTCAGCAGAATTTTTAACAGATCAGCCGATAGTGAGGAAGGCATTTCACACATTTTAAGACGGGACATTGTGAACCGTTTACGCAGGTAAAAGCTCCCAAACCCCTTGATGTATGATAGTGTGATAGTACATAACAAAGCTAATGCACAGCCATATTTGTAGAGCTTGAGTAAACACTCATGCTCATGTGGGCATGTGTTTATAGTCATCAGGATACTCACAGTTCATTTCATATGACCTCTGCCTCCCTCGACAGATCGGGCTTTGTTCCAGCAGAGAGTGTGATGAAGTTTCGTAAACAGTTGGGCTGCAAATCTTTTGCTACAGAGGAGAAAGGTATTACTTGTCCCATAGCGGCTATTTACTTTTTTAATGTAGAGCTGCAAGTTTTTCATATATGGCTTAGAGGGAACGTTACTCTGATACTAAAATGAAATATTGTTACTGCTATCCTTCAGATCCAGAGGAGTTCATCACCCTACTATTAAAGCATGTTTTACACATAGAGCCATTGCTCAAAATCAGGTATGTTTCAGTTGCACTGCTTTTCCATCACTCCAGATTTGTTTATCTGAGAAACATTTTTACATTTTACTGCAATTACACAACCCTTGAATGAATATGAATGTTTTGCACACAGGTTAAAAAGTATTTTTAATATGTATTTATTAAAACATTATATTATTATACTGTATTATATTAAATTATATAATGTTTTATTTATGTTTTTGAATGTATATATACACTATGGTTCAAAAGTTTGGGGTCAGTAAGTTTTTGAAAGAAATTAATACTTTTATTCAACAAGGATGCATTAAATTGATCAAAGTGGAAATACAGTACATTTGTAATGTTACAAAAGGTGTCTATTTGAAAATAAATGCTGTTCTTTTGAGCTTTGTATCCATCAAAGAATCCTTATAAAATGTATCGTGGTTTCCACAAAAATATTATAACTGTTTTCAACATTGCTAATAATTCTTTCACAAATGGTCGCAGCAAGGGTGAGATGAGCAGGATCTGTATGCACTATGCAGCAGTCATTTTATTAAATACAAACTAAAAGAAATAAAACACTCAGAATACGCAGGAATAGCAAAATACAAACAGAACAACCATTATACTCGGACGAGATCAGACCATGAACAGAACGAACGAAAAAAAAAAAGCAAATCAGCATATTAGAAAGATTTCCACTTTTTGAAAAGTTTAATTGATTCACCAGAATGATTGACAATTAGGAGGACCAATAGTATAGGTTACCCACCAGGAAGTAAAACATCCTCCGCTATACCTTTAAGTGACTTTCAAAAACAAATTTCACTGACCAATCTCTTTTTAACGGTAGTGTACATTCTGTGTAAACAAGTTTAAACTGTATATCTTAACACCTGTGTGTTGTTTTTAGGTCACATGGAGAGTTGTCACAGGATGCCTATACGCATCAGATCATTGTAGAGAAGAATCAGCTGGGAGCCGTGCCTTCAGTTCAACAGCTGCTTGAGATGTCTTTAGTATCAAGTGATCTGAAGTTTGAAGAGGTTTGTTAATTTCTTAGACTACTCAGCCAACTACCTAGTAGATATATTGCAAACAAAAGTATGCATTATTAATCAAAACTTTTTTATTTTAGATTCCATCTTGCCTTATAGTTCAGATGCCACGATTTGGTAAGAAGTTCAAGATGTTTCCTAAAATCATTCCCTCAACGGAGCTGGACATCACTGATGTCTTACATTGTTGTGAGTTTAACAAGCATACTTCCAAATGAAATCTCCTCCTGATCATATTTGTTTAGTGGAAGCAGATATTGGATTGTTGCAGATACAATATCTCTCATGCTTCTCCTGTTTTCTCTGGCAGCTCCTCGGGAATGTTTTCTGTGTGGTCATCTAGCTGAATATGAGTGTGGCCAGTGCTTGACGGACCATAAGCTCCAGCCAGGCAAAATTAAGCAATATTGCTCTACCTGCAACACACAGGTAGTGAACCTAATGCTAAAATCTTATTTATGTACTTTGTATTCCAACAGTTCTGTGATATAATGCATTTTGCATGCTTTTTTCATCCACATGCCTTCTCCCACAAACAATCGAATATGTTTGCTCTTTCTACAGGTTCACACTCATACTTCCCGACAGGAACATACTCCTCACAAACTTACAGTTCCAGATCATCTTCCAGAAGATGCATCAGTACAGAGGCACCAGATGCAACTATTTGCAGTTCTCTGTATAAACACCAGCCATTATGTGTCTTTTGTCAAATATGGACCTGACCCACGGTCCTGGATCTTCTTTGACAGCATGGCTGACCGATGCGGTATGTCATATATGCTAGATTTCCAACATATTCAAATGTAGGTTGCGTTCGAAGCTGACAAATACTGCTTCTGCAGGCAACATACGGAAGTAGGAAGATAACCAGGCGCGTCCGAATCCAATGATCATGTCACATCCTATCTATCTACTGAGATACCTTCATCTGATCGATTTATGAAGGCAGATAGATAGATGTCGCTGCCTTTGATTTCCTACAATCCAGTGCATTCCATTCCATTAAAGTTAAGCTAAAAAATAGGGGAGTCTCTATTTACACCAAGTGCAAATAGCAGAGGCTATTTACACTAACTCCGCCCACCACTGTCTGATTGAGCCAGACAAAATGACAAAAGAAAACCCACTGCATAACATGATCAGTGGCGTGGAGAGTAAGGCCGGTGGCGTTAGCTTTTGACAAGACGAACCCGAGTTTCCCATCGCATATCAGCTCAGAGAGGTGTTTGTTTTAAATAGAAATTAAGGAACTATTCGAAAAGTGAAATTAAAGTGCATAACCTGTATTTTATAGTAGGAATAAAGTGTTTAACGGTAGGGTTAGGTGTAGGGCTTTATATGATTTATAGGATCATATACATTGATACTGTTTTATAATTTACAACAATACACTGAGGTGCAAAATAGTATCTGCCATAAGTATAAATAGCATCTAACAACTATTTACACTTAGTACAATTAGAATCAAACTACTATTTACACTTTTTATGTCATTTGCACTGGATCACTTCACTGAGGTTTCACAAGCCCCCTCCATTACTGACCAGATAAACCCAGATAAAATGCTAACATAGGTGTTTTAATTTAGTTAATTCCTAACTATCTTATTTTTATCCTTAGGTGATGATAACAATGGCTACAACATTCCCGTGATCAGGTCCTGCCCTGAGGTTGGAGACTTCCTTTGCCAGTCTGAAGAGGAGATCTCCACAGCAGATCTGAGTCAGTGCAGTGAGCTGGTGCACAGACTGCTGTGTGATTCATATATGTGTCTATATCAGAGAACAGACAATCACCCTCAGCTTCATCAATGAGCAGAGACATTTCTGATATCTTTGGACTACTGTGTCCTACTATATCTATTGTGTCATTGCATCATGAGAGTTGACACATGAAGGATACTGATGTTTTGCTTTGCTCTGCTCTGTTCTTTATCAAATTGTTCTTGTGATTTATAATGGAAGGTAATTTGTATATAAAAGAGCTCCCAGCTGTACATTAAGACAGTTTATCAGGCAGAGATATGCATTTATAAACAATCAACAATATCGTTTGATTTAATATGATAAATAGTGCCAGGATGTCATAGGCCTATGAAGGTTCAGTATGAAAAAATAAAAATATTGTTAGATAATTTAAGTTTATTTGTACTTTATTAACATATTCTATTTTTATTGAATATTATTAAAGTTGTAGGATGTTTATATTTGCATTAAAACATTGTTGTACCAATCTCACATGTCTGTATTCATTTTATCCATAGTAGATATTATGTTATACAGAGTTTGAACTCTTTCTTAACTTTTACTCTTTGGGTCATATTTGTATATGTTATGCTTCATTGTTTACAAGTATAGGTTACAGAAACGAATTACCTAAAAAAAAATGAACTAGAAAATATTAGGAATATATAAAACCTGGGAGAATTATGAGTATTGGTGGGATTTAATGTATTGTAAGGTCTAGCTGAATAGAAGTAGGGGCGATGACGCCCTCTGATGGAAACACCAGCATTGACTCTCCGATTACGATGTTTACAAAGACCCGTTCTAAACTGTGACGTCTGATTCTTAAATGAATCGTTCTTTTGAATTGATTTGCCAAACAATTGAAACGAACTTTTGATTATATTATATTATATCATAGCCTATTATATTATATTATATTATTGTAACATTAAAATATCGTTTCTGAAACAAACCAGGAAATATTATTATACTGATTTGTCGTTCATGCACAGCTGTAAGCTTAAGTTTTAAAAATAAATAAAAACCAATGTACAAAAAACAGTTTGCTTTTTGGCCCAGTTCCAGTCACACTTTATATTAAGTGGCCACTATGTACTAATATTAAAGGTATAGCGGAGGATCTTTCCAAATTTTCGATAAGACCCGCCCTCTCCACTTTTTGAAAAGTTTGATTGATTCACCAGAATGATTGACAATTAGGAAGACCAATAGTATAGGTTACCCACCAGGAAGTAAAACATCCTTCGCTATACCTTTAATACCTGCAAGACTATGAGTTCACTAAGTACATGTTGTTCTAGAAAATGTCCAGATTTACTGCTAATGATTTTGAGGTTAGGTTTAGGGTTAGGGCTAGGGTTATTACAAATATTAATTACATGCACATACTTTAAATGTTATTACCATGCAACAACATGTATGTACATAATAAGTATATTGTAGCCTATCAAATGGTTAAGTATTAGATAAGGCCACCTTATATAAGTTGTGACCCAAAATTCTGTTACTGGTCATTGTCCTTTAAATAGTTAACTGTGAAAACTATATCATATTTAAGTTATAGAATACATTTATCATGACAGTTGCCTCATGAAGATCATAAATAAGACGTGGTTGTGAAATGCGAGTCTTCGCCTTTGGACATCTGTTGTCTGGACAGAGATAGGCCTACTGCCGGTTTAAGATTAATGTGGCCATTGAGAAGCACGGCATCATACTTTTTAGTGATTACACACACACACACACACACACACACACACACACACACACACACACACACACACACACACACACACACACACTCACACACTGTCTGGTTCGCTATTTTTGTGGGGACTCTCCATAGGCGTAATGATTTTTGTACAAACTGTATTTTCTATTCCCTAACCCAAACCCTACCCCTAAACCTATACCCATCACAGAAAACGTTCTGCATTTTTACATTTTCAAAAATATATTACTTATTATGTTCATAAACCCATTCCCCTTGTGGGGACCGCTGGCTGGTCACCACAATGTAGATGAGCAGGTTTTGCTATAGCCAACTTGTGGGGACGTTTGGCCTACACACACACACACACACACACACACACACACACACACACACACACACACACACACACACACACACACACACACACACACACACACACACACACACACACAAAATGCCATTCAACAATAAGAGAGTCATTGAAACAAATACTTCTAAAATAACTGATTTGTTAAAATAACAACAACAACAAAAATCTACGAACACAGCTTCTAAAGTAAGTGTATATGGACATGTTAACTGTAAGAACTGCGATGTCGAGGCTTATTGAACTTGTTAAACCAATCAATGATGTGCCAAAGGTTTCTTGATGCCTTATTACTTTAATATTCTAGAGTTTAAAAGTAAAATAACTATGTGACAGTCAACTTCATTCCATCAGAGAAGGCTTTGTAGCTAGTATTTTGTTAATTAAATGTTAAAAATGTATTGTTTATTATTATTATTACTATTATTACAATTATCATTATTATTATTGATAATAATAATTGTTTTAACAAGCCACTCTTTACTTGGTACCACGTGGCTCTTACCACCATAGTAAATGAGGGGTGACGACACAGAGCGGAGCTGTATGGGAGGAGTCAGGGGCAGGAATAACGCCTTTTTTATCCTTTTAAACGCGTCTGACATGCGCAGTGCTGTAAATTTCGGGCTTGGTCTGTTACACAACTGTGTCTTTCTTCATTCTGCCCACAGCTCCTCGCCGGCATTTTACTTTAACAGGCTTTTAACTGTGTTATTTTATAATAAGACACATAGAAATGAGTGGGGACCATTCCCACAACGATTCCCAGGTAAAGTCTTTGTGATTTAACGTTGTCAGTTATTTTTTTTCTTTCTTGATGGTTTGTAGTCACTAGCTCGGCTGTTTAAATTCCATCCGCAGCGGCAGTTTTCCCCAAGCATGCTAAGCTAACAGGCACCAGAAGTCGGCTTTGAATGTAATAATTTTGTATTTTCAGCCCTTGCTGTCCTTTGCCGCTTTTCTTACGTTAACGTCCACTAACAAATGCTTAATTTTGGGAATAAAAACTTTAAACAGTCCCCTGGCCTCCGCAGCGGTGGTGTTTAAACGCTGTTTTATGAACAGGCTTGTTAGCTTGTGCGCTAACTCCGACTAGCATCAAGTTGAAAGTTAGCAGCCTATTGACATGGCACGGTTTAACATTAACTTATACACCACTGTTTTTCCGCAGATCGAGTCGGGATCCAGATATAATGGTGAGTGGGCCTTGTCTAATCACCACATTATGATAAAACACATACGTTTATACATTTAACGTGATCGCTCAGCAGCTTGCCTGACGGCCAGTTAGTTTTAAGGACAGAAATGGCGTCCCAGAGACTAAGTCCCCTCTCGCTCTCTGACAAGCGCCTATTGTTCACATTGAGCCCTTCTAAATCGTATTTATACTGCTTTTAAATAAACGAAAAACGGCGATTTTGAAAGAGAAAGAGGTTTTTTGTCAGTTAATGTAGCTTGATCGTTTTTAGAGTTAGAAAAATGGTCAAACGGGGCTTGTGAAAGTGAGGGTTTGGGGGTTGAGGACTTAGTCTCTGCGCCATTTTCTTTTTCTCTGTCTAGCGGTCTGAATGTAGTGAACGTTAAGTGCACATCGACATGATTATGGAGGAGAAGGTTGGAGAAACGCGTGTGACCTGTTTCGAATCCTCGCACGAAAATAAGCACTCGACCTCAAATACACTTTAATTCGATGAGATCTCATGAAAAATGGACTTTACTATTTAAGCATTAACTGCAATTATGCAGGTATTTAGTATCTATAAAACTCATCTTTTGTTATGGTGTATTGTATACTGTAATCTAATCTGCGTCAAATGAACAGTCACAACCAGATTTAATGAACTTAAATGAGCCAGTAGTGTAGGATTTAGTTTGTTTGTACCTAAACCTGGTTTCACACAACTGTCATTGGTGATATTAGTTTGGTCTTGCAGGTTCAAAACATGGCCAGTCAGAGAGACTTTTTTTTTTTTTTACTGACCTCTTTTCTTTTTTCTTTTTTTACCTCCAAAAGATCAGTGACTAATGAGAGTATTTCCTATTTCTATGCAGTTCAAAACTTTTTAGCATGACATGACAGGAAATTCCACTTAGGCACCAGACACTTGTTTCTTTTTGTGTTACGCAATGCATTATAAGAGTGCCAAATTTAGTATAGTTCTTTAGTAAATAAGTGCTTATTTAATTGACAAAAATGAAAACTCATGATTTTTAATTATTTTCATATTTCTGACACAAACACGTAAATGATAATCAGGTTTGTTATGCACTTTATTTCACAGGGCATCAGTAACATTTCTTCCACTGTCTATTATAAGTGCAATGATGTTAGTAGTTTAATGGTATAATTTTTATTCAAATATATTTTTCAAATATAATTCAAGTTTCAATCTGGATTTCAAAACAAAACTGCTGAACTTAGTCATCATGCATTTTGATTGTAGTTTGATAATTAATTTTGTATTCCATTGGGGTATAATAAATACAACAATGAGGGTGGGTTAAGGATTTCTGCCACAGCGTTTTATCCATTTTGTTTTTTTCCTTTTTTCTGCAACTCACCTAATATAAATGCTTTTTGAATATATTTTTCTTGCTACACTTAAATCCACACAGTCCATTCTTTGTGCATGATGCTTCTGGTAATCAATTTTGCTCCCCACTATAAGAGCATTTAGGATGTTTAACTGATGCACGAGCTGCCTGTTTACACCATGCCATTCCATTGAGCGTCCACCAACTGCTTGTCAGGGTTTGGGGATATATTAAAAAGCCATGCACAGCCCTGGAAACAATAAAATGAGACCGTATATTCAATAAAACAGTGACACGATGTGTAGAAATTTCTTTTTTTCTTCAAATTTTGTGTGTCTGCCCATACTTTACTACATTTGCATGCATGAGATGTACCATAAACAATGTTATATATCTGGTATCATAGTGGCAACTTTTTGAAATCACACATGAGGAATGTGTGTTGACCCATCAATCTTAGAAAATATATGTATATGTATTTTGCATTGCCCTAGCATGCACTAAATCTAATTGTCCATTGGCCGGTCATTTTAGTATATGCAGCTTTTCTTTTGCGTTTCCTTTGTTTGGTTCGCTCAATGCATTCACTTTAGTCAAAAGGCTTATTTCAGACTTCATTACTGACTGTGGATTTGCTTTTTGTAATGAAGCTTCAGCATGTAACAATTCTGCTGACAGTGAACTTGTCCACTAGAGGGAACAGTTCACAAATAAGTTCTCCCACAGTCCCAGATGTGCATGTTTTGCTGAAGGGCAAAATGGACATGGTGAATGGTTGGCCCATAGTGAGTGTTTTTAAAACATGTAATTAGCACAAAGCTAACATGTAACCCCACACTTATAGATGAATAATATGCCTGAACAGAAGTTCTAGTAAGGATGCATATCTAGAGGTAGAGGAAGGTTTGTCGCATTTGGTAATGCGCTCATGCGTACTGTAGAAGATAAAGGATTTGATTTCACGTCCTAACTGAGCACTCCTGTCCCTCTTAATGCTTGAATGCACCCTACTGTAACATGAGGTTCATTTTTTCTCTGTGCTCTTAAAGGATGACATTTAAGTTTGTTTGGATTCTGAAGCCTCGTATAATTCCCGTTCTTTCCTTTGGTCCTCGCGATAGAAAGGGAGATCGTTTTGCTTTTGCCTTTTGGGAAGCCTGTTACAAAACACCTCCAGCTTTCTCACTGTCCGATACAGTGTCAGTAGGATAATGCCTGGCTCTCTTGTTGTTACCCAATCCAGCCTACCAACCTACACATTTCCTAAAGCAATAGTCCTCTCAAAGTAAACAGTCTTAGCTGAACCCTGCAAAGAATGGCGTGTCTATAAACACCATGCATAGCTGAGAGTGAAAACTGGACACTTCACCTCAAGAGGTAAAGTGCCAAAATCTACAAGGTGTGATTAATGTGTCTGCAGTAGGTCAGCAAGGACTACCCAAAATGTGTCATGCTGTACTTATTTCAAACCATTTGTCTGTAAATGGTCTTCAGCATTTGACCATTTTCAAATGGATTTCTCATTTAGGTGTGAGCAAAATTAACCGACATGGTGTTTGCAGGTTATTCTTTGCCTCGTTTTTGTTTGTGAACACCTAAAGCACCAGAACAATTTCAGTGTAGAGGACTGTTTGATTTAATTCTTTTGAACCCTTTCTAACCCCCAGTTTTGCTTTTGAATCTGTCTTTCCTGTTCCAGGGACATACTTTTGTTGCCAGGTGTTCGTGGCCTTTTGAATGTGCTACATAATTTCTTAACAATTTCTTTGTTGGCAGATTCTCACAAACACAAAGATAAATACAAGGACAAAGAACACAGACACAAGGACCACAAGAAAGACAAAGAACGTGAGAAATCAAAGTACAGCAACAGGTATGACATCACTTTTATTCTACAGTAGATATATAGGCGGTTTATAGCCCAGTTTGCTCTTTATGGAGTGTGTTTGATAAGCAGGGCGTGGCCTTTAGTGTTCAGACCACAGGAAGGAATGTTGGCTTTACTGCAACTTCCTTTGTAAACACTATCATCTATTTGGAGCTGATTTTGTTGATGGACCAGACCATTGTGGCAATTAGATCACGACATGTTTTATTGCATTTTGGCAGCGAACACAGGGACTCCTCGGATAAAAAGCACAGAGATAAAGATAAAGAGAGGCTGAAACTCAAAGATGGATCCTCAGACAAGCAGAAGGACAAACACAAAGAGAAGAAAAAGGAGGAACGGGTGGGCAGAATCTTCTAACTTTTACATCGCAGCATTTTTATCTGACCTGAATCCTCTGGCTATGGAGGAGTTGTAAATAGTCTTTTGTGATTCACACAATTTTGAATGCTTTTATTGACCGCTTTCTCTTTTTTTTTTTTTCTCTCCTCAAGTCTTTTGATGGCAAGCCCAAAAAAGAGAGGGAGAATGGATTTGCAAGGTGAGTGAGAATCCTAAATCTGACGTAAATGATGCAACTGTAGCCATAAGAGTAGATGGTCATTTTAAAGTGGTCATCATATCACAACTTTTTTCTTTCTCCACTATTTTGACGTGACTGGTTCAGAAAAGTTTGTACTAAAATAAGCCACACAAAACAACCCTCTACAATGCGAGTAAATTACTCGCATATGCGACTAAATCTTCACAATCTTCTAGTTGTAGTGGTGGTAGTGTTATCTTAATATTAATTTCTAATATCTATTTTTATTTTATTTTTATTTTTTACAGAAACAGTGAATGACCAGCAATAGCTTAACCACCACCAGTCCTAAGTTTAGTTAAAATGACAAATATGCATTCATACATGGTTACCACGTTTTAGTTCTAATTACTAAAGTTTTATCATTAAATAGAACTTGATTATCATATCATACTATAATGCTTGATTGACTGATGTTAAGTGTACGTTGATATAATTAAAAAGCCGTGCCTTTTTACAAAGATAAGCTGATTTGGTGGAATTGTATATATTACATTAGTGTGTTTATATATTAGTATATAGTGTGTATATATATTAGTTTACAATACCAGTCTGGCAAGTAAACTAAAACATTTTCCAGCCAAGGTGTGCGTAGAGGGTTGCAAAAGATCCTACTTAAATGATCAGCAATCTTGGTATACATAAACTTCATCTGCCAATATTGGGACTTATTCAGCTGCTACATACACCAGGGTTGGCAAACTTTTTAGACCGTATTATTACTCGTGAACTTCTGTTTTGTATAATAGTATCTATACTGCTTCCTCTGAACACTGAGTTTTGTTTATCTTAAAAGATTAAAGAAAATTGTTTCTTCATATGATCCCATTAAGACCAATGGCATGGTTGTAATCACATAAATCAAAACATGAATTTATCTTGAGACAATTTAAATGGGTTCTCAGTTTTGATCACATGAGCAAGAAAACAAATAATGAGCGTCTCATCTTTTATACAGCCCTTTAATTAAGTCTGAACCCGAGAATGATGACTTCTACCTCTCTCCTAAACACGAGAAGTCTCTGAAGAGAGAACGCGATGATGACGAGTAAGTGTTCGCAGGCCATTTTAAACTGTAATCACAAATGCATTGATTCTTTGTTTATAACGTTAAGCTTTTGTGCAAATAGGAAGTGATTACATGGTAACTGAAAGGTGTTGGGTGCCAGACCATTTAAACAAACATTTTTAAATTTTTTATATTATTCCTTCAGTGCTGAGTTCAAGCCCAAAAAGATTAAAACCGAGGATGACAGAAGTGAAAAGAAGGCAAAGAAACGGAAACAGGTAGAAGAGGTATGTTTAAGGAGTTGGCTTATTTCTCCAAGTTAGACTTTCCAAGAATGTTTTTTATTTTTTTAACATTGATAATTTGAATCTTCTGTTTTGCCATAGGACATAAAGCCCAAAAAGAAGACAAAAGACAAGAAAGGAGAAGTTGCCACAGATGGCAAGAAAAAAGCAAAAAAGGAGCCAGAAGATAAGTGGAAATGGTTAGTCTCACATCCTCTCATGGTCAAGTAATTGTAGTCTGACTCTCGTCTTGAGTCTGTTTTGATTTTATTCTGAGATATGGTGCAGATCACAAATGTCCTTGTTCCGGCACTTTGCAAGGCCATTGTGGTTGACTGTATTGGGATGTTGGTTTACTACCTTCCATTTATGTGCTTTTTCATACCATTTAGGTGGGAGGAAGAGAGGTACACAGATGGCGTGAAATGGAAATTTTTGGAACACAAAGGACCCGTCTTTGCACCTCCATATGACCCTATTCCCAGCAATGTCAAGTTCTATTATGACGGTATGTCTTTTAACGACTCAATGGCAGTGTGTGAGGTGGGTAGACCATCCTGTTCTGGAGTTATTCTAATTGGATGGCCATCAAAACTGGCGGAGAAGCAGATGTTGGATTGTGTAAACTTCAAATGTTTTAAACAACTCTGTTCCTTTGAGTTTGGGTGGAGTCTTTAGCAATATACTAATGGAACAAAATCACAGTGTGTTCAAAAGTTCTTTACAATGTATATCTTCAGTAATTGGCTTTGTATTAGAAAGGTTCAGACGCTGAGGCTTTAGTAACATTGAATGATCTTGATGAAAAGATGGATTTAGCTCTTTTTGCAGCTGTCCTGAACCTGCTTTTATGGTCTGTCACCAGGTAAACATATGAAACTCAGCCCTGAGGCAGAGGAGGTGGCCACCTTTTTTGCAAAAATGTTGGACCATGAGTACACCACCAAGGATATATTTCGGAAAAACTTCTTCAAAGATTGGAGGAAGGTAATGTTGCCATGGTGTCATCCTCCCTTCTTGCTTTTTAAAAGTTGTGACTTTTATTAATCTTGCATGATCTTGTCATTTTAGGAAATGACGTCTGAAGAGAAATCCAAAATCTCAGATCTGAATAAGTGTGACTTTTCTGAAATGAGCGAATATTTCAAAGCTCAATCCGAAGCCAGGAAGGCCATGACTAAAGAAGAGAAACTGGTAAAATTAAACATCAAAATACCAAAGTAATTGTTGGTAAAATATCGGGGTGTTTTGTCTTGATTCAAACGTTCTTTCTTCCACCTTAAGAAAATTAAAGCGGAGAATGAGCGCCTTCTGCAGGAGTATGGCTTCTGTGTTATGGACAATCACAAAGAGCGCATTGCCAACTTCCGTATTGAGCCTCCAGGCTTGTTCCGTGGCAGAGGTGACCATCCCAAAATGGGAATGCTGAAGCGTCGTATCCGACCTGAGGACATTATCGTTAACTGCAGCAAGTAAGGAGCATTCATCATAGCGCAACATCAGCCCATCTGCTAAGATTATTTTTTTTTGTAATCCTATGCTTCTCATTGTAGGGACTCAAAACATCCTAAACCACCTCCCGGGACGAAGTGGAAGGAGGTGCGTCATGACAACAAGGTGACGTGGCTGGTGTCCTGGACTGAGAATATTCAAGGCTCTATCAAATACATCATGCTGAACCCCAGTTCAAGGATTAAGGTAAATTATAACAGGCATCTCATATGAATAGAATTAGGATTGCAGTAGCACTGGCTTTGATTTGGTCTATACATTTCAAAATGTATATTATACATTCAGATGTACACTACCATTGAACATTTTGCTGTATGATTTTAATTGTTTACGTTTTGGATAATTTTCTTATGCTCACCAAGTCCGCATTTATTTGCTAAAAAAAAGATAATATTGTGAAAGTTTTTCTATTCGGCAGCCATTACTCCAGTAATCAGTGCCACATGATCCTACAAGTAACATTTCTTTCCAAAGTAGAAAACTGTTGTGCTGCATAGAAACTTTTTTTTGTTTCTGAATTTTTTAATTGAAAAGAATATTCAGAAAATGCAGAACAGTATGTCTTTATGGAGCTCTTTTGAAAAAAAATTACATCTTCACTACTTTTTATCAATTTAATGCATCCTTGCTGAAATTTAAGTAAGGTTTTCAGGATGAATTTCCTTTAAAAAACAAAACCTTAGTGATCCCAAACTTTTGTGTGGTAGTATATATTGGTATAATCAGCCTTTTTTTAATTTATTGTTTAGATTGAAATTTCAGAATCAAAGATTTTAGGTTGGTTTTATTTTTAAATAGACAAAATGGTGTAGACTTCAGCCATTTTAAATATCAGACATAATGTGAAGTATTTATTGACTTATATGAATTATCGGATTATAATATCAGTGCGTCCCTTGTGTTGTGTTTCTTGCAGGGAGAGAAGGATTGGCAGAAATATGAAACAGCCCGTCGGTTGAAAAAGTGTGTGGAGCGAATCCGTTCGCAATACCGCGAAGACTGGAAATCAAAAGAGATGAGGATCAGACAACGTGCTGTTGCTCTTTACTTCATTGACAAGGTTTGCATTGCTTAGATCAATGTAACATCCTTCACTTCAAGCTCATGACCCTGAAAGCATGTGATGAATGGGTTCATTCAGATGTACTCTATAAAAGCTCTTAAAGCATTTGGTACATTTAAAAAAAAAAAATTGTCCATGGTTGTACATTTTAATGCAAGGTTTGTAATATCTTTTTGAGCTAAAAGCAGAAGTTGAAAAGCAGAACTATGTTCTACCTTTCCTTTTTTCTATGCGCTGTAGCTGGCTCTGAGAGCAGGTAATGAAAAGGAGGAAGGAGAGACCGCTGACACAGTGGGCTGCTGCTCACTTAGAGTGGAACATCTATCTCTCCATCAAGAGATGGACGGCCAGGAGTTTGTCGTGGAGTTCGACTTCCTCGGTAAAGACTCCATTAGATACTACAACAAAGTCCCGGTTGAGAAGAGGGTAAGTGTTTTTTTTATATTTTTTATTTATTTATTTTCTCTCCCGTTCTTCTTTCTATTACATTTTCTACATTCCGAACAATGCTTTAAGGCATCATAGGTACACATCTGAAGGCAAATTTTTGGTGAACCATAAGGCAGCATCACATGTATCCTTCACATATAAAGTGAGCTTTTTGTACCCTATAAGAATCTATCTATCCTAAACGTTGATTTATAAGTTCTTGAAAAGATTATGCAGAGGGTCTTTTGTGGTGTGCAGTTTGCTGATGTAGGGCGTTCCAAATCAGTCACTTGTAAGGTTTTTTCAGTTAGGATGCTGCCTGAGGCATCTCATTAGGTTTTTGGTACTCAGCTAATATATCCAAAACTCTGCAGCCTGTACCCTTACACCAAAAAGTCCACTCGTATCATTCTTCAGCAACTTCACCGGTTACTAAACGCATGCAATAAAGTTCTAATTACAGTTTTTAATCAGGGTTTCCGCGGAGTCATAAAAAGTCATAAAACGTCTTAAATTTAATAATCAGAATTTTAGGCCATAAAAAGTCATAAAAACGTCCGGATTTTCCATACAAGGTCATAAATTTCATTTAGCCACGTCTTAAATTGATATGCTCGTTCATTCGTTGGTTCTACCATTGCTTTTTCCCCCTGAAAATGCGCTGGCGGCATAATGTTAAATGCACAGGTTAAATGCGCCAAAAGCGGAACGCTCATTTGAAACGCGCGCCACACGAACCATTTACCCGCTCGGCTCCAAGTCCAAACGGCAGCGCAGCGCGAGCTCAATAGAACTGATGCGTTTACTCTGATCGTCTCGGTCACAAGATCCAGTGAGAAGTGCTTGAATTCAGCGAAGAACACACTGTCTCAGTGATTTAAACCAGTTTAAAGGCAGATTGAACAGCGCTGACCAACAGGAGAAACTCTGCACAACGATACAGTCTGAAGGCTTTTCCGTCTACAATCTCCCATCATTTATCATGGATTTACTGTAACGTTAGCCTAGTAATATTAACTGCACCATGTGGGATATACATATTGAATTTTATTATATTATTAGTGCTGATAATGTATTAAAGGACTAATGGAATATTTACAGTATTTAATAATGTATTTAGGCTACTGTTTTTCATACATTTCCTGAAGATATGTGCCATCAAAGTTAGGCAACACAAACCTGTTTCAAGACTTGGCCCCTATTAGCACATGCAGAAACTAAGTAATTATTTTCCCAATAAAGATATTTATTTTGTTAAGGACAAATGACAAATGTTTGAATGTCCTACCTCAGATTTGTGAAATGTTCACCTGTTTTAGCAAGTGTTTGTCATTATATTTTCTGACAATAAAGAGTAAAGTTAGTTTAAAACCACAATTAAAGCTCTGGTTTCTACAACTTTCACTTAGAAGCAACAGTCTGCCTTTAAACTTGAAAGAAATAAAGATTTGACATTTATCGTGATAATTATCGATATTGACTAATATAAAACAATTATCGTGATAATTGTTTTTGGCCATATTGCCCAGCCCTAACTGAAATCTCCCGGTCTATCACAATGGGAAAGTGTACATTTAACGAGCCATGGCTCAAAGATGGTGTGTTTAGTAGTTGGCTCAAGCCTGTTGCAAATAATCAGTATCAAGCATATTGCACACTGGGTAAGAAGGCGTTGGAGCTGTCTTTAGGCATTTAAATAATACATCTTGTTACTTTCAATGAAAGTCAATTAAAAAAAAAACTTTTGAAAGGAATTTTAATGATTTTTCGTAATTCGTGTAGGTCATAAATTTCAATCATAATGGTCATAAAAAGGTCTTAAAAAGTCTTAAATTTGACTGACCAAACCCTGCAGAAACCCTGTTAATGCTCGTCATGGGATATTGAACTGAATTGATTCATTTTAATGCCGTTGTGCACACTTTGAACCTCCGTTGCCAAGATATTAACTAAGTTTTGATTGTCCTTCATGGGCATTAGATGCTTCTAGGTGCCTATAGACTTGGGAGTGCTTTCCTTCAGCATCTGTGAAGTTTTGTCCCCCCATATTTGAATTGTTAAACCAATGTTGATTGCTTCTCATACTGCAGTCATCAATTCATGCCAGTTACTCTTTCCAATCCACTTTTTTGTATTTTGTTGTCTAACAAAAAAAAAAAAAAAAACTTTTGACAGTCTTTTGTACATCGCAAGTGTCCTTGGGTTTGTGAAAGGCGCTTTATAAATCAAATGTGTGCTTCACCAATTTACTGTGCCATGTTCAAATGAAAACTCCTTATCTGAGTGCTATTGATTAGCAGTTGTGTGTTGGTTCTGCCTTTTGTGAAAATCTCATTTAAAATGTTACAGGTTTTCAAAAATCTCCAGCTGTTCATGGAGGACAAGGAGCCGGAGGATGATCTCTTCGATCGTCTCAATGTAAGCGGCCTTTTTCACCAGTCTGTTTATTGCTTAGAATACCAAGTGAAATGCTTATGCTAAATGCATCAAATGAAAGGTTTAGTTCACCCAAAAATGAAAATTCTGTTAATAATTACTCGCCCTCATGTTGTTCCAACCCCGTAAGACTTTCATTCATCTTCGGAACACAAATTAGGATATTTCTGATGAAATCTGAGAGCTGTCTCACTCCTTCATAGGCTGCTAGGTAATCTAGGTAATCGATATCCAGAAAAGTTAGTAAAGACATCGTTAAAATAGTCCAAGTGACTACAGTGGCTCAACCTTAAATTTATCAAGCGACGAGAATACTTTTTGTGCGCAAAAATAATGACTTTATTCAACTATTCATTTTCTTCTGTGTGGGCCTCTGAGTGAGTTCATGTAGTGTAACAGCGCAGCGCTTCTGGGTTGTACATCAGAACGTAGGCTCACACAGAAAAAATAGTTAGTCATTATTTTTGTTTGTTTTTTTGCGCACAAAAAGTATTCTCGTCACTTGATAAACTTAAGATTGAGCCACTGTAGTCACTTGGACTATTTTAACTGTTTTTACTAACTTTTCTGGGATGGCAGATATAGATTACCTTGCAGCCTATGAAGGAGTGAGCCAGCTCTCAGATTTCATCAAAAATATCTTAATTTGTGTTCCGAAGATGAACGAAAGTCTTACGGGGTTGGAACAACATGAGGGTGAGTAATTACTGACAGAATTTTCATTTTTGCGTGAACCCTTCTTAAACCCTAACCCTTTAAGACCAACATCCTTAATTGTAAAATGACTTTCCTCTATTGCAGACATCGATTTTGAACAAGCATCTTCAGGAGTTGATGGATGGCCTTACGGCTAAAGTGTTCCGTACTTACAACGCCTCCATCACACTGCAGCAGCAGCTGAGCGAACTCACAAACTGTAAGTTCCATTCACTGTAGATAAAGAATTAGATTAGGGTGAGTTACCAGAAATGGAGTCCGTTATGTACAAGATGTGACTTAAGTTTATTATTAATTGTTTTTAGCGGAAGAAAATGTTCCTGCGAAAATCCTCTCCTACAATCGGGCCAACCGAGCAGTAGCCATCCTGTGTAACCACCAGAGGGCACCACCCAAGACGTTTGAGAAGTCCATGCAAAATCTTCAGACAAAGGTATGAGACGTTTGTGACCTTGTCCTCGTTGTCTTTAGGCTGGTATTTTTCTGGTATTTTTTTTGTTAGTGCAGGGTCTGTTGGACCATCTAAATGTTTGCCTTTCCTGCATTCACTTGTTCATTAAAACCAGATTGACGCAAAGAAGGAACAGCTTGCTGATGCTAAAAGAGAACTGAAAAGTGCCAAGGCTGACGCCAAAGTACGCAGAGATGAGAAATCCAAGAAGTGAGTGTCAAAATATTTGCTTGAAGGGCGCCCAACTGAATTTGGCCCCTCTTTGTGCGTTTGTATGTGATTGTATGCTGCTTTAATGTTGATGGTTTTGGCAACCCAGGGCCGTGGAGACCAAGAAGAAAGCTGTGCAGAGGGTCGAGGAGCAGCTGATGAAGCTGGAGGTACAAGCCACTGACCGGGAGGAAAACAAGCAGATTGCCCTGGGTACCTCCAAGCTCAACTACCTGGACCCACGCATCTCAGTAGCTTGGTGAGATGACGTTTTCGTAGGTTGTGCAGTAAAAGTCTTGAGGATTTATGCCCCTTTTTAATTTTGACGTCTTGTTTCTTTTTATTTCCTTCCAGGTGCAAGAAGTTTGATATCCCCATAGAAAAGATCTACAACAAAACTCAGCGTGAGAAATTTGCCTGGGCTATTGACATGGCTGAAAAAGACTTTGAATTTTAAATCCTCTTTGCGATTTTACTTTTCCCTCCACCCCATTCTTTTTTTTTTTTTAATAATTCTTTTAGTCTAAGTGATTTCCGGCAGGATGTGAAACGAGCATAGTGTCGAGAGGAGGCCTAAATGCCATGGGTAACTGATTTTGATTTTTATTTTTTTAGGCTGTGACCTGTAATCTTGTAGGTTTTATTGGGTCGTTCTTTTAAGAATGAAGTATGGAGAGTCTGTACACAAGGTTGTATGGTCTTTAAGCCATGAACTGGAAAATCAGCGGCTGACCTATTGAACACTTTTACTGTCTCACTCCCCTTCCATCTCTGGACAAAGGGGCCCAAGGATGTCTGAACTATGAACTTGCGTGGTCCGATAGCTACTGTATTCAACTACAAATTGCTTTGTGGATCATTTCATTTTTAGTTTTGCTGTATTTTTAGCCCTCCTGTATTAATAATGAATTCTATATTTTAATAGAAGATAAAAAAAAAAAAATCAAAGAATTGCTTAAGTACACCCACACGCCTTTTTAGGAGAAGAAATGTGTACACCAGGTGTGATATTTTATGGGAAATATGACCATGTAAAGCTGTGTGTTTGAGTGAGTGTTACATGAACTGTTCACTTTTAAACTGGAGTTGGAACTCTTGTGTAAACTATATCCAGACCACAAAGTAGGATGCTTGGATGAGCTACAGGGGATTACAGCTTCAACTATTATTTCCTTAAACATGCAGAATGTGAATTGCTCTTTTTTTTGTTTTTTAACAGCGTATATATCAGGGTCTTGTTTCCGGTGTAAATGTGAACCAATTTCCCCCACCCAACACACACACACACACACTTTTTTGTCTCCAGTATCCTACAGATTGTCTTCATGGCTTTGAGTCTCCATCTGGTTTTAACTTAATGTGTAATGACTGTTTCCATAAGATAAAAAAAGATAAAAAACCTGTATCTGTTACTTGAAGATATCACTATTAGGATGTATTATTTCAGGGTATGGCAAAAGGGTTTTTTTTTTTTTTGCTGAAGGGTATGTGAGGGAAATCAACTTTGCCAAAAACAAAAGTCTGTGTTCTGATTTTAAGCTGTTTTATTTTGTAATTGTTTTAAGATTTAAGGATAGACTTATTTTAACATTAACTTGAACAGAATCATTATTTTGTTTTCCACTCCAGTCTGGAAAGAAATGTTAGTGACAGCCATGTAACTTTTTCCAACTTATCAAGCTCATGCCATAACCTCTGATCATGTTTTTTTGTTTTGTTTTTTGTTTTGCTCATTTGTAGGTTATTTAAAAAATAAAACCCTACAACATGATTTATACGTTGTTTTCAAAGAAACTCGCTTGGTTTTAGCTTTTTTAAATCTCTTCTAAAATCTGAACATCGTTTCATCGACGGGTAAGATCTTGCGAGAACTCAATGCTTTAAGATGTTTTCTGCTTCGAATAATGGGTTGAAGAACTTCCTGTGTTCCCAGAACCGCGTGAAACGAGCACCAAGTCTTGCTTTGAGAACAGGCCTCAGGAAGAACTCGGAGGGGGAGCGTAAAAAGACCCAGCCTGTTTGTCTTGGAAGAACGGCCTGTATGATGTATTAGCCAAGCTGTAGTCTTAGGCAAGGTTTCATTCCTTTTGAAAAGTGCACCGGGGACCTCTCTGTGACTCTTGTGCTCCGCAAAGTATTCTAATCATTTGTTCCCTCGGTTTCTTCTCAGATGGCTTCATCTCCCGCTTCAACGTTAATGAAACCGATTGAAGCGACAGCTGTGTTGGTCATTTTCATGTGCTTCATTTTAGCCCAAGAAAGCGGCAATTAACGTAAATCCTACCAATTGTGCATTTGCATTACTACATTGGAACTTTTGTTGGAATAGACCTTTGCCAAGTCATTGTGTATAACTTTCAATGGCATGAAATGCATTCAAGACGCCAGTTCTTAAATTTGACATTCTCCATTTATTACCAAAAGATTTGTAATGTGTAGAAAGGATAACACTCCAGTGCACTGTGTTCTTTTAGACAGACCTGCACAATGGGAACGGACGGGAAGGTAATACTGTTAAGTCCAGATATTATCTTTACGCGTTAACTTTTAAAAGAGAAACCACGTTTGATACAAATGCAAATAATAAGGGATGAAAAGCACCTGTTATTCATTTTGGATGGTCTGAACTTAGCAGCATATAAATGATGCATAATGTGTGTGAATATATACTATATATATTTATATTTATATCGTAGCCCAACTCAAAACACAGGGAATATCCAGTTAGCAGAGCACTTGATTTGACTGTCTGTGAGAACTGTAATACCCCTCAGATTCTAAGCACAACATTTTAAACTTTCTCCACCATAAATTAACATTTCTTCTTTTTCTTTTTTTTTAAGCTTTTCACATATATAATAGTCTTGCTAATGCTTATTAAAAAAAAAAACACCTCCGAAGATATAGCAGCAGTTCTGTTGGGATTTCAAACCCCCAATTTATACACACATCAACACAGTTGCTGAAAAGCTTGTTTGTGCAGCCAGTCATAGAAATAGAAAGGTGACGTTTAAGGCAATGTCTGGCCAATTCGTTGTGTGTGCAGACAGACACCACTAAAGCGAGTTATAGTGCATGATTTGTCACTAACTGCTCGATGTTGTGTGGAAAAATAAGCCATGGAGAACTTATTTGATCTGGACATGAAGGAAAACTGGTTGGAATATCCCAACAAATATCATAAAACCCAAGGCATTGCAGAAGTGCTGATCATCTGACATATTACAAAGTATCACAATATCTAACTGACATTCCTAACGTCCAGTACACCCTCGATAGTGCAGTTTCAAGCATATACATCATAGTTTCCTACACAGAATTTACCTAAATCAAATCAGACCTACATTTGGAGCGGCTACTCTCTGGATTGGCCGTCTTCCAAAAACTCAAGTCCATTGACCATCACAAATTGTACAATCTCATCTGCTGTCATATTTAAAGAAAACAAGAAATGTAATGTCCAGGATGAATATGGGATCCTCTGCCTTTTCATCTTGCGGAGTGAAGTCCTTAAACTTTCAGAAGCTCGCCTCTCAGACAGTCCCTGTAGAAAAAAAAAAAAAAAGTGTTAAGACCAGCCCAAACACAACGAACAGTATCACACCATGAACTCCACAAGAGAGCCGAGATTCCAGCACTTTGCTACACACAATTTTCATTATTTATTCACGTTAAGACACACTTTGAGTAACTCTATAATTCATAAGCTCTGCCTTCACTAACACCAAAAATAGCTTTTTAAATAAAGCACATAAACGTTCGTGCCAGTGACTAATTCAAAATACTGTATCAAAAATCAGTTGATCAAAAAGCCAAATGCTGTTAATATGCACATAATTTAATTCACATTTCCCAATTAAACTAATTTTAAAATTTGTGTTACTTTGATTACCTTAAACAAAGTAATGTGATGTGACAATCCAAGAGTAGTAGACAGCAGTTGAAGACTCAGTCAGTCTCAACAAGTCAGTTGCTAGAAAAACTACAATGGGTCTCTTGGGAAAATGCTCCAAATTAGCTTTTTTTATTTTTCTTAAAAATAAACTGATTAATGGTCCATCAATAGTCTGCAGCTATTACCTTGATTGACTGTCTTGCGCTTGATGCCCCCTCAAACTCTGGTTGCCCATTGGTTGCTGATGCTCCTCATCCTTTATCTCCCAGTAATCTTGTTCTCCCGCTGTTGATTTGTCTAATTCCGCCATAGCCTCTTTTGATTTTTTCTTTATCGGCAGCATTGGAGTTTCAGAATCTAGACTCTGAAAAATACTTTTCTGCTCCGGGCGCAGATCAAGTTTAACTTGCTCTGTTTCAAGCCCCACAAGGATATCTGATTGATGTGGTTCGGTGTTACCTATATCAGATATACGCTCTTCAGCCTCCACCGGTATGTGCTGATAGCTTTCGTGCCATTCTGAAGAGTCGTTTTTATGGCTGGGACCACTGTCATTGATCAAGTTTTCCAACGGCTTGCTGATTAGCTGCTTGCTGTTGGTCTTGTACAAACTATCTTCATTGTTCAACGCTATTACGTTTATCTTCATTGGGCTCACGCTTGACTCTTCAGGATAGTCGCTGTTTCTTTCCCATTGGTCCACTTCTTGTATGTATTGACGTAAAAGCGGCATGCCTTGTTTAGCCTTGTTAGTGTTATCATTTGTGAAGCTATGTAGTGTGTTAACAAGGTTGTTATGCTCGTTCTTGTCAGACTTGTAAAATGTATTTGTAATTCCGCTGTGCTGTTCAGAAACCCTTCCTTCGTTTTCTTTTTGTGTTATGTTTCTGTGCAACCTTTCTTTATCAAAATTTGATTGCTTGGAGTCTTTGTCTAAGGCAGGTAAGTGCTTGGGGTCATGTTCCTTGTAGTGAATGGCAGTAAAGTCTGTGGACTGGACCTGAGGTGCTCCCAGCAGGATTTCTGGAGGATGTTGCTCCTGAGGAGCAGAAAGGGATGGAGAGGAGTGCTGATTCTGTTCTTCCAGAAGATGCGAACTTGCTGCAGGGTTAATTTGGAGGGAGCTCTGGGACATGTTACTAAACGGTCCCCCCAAAGCAGACTGGGAGTCTGTAAAAGCACGTACATGGTATAGTTGACCTTGGGGAGCAAGAAACTGCTTTTGTTCTGGGAATGAGTTTTGGATAAAGCTTTTTCTCAGAGTGCCTGGTTGCTCAGGTAATACCTTGCCCTTTCCAAGGGATGGGTCTATGAGACTTCCAGGCTTTGGGACCAGGCTATGGGTAAGGGGTGGTATGAACTCTTTAGTTCGTATGTTGCTGCTGCTGCTACAAATGGCACTAGTGTCAGAGTTGCTTTTGCTGGTGTGATCTAAGATATTTCCCTCCTTTTTAGTGCAAATAGTACTGTGGCTGGTGCTTTTATAAGTGCTTCCATTGTTATATTTGCTGGTGGTGGCGAAGCTGCTGTTACTGCTTTCTTTTGCATTACTGGATACTTTCTGTTGGCCATAAATGGAAGTTGGACTGAAGTGAGATTTGCTGGTGCAATTTGTGTTCCTGTCATTGACTTGACAATCAATTTTCCTGACTATGTTCGTCAGATTCATAATGCTGCCCTCACTGTAACTGCTGTTTTGACTCTTGGGAGTGCCAGGCAAGCAGCTAATGTTAGTCTTGATGGACGAGCTGAAGCCAGTCTCACCTTTTCCAGTGTGTCCATGATTGCTCACGCTACCTCCTCGGCTTGCAATGTTGCAGTTCTCAGCTGTCCGACAAGATAATTCATTTCCAGTTTCCTTAGTGATGACAGCATGATGGATATTTACCTGTGGCGCCTGGACCACTGAATGCTGCTGCTGCTTAAGGGATGTGGCATGGGTCACACTAGGCTGGCTGACTATGACCCCTCCTTTCCAACCCATTATACTTCCCTTTGGTATCTGTTGTATATAGTTAGAACTCAAAGAAGCGGACTGGACAGAAACACAGTGTTGAGAAATGTGGTGAGGCGACTGATTCTGTGACGTTTTCGGTGTGGCTTGGAATACAGTGTTGAACATTTTTCTACGTGTGTCCTCGATTTCCTCAGGAGACCAACTGATACCTTGCTTTAGCCTTTGGGCCGTGAACCAGAGCTTGATCTGCTCCTCCGGGAAGCCAGAGACCACTGTCAAGTAACAGAGCTCTGCTTTGGTAGGGTAAGGAAACTTACCAAATGACGTCTTAAGAAAACTGCTTAAATCCATGGCTGGATCATAGGTGGGGATGCTACTTAGAGGGATCATGACCTTTGGGAGATCAATGTTTGAATCAGGTGACAACGGATTAGAGTTCCACAGAGGACCACGGTTACGCATTCCTGGTATTCCATGTGTGTTTGGGATTTTATGGACCGGAGGGGCAATAGTGCCACAGATGATATCTGATGTTGTTAGGGGTAAGGTCCTTACTGAAGTGCCATTGGTTACAGTTGCAGGCTTTTCGCTGCTAGGGACGGCCCGATGTACCTCAACAGTATGGGAGACGACAATTTTTTTGTGCCCCCCTTTGGTCATTTTCATTATGGGTGTCTTGGTAATGGATATTCCAGATTCACTGAAATCCTCTTCTGTAAACAGGGTTTGCTCCACTGTGATAGCCCCATCTCTTTTGGTAACCTGCAAGGATACTCTCTTGTGCGTGGTATGGAGTTCTGGATGTGATTTTGCATTATGTAAAGCAAGACCTTCAAACTTCACTGCTGAAACCTTGCAAGACAGGCAGTAAAAGTTTGGTTGAGCATGAAAGTCCATGTGACAGTTGTCCATATGGTGTAGAAACAGGTTCAAGTCTCCGGACTCAAAGCAGCACAAAGGGCAGCTATATGTTCCCCTTTCCCAGCATGAAGTCTTCGGTTCAGCTTTCAAGAGATCATGGAATCGTTGTGTATCCTCATCTTTTGAAGAGATACTGAGAATGCTGTCTTCGGGTATTGTGGGTAAGAGCTCAGGTAAGCATCCTAGTATGATGTCCTCCCGCAAGTGCTTGTTTTTTGATGGAATCATACAGGGAACGGTGGATTTCCTCTTGCTGGCCATAGTGTAGGATTGTGCAGATGAGTAAAGAGTCAGAAACAAATACTGGAATTGTATGAAGTTGAGGTGTCATCAGCCAGCCGTGATGAACCAGCAATTGGTAAAATCTTCAGCTATCAGGACTTCCCATTGTAAAAGGGAGCAAAGTAACAACTCCCTGTGAACCTAAGGAGACAAAACATGACGTTTTTATATAAAACACTAATACAAAATAGAAATTAATGTCAGCATGGAATATGCATCACAATATTTGTCCTAAATGAGAGACAGTTTATTAAAATGATCTCACCAACCACTGTTAAATGTTGATTATAATAAAATCACTAATATGAAGTAAAAACTATTTTTCTCTTTGCCTAGTAGAGGTAAATACAGTTCCTTATTAAGAGCAGAAACATTTTACTGATGCGCTGAAATAAAATCAGTTTTTTTAATGCGCAAAGAAAATGAACAAAATGTACTTTTAAGAAGTTTTTCATTATAAGGGATCTAAAATAAACAGATAGCAAGCAAGATACCGTTTCTTGTTATAAATAAACTCCAAAAATGTTTGTTTCCAAAAATGTGAGTTTATATTCCTGCATAGCGAATCAAACCCAGTTCTACATATGTTCTCACACACACACACACACACACACACACACACACACACACACACACACACACACACACACACACACACACACACACACACACACACTTAAAATCTTTTTGCTGCACTTTTCCACACACAACACACTTTGGGCAGTGTGGGAGCATTTCAGGATAAAGTTCATATGTGATTCAAATTTTTCTGCCAATTGTTTTAAAAAATAAATAAATATCTTGTAAAGATTCTTACATCTACAATACTGTATGTAGTCAACTTTGAAACTTAAAATATAGAAAATTTGAAACATCAATATAAATTAATGTGCATTACTGTAAACCTATAAAAAAATTATAATGGCGCTATAGATTGATGAGAGTATGTGTTGTCTCCATCTTGGAAGCTGATAGCAGAGCACATAAATTAGTTTATCTTGTTTGAGCAGTTCCAATACTTCAGCTAAAAACTAGCTGGTGAATAAATCTAGAAGGCTAATATAATACTTGATTTTCCGTGCGTTATGCATCTGCAAAAGATTCTAATTAAGCCACCCAAAACTTCTGTTTGGGGTTTAGCTCTAAATTTCCTTGACCTTCTCTTTCATCAGACTACAAATACATTTTGGATGAAAACAATGTGGTGTCCATGTGTATATATATTTTTTTCAATATGGCCAGCTGTTTAAAAAAAAGAAGAAGGGTAAAACCATTCAGAAGTAAAAACATTGCCCAAAATACACAGTGCTCCCAGACATGGCACTGGCAGTGACGTACTCTTTTGCAACTGACTCTTTTATTTCTCATGACGGCTGCCTTCCTGCCAGAAAAATAAATAAATAAATACAAATAAAACTAGGTCACCAGCAACTTATGCTGTAATCCTGGTTCCTGCATCCAGACGTGGGCATTTACTGTATGTTCAGCCTGCTTATGAGTGCATGATACTCAGATTTCATCAATGGATGTTAACCCCTGACATGAATCAGGGTTACTGAAATTGCACCAGACGGCTCTGAATGGAAACTTTACAAGAAGTTGCGTAATAATATTAACAATGTTCATAAGTGTGTGTGTAATTTTATTTTGAAAAAACTTGATTTGTTAATAAAATATTGTGCAACATAACTTACACACAAGATTTATATTTGTAATAAAGTTATAGAGGTCTAGCTGAGTTAAAATCATGTGGAGTTTGTCTGAACGAATGAGGGCACCTACAATTCTTTCAGATGGTAACAAAAATCTGCTCTCCAGATTCATCTATTATAAACCATAAAAGCTAGTTAACTACCACAGACATATTAATATCTAGATGAAGCTTTGAACGACTAGCCTGATTAGCACCGGACAAGTAGGAGATGGTTCAAAAATGTTATATAAAAAACAGGTCACCCTTCAAAGAATGGGATGCTTTATCTGGCAACCGAGACGTGCGATTAGACACAGGACAAGAGGTTTCCAGACAGTGAGCTATTGAAAAGAGAACTCAGAAAGAGAGGCCTCGTGTTTCAGCACCGGGGTGAACCAGTCTCACACAAAACAGTCTATCCTGCTACTGTGTGTCTCAGTACTTTCGTAGCTTTAGCGGCGAAACCGGAGGCCTTTTTATCCCGGCAACCTGTGGAGTCAAGGCATGCAGTAGATTTGGTTGAAAATTAGCACAACAACACTGACCTACATTTACGTCTTTGAACCGTTTGAAACTAAAATATTACATCATGTTATATGTTTCACATTTAATAAGTCTGGCTCTGCTTAAACATTTTAGATAGTGATGCACAGTATTAAATGCAGTGTGAGGGCAAAGGCCTGGCAATACGGGCCTTACATAATAAAGATCCTCTCTCTCATTATTGATTAAAGGCCGAAGCATCCCAGACTGGACGTCCTTTATTACGTAGGACTACGCTGAATAAGCCTGCGAAGATATCAATAGATTCTCAGCATGAACATCTTTATAAGGCAGCTGTAATAAAATCGAAATTTTTCTATGCAGCAACAAAAATTATTTTCTCATGATAAGGGGTTTAAAATAAACAGTCACATTATTTAAAGCTGCGAGTATGTTTGTATTCTTACATTCAATATTGCACCTAGTTCTCTTTTATTTGATAATTTGCTCACACACACCCACACCCCCCTAAATCCTCTTCTTTTTGGTGTACTCCTCCACACACACTTCAGGCAGTAAGGGAGCATTTTAGGATAAAGTTCATCTGCGGTTCACATTTTTCCTCCTGTTCTGCTTTAACAATTCTGTAAATATCTTGCATTGACTGTTAATCTGAGTGTCGACCATATGTAGTAAAGTCATTGCTGTGTATATATATCCTAATATCCCTCTTCAAATTCAATGAAAATATTGGCTGAAGATTTGTGCGAGTAACGTGCACTGATTAAACCTTTGCTTTTAGCTCTGAATTTTCGTGAGCTTCTCTTTCATCAGACTATAAATACATTTTGGGTAAAAACAATGTGGTGTCCATGTGTATATATTTTTTTTCCAATGGTTCCAGCTGTCTTTTAAATAAAGGAGGAAACCATTCAGGAATTAAAAAAAAAAAAAAAAACTGAAATGACGGCCCAAAATACACAGTGCACCCAGACACGACCATGACGTCCTCTTTTATTTCTTAGACTGGATCTGCTTTATTACACGAGGCTGATCTGAATAAGCCCATAAAGATTTCAGTCAATTTTAGCATGAACATCTTTCATAAGTGCTGCATGAATGTGACTTTTGTTTAACGCCAAGAAGCCATAACAAAGGTCAGTGAGCACATGCTGTAATAATTATATTTCTATAAGTACAAGAAAAAAAAACGGGTCATCATAAGAGTCTGTCGTGACCATTTTTCTTCATTCTACACAATGGTGCTCCCATTTACGAGGGAAACATGACACTGAGCCGGAAGCCATATGCAGTGCCCTCAATGCTTGCATGCCATTGAAAAATTTCCTGAATGTGTGTGCCAGTACTTAAGATGGGCATGTGACTACATGCCATCATTGTCCGATGCTGTTTGCGAGATATACCAGTGATGGCGTCAAACACGTCCATATTAATTATGTAGAGACTGAAGCACCGCTGAGGCATCCTACAGTTCACCTTCATTATAGGATGCGACTCATTAGCAAAATGCCACCAACACAGGCGTTTTTACCATCAGCTATTTCTGGGATGCCTGTGTTTATGTTTAAATCCAGTCAATGAACCTTATGCGAGTAGTACTACAGAAAGCTGGGTGCCATCAGAAGTGCCCGCTTTGCCCCCCTTACCTCGGTGACTGCTGCACGGACTCTTGGGAGGCCAGTCTGCGCTGCCACTCATGTGTTAACATTGCCATAGCAACCCCTCTCCTTTCACTTTCCTTGCCCACAACACACAGAGGGGACTAAATCCTCTATTCTTCACCAAAAAAACACACACACTTGGGGGACATTTTTTGTAGCCCTCCAACCCAAGAGAAACAAAACTCCAAATATTTTATTTGACTGTGCTATTTGTTTATGCCAATATACAAATTGGAAACAAATGAGGATCCATCCCTTTTTCCGCTCTGTAATCATGGCAGTTTTTTTCCCCCCACTAACAGAGCACCCCGGAATTTTACAAAAGGCGGTATTTGCGTTTTCAGAATTACTTTGCCAGTCTTGTGACACAAAAATCTGTCATTAAAGGCACGGAAAAGATTCAGAAATCGTAAGCCTTCAAATAGGAGAGAAATAATCATTGACGTGATGTGCCGAGTTTGATCACCGGTGCAACGCACTCATTAGTTACAAAAAAGAAAGATGGCGGAGCACCATGAATTGTACTGAGTCAAGTGCCAGGTCTCGGCAAATGCCAGACTCCTCCATACAAAACCGCGCTGGAACAGCTGAAATACTTGTATGGCCGACACTCCGCCGTTAAGCCAAAAGTTTGTCTCAAAAAGTACTGAGGTTAATACAGGCTTTACGGGGAGGTTTTGGGGATATACTCCTATTGTGGAGCTCATTTCTGTCTGTTACTCCACGACATTCATCCACTCTTTAGATTTACAAATTTAATAAGGTAATGTGAGATATCACAGAAGGACATTTTTGTTATTACATGCACAGTGAGCTTTTCATTATAAATAATTTAATCATTTTGACTGCTTTTCTAGCACGGATAGAGGACATAGAGCCTCCATAATTATAATTCTGCTTAGAAAAATCCAGTTGGCATTAGACAGACAATTCTCTTCTCTTAATTCAAAGAATATTACATAAACCGGCAGCTTTTACTGGAAATCAACATACAATAAAGTGCACACACAAGCGACTTAACATTTAGTCCTTCATTTTGTGCCGTCATGCTGTTCTAACTGGACACAATAAGAACAGAGCAAAGTGTGCATGTATGTACAAATCACATTTTTCTTTGAGTATTTTTTTTTTTTTTGTTACAAATACTTTGGGAAGGTCACGTTCTAAATGGTTTACTGTTCTAATTGCTCAAAATCAGGATGAAAGGCAATATTGCTCTGCCTGATTACAACACTGCAGACCAGAACACTATTCCCACAAGGGAACAGACGTTCACCCAAAAACACAAGGACCTATAGATAGCATGCATACTATAGCCTACTTATAATCCATTTTACAATGTTATTCTGCATGCTAACTTTAAAAAGTAGTGTACTTCAGCAGAAAGTGATGTGTATTGAACAGATGCTTGCGGAAGAGAGTTGAGATGAAATGCCATGAGAGCATATCATTCTAAATAATGATTTATTATGTGTGGTATCGGAGCCAGGGTTATGATCTGGAGTTAAATCTGAGTTTGAGTACATTCTGTACCCATTAACAGTTGATAGCGCGTGCTTATCCAGATCTGCGCCAGCTTTAAACTACAGGAACCCCCCGAAGCGTTCGTCATAGTAAAGATCACTTTTGGAAATCGATTATGCGCCAATATTTCCGTGCTCCTCGCCGGTGATCAATCCGAGTCACGGGTCCCATTTTGACCCCCGTTTGAAGTAGGAATCTGACGCGTGACGCTCCGAAATGAACAGACTATAGTAACATCACACAGGCACGTTGTAGCGTGCGAATAATTAAATTGAAAGCAGACGAGAACACTGAGTAACAAACTGTAACAAACTGGTAAGTTAACCCTTTCGCTTCATATTGAGGCAGTAGTAACCTCCATCCGGCTAGACGTTTTTATCGGGAGTTTGAGTGTATAGCGCGGCGCAATATTTTGGCTATTACCAAAATTTTTAACTAAGCACTCCCATCTACTGTCGCCATTTTATACATAGAGGCGACTTCACGCGCCGCATATGAGTAGAATAACAAGGCACGCTTATCTATACTAGAACTACTTTTGACGACTGTTCGCGTCACCTAAATAAATCGCTTTCACTTCTTTGAAAAGTCAAAGTTCCCTACCTTTTCGTCGGCTCTGGTGACTGCGAATGGAAATCCGTTATTGATAAAGAAATGAATAACATTTAGGTTTCGCTCCGCTCCGGGTCTCGGGGGAACAGGAGGGGCCGAGACCTCTCCTCAGATGAACCCTGTGAACTAACGTGAACCCGTCGGGTCACCGCGATAAGGAGCATCTACTGCTTTATGGCACACTGATTATGTGCCCGGCTGACATGGGCGCTGCTGGAGTGGCGAGAAGGGAAAGAAATGCACGCCAGGCGCTCTCAAATAAGGGCACGTGATTAAAGCGCGTCACCCAAACCCAAAATCCTGATCCTACCCCTCTCTGTTCTAGGACGGGCTGAGCAGACACACTGAAGGGAGTGACTCATGCGCAAATGTCTAATATAGCCAGAAATATGGAGCAGCGCTTTCGGTCAGTAGGTCGTATAAGGACGAGGGGGGAAACCAACCTACTATACCGATCATGAGCATGTGCCTACTACATAAAGGCTACTACAAACGCATGTTTGGAACAACCGTATGAAGAGAAAATACGAAATGTTGCGCGCAGTATTACAATAGAAGAAAAAACCCCAGAATAGATTAGAATCTCTATAGCCACATGACCAAACTAGAAATTATTGCGCTACATGCAATGTATATTAAATGTATTAGGATAGCCTACATATTATTAGAATAGAATAGAATCTCTATAGCCACAAAACCAAACTGGAAATTGTTGTGCAACATGCAATACATATTATAGTTGGAATAGAATAGAATAGAATAGAATAGAATAGAATAGAATAGAATAGAATAGAATAGAATAGAATATGATATCCATTGCCACACAACCTCGGAGAAATGAATGTGCGACATGTAACAGAATACATATTATTATTGGTATTATCAATAAAATAGAATGGGAAAGTCTCTATTTCCACACAACCATGATTTTGTGCAACATACAATTAAATACATATTATAAATAGGCCTATATCAATATTAACCTATTATTATTATTAGAACGGAATAAGAGACTCTGTTGCCACAATAACCAATTATTATTTATGTTGCTATCTTGGAGTAATAATCACCAGAAATATTTATACACACTTTTTATTACCAGTGATAATAAATATGCACAGCTGCATGCAAATGCATGCATTGGTTCTGCCATATTTACCACTGAGACAGTTTCAGAAACACTGATTACAATGTAGCCTATTTTGGGAGGGTCATATAAGGTGAAAGTAAATCTGAGAGTTCCCATACTGTTGTGCTCTCTGAACTGATAACAACTAGTCAACCATGAGTGCAACAAACACCAGCCTGTCTATTATCAACAGGTTGTGTGATACTCAGTCCTTGTATGTGGGCACATAAAATACGTAACGTTTCAAAGTCTTTACTTTTCTTTTCTTAGGACGCGGTGGTAGACCTGCTATCCAGGGGCTCCCCCTCACGCCACACTGGCAATTACACCTTTAGACGTGCAGCTTTTTTGACAGTACAGGCAGAGATGAATCTGATTGGATAAAGCACGAAAACACCTACTGTCCATTACGAGACGGTTGCCATGCGGTTTGGGCTTTTCCTTCATTAAGGCCTCGGCTCGAACTTTGTATTTTATTTTTCAGTGTGAATGCATTATCTTTATAAATATTATATAGAGGACACTGGGGTTAGTTGTCACAATTACTATTTACGTTTTTTTTGCCAAAAAATCTAATGGCATAAATGTGTTTTCTCTAGCACTGGTTTTCTTTGTTGATTTTAAACACCTAATTCAAAAAATCTTAAATTATTAATTTTTTTAATGAATTTTTGTTAAAAAAAAAAAGAATTTCTTTACAATAAAATTTTTGCTCATAAGCCTGTTTATTATCAGACTGACAACTTCCTCAATATAGTGATAACCCTTTTGACAAAAAGTCAAAATGTGTTAAACTATTTTTCATGCAATGTGTGTGTGTGTGTGTGTGTGTGTGTGTGTGTGTGTGTGTGTGTGTGTGACAACTTGCCCCATTCTGCTCTATGTTGTAAGGCCGGGAAACTGCAATATTACACACCAACTGTTATATATTGTAGCTTTATAGGCTACTTTTTAAAATGACCGATCATTGGATTATTTATTAATGATAACATTATTATTGTTAAAATGTATAATAAAGCATGAAATATATTCAGTAATAACACTGCTGAATAGCCTATCTAAATTTTAAAGTTAAAATAACGAGTTACTTTAACAATGAGAGTTATGGATGAGGGCTAGCAATTTAGAGGGCTGCCATAATCTCAGCTGATTTTATATTAACTGTTTATATGGAGTATCATTACCTGTATTTTATGAGGCCATTTAGTTTCCCAACACCACACCATCGTGAATCTTTCACGTTCAACGGGGAGAATCACACACACGCCGCCTTTGTTTGCCTCCGAATTCAAACTCTTGGCCAATAGGCGCAGGGCAGATTGTCCAATGGCGTTCTTACTTGGCGGACACGTGACGCAACAACTCGACTGGCAACAATGTAGCGACCAATGGCTGTCTGGCGGTGGGATGGGTCCTCTCCTCTCTGAAAGTACAGGATACAGGTGTCCGTGACAGAGTGTATTATTCAATTTAGGAAACGTTAGTGATTGATAAACTTTCAGTTATGGCTTTATCCCAGTGTCTTGAAGATTCGCCGGGCTGGCGGGCACCGAGGACAGGCCAGGATCTAAACGTTAAAGAACTTTACAATGAGAGACACCGACTCGCTCTGGAGGAGCTGGTCGCTGGTGGAGTCGATTCCTTTATGGGATTCCTGCAGAAAGAGAGAATCCCTAACTTTCTCTCCGACGACGAGATCAGGCGGATTTCTCGCGCTTCTGTTGTGCCCAAATCACTCTCTTCGATCGGAGACGATTCTCATTTGGACCAATCTGGCACACTGGACTGCTCATCTGTCACTTATTTCCCCGAGGTTTCTGATATTGAGCCCCCAGTTTTAGAGATGGGCTGGCCAGCGTTCACTACAGGGTCGTTCCGGGGAGTAACGCGTGCAGTCGCCTACTTCCAGCCGTGTTATGGAGAGTGCATTTATAGCTGCAAAGAAGCGGCCAGGAGGATGATAAAAAATGCAAAGGAGGTATTGCTTGGCCCGTACTGTTAAAAAAGTTGTATATGAGGCACCAAGATACTGTTACTTAATTCATCTGTAGCAATAATTCATCTGTTCTTACTTGTGCTATGACAAGCTTTAACATTTAATCATTAAAACTATGAAGTAGCCTATATATTTAGTTTTACTAGTAAGCCTATTCATTCTGAAATTACTAGTAGGCCTATATAATCAAATAGTGACTACTATCATTCTAAATTGCACTATTCATTAGATTATAGTAGCCTACTTATTCCAAAAGAGACTATCAATTATTATTTTTACTAGGCTACTAGTTATATCCCAATAGTGACATGTAACTTTTCCAATGTAACTGGTAACAGATTTTAATTTAAATTTACCAAATTTAATTCTGAACAGATCTGTGGTTCACATATAAACTTTTGCAACTCTTAGCCTATATGTTCCAATTGTTGCTGGGACCTATTTTATATTACTAGTTAATATTTAGTTACTATTACATTTT
The DNA here is from genome assembly GCF_965113295.1 of Leuciscus leuciscus. Classification (NCBI taxonomy): domain Eukaryota; kingdom Metazoa; phylum Chordata; class Actinopteri; order Cypriniformes; family Leuciscidae; genus Leuciscus; species Leuciscus leuciscus. The sequence goes on along the minus strand of NC_138747.1, from coordinate 12,191,271 downwards.
TCTTAGTTCTTATTGAATATGCACTAGTACTAGTTGTGTACTTACTAAAAACAATGGTAGCTAATGAATAGCCACTGGTGAAATGGAAAAAGAAGATTGTCTCTGTTTGAATGATTAATTAAAAACATATACTAGTAATTTATAAGGAATGTACAAATGTATTGTCATAACATGTCTTTATTTTTTACTTATTGTAAATAAGTTGGGAAATTCATTTGTTCTCAGATTTCCCTGCTTAAACTTTTAAGATGATTTAAAAAATTATATATATATATATATATATATATATATATATATATATATATATATATATATATATATAAACAAGCCATAAAAAATAAAAAAAAACTTATTTCAGTTGTTTTAGTCAAAGATCAGTTTTTCAGGTAATGGAAGAGTAAGTTTGTGCTCTGGATCTTAAGTGTGGAATGGGAAGAATGTGCCGAAGCGTCTATCACACTGAACTGTTACCTCTAGGGGTCTGAACCTGGAGGTGCCACAACAGGCTCTTCAGTCCTTGAACTGAAGGGGGTTTTGAGCTGAATGTATTGAGGTTATACCTCCAGGCAGTCTGGATCTGTTCCAGCTTGCATGTACTTAAAGGCCAAATGTAATAAAAAAATCATCAAGGTGTGTAGCCAGCGGCTGTTCAGTCATGACAATCATACGAATGAGCTAGAACATCGAGTTCACTGATGCGGAAGCTCTAAGCTGTAATTTCAGTCCATGTTTAGCCAAAAAGAATAATAATGCTTTGTTAATGTCTCATTAATCATGAGTGATTTTTATCCTTAGGTGATTGCCATTGTGACAGACTCCTTGACAGACCTGGACATCTTCCATGACCTGCAGGAAGCTTGCACACGCCGCAGAGTTCCTGTCTATATTCTTTTAGACCAGTCTTCTGTCCACCCATTCTTACAGATGTGTAAAAACCTTCGTGTACAGCTTGATGAACTGCTGGTATGAGTTGACAACTTAAAGCTATGTCACTTTGAAATGTCATTATTATCTGTTAAATATTAATATTAATATTGTTGTTTTCATATTTAATATATTTAGTATTTTTGTACTACTTTTTTTTATTTTAATTTTTTTTAGCAAATGAAAGTACGGACCATAACAGGCTCTACCTACTACATGAGATCAGGTGCTCGGATCACTGGAAAAGTTCATGAGCGTTTCATGCTGATTGATGGGAACAGAGTGGCTACAGGTTCATATAGGTATTAGGACCCAACATCTTAAAGGGATATTTCACCTAAATGTGAAAATTACATGTTGTTCCAAACATGTATGACTTTCTTTCTTCTGTGCAACACAAAACAAGATATTTGTAATATATTTAAGAAACGTCTCAGTGTTGAAAGTCAGTGACTTTGACTTTCTTTGTATTGTTCAAAATATTTTCTGTTTTCATTTTGTGTGGGTGTGACATTTGTGCAAATGTACAATGATTATAAAGAAACGATCATGAAACATTTTGCAGAAAATTATTACAGTTTAACTTTGCAAATGCCAGACAATCAGTACATAATAGTCTTGACTAAACGTTTATTTTGGCACTTTCTTTTATCTACAGGTTTAACTGGACAGATGGCAAACTCAACAGCAGCAACCTTATTGAGTTATCTGGCCAGATAACTGAGAAATTTGATGAAGAGTTCCGCATCCTCTATGCTCAGTCCCTACCACTGCCACCGAATACAAGAGCTCCCTCTAGTGCCAGAAGCAGCGTTTTATATGACCATCTTGTCCTCAAACCACCTGGAACGCCTCCCTCCTTCTTGGCACGAACAACAAAGCCTCAACCAGAATGTCTGACGAGCACTCCAGCCAGACTTCATACCCCAGAGATCCAACAGATGAATAAAGACATTGAAGATCGAGACAGAAAGAGTAACCCAGTTTCTGATACTTCCACTGTAGGTGAAGACTGGATCGAGCAAGAACTCGGAGAGGAAGCGCTCACCTCGGATGACCGTCCTCGTTTGCCGGCAACGAATGTTACTGCTCAGACTCAGACAGTCGATGTGATGATCTCTCTCCCTGTACCTTCCTGCCACATCTCAACACAAACGACCTGCCACACCGTAGACACGAGTGTGCAAACATGCACCGACAACAACAAGCCTCAGAGCTCAAGCCCTAAATCGCAAACCTTGTCCAGCAGCAACCAGATCAACCCCAGTGCGTCATCCTCTTGCAGCCTTCAGGAGGTGGACTGTCACCCACCTGTCTGTCTCGCCCCACAAGACGCCAACCTGAGGGAATGCTTCCTCAAGATCACTAAAGAACGACAGCACCACTACAGCTCCATTCGCTCCAAACTCGACCACATGGTGACACTGCTCTCTCACAAGAGGGAACTAGTGGACCTCACCAACCTGGCGCTGAGGCCCGGCCTGCACAGAGGACGCAAAGGTCAGCAGGAGGGCAGGCAGGTTCACGGTACACATGACAATGTTATTATGGGAACATGGCCCAGGTCGAGATGTCTGCAGTAACATGAACTCAGGAGAACAGCGCTGGTGGTGGGTGTATTGGTGTTAGTCTGCTGTTTTAGTACTGCACTTTAAAAAAAATCAGAACAAAACATATTTTGAATGATGTTATGTGAGAATGCAGTGTACAAGTGACAAATGTGCAAAGATACTGTTTTTTTTTACTTAATCTTAATTCTACTTATTTTTCAGGATGAGGGAATTATTAGCAGTCTTTAAATACTGTAGTCAAATAAATCAAAGTACTTTTCTTTTCAGTGCTATTTTGAAATCAATTTAGTAAATGTCTGTATTTGGTTGTCTCTGTTTCTTTCGGCGTTGTTTGTTTAAAGTTGTGAAGTTATGAAATGACTTTTTTGAACACTATTACTGTTATATTCATATATAAAAAAAAAAACAGTCACTCATGGATGTGTTTGATGTGTTTTGACTCTTGGATGATGTTAGTGAAAGGACTGAATCAAAGCCGTTTTGCTAAATTGGAGACTTGATAGTTTTACTATGCTTGAGGCAGTTGAATATTTATTTCACCAAGGACACAGATAAAACAAAAGTTAAATTATTTATGATTGCCTCATATTAATAAAACAACAAATTAACAATTGTTTATTGAAGATTTTTGTGGGGTTTTGGAACTTATTTATAAATGCTCAATTAGTATAGTATATTACATTCAGCTTTAATATATATATTTTTAAATATGTACTTTGCAATATAGAGAATTTATAATATACACTACCATTCAAAAGTTTGAGGTCAGCAAGATTTTTTGAAAGAAATTAAAGGGCTCCTATAATGCCCTTTTCACAAGATGTATAATAAGTCTCTGATGTCCCCAGAGTGTGTATGTGAAGTTTTAGCTCAAAATACCCCACAGATATTTTTTTAATAGCATGTTAAAATTGCACTTTTTGAGGGTGAGCAAAAACGCAGTTATTATGTGTCCCTTTAAATGCAAATGAGCTGCTGCTCCCGGCAAAGAAGGCGGAGTTTCAAGAGCTCCTGTTTTAGCTTCTGATTACCTCACACAGACACACACTGAAAATTGAAAAAACTTTTAGCCTTTTATGTTCAAACCGGAGTTGGACAAAGATGGAAAGACTCAAGAAAAAGTGACAACAGAATGCAACAGGACATTTCTGAATGGTTAGCTGATGAATTTATATAACTGATGTGGAGTTAACTATCTTGCAGTCATTAATTAGCATATTATGTTATGATAATCTACATAAATCGCTTCCAGGGGGTGGGATTTATGTAAATTTTAGGGTTAGTGATGTCACTAACCCATGAAGAAGCTCATTGTAGTCCCTACCAAGCGTTTGTTGTAGGCTAGTCCTTAAAAAGCGATTTTCGTAAAAGAAAATATCTCCCTTTTCTTTGAGTTACAACAATGTTGTTTATGCTCAAACAGCAACATTACACACTAACTAAATTAAAAAAAAGTTAAATCATAATCAACCACCACTTTAATACTTTTATTCAGAAATAATGCATCAATTGAATCAAAAGTGAGGCATTTATAATGTTTATAATGAATGGTAGGCTAGTGTATATTAAAAACAATTTTTTTAAATATAACTTACCTTCCATGCCTTTGTTAACTGAATGGTGAGGGTTGGGTTATGTTTTCTAAATATGTGTAGGCCTAAATGCTTCCTCAGAAAAACCCTTGATCTGATTGATGAGAGTGAATTCAGGAAAAGTGGGCCATTCATCTCAATGAAGAAAAAAACTTCTGGATTTTAAATGAGTGATGTAAAATGAATGAATAACGTGATTTCTGCACTATTTCTTGGTACTGAAATATAGACTATATAAAAAACAGTAACCCTTATTTTAGATCAGCAACTGTGTGTTCACAATGTTCACAGAAAGAGGAATTCTGGGAAGTCTGTCCTCATATAATACCAGCAATAGTCCTCTGATAACTGAAGAGGGCGCTATCATCTTGCACCTTGCCAGTAGACTTCAGGAGCTTGGTGTATTGGATAACGTTGTGGGGAAATGTATACATAAAATCTAAGTCATACTCTAAAATCACTTTGGATGCAAGACAATGGTTTACTGATAAACAAATCAGAGGAGAGAAGGTTTGGTTATTTCACAAATAAGGCACACACACACAACTGTTCAAAAGTTTCTTAAGAAAGAATTTTTTCTAAAGAAATGTATACATTTATTCTATTTTTACTATACTTTTATTGAATTAAACTGATAAAGCCATTAAATATATTTATAATGTTACTGTTAAAAATGATTTCTTAAATTATTAAAATAATGTTCAAATATTTGCTGTTCTTTTAAACTATCAATTCATCAAAGAATCCCAAAAAAAAAAAAAAAAAAACTTGCACACACTTCAACTAATAATAAGAAAGGTTTCTTGAGCACCAAATGTTAAGGATCATGTACTGAGGATTGGAATAATGGTCTCTGAAGATTCAATATTGAATAATATTACTGTTTTCACTGTATTTTTTGTTTTTAAAAAAATGCACTCTTCACTGGGACTCTACTTATTCTTATCTTAATCTTACTGACCTCAACTTTCGAATGGTACTTTATATTTATGTTTTTCCCACACAGGACCAGTCTCTTATTGATTACTGGATCATTTGGAAGATTTATGCATACTGCCTCATAGCCTAAGTGCCAACATATTGACGAATGACCCTCTTAGATGTGTGTTGTTTACTGTAAATCTGCAGTGATTGTATATAATGGATTGTTTATGTGAATTGTAATGACATTTTAGAATGTAAAAGTGCATTTTAAAAATGAATAAACAGGACATAAATATTTTCAACATGAAATTCAAGCAACGAAGACCTGAATTAATACTCAAAACAAATTAACATTCAGATGCTGTTTAATACCTTCAATTATCATACTTTCAAAAGCCCCCCCTGAGGTTTACTATTAATAGCTTGATTAAACAGAACAACAAGTAATTGTTGGCGGTTAATTTTTTATCTTGTTTTCATGAGTGTTTTGAGCCACATCCGCCCCCTCAGGTACCGCTCAACGACTGTCCAATGATCGCAGCCTTAATCACTATTGTTATACAGTTCACACTTAATCAGAACACTTACAAAGTCTTTTTCTCTGCCTAAACCCAGCCATGTGTAGGCCCATAATTCAATAACTGTTCAAAATGAGATGAATCTATAAATTACAAATTTAATTATAATCATCTGTGCATTACAGTGGCATCTAAAGTTCCTACTTTTATGGATGATCTTTATTTGAACATCTAGCCTATACTGATAGGGTTGATTTTAAAGAAATTGTTCAACCAAAAACGAATTTACATTTTCCAAAATGGGGTATGACTTGCCTTTTTTTCTGTGGAATATAAAAGAAGATATTTTCACAAACTGTTTTTGCCCGTATAATGAAAGTCGAAATAGCATTGGACCCCATTGACTTTCATTGTGGAGACAAAAAAACACAGAGACATTTTTCTAAATAAATTTTTGTTTGTGTTAAGAAATAAAGCCAGGCTTGGAACAACATGAGGGTGAATGGTAACACTTTACAATAAGGTCTCATTTATTAACATTAGTTAATGCATTAACTAACGTGAACTGACAATGAGCAGTGTATTTTTACAGCATTAATTAACCTTTGTTAATGTTTGTTTATAAAAATGTTCTTGTTCATGTTAGTTCACAGTGCATTAACTAATGTTAACAGACACATCTTTCGATTGTGATAATGTATTAGTAAATGTATGCCATTTACTAAGATAAAAGTGTTAGTTCAACCAAAAATTTAAATTCTGAAAGTAATTACTCACCCTCATGTTGTTCCAACCCTGTAAGACTTTCGTTCATCTTCGGAACACAAATTAAGATATTTTTGATTAAATCTGAGAGCTGGCTCACTCCTCCATAGGCTTCTATGTTACTGAAACTTGCCGGCCCAGAAAGTTAGTAAAGACATTGTTAAAATAGTCCAAGTGACAGTGGCTCAACCTTAAGTTTATCAGGCGACGAGAATACTTTTTGTGCGCAAAAACAAACAAAAATAATGACTTTATTCAACTATTCATTTTCTTCTGTGTGGGCCTCTGACGTGAGTTCATGTAGTGTACTGAGCATGGATAGATATGCCCACAGAAATGGATGCAAGAAACTTATGGCAAGAATTTTGCTTGGTGGAAAACTTTGCCCTAGATAAGTGTTGAAAGTGTTGTATGCTATTGGCAATTCTCTTACCGTTCTAAGGGGATATGGTGCTAATTTGGCAACACATGGGTGTAAATCCATCCCTAATACAGGTATGTGTCATCCCAATTAAACTAGACTCGCAGGTGGAGACCTTTTGTTACCCGTCTGCCCATGTCAGCTCTTCTGCCCCCTCATTGGGCTCTGGTAAACATCTGACTTTCCATCAAGAGGAGACTAGAACAGTCACCATCTGGAGGAGGGTGTTTGGCCCGAGGATACAAAACAATGACATGAAAATACAAGTCAGGGGAAAACAATGTGATGACGCGTGCCAAAACGGCCCGGCCACGTCTTTTTGTAGTTTACAGGAGAGATTTCGGTTTCAGCGCCCCCGCTCCTATTTTTGTCCTTCAAATGATGATGACACACGGTTGTTTTCAATCCCTGTGGATCCGGCGGAGCGCAGCATGTTTGAGTTGTTGATGGCCTGTGTAAACTTTTCTGCTCGTTCCCTGGTGTGACATGTTCTTGCCCTTCGTTTCGTATCTGCTCCTAGTACTTTTAGAGCTCGCTGGTTCATTTCAGACTGTTCCTTTGGCCAAAAAGAGCAGAGATAAATAATACGAGAGCTATTCGTCAGTGTTAGCTTCATGACCTTGATTCACACACTCTCAGCACACGAGTAATACAAGCCACATTATAGTAACTGCTGTCAGTGAAGGTAACCACTGCTACTTCTAGATGTGTGTGTCAGCACCACTGCCGAACCGTGCTATTAATAGAAGGCACAGTGTGTCTCAGGTGAAAGCAGTCTTTGTGTCCTGTGGTCTTTGCTGTGTGGGCTGTGCGTGTGGCTCGGGGAAGGTGACAGGTGCAGATCTGTGTTGTGGCCAGCTCATCTGTTTTACACTTTTGTCCTTTTAATGCAGAAACAGTGCAGAGAGTATTTTGGCTAGTACAGGAGGAAAAGTTCTATATATTAGGGACGCACAATATATGCACGATGTACCATATCAGTCAATATTATAGATATTTTCTAACCAACAATAATCTTATCATATACCAACAATAAATCGGATGGATTCATACATAACAGATAAAAAAACCACGCATTTTTCAATTTATCGGTCTCAGCTGATTTCCCCTATTCTTATATTTAGATGACCTATTTCTCACATTTATATACTACTAATAAATCTGATGCATTCATACAAAAAAAGTATGCTCAGTATAATGGTATCATACTGCTTATTGGTCAATATTACTTTTTTTCCAGTAGGCCTATCAGACAATATTTATTTAGTTGTGGATATTTAATATTCATGTTCTCCTATTTTTACATTTAGTTTACCTCTGCTGTCATCTAATGTTGACTTAAAGTTAATCTTTAAAACACTAATAATTGAATAACACTGTTAAATGTAATCTTTAGCAAATCTCATAATGAATACCCGTATATTACAATGTCGTGATGCTAAAATTCACTGAATTTACTTTTTAGTGTTTTATTTTTATTTCATTTCGAATTTTAATAGGAGTCATTTATCGGTTATCTGCCATAACATGAATATAATTCTTGGCTTATAATATTTTTTATATCTGAGCATCCCTAATAAAATACAGCAAAATAGCATATTAAAAAGTTAAATAGTGAAATACAAAACTGCATTACTGAAACACTATCCATAGGCAGTTATGGCTCATGACCACAAGTTTCGGTTTAAATTTCAATAAAGATTAAGGTAAATCAAGAATCTTTTATCTTTTTTAAATATATTAAGATCAAAAAATCTGATTTCATGCGGTTAAAGAGATGCCTGAGAGGAGAGCGCTGTTGAAAACAGATAAGGCCCCTTTCTGCTTCACTCGCTCACCCTCATCCAACGTTTCCTGCTGCCTCATAGAGTCTTTATCTCAACCCATCTCCCAACTCTGATACACCGCAAACCCTCTCACTCTCTCGGTTTAACCAGTCGCAGTCGAGGAGGCGTGCTTGCTCTACCAGCTCTCTTTCCATCTGTCTCATCAGTTTAAGACAGAGTGTGAAGTTACAGCTGATCCTAAGAGCTGTTAACGCTTTTCTAAAACATCCACTATAGCTGTGACCAAATAAACAGTTGACAAAAATATTCACTTTTAAGATAAGGAAAATCCTTCTATGTTCATCACATTTCAACTTACTTAAATGAATGGGTGGGAAAGTAGTTGCTGGTGCTTGGGTAACATGTGTACTCTTGGTCATTGATCATCACCTTCTCAGTGCCTGTTTCACAGACTCTCCATCCACTTGGTTGCACCATGCAAATTGATTTCATATGGATTTTGTGATGTAATCTATTAGCTGCTCATGTGTCTGCTAAAGGCTTTTAAATGATCAGACGGATTGAGCTGTCGGCCGAATGAGGTCAAGAATAATGGCCTGTAATAAACTGAAAAGAGACTGAAAATGAAACAAAGGAGGTTAAAAAAAAATTACCGAGAAAGGAAACGGGGAAGGTCTAGTTGATTTAGATGATTTATATTGCATAAAATAAAGCTTGTTTTCAGAGTTTATATTTTGAATTACAGGTCTATTGACATTTTTTCTTTCATTTTAAGCATAAATAGTCTTGTCTTGTGTTTAAAAGCAATTTGCCAATGGGGTAAAACTACATTCAAAATATATTCCCTTATTATCTTTTTTTGTTTTGGGTAACACTTTATTTTGATAGTCCTGCATTCCAATTGCTTTGGGCCTTATAAGTCTTATTTTTAGGGTGGCCAAGGTCAATGATCCTTCGTGGTTATCTAATGTTTTAAATTTAAAAAATGATACTAAGATGAATTTCTTATGTAAAATGGTAATATCGTTGTATAACAACAAAGACGCAGCAACTGCGATCACATTATTAAAGAGCCAGCAAAATTGTGTTTTATTCTGGCTGACCTTTTGCAAAATTTATAATATTTATTCTTTAAGCTCAAAATCAGTTTCAAATCACACTTTGGATTCTTCAGCCAAAAAGCTTTTTGATTAAAGCAGACAACTATGCATTTATAAACATTTACTGTCCTTTTAACAGCCCAGGGGGTTACATTGCATGTTTGAAAGATTGAGAACTTAATGCAATCATGAAACAATTAGTCAAAAGCACTTGTGTGAACGCTGTCTGAATTATGCAGATGGTGCAGATCTGTATTTCTCCTGTGAGGTGCTATGAACTTGAATTAAACTCAAGGGTATGGCCTGCTCTCCAAACCGGCTGGCCAAAAGAACAAAACAAATCAGGGTGACGTCTTCTACACGTGCTGACGTTTATCATGCTATTCACTGGCAGTAATGTGTTTAGACGCATGTCAGGACCACTGTTGTTGGGATGGAGGGGGATGGGAGACTTATCTGGTACTGCTAGATCAGCACAACTTTGATTTCATTGATTGAGTCGACTGCAGAGGACATCTTAACAGTCATGTTACACAAAGAAAGGAATGTAGCTTACATTTTCTGCTATACGTCTATATAAACATCAAGCTCTTCTTAAATAACAATACATTTAAAGCATATGTTTAATCTTAAATTACCTTAATGACACTATAATATAATATAATATAATATAATATAATATAATTAATGTAATGTAATGTAATATAATATAACTGAGAGAAAAATAGGCTAAATTTACGATTTATGTGTTTGAATTACATATAACATTTTCACCCATTTTGATTACACAGTTTTAAAATAAACAAACTAATAAAATGAATGTGATGAATATTTGTCAGTCATATAATGAAATGGGCAATATTTCTGTAATAGTACTAATAAACTTAATGTTTTAAATACACAATAACCAGGTTTATATATTTATCATCAATAAATCTAATTTGTTTCAATCTCATACATTTTAATAAGTGAATATTGCTTGTCCCAAAGCATGTTCATTCTTTTTCAATGAATACATTTAATTGTTTTCACAATGAACCGATTAATGCTGATTCTAAACCATTTGGTGAAAAAAAATGCATTTTTAAAATATCATTATTATTTAAAAAACAAAACAAATATGCAAATAGTTTATATACTATACCACGATTTTTTTGAGTGCAAAAATCGTCCCTGTTTCATTTATGTATGACTGGCAAATATGCATCGCATTAAAGTTTATTAGTTTGTTTATGTTAAAATGGTTTGCAATTCTAAATATTGTACATAAAATATGACATAACATGACACAACATAACATATAATATATGACCATTTGATTCTTAATACCATTGCCAAATAATAAAGACAAAATTAATCAAGTCTAAATAGCCTCATTTAAAAACAAAAGGTTTTTTTTTATAGTTTTTTTTTTTAAACATAGTATTTATTTTAGTTTCTTTTTTCAATGTATCTCATTATTACCTTAGTGGAGTGATGACAAGCATATTTAAAATGAATTAAATCTGAGTGAATGCCTAAAAGTGTTGATATTTCCCTAAATTGAATAGGCCTATATAAAAACGAATCTTGAAAATCCTGGCACTGCATTACACATGGAGACTTCCATGGAACACCCTGTTGGCCAATGTCAAGTGCTTTTGTAATTACTTATGACTCATTATGGAAGCAAAGATAAAAAAAGACTGTGTATCTGTGTCGTTTTTAAGTGTTTTAAGTAGCTCATTTGATTTCTGTCAGATCATCAGTACGAGTTATTATGTATACAGCAACAGACATCACAGAACATCATAATCCTGTGACTGACAAACTTGCAGTTTTCTCACACCACAGAAAGACTTTCTGCAGACTCAGTGCTTTGTTTATCGGCGGTATTTATACACTTCTTCTTTATGGTGGCTTGACAGCAGGGAGTGGCACGCTACTGTTCTCAGTATCACAGTTTGCTGTGGAGGTGACGGAGTGGATCTTTTCCCATACTAGTAGTATATTTCTTTCTGTCTCCATAACAGAAAGAACTAAATGCTTGTTTACACTGCCGTGAGATGGATATTTGCATGAATTTTGTTAGTAAAACCACCAGCAGTTACAGTGAAAGGGGTCTGTTTTTTTTTCATTGCATCTGTCTTCACACTTATGCACAGACAATAAAGGCACAAATGTGTCAAATGTGAATGAGGTTGTCCCTGCTGACCATGAAATTCTATGCATGTACATTTTAAGAAGTTCCATGCCTATAGATTTCAAAAGCTGTCTCATTGCATTGTACAACCAGCCTTTTGGTTTATAAAGACGGATGAGCCGCTGATGCAGAAACAGATCAAATAGTTTGTCACTTAAGGCCGGGGACTGAGATGCCAGATCCACTCTCGCTTGGCTCCTGTGGGAAGGTGGGTTTCTTCACCTTTCCATCAGGTATGAAAACAAGGTCAGAGAGCAAGGAAGAGGAGAAACACTGACTGGATGACTGCATGGGGACGGAGCATTTGCCTGTTTCTCAGGGTGTTTCTTCAAAATGGGCACTTTTGGCTCAGTGGATTTTTAGAAAATAAATTCTTAAGTTCATTTGTTTTACCGACATTGGATATATATATATATATATATATATATATATATATATATTTAAATCTTTCATAAAGCAAGGGCACATTAAGAGACAGCAAAGACTTTTAGATTGTTGCAAAATTATTTCTGTTTGAAATAAATGCTGCTCTTTTTTTTATCATGTTTCCCACAAAAAATGTTAAGCAGCACAACTGTTTTCCACATTGATAATAATAAGAATGTTTCTTAAGCAATAAATCAGCATATTAGAATGATTTCTGAGGGATCATGTGACACTGACGACTGGAGTAATGGCTGCTGAAAATTCAGCTTTTCCATCATAAATTATATTTAAAAAAATATTAAAGTAGAAAACAGTTATTATAAATTATAATATCCTTTCATATTTCTGTATTTTAAATGCAGCCATGGTGAGCATAAGCATTTAAAGGGATAACAGCCTAACAACCAGTTGATGGACCCCATTGACTTCCATAGTAGGAAAAAAAAATACTATGGAAGTCAATGGGGTCCATCAACTGTTTGGTTACAGACATTTTTCAAAATATCTTCTTTTGTGTTCAGCAGAAAAAAGAAATTCATACAGGTTTGAAACAACTTGAGGGTGAGTAAATGATGACAGAATTTTCATTTTTGGGTGAACTATCCCTTTAAAACTTATTTCAAAAACATCATAAAAATCTTACTAACCACAAACTTTTGAACAGTAGTGTATATGTATTGTGTTTGATAGTATTCTGTGGTAGAAATGGCATTTTATAATTTTTTTGAATAAAATGGCCTGCTAAAGCTAATTTCATTGCAAGCATTTTATGTATTGCATATACAACTAAATATTTTCACACATTTGCTCTAACAAAATTATATTTATTGGAATGACACACAAAATATATCTTCTGTATATATATCTCAGTAATATTTTAGATTCTAGTTTTTATTTAAAACAATTGTTATTTAAAAAAAAAAATTCCCAGTTTGATTTTCATTTTAGTTAAAAATGTCTTTTTAAAAAAACCATTTTTATTTCAGTTTTAGTTATTATAGCCTATCACGTTAAAATAAATAAATATTATAAATGTTGCCTAATATTTGGCAACTAGTTAAAATAAAGTAAGTTTAGGTTTTTGTATATATTTCCTCTTTTTTTTTAAGTAGGCTAATGCATTTTTTTTTTTTTTTTTTTTTTTTAGTTAACTATAATAACCCTGCTATATCTTTTACAGCTCATATTTGATTGCATGCATGCTTATTACTGACCAAGCACTCAATAAAAATAAAAAAATAAAATAAAAACTTGATTAAGACCCACATTTTTGAGGTATAGTGATAATTTGTGTAGAAACTTATACAAATCATTTTTAAACAATAAATATTGAAATGTTAAGATTATCATAGTTTTAATTAAAATAAAATAGATATAAATAACAATTAAATCTATGCAGGTATTTAGAATTTAGCAAAAATGAAAGCATGCTAAAAAAACGTTTCCAAGGGAGTTTTAATATAACAGAAAAGAAAAGAAATTAGCCTGTAGTTAAAGAAACACCCATCAAAAACTCAGCTTTGTTTGATTATATGGTTTTGCGTATTGTGGTATCTATTACAAAAAATGTATACATCATGCAGTCTGTTTCGAGAAACAATAACGCAGATAAATGTTTGTGGTTCCCATTTGTAGCTGTGAAATGTTACCTCAAATTAACACATTACTTCCCCATTCTGTTGAAGCACATAAGCCAGAGTGAGAGCGTCAAATGCCCTTGGTGGTGAAAGTGCTGACAAGCCAGTTAGACATGAGATGGCGAGGCCTGATAACACTGTTTGAAGCCTGATCCCTATTTGCCACCTGTGGGAAAGCTCGTCTTCTCTGTCCCCCATGTTCTTTTGCCATCATGGTCCTGTCACACTATACAAGCTGGTTTCAAGATCAGCAGACAAACTTGATATTGAGGAGACAAAAAGCCAAACGCTGAGAGGATTCATTATTTGCAGGGTCATTATCATATGAAAACCATATGAAAATCCATTACTTGAAATCAAATAAACATTAACTAAAATAAAAAACTAAACTAAACTAAACTAAAATAAAATAAAGTTAAGCAAAGACAAAGTTTCTCATTTTCGTTTAGTACTAAAACAACTAAAAACACTACATGACATTTTTTTTTTAAAATGACAAATTAAAATGAAAACAGAAAATATAAAAATAAAATCTAATTCAAAATATTTACTAAAACTATAAAAGTACACTGATAAAAATGATTCTGTGGTGAAGTAAAGAAATTAAAGTGTAAATATCAACGTTAGAAAATTAAGTAAAACCTACTCAACTTTCTGATACTGGTGTTCCCATCATGCACTGGGGCAGGAATAATTAATAAGGTTGCATTTTTTCACTATCATTGCTTTTGTTGTTAAGTATAACTTGCTGTTTTATGACATGGAGTTCATTTTATACTCAAAATGACATGTTCATACTGATCCATGATCCAACGAATGTTACCGTTATTGTGTATTGTGTACACAATACTGTTACCGTTACTGTGTATTGTGTACACTTTGGATGTGCCAGTTTTACACAATACAATTAAAAAGATTACTGCTATATCTGTAATGTGTATATCTACCCATTTGCTTTATGGCATACGAGGAACCACTGTCATTTATTCCATTATTCTATGAATTACATCCTACATTTGACCCATACATTACATTCAGATGAAGACATATTTAAAGTCTGTATTCTATGAAAAAACGCCTGTCTTTAATTCCATGAACAATCGTGACACATCTCTGAGCTGATTGGGTAATTGAACTGCCAGCGAAGCACTGCAAATCTATAAAAGCTCTACGTTTACTTTTAGCATCTAGTTTGGCTCCAGGTTCTGGTTCTTCAGAAGACATCAGCTGGACACGTCTATCTTTCTGATTTGTGTGCTGAAATATTCAGGATGCAGTCTTTGCGGCTCCAGACTTACGGCCTTGAACTTTTTGTCAACTCAGTGCTCGTGAAATGTTCAGCCTTTGAGTTTGTGGCTTTAAAATAAAAGAGTGCACATGAGGCTTTAACAAAAGCATGACCCACTGAGCTTTTATGGCCGGTTTAATCCTGTACTTTAGCCAGGCTGAAAGGCAAGTGTATCAGTGGCAGAGGTTTGAGAGGGAGAAGGAAGTGACAGTGTGGGAGGAAGCCTGAATTCTCTAGTGGGTCATGTGTATGTTGTGTGCTCATGAAGTGCTGTCATCAGTTCTGACGCACAAGAGACCATAGCATCTGCTTATCTGAGGTTTTCTTCGATAGAAATGTACAAGACACTTGCATAAATCTAAGTTTCCACTTGTATACTTATTGCAAAACCTATAAGAATGCATGCAGTAAAATACACAAAATGCTGGTCTAGTTCACACTGAAAATTCGGTCATTATTATTTCAGCCTCATGTCATTCCAAAAGTGTATGACTTACTTGTTTTTGTCCTTACCATGAAAGTTAGGGGTCTAAAACAACATTGGACCCCATTGACTTTCATCAAAAAATCTTTCTTTTTTTTTTTTTTTTTTTTTTTTTGACGAACGAAAAAGTCTACTCGGAAGTGAGTAGAATGTTAATTAAATCTATCCTTTTAATCTTCAGGTTTGAGGTTTGATATCCAGCAATACACTGCTGCATATTGTTGTAGTAAAATCAGTTCCTAGAACTTACCGAAACTGAGACGATTCATTGATTTAAAGTGCTTGTGAACGGTAAATCAAAAAGAATCACAACACCCCCACTAGCTGTCATTGCTCCAAACGCAGAAACAAGTGGACATCCTGAGCGGAAACCACTAACCCCACCGCCGCATTGCATTCCTTCACTTCATCTCCCCTCACTCTTGAACAAAGTCACTTGACCAGACCCCTATTTAGGAAGTGAAAGAGGAAGCTCCATATATCCCCATCCATCCTCACTGCCACACGGCTGCTGCTGTTCACGTGAGGGGTGAGAGATAGAGGACATTGGTATTATCCACACTAAAAAACAGCCTGAAAGCAGGAACAGACCAGTTCTGACCAGCCAAGTTCTGCTTGAGAGATCAGGCACTTTTGACTCAGTGTTCGGCCAGAGGATTTTACTTGGGCACTGAACTATAACTGCAGGTGGACGAATGTACAAAAAAAGAAAGAAAAAGAAACACTAGAACTCAAAATGTTCTATGGCGCAACTTAGTTCTCATTTTAATATGATTAATCAATATTATAACATAATTTTTTATATAAAATTAGAAATGTAAATTATATAAAAATATTTAAATGTAATACATATAATGTATCTTAATTTAAAATGATAATTAAAATAAATATAGGTTACATTATACAGTTGTAAATTAAACTATAAATGTATATTACATCAAATGTATAAATATATTTATTACATTTTTACATTTAATATGCATTTATATTATTATTTATAATTGTATAATATATATTTATTTCATTTATAATTGTAATATTATATACAGTATAATGTATATTATATTAAAATTACAAATGAAATAAATATATACAATTATAAATAAAAATGAATAATATAAATGAATGCTAGAATGTAAAATGTTCTACAAGGCAAAGTAATTCTAATTTTAATATAATTAATCAATATCATTAAATATTATTCATTATTATATATTTGATCAATTATATGTATATATATATATATATATATATATATATATTAAAATGATCACTATATTAAAATGATCACTGTATTAAACTAATATTATATTTAATATTATGCAATTATAAATGTATATGTAATAAACAATGTATATTATATTAAAATTATAAATGAAATAAATATATATTTATTTTATCATATTGCTGTGACATAAAATTGATAACATAAATACAACTATAAATTGTATAAAATTATAAATGTAATAATAATCAATAAACAAAATAAAAATAAAAAATTCTGCCAAATAATATAGTTTTAAACTATAAAGTTGTTTACAGTTCCCGAACAATGTAGCAAGCAGACAAATGTATACACAATAATAATGGTCATAGGTGTGCATTTATGTGCACGGCTCATCCGATCAAATCACAACTACCCGTTTTACAACCTACGTTTACAAGTAAAAAAGCCACTGTTTTTGCGCTTTTGCTTGTTCTTGGTCTCTTCCTGCCTCAGTATTTCAGTGACCCTCTGATGCCACAGAGAAGCAGACACCTTGGGTAGAGTGCTGACTCAATGGACCGAAGGCAGAGTGGGGGAAGGAGGGGACTGGAGGGCTCAGACATTAGCCACAATATCTCATGCGCAGGGAGAGAGGTTGTTAGTGACTGCACTGCGTATGCCTCACGAGTCTCACTACAAGAAGAGCACCGTATAGAAAAACAAAACGCCAATGATATAGAATTACCTATATAAAAAAGTGCTTGTCATATAAATGCAACCCGAGGAATGATGATTACTGTGAAACATCCACAGCAGACATTACAGAACAAAAAACTGATTTGAGTGAAAGTCAGTCATGATGAGTGAATCGCTGAAGTCTTAGTCACATTATTCCAATTTGTATTGATCAGAGTCCACAATGCTTTCAATCATTCTCGCTTATGAAGACAAGCTCACCCTAAATGAGATGAGAAAGAGACCATAAATCTGTTGCTTCGTGAAAAACTGCTTTTGCACCTGTGACCCTGTATTGCACAGGTGGCACGTCATTACAAAAAGGTCAATCTTGCACTAACTGTTAAGGAGCAGTTGACAACAAGGTCGAGGGTTAAAGGCTGTTTTGCCACACATGTTGTTTGGATCCCGAGAAAAGGAGAGTTGAGTAAACAAAAAAAGAACAAGATCTATTTATGTCAGTGTTGTGAAAGTGCATCAGCACTGCTGCTTTATTCCATTTACTTTTATTAACAAAGTGTGCAGTTCGAATTTGCCTAGTTTAGATTTGCATATTTAAATCCTTTTAATTCATTACCAAAAGTGCAAACGTTCTAAACTACACATGGTTCGTCATTTAGGGTTTAGATTACTCATTGTTCTTGTAAAGTTAGTCATAATGGGCTGTTATTGGAGTTATATAGTAGTACAACCATTACATACAAGAGAAATGAAGCGACAGTTCGGATGGATGGCCTTTGCTTTCCTCTTAAGGAGAGGTTAGAGGGCTAAACTTATTTCCACCTTGGTACAATCAGTGCCGTGCAGCTCTTCTCCGAGTCTCTCGAGTCATTAGAAACACAGTTGTCTCAGGAAACAGCCGCTAAGCAAGGTCAAAGGTTGCTGCAAGTAGACATACCTGCGTTCTGTTTTTTTTATGCTCACATGATATTTTATGTGTGTGTGTGCTGATGCATTTGTGTGTGTTTCAGGTCAATCTGTGTTGACTTTTTATGAACAATGTGGTTGATGGGTTACATATAAAACATCCCTTCGCATGAGGTTGGCCTACACACAAAAGTAAGAAAGATTAGGGAACTCGAATACTTTTTTTTTTTGCTTCAAAAATTTATTCTGGAGGTAACAATGCAAATCACAATCTTTTACTCTTCAAAAGTTTCAAGGAACAATTCTTGAAAATGGTACAACTGATTAATGAAACAAATGAAAGATATAGAAAATGTTCAAACAAACAAAAATACCAGTGCAATGCATCTATTGCCAAAAGGGTCAAATGTCATTTGCATAGCTGAGATGGCTGTTGTGAAAACTCAAAGATAAAAGATACATTATCAAAACCAGCTTGACATGTCAGAGATAAGGTCGAGTGAAAATATAAAATACTGAATAAGAGAATTAAAACTTTCTCCTCCTGACAAAAACTAAACAAAAACAACAACCATAAGATGGTTTGCTGGTCTTCCAGCTGGTTTTAGAGGGGTTTTAAAGGGGTTTGGGGCATCAGACCAGCAAACAATCTTATTCTGGTTTAAGATGTTTTTATCAGAAACTTTAGAAATCCTCAATACATTTTGAACTACCGCAAAAACTCGGGCGATGATGGATTTTCACAAGAGGGTCCGTTACTCTGGCAGTTCATTCCGACAGCTAGCCTCTCGCATTTGAGTTTATATGCGTCCCTCTCGCGCACCAGCCGATTGAGCTCGTGCTTCAGCTGCTCCACTTGCGTCGCGAGGTTCGTCTTCTCGTGCTCCAGTGTGTGTTTCTGCTGAACGCGTTTGTGCCGGCACGACTGAGCGTACCCGCGGTTCTTCAAGGTGCGGCGTTTCTGCTTCAGGCGGATAATATCGTCCTTGCTCATGCCGCGGAGGTGTCGGTTGAGCTCGCGCACAGACATGGACACCAACTGCTGGTCGGAGAAGCGGCTCTCCGCGCGCTCGCTGCGCCTGTGGTGCGTCTGATGGTGGGACTTCAGGTGCGTCGCGCCTTGAGATGAGCAGTCGATATGCTGCATTAACTGATCCATGCTTTTGCCATGCGCAAAGCCGGGATTGTGGCCGAGCTCGGTGTACTGCTGCTGATGATACTGATGCACACTCGGCGCGTGGAACTGCCCCATGCTCCTGTATCCCTCCATCTCTGCCTGGTGGAGCTGAGGCGGGTGTGCATGCATGAGATTCGCACTTAAGGCTTCCCGGACATCCTCGGGTGTTAGTTCAAGACAGTGTGGATCTGCATGCTGTGGATAAGTCCCCGTGCTCAGGGTCCAGTAGAGATCGTCAGCACTGCTTCTCTGTCCACTCGGGCTGAAGCTCGGCGATGAAGGCACGGAGCTGCACGGGGTGCTCACGGGTGTGCTGGACACGGAGCCTGGCACGTGTAGACCGCACTGCTGGATAAAAGAGCGCTCTGGTCCCAAAGCTGCAGTCTCCTTCTTCACGTCAAACCTCATGTCAAAGTCACCGTAGTCCATATTCAGCTGATTTTTTGCCAGCTCCAGAAGACCATGATGCTCCGCCGTCATGATTTCTGCTGATGTTTCGATGAAGTGAACAACTTATTACTGTGGTTTAGGTTGCATTAAGGTTCTGAAAACACCACTTAGGCTATACAATCGAGCTGGATGTGAAGACACCGCTTTCAACCACCCTCCTGAACAATTTAGCCAACGGAAAGTTAGCAGGTTTTCGCCTTTAGGTCTCAGATGGTCTCTCGTTGACCAGCGCAGGATGTATGTTGAAAAGAAAGTAAATCACTCTGCTTTAAAAGCAGCCGCGCAGCGAGACCACGCCCTCTTTCCTATCACAGCTGTCACTCTCACCAAAACACGTCCAAGTTACATTTACCTCAAATCAAAAGGAAAAAAAAACAAGAAGTTGTATTTTGTTCAACGAAAAAGAAACCTATTATTAAGGTTAGTATACTTTTTATTTTCAAGTTTTTCAGGGTTGATTCTCAGTATGATTCTCACTGTAAAAGGCTTATTGTTTTTTATTATATTTAAATAAGTAGACTAAGTCAAAGGCAGAAGCTACTACCACAGTACACTTTCCAGTATACTGATCTGACAGTCACAAGCATTACAGTATTGTTGTACAGTTTTGGTGACTGTAGGCCTATATTCCACAGTTCCTATAATTGTTATTAAATTAGCCTACATAGGCCTAATGTTAATAGGCCTACATTTGAGCTAAAATCTGATTGTCATTGTAAAATGTATACTGGCTTGTGAAACGGAAGGACACACAATCCCTTAAAGTTGGCCTCTCCAGCAACTGTGACCAATAATAATAAAAAGAGAGCACAGTCTACACAAGACCATCAGGGTAGCACATGACACTAAATTAAGGCTATAAGCATAAACTAAATAACATAAAATGCAACATAAAAATGTAGGCTACTCCAATGTACATGACAGATAACAAAAATAAAATCTTTCTTAAATGCCATTTCCCCTATTCATTGTAGCTTATAAAAAAAAATCCCCATAACTTTAACAAGTGTATTACATTTTTATTGCTATGTCTATTGCTGTTTAATTTAACAGGTTTTCACTGTTGTATTTTTAGTGTATCATAATAAAAATAATAAAAAATCTGCATTGCAGTAATGAGAATGCAAAAAAATTAAGATGATTTAAGCGTGCGATACCTGGACGTGTTTCAGTTTTGTGAGATTCACGCTGCCAGTGAAAAACTAAACAAAAAACTGTATAACTCCTCTCCCCTCAGTAATGTAAGACAGTGCAACTATAATCCTGTACTGAAAATAAAGTTTAAACACCTAACTGGAAGCAATTTTGAGATGAGCCAATATAAGTTAAGATGGTATTTGGACCCAATGATAAGCCCAGGTTAGAAGATCCTCAGAAAACTGCAGAATGATGGTGTATGTTTCTCTGTTAACTCTTTTACTGACACCATGTGGCCATTGTGAGAAACGGCTGAGATGTTTTCCAAAATGTGATACGTAGGTAATTTTTACATTTACAAAATTTACAGTTAAGACAACATCAGTCAGTGCATCTGCTTTTAAATGTATTATCTGGAGAAGGTTGGCTGTAAAATCACCCTAAACTTGGGAAAATATTTAAAGTTCTTGTGACAAGGATATAGAGAGAGAAAGAGAGAGAAAGAGAGAGAGAGAGAGAGAGAGAGAGAGAGAGAGAGAGAGAGAGAGAGAGAGAGAGAGAGAGAGAGAGAGAGAGACTGTATATTTGTATACACAACATTTCAAAGCATTGAAAAACTGGTGCCTCGGTTCACTGTATATTTAGTAAACACAAAAGCACCAATAAAGCGAAGAAAACAAGTGCACAAAAGCAGAGCCTTGACAGAACATTCATGGAGCTACTGGGAAACATTCAAAGTACAATGATGACAAGACACCAAAAAGCTGAGGTAATGATTGCCGGAGAACAGCTAAGGTACGCTATATATTCACAAAGCTCAGTCCCAGGAGGACATTTACACAGTTATAAATCTCACCTGCAAGACTTTATTATATATTGATTATTTGTTGAATATTGAAACATTATTCTGTTATACAGTAGCCTAATATTCTTATTTTTATTTATTCTTTTTTTTTTTTTTTACAAAATAACGATTCTAATAATTTGTGTTTTGAAGATTACGACTACATGACAGCAAGTTGATTAAGGACCACAGACACCATTTGCGAACGTACCCGAATTGTTTTGTGGCTCAGGAGTTAATTGATTGGCTGATTGCTCATAAAGAAGTGCCTGATCGAGAAACTGCTGTCCAGCTCATGCAGTACCTCATGGACCATGATATCATTCATCACGGTAGAACATTATTTACTGTACACCAAATAACAAAGAACATGATACAGAAAGGTCATTTCTGCTTTCTGTGTTGTCTCATATTAGGACCCATTTATTTGACTCTTTGTGTTTGAATTAACAGATTGTATCAATGTATACTTTACAATTTTCTCATCTTAATAGTGTGTGATAAGTGGCCCGTGTTCAAAGATGCCAAATACTTGTACAGATTCAGAAAAGATGATGGCACATTTCCTTTCAACGTAGAAGTTCAGATCTTCATGCGTGGACAGAGGCTGTATGAACAGTAAGACATTTTCACAGGAAGTAAAAAAAAAAATCTTAAATATTAATTTAGCTTTAAATTGCAGTCATTCCTCATTAACACTATACATAATATACTTTCCACCCAGTCCATTATGTTGCCAATAGTTTTCAAGACCTTCAGTCTGTTCTGAATTGGTATATCTTTTTTATTTATTTTTTGATAACATTTTACAAAGAACATTTGTTAATACATTAGTTTACTAAAAAAAGTTTGGGGTCAGTAAGGTTTTCTTTGAAAGACAATAATACTTTTATTCAGCAAGGATGATTAAATTGCTCAAAAGGGACAGTAAAGGCATTAATAATGTAATAAAATATTTCTATTTCAAGTAGGCTAAATGCTTTTTAAAATTTTCTATTCATCAAAGAATCCTGAAAAAATGTATCACTGCTTCCCAAAAATATTAAGCAGCGCAATTGTTTAGCACCAAATCAGCATATTAATGATTCCTGAAAATCCAGCTTTGCCATCACAGGAATAAAATACAAATTATATTCAAATAGAATTATAGAGTTATTTTAATTTGTAATAATATCTCACAATATTACTCTTTTATGGTATTTTTGATCAAATAAAAGCAGCATTGGTGGGCGTATAGAATTTACCGACCCCAAACGTTTGAATGGTTGTGTAGAAGTAAATGTATAAATAAACATTAACCTACATTAATAAATGCTGTAAAAGTATTTTCATTATTAGTCTCTTTTTCAAAATGCCTGTATCAAAATTCATCTGTTGCTTTTTACAGTCTGATTACAAGCAAAGACTCCATCTTACAGCTGAGACAGGAAAAGGGAGTGGCTTATGAACGTTCTTTCCCTGGTTACATGTTAATTGATTGGCTGCTACAGAATGGTGAAATAGAGAGTCGGCGACAAGGACTAGATCTCTGCAAGGCCCTACTAGAGTATGATATCATTCAGCATGGTAAGAGAATTATGATAGTGTGTGTATTATTTTGCCATTAAGTCAAAATGCACTTCCTGTGAAGTTAATCTAATGCAACATACCTGAGTATATAACAATAACTTCTTCAAGCTTTGCCTCGCTGAAACACTCCACTCTTCATTTCACTCTGCAGTCTCTCTGAAGCACCACTTTTTTGACAGCGGGTTGCTGTATCAATTCTGCATTAACTTTCGCCGGCGGCGCCGTCTATCTCAACTGCTGCATGAGACAGAGAATGAAGAGGTTGAATGTATAACACAGCATAACCAAGACCAGGCTGACAGTCCCTTCACACTGCGCAAAACATCTCCATCTGAGAGCAACAGTGACTTCTTATCTGGTATTAAAATGATAAAAAGTACTACAAATATATTTCCATGCATTGATATGGAGAGTTAGAGCTTGAGATGTGATACTTAGGCAAATAGCTCAATTTATTCAGAGTGACTTTCAGCACAATAATTGCTGGGTCAGCCCCCTCTGGAGCAATATAGCGATATGAAGTTAAGTACCTCGCTCAAGGGCACAGCTGAGATATCACAGCATAATGAGCGCAGTAACTCAACATTTCCGTGCACATCCATATATGCAACCTGCAACCTTTGTGTCAGCAAGCAAGCTCCTTAACCTAGGGTTTCTCATTATTTTATTTTACACCAAAGGCCTCTTTTCATAACCCCAAACTATTCATGGACCCCCAGACACACAACAAAATGTAATACTGGACTACCATTCGGCCAATATAACAATATGAGCAAATTACTGAAAAAATAAAATAAATAATAATATATAACTCTGTATTTTTTATTTAAATGCAGCCTTGATGAAAATAATACACTTCTTTCCAAAAACAGATTACGTGAATAAACTTTTCTAATTCATAATTCTGATTTCTAATTCCAGTTGAACCTGCTAAGGATTTAAATGATCCTACAAATGGACACTGTGGAAGTTTGACCCACCAGCAGCATAGTTCATGTGGATACCCACTCACTGTTTCTCTTACCGCTGCTCTTGCAGTACGATGCAATCCTACATCAGGTTATAGGACAGCATGTGCATGCTTTTGAAAATTTGTTACAGACACAATTGTTATATTTCAACGCTTTTTTTTTTTAGGAGAAAAGGTATTAAAAGATTGCCAAAAATAAAACTAGTGACATTATTCTATCTGTTGCCAAATTCTGAGCACAACATATAAGTGTATTATTGTTATTGACAGTGCTGAAAAGACATGTAACCTGTGAGGAGCTGTTATCTCCAGGTGCTCCTTATATAAAAAGAGTTCTTACGGTAAGTCTTGCATATCATGCTTAGCTAGCCATGAAAAGAATCTTGAACTACAGTTTTTTTAATGTGAGTATTTTAATTAAAGATCCTCGGTGATGACCTAGGCTGGGGCATTGTAGTACGGGGAAAATCCCCTTGTTATGTTCAGGCGGTGGATCCTGGAAGCCCTGCTGCGGCAGCAGGAGTTAAGGTGTTCATAACACGTAAACACATAGAAAATTAGAATCCATCATCAGCTGGTCTCCAATCTTTTTTTTCTTTTGCTTAGGTACGCCAGTTTGTGTGCCGAGTCAATGGACGCAGTGTGCTTCACCTGGACTATCGTACCCTCTCAAAGCTGGTGATGACCGGACCCCGTTTTGTTACTTTGGAAGTGATGCAACCACTGGATTAATTCGGCATAGATGGAATAAAAAAAATGTATACATTTTTAAATGAGTCACTATGTGTAGTGCTAGGTGAAGGATGTGCAATATTTTTTCCTCCTTATCCTCATGTAAATCTAATATATTAATATAATATAATGGGAAAAAAATATTATTTGGTGGTTAAAATAAAGAAATCATTACAATCATTACATGTCTGCTTGGAGTTTTGGTTTTACACAGAGGAGGCGTTTGCAACTCGGAGGCCCGTTTCAAAGAAACAATTGGAGGGCCCCATCATTCAGTCAAACAATTGTGGATTCATTCAAAAATAGAACAATGATGTTCTAATTCTGAAAGGAAAGTCACCATTTTATTAACTATCACAATAATATTAACTTCTTCTTGTTTGTTTGTTTGTTTGTTGTATCGCATTTTCAATTGTGCTGCTATTTGGGAAAACAGCACTCTATCCTGTTATAAATATTAAAAACAAGAACTCATACAAGGACATTTTTGCTCCATATCTCTAATTTTGGGGGCATTTTTAAAAATGTAAAAACAAATGCCCCATCCCCCATACATTTGTTAAGTTATGTTGATTGCATGGAGGCAGATCTAAATGTGAGCTTGCAGTCAATTGTGGAAGGGTGTTTTTAAGTTTTTTTTCCTGTTTTTCCAAGTTTAGTTATGACATTTTGATTAAAAATTACAAGGTCAAAATTTAGTTTTTTAAAGTAAAACATATTCATGGATGAAACATTCACAAGATCTATAACATGAATTTAGAAAATAGCAAACACTTTGGTTCAATATCTCTTAGGCTGGCAGATTGGACTTTACACTACCACTGTCAATGTTGATGACATTGAACCAGTCATATCACTAACACTAGTGAAAAATGAACCATTCTAAACTGATATAGTAGCTACTGTAATATGGTATTTTAGCAGAAACTGTTTACCAATGTGTTGTAGTGCATCTTAATTTCATAATCTCAACTGATGTATAAACCCAAGCAAATATCAAGAACAAAAGCTACACTTTGTGCAATTCTTTTGAGAATCAACTACTTAAAACCTACTTGGTTAGTCTCGCGTGGCGTTGATGAATGACCACCACCCATAGACAGTATAAGAAAGCCACCACCAGACATCAGTGTGGCCCCTTTTGAATCTTACACAAATATATGTCATTTCCGCTTGCAACCGTCCGCCATTTTGAACAGGCTGGGTTGGTATGTGGTACAGTCTCGAAGAGAAGAAAAAAAAGTATTTTTTCTGCCCAGTGTTTGTACTGAATTGACACAACAGGCTATCCAAATCGTGAATTAAAGAACAAGTTCTTAGGACCAATAGAAACTGCCCTGTAGTCTGTGTAAATCCAGTTGAGGACACATGGTGCGGATTCTCAGGATGAGTTGCCTAAATCCACCGGCGGCAGCAGCGGCGCGAAAGACTGCAGCATCTGCCCGGGCCGAATAAACCACAATCTGCCTCTGTCCTCTCACCCCAACCATTAATTTGGTCCGAAAGCGAAACTCTTGAGAGGAATTCGATGCGAGACCGTGAAGAAAAGCAGGTAATATGCCATTACAAACGTTTGTTTTTCTTTCTCTGGCATCAGTGCTTTTGTGTGGAGTTCAGTGTGCACATCAAACATCCCGTTGCTAAGCTAACGTGCTAATTGCATATGTGTGCATGCAGTAAGAATTGCCATGTTATCGCAAAAGTAAAAAAAAATACGAAATTATTTATAAATTAGATACACTTTACTGTCATTACAAAGTTTGTACATGTGGGCAACGCAAACGTAGTCTGTCAAAATAAATGGGGTATTATTTTGCTGAGCCCATCAAAAGGCCTGCTGTGGCCTGTATTGTCTAGTGGAGTTGCATTCATAGGAACAACTGGGCCAGTTGCAGGGCTGCATTTGCGGCATGCAATTTTATTAATTAGGTTTATTTTAAAGTGGTTTGTTTACATTCTGCAAAATCACCAAACTATTGACTGTATATAGGCACGTATGTTTAGTTTGATTTGATTCATTTCCCATAACTGATGGAAAATGTAACACCTAGTGAAATTATCTTTCATACTACTGTATATGCATTAAGATGCATGAAACAGTATACAAACAGATACTAATACTTAGTTGTTGTTGTTGTTGTTCAAACAAAATATTAGCATCTATTTACAATGTTTTTTCTACATTCAAAATTTTAACATGATTGAATTGTTTACATGAATAGTACTTAAATCGTTATTTCAGTCAAAGATGAAAATTCTGTCATCATTTACTTAGTCATTTCATCCAAACCCTTAACTTTTGTTCATGTTTGAAATACAAGTGAAGATTTTATTTTATTTTTAATTTTTTTCTGAAACCTGAGAGATTTCTGTTCCTCCATTGAAAGTCAATTCACTAAAAACTTTGAGTCTTCAAAAACACATTAAATGGGGTAAAATAAGCTTAACTTTACTTGCTAAACTTATGAGAACAAATCTCACTGGTTCTTGTGGAAGCTAAAATGTGCTCGTGACACAGAACAAACCTCATTGGTTCTTGGTGTCTCTTCAGAAGACTTGGTTTAAACTGCTTGATTCATGGATTACTTTTGCGATCTCTTTATGAACTTTTTGAAGTGTCACGGTTTTGCCATAATGGACTTTCAATGGAGGGGCTGTAATCTCTCAGGTTTAATTAAAAATACCTCAATTTGTGTTTCGAAGATGAGCGAAAGTCTTATGGTTTTGGAACGATATGAGAGTGAGTAGTTGATCAAATTTCCATTTTTAGGTGGACTATTCCTTTAAAATTGTTTGTCATGTACACTCTCATGAGGCTAATAAAAGCTGGGGCCAAAATGTAGAAACAGAGTTCACATGAACAGCAAAATACTACTAACTTTTGGAGTAAGTTAATGGCTGACTGCAAATAGACTGTTTCTACAATGAAAATAGCAACTGAAAACCATTGCTTTTCCATGATGCTGCATCCATAACATAAAATGCGTAACTAGTATGGGTTTGCACAACATAAATAAACATTGCTGACTGCATCTTTAATTATTGAGAGCTTAACTAAAATTCTTCTTTCTTTTTATACATAGAAGAGATGTTTCAGCTTCCAGTGAATAACCTCACTCGATTGAGGAAGGCCAGGAAAAAAGTCAAGAGACTTCTCAGTGACATTGGCCTTGACTACTGCAAAGAGCATGTGGAGGTGATTCTTTTTTAATTTGCAAATGTGTTTCGCAGTCATATTGAACATCAAATTAAACATCCGTTAATGCATACACTTAAGACCTTCACTGATGGTATTTCCTGTCCATTTTCCTGTAGGACTACCAAGATGTTACCCCCAGTGATTCTCACATGAACCAATTTTACCTTGACATTTGTACGTGGGATTCATCCTGGACAAAGTCACAGGTATGTCAGCCACTGCAACAGAAGTCCTCTAAGCAAAAAATTTTTTCACATTACATAAACATTTTGTAATTCTGCTTTGTCTCTAAAATGTTGCAGGACTACAGAACAAAGCAGTTTTGCTGCTCAGATTGCCCGTTTGCCTCCAAGTATTTCTCTGCCTACAAAAACCACTTCCGCAATGTTCACAGAGAAGACTTCGAGAGCCGAATCCTTCTTAACTGCTCATATTGCACATACAGTGGGAACAAGAGGACTTTGGAAACTCATGTCAGGCTCTTCCATATGCCTCACAATATGGTACGCCAGGGTGCCACTGTCTCTCACGGCGCTCCAGTAGCGGTTAGGGACAGTATGCGGGTAGACAAGCCCTTGCTAGGCGATCGAAAGGAGCTCCCAGTGTACTACTGCAAGAAGTGCACCTATCGAGATAGACTGTACAATGTGGTGCGCAGGCATATCTACAGGGAACACTTCCAGCATGTGACCACACCTTACTTGGGAAAAAACTCAGAGAAGCAAGAAAACAGTGTAGAGACCCCTGGCAACAGTCATGGAATTCACTGCAAGAGCTGCCACTTTACGCCTCGTTCTTATGAAGCACTGGTGCAGCACGTCATTGAGTTCCATGAGCGCATTGGCCATCAAGTTACCGCTATGATCGGGCACACCAATGTCATAGTGCCGAGGCCCCAGGCCAACCTAATCCAAAGGGGTGTTGCGATCACTCCTGGTGTGCGTCCTCAGACACCTCAAATAAATCGCTTCAGTATGCCTAAAATGGTAGGGTTACCTGTCGGCAACCATTTCAAGCAAAGCCTTGCAGGCAACTCCATGCCTGGTCAACCAGTGCGCGTTACACTACCTGATAAAGCTTTTGTGTCTGGTGTGGTCTCCCAGTCACACGCAGGAAAACAACTTAGTAGCTTTGGAGTCCATGGTGCTGCACACTTTAATGCACATTCAGCTTCTTTCTCCCCCTCACTGAAGAGCCTACCTCTCTCTTCATCAGTGCATGCTGCTACTGCCACATTGACGTCACTGCAGGCCAAGAAAGCTGCAGCCAATGCTCTGAACACCTCACAAACACAAAAGTGGAAGATTTGCACCATCTGCAATGAACTTTTCCCTGAAGGCACATATAGTGCTCACTTTGAAAAGGAACACCAGGCAGAGAAGGTGAGGGCGATGGCTAAATACATCATGAAGATCCACAATTTTACTAGCAAGTGTCTGTACTGTAATCGTTACCTACCCAGCGACTCTTTGTTGAACCATATGCTAGTGCATGGGCTATCGTGCCCACAATGTCATTCCACATTTCACGAAGTTGAGAAAATTGTAGCACACAAGCGGCTGGCTCACCCTAACGAGCCAGGGATTCCGCCAACTGGTTCTCCTCTCACATTTGATCTCACGCTTCAACAAGGAAGTCCCAAAAATGTTCAGCTTATTGTAACCACCTACAACATGAAGGAGAACCCCGAAGCCTCTTCAGCTGCCAATCAACAGCCACAAAACAGCACCATGACCAAGCCTGCAAAGATGGCTGCAAAGCAGCCAGAAACCCCAAGTGATTCTGTGGTCCGAAACATGTCCCAGTCTTCGGTGTCGCAAAAGAAAGAAGTTGGTAAAACTCTCTGCCCACTATGCTTCACTATTCTCAAAGGTCCCATCTCGGACGCCCTAGCCCATCATTTACGGGATCGTCATCAGGTACTCCAAACGCTGCACCCTGTAGAGAAAAAGCTAACCTACAAGTGCATCCACTGCCTGGGAGTGTACACTAGCAACATGACGGCTTCCACCATCACGCTCCATTTGGTGCACTGCCGAGGTGTTTGCCAGACCCCCAAAGGCACCAAACCCATCACGTGCGGACTGCGTTCACCTGGAGCTGGGGCTCTCAAACGTGAGTTAGTTACCCCGGATCCATCTGACCCCAAGAGAAGAAAGATGGTAGACCAGTCTGGGTATTACCCTACAGTCTTTGTCGAGAAGCCAGGAGAGCCGGTCGTGCTGGCCTTAGATCCGAAAGGCCATGGTGACGAGTCCTACGAAGCACGGAAAGCTTTCCTTTCAGCGTATTTCAATCGGCATCCCTACCCTTCCCAACGAGAGATCGAGAAACTTGCTGCAAGCCTCTGGTTGTGGAAGTCAGATGTCGCGAGCCATTTTGCCAATCATCGGCGCTCATGTGACCGAGACTTAGTAACCCGCAAACCTGTTGTGTTACTAGGCTTTAACATGCGGGCAGTGAGCCAGCTTAAGCATGACATGAGCTTTGACGCCAACTCTTTGTTTAAAGTCAACGACGATGAAAAAAGCGGATTCTCAAGGACCTCAAAATTTAGGCTGAAGTCTCCTGTTGGTTTCTCTGCAGACTTAAAGGGGAAAAAGCAGCCATTAAACACTGGACAAAGTAGTCAAAGCAACTGTGCCTTCAAGCCATGCCCAGGATCATCCTCAGAACCTATTGCCATTGACTCTGACAGTGATTCAGAGCCAGAAGTGATGCTAACTGAAAATCTAAATCAACAAACTGCGGTGTTAAGGCCTTCAGTAGTTCAGTCCCACACAAAAGGGTCATTGCTGCGAGAGCGCTTCCGTTGTGAAAGAGGTGTCAGGGGGAGCAGAAGTTCTCCCAGAGTTGGGCCAAAAAGTCTAGATGGCTCTGTTTCAGGTTCTAGTCCTGACGAAGCTACCTGGTCAGGCAGCATGTCTTCTGAAGAGACCCACTACAGACCAGCGGGGCGATTCGAAGTGAAAGGGAAGAAGGTGGGGTTGCTTGGTAGATGATGGCTTGTGGTGATGGTCCCCTTGCTCTCTCTAACTCTCCAGGCCCAGATTTGTAGGTCAGAGCTTTTACCTCACATTTGGGTGACAGTTTAACATTATGATGTGAACGAATATGAGTTGTAACATGTAAAGCCGGAGGAGTTACACACTTTTACTGAAAGTACTGTTTACTCTTAAACAATTCTGCTGTCAAAGAGCGGAAAACTATTATACTGTATCCTTTTTTTCCCAACCGACCCTTTTGTCTTTGGAGTTTTTCTTTTTCTTTTTTTGTATACTGTTCTCTGTATTTAATCACACTTGTTGGAATTGTAACAAAATTGATAGGTCTATTGTTTTTTCCTGATCAAATAAAAGGACCGTGTAATTTACAGTCAAGTGCTTGAATGTTCTTTTTTATTGTTATAAAATATGTTGAATTCAATTGTATTACTAACAAAAAGCAGGAATTCCCATTTGAGCCAAATATCTGATTTCCAATCCTTTCAGTAGGACCTGTTTTGTCATGTACATTTTGTTAGTTTACTTAGTTTTAATAATATTGTAATAGGCAGACCACTATTTCAGTGCAAAGTGAAGCAGGTGATGGAATATTTATTTGAACTATTTGAGCATTTGTTTGAACTAAATGTTTCTTACTGGAATCACTCAATAAAGGTAACTCTTCCAATTATTACACATTAGTATTATCTCAACAAATAAACAACATCTTTCCTTTTATTTTTTAATTCTTGCCAAGTAACTTAACAGTTGACATCTATCTTGACTATTGTATTGACACCACACTGCCCTTAGAGGTCACTGTCTATTAGATCACTGTCATTCAATAATACAGATTTTAATTTACATAACACATTCATGGCAGCTGCATTTTGCCAATTCAGCAGTTCTAAAACCTGTTGTTGGTCATGTTAGCTTGACTAATGTCAGTGGGGAAAAAACAGTGTAGTTTTTGCACAGACTCTTATTACATCATTAGTATGATTTATTTTTGCCAAATATGCCGTTTCATTCATAAAGGGTATAGATTTGAATGTATTGGGTGTCTGTATGTTGCAAGTTTGTAATCTGAAAATGCACTGATTCAGTAGACCTTTGATATAAGATTTAGTAGTGGACATGTATCATATGTGGTTCGTATTAACAAGTTTGTGAGGGAAGAGAGACTGAGACTGAAGGACTGTAACGGATGTTGTTTTGAATTTGCTCTGCTGGTCCTGTGGTTGCTAATCTCTTGCAGTCATTTGTCACCATTTCCCCAATACATGGCTGGCCGTCCCAGCAGATAAACTCAGTGAGGACAAAACAGAAAAAATAGATACCCACCTGCCACTCAGAGTTTGCTTGTTCAACGTTTCAAACTGCACAAACCATATATCTGTTAAGGTTGTCTTTTATTTATCAAGCCCTTGATATTTGTGCATAGATGTTTTCAGGATCTAAAGCTGTAGTCACTGTGTCACTATAAAAGGCTGAGATATTTATTATTTTTAGTTCATTTTATTTATTTATATTTTAGTGTTAATATTTAAGATTGAACTACTAGTTTATGTATGCCTTTGCTAATTAAGCATTTTCTGAAACAACTTCTGAATGAGTCAGCTAGGTTTCATAGTTGACATCCACAGATGTTCATGGTTCCACGTGATATGTGATCTGTTCTTCACTTTTCACATGACTAATGATCAATCATGCAATGATTTGACCTCAGTATGCAAGTATGCAAATAACTATGTATTTCTGGAATTGCTCCATCCTCCATGAGGTATACTAGTAGTTTATTTTAAGGCCTTGCTGAGGAACAAAAATCGCAGGTGCTTGAGTTGCTTTTACATTTTTCTTATGAGTTTCAAAAAAAAAAAACTGTAGTCTTTAAAACCCAAATACTATGTTAAAGCCAAACCATTCAATGTGTATTAAATAAGTGTTTATTTAAATTTAAGAGATGCTTTAAGCATTTGTTGTCTTGTAATTTGGAAGCTGATACTGTTAAGAACAGTACATGATTTCTGGTGATGCTGCAGAGGTGGGTCAAGTCTAAACTAAACTGTCCCAACAGCTTGTAAAAGGCTGCTATAGATAACATCTGAGTAAATTACTTTTTGAGTTTTTGTATTTGTGGTCACAGAACACATGGGTCAAAGGTCAATGTCAACGGATGTAGTATGTCTGTGAATGTATTCATACTAAACACCTGCATACCTACAGAACATTTGAATTCACTATACTATGACAGTATGTGTGTCAGACCAATTGTTTTTCAGCATATATCTATTTTGCCAGCATCTGGGCCACACAACCTGCAGTTGCGTTGTGTACACAGATATAACAGTTTTTCCGTGTGAGCTAAATTTAGGACCTGGCACAAGTGGAAGCTTGGTTAAATGTTTTGTCGCTCTCCGCCAACTTTATGGAAAGTGTTTCATTTGCATGTTCATGCTCCAAAAGCAGATCAATTGTTAAAGCCTCTCCAGAGTGGATGAATGGACAATGACACTATTATTGCATAGCTGGAGTGACATGAAGTCCAAATAGTGAGCTTCAAACCACAAGGTCTAAAACAGTTTGCGAAATTTAAATACCGTCACCACACTGAAAGTGCTCACCTTTGAAAGTCGCACAAATGTATAAAATTACACACATCGTTTAATTAGATTTCCTTATAAGGAACTGAACAAATGTATAAATCAGAGAGATTTGTGTGCATATACATATATTTTCAGTACCTTTTTAGGAAAGAAAACAAAATCGTGCACGTTTTATATATTTCTGTAAATTGCATTTGTTTTTGACCCACAGAACTGATCTTTTTGAATTTTTTGTTTAAAAATTATTTTAATAATAAAAGTGATGGTAAGGTATAGTAAGTGGATCACATTTCTGGTTTGGTGTCAATGAGGTGTTACTTGAGCCTTACTGGTGGTGTTATCCACCTTATTTTGCAATGCACAATACATTTTCCATTAATGTGCTAGACTTCTGATACATTAGCCATTAAGGTAAATGGTTAGAAGAATAACAAAGTCCAGTAAAAACTACTTGCGCTACAAACCAGTGTGTTTATGATGACAACAATGAATGAAAATTATACCAGTTTGCAATTTCAAGCAGCATAACACACTGTTTTTGTACTGCTAAAATAACAAAGCAGATGCCACTAGAAGATACAAATGGCCGTTCCCGCTCTTATGTTAAAAATAAGGTGGATGTAAGATAAGAAAACATTGTTATACCTCAAAACATTTAATTAAAAGACATTTATTGAATGTCTCAAAATAAATCATAATAGTATGATTATAGCACATAAAATAAGGCCTAAAATCATAAATATTTACATATGTCATTATATGATATAGGTGAGTTTCAGCTACCAAGTTTTTCTGTTCCAATATTCAAACTACATAACTTCTTCAAAATCATGTGATGCGTTTATGCAAGAAGTGTTTACTATATCTACAACGTAATGTACATGCCTCATGGTCCAACGGACATTTCCTTCACACAAGTGTGGGCATCATGCCAGAGTTTGGGTGGTGGCTGTAGGACAAAGTTGGAGAGGAGTGCAAGGTGGAGGGGGGCAGTAGATGAGGGGTGTGGCTATAAGACAGGAGCGGTCCTGGGTTCAGAGAGTAGGGTCCTACATGCTCATCAGGAGGTACGATGTGAGACATGTCAGGGTAAACCTCTGACACTGTGCCCTTTTTGCCCTTCTTGTTTCTGTTAGACACCTTGCGATTCCGTGTCTGTATGCCATCTTTCTTCATAGTTAAGGGCCTGTTGACCTGCAAAAAGGCACAACAGAGATATTACATTTTGCAGTTACTCATTTTTCCTTCTGGTAAATATAGTATAAATGTGTATACTCACATTGTGCAGTTTAAAATAGAGGCCGCAGGCGTTGCACACAGGCTCGCCGCTGGCATTGCGTCTCCATAGTGTCGTAGTGCTTGTGTGGCAGTTGGCACACTGCGTTCCAGCGCGTTTGCTGACAATCTGACACACAAGCAGAATTTATTGTCAAAAAGTTGATATAATCACCACATAATGAATGATTTCATTAATATATAACCCTAACTATAACTATAAACCTAGTTACATACAGTACACTCATGTAAAACGGAATATACTACATACCACAATAAAGCAAATCTTAAATGCTTGATTGTTATATAATAAAACTATATTATGCATGCCCAGCAATATATTAAAAGGTGGATATATAGTACATCCTATTTTACCTGCGTACATATAGTAGAGTACACTCACGGTAAGCAATATATACTATATAGCAAATCTCAAATGCTTGATTGCTTGTGTTATAGCAAGATGTAATCTACTACTATGCAAAATGAGACTATAAGCCATGAATTTCTTATGGTATTATAAGTATTAACTGCTTTGAACCAATGTGAATTGTGAAAAGTGCTACATAAATTAATTTGACTTGATAAAAACACAAACTATCACCTGTTTTTTAAACTATTTTACATACCAGCCTCTTTTTTGGTCTGATGAGGGGTCTGTTCTGGCCATTCATCTTATGGTACAGTCCGCAAGCATTACAGAGGTAGTGGCCTGTCCCATCTCGACGCCACAGAGGGGTGGCAGTGGCACCACAATTTACACATTCACGAGCCTCTGTCAAATTCAAAAGTAATTCATATTCAGAATCATGCAGGATTTTAACTTTCTCAATCATTTCTAGAGGAAATTGACTTACCTGGTGGCGAAAGTCTCATTTTGTTGCGAAGTTTGGGTGAGTATGACGAAGGGCTCATCCAGGGTCCAGCACTAGAATAGAGTGCTGCTGAACTATAGTCCTGTGACGTGGTCATGTACGATCCGTATGGACTCAGCATGTGTGGAGAAGGACCATACACACCTCCAGCGGCTGAACTCAGATTGAGAAAGCTGCTTCCCCCTCCACCCATGGGACTCAGTCGCTCGGCTTTTAGGACTTCCTGGAGCCTGGGACTTTCCTTCCCATCATGACTCGGGGAAGGGAATCCCTCTTTGGGGGATGTGAAAGATGAGGTCGCACTGTTCGGGTAGATGGACGTGGTGGTGTGAGGGTGGAGAGGTGTCTTTGTGAATGGGCTGCTTGCCCAGACAGTGGATGTGGGGTTATAGGAAGAGTTTAGAGAGTGGCCTACAGAGTTATCCAGCCACTGGATGTTTCCCAGAAGAGATGGAGAGGAGTAGACTTGGCGAACTATTTCAATGGAATAAAAAAGTAACACATTTTGACTATAATGTACCTCAACATTGATAGTTTTGAAGGATGTTTCAACTGTTTCTTTCTAAGCAGTGACAATGGGGTTCAAAACAACATTGGACACCTCTGACTTTCATTATATGGACAAACAACAATTAAAACGTGTTTAAGAGAAGGTCATACAAGTTTGAAAAAACATTACGGTGTGTAAATAATATTTCATTTTTGTGTGAACTATCGTTTTATGGGGGTGTGGAAACCAGTGAAACAATGGTTGCATGACTTCAAACAACTCCTACTGATCTCTTATTATAATTGCAATACCATTCGGTGATGCTACACTTGAACTACAGCAGTGAGGATCTCACCTGGACTGTGTCTGTAAGACGACGAGGCTCGACTCTGGACACTCGAGGAATAATAAGATGGGAGTAAGTCAGCCTCAGAGCTGGAGTAGAAGGGCTCATCATCTTCACCGGGTGGCAGTAAACCAGGCTCTGTAGTGTAGTTTGCTAATGGGTCGGGACTGATCAGGCTGGGGGACACCCAACGAGACTGCTCAGATGAGTTCTCCATCTTAAAAGTGGGAGAAATAATGTTCAGACAATCGTTTTGAAAGAATTATGAATTTAATCAATTCTTAAGTTAAAATATTTTTTCACAATCCTTATAGCTGAGCAACTGCCATCAAGATGAATGGGAATGCTAACAGATAGCCTGACAAGGTAATATAAACCTTGGTCCATTTAATATTTTTTTAGGTATCTAGACAGTATGGCCTGTCACACTTCCCTTTAAAAGGTCCTCATTTGACTGTGGCAAAAAGTCAGCACTAAAAATACAGCATGTCTGAATTTCTCACAGGCATTTATAACAGTTAGCATTAGCTCACAACAACGTTCAATCCCTTAGGGGAATTGACTATTAAAAGATTAACAGAAAGACCATATTGTCTTTGAAAAACAGAATAACGGTCGAGCAAGATCAATATTGATTAATATCTGTCCTGAAACAGTCTTGAAGCATCATTTAATTTTTTTTTTTAATTAATTTTGTCATTTTAAAAAAAAAAAATTTATAGCTAGTTAAGCTCAGAATGTCGAACAAAAATTTTCGGGAACAGATCTGTAGGCCTATATTTCTGTGTAAAAGAATTCGATTAGGCTACTAGATAATAATTGTAGGCTACTCAACTACAAACAGACATTATCATTTCACAAAACAATTTTGTTAAATTGAACAAAATATGATTGGATATATGGACATAATTAACATAAATTTTGGAACATATTTTCTTGTAATTTCCGTCAGTAAATCATGTTATCACGTTAAGCAGAAAAACCGTCAATCTTGAGTGATTATGAATAGTAGGCCTATCGCATATTCTCCTGATAACTGTTTTATCATTATCAGTCTAAATGATTGCACACACTGAAAGTATCAGACAAAATTCAGCCCATTTGATGTGTAGCCTATATTAACATAATGCTGTGCGAACAATGGGAAATTATTGAACGAATCTTGAATCAAAGCGTGAACGAGCTATTTTACACAAATAGGCTATATTTAAATTTAGAAATATAGTATATTGATAGGCTACTATTAATAGCCTATATTTAATATGTGATAGCCTATATTAATATACCGTTAATATATGTATTATAGGGTATATCTCTTTGTAGGCCTACGTTAATATAAATCAGTTACAAACACAGGCAGTAAAACATTCCGAATTATATTTTTGTTTAAATTGGAATTTGGATAATAGTAACAATACTATTTATTACAATACTAATTACAATACAATTTGAATAAAATGAGGAAAAAAATTACATTTGACTAATAATTAACACCACTTTTTGGCTCATTATTGTTGCAAGCTCTTAAAGAAAGAAAGCAAAACATGAATTAAATGCTCATTTTTAAAATGTGCTGGTTTAATAGCAAATAATAATTCATATAAATAATTATCATATATACAAGTTTAAGTTTATAAAAAATATTGCAAACAGCACACATTTATTTATTGGTTTATATGTTCACTGATTGATTAAAATGGCTTATTTTTAAGTCTAGACTGTAATGTCAGAACCAAGTATATCACATATTCGGCAAATATTAAAGATGTTTTAAATAAATAAGAAAAAACTCTCTTCCATATCTAAACACAAAATAATTTTGAGAGTAATGTTGAGACACTTTCACTGGCACTGTACAGAAGAACTTACCTGCAAGTGATGTATTGAGTATCTTTGTTTATCAGGTGAGTAGATTCACACCACTGCAAAGATCATGGAGGACGGCTTGAGAGTCTACTGGTTCTCTGCTCGCTTGCTTATCTCCTTCAGCCTTTAGGAACTAGCAACTTCATTTAAAATTGTAGGGCACCAATGGGTGGGGTTGGGGTACTTTTTTGGACACTCCTACCATACGGCCATGCTTAGAGTTTTGAATATTCTATGGCAGATCTCCGGCTGACACAGCAACTAAGTATAGATCACTTTAACAATGGTGGTTTGTATCAAATATTCTTGACCATTATGATTGTGAATGTGCTATAGGACATGATTTTGAACACAAAATTGTTTACTATTCAGATATCACACTTAAACGTAAATCAGTTATTGAGCTTTTTGGTTGACCAGAACAGAAACAATGCTAAATTATTCTATATATAGAGTTATACAGTTATTCTATGCGTTCTCACAAACCAGAGGTTATATAAAAAGGCTTGGTGTATAAATAAAGATAAAGAGGGAAATCTAACAGCTCACTGACTGAGAAAATCCCACAGAGAATATGAGAAACCTTAGTTTACAACAACCATAAACGTATCGTACATAAGATTCCAGCACAGCAATGATAAAGGAACGCTGATGCGTAAAAAAATAATCATAGAGCAGCAAGTATGCCATGGCACATACACAATAAATTCAGGAATTAAAACGGCACAAAGAAGTAACAAAGACCAGTCCAAATGGAAACGGTGACTGTGAACAAAGCAAATGAAAATGCAAAAGCACTTTTCCCTGGTGCAGCTCAGCAAAGAACAGTAATGCAAATAAACTCAAATGCTGCAATCATGGGCAGAGATATGGACGCAGCACGGCCTGCCTGAGCACAGGACTTAGACTGTCACTGTCATTTGACAGTCAAAACACCTTCAACTTCCCTCCACCATTGTGCATTTATAATTTTCAGGGAAACTGGGATGAGATCCAGAGAAGCAAATCCTTAAACAAGGGCCAGGTTATTGATTTACATAAGGACCTATTTTAGAACCTGAACATGCATATAGGCTAATATATTGTTACATGAGGATATGGTTTAACCAAAATTTCATTTACTCACCCTCCTGTCATTCCAAACCTGTAAAACTTTCTTCAGTGGAACACAAAAGGTGTTAAATTAAATGTTTGCCATTTAATGAAAGTGGATGGTGACTAGGGGGCTGTCAAGCTACAAAACACACATAAGAACAAGATAAAGCATCGTAAAAGTAGACCATACGACTCGTGCACTAGTCAGAGTTTCCTGAAGCCATGTGATAGTTTTGTGCGAGCAACAGGCCCAAATTTAAATCATTACTTTTTCAAATTTAGCTTTCTTGACATCCATGGTCCCCATTCACTTTCATTCAGTGGAAAAGTCTCGTTGAGTATTCTGCTATAAAAAGATATCATAAATTATATGAGTGAACTATCATTTTAATTTCTGTCCTAAACTTTTTTAAAGTTACAAGATAAATCAAGATCAGTTTTGTAAAGATGTAAAACTATCGATATACATGTATTTATTTATTTATTTATTTATTTATTTTTTGTAGAATTTAAAATACTTGTATATTACTGTAAGCGGATCCCCTCACAAAAGACTGCCAAATAAAAAGAACACTCTGAAGACCAGAGAGAGAGGGGGGGCAGCGTAGAGGGATGTGGCTGGTGGCTGTGTGTGTGTGTGCTGGCTGCTGAACTGTGATAAGAGGTTATCAAGATTGGAGTGGTAGGCTAGGGAATCGTAAGACTAGCCATGACACTAAATGAACAAACTCACAGGAACAGTGACACCCTACAACATAGTAAGACAACCTTCTCTTTTACACACACACACACACACACACACACACACACACACACACACACACGCGCGCACACACACACACACACACACACACACACACACACACACACACACACACTCACACCCACACACGCGTGAGAGAGAGAGAGAGAGAGAGAGAGAGAGAGAGAGCATACACGTTTACTTAGCAGTCAAAATGAGGACTTAATTCAGTTGTGTAGTATTTTTATTTGAAGCTAATTATGATGACATATATATATATACCGAGGCCAAATCAACGAACATGTTTCACATTTTTACACAAACACACACGCACATAAATGTTTGGTTCTCATGTTTTATGCAGACATCGCATAGACATAATGATTTTTTATAAACTCTATCCCCTAACCCTAACCATACCTCTAAACCCATCACAGAAAACTTTCTGAATTTTTACATTTCAAAAAACATCACTTTGATGTATAAGCTGTTTTAAGGACCAAAAAGATTTCAGTTATTGCCATAACATAGGGTATACCATACACACAAACACACATGCATATGTATGTATATATATTACATATATACTAACAGTTAATATACGTATATTTAACACACACTCTTCTTGTTGTTGAAAACAGTTGAGCTGATTGATATTTTTGTGCAAAAAAAGAAAACAAAAAGTTTAAAAGAACAGCATTTATCTGAAATAGAAATCTTCTGGAACATTACAAATATCTTTACTGTCAGTTTTAATCAATTTAAAGTGTCCTTGCTGAAATTTTTTAAAATAAATCCCAAACTTTTGAAGATACACATAAAAAGAGAGAGAAAGAGAGATAGAGAGATAGAGAGAGACCTATATTATATTTTATTTCAAAATATTGCATTGGGCTCTCCATTACTCAAAAGAAATTAACTCAGTACAACAATTAGTACAACTATATGCATGCAACATATATGTAATGTGTTTGCTATCCAGGGTTTTGTTTAAGGGGCACAGTGAGTGAAAACGGTACATATACTAACAGTTCTTGATAACCATTCCTGAAACCAGGAAGTCCTTAGATCCAGATCATCCAGGTGCCAAATACACAATGCCCATGTGGATCCAAAAAGATGTTTCAGTTGGTGAGTGACATATGACCTCTGCGGGAACTGTTCCTGGTCAGGATGGTGCGGGGGCCAGAGCAGAAAGGCCGAAGGGTTGGGGCAGTTGTGGATTCTTGGGGCAGCGCTCCAGTTCCAAGGAAAGAAACTTCCATGAAAGCACGCTCTTATCTCTGCCTCACACAGCCAGCTGAGCAGCTCTGTGTCATGAGGGTATACAACTCAGAGGACCGCCTCTCTCTCTCTGCCCCGACGGATTATTTCTTTTTTATTTCCAAAGTTAGAATAAATTTCTTTCAGATCATCCACAAAAGGAAGTGTTATCGCCACAGTTATCTTCATTCCCAAATAATTACATCTCTCATCCTCAAGACTCAAAAATCATTTCTAGTCAAAAGTCTTATCCCAAAGATAAGTCTGAGTGAGAGAACACAGAATGTTCTTGTCTATGGGTTGCAGACTGTAAGAGGATATATCGCACTGAAATAATTTCCAGTCTGTCCCTCCTCCTCCTCACCACTGCATCCACAACATATAAGCAATAAAGCTATTCACTCATGTCGTCAATTTGTAGGCTAACACGGAAGACTGTTCGCCATCGGTTCCCTGGGGAATTTATCATTTGTTTTTAGAATAGTGGCTTTCATCAAGTAACGAGAAAGTAACTATAATGGTTGATTCTTCAAGCATATAAACTCACATCCTTGTGGCAGTTGCAGTTCTTATGTAGTAGCCTATGTTATAAGATATAATTTATAAGAACTGAAAGATTGTGAAAAATTAATACAATTTTAAAAATCTGTTTTCTGTTTAAACATATTTTAAAATGTAATGTATTCCTGTGTTATCAGCATCATTACTCCGGTCTTCAGTGTCATATGATCCTTCAGAAATCATTCTAATATGCTGATTTGCTGCTCTACATTTCTTATTACTATCAATGTTTTGCTGCTTAATATTTTTATGTAAACCATGATGTAGTTCGTTTAGAATTCTTTGATGAATAGAAACTCCAAAAGAATAGCATTTATTTGAAATTGAAATCTTTTGTAACCTCATACTGTAAGTCTTTCCGGTCACTTTTGATCAATTTAACGTATCCTTGGCAAATAAAAGTACACTTTCAATTGTCTCAAAATTCACATTTGAGCGTATAACTTGCGTTGTAGAACAAATGTGAAAGTATTTATATAAAATTCATAGAGAGAGCAATGCATGACACGTTAGAGGTGACTTT
Source organism: Leuciscus leuciscus (assembly GCF_965113295.1). Classification (NCBI taxonomy): domain Eukaryota; kingdom Metazoa; phylum Chordata; class Actinopteri; order Cypriniformes; family Leuciscidae; genus Leuciscus; species Leuciscus leuciscus. Next base: position 12,148,139 of record NC_138747.1, on the reverse strand, counting down.
TAAAGAAGAGGATGTGTACCTGACCTCAAAGCCACAGCTCCCATAAGTAATAGTGTGACTCAAAGGTAGCAGCTAAGTTTGTCTGTGTTTTGTGAGGTAAGTTAGTCAAAACCACGTTTCAGTTGAGGAGAACTGGTCTCAATATTCACTGTTACAACCAGTTACAATTTACAGTTTTGCCCTCCACACCCTTAACTGACACAGAGCAAGACACCTCCCATGCGAGGACCTCTGACATAGCAGGTTCTGCCAAGTGTTTGCCTCTATCTTTTGTACTTTGAAAGCAAAATTAATGATGAAAAGCTACGCTTACAAAGCAGTACTGTGGCGGTACCATGGTACAGTATAAATGGTATTGCATGGTTACACCATGGTACTTTGATAGGCCTACTATGATAGGCTACTGAATTATTATCAAATGTATGATATTATGTGTGGAACTCCAAGTTATTTCAAAGATTAGTGTAGATTACATCAAAAATCTTTAAAAGCTGACCAGACCAAGACAGTTGCTCCTTAATAGTCACAGATTTAAAACAAAACAGGTGTACAATATGAGAGAATTTTTGTTTGCTTGTTTTACCTGTATCTGAGTTCGACCAAGCAAAAAGACGAACAATTTTACTGTACGTCTAATAATAATGTTGAAGTCTTCTGAGGAAATTTCCCTACAATCGATACGATGCATGATGGCGCCAGTTCACATTTGAACACGGTAAAATCCGAGAGACATGACATGAAGCTAGTGCCGGTTGACCAATCAAAATTAAGTATTGAAGAGCGCGGATATTAATCTTTATTAGTGTTCATTTCTACATTTACTAATTTACTAATTCGAAGAACGAATATAGCCTAATAACAACAAACGATAACAGGGTAAGATTCGGGAAGACGCCCATGACAACAATGTGCATTTAGCTACTTTCAAATTGTAACATTTTTAGATTCGGCTAGGTTTAGCATGTGCAGGATGAAGGATGATGATGATGACGCATTAGCCAATGAGATATAGGTAAATAATTTTTTTATTTGCAATTTCTTGTCATAGCACAAAATATAAAATTATTCAAAGAAGAAATCTTACCCCACTTCTTGGGTAAGCTTTTACAAATTGTATAAAATACTTTAGATATCATTGTTATTCAAATGTATATATAGGGCCTATATTAAAGTGTCATTAATGTAAAAGACTAAATCAACAATTTTATTTAAAACTAGGCCTACTATAGTTCTAGGCTATATAAACTCCACAAATCTAAATCTCATGAACAAATAGGCACAAAAAACTTTGATACTCAAAATAATGTCATAGATCAATGTCACTAATTTACAACTTACCATTAAATAAATGCTGTACAAATTGTGCATTGTTCATTTATGAGACCAATGCATTAGATGATGCATAAATAAACTTTCCAAACCTCTGTCACTTTTACTAAAAAATGAACAGCAATGTTATTATGTTGTAAAATATTATCATGAAATTTAAGACTGTCCAGGAAGAGCACAACATCATACATTTTTGTTAGCCTACACCACCTGTTTAGTTTAGCAAGGCGTTTGTTTACCTTACACTGCTAAGGTGGTTAACCATTACCTATTTTGCCATGTTTTCTTATGGATCAGTGATATGAACAGGACACACACTACAGTCTGAAATGCAACAAGGAGAAGTGTTGACTGAGATGAGTTCCTTCATGACCTCCTTTCATTGAAGACAGCTTTGGTTATTTTTATCATGACTGAGTGGAGCACACCACACTTGAAACTGATTCTTATCGGAAACTCTGGGTGAGTGTCTGTCTTAGAAAGTAATGATGGTATCTAAAGCTTGCATGTAAAGCACATAAATGAATAACAGCTTTCCAGCTTCCCATTAGTCCAGAATTTTTTTGCAAGAACAAAGACAATAATTCTACCCTTGAAATGTTTGGTATCATTATGACTTTTTTATTTTTCTGATGTGATACTTTTATTCACCAAGATTGCATTATATTGATAAAAACAATATTGTAAATACATTTGATTTATATTTTTAAAGATTACATAAAGATTTCTAAGACACGAGTAATGGCTGCTTATAATGTTTTAAAATATATGGAAAAATCAGTTATTAATTTACAATAGTACGTTTTAAAAATGCATTTCAAGATGTTTTAGTGATTCCAAAGTTTTGAATACCAGTGTATGTGCGACCCAAAAACAAAAGCCTATATACTGTTACACAAAAACAAGGAAGTACAGAAAGTAACTAAAAGAAGTGACTCTCTAAACATGAAAAAACCTCAACAGCTGCTTGCGTTTCTAAAAAGTTTGTAATTTACAGTGGCAGCTGGTTCTGTAACTCAAGGTCAATGCACTAAATGCATTGTAGTTAATAGTATCATTTACCAGTTAATTCTCTGGTCAGTTAGTTGTCCCTATTTCTTTTTTGTCTGAACAGAGTGGGAAAATCTTCATTTATGACCCGGTTTGTTGACCATCGCTTTACTAAATTGTATCGTGCCACAATTGGGGTAGATTTCCTTGCTAAAGAAGTCACTATTGATAAAAGATCAGTGATTCTTCAGGTGAGATACATTTACATGAATTTATGTTAAAATCCTTCACATCATGTCATACACTGGATCCACAGATAGCTTTCATAACAATAACACAGGTTACATCTCAACTGATTGAACAGGGCTCTACAAACTATGTCATGCAATACTCAGCTGTTTTTGCACCAGATCTGGGACACTGCAGGTACAGAGAGGTTTCATTCCCTGGGTACCGCACTGTATCGTGGAGCTCACTGCTGCCTCCTAGTGTTTGATGTTACCTCGTCCGTCTCCTTCGATGCACTAGACGTCTGGAAGAAAGAGTTCCTGGTGCAGGCATGTCCTTCTGACCCCACTGCCTTCCCTTTCATAGTGCTCGGCAATAAAATTGACTTGGATCATCGTGAGGTTAGCCGACTCTATTGCATTATGAGCTATAGATCTAGGCCTGGTTTCACAGACAAGGTTTATATTAAACCAGGATTAGGCTTTAGTTAAAACAGGTCATTGTGCCTTAGAAAAAAACAAACATTGTTTGCACCTTGAGACAAAACAGTGGCACTGACTTATTTTAAGATATCTCAGTGCAAGTTGCTTTCAGTTAAAACACCTCAAACATACAATTTAGTTTGGGACTAGGCTTAAGCTTTGTCTGTAAAACCAGGCAATAATGTATTACTTTACTTCTAACTGATAGCAGGATTTGATTGACAGGTGTCCCCAAACAAAGCCCAGCAGTGGTGCAGTGAAATTGGAGCTGAATATTTTGAATGTAGTGCCAAGGAAGACATTGGCGTGGACACGACCTTTCACAGTGCCGCACGAGCTGCCCTGCAGTATGTGAGTTCAATCATTTTATATAACCAAGACTAAATTAGGAGTATTTTAACAAATATTCCCCCGGTGTCACAGACAAGGCATAAGCCAGTCCCAGACTAAAATGCATGTTTGAGCTGTTTTAACTGAACGCAACTTGTACCGACAGATCTTAAAAAAGTCTTAAGATGCACACAAGTAATGTTTTTTTTTCTAAGGCACATTTAAATGTCCTAACTGAACTAAGGCCTATTCCTGGCTTACTCTAAGCCCTGTCTGTGAAACCAGGCCATTAAATTTAGTTTTTGATCAGACACTAGCCAGTCCTAACTGAATATTTAATACTCAGCTTGACCAAAAAAGCAGCAGTATTAGGTTACAGTTGTTTGTGCCACACTCTCTACAGCTCAAAAGCCACCATGTGGAGAATGGAGAAGACATCCAGATTATACAGAAACAACAGGATAAGAAGCCAAATAAAAAATGCTTTTGTTAAAGCAAGGACAATCTCTTGTGCTAATGTTCTGTGTTTAAGTCAACATGAAATCAAAACAGTTATTTTTTAATGGAATATTGCATTATTTATTATAAGTTATCCGTGCACATCATTTAATTTGTTTGCCGTTCATGAAGCTGGATGTACGGATATATATTCACCCGGATACAAGACACAAAGGGAAAAAAAGACCATTGCAACTTCGGTTTCGTGCCGACTTTAAGGCCCGTTTACAAGGATGATATCCATTATGATTCCTATAAATTTTTAATAATAGTTCTAATACTATGAGAATAGTGAAGTCCACACCACAGCTATAACAATAACAACAAAGAACAATGTTGTTGGAATCACTTTTGGAGCTTTTCTTTTTCCAGCTGATGAATAAGTAATTGCGTTCTGGCAGAATTAGTCATGTTGTGAATTTTTTTTACAATAAAAAGTAACACAAAAACTTCACTTTTTAAAAATGTTTTAATGTTTGTTCAACGTTTAAATATATAAAATGTATCTGTCAAACAAAACAAATCTAGTCAACTAAAATGCTGTTTTAATGTACTAAAATTACCATTTTAGTCAATGTAAAATTGACTAAAAACGAACAACAATGAAATGGATAAGATTTAAAAGACTTATCAAAAAATAAAAACAAAAAAACTGTTTTTGATGCATGTGTGAAAGACTTCACTAGAAAAATAAAACCTCTTGAACTACTTCATATGAATACTATGCTGGGATATCATTCCTTTATTTCAGAAGAAATATCTCCATGTCAAATGCAAACGAGTTAACCGCCTTATCTATTCAGCTATCCGAAGGGCGTTTCATCAAATATGGCTACTCAAATTCACATTTCTGGAAGACACTGGGGATGAAATGAACTCCCAGGATGTGCTGCATGAAAATAAAAGAAATTGCTGATAATTAATCAGGGAGACAGTTTATATATTTCGGTTTCTTTTATAAGTCAAGACAAAAAAGGCAATCAGGAGATGACCAACATGTAAAAACGTTGTACAGGTAAATATATAAAAGGCCAGAATATCATCTTCACTTCTTGCGGTATGAATGAACTATATTACAGTCAAATCCGAACTTGGCTTTTACCAAGAATGAGAACGGCCATCCTCACCCACATGGAGACGTACAGGTATACACTGAACATTTAGTTTGCATACCTCTCAGATAATCAAAAGGGAAAAAAGTAGAAATTCATCTTCACATGGACAATTTCCTTCACAATCTAGGGCAGAGAAAATTCTACAGTTACATTGTGAAAAAGTTAAGAGGACAAGCCAGAGAAAGGGAAAAAGCTGGGTGTTTACTAATAATGGTGGTTTGGTAAGGCGAGGAATTGAATTAAAAAAAAAAAAAAAGAAAAAAAATGAAATTAAGATTTTTACATCTCAAGGTTTGGCATAAACACAGAGTGGAAACAAGCGTAGAAAAACTCAGTAAACAAAGTAAAAGCCCTTCAGATGTTTACATTTGTTTACATCCTTTTCAGTTGTAGCACATCACCACTCGGCTTGAGCACAAATACAATGTGTCAAAGCACTTGACAACAGCACAGCCCTTCATCCCACAAATCCTGAAACCAAAGGTGGATGGCCAACAATTTTTAAAACAAAAACAAAAAAATAAAAGTTGTGAGTTAAAAAAAAAAAAAGCTGAAAAAAAAAAAGCACACAGACATACACATACACACAGGAGAAAAGCTTTAAAAATACAAAAATAAACTACACAAAAGATCTTCTCCATCGTCGCTCACTAATTTTTTGGGAAGTTTTGCGGTTTTTTTTTCTTCTTTTTTTTTTTCATTTTCATTTTTTTTTCTTTTTGTATGGCAAATCTCAGTTTTAGCAAAGTCTCTGTCCTGCCGGTAATGTACTTCCATGGCCATTTCTTTATCTGCAGTTCTGCCTCCATTTCTGCTTAATGCAAAAGTGCACAGACTTCACCAGAAGGCTTTTGAGTCCAGAACAAATCCGTATGCAGATCTAATTTCACTTAGCCATTTGAGTGAAAAAATCCCCTCTTGTCTGAGGACAAGTGCTTGGTTTGTTTTCCCCATTTCTGTCCCCCTCACATGAAAATGACTCATCTCCATTCAGAAATCCTCCCGCCATGTCCACATATTTAACGTGAACTAAAACTTCACCCTGAAGTCCATCACAGAAAAGAGAGTAACTTCATTTGAGCCCAACTGACAGAACGAACATTACAAATATCTTAAAACTGGTGTTTGAATTCACTGAAGCAAGATACATGTATTGAAAGAAATGGGGGAGAAAGGAAGACTACAATGGAAAATGCAAATTAGTTTTTTTTCCCCTCCCACTCCAACTATGTTGAAAAATACTCAAAAATATGCAATGTGCTTTTCTCCATTCATACTATTAACACGAAGAAAAAAAAAAGCATTCCCTAGAAATGACTTCCTTGTTGATTTTTTGCCGTTTTAATAGATGGTTACAGTTGAAGATGTGTTGAATCCAGATGGTGGAGCGCTTTGAGTAGTGTAAGTCTTCCTGGTCTTGGAGGACGAATGGAGAGAGGGGCTTATTGGTCCATTCTTGCTTTCTTCTGACCAATCCCTTTCCTGCAATTAAACGTACATATATTTTAATACTCATTCGTACTCAAACCACTGTTCTGAAATTTAAGGTCAATATGACTTTTATTAAAGAACTTAATTTTATTTAGCAGAGATGCATTAAAACTGATATAAAGTGACAGTACAAGACATTTATAATGTTACAAAAAATTCTCATTTAATAAATGCTGTTCATTTGAACTTAATATTCATCAATGAATCCTTAAAAATTACTGCGGTTTCATTCATAACATTGATAAGAAATGTTTCATGATCACCAAATGAGAATATTGGAATGATTTCTAAAGGATCATTTGACACTGAAAACTGGAGTAATGATGCTGAAAATTCAGCTTTACCATCACAGGAATGTTACATTTTAAAATAGTTTAATAATACTTCACAATAATACTGTTTAACTTATGTTTCATCAAATGCACTTTTATGATAATGGAGACATGGACACTTACGTATCTGGTGAAGAAACTGCTCTTTTTGGGGCAGGCTTTGCAGAAAGGCCATCTTTGTTAGACTCTACAAAGCGAAAAAAAAAAAAAAAACAGCAATTGTAAAATCCACCTTGTCACTGGCTGAAACAAAACATCTTTTCTCACCAAAGAAAACCTGTACCTTGCAGCCATCGCACTTGTGTAGCCGGGCCGTAACCTTTCTCGTTGCGAGCGGCGATGCGGAAGATGATAGCGGGTTTGGTGGTATAGTCTATGTGAGCGTTGGACAGGCTGGAGGACTGAACCAGACAGGAGGGGTTTGGCCCACAGTACACACGCATGAAGGCAAGCTGGGCCGGGGCCGAGGGTTTCGCCTCGGTGGTCTGGCTGCTCTGGATGGCCAAATACACTGAGTATTCTGTGATCTTCCCTGATGTCATCGATGGAGGCTCCCATGTAAGGTGGGCACCGTCTGGACTCTGAGGAGAGAAACAAGTAAAGAGAGTACACATTTATATGGATGTAATTATTCATTTTCTTGTTGCATCAATTACATGGGGGGTCCTTCATGGTTTTCCCAAATCAGCATATAAGAATGATTTCAGAAGGATCATGGGACACTGAAGACTGGAGTAATGATGCTGAATTCAGCTTTGCATCACAGGATTAAATTACACTTTAAAATACATCTAAAACTTATTTCAAAAAATGTTTTGTTGTTTTGAATTATTATTAGTGCAGTATATATATATATATATATGTGTGTGTGTATACTCCATGTATATGTACATATATACAGAAGCTCGCACACAGACATATATACAATATATAATATATTTATAATAATATTATTATTATTATAATTATAATAATATATACACACACACACACAGTGTCAACAAAAACTTATGTTCGATGCGATTCATTGATTTGACAGCACTAGTTATTATATTACTGTATTTTTAGATCAAATAAATGCAGTCTTAAAGACACTTCTTTAAAACAATCTTACCAACCCTAATGGTTTGAATGGTAGTGTTAACTGTTTGTGCTGGTCAGTAATTTATAAAAAATATATACATTATTACATAAAGAAAAATCCTAATAAATACTACATTAAATATTAAAGTTACTGAATTAAAGGGATAGTTCACCCATAAATTTTAATTGTCAAGTTATTCCAAACCTGAAAACCTCGCAAAAGATATTTTGAAGAATGTCAGTAACCAAACAGTTGATGGACCCCACTGACTTCCATAGTATGGAGGAAAAAAATATATACTATGAAGTCAAAAGGGTTCATCATCTGTTTGGTTGCTGACATTCTTCAAAATTTATTTTTGTGTTCAGAAACTCATACAGATTTGGAACAACTTGAGGGTGATGACGATTAAAATTTTTAAGGTGAACTATCCCTTTAAAAATCATAGTTTGGTGTATCGATAATTCTAAATTTAAAATTCTAAATGAAGTGAGAATCAAGTAATCATGACAAGCATCCCATTCATTTAAACTTTTCCTTATTAGAAAATCAATCAAAAATTTGTCAAAATGAATCTTTGAAAAACAAAATGATTATGCAATTCCTATTTAAAAAAACTTAATCACACATTTTATGGTGCTCTATTGATTATAACACCATATGTAACAAGTGCAAATTAAGATTTGAGGTGTACCTTGCTGATCTTTATGGCACATGGTGCCCCCGGGAACCCTGGTAAACAAGTCTTGAAAGCAGATATTTCAGAAAAGGCTCCACGGCCACAAGTGTTTATACCCGCCACACGGAACTTGTAGGCGGTCCCGGGCTGAAGCTCCACCTTCTTCATCTGGCTGTAGTCAGGGATTGTGCCTGAATCATCCTGCAACAAAAAAAGTTATGTCAGTATAATTACATTTTGAAATAAGCAATGTCACGGCGTCTAACAATATTGTATGAAGTACAATCTCATTATGGCTTACCTCAACATAAGTGGAGTCATCTGCAGGCATGTAGAAATGTGTTACAACCATATTGGTCACTTTGACAATGCCAACATCAAACCACTGGTTTTCTTTCTTCACTTGAGGTTTGACTGTAATAGTGGGAGGATTTTGTCTCTGTGGGGAGAAACAACAAAAGTTTTTAAAAAAACTATTCTTCCACATTTCAATGCATATCATCGTGACCCTTTACCCATTATTAAACTTACCCCAGCCTGAATGCCATTGGCCACTTCAGTGAGAGCTGCAGCTGCCTGCATCTTAGCTGGACTGGCAACTACAACAGGTGCTAATGTGCTGGATGGAGCCAAGGCTACAAAAGGAATAAACAGAATTAAAATGGAACATGTGCACAAATATGATGTAACATCCTGACATAAACATTACATTCAGACTTGTACATTCAGAATGTATTCATGGAAAATACTTCACAATAATCTTCCATTTCTTAAACATTATTTAACTGCATTAGTTAACATAAACCAACAATGAAACACTTCTAAAGCACTTATTGATCTTAATGTTAATTTCATAATTTACTAATATTACAATAAACAGTATTTTTATTAACTAACGTTAAGGAGTTACACCGCACTCACGATCACCAAGGTGCCAGACAAACAAGACTGAAGATCTCAAGAAATAAACTGTCTGCACACTTAAATCCTTTAAGCAAATTTAATCACCAAGCTTTCGGTCAAACGCCCTGAGGATGGTCGTTTGACCGAAAGCTTGGTGATTAAATTTGCTTAAAGGATTTAAGTGTGCAGACAGTTTATTTCTTATTAACTAACGTTAACAAAGACTAATATATACTGTAACAAAAGTATTGTTCATTGGTAGTTAATGTTAGTTAACACGTTAACTAAAGGGTCCTTATTGTAAAGTGTTATCTTTTTAATTTTAAACTATAATGGTATATTTAAACTATTTAAACTATAATGGTTCAAAACAACTAACAGTCAATACGCTGATTTCACGCAGCCGTTATTTTGAAATCGAAAGCGAGGCTCCGGTGGGAAGAAAACCGGAAGTGTCGCCTTTAATCACAGGGGAGTCGTGTTTAATGATGTTATGTCAATTCTAAAAATGTACATACATTTATTTCATACTTTAGACTATATACAGTGAAATTCATTTATAAATAAATTTTTTTTTTAATATATAATTCAGAATGTAAAAAAAGAAGCAGGAATGAACTATATACATATCCTATATTGAATATTAACATCCAATAGTGTAAATCGCGGCAGCAGCTTCAGGTTGGTAATCCAAGGCATTGTTGTTTATCTTTACTTCCGGGGTTCTTCCCACCGGAGCCTCACTTTCGATTTCAAAATGGCGGCTGCGTGAAATCAGCGTATACTATTGAAGAGTAAATTGAAACATCACACATACTCTCTGCTGTGGTGCGAGGCAGCAGTCCGACTACTGCACTTGTGGCAGCGGCGGCCATTTCGTTGTGTCCATTGCTTTCTGAGGAGGGATCATTTAGGCTGTCAGCTGGAGCCAGGCCCTCTGTTGGTAGTGCGGCCTGGGCAGCGGCTAGTTGCTGGGCTGCCTGAAGCTGCTGTTGCTGATGAACCAAAGCCGCCAGTTCCTGCTGGGTCAGAACGATGGGTATGGTGTGGGTCTGCTGGTCTTCTCCGGCATCTCCGTCACCTGAGCCTGAGGGGCAATGAGGAAGAAGATGCTTACTGTGAGTTTTAGATTTTGAGGTTGGGATTTTGTTGATAAAGGATGGTGACTCACTCATAACAGCCTGCTGTGCTGCTTGTAGTACAGCCTGGATGGCGAGGGCCTGGGCCTCCTCTGTCGCTGCAGCCTGGGCCGCTGCCTCTGCGGCTGCCGTAACAGCCAGCTCCTCTGGGGTCAGACCAGTCACCATCAGCGTTGTGGGTTGTACGTCCGACATCAGCTCTGGTGGCAAGGTCAGTGCCTCGGCCTGTGATGCTGATGCCGCCTCTACACCCTCCATCTACAAGAAAAGAACAGCGTTTATTGAAATAGTAAAGTAAATCTTGATGTAACTTTATAAATGTCTTTACTGTCACTTTTAAATGTGTCCATGCTGAATAAAAGTATTTACTTTTATATATTAAAATGTATCTATTTTCTTTAGACATTAGATAATTTGTCCTTACTCATATTTGAAAATTAATTATTAAGAGTTGTATGCATTAGTCTTAATTTGCAATAATAACTGGAAATTGTACAGCCAGAATGCAAACGACTATACCTCTGCTATTGGTAGCTGCTCCTGAGCGGTTTCTCCCACTGCCATGCTAGAAGCGTCATGCTCCATGGGCACTGCCCCTGCCTCTGCCTGGCTCTCTGCCTGCATGGCTACCGCCATGGCTTCTCCCTGGAAGTCACTTGGCAAGGCTGCTGCCTCCGCCTGGAAGTCACTAGGCATAGCTACTGCCCCCGCTTCTGCCTGGAACTCTGCCTGCATGGCAACTGCCTCCGCTTCAGCCTGGCCTTCTGTCTGCAAGGACTCTGCCTCCGAGCTCTCCATAACAACCGGCTCAACTCCTGCCTCTGAGGATGACTCTGTGATGGAAGAAATAGACTGCAGGAGAAGGACAGAGAAAGAAAAATTGGTGATGTTAGGAATCCCTCTTTTTTCTCAACCCTCCCCTCCTACCACCTTCAATCTAACATTTAGGTCGGCTTCAGTTGTATGCATCAGTTCCCAAAAGTCTCACCCTACAACTTCTGAAATCTGGATGCAAATATTATACTGAATGAGTGAAGTAAAGTTAGGGTATCTGCAGAGTTTTTAAAATTAAATTTAAGACTTAAATATAATTGAACTTAAGTAAAATGTTCCTGTTTCATATGCATTACTACAATTCACACCCCACCACCAAAAAGATATCTCTGATTCTTTTAATTAGTATTGTGTTGATACTAGTCAAATAAAAATTAATAACCAGAATTTTTTTTTTATGAATAATACAGAAGATCATTAACAAGCCCAAAATACACCAGGACGCTTATTTTGAAATGTCCATGCTTGACTACTTCCAGCTGCTCATTTAAAAAGATGACGGAGATCAAATTTTATATAAAGTATCTTACAACAATCTACAACGCATTACAATAAAAAAAAAAAAAAGTAAACTATCACAATTCAGCAACAGTAGATCATAAGTAATCGCTTGGCATAAATGTGGCATTGACTGACTGCAAACTGCTCTGAAACCACGAGTCTGTAGAACGTGCAACAGCGCCACGTTTTGACTTTGAACATGCAGAACATTTATTTAATTCAATAATCTTTTGAAGGCATATTCATGATTCCTGGTTTTTGGTTCCCAAATTTAAGAACCCTTAAAATTTATTTTATTTGACCATTTAAGGTATTTAAGACTTTATTACCTTACATTTTTATCAAACTGAACTTTTTAAGGACCCACAAAAATGGGTGACATTTTGACTTGACGTATGTCGATTGCATTGGATTCACAATTTAGCATCAAACTTAAGTACAGAGTTTGTATCTCCACTCACTGGAACAGCTGGTCCGGGTAGAGGCGTGGCCTGTGTGACTGTGGTAATGGCTCTGCTCTGGGGCGCAACAGTGGACGGCAGGACCTCTGTGCTGGTGGCAGATTCTGATGCTTCACCACTCTGCTGGGCTAAATGCACAACATAAATCATTACCATAAACCTTTAAAAAGTACAAAAGGGAATAAACAAGAAAAAGGAAACAAGTTCAATTTATCAGTGGACAAATTTGGTGAGATTTCCTACAATAAAGTAGCGAGTTACTAATTTAAATCTCTTACAGCACAAGTAAACAGTGCTTTGTGATGGGCTCAAACTCTTGACAGCAGACGTCAGAATGCTCAAACTGTTTTCAGCCAAGACGTATTTAAAATGTTTTTTTTTTTTATGTTGCAGAAGATTTATATTTAAAATAAATGCTGTTCTTTTGAACTTTACATTAATCAAAGAACCCTGGGGGGGAAAACAATCATTAGTTTCCACAACAATTGTAAGCACAGCACAACTTTTCTTTCTTACTTTGATAATAGTAAAAAAAAAAAGTTTTGACCACCAAATCAACATGTCAGAATGATTTCTAAAGGATCATGAGACACTGAAGACTGTAATGATGCTGAAAATTCAGCTTTGCCATCACAGGAATCAATTATATAGAAAAGTTATTTTGAACAGTACTATTGTGAAATATACAAAATACAGTTATACTGCATTATTACATGGCTTAGTTGAATTCTAATGTAGAATGCGGTCTTATTTCTTGATAACAGACCGCTGCTAAGTATAACACACCGTTGCCATGAAAAACAGAGCGTTGCTATGGACGCAGGATTCTAACCGTAGAGACGGAACAGACTATTTTCTTTAGCGGAAGCAATACAATCGTTTTTAAATCAATAAACTCCTTTTTAAATCAATATTTTGTGTCAAATTATTGATTTATTTGACAAGTAGCCATGTAATAAGCGGGATAATGTAGTATTATTATCCCTTACTTATAAACCCAACCAAAACTTTCGATTGGTGGTGTAAATAATGTTTGTGTGAAAGCTGAAGATGAATCTTTCTGAAATCTGAAGTACCTGTTCCCTCATCTGTCTCCATACTGCAGGTAGCAGTGGTGGCCGTGTTGGTGGTGCCCGTCTCGTGGGTCTCACAAGGTGGATTTGAGCAAACTCTCTGCACCTCTCCAGTTTGGTTTCCGCCCATGTTAGATGAAGCCGTGGTGGCCGTGTTGGTGGTGCCCGTCTCGTGGGTCTCACAAGGTGGATTTGAGCAAACTCTCTGCACCTCTCCAGTTTGGTTTCCGCCCATGTTAGATGAAGCCGTGGTGGCCGTGTTGGTGGTGCCCGTCTCGTGGGTCTCACAAGGTGGATTGGAGCAAACTCTCTGGGCCGCTCCTGTTTGGTTTCCGCCCATGTTAGATGAAGCAGTGGTTGCTGTGTTGGTGGTGCCCGTCTCGTGGGTCTCACAAGGTGGATTGGAGCAAACTCTCTGGGCCGCTCCTGTTTGGTTTCCGCCCATGTTAGATGAAGCAGTGGTTGCTGTGTTGGTGGTGCCCGTCTCGTGGGTCTCACAAGGTGGATTGGAGCAAACTCTCTGGGCCGCTCCTGTTTGGTTTCCGCCCATGTTTGATGAAGCAGTGGTGGCCGTGTTGGTGGTGCCCGTCTCGTGGGTCTCACAAGGTGGATTGGAGCAAACTCTCTGCACCGCTCCCGTTTGGTTTCCTCCCATGTTTGATGAAGCTGTGGTTGCTGTGTTGGTGGTGCCCGTCTCGTGGGTCTCGCATGGTGGGTTTGAGCAAACTCTCTGCACCGCTCCAGTTTGGTTTCCTCCCATGTTTGATGAAGCTGTGGTTGCTGTGTTGGTGGTGCCCGTCTCGTGGGTCTCGCATGGTGGGTTTGAGCAAACTCTCTGCACCGCTCCAGTTTGGTTTCCTCCCATGTTTGATGAAGCTGTGGTTGCTGTGTTGGTGGTGCCCGTCTCGTGGGTCTCACATGGTGGGTTTGAGCAGACCCTCTGAACACCACCCATGTTGGCAGATGCTGTGGTGGCAGTGTTTGTTGTACCCGTTTCATGCGTTTCGCAGGGCGGGTTGGAGCACACTCTCTGTACTGTGCCAGCTGGTCCAGTGCCCATATTTGCCGTCGCTGTGGTGGCAGTGTTGGTGGTGCCCGTCTCATGAGTCTCACAGGGGGGGTTGGAGCACACTAGAGTAACAGTGCCAGAAGCTTCGCCTGCACCAGACTCAGAAGAGGTGGGCTGCTCAGACGTGGGAGAGGCCAGAATGGAAACGGGCAGATCTTGGCCAGGCTGAGCCTCCACACCAGTGGGTGTAGTTATGAGAGTCACCTGGGTGGGCTATTAAGAAAGGATGACAAAATTAGTGACTACAGATAGTTCTTTTTTCAGTGAATTTAATGTAAATATTGTGTAAAACTGTTAATTTTAAATACAGCAATTTTTTTGTATCCTTAAATAGTATTTTATATCATTAACATACAGTTATAATTATTTCTGTTATTATACATTATATAAACTATACTACCGTTTGGGGTACATTTTTTAAACAAATAATATTTATATTCAGCAAGGACACACTAAATTGTCATTTATAGTTTTACTAAATGTAGATGTCTACATCAAATAAATGATCTTTTTAACATTGTTCAAAGAATCCTGAAAAACAGAACCATTGTAAATATTGATCATAATAAGAATAATAATAAGAATAAATGTTCCTTGAGCACCAAATGACTTCAGGATCATGTGACACTGAAGACTGGAGTAATGATGCTGAAAATTCAGCTTTGCATCACAGGAATAATAAAAAATAAATAAATAAAATACAGCCATATCAATTCATGGGGGGGGGGGGGGGGGGGGGGGTAATTGTGTAAACATTGTGTACAATTATTTATTAAATATTTAACTATATATTATAATTACATAATAGTTATAAAAATAACTTGACACACAAAATGGCTGCAGTAATGAAAGAATAATTAAATGCAAATAAAAATCTAATCAGAAAAGATAAAGTGGTTCTAACCTGCATGTTGGAGGTGACAGTGGTCAGGTTGGTCTGAGCAGCTGACACAGCAGTGGCATTGATGACTTGGTTGGAGAGGGTGGCAATCGTGCCCAGAGTGGTGATGGGGGTTGCGAGGGTGGCATTGGCACTGGCTAGGCTTCCTCTGGCTAAGCTGGTAGAAACAGTTCCTGTGACTGTGCCAAGAGTTGTTACACCTTGGAAAGAGGACAGACACGGCAGGAGGGAAATACTTTAATCATTCATCAATAGCAGTTGCTGAATTACACTTGGCAGAGAAGCATGAAGTCTTTCAGGAACATTAACTTTTGACTATCAAGTTCACATCCTTACCAGTTGTTCCCTTGACAACCAGTGTGGTTACAGTTGGCTTGACCCCAGATACTGGAGACATGAGACGCACTCCTCCCATTGGCATGGTGCGAAGAATGGTTCCAGGCTGACCAGGGGCTCCCTTCAGAACAACCTTAGGAGAGGAAAACCCAACCCAGGTGAGAAAATGGACCTCCAAGTCAAGGACATCAGCTTTCCACCAGATATTCTGACCCCAATACCTGTGTTAGGCCTTGCTGGCCAGCTGCTGTACCAATCTTAGGCATTGTTGTAATGAATTTGCCAGGAGTTCCTGTTCCAGATGTCATCACCTTCGTGGTGTAGATGGTAATGGGGCTCTTCATCCCGGTACTACTAGTCACGCCTACAACGGAAAACAGGCACTCATTAAAGTATAATTCCGGTATTTAACACCTTGAGTCTATTTTGTAGTTTGTTTTGGATGAACTAGAGTGGTGGACACAGAAATTGAGACAATGGGTCCTGTCTCGACTTTTTGTCTCTTTTAGAATCGCCTTTGACCGCTTCAGAATGGCTGTCTATGGACATGCACGAACACGTCCTTAAAACAACCCTTAAAGCTGCAGTCGGCAAGTCTGGCAGATTGGGTCGATTAGCCAAAATTTTGAATGTTTACAACTCTCATGCCCTTCCCCACTACCAGCGAGCACCCTCCCATCGAGGTCGTGCTCGTCAGTGCGTCACTGTGCGTGTGTACCTGATTTTCTGTGAACGCGTCCGTCTCTTCAGCATCTATCAACACCATGGACTCGGAGGTAGGCTGCCCTGGCTAATCTATCCATAGATAGCAATAACCGAGGAATTGGAAGCTTGTTAGTAGATTTTCTCTCCGCCATCACGCTTCATGCAATCTCCAGGCGAACTTCAGGCGTGGCGTGTGCATGTGATATTAACGTGCGCGAGTGAGGGGGGATCTGTGGCGTGTGCACGACCTGTGATTGACAGTCAGATCTCACACCCCCCTGCGCTGATTGGACCCGATGATCCGAGAGCGGTGGATTTTTGCAAAACAAATAACACGCTCCAGGTGGAGTTAGAAGCTCGGGTTTTTTTCTAAAACCATCTAATTTATGTTGTTCTGTCGGATTATAGTGTCAATTTCACTGAATATGATCAAGAAAAATTTGCCGACGGCAGCTTTAACGTTCGTTTTCAAAACTGTGCAACTCACCGAGTGGTTAGTGGTGTTCGTTTGCAGGTTGTGTGGTGTAGGTTGTCCTTTAAGTGCAAGTAAATAAAAACTATATAAATCTATTATTATTACTAATACTATTATTATTAGTTGTGAACATTAATAATTATTATTGCTTTTATTATTATTATATAAATTTAATGATACATATAATACAATTATATTTATTTGTTTAATTTATATAATTGCAACTAATTGTTATTAATATTATTATAGTTGTTAACAGTAATAATAATATAATGACAAATATAAATAAAACAAATGTATTTAGTATTATTACTACTAGAAGTAATTATTATAGCTGTAGTTAACAAAAACATTACTGACAAATTATATATTACTACCTCTCCTACTCCTAATACATTTTATAGTTACCTACACAATGTGTATCTAAACACGTCATCAATTTATAATTGAAAGGATTGTTATTGCCGCTTCCATAGACAACAGTGTGTATTTTATAAACTATAAATGTATTGTTTTGCTAGTACTTGTGTATTTAAATGTCTGAAACCTAAAATAAACCTTATGTGGTTGAAAACACTGAATAGTTGTGATATATGACAGCGCTGAGCGCGTCTATCTCTGGCTCAGCTCCAGCCAACGAGCGAACGCAGATTTGAATTTAGCAGTTGATGATCACGCGATCTGAACGTTCTAATCTCACCGGTGTGAACGTTCATACGCGTCAAAGGGTTAACTAGCAATCACATGCAGTGATGATGCTTCTTAAGTCATTAACCAGAGGGCAAATATTTCAACCGACAGCTGAAGCATTTAAGTGGCAACGAAATGAGGCACAGAAATCTGCGTTTTGATATGGTCCGGTTACATACTGGTTACTTAGGTACCGGTACCATATTGGGACCAGGTTTCGGTACCCAACCCTAAAAATGACACTTCTTGACAAAATGGTTTACCTGCAGCTCCCTGCTGTAGAGCAGACATTGGGATTGTTTTAATGATAGTGGTAGTGCCCGGTTTGTTGGTAGTGGGGGACATGCCACTGATGCCCAAGATAGTGGGCTTGTTTCCTGTTCCACCGGCTTGACTGGTGGTAATTATGGTAGTTGGTTTTCCATCCGCAGATGTTACCAGCTTCAGAATGGTGCCGGGTGGAAGGGTACCCTTTGACTATGGAATGAGAATGACATTAAAATGTATATTATTTCAAATTATAAATAATGTGAGTGTCTGAGAAACTTAAAACTACTTATGTTTAACATACTTGTAAAATCTGAGCCAGTGGGTTGGAGGTGGCCTGTCCAGTCAAAGCAGCCGTCTGGACTGGTTTGGTCTGTACCATTGACACCATCTTGCCCAAGTTAGAGATCTAAAACAAGAAAAATATATAAATAATTAAATAATAAATAGTCCATTCAATGTTTTTCCCATTCATGTTTTTCCCATGCCAGAATTTAAAATATACTGTACCAGGTTTCCTCCCATGGAAAGTGGACTCTTGACAAGAGTGATGGTCTTGGTGACTCCGCCCACCATAGTGGTCACAACCTGAGCCTGCTGTGCTACGGTAACTGTGCCAGACTTGTGCACTGTGATGATGGGCCGAGCACCTGTATTAGGACTGGAAACTGTCGGAGTGCCCACCTGTGCAGCGGCGGTCTTCAGCATGCGAGTGGCAGGGTTGCTTACCTAGAAAAAAAAAAAAATGTGTCATGAGACTAGGGCTGGCCGATATGACTGCAGATGAGCAACGTGACAAATTTCCACATAAATATAGAATTCAACTGATGTGTGGTCACATACTAGCTAATGCAAGTTTTGAATTCAACTCATTCAATCAAAGCTTTGCAGTTTTGAGTGTTTTATTTTTTAACCCAAACATTACATGTGATGGTATGCTACCTTTAAAATTTTTTTGGGTTTTTATCTGACTGATGATTCTTTGGCCATCAGACTGTCCATGATTTTTCTTGGCAATGTTTTCTCCGGGGTAGGTTACCAGGTCTTTCCCCAACCCTCCCCATTACATGCTTGGGACTCACACACAGCCAATTTGGCATGTCCAATCCACCTAACCTGCGTGTCTTTTGGACTGTGTGGGGGAAACCGGCGCACCCAGAAGAAACACACGCTGCCACGAGGAGATTTTGTTATTTTTTGGCCGATCTCTATTCCAGACTTGAGCACAAACTGAATTGCAATCATAACCCAAAATGTAATTTGTGTGGAAATATTATGAAGTCTGTAAACAGGAGACTAACACACAGGCAAGAGATGGAACACGCTGAAGACAGATGCAGATTACTGTACCAGGCACAGCAAGCTCACTGTTCGCGATTCCCGAAATCTTGGAAGAAAAATATCAATATTGAATTGGGGGTGGGGTTTATATGAATATATCTATAAAGGGAATTGACTGTTCTTCTACTGTTGAAATGAGTATTCCATAGATACCCAGATGGTCTACTTTTTCAGGTTAGAATCCAAAGTGCAGATCCATGCACACTCTTAATGGCTAACATTGCCCACAACTCATTGCATGTTGGACGAGTATTCGATTAGAACTACAAATTCACCCTCCCCACAAGTTTTTAACCTTATATATAAAAGGTTAAAAAAAAACTACAAACATGGTGGGTGTGTGAGTCCGACGGTTAAGATAAAGAGGTTTGAGCAGGCATGAAAACAGGTCAGGGGTAAAAAAGGTGAGAAGGAAGCGGCAGCAAAAAATCCAATCCAATCAACTTATATATATATATATATATATATATATATATATATATATATATATATATATATATATATAGTGCTTTTTAATGTTAAATTCATAAATCTGGTGCAAATTAAACAAAGAAAAATTATTTTAGTTACAGTGTCTGTCTACATTACTACTACATAATAATAGTTATAATATTAATCCCATGATAGTAATAGCCATATATTGTAAAACAAATGCACTGAAAAATAAAGGAAACTTTCATAATTAGTTTTGTACTAATTTCTATACTTGAAAGAGTATATTTCTATACTTCACATTAAAGGTGTGATTGGGCTAGCCCAGTGTCAATCAAGAAAAGAACCAAATGGGCCGCTGATCTACGTGTTTCATGGGGTGTCCGGAAAAAAAAACTAACGCTGACTTTTTATTGACCAATGCATTACACACTAATTACGCACTAACCCAGCGCCGCCAATTAAGCAAAACAAAACGAATGGGCCGCCGATGTACGAGTTTTATGAAACGAAACAAAAAAGTATGAGATGTATCGGCCCAAAAAGCACGTCGGCCCACCGGGAATCTCCCGGTAGTCCCGATGGCATTAGCCTACATGCCTGGACGTCAATCACACAAAACAAAATCCTACCTGTGGCCTTTCACCATCCACTTGTTACTCCTGTGTGTTATGTTAACGATATATCTTGCCATAAGGGGGCACTGTTGCGGGGGAAGTGTGGGGTGTTTTCCCCTCTTCAGGGAGCGAAGAATAGTTACTTGTGTTTTGGTTGTTCCTGTGTGTGGAATGGCTGTTCCTGTATGTGCATGACGGTGATGGAATAAAAATGTGATTGAACTCAACGTGGAGTTATCTTTCGAGCTTACATTGGTAGCAGAGGATGGCTGCTAACTACAGGGTTCCACCAACGTTTGAAGAAGGAAAACCCTACGAAAGCTGGAAGAATGAAGTCAACATTTGGACCAGAGTTACCGATTTGAAAAAAAAAAAACAAGCTCTTGCTGTCGCCCTGGCGCTATCAGGAAGGGCGCGGGATACGGCGATGGAAATTCCGGTAGATGATCTAAATAAAGACACTGGAATGACCACTTTGTTAGTGAAACTGGATGCTTTGTTCCTTAAAGAGGAAAAGGACAGGATCTACGATGCTTACTCAGATTTCGACCGGATTATGAAAGAAGCGAACATGTCCATGGCGGACTATATTATTGATTTCGAACAGCGCTATTCTCGGATGAAAAAGTACAACATGGAGCTACCCGACGCAGTTTTAGCTTTTAAGCTTTTGGATACTGCGTGTTTGGATACGACGGATAGGCAGTTGGCTCTAACTGCATGTACTGACTTAACTTATGCCTCGATGAAGTCCGCTCTGAAGAGAATATTTGACGGAAAAACGAGCGCGGCAGCACAAAGTATTAGCCAGGAGTCCGCGTTTGTGACAGAGCAGCGACGGCAAAAAAGTAAGTCCTGGCAGCAAAGCGCTCATCAGAAAACTCCACAGCCCGGTACAAACCCGCTAGATAAGTACGGACGGCGATCAAAATGTGCAGTGTGCCAAAGTACATATCACTGGGTCAAAGATTGTCCGCATAAAGGTGAGAGTGTTAAGATTACAGAAGATAAAACTGACATGGAAGAGTGTAATATTACTCTGTACACCAAAGAATCACCGACAGATGCAGAAATATTCATGACCGAATGTTTTGGCTCAGCAATAATAGACACTGCTTGTACTAGGACAGTCTGTGGACAAGAGTGGCTTGACAACTACAGAACTGTGTTACAGAAGAAAAGTGTAAAGATGATGAAAGAAACAGAAGCAGAAAGTCACAGGCCTTTCAAGTTTGGAGATGGAAAAGTAGTTTACTCAGGAAAAAGAGTCAAGATTCCTGCAAAGATTGGCAACATGAAGTGTAATATTGAAACAGAAGTGGTACCTGTAAACATCCCCCTGCTTTTGAGTAAGACATCATTAAAAAGGGCAGGGACCGTTCTGGACATGGAAAATGACAGCGCAGTAATGTTCAACCAGCCGGTCAAACTAGACTTTACAAGCTCTGGACATTATTGTGTGAACATTGTGGACAATGACAATAAAAATCCTGCTCACTCTGATCAGATATTAACGGTTGAAGATGAAATATTGTCAATCACAGACAAGATGAACACAAGTGAGAAGATGAAAGTTTTGGAAAAGCTTCATAAACAGTTCGGGCATGCCTCTGCAGACAAACTACTAAGACTGATGAATAATTCTGGCAACAAGGACGCAGAATGCCCCAGTCTGTTGCAAAAGATCATAAACCAATGTGAAGCGTGTCAGAAATACTGTAGAACCAAACCAAAACCTGCTGTCGGATTACCACTGGCATCTACGTATAATGAAACAGTTGCTATAGATTTGCACGAGCTTGAGCCAGGGGTCTGGTACTTACACATTATTGACCAGTTTACTCGTTTTAGTGCTGGTAGTGTCCTCACCACCAAGAGGGCTTCTGAAATTGTCAAGCGTTTTATCCACGATTGGATCAGTGTACATGGCCCACCGCAAAAGCTATTCAGTGACAATGGTGGCGAGTTTAATAATGAAGAAGTGAGAGACATGGCCGAGAACTTTAATATTGAAGTTAAGACAACACCTGCCTACAGCCCCTGGAGCAATGGACTGTTGGAGCACCATAATCAAACCCTAACTGAGATCATAATGAAAGTGAAAGCTAGTACTGAATGTGACTGGAGCACTGCAATGGACTGGGCCTTGATGGCAAAGAACTGTATGCAAAGTGTCCATGGGTACAGTCCACATCAGCTGGTGTTCGGGCAGAATCCTAATCTGCCCTCAGTGTTAATTGACAAAGGACCGGCTCTAGAGGGGACTACCAAGAGTGAATGGGTTGCTAAGCACATTTCAGCCCTGCATGCTGCAAGAAAGGCTTTTACAGAAGCTGAATGTTCGGAGAGGATACGGAGAGCTCTAAAGAAACAGTTACGGCCCACTGACGAGCGATACGAACCTGGAGATAAGGTTTATTACAAACGAGTGGACTGTCCAGAATGGAAAGGGCCTGGAGTGGTCATTGGACAGGATAGTGCAGTTGTTTTTGTCAGACATGGAGGCACTTGTGTCAGAGTGCACCAACTCAGGTTAAGAAAAGTTACTCATGAAAATGAAGAGCCTCAGATTGTCTCTGAGGAGAATAATCAAGGACAACGTACAGTGGACATCACTGAGGAAGAGACAAATGTAGAAAACGCAGAGAATGATCCTTTACCTGCTGTTGAAAATGCAGAAGCAGAGAGACCAGACATTGGAAACATTAACATAAAGACTGGACAAATTGTGACATTTAGAAACCAAGCAAGTGGTGTTTCACAAACAGCAAAGGTGCTAGGACGTGCTGGAAAAGCCACTGGAAAATATAAGAACTGGTATAACTTGGAGCTCCTTGAGCCTGCGGAGGTTGCTGGTAACAGTGAATCAGCAGATCTGTCACAATTAGAGGATCTTCGTGTCCAGAAAGAGGTTCCAAATTCGGATACACATGAGGATGTTTTTGTGACTAAGGATGTGTCTTTTGATGAAGCAAAAGAAAAGGAAATACAAAATTGGAGACAGAACGAGGTGTTTGAAGAAGTTGAGGACAAAGGACAAAAGTGCGTCTCCACTCGATGGGTGTGCACTTTGAAAGAGACTGAAAATGGATTAGTTCCCAAAGCAAGACTTGTTGCACGAGGATTTGAGGAGCTACAAGTTTCTGAGCTGCAAAAAGACTCGCCAACTTGTGCCTCAGAGTCACTGAGACTTCTAGTGGCAGTGTTATGTCAAAGACAATGGGAACTTCACTCAATGGACATAAAATCTGCCTTCCTACAAGGCATGGAGCTGTCCAGAGACATTTTTATCAAACCACCACTGGAGGCTAATGGCACAGGGACACTTTGGAAACTAAGAAAATGTGTGTATGGTTTAGCTGATGCCTCATTGTATTGGTATAACAGAGTTAAAAGCATTATGACTGAAGCAGGAGGTATTGTGTCTAAGGTTGACCCTGCAGTTTTCTACTGGCTTGATGAGGACGCGAAGGTAACTGGTGTACTTGCTTGTCACGTTGATGATTTCATATGGGGAGGTTCTCAGCTGTTTTCAGAGAGTGTCATACCTTACCTTAGGTCAAAGTTCAATGTTGGTCGTGAAGCTCACAATAACTTTTCCTATGTGGGTGTGGATTTTGTGACTTTGGGCAAGAAGGTACAAATACACCAAATTACATACATTCAGCACCTGCAGCCCATACATATCACGCCTTCACGAGCAGCAGAGTCCGCTTCACCTCTCACAGAAGAGGAGAGAGAACAACTTAGGTCAAAGATAGGTCAACTTCTGTGGGTTGCGAGACAGAGCATGCCTGATGTCATGTTTGATGCAAGTAATTTGGCATCTTGTCTCAAACAAGCTACAGTACAGAACATTAATGAAGCTAACAGGGTAATCTGTAAACTCAAGACCAAGTCAGTTCAGTTGAATTTTCAACAGCTTGGGAAAGACAGTAACTTAAAGATGGTTACATTCACTGATGCATCGTTTGCAAATCTTTCAGATGGGGGTACTCAAGGTGGGTACCTCATCGTTTTGATGGGTGAAAATGGGCAGTTCTCTCCTATTTCATGGCAATCTAAGAGAATTAAGAGAGTTGTCAGAAGCACTCTTGCAGGTGAAACGCTTGCTATGTCTGAGGGGATTGATAATGCAATTTTTTTGTCAACTCTGTTTTCTGAACTGAATGCTGGTTGTACTGCTTCTCCTGTACCCATAATCTGTGTCACCGATAATTTCTCTCTTGTTGATGCACTGAAGTCTACTAAGTTTGTTGCAGAGAAAAGACTGCGTTTGGAAATCAGTTCGATAAAAGAACTGATCCAAACTAAGAGGGTTGATCAAGTGTTATGGTCTGAAACAAAAGATCAACTTGCAGACTGTCTTACAAAAAAGGGAGCTTCCTCAACCTCACTTCTTAGGGCTCTCTATGAAGGATGCTGGACTGTTAAATGAACTCAAGCATGAGTTCCCCCCCCCCCCCCCCCTTTTCTAATAGCCTTTTATGTTATATTGTTGTTCTTATTTAATACACTATGACAGGTTAGCTGGTCGGTTTTTTTCTCTTTAGAGAGAGGGAGATTGTTACTCCTGTGTGTTATGTTAACGATATATCTTGCCATAAGGGGGCACTGTTGCGGGGGAAGTGTGGGGTGTTTTCCCCTCTTCAGGGAGCGAAGAAGAGTTACTTGTGTTTTGGTTGTTCCTGTGTGTGGAATGGCTGTTCCTGTATGTGCATGACGGTGATGGAATAAAAATGTGATTGAACTCAACGTGGAGTTATCTTTCGAGCTTACACACTTATTTAGCTGCTATTGCATCAATTGACATGCCATCTCCTTTTCTCTCTTTCTTTTTCTATGTTTAGCCCCCGACAGCTTTTTTGCATTATCCATCTTTTTCGACGACAACTCACTACTCGTTCCTGCTCGCTCAGCGCTCACGGCGCCCGCTCGCGATATTATCCCGCCCTCTTCTATGTCAAAACTAAAAATAATGACATTGGCAACATCGCTGTCTGTATCTGACAGGACAATTAACATTGTAAGCTAACTTACCTTAGGCTTGCTTTCCGACGTGCGGTTCTTTGTTCGGCAGTGTGTCGTTAGACTCGCAGTGTTAAAGACTTTGAAAACAATTCTGCCCTACTCTGACTCGAATTGGCTGTCAGGTTTCGGCATTAGGAATGATGATTGTTTTTTTAAAGCTGCTAAGTTTATGGTAACTACATAGAGATATAGCGGGTAAATGCTGGCCACGACCTCCCCTCCCACCCCATAAATATTTTCTCATCGGATCTGCACAAATCACGTAGGTGACCCATTTTGGTTTTAAAACGGCGAATTTCGCCGAAAGGTGAGGAGTTTTCATGCCTGTTTGAGTGATTAATAATCAGTAATCTAACCTGACAAAAATACATTTATTCAATGTTATCCACATTATCTTTCATCTGCAACAGCAGGGCTCGAGACTAACGGCGTCCTATCGTCCTGGGGACGATAGAAAATGTGTTTAGGACGAACAGAAATATTCTCCAGGACGCCTACAGGACGAAAGACATTTTTGTATGCGTGTTCATTTATTACTAGCCTATTAGGGTAACTTACTTAGAAAATGCCAAAATTAACCGACCAAGCGCTGACTACAACGGAGCGCGTCTTCTCATGCTGTTACAATAGTTACTATCACTGGCCGGCTACTCACCCGGAGACTTGTTTCGCGGTACATCTATCACATGGCTTATTTTCACAGACAAAAACGAGACGATAACTAAATAAAACTAGTTTTGAATGACAAAAGTCATGATGAAAATCTATTGACATTTTCGTCAACGAATAAAAACTAGACAAAAACGTTAGATAGTGACGATTTGGGAAGCGATCCAGTCAGAACTGATGTCCTGCGTTTGTGGTAGATGCGCACATTTGTACTGTAACGTGCTGATCTACCCAGCGGCACACGGGTTGACATGCGCTGAATCCTGCATGTCTCATAAAACGTTAAAAAACGTACACGTCTGGGAGAATGAGTAGAGCAGACATATAGATCTGAATAAGAGTGACGATGCAAAAAAAAGAGCTCTATTCGGTACGGTTTTCTGTGCGCACACACCCGAAGCGTGCAGCCATGCACATAGACACCTATGCTATACAGCGCGCGAGTACTGAATTGAGCTCTCTTTCGTGTCTGAGTGGACAAATACACACCACATTATGTCGAAATGTCCGTTTTGGAGAGTATTCACGTAAACTATGTTGGTTATGTCTTAAACAGTTTTGAGTGTATCGGATGTGCATCAGTGCAATTTGTGTCCTTAATATTGATCAAGCAACAAAAGAAAAAGAGAAAAGCATCCACTGCTCGTTAATAGCTTTAATAATGATTCATTATATTTAATCCATACAAATAAATATGTCTGCTGCTTGAAAGAATAAAGAATGATGATATTTTTGAGATATGTAGTCACCAGTATTTATTTGTTATTTTTTAATCCAACCAACTCAAAAACGTTTTGAGCTGTATCAGGGTGTCTACAGATATAAACAAGTTAAATTTAAGACTTTTTAAGACCTTTTTAAGGCCACTTTGAATGAAATTTAAGACCAAACCTGTGATGGAAATACACATTATATTACATGCGTATATGTAATATTTAACGGAACTATACGGTTATCCGGACCACACGTGTGTCTTTTAGTCCTGTATAGTCCGTATAGTCATCCCTGATTGGTCTTAACCCCAGTGACGGGTAGGTTTAGGGGCGGGGTTAGGGGTAGGCCATCGTATGATTGGTCTTAACCCCAGTGACGGGTAGGTTTAGGGGCGGGGTTAGGGGTAGGCCATCGTATGATTGGTCTTAACCCCAGTGACGGGTAGGTTTAGGGGCGGGGTTAGGGGTAGGCCATCGTGTGGTCCGGATAACCGTATAGTAGGCTACCTATTTAACCTAAGTAATTGAAATAATTTAATATTCACTCAGGGCCTGAATTTCATTTTGGAAAATGGGGGGGGGGGGGGGATCCCCACTTAAGTGATTCTTATGGGGGGGAATTTTTTTTTTATTACATGTATCTCACCTAAATGTATGCTCACTCATTGCATTTTTACAATGGGGTAATTTTGTTCTTAAGAATTTACACAACACAAGGAAGCTTGATTTCAATCTTTGAATTAAATTGAAAAAAAGTAGCACAAATAAATACCATAGAATAAAGATCCCAATAAAGAGAAATAAAGAGAGAAGTGTTTGCTTAGGTCTAACACTAGTATTCAGAAATACAGAGACTGAATAAAGTAATCAAATGTAAAATAACACTGGGTAGTATTTTAGTCCTGACTAAATTAAATACATAGGCTATTGATCCTGATTCCTTAAAATGAAAGCTATGGTTTGTTGTTTTGACAACCAAATGAATGACAGACACATATGACTGCTGTCCCTTTAAGAGCTAGTGCACGGATCCTGTGTTCATCATACGATCATGTGCGATTAATGCTTATTTAAGACATAACCGACTGTGTTTAGAGGATACACACCAAGACCGAAATTGACATAATTTTCGCATGTTTTTGACTGTTAAAGCGATAAAATCCACGAAAAATAACTTGTGTTACCCACGAGCTGTGTGTGAGGCGGCTTTACTCTATGTATGTGTGCAGAGAAACATCTCTCAGACAGCGCGCAAGTACTGAATCGTTTCAAATCGCGTGAATGTTTAAACTGGTAAAACTTTAAAAGACGTGCAAATGGTAAACTTTAGTTACTCGTGATGCAATGCTGGCCCGATTATGCAAGTGACAATTTCGTCTATCCCGACTCCCGAAACACAAGAGTGTATTATCGCCGCCTGAGACGAGAGAGAGAAGACGCAGCACCGCTGAATCACTCACGCTGTTTGTGGAATTGCGTCTCGCAGACAGTTTTAAAATGACTGATTTGATTTTATAATCTGTGTGGATTCATTTACCAATACAACCTACATGCTAAAGTGATTCAATGTTTGCGGGAATTTCCCGCATTATAAGTGGGAGACCTGCGGGAATGATTAAAATTATGCGCAATATCGCGCCGAAATTCGAGCCCTGTCACTACATGTTTATTGAACTAAAATCAATGTAACATTTGCAATCGTGAGAATATTCAGCAAAATAGCTCCTGTCATGTTATGTCACTTAACTATATCACATGTGTTATAAATAAAAAACTCAACATTTTGAATTTTTACCTCAGTATGTTTCTTCTGGGAGTTTTTTTTATATGTGTGCCGTTATGCTCATTTGTTTTGATTTCTTCATATAAAATCTATCACAGAGACAAGCAGCGCGAGCCTCAACAGCGTTACCAGAAAAAGCCTACATTATCATTATCAATAGCTGTTTATGTAATAAAATCTGAATCATTCTCGCGATTCGATGCTTCACTGGTTATTTGACGGACATTAGGTCCGTCAGACTGGAGACATTTTAGTGGTAACGTGACCAGAAATATTTAAGACCTATCGAATCTGAATTTAAGACATTTTAAGACTTTTTAAGGCCTTTTATTAGGAAAACTTTATTTAAGACATTTTAAGACTTTTTAAGGACCCGCGGCCACCCTGTGTATGTATTTTTATCTTATTTTTCGTATATGGAAAAAAAAAAAAGAAAAAAAAAAGAGATTTGTTCTGCATGAATACAAAAAAGCATTTAACTCGTTATTTTTGATTAAATCTGTTTTTTTACCTGTTTACAGATAACTACTTTGAATGGAGCTAAATAAATATAATAATATATATCATAAACATTTTAATGGTGTTTTTATTATGTAACTAACAACTATAGATGATAATAACAAAGTACAGAAACAACATGTTTATTTCACTTTAGGACGGTTCAAATCGTTTTTCAGGACGGTTCCAAGACGGAGGTGAAAAAAGTTAGTCTGGAGCCCTGTGCAACAGCATTGTGAACTTTTGTGATCCATTAAAGAAGCAATTATGATGAAGTAGTATGTCCCAAAGCTTGCCAACTCTTGTGCTACACACTCAAAAGCATGTACGTTTTCTTCACAACAGTACATACTTGTAGAGCACAGTGTAAATAGGCGAATTGGGACGCAGCAACAGAGACAATCTTAAGATAATTACCATGACAGGTGATGCCACTTTAACCGGGTGAGCGGTGGACCCAGGAGTCACAGCCATCGTTTTGACAATTGTAGCCCCAGCCGGCATACTGAGAACAGTGGCTCCGGGGGAAGGAGGGATTTTCTGTGTGGCTGCAGCAGCTGCAGCCAAAGCTGCCATTCCACTCATCTGAGGGCTGCTGCCGATGACCTGAAAAAAAAAGAAGAAAAAAAAGATTAAAAGTACACATTTGAATAAAACAATTTATGAGGTATCAACGGTTTTAAAGATTCCACCTTTACTATTCACTTCATACCGTTCCTTGAGTGGTCTGTGGTGGCACTACCATGCGAACACCTGCAGGAAGTGATGTCACAGTGACTGGGGATTTTCCAGCCTGGCTGGCTTGGCGCACAGTGACAATCGATGCCCCGGTGCCTGACTGAGGGGCTGCAACTTTCAGAATAGCTTAAATATAAAATAAAAACCATTAAATGATCATTTAATACAAATACTATGAAAAAAATGCTTTAATTTAATATTATATTTAAGTAAACAGAAGATATTGCTGAACTATTAACAATTTAACAAATCTGTACCTGGGCCACGCGCCGTTGAGGCAGCCAGAGGACTTGCGGGCGTGGTGGGTAAAACTGAGGCAGTGGGCGAAGCAGCCTGGGGCACGAAGGTGATGCCACTATGCGGCAGACTCTGAGCAGACGGAGCAGCTGCAGCGGGCGCTGGACTCTTAGGCGAGTTTCCAGGGAGGGAGGGAGCTGCATTGAGGGCTGGTGATGTGGCAGCAGTGGCTGTTGGGATATCATATTTCTGAAGCTGAAGCAGGTACATGTCTGCTGTAGACACCGCTCCCCAGCTAACCTCTAAAGAATTTGTGTTGGCCCGGACGAGCTGTACCCGTGAAGGAGGATTAGGTCGCTCTGCAAAATAAATAAATAAATATTATGCAAGATTTAACACATTCAGCTTATGCAAAAAATACTCAATATGTAACTTTTTATGCATTTGGATCAGTGATGCGCGGGTCAATGTATAAACAACCCGGACCCGACCGACGTTTTCAACTAACCCGCCCGCAACTCGGACCGCAAAAAAAAGAAAGAAAACATTGTACCCGACCCGCTTCCTGACCCGCATTTTTTAAAAGTAGGCTAGTAAATGCATAGCAAGAAATACACATGACAAAGCCAGCACTTTGGTCATTATCTTTCATTATTTCGGCAACTTTGCTCTTTCTGTTTGTGTATTTGCGGAGCTTCCACTCCCCAGTCTTCACCTTTTCTCTTGCCGCCTCCATCTCTACCTGCAGACTGAGCTCGTGCGTCATCTTCGCGCCAGTTATTTAGCCAATAAAGTGTAGGCCTATGTATTTCATAGAAAATTGCATGTGAGCGGAGTGGAGCGGGAGCAAGCGGGCGGATCTTGGACAGAACGCAGAGCGGCATTTTTAAAAGGATGGAGCGTCGCCCTATTTCCCGCTCCAATTTCGCTCCGCGCACACCAAGATTCTGAAGCATGCTCAGTCAAGCCTGACTCAGTCTACTGTTGATGACTGCAAGATGGATTCTATTTTCAGTCAAAACTCGGCTCAATAATGGAGTTCAAAAAGTAGGCTACTTCAAAAAGGAAAATAAGAAGTCATACAGGTGTAAAACTACTATTATGTGGTAGAAGAAAACGACATCGTTTCAGTCAGTAGGCCTAAAGATTAATTTTGGAATCTAAAAAGACACATCTCTCGAAAACATGCAGTGTGATATGTGAACACGCTGGGAAGAAAGCAAAAGGTTAGCAAATTGAATACGGTAACTTAAAGTGTAGCCTAAATTAAATACAGCGTAAAATGCAAACAATTGATACAAGCCCATTTAAATTTTAATCCTGCGCGCTGCGCACAAGTTCAGTTATAAGAATGTTGTCCTAATAGTTAATTTAGCCTAGGCCTACTTTTAAAACGTTTATGTATATTTATTTTATATTTTTGTTTATATCAATTTTATTTATATTATTAGGCCCATTTATTCGTTTTATTTTACAGCAGTTTGTGTGTACAATGGATATAAGCCCATTTAAATTTTAATCGTGCGCGTTGCACAAAAGTTAACTTATCAAAATTCTGGCCTAATAGTAAATTTACTTTTAAAATTTTTATGTAGGCTATATTTTTGTTTATATAATTGTTATTCATATTATTAGGCCCATTTATTCGTTTAATTTTACAGGACTTTGTGTAGGCTATATTCCTTCTTACATAGGCCTAATTTGTCATTTGAAATAAAACATTTCTATTTGAAAAATGTTGTTGTTGCTCATTAGTTCTTTAGGAGGTAAGGCTGTGGTCTAAGCTACAGTGAGGCTACATGTAGATTTTTTTTCCCCTTTTTGGAGCGAGCGGGGGGCGATTTGAGTGGAGCGCGGATCAAACTGCGTTGAGCGCTGATCGAGCGATAATGAGCGGAGCGGCCTGATGTAGCTTTGAGCGGGGGAGCGGAGGGGTGGACAGTTCCGTGAGCGATGAGCGAAGATTCTCACCGCTCCCCTCCGCTTATGCTCTCTATACTACTATATAAATTACAAAGGTTTAATTGGCATCTTTATTTCAAACGACCCGACCGACCGCGACCCGAATATCATTAAAAATATTTTTGGATGACTCGTAACCGCGGGTAACCGCGGGTGACCGCAGGCACCCGCTCATTTCGGATCAACCCGCGCATCACTGATTTGGATATTTTTACAATGCAGTTTAACGGTGTTACTTTTTACTGCATATCTGCTGTACTCACCTGTCTCTAGGTACCACAGGTCTTTGCAGCACACCTGATTGTTCCAAGCTTTGCGGTACCCATCACGTCCACTCCAGACATAAAGTCTGTTGTTAATGGCAACAGTGCAATGTCCTGCTCGTGCACGTGGTATGTTGTCCTCCAAAGTGTCCATCAAAACAGTCTCCCATGACAAGGCGTCTAAAAGGAAGCTCATTTTTTATTTAAAGTATATGGCATTACATTAAAAAAAATGCATCAATAAAATAGGGCTCAGTAAAATAGTCCAAACATTTCACACACAGGAATGTGATGATACCAAACATTAAAATACCAGTATACTGCCATTCAAATGATTAAGAAATTCTTACTTCTATTCAGAAAAGATTAATTAAATTGATCAGCATTGACAGCAATGACATTTATGGTACAAAAGATTTCTATTTCAAATAAAATTTGTTCTTCTGTCATTTATGTACGTTCATGTTTCCACAGTTTTCAACATGAATAAGAAGAAATGTTTCTTCAGCAGCAAATCAGAATGATTTCTGAATGATTATGTGTATAATAACAGTTTGGCCTTTAGTTAAATACAATTTGAGAACATACCCAAGTTCAGGCAGGCCAGTGTGTTTGTACACTTCCATTCCTTCTCATGTGTGGCCACCTTCACATCATCCATCACCAGGGGAACCCAACCACCGAAAACATACATTCTACAAATAAAGCATATAAAGGGATTAAAGGTCAGTAATGCCATTGTGTACATTTAGGGAATGCATGTGGTGAAGCAATTCTAGATTACACTGAAACTTACTTGTTTGTAATAGTGGTGGCTGAGTGGAGGCTACGGGGGAGGGGAGCAGCGCCGCTTATTGCAGGCTTGTTCCAGGTCAGAGTATCTGAAAAGCAAAGAATGGCCTAATTATTGCTTCACCCAACTGATTGATTGAATGAACTATTTGTGGCAAACACCACAGCAAAAACAGCCGTAATCTTCATACCAATATCTAATGTCCAAAGATCTCCCAAACGACAACCACTCATTCCTCCATATATAACAAGACGGGACTTCTTAGTAGTTTTTTCAGTATAAATTACAGCAGTGTGGCTCTCTCTTGGAGGAGGCAGTACTCCATACGTGACTGGTATGTCCCAGCCCACAACGTTGGAGCCCGGACGCAGTTCGAGGGTATAAAGGTCATTCAAATATCTGGAAGCACACATAAGTGAGTCTATGAATAAAACAATATAAATACATTTACTTACTAACCACATTATCATATGGTAGGAATACCTGGGAATGTTGTTCTTGGGGTCTTCGCTGTCATTGGCAAGCCCCCCAAAAAGATAGCACTTGTTGCCCACAAGAGAAAAACTGTGGCCCAGACGAGGACATGGTGGTGCTCCATTTTTAGGGGCTTTTGGTTTCAATTTTTTCCATTCCCACCTGCTTGCCTGATAATCATAACCATAGTGAGAATTTCAGATCTGTACTGACAGAGTCAACAACAGTCAATAAAGGCTGGACTACGCAACATGACTTTTAAAATCTGAGCACATTTTAAAACTTCATAAACAGTTACAGAGAAAAACTGGGCATCATACACTACAGAACTGAGGATCACACACTATCAGACTTTCAAGTCGTTCCAAACACAAACTTGCGCAGATGCACGCACCTTCATGGCTATAAGATGTATGGCAAATAAAAACAAGTCTGATAGTCTGAAGCTGAAAAAAAAAAGAGTTCGTGCCCATCATATTATACTACGCGATTTTCTGTGAAATCGGTCAATGGACTGCCCAAAATCAGCAGACCAGATATGACTTTCGGTAACTAGCGTCAACTCCTCCATACTACAAACCTGGGCAAAAGTTATGTAGTGTATTCCAGCCTTAAGTCACATAACAGAGTGATTTTAAAGAAGTTTTTCCTTACCTGTAACTCATAAAGGTCATTGCTGTACTTTCCATATTCCACCATTCCACCAAACACTAATAGTCGTGTACCATCACATACAAAACCATAAGCCGCACAGCCTGGAGGAATGTCTCCGCGAACAGCTGGTATGAACCACTGGTTTGTTGCTGAAAAAGAAAAAAAATATTTAATTGTTCAGTCAATGTCTCAGTGATAAGATGTAGACGACTTGCAATAAAACTCTTGCAATTCAGCTTATCTGGAAGTGAAGACAACGTCAATAAAAAACACTTTTTAACTATCAACATAAAATGGAGAGTAGGACAAAATTCTGAGAAATGGGGCGGTTCAAGTTCAAGTTTGGTGAACGGTAGTCTCAGCATCAGACGTGAGCCCACAGACTGTTGGCTGAACGTCTGATGCATATGGCACACTTTTCTGGAAACACTTCAGGAGTTTCGAAGTCGCAATCTGATTGGTTGAATTTCTACAAGATGTCCGGGAGATGTGTGTGTTGCGTTCTTTAACGGTCCGCCTGGAAACAAATGCTGTGACGCCAAAACCCCTCGCGGAAGAAGAAAGCCGTTATGTTTACAACTGTGACAATGAGCGCTTACCAGGATTAACTGAACGCTGGATTTTCAAAAGTATGTGAAGTTCGCGGCTCTATTGTTGCAGTAAACTTGCACAACATTCTTGAATGAATATAATTTATTAGATGCACGCTGGTCTGTTATTGTAGGGACATCAACATTATATTGGCACGCCTCTAAACATGACGCAGAACAAAACGAACCGTGATTGGTTTGCATTACATGTCAGTCAAACGTCCTCTTGGTCAAGGAAAGCTGCGATAGAAACCAAACCTTCTTGCGTCAATCTGAAGATCTGGTTATGCGAGACTATGTGAATGGTGACCTGCGAATTAGTATTGCGTGAAGACGTGACCAATAGAAGAACTATACATCACGCTGTGATCTCTAAGGCTGCGTTTACACTTGGCATTAACATGCGACCTGTATCCGGATGTTGTCCACATACACATTGTAAACTCGCTTCTGATCAGAATGTTATCCGATCAGCATGTCCAGGTTCGGAGGTAGTCGAGGATGCATTGTGATCGAATCTCAGTGTAATGTAAACGCAATCCAGCCATCATGTCTGCATTCACAGGTGGACGTCACAAAACCCCGCCCACTGTCATTATTCCCCCTCCTCTCTCCAGGAATTGCTGCACGTAGCTGTGTGGTTTTGCAAAACAGTCAAGTGCGAAGTAACCTACATCGCAAATATACTGAAATATTTGCTTTTGCACCCTAAAGTTGCAGAACCATTCACTTTCTGTAAAGAACATGCTTTTTTCCCACCAAAACTGGCAATGTTCTCAGATAAATCTCTGTACCATTTCCATTACGGAATCTATCCACATTATTAGTACTTGCAGCCTCTTTATATCCTCCTCATTTTGAGAGATTTGTAAAATGTACCCCGACTTTAAACTGTTTTTAAAAGAAAACCCACCACTTCAGCTCGACTTTGCACCAGAGCCATCCTTTTATTTTATTTTTCGCGGGAATGCAAGATCTGATCTGTTATCCAGATACAGAATCCACTTGACGTGGACAAGTGTAAACGCACCGTGTCCTGATTGGCTTATGATCCGATCTGCTTGATCGGATCACGGTCATCACATGTTGAATTAAAAGAACACACAAACTTTGTCACTAAAAAACTGACGAAGCGACAGATATTTTCCTGTATTGTGAGGTACATCCGAGTGAAACAGATTATTGAAAAGAAAAACTTATGGACATTTCAATTAAATTAGGTCAAAACATTTAAAAAATGAAACATGCACAAATTGATTGTTAATAATAAGATCTATAACGTGCATTTAAAAAATAGATAGGGTGAATTTTCATTTCATGCCAACTTTAAAGCAGCAGCCAGGTAACTAAAAACATTGTAACATTGCAGTAAAGTACATTGTATGTTTTATATAAAGCATTTATAATTTTTTATATACATTTAATTTAAGTTTTTTTAAAAGACGCCACAGAGTAAAACATCATCTCTCGTTCTTTACCGTGTCTAAATAAAGTTTAGTGAGACTGTGCCTTCAGAATCTTACTGAATTGCAATTCAAAGAAATGAAAGAGTCACAGAGGAATTATGTTTTTAGCTACATTAGGAAGACTGTGAGGTAAATTAGGGCATTCTGGAAATCAAGTGTTCTTCCACTATGACCCATAAATTAAAGTTAATTTATAAAATGCAATTCATATACATTTCGCATTTTAAACGTGTTATCAATATCACATAACATTTCTGGAAAAACCTAAGGCATCAAATGCAAGGTATTGTCTACTGCACCTTAATTTCCACATTATTGCTAACGTCATTGTGGGCTAAACAGCCACACTGCTCGAAGAAAGATAACAAAAAGGCGCACTGGTGCACGTGCAGGAGGGGCGTGCGCGTGACGCGGCGGCGGTCAACGTCCATTTATGTTTTATGGCGCCTTTTTCCCTCATAGTCACAACACAACAATCGGCCTGCAGACGAGACGCGGCTCTGAACCACCACAAACATTGCAAAAATCACACGGAATGTTTCATATACATATATGTAAGCAACATTTATAGTTTTCTCCGTAAAGAAGACGTGACTATGGCTACGTCTTCATACTCTCGCGTTAGAAAAGATAGTGAAAACACAGAGCACATTTAGCAGCGATTTGCAAGCATTAACGTTACGCATGTACAAACTTTCTGCACATACAAACATTTTACTTACCAGTATTATAAACGTGCAACTCGTCAACGATTCCTTCGTTTCCTCCACCGAAAACGACCATCAGCTCCTTGATGGCTACGGCTCTGTGTCCGTGTCTCGGTCGGGGTACCGGCCCGGACCACCCCAGAACCCGCTTCCATCGCGGCTGCAGTGCAGCTCCGGTGGTTCCAGGCACAACGGAACCGGGGGACGTCATGTCCTTTTACTGGAAAAAAATAATGCACTTCAGCGACTCTTAGCCACAAATATATATCCGTTCTGTAAGCTTAAGCCAACGCAAATATTTCACACATGACTCTGGTATATATTAAACACTTTATGCATAAATATATGCATTGTAATAACATTACAGCGGTACAATTAAAGTCTTAAACAGTGTGGGTAATTCAGAAGTTTGATTAATTCAGGAATGCCGCCATTTTGGCGCTTGTAGGCGGACTAAAAGCCGGTCAGCTTGTCTACAATACCGCGTGCAGCAGCTTGATCATCGATAATTACACATACAGAAAACCACACTGCACTAAGTTCTGGTTCCAAAGGCAAACAACAAAATTACATCATCAAGTTAAATGTCCCTGGTGCAGAAAGAGTATCAACCCATGGAAGTCGCCATCTTGAAACAAGCCTCCGCCAGTCTGAAAAATGGCGGCGCGGCAAATAAAAACAAATTTTAGTCAGCCAAGTAGCAAATGCAAATAAAACTCTATACGAACTGCGGGAGTTATGTTTTCTAAAATATAATTCAGTGAAACGCTGCAATACTAAACAAAGATACAAACTCAAAAGAGTACTCGAAACCCAGTCCCCATTTGCTGCAGAAGGCTATTTTCATGCCTCTCTGGGAGTCGCCATCTTGTCAGCCGCTCAAAATAGCAACAATAATACATTTTAAACGTGCGATTTTACTCCAGTGCAATGCAGATTCAGAAAATCGACCGAGTTCTGCAATTTCCAAGCGGTCTGAGCATTTAAGCGAGATATTTGCGCGTGCATGAAATCATGCAGCGGAATGCGGTTACTAACAGCGCAACAAAAACAGACATCGTTACGTTGTTACGTCCACAAATAAATACGTAAACGCAAATACATCCCGATACATACTGTGAGAAAATATGTTTGAGCAAGTCTCCTCCGAGCGAAAAAAGTCGATGGATGAATTTTTATTTAATTCATGCCGCCCCGGTGTAAGCAGCCATCTTGTCGTTAAATCAGCCCACTAGCAGCTCCCACAAGAAAAATGGCGGCTAAGTTTATGTTTGCGATCAAAAAATACACATTTCGGCTTAATGCAGTCTCTTCGCCATTGATCATACGTACGAGATTCGTATTGCAATATCCAGGGAGATCTTTTGACGGTCTGTTTTTGAGATGATAGTCCAGGTTCATCCAAATTTGTTAAGAAGTATCCACTCTCATGCCTGCCTGGAAGCCGCCATGTTCTTGACAATGTACAGCCGCTCCTGCAGCCACCCGCAACAAATATGGCGGAATTACCACGTCCTTAACTAGAGCTCTTTGTGAAACACTCACTCACAGTTTAGAAATACAATCCTACATTTCTTTAGCGATAGTTTTATAATTATTATACCATTATAGGTATGTATTTGAGATTAGCTTAAACTATCGAGATAATTTGAACATATTTTTTACACTTTATATATTTAGGGCTTATTGTCCCACACTAAAGATGGCGACCTAAGTCGAAGTTTATTGATAGATTTTCCTCTCTGCCGCATTTTCGTGCAATCCACAAATATGCGTTAATAAATTTAACTTAATGTTAAATAATACCTCACTTTATCGCCTACATAAAACCTATTTTGTAATCTTCCTAAAATACAAACTTTGTTTAAAAAAACTCTTTAATTCTTAAAAACAAATTCTTAAACTCGTGCAAAAACACTTTTTTTTGGAAGATCATTAAGGACAGTTGCTTTGGAATAAAGCATCTGTCAAATGCAAATGGCTCATTATTCAAACTGGAGTGGCAAACCAGAGGCAGAATTAGTAAAAATGCTTCTTTTTTTTCTTTTTTTTTACCCATTAACCTTTTACCCTCCCTTTTGAGCATAGAAGTGAAAATGCACAATCCAAACTTAAATGTTTGTAATTTATGAATGCTTTGGAATACAGTCCTAAGTTTGGTCTCTTTTTAAAGAAGACACTCAGCAGCACTTCTAAAAATATAAGTGTAATAAGTACTGTACCAATTTTTTTTATTTTATAAAAAACATGTAGGCTATTTCACAAATAGCCTAGGGCCCTAGGCTATCTTTAACCAAGTTGTGTTCCAAATTTGAAGTTGATATCACAAAACTTAAAGTTCCTATAAGATTTTGTTTAGGTGCTATACCAAAAATAGCCAGACATTCCATTGAGTTTTTTTAATGCATTCTCCTGTAAATTCTTAAATCTCTGTCACAATATAACTTATATCACAAAACAGTCACCAAATATGGACCTTTGAGACTCAGACTTTTCTGACGATATGTGTTTTATCAAGATTAGAAAATTAAAATATTTTTTGTAATATGAAATATTACACCACACACTAGGGGAGGAGCCCGGTTTTAAAGTACCGTTTTCTTGAACACACAGTGTTCGATATCAATTCGGTTTGCACAGGATGAATTTTAATCTTTGAATGATACATCATTTATTATGATTCCTAAAATATGTGATAGGAAAAAAAGGTAATAAAAAAAGAACGCCAAGCATCCCGCTAGCGGGATGATAGTAAAATATATTGCTGCGTATTTATAATGAGTGACATCCATTGATGTCACGTCACAGAGATAAGGATGGGGGACATAACATTTTTAAAATATGTATTTAAAAACAATTAAATTAAATTGTACATGTTAAAGTTTAAAAAAATAAATAATATACACTACCATTCAAAAGTTTGAGGTTGGTACTATTTTATAATATTTTGTAAAGCTGTCTCTTGCTCACCAAGGCTGCATTTATTTGATTGAAAAATACAGTAAAAACAGTAATATGGTGAAATATAATTTAAAATAGTTTTCTTTTTTAATGTCTTTTAAAATGTAATTTATTCCTGTCAGCATCATTACTAAGTCTTCAGTGTCACATGATCATTCAGAAATCATTCTTGCTGATTTGGGACTTAGGCGGAGCTGGTGCGCTCGAGAACCAAGGTGGATCTGGAGGGAGCGGAGCCCGCTGGAGCTGAAGGGGTGGAGAGATGCAGCGGCGCGGATGGCTCGTAAGTCAGCGGCGCAGGCAGGGTGACGGCTGACCAAACTGGAGCCGGAGGGACGATGGAGCCTGGTGGAGCCGCAAGGCTGAGGGTCTCTGGTCGTGCTGAGGGGTGCCGACAGGTTGACGGTTCGAGGGTGAGCGAATGGATCAGAGGCCGGAGGTGGAGACGAGGGATTCTCTTGCTTAGGTGCAGCTGGAGAGTGCATGACCTGAGGCTTGACCACATCGCGAGGTGTTACAGCCGTTACAGACGAAGGGCTGCAGGCATTCAGCTGAGGCGAGGCTGGAGGACTGCCTGAGCTCTGCGGTGAAGGTGAGAGAGGAAAGCTGGATGGGATCAATGACGTAAATTTTTAGCCCATATAGTTCATCAACACCGTTTTCAAGCTGGACCAGAACCAGCAGAAATGAAGACCCAGACGATGATGAAATCGATGATTCAGCGTTGAGTTGGGTGGGAAGCAATATCTGAATGCAGGTCTATTAGCCAGTCCTCCAATGTCCAGTTCTCTGTCACGGTGGTTGCCGGCTCACACCCCTGGTCAGACTTACATTTAGGTGTCGGGGCGATGGTTGGTTGGCGCTGTCGTCACAGGCTCTATACTCACGGAGGGTGGAAGCTCTCCGTCTGTGAGGGGCCTGGGCGAATTCTCTTTAGGGTGGTGGTGGGCTGGGCTCTGGGTCTGGCTGTAGAGATAAAGAGCTGAATGACAAGCAGCTCCTGTGAAAACAATCAGTGTCCATAGAAACTAATGAGTGGAAGGAAACTACAAATGAACACATGTGACTGAAAATAACAAACTAAAAGTCCATGAAAATGAAACTAACTAAACAGAACCGTGACATCGTGAGCGTGATCGCGTTAGATGATAATCAAAACCAAACAGATGTTTTGTTAGTTTTTGGCAGAGTTTCCTAAGCATGAGCTGTAAAGTCACAGTGGGCGGGGAGCAGCGGCTCATTTGCATTTAAAGATACATGCACGAAAACAGCATGTTTTTGCTTCAACTCAACTGAAGGTATTCTCATTTTTATATAATAGAAAGGTATTTTGAGCTGAAACTTCAGACACAATCTGGGAACACCTGAGACTTATATTACATCTTGTAAAAAGGGGCATGTAAGATTTAAAAAAAAAATACATTTAAATTATTTAACAATTAAAATGTTAAAGTTAAATTTTAAATAACCACATTTTTTATATTTGAGTGCCAGTAGTAAATTTTAATAATTGAGCAGCAAATCAGCATATTAGAATGATTTCTGAAGGATCATGTGACACTGCTGAAAATTCAGCTTTGCCATCACAGGAATAAATTACATTTAAAAAATATATTCAAATAGAAAACAGTTATTTAAAATTGTAATAGTACTACTAACTTTTTACAGATTGCACAGATTTTTTTCACCCTACAAATATGCAAATATTTTATGATTTATTGGTATTTAAACTTTATTTAAACTGTTTCAAAGAGGGACTTGTCGTCAACTCAAATTAAAGGAACCGTATGTGAGATTGTGGCCAAAACTGGTACTGCAATCACTTTCAAATTACTGTAGAGCGGTGTATCCCCCCCCCTCCCCCTCCCCCACTCGAGGTTGCCAGTTAGGCTGCAGGATCCAGCAGGAACGTAGGCTGCTACAAGGAGTTTCCAATGGCAAGTGACGAGTCCTACACAGTAAGTTTTTTTTCGGACTTTGTCACGACGTATTTCGGGTTCATAACGAGGTCTTTTAGGTTTCGTAACGTTAGACATTTTTTTATCCAACACGTTTGTAGCTGCAGCTGTGGTAACTAGAGCAGAGCTGGCAACCCGGATGCCGAAACACTACTGACTTTGTGATTGGTAGATAGGTGAAGGGTGGAGCATCAGGCCAAAACACAACATGACAACATCAACATCAGTTGAGGGCTGCAACTTCCCTTTTAAATGACAATATCCTGGCCGGACTACTGTTGTCAGTGATATAAGTATTTGAAATGAACATGATTTCTTAATGTCGACATATCAGGGCCATTTTATGATTAATTGAAATACATTTCTTACATACGGTTCCTTTAAAAATGACCCATGATGATTATTGGAATTAAATATAAGTAGTTTATTTATCCAAGAAATTATTTATTCGTCATTTGTTTGTTCTATTTGGTTAGACATCTGATTGCAATTTACATGTGAAATTGTGTAATTTAATCTTTTAGAACTTGTGACATGTTTTATTTAATTTTCAAATATTTAATTTTCATTAAACAACAGTAAACTAATTTGACCATTTAACTACAGTAGTAAGTTAAAAAAAACTTTATTACAACCCAGCATTGTCTAGTTCTTAGTTCTTTCCGTCTTCAAGCTAGATGGCAGTGTAGCATCTCTCAGTTTTCCTGCAATGCACCCGGTCTATCATCACAACAAGAGTATCTATAGTTTTAAGACACAATGTGTCTGTAATGTTGGCCTCTGTCTCATTAACATTTTCCTGGAATGTTTATTCACTGAAATAAATGAAAAAATAAATACTTTGTTGTTGGCACAGCTTTACAGGCAATCAGAAAAGATAATTATTATTAATAGAAATTGCAGACATTGATGTTGGCAAATGTGCTGACAGTTTGTGTTGATATGTCTTCTGAAACTAGAACATGTGACATTATTATTACCCCCCCCCCCCCCCCCTTTTTTTACTCTCCATGAAATTGTATTGCTGTATGGGTTAACAATTACTTTACATTAATTGAGATTTGGGTTTTATCTTTCCTACAGGTGGCAGTGGAATCCAACGCATCTAAATACAGACCTTTTCACAAATGATCCATCAAAAGGTCAGCGATAAGCTTAAATTGAAAGTATATATTATATCCCTGTACAAATCTACTGAAGAACATTTTTATGGACCCAGATTAAGCACAAAGTCTTTGCATTTCTTAAGGTTGCATTGCAACCTTGTAGATGTCTTACAAAGAGGCTTGTGATTATTAACTTTATGTTAGCCTCCTCCTTCTTCTGGACTTGTTGTTTTGACCCTTCAGTCTGTCTTTGACCTGATCCATTTCACTAAAATCCATTACACAAGTGATGGAAAATTCTATGTTTGTCAGGATGTGAATTTCAGTATCAATGTATGTTATGTCATGCCAATGGTAAATTTTTTCTTTTAATCTGAGCAAAGCAGAGCTAAATC
Source organism: Leuciscus leuciscus (assembly GCF_965113295.1). Lineage (NCBI taxonomy): Eukaryota > Metazoa > Chordata > Actinopteri > Cypriniformes > Leuciscidae > Leuciscus > Leuciscus leuciscus. The sequence goes on along the minus strand of NC_138747.1, from coordinate 12,104,839 downwards.
GCTCTGCCACAGGACAGATCATAATCTAAGAAACCTGTCAAAACTCAATTTTGAAAGCTTAATGAAAATGGAATTATGGGCAAATATATTGCTTTTAATTAAGCAAGCTTCTATTTGCATAAAGTATACGTTTGCATATACAATGACACCTTATTTTAACAAAAATTATATAATGCTTAACGGATCATTAGTTAATATATATTCACATAGCTAGAAATATGAGATAATGTTGATTGATTAATAGATCATTATTTAATGTCAATAGAAATGCTTACAAATGTCATTAAACTCCCAATTCATATGATCATGCACTTTTAAAAAAATCTACAAGTGATTTTTACAGATGGTTTACAAAGATTAAGCTGCATTAATAAATCATTAACAAAATTATATAATCTTAGTTCATTAGTTAATATATATTCAAATCGCTAAATATGCTTGTTGATGTTTAAAAAATATTTTTAGATGATTACATAATTATTAACAAATTGTTATTTAATGAAAATAAAATGCAAACAAATCGAAAAATAAACGTCAATTAATTTATTACCTAAAATGCACTTGTCTATATTTACAAATGTTGTAGAAAAATAATTTGGTAATTTAATTAGTCATTTTAACATATTTCTCATTAACTTATAACCACAGTCTGTAAAGGTCATAGGCCTAAATTTGGTCTTTAATATTGTTCACAAATCATTTGTTAATTATTAGTGCACAATCTAAAGTTAAAATTGTAAATGTTTATAAACGTTTTGTCATTTAGTACCTTTATGAGCACTGTCATCTCAGTGGCAAAAGTGTACATCATTTGTAAATGTTTACTGTTAATCATTTACCTTTATGGGCACTGGACTTTTAACAATGTTTGCGTAACGGGTGGTTAGTTGAGTTTAGCAAAATGCTTTCTAAAGACTTAACAACACCACATAATTGTAATTTGGGTGCAAAACATGTTTTTATTGCCTCAACACTTATAGCTGCTATGGGCCAGATTTACTAAACAGGGCAAATTAGCGTGAGAGCGCAGGTCCAAAAAAGCACCTATGTTAGATTTTTTGGGGCAGTAAATAATGGTGCAAATATCTTAGTAAATCACCTTACATGATTCATTTAAATACTCTCCTCCCAAAAGTTTTTCATCTGAAAGTGAAACTCCTACAAATGCAATAAGGTCAGCTGCAAAAATGTGTCCACGCTTTTTCAGTGCTAATTTTTCAGTACGTGTCTTTAGTAAATCCTGACAGTAGTTTTTTAATGGCAAAAGAGGGTCTGCGCTGGTGACAGCTGTTAGTAAATCTGGCCCTAAATCCTTAAACAGGATATTATTCCTTGAATCACAGCCTACATAAAAAAAAAAAAAATTTTTTTTTTTTTCTTCCAAGAAAATACTTTGTTCATTAGACCTGTCAAAACAATGTATTATAAACAGTTTGAACCGTGAATCCCTTATAGTAATCAGACCGACCCCTACACTGTTGACCCCTTAACCAAGCCTTAAACCCATATCACTAAACCTGTCCCTAAATACCCGTATCCCACCTCAATAGCAGCAAAAGTGTTTTGCAATAGAACATGAACATTGAACATGAAGTACATTTAACAATTAAGTACATACATACTTTAAAGTGGAACCAGTCATTCTTAAATTGTTACATTTTCTGTTGAACATCCAGATCACTCATAGCAAACGCCTTTTTGCATTTGTACATTTCTAAACGTTAAAAAAAGTGCATTAGGTAATATATGAACTGAAGTTTAATGATTAGATTATCTTAATGATTTAATTGAGTAGATTATCAAGAAATGCATGATAATAATTGAAAGTTTAATGATATTTGTATTTTAATTTATTTACATTATATAATGATCTCTTAATCAACAAACATGTAAAGTTGATTAGTCAACATTAACAAAGCACATTATCTATGTGAATATATATTAACCAATGATCTATTAAGCATTGTAAAATGTTTGTTAATGATTTATTAATGAAAGTTATTATAAAGCGTTAGCAACCACAGAACAGTGAAATGAAGTGCTGGTGTATGTGTTGATTAGATTAACTAATTAAGGCATCATGCAAGGTGCTTTAGCAGGCAGGCAGGAGCAGGCTGTGGCGTAAAGAGATGAAAACAATTAATCCTCTCTAAATGCTTACTTTTACCCGAAGTGATTTTGTAACTGTACTATTTTCAAGCCCAAGCATCAGTAAATTTCATTCAAATTACATTTTTAAAAGAAGAGCCATTCATGTTAATTATTTGTATGTGTGTAACAATTTATAATGTCTTACCTTATTAACATTAAGTAAAATTATTGCATTTCATAATACTTATCAGCAATCGACTTAAATCAATATTACATTAGATACTCATTTATTGCAAAGTTTGCAAAAATCTGTTCCATAGCAGAGCTGTGGTTTCAATGTACTTATTTGCTCTGGGATGTTCATCCAATTTATAATTGTTAACGGATCATTATTACAATAAATGCTATGAAATTTATAAGCCAATATGCAGAACAGTACAACAGCAAATCTTCACTTGAGAGTATTTGCTTTTGTATTTGTTATTGTAGGCTACGTTCACTTGTTTGTGTTAATCAAGACTGGTAAATATAATATAAAACTATATAAACTGTCTGCAGGCATACTGACATAAACTCTGCGCTGAAACAGGTTAATAGGCCGGAGATAACTGTGACGCACTTAGATGTATCTTTACCTTAGGCACCCCTCTTATGGTCTACACTGACTGTGGTAGTTAAGAGCCTTAGCACAAGTCCAATAATTAGTCTTAAGCCACTAAACAGATCATTGTATGGGTCATACAAGTGAGGAAGACCAGAGATTAAAACAGAAGAGGAAGGAGGGGAATGAGCTTTGCCCACTGAGGGTGACAGAATGGACAGATATAAAAAGAGGTCATCTGCAGCGATTTTGGTGATAAAAATGAGAACGATTTTAAGATAATGATATTTCTTTTGAATGTTAATACTTCAACCTGTGTGTATCCCTTTCATACTTTGAGTTCCTGCTACTCTTGTAAAGCAAAGTGTCCAAGGTCCTGATATACTTACCTGATGAGTTTTGAGAAAGCTTTTGTGACAAAATGAGTATAACATAAAATACCACTATGACACTGGTGTTGGATGTTTTGTTCTGTCATCTTACCTTTTCAGCATGGTTGTATGGGAAATCTGCTGTTTGTTTTTCAGGGAGAGATTAGCTTAGAGGAGTATTATGGAGCATTATGAGCCGGAAGACTTTCATTTAAATCCTACTTTGCTCATGCAGTGACTTTTCACAGGATGACACAATGAACACTTTTCACATTTCCGGGGTTTTCAGAAGTGAAAGTTGTCATTGTTGGGTAAACTACAGTGGCGAATGGGAGACAACAACAAATATCATTTTTGCATTCCCATTTGCTCCAAAAAAAAAAAAAAAAAAAATCCATGATAGCATTTCCACAACTTTCTAAAAGAGGGAAAATTGGTTGATTACGACAAGTGATTGATTGATTAATTGAGAGATTGATTACGTTGGTCAAAAAAAGATGTCAAATTTGCCATCACACCTTCAGCTGTTGTAGAAGCAAAGTATAAAGTTATAAATGTATATTAATAAAAAAAATATGAAAACCGTTATAGTTTTGCGATGTTAATAAATCTGAAAACGTATTATCACAGTCTGTAAAAGGGTCCATGTGACTGTGCCTTTGCTTGATTAATTTTTTTAAATATATTTTTCAAAATATGTATAAATAACAAATATTACTAAAATATTTATTGAATAATTATGTTGTGACGTTGGAATAGGCCAACGTCACAATTATGAACTAATCTCTATCTTAGAATTTGTCTTTCATAAAATTTTTGGCAAGCTTAGTGACTGCCTTAAAGTCCCCATGAAATCAAAATTGAAGTTGTTTGGCTTTTTATGAATATGTTAGTATTACTGTTATCTATAAGCTAGTGTGCTCCAAAACATTGACAAAATTTGCATTTAGAAGATATGTGACCCTGGACCACATGGGTAAATTTTTTGAAATTGAGATTTATACATAATTTGAAAGCTGTCAATAAATAAGCTTTCCATTGATGTATGGTTTGTTAGGATTGGACAATATTTGGCCGAGATACAACTATTAGAAAATCTGGAAATTGAGGGTGCAAAAAAATTGAGAACATTGCCTTTAAAGTGCGATTGTGCTGCATTCACTCACAAAAATAAATGTTTTATATATTTACGGTTGGAAATTTACTAAATAACTTCATGGAACATGATCTTTACTTAATATCCTAATGATATTTGGCATAAAAGAAAAATCGTTAATTTTGACCCATATTTGACCATATTGCCACAGATATACCCATGCTACTTGTGACTGGTTTTCTGATCCAGGGTCACATTTAAGCATTCAAAATGTATGTTCTCTCACTTCTGCCAAAATGGATCAATGGTCACTCTGCACTTCAACTTCTCATCAGAGATTCTGTTCAATCAAATGCTCTCTAGAATCTACAACGTCCCGCCCCCAAATAGATGTTGAAGCTGCGACTAAAATGGTCACTTGTTCACACATTTACTCTTTTCTACATGAATGGCATATGCACTAGGGATAGGGAACAATTCAGACCGTGTAAATAGGCTTTCCATTGGGGCAAATGAAGTCAGGTTTCAAGTTAGTGTCACACGAACAGCACATTGAATAATGCTGCACGTTTCAAGGCACTTCAGTGGGTCTTTAATTAACTCTTTTACCTGCCGTCTGTTATACGGTTGGGGGCGCCGCTGACACATCTTCTGAAAGAGTACAGAATATCCGGATCAAAACACAGGCGAAAAAGAAGCAGAAACAAGCGATATCATATAGGCAGATGCAAAATAACGCGATAATAAACATTGAACATAATCAAAAGTGCCTAATGTTACCAAATGAAATGTCAACCAAGGATGAGGATTAGGATGGTGCAACCAGGGGGTGTTGATACTCAATCTACTCCATCTATGTTTTGATCACCGTTATGAATCCGATCTGGGTGCAGTCTTTGACAAAAACGTGATTTTCTCAGCTCTTTGCTCAAAATGTTGCTTTTTTATAAAACTTACGACATTCAAGTGTTGATAAAAAAAGAATGCATTCAGCTAGCTTTTAGTTTTGAAACTTTTAGTTTTTTTTAAGCAGAGGATCTGTTCTTTCTCTTGATAGGCTATTGCATGTTCAGATATTCATATAACAAAATATGTTTGGTATAGTCTTAAATAAATATGTAATTCTATGCCTTGTTGTAACTTTTATTAAAACTATAATGTGATTATTAACCTCATTATTTGTGCAATATTTGTGCAATTATTTAATGTTAGTGAGCTTTTGTCTTTATAAGTGTTGCATACAAGTGTAGTGTTACATTTCTTTTTGTAAATTTAATTAATTTATTAAATAATTAATTAATGGTTAATGAACCATTTCAACTTTCATTTAGCTAAGGTTGTTCAATTAAAATACAGAACATTAATTAGCATAAAATAATGAACTGTCATGAACAGGCTTTTTTGTTAATGAAAAAACCAAATGTTGAAAATAGGCTATTGCTGCTGATCAATACAATTGAATTCTTTAAACGTTATTTAAAAAATCATAATTATGTGTGATTTAGTTGCTTGACAAGCTTCTTTTTTCACAGCATTTAGCAGTGACCTCTTTTTTTGCTTCTGTTTTGGAGTTTAAAGTAGCTTAATGTCATTTGCTAACTCAAATTCATGATTATTTTATCTTTTGTCCGTACAAGATGTTCATCACTAAGTTGTGAACATTTCACTTCCAATAGTCCCTTTCTCGGCTCTGACACAAGAACCCATACAGACGAGTGTCAAGGACAATCCAGCTGTCAAGTATTTAAGGCTTTTCACAAAGGCCATGATTCCAGGCTCAAAGCTGGAGATAATACGATGGGAAGCAGATTAAAGAGGGGTTAACGAGTGATTAGCTGCTTTATCTGCTCTGGGCGGCAGATTAACTGCCATCTCTAACACAGAACCACAATACAGGGTGTAAGGGATGATCCGAATTAGCCAGGTTTTGGTGCTGGAAATGAGATTAAGTGAATTGTGTGTCTTGCACTGCACAAATGTAGTTTTGCATGTGTTGAATCTGTTTGTCATGTATTTGTGTGCCTGCACAAGAGCCTGTGTGTTTGGTAGATGACAACAAACCTCAAATCCTTCCATCAGGACCATTTGGGAGGAGCAAAATGGTATCTTTTGGATCCCTATAAAAGAGGGATCACTTGACAGTAGTTTGAGGGAGCCTTCATCTGGTGTTCAACGAAGAGAGAATTTACATCGATACGGGTTGGACTCTTTTTGCGATGCTGCAGTAATCTACAGAAGGAAATAACACAATTGATTGAAGCTTTAAGGTGTTACAGCGTTCTCGGTGGAGTGAATGCCAGTTTCAAGCAAGATGAAGGCAGTACCAGAGTTTCAAGAGGACTTCTACCTCCCCATCGCTTTAGATGTCAACAATATTTCTGCTTACAGTCCTTTCCTGGTCCCCCAGGACCACCTGGGTCACCATGGCGTATTCATGGCCATGGCTATCTTTATGCTCTTCCTTTTCATCGCAGGGACTGCGATCAACGTCCTTACCATTGTTTGCACAATTCAATACAAGAAACTCAGATCTCACCTTAACTATATTCTTGTGAACCTTGCCATTTCAAACCTGTGGGTGTCCGTTTTTGGTTCCTCTGTAGCATTCTACGCCTTCTGGCATAAGTACTTTATCTTCGGGCCGATAGGATGTATAATGGAGGGCTTCACTTCAACAATTGGAGGTATAACATGCATCCACATCATTTTAATGCTTCTGTGTTAGTCTGTTATAGTTCACTGCAGTTAATAGACATTGTGATTTAAGATGGTTTCACCAAACCCTTTTTCCATTTTTTTTTCTCTGTTGTTGCAGGAATGGTGAGTTTGTGGTCTCTTGCTGTGGTGGCACTTGAAAGGTGGCTGGTCATTTGCAAACCCCTTGGGAACTTTACCTTCAAGACCCATCATGCCATAATTGGCTGCATAATTCCTTGGTGTATTGCATCGTCAGCTGCATTCCCTCCACTGTTTGGATGGAGCCGGTAAGTCCCACTGCTCACACTGAGGAAGACACAATGCCAAAAATCAATGCCTAACACCTTTTTTCCCCCACTCCTGTACAACTTGTTCAAGTCCCTGAGTGAAGTACTCTGATTGAATTGTGCAGAGTTGTCTATCCCATCAACCTCACTGAGATTTGTTTTACAGGTACATCCCTGAAGGTTTGCAGTGCTCTTGTGGACCTGACTGGTACACGACTAACAACAAATACAACAACGAATCCTATGTCATGTTTTTGTTCTGCTTCTGCTTTGCGGTTCCTTTCAGCACCATCGTGTTCTGTTATGGTCAGCTGCTCATCACACTCAAATTAGTAAGTACAAATTTTATGCAAACATACAGTGTTGTAATTTAGACTGATATTTCAAGTAATCTCATTTCCAGCACCAAAACCTGGCTAATTCGGATCATCCCTTTCACCCTGTAGTGTGGTTCTGAGATGGCAGTTAATATATATTAAATACATATTAAAACCACGAAACCATATTATTTTATATATTAAGTTAATTCCTGTTCTTTATTTTGATCTGAAAACTAGATAGGAAAGTGAACATTCAAATGCTAAAATTAAATGCACACTTTTCTTATTTTGAAGGTAAGCTTCACACTAACATTTTTACTTAGTTGGTCCAAATCCTAACACAACTGATAAAAATACAATTTATCATTTATTTATTTTTTACATAGATAAATGATAAATGTGTTTCATTGCTCTGCCACATTGGGATGCACATCCCTGTCCACTAGATGGAGACTATGAATGGGTTACTGTGGTCATGTTGCCCGTTGCTCTAAAATCCCTTGTTTGTCCTACCAGGCAGCCAAAGCTCAAGCAGATTCAGCTTCGACCCAGAAGGCAGAGAGGGAGGTGACAAAGATGGTGGTGGTGATGGTGGTCGGCTTCTTGGTATGCTGGGGACCATATGCTTGCTTTGCTATCTGGGTAGTTTCCCACCGTGGTGAACCATTTGACCTGAGACTGGCAACCATACCATCCTGCCTTTGTAAAGCCTCTACAGTGTACAATCCTGTCATCTACGTCTTAATGAACAAACAGGTATAGTATTATGTGTACATTTGGAGTTGTATTGTTGAAGTTTTTTCCCATAAGGCTACAGTACTAAATGCCATGTTCATATGGCATAACTAATCACTTTTAATAATATGTGCTACTCATTTCTTTTGAAACCCAGTTCCGTTCCTGTATGATGAAGATGGTCTGTGGCAAGAATATTGAGGAAGATGAGGCTTCTTCTTCATCTCAGGTCACCCAGGTCTCCTCTGTTGCACCAGAGAAATAAACCCATTCTTAATGTAACCTCATCCTGCGGACAGAACCACTCTGCTGCATGGCAGTGAAAAAATATTTTTCATTGATTGTAAATAATAAACATAGACACACTAGGAATTTTTGCTTTTAATGTCAACATTTTTGTAACTTGGTCTTGACTTGCTGAACAAGTAGAGTGAGTAGAAGTTCATTGTTATCATTAAAAATGTACAATAAATGCAAAGAAAGAAAGAAAGAATTGTGGTGGTAAATTTATCAGTTCAAGAGTTGTGACATACAAGTTTATATGAATTATATTACATTAGTCTTATTTCTTCCTGTTTTAAATGGACTGTTGTAGTGAGCACACCATTTTACAACAACTAACACATGAAAACAGAGAAGTATCTCATATCTGATTGTAATCAAGTCCGTAGCCCTTCAGTTATGAGAAATGGAGTAACACATCCAGGGATGGTCTGAAAAGCAAAGTCAAACAGACTATTATCTGATATGCAAAACTGCTAATAATTAATCCTTTTTGTTAATTCACTAAAAAATAATAATGAGAATTAATTTTCAATGTCTCTTTAAAAATACAGAAGAAATGTATTAATTGCTTACTCACCTTAACTTCTTCTTGTACTTCATCCAATAAGCAGTTCACTTTCAAATCAAGATACAAGTGCAAAGAAAGAATATGAAATTAGCCGTTGTCATTTCCAAACTAGCCTAACACAATAAATACAAGAACAATATCAATATAGTTAATCTAGAAATTAAACCACAAATGATGTTAGAGAAACAATGAGCAGTGAAAGCAAAGTTTTGCCCATGTTAGATTAACATCTATTTTATGGATTAATTCCATTCAAACATGTAAAAATTGTTAAATAAACGTTCAGTACTAAATACCATGAATATAGCAGTTGTCCAATGGCAGACCATGTGAGACCAAACTATTATCTTGAGCTTTCGTTGAGAATTCAGTTGTATATCCGAGTTCTGCTAGTAGTGAACTTTTGCCAATCACGAATAGTTCAGAACTAGCGGAATTCCAGACATAGGACTGACTGAGTGCTGCCCCTTGATACTTTCTGATCCATCTGTTTCTGAAAAACATCCTTTTCAACTACATCTCTGAATATCTGTGATTTACACTGTGAAATAGCAACAAAAAACACTACAGTGACCCTTGACTCTCAATCCCGCAAAGCGTACATTAATTCCAATAGTCTATTAAACTTCAATTTATTTCGATAAGCTTCCACTTTAAAAGGAAGTGTAAAAGATCAAAACGAGCAAATACTCGTTTTGGATAAACACATACATATCAGTACAATTCTCTGCAATTTTAAGAATGAAAAGGAAACAATTGATAGAGTAAAAAAGTGTACAGACTGCTCTCGTCTTCGTGTTGGCTCCATCCTCACCCTCTGTTCACGTTCTAGTGTTCACTTCCTCCTGCTCCACTTTGCCACAGTAGATGGAGAAGCCGATGGCTGAAAAAAGAAAAGAAAACGCCTATCGTCAGAAACAGGGAGAGATTAAAACTGACCTCATCAAGATTTTAAGATAAACCCTGCTTTCCCTAAACTGAACCATCAATCCATTGGGATTAGGAAGGTTTGGGCTGCATCCTTGTCAATACTAATTAGGATCTCATGAGGGTACCTGGGTACCCCAGTTGTCCCAATAAGCTGATTTGGACTTGGACCGTAACCTAGATGTCTGACTTACAGTTACCCTGCACATACTGATGATTGAAACTGTGTTACATTTGTTTTAATTGGACATGAGATAATATGAATGATTAAGCGTTTTTGGGCATGAACTGTGTGGCACGGTGTTTACAATGAAATTGATATAAATGAAAAAAAATTTATGTCCTTTATAAAATACTCTTTAGCCAAGTTATGCAGTCTTTTTTGTCATTATTTACATTTGATAAAATTAGGTGTTTTGAAATGTCGAAATCTTTTGAATTATGAAAAAAGCCTCTTTAATTGATAGAGATAAAAGATTATAACAAAAACAACTTTTTCTGCTGAAATGTTTTGTGTGTCACTCTCAGAAAAAAAGGTACAAAAGCTGTCACTGGGGCGGTACCCTTTCAAAAGGTACACCTTTGAACCTTATTTACACCTAAGCAATGCATACCATCTTAAAGGTTTATATTAGCACTCAAATGGTACATATCAGTACCTTTCGAAAGAGTACCGCCTCAGAAACATTATTATTGGAATTTAAATTTTAACTTAAAATCCCATATGGAATGTTTCTTATATTCTGCTCTTGTTGTACGGAGCACCAACAAAGGAGCCAGAGCACTCTAATCTGGTGCTATTTCAGAGAATGACAATGGATTTGTTTGTTGCTTTTTTTGCAATAATGATCTCATGCCTCTTTAATAAAAGTGTGCTGTACAGTAATACTGCACACGAAGCTTCAGTCATGGACAACACAAAGAGGTCAGTGGCCTAAAATTAAAACTGTAGAAAGCATCAAAGGGCCGTCACCTTCTAATCACTCTTCTTGGTCTTGCCAAAGGTCACCACCGCACACTATGTTTTGGTTTACCTGTGATGGCTTCAACAATCCTAGGAAGGAACAGTAGCTTAGGTCTCCTGTAAGCCTAATGAATGAGTTTTTGTTCTGCTCCTGATACCTGTTTTGACCTCAACAATTCTCCACCCTGTAAGCCAGGGCATCCTCCTTTTTTGCATATAAAAGCACTTTGATAAGAGCCCAAAGTCTGTCGGTGTGAGTCGGCCAGAGACAGAAGGTAGTAAAAGCACAAAGGCCCAGACCTTTACAGCAGCTAAGGAACTACAGGTTTGGGCTATATAACAAGCTCCAAAAATGGCAGACGTGATGTTCGCAGCCAGGCGAAGGGGAGATGAAACAACGAGAGAAGCAATGTTCACATATACCAACAGCAATAACACCAAAGGTGAGCTTTTAAAATTTCTTCTATTTCTATTTTAAATTGTAATTTGAGTAGGTTTAAATAGGTAGGTTGTGTGCATTGAATATGTTGACAAAAAATGTATAGGAAATTGTTCATTCGTAGCTATTCTGTTAGAATGATAAAGCTAAGTGAACGTCTTTGTGGGCTTTAAAAGCTTCCGCAATAGTAACAGTGTAATAGGACTGAACATTTTGGCAGTCTTACTCTTAAACTTCAAATGTGTGGTCTTTTGACCTTAGCACTCTCTATGCATTTTGGCCAGAAGTAACATAGCCAGAGAACAATTTCAGACTGATGAATATGGAGCATCAGAATAATGAGAGTTGGTTACAAAGGCTTCAGGCGAGAACTCCTTCAAGATGATAATATTACTGCTCTTTATTTCTCATTTCCAGATCCCTTTGAGGGACCCAACTACCACATTGCCCCTCGATGGGTATACAACATCTCAACATGCTGGATGATATTCGTGGTCATTGCCTCGGTCTTCACCAATGGCCTGGTGCTGGTGGCCACGGCCAAATTCAAGAAGCTCCGTCACCCTCTCAACTGGATTTTGGTCAACCTCGCTATAGCTGATCTAGGAGAGACTCTGTTGGCCAGCACCATTAGTGTGATCAACCAGATTTTTGGCTACTTTATCCTCGGACATCCCATGTGTGTACTTGAAGGCTACACTGTGTCTGTATGTGGTAAGTTACTGCCCATAGGGAGCAAATAAATATGCAAATTATTTTGACCAAAACTTTGTGAGTTTTTTAATGATATCTAACAATCAACAGGTATCTCTGCTCTGTGGTCTTTGACTATCATCTCTTGGGAGAGATGGGTGGTCGTCTGCAAACCATTTGGAAATGTCAAGTTTGATGGTAAATGGGCAACTGGTGGCATCGTCTTCTGCTGGGTTTGGGCTGCTGTCTGGTGTGCACCTCCCATATTTGGCTGGAGCAGGTAAAATTACTTATTAAATGATCAATAACTAATGAAGGCATTTTACAGCTACGTACATTTATATCTTAGTAATTCATCATGAAATCGTTTAATTCTTTGGGTGGTAAGACCAACAAATAAGTTCCACACAAGCATATATGTGGATCTTTCAAATCCATTATTTTTCAGATACTGGCCTCACGGTCTGAAGACCTCCTGCGGCCCTGATGTATTCAGTGGAAACGAGGACCCCGGTGTCCAGTCCTACATGATTGTCCTAATGATCACCTGTTGTATCATCCCTCTGGCCATCATCATTCTCTGCTACATCGCTGTGTACTTGGCCATTCATGCTGTAAGTTGTCTCCTTCACTGCTTTCAAAAGTTTATTCCAGTTTCTAAAAAGGCACTAAGCATCTATAATTTCTTTCCAATAGGTCGCCCAGCAACAGAAGGATTCTGAGTCCACACAGAAAGCTGAGAAGGAAGTGTCCAGAATGGTGGTTGTCATGATCATTGCCTACTGTTTTTGCTGGGGTCCTTATACGTTCTTCGCCTGCTTTGCTGCTGCAAACCCAGGCTATGCCTTCCATCCACTGGCAGCAGCCTTGCCTGCCTACTTTGCCAAGAGCGCCACCATCTACAACCCCGTCATTTATGTCTTCATGAACCGACAAGTAAGTCAATGCTGTTTAACAAAGCTCAAACCTTGAGCACAATGAGAAAACCTTGCATGAATCTTTGGAAAATAATCTTGATTTCTCTTTCTTCTCAGTTCCGCGTATGCATCATGCAGCTCTTTGGAAAGAAGGTGGATGATGGGTCTGAGGTGTCTACATCCAAGACAGAAGTGTCCTCTGTGGCTCCTGCATAAATTGCACACCAGATCTCAGAGCAATGGTCTTGAGTCAGACATGGGAAAAAAGATGAAAATGGGACTTTTTATATTCCTTGTTTACCCTCAACGTATCTCGACAACTTTGCTTCCAGATATTTCCCTTGGAGTGATGGGGAATACCTTGTTGCATGGCACTGTGTGTTAACACATTACTTGCTCAACGGCCCCGTGGCTTAAGATCTACCGGAATGATGTTACAGTTTTTATGGTATTCATTTGTCACACAATCATTTGTCCATGATACTCCATCCACTGACTATTCAGAAGGTTGTATGCCTATATATAGCACTGCTTTGTGGGAATGTGACACTCAGCGTGGTTTAACTAACAGCAAAAAGTAATCGCCTCATTGTAATGTACAATTTCTGCTGAATTGCTGTTCAGTGGCAATGTAATAATATCTCTGTAATCTTAATTTTGTAGCCATCTTGCAAGAAAACAAAAATGACAAAAAAATGTGTTTGATAGATAGAGGCCTGCCCATGTACAGCATGTAATATGGTTCTATTTTTTTCTTTGATGAAAATAAAAAAAAAAAGCAGCAAAATAAATGTTCTGTTCTCAGTGTCTTTTATTACACATGCACATCTCTCTGAAATTATTTCATTGTGGGTCTCCATAGGGCATCAATCGAAATAGTCAAGATATGGTCCCTTTCACAGCATTTTCGCATATCATTTTCATGTACAGAAACTTTAAAATTTGTATCTTATGTGCATTTTTATCGCTATACTTTATTATATTCCCCTGGCATTACCTCCTAACACAACAAGGAGGTTACTAATGCTGAATGAGTGACTAAAAATATGACATCCTTATCGCTTCTGACTGCCATAATCCATCTCTCTATATGTTTTTTCTCTTTTAGAAAATCTTGGAAATGCAATAGTCATTTTTATTTTTTATTTTTTTTGCTGAAGCAAATGGGAATGGAAAAATAATATTTGCTGTGGTATCCCACGTACCTCTAGAGACATTTATTCTGCTATAGTTTAGGCCTACTTCTGCATTCATTCCTAACCTGGAAATGTGAAAAGGATCCATGATCTTGTTAAAAATTAGTCCCTATAACTTCACTTTTGTACACTTTCCCTATAGATTTAATTTAATAGAAAGTGCAAATAAAGAAATTGCACTGAAATCCCTAAGACACCCAGACAAAAATCCACTTTAAGGAAAATAACTTTCAATTTAATGTTTGTTTTTTTGTTTTTTTGTGCTAGAAAGGATTTAAAGCTTAAAAGTTACTTAGAAGTCTGCAAATAAGAGGAGCAAGTCAAGTTCAATTCCTCCATTTAAGCCTGAGGGAGCTAAGCAAATTCAACTGGAATGTGACACTAAAAGCACTGCTTCGGAAGATTAACCTCAAATCAAAGTCTTACCTTTTTGAATCTGAGTATCCATGTGGGGGCTAATGTATGGGGGCTAATGTATGCATAGATGTGTGCTTTCATCGTGTAAGGTCATGAACAGAAGTTAATGCCCATACTTCCTATGCAGATTTGGGGGCACTTCCTGTTATGCGAGACAGCTGTACCTCCCAGCTAGCCTTGATTCGCTTCAAGTCAGAAAGTCTTTATGGCGATGAGCTGGTAAATGCCTCTGACACCGTCTGCCAGTTTATTAGTTCCAATTTCTACCACAAACAGAGAAATAAGAGGCAAAGGAGGAGGGACCACCAACAGAAGAATCCTATGACGGGTACAACCACTGCAACATTTACTATTTTTGGTCACATAAAAATGGGTTATTGTGAATAAATCTCAATATTTTGATCTCCAGGGTTTACAAAATGTCAGAGTGGGCCAATGTGATGTATGCTGCCAGACGACGAGGGGACGACACAACAAGGGAGTCTGTTTTCATCTACACCAACAGTAATAACACAAGGGGTATTTTATCTTCAGGAACACAGCTGCAGAAGAGGAAAATTGTATAATAATATCTCATCTGTTCTCAGATCCCTTTGAGGGACCCAACCACCATATTGCCCCTCGATGGGTGTGCAACCTTGCAACAGTCTGAATGTTTTTCGTGATGGTCACCTCGACCTTCACCAATGTGCTGGTGGCCACGGCCAAATTCAAGAAGCTCCGTCACCCTCTCAACTGGATTTTGGTCAACCTCGCTATAACTGATCTAGCAGAGACTCTGTTGATCAACCAGGTTTTCGGCTACTTTATCCTCTGACATCCCATGTGTGTCTTTGAGGGCTACACTGTGTCTGTACGTGATAAGTTACTGCCAATAGGAAGCAAATAAATATGCAAATAATGTGGACCAAAACTTTTTTAATGATATCTTACAATCAACAGGTATCGCTGGTCTGTGGTCTTTGACTCATCTCTTGGGAGAGATGGGTGGTCGTCTGCAAACCATTTGGAAATGTCAAGTTTGATGGTAAATGGGCATCTGGTGGTATCATCTTCTGCTGGGTTCGGAATGCTGTCTGGTGTGCACCTCCCATATTTGGCTGGAGCAGGTAAGGACTGAAATATCATAGTTTTCCATTGTAAATGATTTGATTCCGTCACAAATAAAGAAAATCTTCCCTGCTCTAAAGATACTGGCCTCATGGTCTGAAGACCTCCTGCGGTCCTGATGTATTTGGAGGAAGCGAGGACCCCGGTGTCCAGTCCTTACATGACTGTCCTAGTGGTCACCTGTTGTATCTTCCTTTTTTCCATCATCATTCTCTGCTACATTGCTGTATACTTGGCCATTCATGCTGTAAGCTAATCTTTTATGAAACCTTTACAGGGAAATTTTTCACTTTGTTTGCTATGGAGAACTGAGCTTGTTTTCGATCGTCTCTGGCAGGTCGCCCAGCAACAGAAGGATTCTGAGTCCACAAAGAAAGCTGAGAAGGAAGTGTCCAGAATGGTGGTTGTCATGATCATTGCTTTCTGCCTTTGCTGGGGTCCTTATGCTTCCTTCGCCTGCTTTGCAGCCACAAACCCAGGCTATTCCTTCCATCCACTGGCAGCAGCCTTGCCTGCCTACTTTGCCAAGAGCGCCACCATCTACAACCCCGTCATTTATGTCTTCATGAACCGACAGGTAATATTGCATTGAATGGGCATACTCAAATGTGAAGGTGTATGGCTTATTCTTTAGTTACTTTAAACTGCTTTTGGTAGGTCAACAATCAGAAACTGTCTTTGCTTTTGCAGTTCCGCGAATGCATCATGCAGCTCTTTGGAAAGAAAGTTGATGACGGATCTGAAGTGTCCACATCCAAAACAGAAGGGTCTTCTGTGGCTCTGGCTTAAACCTCACGTAATTTATAGCTCCTTCCGAACAAGAGAAAACGGGTTTCTGAGAACTGGACTTATAATTGAAATAGTCTTGACAACAAATGTTGCTAAAAGTCTTCTGAAAGAAACTTTTACTGTCCTGGGAAATGTTGAACTCAAATTGAACATCATTTAGCAAGACCTTAAAAGATTTATTTGCAATGCAATGATGTTTGAATGTCACTCAAATCTTTCATAATCTTTTAATTTCTCATATGCAAATATGCTGAAACATGTAATATATATTCAAAAACAGTCCAATGAATAATGTAAAAAAAAATTGTTAACAAAAAGTTGTTGTCACAGAGCTATGTTTTGTAGATGGATTTACAAATTTTAAAAAAGAACACTGTTAGACTTTTCTGTAATTTCTACAGTTATTTACTTTAAATCCCCCAGTATTATACTGCTATTTCTCTTTACAGTAAATAACTGTGATTCCAATTGCATCATGGGCATTTTCTGTGACGTCTAACACCACATACAGAGACTTACTGTATTTTTTAAATTTGCTGTATACTACTGTATTTGACGTAACTGCCTCTCTGGCTGGCACCATTCCACCGTGCTTTTTATTTCCTAATTTTTGCCTTACACCACGTGTCTACAACGCTATAATAGCCAGAGGCTGTCTATATTGGACACATTGAAGCGACCGGACCTTTAAATGCAAACCTGTTTATCCCTTGTAAGAACTAGTGCGAGCGCTTGGACTCGTATCGGACTACGTCTGAAATATAACGGCCGCGGCGCATCACTATACTGTCTGGGATTTGTCGTGTCGCGTCAGACAGACATCCAGTGTAGGTAATGGGGTCTGTCTTTTGTTGGATCGCGACGTTCGTGTCTGGCCCGGGGAAGAGACGGAATTCACTTCACCGAGAGAGAGATCAGCAAGCAAGGTAAAAAAAAAAAAAAAAAAAAAAAAAAACATTCTGTGTATGTTGACAGGATTGTGCCCAGTTTAATGTATGTTATAACGTTAACGTTAGCCTAACGTTACTCGTCGTCAACATGGCGGTAACGAACTTTACCATGGTAAACTGAGCTAACGTTTCATTTTACACACTTTGTTAGATTATTGAATTGTCGAGTTAAAATATGCCAACGAGCAACGCGTTTACATTAACAATAAATGTGAATAAACTAATGTGAAATTCTGTTTATATCCTAATGTTGGCCTACTGATGAGAACCTTTATAGTTTTAGCATTAGTTTGCAAACTATACCATATTATAGTTTATTTTTATTTTTATGGAATTTAATATTTACTTCCATTTTTGTGTTTAAAGTCAACTGCAACAAAGCGCCAATTCGCGCCAGTGACTTAGCAAGATTCCAGAGGTAGGCCAGCCCATTTGTGATATATTTTGAGAAGTTTGCTGAAATGATTAGCATACACTATGTGAAAATTGCTTTTGAGCCACTGGTGCAGACTAGGTAGCTAACAATATCTTATAAAATCTCTATAAAATTGGCTAACTTTATATCAAATAAGTGACCTTTGCATTATGTCTAACTTTATTACACAGCAAATGAACCAATCAGAAGATGGACCATTGTCTTTGTTCAGTCTCACCAGATTAAATGTATCCAGGTAAGCACTGCAGTAAAACTCTCACTAATTCATTCAGACCAAATCTAGCATTCTAAACAACTTAAGTTTATATTTTTGCATTATTTTTATATTTTATTAGCCAGCGACTCTACCATTGCAGTTCCACCTGACTAGGAAGGTCCTAATATCAGCGCACAGGTGGGTTAACTACTGTAGGAAGGAGAACGATCATCACACAGTGATTTCTTGCATGTATCTTACTGTGTATTTGTCTCAAACAGGTACTCCTTCACTGCAGACAAGCTGAAATGGGCTAAAATCATCTATTTCAGTCGTTCAACTTCTTTCTATGCATCTCAGCATTTTTGGACAGAATTTAGGATTTGTAAGTATTAAAATTTAATCTGGCATAATTTAATTTAGTTCTTTTGTATGCTATTTATTGACAAAAGCTGTTTACAAATATATATTAAGTTTTTGTGAAAATAATAATAAAAATTAACAAAAAAGGAGGTTAAAAATAATGTGACACTAATATTCTCTCTCTCTCTCTCTCTCTCTCTCTCTCTCTCATATAGTTTTGGAACCGGGATCTCCTCTGAAGGACTGAGTACATTTGTGTTTGTGGGCACGCATGCAGACCAGGGAACACTCTGATGTTGTCAATCAAGTTCTGAACAGGAACCAATCTTTGGAGAAGTTCATTTATTCACAAAGGTGGACAAAAACATTGTGTTGGCTTTTTAAAGATTATTTTGATGATGACTTTTACTCCTATGCTGTAGAAAAGATGGAGTAGACAGTCAGACATTGATAATAATAATAAATGTTTCTTGAGCATCAAAGAGACTTCTTTCAAAAACATTAAGACACTTAAATACTTCTTTTGGCCACCAGTGTACATGAATCCAACACATTTTTGGAAATAAGTGAAATTATTTTTAAGGTGGGGTTATGTGTCTTGTATTGTGAAAAGAACTGTGTTTTGTCCTGTTTTGGACATTTCCTTTTTGAATGCTTAATGTATTTATATTCTGCAGTTTTATGAATGTAATGGTTGATATTTCATTATAATACTTGTATAAGCTAAACAACCAATGACTCTACATTCATTTAGTCAAATGCTAATGTTTTATTTATGATTTTATGTATGTTTTCAAAAATGTTTGCAGTGAAGGACAGCACATAATGTGTTAATTTAACACGTTTACACATCTTTGTGCTAACCTCTCTGACATATTTACTTTGTTAAAATCATTAACACAATGAATGAGTTAAAATTAACACAAAAAATGTTGTCTCTAAACTTACCCATTAATGTGTAAAAATTTCACACATCATTTCCAGCATTGGCATGTTTATTTTGTGATATATATGAAATGTTTTAAATAAAAAAATTGTATTTTGTGATAACTGTCTAATTGGTTTGTATGAAAGTAGTACTTATGTAGGATAAAAATAAAATTAATCATATATCAAAATTATCAAATCTAATTTATATTTAGTACAAATAAAAATAATTACAGTAGTGTACTGATTAGCTTAGTTTTTACAGTAATGCACTGTACTGATTAGCTTCGTTTTTACAGTAATGCACTGTATTACACAAAACTGAAATACGGTTTGGTACTGTAACTCTTAATTACAGTAACTTACTGGCAACAGTGTTGCCAGTAAGTTACTGTAAAAAACCCTTGAAAAGTCTAACAGTGAAGAACTTTTTTTTTTATGTTATATTGTTTCATTGTTTTCTGAAGAACATAATTAATGCAGGAAAATGAAACACTGAAAACAAGAGCAGCATTTGAAAACGCTTTCAAATGTCGACACTGTTCACAAATTGTAAATAGAGGTCATTTATAATAGACTTCGAATAGAGGCATTGTTTATTTACCCATTTTAGAATCTTTATTATTTCAGCCCACTGTTAAAATGCACCACTGAAAACCAATGTAAAGTTGATGGGCAGATGAGAAGAACAAGACAAGGAGGATAGATCACTTTCTAAAAAAAAACTAAAAAAAACATAACTGCACGTATATGTTTCAAGAAGATTCATAGAATTGGAAATAGAATAGAATTTCCAAGAATGTGTCTTGCAAGGCTTTTAGAAAGGATAGAGCACATGAAGCCATGGTAAAATCTTGTAATCTCATATAAGCTCAATTCCACATCAAGCGGATAGAGGATTTCACCTAGCCTGGCCAGTAAAGTCAAGACTTTTGCTAGGAAGCTTATATGACGGAACTCATTAGGTTAAAACACTGTTGAGTGCATATATGAGGGCATTCGTGTGAGTGTAGAGAGGGGTTACTTGACTGTGGTAATTATCTTACTTGACTGTGGTTCAGGGTAAAATAATTGTGAGGACATGCTGTTATATTTACGTGCACAATAATTTCAGTCAGTTACTGGTTATGGTGACAAAAATGTCTAAACAAATGAAAAATAATGCACCTTTTTGTAATAGAAAAGCTTATGCTCATTTTAAAGAATAAAACAAATAAAAAAATCAATCAAACAAACAATTTAGATTCTTTGTTTTTATTGATTGGCCATAAGGTACACCTGAAACCCTTTTGTAAAACTTTGTATTATTATTAAATTACCACCTCTCTTCTATAGCATCTTAAGATATATGACATTTTATTCAATGTGTATATTACTGATGTGTATTCATAGCATATTTGTTGAATAACTTTTTCCATAGTTTTATTTTATTGTTTTTTGCAAGTTTATTTTACTCAAGTGTTTGTTTTTGTGGATTTACTCTAGCAATCGACATATAGGCTAGGCTAATTATGTCTTAGGCTACACGTGTTTGATGAGTCTGTAATGGGGGAGGGGGTTGATAAAACACCTATATTTGTAAAAATGGAATGTAGACTGTTTTGTCAGTTTGAAGGAAAAACAATAAAAAGTGTGAATCATAAAAAAAATACTGATGTCTATTCTATTCTATTCTATTACAAATCTACGTGAGTAGACTTCAGGACTTCATTTTGGACATCGAATTATATAGGCTAGGTCCATACCAGGACAATACAATTGTTCAATGCTTTCTCGACATTCTCATTGACTATGAATGGAATTCAAGGCTTTATTGCACATTGCAATACATTAAAAGTCTTTATTAAAAGTTAAATGTCTCGCTTTAACGACGTATTTTCTAAAGTCATGTTTTACTACTAAGTTTGCGGCAGCTTGGTGTGCATAGACAGTATGATTGTGTGCCACCCAAAGACTATACACAGTACAGGACGCTGCGGGTTCTCACTTAGACTTTTATTTTGAAAGACGAGAGTTTGTCGCTGTCTTCATTTGCGCTTTAAACCATTCACACGTGGAGTTATGTCCAAAGCAAGTGAGTATATGTACATTTGAGTCTTTTTTCACTTATAGAGCATTTTAAAAAGTGCTGACATAATGGCCATTTTAATTAATTACTTGTTTACCATGTTACAGAGCAAAAACGAGCGAAACGGCTGGGGTTTAGCGGTAAAAAGGTGCGTAATCTAGCCTACATGCTAACTACTGTCAAATCAATGTTCCCTTTAGTTCTGTTGAAGTTATGTATCCATGTGTACTCTGCACATTTTGGACCAACTTTATGAGGAATTTAAGATAATGAGAAACATAATTTCAGTGTCCCAGCTTTTGACTGGCAGTGTATGTTGACTGTCTTCTCTAAAGTCCAAGGATGGACAGCAATCTCAAGGAGGGAAGAAAGATCCTGGCGTACCCAATATGCGCAGCTTCAAAGAACACAGTCAGAGACAAGCTGAACTCCGAAAACAGAGGGTGAGGAAGGGATCTGTACTACCTTTTCTAAATATGTTGCACATTTCCAGATCTGAGTAACATATAAGTTTACCTTTATTTATATATTGATGTATATCACAACAAATGTTAATGTGCAGTTTGTGTCAACTGTTTTCTAGTTGGAGGAGCAACAGGAGAGACAGAGGTTGTCAAGAGATAAAGAGATGATGAAAAGGAGAAGTCTGGACAGTTTCCAGAAAGACATCCAGTTACGACAAAGAGAGTTTGAACAGAGGGTTGGTGTCTATGACATTTGACTATTGAAGACAAAGTTTTAGCCTTTCACTTGAATAGAATTTAATAAATTCATAGTTTTAAAATATACTACCATACAAATGTTTTTAGTTTTTTTATATGTTTGCAAATTGCATTATATACTTTAACCTAGGGCTGCACGATTAATCGCAATTAACATGAAATCATGCTTAATACGATTTGGCTTATTGTCAAAATCAATGAAAGGGTTTCAGTCTTCTGTTTATTCAGCTACAGCGATAGTATGATGCCCATAGGGATTTCCTGGAATGATGTGTGTTATTGTACTTCTGCGGGGCATATTTGGTGTGTCTGCGTGAGACGCCCTCTGGCTTCCACATGGAGCAGCATTTACTACTGATCACAGAGCCGTACTTCACTGACAAGCTGCACATAAAATAATCGCAGCCTTTGCCAAATCGTGTGTTGCTTCATTTTGATTAATCGTGCAGCCCTAATTTAACCATGTCACTATATTGTTCAACCACTGTAACACATCTATAAATTATCTTTTTTGCATTTGCAAATCATTGTAGATCTGCACCTTTGTCTTAATAACTCTTTATTGTTAATGCAATGAATGCAGGAAAATCAAATGCAAAACCTGGAGAAGCATGTCAACTTTGAAACTGAGAACTCAAGAAAGGCATACTGCAGAGAATTTAAAAAGGTACTATTTCCTGTACTGGCATGTTTTGATGACCCATTATAATTCCCTTTAAAGATGAACCTCTAATGGCCATTTCTTAATGACAATTTACTTCTTTTGTCTCTTTTTCTATTAGGTAATAGAGGCAGCAGATGTTATTTTAGAGGTTATGGATGCCAGAGATCCCTTAGGCTGCCGCTGTCCACAGGTTGAACAGGCTGTTGTCCAAAGTGGAACCAACAAAAAAATTGTACTCGTTCTAAATAAAATTGGTAAGAGAGAATTTGTGCATGTCCAATTGAAAACTTCATTCTGCAACAGACAAAAAATAGTTTTTTTTCACGACTTTGTCTACCTCAAGATTTGGTGTCCAAGGATATTGTGGAAAAATGGATCAAGTATCTTCGCAATGAGTTTCCTACTGTGGCTTTCAAATCCTCCACTCAGCAGCAGAACAAAAATTTGGTGAGAGCTACAATTCATAGTTTTCAATCACATGACTGGCACAGAAACCGGGAGGGCAAAACATCCATAGAACTGAAGCACAGGCCTGTCAAAAGTTCCATCTGTTTCAAGCCACGAATATTTAGATCACCTCTCAAAAGAAAGAAACAAAAATGTGTGAACAAAATGCAAGTTTTGGCCACTTGTGATCCATAAACAACACCTGCTGAGACATTCTAAAACGCTTAATGTGAAAAAAATATATAAATATCTGTTATTAAATGATCAAATTCAGTTCACACCTTATTGGTGATGCATTCTATATACAGCTGAGCAGATGAGGGTGGAATATGAACACAATGTGCTAATTGGTTAAGTGTTTTTTTTATTTATTGTGTTTTTAAATAATGTTTTTCTATGGAAAAATGCTTAAGTAACTGCATGTTGTGTTTAAGCTCTTTGTTCATCTGCTTGCCTGTGCATAGTATGCATGATTATTTGGTATTTTAATATCACTGTACTACACTGTACTGTAAAAATGACTGGCAAGCATGGAGGAAAGTCTTGTTTTGCTCTCCAGGTGGGCGGTCCTGTAAAGGTTTGACATCATGTGGAAACTATGAATGGAGATGTATTTTATTATCAGACTCAGCAATTTTTTTTTTTTTTACTGTGACCTATTATATAGTGTTACAGTAACTTTGTTTTAACTCTGTTGTCTGACTTCCACAGAAACGCAGTCGTGTGCCTGTGACCCAGGCTACTCAAGAGCTGCTCGAAAGCAGTGCGTGTGTCGGGGCGGATTGTTTAATGAAACTATTAGGAAACTACTGCCGGAACCAAGATATAAAAACAGCCATAACTGTAGGAGTGGTTGGTAAGTTGTTTTTTGCAATATGATATGTACAAAAAAAATTCTGTCGTAAATGTCTATAAAAGTTACCGAAATGTTTCAGGTTTTCCGAATGTGGGGAAAAGCAGTTTAATTAACAGCTTGAAGCGTGCTCGTGCATGTAATGTTGGAGCTACACCTGGAGTTACCAAGTATGCTAATAAGTTTTGTTTTGTCAGTATTTATTAAATTTTTTGGTAAATATAAAGTACATTTTTCTATCATTCTAAGCTGCCTTTCCCTCGAATCAATGTGTTTTTCAGGTGTTTACAGGAGGTCCATCTGGACAAACATATCAAACTTTTAGATTGCCCTGGTATTGTAATGGCAACCTCAACCAGTGATGCTGCCATGATCCTTCGTAACTGTGTGAAGATTGAGCAGCTGGTTGACCCAATTCCACCTGTTGAAGCCATATTGAGGCGCTGCAATAAAATACAGGTTTGCAACTTATATTTCAAGAACTTCAGTTTAATTGAATGTGGAATCACAGTGTTACGTATGATTGAGAGCCAGTTGGTTTTTAATCTTTCTTGTGTAGATTATGGATCATTATGGAATTCCAGACTTCCAGACAGTACATGAGTTCCTGGCCTTACTTGCCCGTCGTCAAGGCAAGCTGAGGAAAGGAGGGCTTCCTGACTCCGACAAAGCTGCCAAAAGTGTTCTAATGGATTGGACAGGGTGAGGTTATAGTCCCGGTGAATTTAACGTCAGTTACGTGTTGACCTTTTAAAAATTGTTTCCCCCCCCAAAAAAATTCTGTCTTTTACTCACCTTGTTCACCTGTCTTCTGTGGTAGAAAAAAATTATTATATTTTGAAGAATGTTTAAATTGTTTGCACATACAATGAAAGTGAATGGGGTCCAAAATTGGCTTTCATTTTATGGTAAAAAACCCCACAGACATTTTTCAAAATATCTTTTGTGTTTCACAGAAGAAAGTCCCTTTAAGCTTCAACTTAATGTAAATAAGAAAATGTGATATCAAGTGAACATCATTTTGAAAACTTTCATAATTTACTCACCCTCATGTCGTTTCAAACCCAAAGTACTTTGTCCACATTTGAAACACAAATAAAGATGTTTTTAATATTCTCTCATCATTTTTGTCCATCCATTAAAAATCCACTCTACCTTTTTTTGCGTTTTTGCAGACTGAAATAACTAGCACAGCTGTTACTTGTTGGTCAAAAACAGTCGTCTGTAGTGTAAAGTACATTTAGAAGTCTTTCTCTGTCTTGTACAGGGGTCGTATCAGCTACTTCACACATCCTCCTGAGACTCACACGCTGCCCACACATGTCAGTGCTGAGATTGTAGCTGAGATGGGCAAAGCATTTGACTGGGATGAACTGGAGAAGGGAAATCTGGAGGCAATGGCTGGTAACTCTGGCCATACTATCAATGAAATAGACATAACATATTTGATATAAGTTTTATAACCACACATTACCTATACACACATTTGCCATTATTTATTTTGATTTTTTTTACAATTTAGAGTGTGGCACATCTGATGCACAGATGGGGTTCTGTATGGCTACATCTGGATTGACAGAAGGCGGTCAAGGAGAAGATCTAGCAGAACTGCAAATAGACAAACCATCAGAGGACCCTGAACTTCAAGACACGGTTGAATCAATGGATGCAGATGAGGACCCAGAGGTACATCCATTACATGGAACAGTTCCTAATTCAAGATAATTTTACATCCACCTATATTAATCATTAAGTGCACAAAGATTAGTTTGGTGGCGATTTGTTATGGTGTGTTTTAAGATTCGGATCTCATTTTTGACTTTCAATTATAATTCTTCTATTAAGTTTGGACCGATGACTGTTGAGCTCAAGGTTCCCAAGACAAAAAGCAGTGGTGCAATTGAAGCTGTAGGCCCAAAGCCAGTGGACCTAAAAGACATTCTGGATGTTGACCCACTCCTGCAAGGCCAGGCCCTCTCGGCTGCCAACAAAAAAAGAAAGAAGCAGCAAAAGAGAGCGGGTAAGACCCTCTTTGTTTGGAATAAATTCATCCACGAGTGATCCCCGTGCATACATGTATTACAAGCTAGGCACACTGCTTTAAAACTATGTATTATAACATCAGTTCTCTTTTTTTCTTCTTTCATAGATAAACTCGGCACCAAACTTTCAGATTCTCTTACCTCAGCTTTAAATTTCTCCTTCTCTGACAGCTGATGCGATGAGCATTAAACCAAGATGCTCTGGGAGTTCATTCTACTTTCTCCTTAGAAATACTAACATACTTGTATATTTAAATGATTTACAATTTAAAATATGCAAATAAATCATCTTTTCTCTGACTGAGAAGAATGACTCAACTAGACCTCTATGACTATTATTGACCTCCTTTCTACCCATAAATCAGAAAAGCAAAAAAAAAAAAAGTGTTACCGTGACAACTTTCTCAGAGTCCTGGTACCAGTTTATTCACTTTTATAAGTAATAGTCAAACCAGATTGTGAAGGAAGAGCAGCCTATAATTTAAAGCATGGCTACTTGCTTTAACTAACTTATACATAAGTGCATAAAATAAAAACATGCATACATACATAAATATTTTGCATACACATTTTTAGGCATAACCTTTTCCCCATCCTTCCCCATTGTCATTTTATAATTTTGACTATTAATATTTTCCACATTTTAGAATAATATTGTAAAAGTGAGTAGGTGTTTCAACTTTTGTCTGGTGCTGTAAAAAATGTATTAAAATTATTTTTATAAAAGTAAAATTAAGTGTTCTTGTGGGGGGAAATGTTTATTTATTAATTATATAATATTATATTATAGTAGTTTTTATTAATATGTTGAATGATCTTTTTTTTTTAAGTCATTTTTTTTATTAGTTTTGTTTTGTCTATTTAGTGTTAATTTATTTCAATTTTAGTTTGTCATTTTAGTAGTTCATCTTAAACTACTTTTTAAAAAAATTCAAATTTTCTAAACTATTAAATTAAGTTTTACATGACATTTTAATTGTATTTTATTTAATCTTTATTTTAATTACCTTCAACTATTATTAATAGATTTAGGTTTTAGTAAACAATAAGATGGTTGAGTGTGATGGGGAGAGATGAGGCTCAGTCTGTCCAAAACAAGGAAATCCTCATGCGAGTAATGGCGATACTTCCAGCAAACTCGCTGTACTTCTGCTAACACCAGACTGGTAACTCAACTAACTTTATTTCCACTCCTTGACGATCTGACACGTATGTATAAGCCTTGTTAATCTCACAGTAATTATGAGTGAATGGAAGTTGAAGAAATTAAATCCAGGCAACGTGCCAATTTGACGTTGGATGACATGTCAACTAGCTAGCTAGTTAGCCTAGCGCTAACAGCTGGATGGTGCTAAAAACAACCATTCCGGGTTTGTTAATTGCGCTTTAGGAATTGTCATATGCAGTTACAGTTTCTTACTGTTGTAAATAACTAAGACACAAGTTAATTTGGTTAATGTTAACGAAGTTGCTCAACTTCGGCTAATCCCGACCTATAGCAAACTATTACATAACTCACAGCAGAGCTAACTGCACTATCATAATTTAAAAAGTGTTTTTGTCCATTTATAGCTAAAGGAACACGTTCAGATTAGTGTTTGTGCCTGATATTTTGTTGATATTTAGAGGGACAGTGACAGTCTTAAAGGCAAAACTTTTATTTTGGTTAGCTGTCATCTGGTAAATTCTGTACTTCCCCATGATATAGTTGCAGATTTAAATCCTATGAGATATTACGGATTCAGTTTTTGGTCAGACATGTTTTCTTGTAAATGAAAAAAATATTTCACTTGTCTCTGTCATTTCATATTGTTGCGTATGTTTTATATTAGTTAAATGGTTAGTGTTATAGCCTTTAACAATACTGTATTTATAATATTATGAATATTTATAATATAAATGAACTATAATATTCTTCCTTCTTAAAAAGACAGAGTTTAATGTATTTGCTGATTGTGCTTTGGTAGAGAATTATATTTCTCTTTGAATGCAACTATGTGAATGATGACTCAGATAAGTAAAATGTCCCTGTTCCTCAAGTCTTCATTGTCCAAAAAGAGAAGTGATAATCCCTGTTATTTCCTTTTATTCTGCTGATCCTGTAGCATTATTACCAACTTTATCTTGATGCTTTCACCATTGCAGCTTGTTATTCTTCTCATACTTGACCCGTGGAACCAGCGTAGCCATGTCATCCCGAGTGTTGCTACGGCAACAGCTGATGCGGGAGCAGGCGCAGGAGCAGGAAAGGAGGGAGGTGCAGCAGCAGGCGTCTGTCGCTCAGCTCCGCCCAACAGATTCCACTCCCGCCATCTCCGTCACGGTGCCACCCATGGCTGCCCGCCCTCCTCCAGCTCAAGTACCGGTGGAGGTTCTGAAGGTGGGTCGGACCTTCTTATGAGCCTTAAAGAAGTCTCTCTCGGTCGAAAAAATGTTCTACTACTGTGCACTCGAGTAGCATCCTAACTGCTGTCTAGTAACCGTGAAGCTTGTTTGAAAGTTTGAAGCTTGACCTAAGAAAATGAAAATAAACATTGCAAAAGAAACTCTTTGGTATAAAAAAATGTGGAATAAATGCTTAAATTTAAGAGTGTAAAAGTTACTTAAATACTCAACCTAAATTTAATAATTTTTTAAATATTACATGATAATTTTTCAATATTACAGACATTTTCAGAAATAAGGCATTCTGCAGTCCACTAAAATGTATTTTTGATGTCACATGCATAAAATGTAGTGTCAACATAAGTAAGTGCGAGTTCCCTTTTTTATATAAAGTGGCAAAATTTCTCTCCTCATGACTAATACACAGAGTGAAACGTATTGTAGAGAATGAAATGTCACTGATGTCTTTACATGACCATTGACCCAGTGTTTTGACTTTGCTGTAGGTGCAAACTCATCTTGAGAACCCAACTAAATACCACATCCAGCAGGCTCAGAGGCAGCAAGTGAAGCAGTACTTGTCCACCACGCTAGGCAATAAAGTTGCCACACAAACTCTTGGTGTATCCCCCGTCCCGCAGTCAAACTCTGCTCCGGAGATGGGCCCTTCTGCAAGCAGTGCTCCCAATAGCCCAATGGCACATCTTAACCTGGGCTCCAACAAAGAAGAGGTAAAGCACATCTAAATATACACTGATATATTTATTTATATCTAAACAGTAGCGGCTCCTGACTGTAAATTTAGGTAGGGCAGATTCTGGGTCTTAACGCCAATTTATGATGAACATTTTGTACGTTTTATATTGTAATCGCTGAACACATGCAGTGGTTGTTTTTGGCACAATCCAGCTGTTAGCGCTAGGCTAACTAGCTAGCTAGTTGACATGTCATCCAACGTCAAATTGGCACGTTGCCTGGATTTAATTTCTTCAACTTCCATTCACTCATAATTACTGTGAGATTAACAAGGCTTATACATGCGTGTCAGATCGTCAAGGAGTGGAAATAAAGTTAGTTGAGTTACACGTCTGGTGTTAGCAGAAGTACAGCGAGTTTGCTGTAAGTATCGCCATTACTCGCATGAGGATTTCCTTGTTTTGGACAGACTGAGCCTCATCTCTCCCCATCACACTCAGCCATCTTATTCTTTGTAATTGTTAACTAAAACTAAATCTATTAATAATAGTTGTCGTAAATTATGCATAATTACAACTAGCCCTAATCCTAACCCTAATTCTATCATAAGTTCATGTTGTTATTAACATTACTCAGTACTTGTGTATATAATTATACTGTAACAAGGACACCTTCAAATAAAGTGTATCCCAATTATGTTTTACTGTGTGCCACTCTTTTGACATGTGGACATGTTTACCTTTCTCTGTTCAACTCTCCCTCTCACTAGTTTTGTGTCGCATTTAACTGCAAAATACCACACCAGCAGCTTAATTATATCTGCACCCCTCTTTCACTCCATACAGCACTTCTGCTTTAGATCGCCCACAAAACACACTCTTGTTAAGAATACAGTTCACTGGTTCCCTAAATACAAACCTGTTTATAACTCACTTTTTCTGAAGCGATTAGATATGCAATAAGACAGTACTCATTCTAAACCTTGACTGCATCCCCTCAGATGGATGATGTAATCGACGACATCATCAGCCTTGAGTCCAGCTTCAATGATGACATCATGTCACTGATAGATTCTGGCCTACAACTCCCGAACACGGTAAGCTGAGCGATGATCTTCATTATTGATGAACACATCAATAACATTACGGCAATGTTCTGAATAAAAGGCTCTTTGAACCCCATCTGTATTTGTGGTAAACCGCTACAAGCCATTCTGAAAGCTACGGAGAGATCATTTCCTGAATGCAAATGTCGCCACCCCTTTTAAGAGTGAATGCTAACCACTGCACTTATGAGGGAGGCGATAACTCGGGATGCACCTCGGCAATCGACATAAACATTCACTGCTGACACTTTACTAACACCTGCCAGGCAGGAATTAACAGGGAGGGCACAAAAAGGACTGTGAACGGACTGTACAGAGCATGGCACAAGATAGAAAGAACTCTAGAAACGACTGGAGAAGGATTTTCCTTTATTTATTTTCTGGAGGGAAGAGAAAAAAGTGAGTTGACGTAAAATGAGGATTTTAGTTTTATTGCAGGAGCATGAAAGAAAAAGAAAGGTAAAATCTTATTCTTGAATTACTAGCCATTTCTTAGTCTTTATTCTTAAAGAAATCTGTTTTGAATCTGCTGTTTTGAAATGAAAATAATTGTATTATAATATGTATTTCATTATTATATCAGGAAAATGTATATCAGAATAAAATGACATAATAAAATACAATAATTTGAATTAATGTTGATTTAAAATGATTAATTTGTCTGCAAGTTGTTGTTTTTTCCTCAATGTGTGAATAAAATGAATAGTTCAGTAATACAATTTGGATGTAATAATGTATTCACGTCCAGAATAATAGTACTACGTTTATTTAGAATAATAAAATGGTAAGATTTTCCCTCAGTTATAGCACATCAATGTTCCTTGCAAAGTTTATTTAAATTCATGTTCTTAAACAATAGTATACATGATGGGAAAGCAAATTTTGATTTTAATCAATGTGTTTTAGGCTGATATGTTTCCTGGTACAGCTCAGTGTTTTGAAGTGTTTTGATTTGATTTCTCTTCTCCGTTGTTGTCTTAGCTGCCAGGTAACCTTCTGGATATCTACAGCAGTCCTGGCATGGCAACCTCCAACATCACCGTCAGCAATTCCTGTCCAGCAGATCTGCCCAACATCAAAAGGGAATTTTCTGGTAATGTTTTACTTAACAGCCTTCTGTGTTCCATTGGTTTCAACTGTTTGTTGCGTTATGAATCTACAGTATTGTGTAGTAGTCATAATAGCTGTTTGTTGTCAGACACAGATGCTAGAGCTTTCATGAAGGAGAGGCAGAAGAAAGATAATCACAATCTCAGTGAGTTCAAAAGACACATGCTCCAGTTGTGTATTGTTTGTTTACCGTGTCATTACATGACTCAGCACAAATCTGTGTTTTTCCTTGTGTAGTTGAAAGGCGGAGAAGATTCAACATAAATGACAGAATAAAGGAATTAGGGGCTATGATACCCAAATCCAGTGATCCGTACGTTTCTTTCCTTGAAACCTTAAGCTTTGTGGCTCTTTTTTTTTTTTTTTAATGATCTTAACCTTTTGATCTAAAGGCTTATGCTTGAAATTAGTTTTGAAGACAATTATAAATGCCAAAACTAAAAAAAAAATTTAGTTCTCTTAAATTGTTATTAGTTGAGCCACTGCAATGTATATATGGCACATCATAGTGATGTTATAAACTATTGTATAAGTTTGGGTCAGTCTTTATTTTCCTGAAAGAAATTAATACTTTTATTGAACAAAGTGACAGTAAAGACATGTTACATAATGTTATAATATATACATGTTATGTTACAATGTATTTCTAATTCAAATATAAGAAATTCATCAAAGAATCTTGAAAAAATGTGTCCACAAATAATAAGCAGGATAGCTTTTCAACATTAATAATATTAAGAAATATTTCTTTCTGTTTCTTGAGCACCAAATCAGCATATTAAAGTAAAGTAATGGCTGCTGAAGATTAAGCTTTGCAATCACAGAAAAAAGTTACATTTTATAATATGTTAAAATAGAAAACAGTAATTGTAATTTCAGGATATTACTGTTTTTATTGTATGCTTGATCGAATAATTGCAGTCTTGGTGAGCATAATACATTTCCTAAGAAAAAATCGTACTGACCCAAAACTTTGGAACGTGTGTGTGTGTGTGTGTATGCATTATATTTATCTCCTGTCTGGTTGAAATGGCAGGGAGATGCGTTGGAACAAAGGAACCATTTTAAAGGCTTCTGTTGATTATATAAGAAAACTTCAGAAAGAGCAACAGAGGGCCAAAGAGATTGAGATGAGGCAAAAGAAAATGGAACAGTCCAACCAGGCCCTTCTGCTCCGCATACAGGTATGTGAAACGTTAGCTTTCCTGTCTGTACCAAAACAACATTCCTATTTAACACTTAACTTGTTCCACTTCCTTATTATGTTAAAACCTGTGAAAAGATAGACTCTAACACCCCCTTCTGTTTGTTGCACACAGGAATTAGAGATGCAAGCTAGTCGCCATGGCCTCGGCACAGCTGTGTCACAAGGCCTGAGCACAGATGCTTCCTTCCTTCAGCAACAGCTACTACAGGCAAATCAGTCCATGCAGCCTGGCGTCGGGGAGGGCCAACCTCACAGCCACCTCAGCATGGATGCTGCATTGGCACAGACTTCCCCCTCTCCCTTCCTCAATATACCTCCCTCCGGCTCCCCGGCTGGTGCGGCAGTAAGCGGCCCTCTCGATCTGGATACCTTTAGCTTTGCAGATCTGGACGACCCTACGGCCTCTGATCTTTACTCTGACGTTGGTCTCAGTGACATTCTGATGGATGACAGCTGCACGATGGCCACTGTCAGGTCTTCAGATGTGCTCTTTTCCCCTGGAGCCTCCAAGACCAGCAACCACGATAGTAGTGTAAACATGGAGGATGACTTGTGACAGAACTGACCACTCTATGTATGTTTCTGTGCTTTTCCTCATGTGGGACGACGTGGAATGTTTTAAAGGGACAGTGAGTTATAAAAAATTCTGTCATTTAGTCCAAGCCTGTATGACTTTCTTTCTTCTGTAGAACATAAAGAAGATATTTAGCTAAATGTCTCAGTTAGAGCTTCACGATTAGTGATGGATCAAGTGGTCTTTATGAGTGAGTCATTGAATCATTCATTCAAATTAATGAAACATTTTTATATAGACCGCAGCAATTAACATTTTATCAGAACTTCTAGAAATGTAAGTTATTTTGTTTAGTTGTCTGTTTAGAATTGTGGGGCAATCATGATCTGGGGCAAACAAAATTGTGATTCTCAATTTATCCAGAATCATGCAGCTCTAGTCTGTTGTGTTGAAGTCAATGGAGTTTGGTTACCAACTTTCTTCAAAATATCTTCTTTTGTGTTCTGCAGAAATTTTGATGGATTTTTCTTTGTT
The DNA here is from genome assembly GCF_965113295.1 of Leuciscus leuciscus. NCBI lineage: Eukaryota > Metazoa > Chordata > Actinopteri > Cypriniformes > Leuciscidae > Leuciscus > Leuciscus leuciscus. Next base: position 12,071,117 of record NC_138747.1, on the reverse strand, counting down.
TGGTGGACTATCCCTTTAAAGAACACTCTGTGTTGTTGTTTTCTCTGATTCAAGGCAGTTCATTTAAAAATGTAACTGTAGTATTACAGCGTTTCATTGGCAGTCAGTGATTGCAACACTCCCAAATGTGTATACCAAGTCTGAAACGCACCCAAACCGTTTAGCCTTTTTGTAGCTAAAATGTAGGACGTTTTAGCCTTTCTAAGCCTTCCTTTAGCCTTCAGCTGCCATAAGGGTAAATCATGTGACATTTATTAATGTGATAGATGTGTTATTAGACTCTGCATTCAGAGCATGCAAGTGCACATATATATGTTTTTGGAGTGTAATAGTCACTTTATAGTCACTTACCATACCAAAGGGATGTTTCGGAGTTGTGTTTAATTGCAAGAACTCATTATTTATATTGTTGATGAAAATGTTCAAGCAATATTTACTGCGTATATCAGAAAAGTCAATTTTTTAACACTTTGCTGGCTTTACTTTCAGCCTAGTACTTGCATATTTACTACTAACTGGTTTGAAATTTCTTCTTTTTATTTGTTTGTTTACAACACTTCCTTTTAAGCTTAGTTAATTTGACCTTTTTCAATGTTACATTGCTAAACAAATTTGTGATGGTGCTGGTGTTCATACATATATATATATTTTTTTTTTTGGTGACATTTTAGAAAAAGGTAAAATTCATTTGGTAACACTTTACAATAAGGTTCAATTTGTTAACATTAGTTAACATGAACTTGCAATTAAAAAAAGCATTTATTAATCTTCGTTCATGTTAATTTCAACATTTACCAATATGTTATTAAAGTCAAAAGTGGTATCTGTTAATATTATTTGATGGATCTGAGCTGACATAAACTAAAAATGACTAGTTTTATTTTTTTAACTAAATTTCAAAGATGAATAAATGCTGTAATAAATATATTGCTTATTGTAGTTAATGCATTAGCCTATAACTAATGGAACCTTATTGTAAAGTGTTACTTCCTAAAAATATATATATATATTTTCAAAAAATGATTTGCCATTAATACGTCAGGTATCATAAAAAACAATATCAAACAAATTCTAGTTATACTAGAAGTTAATTTCTAGCAATTCTAATACATTTTTTAAATAATATATTTTGAGATTTTATGCTGAATAAATTAATGTATTATGAACAAACTTGATTTATCAATGTACAGTAGTATATTTATAAATGAACATTTAACCTCAATTAATTGATGTTGTAAAAATTGTTCATTGTTACTTCTTGATACCTGACGCATTAACTTATGTTAATGAATTATGCGCATAGTGTTACAGATTTTTGGAATGTATATAAGGAAACAAGCCACATAAACATCATGCACAAATTGCTTTTCAGGTGTAAAACTTCACAAGCTACCTCTGCCTAAAGTGCTTTTTTAAGCAATAGATCTAAATCAGCATTTTGTTAGATGCAGTTAAACATACACCTACCTGCGAATGTAAATGTTCTGTAGATCTGCTCAGAAACATGACATTGAGCGTATTGCCAGTCAAAGCCAAATTAAGTTTCATCTCTGATCAGACTGTGCCTTTAGCTTCAAGGAACAAAAGTCATTTGTTTGGTTTGTAAATATAGAGAAATTAATACAAATGAGTCTTTACATTTTTAGAAGTTGTTCTCTGTCAGTTCTGCAGCAATTCAAATGAATGTATGATATATAAAACTATATGATTTAAAGCTAAAAGCATAGACTTGTAAAATATATTTCAAAACTTGAATGTTTGAAATGATTTATGTGAAGTCACAAAGCAATAAAAATGTTTATTGTCACATGTGCTGACAGTACAGTCCTTAGAAATAAGCATTGGTGTGTGTCTAAAGACGTATTTCTACTCATTAAAACCGAATTGCCAGTTATATTTCAGCTTCCCTGTTTATTGCCGTCTTTACTTTCATTACATCTGTACTCAATTAAAGGAAGGTGTTGTTCTTTTTAAATATTATAAACAGATTTTTTCAAGCGCATAATTTATAATTGAGAAAAAAACATTTATTTAAATTTTAATGTGTTGGTGCATTTAATTGGCTGATAATAATAAACTGATCTAATGAAAAAATCTTATGCTTGACTTTTTTTCAAATGTTTCTCTTATTTTTTTTAAAAAGATTCCAATACAACAATATAACTCATTTGTCATTGTTTATTCAATCAAATCTGCACATTTGCACATTTACCTCCAGTTTCATCTCAACATTAATTTAATATGGCAGATTTGATGTGCAAGTTATCAGTTTTAGGTAAACAAATCTAGTAGCTCTTTTGCATACATTGGCTAACTTGCATTCTTTTCACACAAAAGAGCTTTAAAACATAAAAAAGAGAGAACTGTTTTTATTTTTATATATATAAGATACATTTAGTCTAATGCATTCTAACATTGTCTTGCCATATATATAGGCAACATATAAATATTTTTTTGCAGTGTACCTTTGACAATTTATTTGACCAATTATGTTTACTCTCAAATTGCATGAGCTGGACAAAACCTTTAATATTTTGATATATTGTAGTTCAGGTGATATGTAAACAGCATATGCATTTCTCCTCTGATGCAGTGTGAAAATGCAGTATCAAATGCAGCCGTGCAGTATCATAGCCACAATCAACCAGCAGATTTACATGCTTGTGAAATCAGCACATAACATTCGCTACATTCCATTCCAGCCTGATCTGATAGTCATGACCAGTACATAAATGACAGTGAGACTGTGCAGCTAGTGAAACAGAAGCTGAGAGAGTTCCATGCCGAGCTCCAGACACTCAGCCGTCTGTAGACAGAGGTCGCACGAGGAGCAGTCGAAGGCGTTTTCTCCCCAACTGCAGCCGCACGCCTGCACCAAGTCGGCACAGCTGCAGCATTGGCAAAAATCTATTAAGTCCTCCAGAGAGGAAGGGTCGCAACAACATGCTTGAGAGCAGAAGGATGTACAGATTGAGGCCACGCAGAACTGACAACCATCACCAACGGCCAGCAAGCAATCCCAAAACTTGCAGAACAAACACGCTAACAGAAAGGATGCACACAGGTCTAGAAGTGCAAGAAAAGAAGAGAAGAAAATGTATTACATGTGAGATTAAATGCATGGTCTGCATTCAACACATTTTTTTTTTTGTAAAGAGCTTACGGTGAGCCATTTACAATGGAAGTGAATGAGGCCTTATAATAATAAGCATATCATTTTATAAAAGCACTTACATTAGTCTGATAAAGTCACTATGAAATCAAAATAGACAATTCTTGCTTGTTTTTTTTTATGGAATATTGCAGTATTCATTATAATTCATTTGTCCATGCACATCATTCTTTTTTTTTTTATTCATGTGCCATCGTAATCTTCAATGAAAATAACTTCCCCTCCCTATTGCAGCGACTTCTCTTCTCTTCTCTTCTCTTCTCTTCTCTTCTCTTCTCTTCTCTTCTCTTCTCTTCTCTTCTCTTCTCTTCTCTTCTCTTCTCTTCTCTTCTCTTCTCTTCTCTTCTCTTCTCTTCTCTTCAGGTGTGAGGGCGGAACAACCTGTCACTCACATGAGATCACAACAATAGCAAACCACAACCATCCATTTAATTCCCGATGGACAAAATCAAGTCCCGGCCATTTTTCCTTGTTCGAGAAGCCGTTTCACTCATATATACGTCACAACAGGGAAGAAAAGACTTCGCAACTTCGGGGGGTGGGGGGGAACACTCTAACCCTAAAACCCTAAATTTTAGAGTTAGTAATGTCATTAACCCGGGAGGAATGTCATGTAGTCGCTACGTTTGTTGTAGTCCTTAAAAAACAATTTCTTTAAAAGAAAATATCTCCCTTTGCTTTGAACTTTGAGCGTCGTAACTTATGCTCAAACAGCAACATTACACACTAACTAAAGTTAGAAAAATCAAATCATAATCAACCACCACTTTAAATCATAATTTTTTACAGTCCTTTAATGTTTACACACATTGTTTAAGTCTTATGGCCCCATTCACTTCCTGAATGCCTCACTGTAAACCAGATTTGTGCTTTTTTTTTTTAAGAGAAGGAGGAAAGAGTCTAAATTAATTTTTGTAATAATCAACAACATTACGCCACAAGTGCTGTCGATTGAGCTTAACTTGTATTGAACTCGGAATATTCCTTAATGGCTGTAACACAGACAAAATATTGATGTGGTAACCACGAAAATAAAGCAGATTTGCTGACACTGTGGTCCATCATAAAACTGCTATCCTGTTTGTATAAGTTTAAGCACCACACTAAGAAAGTTTGGGTTGTGCATGCATTCCCTCGTAAATTTTGCTAAATACTTATGATAAAAGAGGACAGGAAGAAGGAAAGCTGTTATCAGTCCTGCTAGCGAGGATTTCAACTGCATCTATAATGCATTAGATGTCATAAAAATTGAATCCCTCATTTCATTGAGTCAAATGTAATTTGAGGTGTTGCTTACCTTCAGCAGGGGCTTTCAGGTTCAGACGACTTTTCGATGTGGAGGTGGAGGAGAGGCTGATTTTGCGATGACGGTGTGTTGCTTTATAAGCGGTGATATGTGAGTTTTTGAGTTGGTTTGCGGGTAGCTGAACGCAGATAGGAAAAGCATCACTGATGTCTCTGCCAGGTGCGTCTTGAAGTGGCTTTTTCGCATCTGCTGGGACTTCTTTGATATGCACGTCTATGATGAGGAGACAATAATAAAGTTATTTGGATGTTGCCTTAAAGAATGATAGGTAGTGTGAAGGATATTTACCAAATGCTAGTGGTTTCGTTTTACTAAGAGGAGAAATAAGACATGAGTTTTCCTTCCCAGAGAGTTCCTCTGTTGGTGAGAGTTCATTATCCTTTAGACATGTTCTGGTAGATTCCAAGTCTTTTTTGTCAGATGACTCTACAAAATAAATAAAGCACATTATTAGTTGCTCTTTTCCTCTATACTTATGTATTAAAAGAAAACGGAAAAGTCTTACCAGAGTTTTGAAAAGTTGGAACTGAATGAACTTGAGGATCATCTTCACGAAAGCTGGATTTTGATCCAGTTGGTGACCGACCATGTTCCTCGTCATGGTCACAATTCATCTTTCCAAACTCCTCTAACAGTATTCGCTACCACATAAATAAGTGTAAAGATGTAGAGTGAAAATGCCAGAGCATTTGAACTCCTAACTATATCATAAAATATTCAAACACAGGAAGCACAGAGAATATGTCTGTGGCATATATTAAATACTAATGGTAAAATATTATGGAGGAAGCTAATTGATCACTTGACATATTGATATATTATGAAACTAACAGTTAATAATGTGAACACCATTTCAGTTTTCTTGTTCTGTGAGTAATATGACTACTTTTTACTGATGGATGTAATCATTTTTGATTTATACATTTGATATGCGCAAAGTATATTGATATGCGCAAAAAAATACAAAGCTTAGCGTAAAAAAGTACTGATGGAGCAAAAAGTGCCAGAGTCATTAATCTATTATTAATCTCAATCCATTTGGCAAACATATTGTGTGACAGGGATAAGAGGCATCCTAGATGTAAAGAGGGCAATAAATTTCAGCAACCTATTAGTCCAATGTTTGCTTACCTTGAGTCAAAGAGATGCCAGGAAAATTTCTTTCCGAGCAGATTTCAAATCCCAAAGAAACAAAAAAAAAATTAAAATAAGTTTGCAGTATATTAATAAACAGATAGCCTACCTAAAATTATTCAAATACAATAGAAATAAAAACAAAAATAGTCTATACATGTAATATTCTTATTAAAAATAATTCAACATTACAAATTATTCAACAATCTTCAACCTAAATTTCACCAAAGATATTGTAGGACCAAATATTTATCGTAAAAACACACTGCTGCCTCTTCATCATGTAAACAGTAGGATATCAACTTGCGGCATTGTCACCAAATGTATCCAGATACTGATATTAGCAGGCGAACAGTGATGTAATATTTATAATAGTTACTTTGTAAACCTAAAACAATTAATGTAAATCAACAACAACATAATGTTGCCTCCCGTCTTTTTCAACTTGTTTTCTACTATTGCCAAGTTATACCATATATACAATCTTACGTATTATTTATTATCTATGATCATTCAAGTTTATGAAAATTCACTAACCTTCAACACGACATTCATCTCATTCTCATCGCCCCTCAGATACCAGATTGATACTTGCTCTGCAGGGGCCGTTGCCTAATCATTATCCATTCGTTAGCATGCTTATAGTGTTGATAGGACCACACCCCCAATCAATAAAAAAATGCAATAACATTTATTACAACAACAATTATTATAAATAATAATAATAATAATAATAGTATTAAATAATTCTATTAAATAACTAATAGTAGTATTAGTATAAGTATAAATGTTAGTATTGTTGATGTTTTTAAAATATTACTTTTGTTTTTTAAACAGAAAGCATGTTGATTATTAAGTCTTTCAATGATCGTCATGTGATAGAATGTACTTTGTCTGTAAACGACCTAGAAAATGAACATAGCTTTTCCCTCCATGAGGACTTTTATTATGACAATCAACCCTCTGCCGAAACAGAACCGAAACAACGCTGATGTCCACTGCCCACGGTAACAATTAGGTTTTGTAACATTGCTCCAGTTCCTAGTTTTGTTTGGGAAATTTGACTGTTATCAAAGTCGGACTATTCCGGACATTTACGTGTTCATGCATTATCTCAATTTATCCTTATTCGCTCTGTTTGATCGGATCTTCTAGAAGGCGGGGAAGCAGCCATGGTAAGTCTGCTATTATGATTTGATAGCATATTAGCTCCGGCTTGAGCAGTCAAAATAATACAAAATTAGTTCTCTAAAAGCTATCGTTGCAAATGAAAGAACGAATTATTTATTTCTCTAGTTATATTGTAAACCAGCAATAGATTTTCAGCACTGGATAGTTAATCTATATTCTCGCTATCAAGTGTGCTATCATGCTAATATGTATTGTGACACACTGATGTTGAACTTTGGCCAAAACATGTACTTTTTGTATTTGTTTTAAATGGATAACTAATTTAATGAGTTTTTATTGTTATTGTTTATTATTTCTAATTAATGCCATACAAACATAGTCTTTGAAGCACGATAATGTTTTGATGATGATATTTCTATTGAGTGTGTCTTGCAGTTTTATTGTATTGATTGTATTGTGTTCTTTTCAATGTTTTCGTTCTATTGTCTTCATAGGACAGCGAGATGTCTGATATGGACCAGGCTCCAGCTATGAAGAAGACTGTCGTAGATGGAGAGAATGCTCCTCTCTACTGCATTTGTCGAAAACCAGACATTAACTGCTTCATGATGTGAGACAAATCTATCCAAAAAATCTTTCCCAAAGAATATGAATATGTATGCGTTCAAACTGAGAGCTTAATTTGGATCACATCTTTTCCCCACAGTGGTTGTGACAAGTGCAATGAGTGGTTTCATGGTCACTGTATAAATGTGACGGAGAAGATGGCCAAAGCTATCAGGGAGTGGTACTGCCACCAGTGTCGGGGTCAGTGATTGATGACCTTTAATCCACTGTTGTTCACCTTAAAATATTTAAACATGCACTTTGTCATATTAAAATATATTTTGTTACAATATCAGTTAATCAGTTCCAATTCTTTCTCTTAGAAAGGGATCCATCTCTTTCAATACGCTATCGGAAAAAGAACCGTGATAAAGACATTGAGCCAGAGAGGGTTGAAAAACGATCCAGCACTCCAGAGTACAAGATCGATAAGCGCCGTGGGTCGAAAGTTAGTGTTTCTTCAGTATGTTCTTATATCTAAGTTTGCTTGTTATACACTCGGCACTTTCTCTATTGCATTATTGTTGGGCAGTTTGACAATTTTTTATGGTACATACAGTACTTTGCAAAGGTCTTAGGCACGTTAGTATTTTCACCAACAAAAAAATGGTTTTAAAGCCAGCTATTTATCTATTGGTGTAGTTTGTCAATAGGAAATATCAGTTTACATTTCCAAACATTCCTTTTGCCATTAATTGTTATAATCCAGTGAGATTTTTGTATGCACAAAGGAGTCTGACAACAGCCGGTATGATCCAAACGGAGATCTGATCTCACCTTTTTCGAGTCCGTCTGGGATTACATGAAGAAACAGAAAAAAAACTAAGACAGACTAAATCCAAAAGAACTGTGGCAACATCTCCAAGATGCTTGGAAAGTCTCAGTTTTTTTCTGTTTCTTCATGTAATCCCAGACGGACTCGATAATGGTAAGATCAGATCTCCATATGGAAATCCTTGTGCATACAAAATCTCACTGGATTATTACAATTAACGGCAAAAGGAATGTTTAGTAATGTATTTTATTTAATAATAACCATGTGATAATGCCCATTTTTGGATATAACAAGTGAATGACATTTTTCACTAATGGTATATATTTTTTTTTATTTTTTATATTATATTATATCTCATCTTAATTTATATTTCATCTCAATTTGTCTTAATTTGAACTTAATTAATTTTAAAACAAGACTGAACTTACCTAATAACCTTCAAGAAGTCATTAAACCTGAATGGATACTATAGGAATTTATATTTATTACATTTATTAGTGATAATATAGAACAATATAATAGTGTGGTCCTCTAACTGCGTTCCAGGTGAAGCGATCAGCCCGTATGTGTGGTGAGTGCGAACCCTGCACTAGGAATGAGGACTGTGGTCAGTGTGACTTCTGTAAAGACATGAAGAAATTTGGGGGCCCAAACAAGATTCGTCAGAAATGTCGTCTAAGGCAGTGTGTCGTCCGTGCTCGGGTGAGTGTCTTTATATAGGTGGTTTATTAGGTAGTTTTTGTTTTGATGTTAACTCTCTCTCATTGTTTTTGCAGAAAATGCTACGTGTTCGGGACGAGGAGTTTTCTCTGCGTGAGAGGAAGGACAATATAATGCACAGAGATAGACGATACTTAGATGATTACGACGAGAACGATATGGAGCCATATGAGCACTACAAGGACAGAAATGCGGTAACGGCTAATTGCTGTTGCTCAACCACAACCACTTAGTATATACATACATTCATTTGAACTCTTGTCAAATTCTAAGATGTTTTTATAACATGAGTATGTTTGAGATTTGCTTGTTAGGGATGATGCTTTAGGTCTCAGCACTCAAAAATAAATCTCGCCCTTCTCTTGTGACCAGTCATGGGGCAGTGATGATGATGAAGACGGCCCAATTTACAGTCCTGTCCCACGGAAGAAAGCTATAAAAGTCAAGCACGTCAAGAGGAGAGACAAAAAATTTGACAAAAAGGTGCAATGAGGAACACAGTGCTTAATACATAATCGTTTTTGGGATTGCGTTTAAGAAATAGTTTTTGTTAATTGTGCTCATCTTTTACAGAAGGAGTCCCGTCGCCACAAGCAGAAACAGAAGCACCGTGATCGTTTGAGGCACAGCGAGAGGGGAGACAGCAGACATGGAGGAGACATGCAACAGTGCCTGGGGCCGAACTGTATTGAGCTGACACGTCCAAACTCAAAATACTGCTCTGAAGACTGTGGCATGAAGCTGGCTGCCAAGTAGGTTTTTTTCATTAAAGTCGGCATGAAACAGAAGTTGGTTGATGTCACAAGTTATTTTGATTAAAGATAAATCAGATAAATTATTTATAATAAATACTGCTTTAAACCATAAAAACTTTTTCCTGCGACTTTAAGTGCAGCCAACTGGCATTGAACGATCGCGCAATGTTATACCAACAACAGTTTGATGTGTTTTAAAAAGATCGTATTGATTTATTGATCTGCCGATCTGTGCAGCCGGATCTACGAGATCCTCCCGCAGCGAATCCAGCAGTGGCAGCAGAGCCCCTGCGTCGCTGAGGAACAGGGCAAAAAACAGCTGGAGCGCATCCGCAGGGAGCAGCAGGCTGCACGGATGCGCCTTGCCGAAATGGAGCGTCGTTTCCACGAGCTCGAGGGCATCATTGCCAAAGCCAAGCAGCAGGTGGTCCAACAGGATGAGGATGTGAGTTTCCAGTAAAGCTTTTTCATGCTAATGTCATTTGAATTTTATAGAATGACTGGTAAGAGAGGGAATTTGTGTGTTTCAGGGATCTTGTCATATTTATTAGGGTGTTAAGCTAATGTCTTTTCTTGCAGGTGAATGAAACTGACAGTGAGGACACAGACCTTCAGATATTCTGTGTGTCCTGCAGTCACCCCATCAACCCCAAGGTGGCGCTGAGGCATATGGAGAGATGTTATGCCAAGGTCAATATATGTTATTTTCTGAGCCCATTTATTGGTTACTGATTTATGATCACCTGAACATTGAAAATTAATTTATGTAATACTAATGCTTGGTTTATTATTTTAACAGTACGAAAGCCAGACCTCATTCGGTTCCATTTTCCCCACCAGAATAGAAGGGTAAGAGAGATATATTTGAAATTGTTATGATCCACTACAGCAGTTACGATTGAATGTCCCTGAATACCCTCAGTTCACTTAGAGAAACACTATCTTAGTGTGCCTGTTATATCGACACTTCCTCTATTTGCTCGTTATTTTTATGGAATTTAATAAATAAATGTATTATTACTTTATAATGGCAATGTGATAATGGTTATTTGCAACTGAATTATTTTTAAACCAAGACTGTTGGTTAATTTAAGTAAATATTGTAATTGAATATAGTAAAAATACTTATACTATAATATACTATTATATACACACATGCATATTATATATATATATATATATATATATATATATATATATATATATATATATATATATATATATATATATATATATATATATATATATATATATATATACACACACACACACACACACACATTTTTTATAATTCATTTTTTATTCTGTCAGGGCAACAAGACTCTTCTGTGATGTGTACAACCCTCAGAGTAAAACATACTGCAAGAGACTCCAAGTATTATGTCCAGAACATTCCAGAGATCCAAAGGTGAGAGTTTAGTTACGGTCTTGCCATAATTCTGCTCAGACTAAACTACATCTTATAAAATCTCTTCATGACTTGATTTGTGTTCAGTACATCTCCATTCTGCTTTTCTCTTCTCAGGTCCTTGCAGATGAGGTGTGTGGATGTCCACTAGTGCGTAACGTGTTTGAGCCAACTGGAGACTACTGCAGGGTTTCAAAACGCAAGTGCAACAAGCATTACTGCTGGGAGAAGCTCAGACGGGCAGAGGTGGACCTTGAGCGTGTCAGAGTGGTCAGTTAAGTTCTTCAAAACTTATTGTCATTGTAGTCTTAATGTATTTTTATGTACTCATATTTTTCCCCTCTGAACAGTGGTACAAGCTGGATGAGTTGTTTGAACAAGAACGCAATGTGAGGACGGCCATGACCAACAGAGCAGGACTATTGGCCCTCATGCTCCACCAGACCATCCAGCATGACCCCCTGACCACTGACCTCCGCTGCAGCAAAGACAGATAGCCTTGTGAACTATCAGTGCTTGCTTATATAATTATTTGTTTATATTTGTATACTTTTCATATTGTATATTTGTCATTATTTGGACAGTCATTCATAATAAACATTCTTCATGTCTCCTTCAGTCTGTATTGATTAATTTTAGGGATGCTCTGAAGATTCAGATAGATTCAGAAGTCAGTTCTCTTCAGATATATATGCATTTAACCCCCCAACCCTCAATATATATATTTGTTCCTTCCAATATTTCGAGCATCTCGAACTGAGCTTGCTTTTTCAGCGTGTCCCATCTCTTGCCGGTGTGTTAACATCTTGTTTACAGACTTCATAATATTTCCACTCAAATAACTTTTTGGGAAATGATTGCAATGCTGTTTGCGTGCAAGTTCAGAACAGACATCGGCCAACATAAAAAAAAATAAAATAAAATAAAATGGTTCCAATTGATGGCTGGTTAATTGGCATCTGTTAAGTAATTTCACCTGTGCACAAGTAATTACAAAATAGTAAAAAAAATGTGTGTGTTATTCTTAAACATACATCCGTGAATCATTTATAAAACAATTTAATCTGATATCCTCAGATCTCTTGCTTCATTTTTTTGTTTATGGGATGATTTGCAATTATTTATTTATGTATTTATTTATTACCATTTTAGTGTTCAGACTTTTGGATCTGATTTTTTTTTATAAATACCTACACATGGTAATAAATATAAAAAATAGTCAAAGAAATTAATATATATCTTTGACTATTTTTAATTAAAGGGAATATCCCTTTTTAAATTTGTATTACCATGTCTAGGTATATATAACATATTTTTTCATATACATACAGTAGGATCCAAAAGTCTGAAGTCTAAAATAATAATAAATACATTTTATTTTAAAATATTCACGCAGATGTTTACACTGACAGTAATTTGTATATATTCGAAATTGTTAAATCTCTATGATCTGTTGTGTAGCAGTACAACGAACAGAATGACAGATAAATGAAATAAAAGTAAATGATACATCAAGCTACGCGACAAATCTTTTGTGTGACGTGATATGGGATCTTTAATTCAGAACGCTTGAGTCACGTGTTTCCGGGTTACAACAGCACTTCCGGCTTCTCTCCATTATCAGTTATTTAAAATATATCAATGTGAGGGCTCGTTAAGGGGTTCACAGGTAGGTTTTTTTAAAATGGCGTATTGTATGTATGACTTTGAGTTTAACCGAACCATTAAAAACAGCTAATAGTCTCGGTAAATATCAGTATCCAGTGTTATTTACTATCATTTCACGCTTGCTAACACTTTAGCCACCACGCTAAATATTGGCGCTTATACGTGTTAGGCTGTGTCTCAAAACCTAGTGTGCTGACTACCTAGACAGTATTTTGCGCATCAAAGTCGTGCTTTTGTAAATAAAACGATTGGTCCCTATAGGGAGAGCAACAATAGGCAGAGTCAGCTGACCGTTGAGTACAATTGCAGGTGTCTGAGCTAAATGCATAACATAAAGAGAGTATTCAGATAATTCGACTTTATAAGAGCTTCAGATGGACAAAAAGTAGATGTTTATCTCCTTTTGAAATTCAGTTATGTAAATCAAGGATTTTTTTGTTGTTGTTTGAAAGAAACTGTATTTCTACTAATGCATATTTTCTTATTGCAGCTCAAATAAGCAGAACAGGGAGGCTTTACTAACATGGAGACAGAGGAAGTAGCAGCTGAGGCACCCGCAGAACCAACATCCGAAGTAAAAGATGCAAATACAGAGGAAAACAAAGAACCTGTACCCACCGAACCAACATCCGAAGTTAAAGATGCAAATACAGAGGAAAATAAAGAACCTGTTCCTGCAGAACCAACATCCGAAGGAAAAGATGCAAATACAGAGGAAAATAAAGAACCTGTTCCTGCAGAACCAACATCCGAAGGAAAAGATGCAAATACAGAGGAAAATAAAGAACCTGTTCCTGCAGAACCAACATCTGAAGGAAAAGATGCAAATACAGAGGAAAACAAAGAACCTACGACAAGCACAGACATTCAGGACCATGTCACGGACAAAAACAAAGAGGAAGCTGTAACTGAAATAGAAGGTGAATCTTCCAAAGATGTCGACAAGCCTCCTTGTGACTGGCTGGAGCCACTCGAAGAAGACTGTGAGGATGTTGATTCCCAGAGCGTCGATGGAGAAATAGAGAGCCTTGCTGGTAGCGAGTGGAGTGGGAGTGTGGTTAGTGTTTTGAAAACTGCTGGCGGCAGAGGTGCTGGGTATGTACATGACCTGGATTCTTCCTCATTAAACGCATCAAACTTTTGTTTATTAAAATGCCTTTCATCTTATGCATTGCATTACGTTGTTTGAGCTAAAACAGATGTATGTTTTTCTTTTTCATCTAGGAGACCTAGACGGAGAACACAACTAGAGGTCGATGAAGGATGGGAAGATTGTCCGCCATTAGGGAAAGGATGGAAACGCAAGCAGGTTTTTCGTCGGTCAGGCAACAGTGAAGGACGCAGTGATACATACTATATAAGGTATATATAAAACAGTTTGTTTAAAATGTAACCGATACAATCTGAATAATGAGAGTTTCATTTTGAATCACTGTTTATTTTTTTTCCTTTTTCAGTCCAAGAGGTCACAAAGTAAGAAGTAGGGTTGAGCTTATGAAACATATAAACGATTCTGTGGACCTCACAAATTTTGATTTTAAAACGGGCCAATTTCTTGGTGACGGTCCTCGAAAAAGAAAGGTGAGGAAATGTTCAGCATGCTTTTTTAATTGTCAAGTCACCTTTATTTATATAGAATATACAATACAGATTGTTTCAAAGCAGTGTCACAGTAATAAACGGGAAAATGACAGAATTAATGATCCAAACTTAATCAAATATGAGACTAATTCAAATTCTGTTTTTAAAGTAGGACTGTAAAATCGATTAATCGTATCTAACATAAAAGTCTGTGTTTACATAATATATGTGCATGTTTATATGTATTATATATATTTCTGTTTGTGTCTGTGTATATATACTATACACACTCACACACACACACACACATATATATATGACCCTGGACCACAAAACCAGTCACATGGGTAAATTTTTTATATTGAGATTTATACATCATCTGATAACTCAATAAATAAGCTTTCCATTGATGTGTGGTTTGTTAGGATAGACAATATTGGTCGAGATGCAACTATTTGAAAATCTGGAATCTGAGGGTGCAAAAAAATCGAAACATTGAGAAAATCGTCTTTAAAGTTGTCAATTTATGTTCGCGATTTTACTGCATTCACTCTCAAAAATAAATCTTTTATATATTTACAGTAGGAAATTTACTAAATATCTTAATGGAACATGATCTTTACTTAATATCCTAATGATATTTGGCATAAAAAAAAAATCGATCATTTTGACCCATACAGTGTATTGTTGGCTATTGCTACAAATATACCCGTGCTACTTGTGACTGCTTTTGTGATCCAGGGTCACATATATATATATTTATATGCGTGTATATATATATGTATATGTATATATGTCTGTATGTATGTATGTGTATATGTGTGTGTAAACACAGACTTTTATGATAAATGCAATTTATTGTGATTAATCGGTTTTACAGTCCTATTGTAAGCAGCTTTAGAGAGACAACTGTGTCATTTTTCAGATGTGTAAAGTTCATCAATTATAATACTTATCAGTTATAAGCAGCTCCACAGAAGACAATAGTGTCATTATTCACCTCGAGTTAGTGTTGATTCAGTTCTATAACAGTGTCGATGTTGCAAAATGCATTAATTATAAAACAAATTTGATTCTGGTACCCATAGAAAAGAAGAGTGGATTCTCCTATGGCACACCATGGCGGCTCTTCTACACCCGGTTTTTCAAATGAAATAACGAATGCAGGTGGCACGGCCTGCAGTCCAGGGTCTTCAGCAAGTCTCAGCTGTGGTACTGTTCCAAAGCTGAGCACATATTCCACCCAAAAGGCTGTGAATACTGTGACCCCACCGAAGTGCAGTACCTTTACTGGTCCTGGGACAGATACCACTTTACCAAATGCTGCCACTCGATCTCCTGTTGATCTGACTAGAGTTGCTGCAAATCCAACTGTTCCTCCCTTGGTTGGTTCGGTGTCTGCAGATAGGCCAATCAATGGCACCGGTGGAACTCGACAAAGTTTGTTTGGGTAGGCAGTGACTTTTCTTTTTCTTACACTTTAGCATACATGTCAAAAACAGTGGTGTGAATGTCTTTCTTCATGTCACTCTCATTTTGTTTGTACTCAGCATCTGCCTGAGATGTAATAAAACCTTTAATTTTGAAGAGGGACAAACTATGTGCCAGAACTGCAGGCTTGAGGTTAACACATGTAAGTCAAAAGTATTTTTAGCATTACATTCAGTTTTGTGAGTAAAGCAGCTTTATCGTAATAACAGAAGTGTATTTTTTGGCTATTGCTGTTCCTTTTGGTGATCATGTTTTCTGTTGTTTTAGCAATAACGAGACGCAGAAAACCCTACAAAAAGGTATGTTTTTATTTATTTATTTTATTTGGGTTTTTTGTGTTATGTAATCAGGGCTTGACATTAACACCCGCCAGATGTGGATGGATTTCAGCAGTGGCGTGTAATGCAGTCACTCCTACTAGCCACCTTGGTGGGTTAAAATTTATTTATAATATAGCCTAAATAATTTTTTTTAAAGTGTTGTCAAAAATATAGTTTTTTCGATGCATATCAATAGTTAAATATATCTGAAACGCTTCCAATACTCATTTTCCGCAGAATAGATACACGTGTATGATACCGTGTATCTATTCTCTCTCATCTCTCAGACAGCGAGTTTACACACAAACCCGCCTTCCCTCACTCACTCGTTTCATTTGCTCCGGATGAATATTGTTGGTGTTACAGGGCTTGAATTTCAGCGTGGGATTGTGTGTCTTCTGCATAATGTGTCAGGTCTTAAAGTGATTGCATCCTAAATATACCTGCTGCCAAATTCTGAAAAATATCTATAGTTTTTCCCAATGGTATCGATGTCAAAATTGTGGCCAGCGAAAATGCTGAGTGGCTAGTAACTTTGGAAAACCACTAGCCACAGTGGCTGGTGAGCAAAAAGTTAAATGTCAAGCCCTGTATGTAGTGTATTGCATTACAAATATGAGGACATTTATTTGTGTGTGTTCTTTTGTGTGTGTGTGCTTGTTTAGTGGACTCCATGTGGCCGATGCCGAGCATGCCAAACTGCAGTGGACTGTGGAAAATGTGTTAGTTGCCGAAATGGTCGACTACGCCTACGACTTAATATCCACTCTCGGAAAGTCGTTAAATGTCGAAAACGGAAGTGTTTGCACCCCATCCGTAAGGACAAGGGTGTAAAGGTACAGTGGTTAAAATCTGAATAATATTATTTTCTTTCTTTTTTTTTTCAGTGGGCAGATGATTTTTTGTTTTTTTTTGTTTTGTTTTTGTTTTGTTTTTTTGTTTTTTTCAATGTTATGTCTAAAATTGTGTAAGAATATAATCTACAGTTGTTACCCAGAAGGCATTTTGACCCTTGGCCACACTTGCAATGTATGAATAGCATTGGATTAGATGACAAAATGTACAGAATAATAATTTATTCCTAGTTTTTGCAAAGATGTATTTTCAGCGGCCATTACTCCAGTCTTTAGTGTCACATGATCCTTTAGAAATCATTCTAATATGCTGATTTGGTGCTCAAGAAACATTTCTTAGTATCAATGTTGAAAACAGTTGTGATGCTTCATATTTTTGTGGAAAATGTGATAAAAAAAAAAGTGTATTCTTTTATGAAAAACAGAATTTATTTGAAATGGAAATCCTTACTATCACTTTTGATCGATTTAATGCATCCTTGCTGAATACAAATGACATCTTACTGGCCCCAAACTTTTGAATGGTAGTGTATATAAGGATTTACCTTTTTTGTCTAATAATTAAATAGGTCACTTAAGTACCCTTTTTTTATCTAATCCACAGATATCAGAGGGGCAGTTTTCAAAAACTGCTGGATCACTCAGCACAGCTTCATATATTTCAAAAGTGAGGAAAAAAAGTATATTTTCACACAGTGCACTATTACTTCATTATGCTTGTAAAAGCATTAATCGTTAATTATTTTTTCAGCCCTCAGTCTCAGAGGAATTTGAGGACTCACAGGTAACAGTCTTATAAATAATCTGTCAGAAGTTATCTGAGGGATTGCTGTAAAACAACTATATCTAAATGTTGTTTTCCTGTGAGCAGAGTCCCTATCTGCAGTACAGTGACTCAGAGGATCTGTCTATGTTCTTTGGGGGTAATGATGGTGACAATGGTCTGGATGAGGTAGAGTTCTAGCTACACTGCATTGTTTCACTGCAGTAGCATTATCCAAGTGCCTTGATCACAGATATGCACATGATTGAAGAGAAAAACAAAGTATTTGTTCCCCCACCCTCAAGTCGTAAGACTTTCGTTCATCTTCGGAACACAAATGAAGATCTTTTTGTTGAAATCTGAGAGCTTTCTGGTCTCTCCATTGACAGTCTACGCAACTACTACTATGAAGCTTCAAAAAGTTCATAGAGATTGTAAAACTAATCTATATGAATTGAGAGGTTTAGTCCAAATTTTATGAAGAGACACGATCACTTTATATGGTGATTGAATTTAGGCTTTTATTCACAAATAAAAAGTAAACGGAAGCTCTAGCATGTTCGCTTGGCTCGTGAACCAATGAGGTTAATTCTCGTGTTGTGCAACATGTTTGAGCTTCCACAAGAACCAATGAGGTTTGTTCTCGCGCATCAAACAGCTTCTGTTTGTTCGCTGATCAGTGTTTACATGTGAATAAAAGCCTAAACTAAATCTGTTCATCATATAAAGTGATCGAGTCTCTTCAGGAAATTTGGACTAAACCACTCAATTCATATGGATTAGTTTTACAATCTCTTTATGAACTTTTTGAAGTGTCAGTTGCGTAGCTGTCAATGGAGGGACAGCAAGAAGAAAGAAGATTTCATCAAAAAGATCTTCATTTGTGTTCCGAAGATAAACGAAAGTCTTACGGTTTTAGAACGATATGAGGGTGAGTAAATGACAGAATTAAAATTTTTGGGTGAACTAACCCTTTAAACTGCAAATATTTAATACAGTCAGATGTAATTAGAGACTTAAAATAATGTCCTTAATACTTTTCAAATAATGTTTTTAATAGATTCTATTTTTATCACTTGATTTCCAGATGGGTGTTCCTAAGGTGCGTCGCCGTTCCTGCGGGAAGTGTAAAGGCTGCGTTCGTCGCACAGACTGTGGAAGCTGTGATTTTTGCATGGACAAACCTAAGTTTGGAGGCAGAAATAAAAAAAGACAGAAATGCCGTCTACGACAGTGCCAAAGAGAGGCTATGGTGGGCTTCCAAAATAGGACTTTCATTGTATTATGTATCTTTATTTATTTTAGTTTTCACCTTTTTATATGAATTAGAATATTGTTGAATGGGTCATTATTGTACTTTTAATTGTCTTCTAGATTTAGGATTATTGTCATATAATATTAATTTAAAATGTTACACATTTACATATAACATTATATTACATATGTAATAATAATAAAAAAAAGATATATATACTTTTAAGTAGTAAATTCACAATTTTTAACTGATTCATGGTCAATGACTTTTATAATCTGGTCATAACCTTTTAATGATCAAAATTAAAAAATTCTTCAGTTTGAAAGGAACCAAGTACTGTTACTTGTCATAAAGATATGTTCACTAAAAGAATCGTTAAGAAACTGGAATTGTTTAGTGGAATGAGAACAGTTAAATCTCTTGTGCTTCTTTGGTGTTATTAGCTGTATGTTATGTTTCTCATTTAGCAGCTTTATTTATTTATTTATTTTCCTTCTGTTTTTCCTAAAAGTTATTGTGTTGCTGATTATTGCGTAAGACTTTTTACACAAGAAATGAAAATCATGTAAATTGTGTTGTGTTCTACAGAAGCATTTGCTGCCCATGGATGAGGCGGAGATGTTGTTTGCTCAGGGCTGGGTTACCCGCGGTAGGCCACGTTACACGTATGGACGCGGTAGACCCAGGTCCAAAAAGTTGTGGGATTTCGAGGTTTCAGATAATGAGGCTGAACAGTATGTGCCAAAGGCTTCCTCGGGTGCTGGCCGGATGGTAAATACAGACAGGCTCCTCCAGCCAAATTACAATGGAAAGGTATCCCAGTGGAGTCCTTAAAGCATTATTGCTTATTCCTGTTAGCTTCCAGTAACTTTCTTCTGTTTTTTTAGGCTTACGTTTATACAGATGTTCCAAACAGTCATATGATGAACAACATCCCACTCTACCATCCACAAAAAGTTGAGGTATGTTCTCACCATGAAAATCAATATAATACCTCAATATAATATGATGTTTCCAAAAAACGAATCCCAGAGAAGATTTCCCTAGAGACGGAAATAAGCTTATTTGGTTGCCAGAATAATTTTTTTTATTGTTTGAATAGTCCTATATAAATATGTTTGTATCTCTTCATCCCCCATCTTTTGAGAAGATGAGAGGCCCTCAGCTTCACGCAGGACGGGCGGAGATGATCAAAGAAAATGGGTTTCAAGGCAGTGTCATCAGTAGCAGAGCCTTTCTGTCTATGGTAAGCTTCTTATGGGTGTCTCTCTTAAGCTTAAACAAATAAAAACAAACAAAAAACAAGGATCAGCAAGTGGGAAATAAATCTAGTAAGCTGCATAGCCACACACTTCTGATACTGTTCCCACGCAGAGAGGAAAAAAACAGCAGACTCAGTGACTTCTTTGAAGCTGAATGAGTAGGCAGTGTTTCAATAATGACACTGATTTTTGGTTGTCTTGACAAAAAGTTTTCTGAGAAAACAAGACTGAAATGCATAATGCATGGTCTTTAGATTAGTGTATTAAATGAAATAATACTAGTAAATATTAATGTAATATATATGAATAATAATTCAATATAATTAATATTTGAAAAATATATAAAAATGTAACTTTGTGTTTGTATTTTTATTCAGCAAGGATACAATATATTGATCAAAAGTGACAGTAAAGACATTTATACAGTTACAAAAAATTTCCATTTCAAATAAATGCTGTTCTTTTGAACTTTCTATTCAAAGAATCCACAACAAAATGCATCACAGTTTCCACAAAAATATTAAGCAGCATATATATATCATTTCTTGAGCAGCAACTCAGCATATTAGAATGATTTCTGAAGGATCATGTGATGCTGAAGACTGGAGTAATGATGCTGAAAATTCAGCTTTGCATCACAGAAGTAAATTACATTTTAAAATATATTAAAATTGAAAACGGTTATTTTAAACTTAAATAATATTTCAAAACTATTACTGCGTTAAATGTATTTTTGATTTCTTTCGAAACATAAATAAATTGTTGTACACGTTGTCGATCGATTAATTGCTTGCCTTGTTCGCTTGTTCTGATTAACGAGCTTTATTTGCATTTCCCATTTATTAACAGAGACCAGAGGTCCTTTCTGCAGCTAGATACGATACTGCAGCAATTCCATCAAGCTGTGCTGGGGAGAGTTTGAGTAGAGGTTCGGCAGGTCAGGAAGAGCAACAGGAGGGCGAGTCTTGTCCATCGGTAAGGAGCTATTTTATGGATGTTGTCGGAATCCCATAATATGGAAGTCATTGTGGTAACAGTGATATGTACATCTGCCTTTTGCAGATCACTCAGATATTCAGCATGGCAGACAGTGACCCCACCATCCAAGGCATCGACAACAATCATGAACTGATGCCGCTCCTGAAATCTCTTCGTAGCATGGTGCTTCCCGTCCTTTGGTTCTGCGTTGTGGTGGAAGGGCCTCGGTTACAGCTGATGCAGTGCTCCAAGCGCTCCACTATGGCAGACACCATAGTTCATATTGAGCCCAGTTTCCACTACCACATCAGCGTCCAGGGACAACCCCTGCTGCCCACCCACAAACTGTACGACAGCCACCCGTCTCGTCTCACCACGACAGAAGAGGTTGTTGCCCTCCTCGAGGAGCTGGAAAGGTACTCTGTCTGCCAGGGCTCGGGGCACAAGGATTCAGCAAAAGCGCCAGAGCCTGTGCTTCCCGAGCGGGCGGCTACCTGTGACTTCCTCATTTTCCCAGAGACAGAATGCTGTGAAAAATGCAAAGCTCCACAAAAGGCATAAAGAGACTATTCAGCACAAGGAGATTGGTCTTAAAGTAATACATCTCTTATTCCAGCCCACTTGCTAGATTAAATTTCTCCCTACTCTAATGTAAAAATATTAGAGCACCGTTTTGTTTTGTTTTCTCAAAGAGATGCCACCATTACATTGAATGCTGAATTAATTTTTGGTTACTTTAATCCACAACTCATGACTGGCATTACTTCCCACATTATTGAGCGACCACTAAACATAAAGATGTTTTTTTACCCTAGAGAATGTGACACACATACTGGTACCCGCTCTGGCTAAGGATGCACATTGAATCCTGGTCATATAAATGGAGGCAGTGAATGGGGATGTTTTACACAATTAACCCGTGATCAGTTTAACTGTACATCTTGCCTTGCACTGAAGTTATAATAGTGCTTCACATTCATTTAGGTTTAATTCCTCACACCAATGATATCTGTACATCTTTTGAATGCTTATGTACTTCTCAGGGGAGATTTTTCAGAATGCATTAATCTTGTGGAAGATCCATGTTTGTTAAAAGATTTAATATTTGCTGTATGATATGGGGTGAGGCTGCTCTCTTGTTTTGGATAGACAATTTTGTACATAGTGCAAGTGGTGGCAGAGAAATTAAATCAAATATAGTGAGAATGTTTTTATAAACATGTCTTTTGCTTTCCAGAAGTTCTGTTTCCTTTATTATAAAACACTCTGGATTTGTTTGTATGTGCTTTCATATGAATAATCTGAATTCCGTTTATTTAATAAATCATATTATCGGTTGGATAACTGTCATTATGTGCTCGTTATATACATATAACCATACTTTCTCAGTTAATCAGTAAATGTAATTTTACAAGTTTTCTGAAACCTTGTTTAAATATGCAAATTAGGTATAATTTTATTAATACATTCACTAATTTGCATACATTTAAAGAACAGAAAACTGAACATTAAATAAAGCCAGGTTCAACATTTTTGTTTTTATTTTGGTGACATACTACAGTTAAAGGTTTTCACAGAGAGGAATTTGGTCTGAAAGTCAATTTTCAACACGTTTCTAGGAATGAAATATTAAATCAGTGCGCAATGATACATGAACAAACCCCTTGTAAAAAATTAAATTAAATAAAAACTTCAGAATAAAAAAGTTTGGGGCAAGTGCTACTGAAGATTTCTGGCAAATACATTATGAGAAAAAAAGATATGCATTGCAATTGAAATCTAAAAAAACAATGGTTTTGCCTGTAGTAATTATCTTAATGAGGCCTCACTCAGAAAACAGAATTTAAATGCTAGGCAAAAAGCCTCACTGATGTTGGATTAACTAAAAGTCTCTTTAACATTCGTTGCAGCATCCACATGTAAATTTTCTCCTGCGGTATCACGGATCAAATATGCAATACACACGTGCGCTACAGGGGGCGCCATAACACAGTATAACTGCACCTCTGCATTCAATTCATGCGAAGTTGAACTTCAAATGAAAATTTGTTTTTAATTATGTAGTTATTAAAATACTATAATTTATAATATATAAAAATCGAATTATCTAAACAGTTCGTCATTGCACATGAAAAGTCGTTCACTGGAATGTGCACATGATGTAATTATATATTCGTTTTTCGTTGCGAACAGACTATAACATCTTAGAAAGCAGTGCAAGACTCAGTTCAGACACGCTGTATATAGTTACAGGCAATTGAGTCTATATAAATAGGCAAGACTGAAAGAGTTAATCAGACAAGTACGCGTGTTGCTCTTCCCTGTTTGCCAGTCTCGTTCCAGAGGTGTGACAGCGCTTTACTGTGGATAACTGGGATGAATACTAAAATGTGATAAAGGATGTTATAATATCACTGTGCTGGCGTTATGCAGGGACCCATATGTTTTTCATAAAGGGGAGGATGTGATCTGCAAGATGTGACTGAGGAGAGCCGCAGAAGAATATTAATTGGCATCGCAGGTCCGTGTGCATGGTCTTTTCTTACGATGTCTTCTATGAAACGTCGCCTTTTCTCAAACAGACAGCATGTATGGGAGTAATATTTGAACCATTAATCACTTGATTTATTATGGTTTTGAGATTTCAGTCAACGTAGGCTCCCTAAATGCAGGGACGCATGAGGAGAAATCTGCCTCCTGTCGTGTCAGATTTCTAGGACCTTTTTGGTGTTGTGCTAAATGTTTGTATTAAAACGTCTTGTCATTGAAAACCAGCGTTCAAACATTCTCTTATCGTCTCATTCACCCAGCATGTAGTTCTGCTGATGAAAGCGTCGCGCGTGGCTTTAAATGGGATTTTCCGTGGCATGTTGCTATGCCATGGATTAATGCTGCAAAACAGTCACACGCCTGTTATTGTCTTGGATTGATTAACAGTAAATGTGTCGTAAATGTGTCAATGTATGTGTTATTTCGGGTAAGCCACAATGATCAATATTATTACTATTTATCCATGCGTTTGTCTCAGTTTGATTCATTATAAATGATTCGAATCTTTTGAATCAGTTACAGTAAAAAGATTTGTTCAGTGACCCTTTCCGCAGGTTACATCGCCAGTAAGTGACCACAAGTCTGAATTCGGAATAGCATACTAGTCTTACTATGGCATAACGATATAAACTAAAGTGTACTAGTATGCTACTATGAATTTTGTGTGTCTTGAGTGAGTCATTCAATCGATTCATTACAAACACTGAGTCGTTCGAAAGTCGTATCTTAAATTAAACATTTTCGTGAGGCTACAAATCTACCAAAGGAGTGATTGAGCTTCCAATTTCCCCCACAAGTGACAAAGGAACCTCTTTGAAGGTTCTATTAAAGCTCTATTAAATTTTTATTTATTTTATTTTTTATACCATGGTATAAAACCATGTAAATAGCATCAATAGCATCTACAGAATTAATTTAGTAGTATATCAAAAACTAATATCATCGCTTTACCATGATGCCACCATGACATTTTTTTTATGAAAAAATGCCATCCTCAGTGAGTTTTTTATTTTATTTACATTATAATTTTATTTATTAATATTTTGAATTAACTTCTATTTTTCATATATTTAATTTTTCATTTAAGTTTGTGCTTTTAGTTTACTTTTTAGTATTTTCAGTATTTCTATTAAACTTACATTTATTTTTACTTGAGTTTTAGTTTGAATAATTTTTGTACTTTTAAATAATTTTTAGTGCTGTCAAATCGATTAATCGCAATAATCGCATCTAACATAAAAGTTTATAAATATAATGTCTGCATACATATTCATTTACTACTTTTGATTTGATTTGAATGACTTTTCTCATTTTCGTTGGAAGTTTTTCATCTAACATTTATATTGAATTTTATTTCAGCTTTATTTCAATTACCGAAAACAATTTTTAATCATTTTAGTTTCAACATAACAACACTGACCCGCAGCAAGACAAAAGTCACTCATGTCATGTCTTGTACTTTCCTCCAGACCAAATCATAATGCTTATTTTGTATGACAATCAGCAGATTTGCCCATTCATTCAAATGAGATTCACATAATGAACTGCGCTTCTATAATTGAAGCTCTTGAGTTGAGCTCCCTCTCTCAGGTCCCACTATGTTCACTGCTGAGGATGGTGTGGTTTGAAGTGTCTAGACTCTGAGTCACTCTGCTTTGCAAAGCACAGATTTCTTGCTCCATCTAGCACTGTCAAGAGTGTATTTTCAGCAGATCTCCTTTTTTTTTTTACCTCCTCCCTCTCCAGGGTGCAACAGCAATAAAGAGTTCAAACTGAGTCAACTGTGGCTTGATGTTGTAGCCATGTGTAGACAAGCAGGCACAAAAGACTCATGCTGGGAATTTCAGGGTAACATCGTTTAAGCTTGTTATATTTTCAACCCGTCTTGCAGCTTGCAGGGTTTTGAAATATGTTAGATGGAAGTGACAATATATAGAGGCGGCAGCTACATGCTGAAAAGGATCATTCACATCAAAACATTTATGTATTGACAAAAACAACACTGAAACATTTTTCAAGATAGCTTCTTTCGTGTTCTTTCGAAGACAAAGTCATGACAGAATGATGACATAAGGTTTAAGTTTTGGGTGAGCTATCCCTTTAAAGTCTTGAGTCATCACCACAAATTACAGTGCAGGGTGTGAGTGTTAGTGTCCAAACAAATGGCTTTCTGTTATCTGTCCAGCTGCCATGCTGTCTGACCCCAGGACAGGGTCTGAGGTGGCAAAACTCTGTCTCCACCCCGGCTAGGCTGTGAATGTATACATGTTTTCACAGAGGGATTTACCACAGTGTTGCCAAGCTGTGGTCAGCTTTGTTGCAGACTGTCTGTCTTGTCTTTGTTTATCCAGTAGCAAAGAAAACACGGAGAGAAGAATTTCATCTTTGGGTGGACAAGAAAGAGGAGTTGAGCAATTACTCAGGCAGAAATAACACAAATTTAAGCCGCCATTCGACTATTCTACGAGAGGTTTAGCTTCATGTTGGGTTTTGTAAGGCTCTGATGTTCTGTAG
Organism: Leuciscus leuciscus; assembly: GCF_965113295.1. NCBI lineage: Eukaryota > Metazoa > Chordata > Actinopteri > Cypriniformes > Leuciscidae > Leuciscus > Leuciscus leuciscus. Next base: position 12,044,874 of record NC_138747.1, on the reverse strand, counting down.
TGCAATACTGCTCACATCATCTCCGAATTGAAATAGTTTTTCATCTAAAAGGATAATAGTTTTACCTACTTGGCATGTTCACTAAAGCTGCACTGAAGTTCACGCTTGTTCAGACTGACAAAAAATATTCTAGACACCAAGAGATATTTTCACTTATTTTAAAAGACCCAAAAATGTTGTTCCAAACCTGTATGACATTCTTACTTCTGTGGAACACAAAATCAAATGTTTTTAAAAGTATGTTTTTGAAAGTAAAAACTTTCACCTTACAATGAAAGTCAATGGGGTCCAACGTTGTTTTGAAGCCTAAGGGCAGAAAAAGTCATACAGGTTTTTTGTTGTTGTTAACTTCCCCTTTAAGAGTGAAGTTAAATAAGAATTAGAGGACATAATGATCTCTAATACAATTTGCATATAATGGACCAGTGACATTGTCATAATACTACCTTAGGGCACACATGTTGTAGGAAAGCTTTTTGTATGTCACTTCCTTTATGACTGACTATGAAAATAAGGATATACCTATACAATATACTTGTTTAATGTTCATAGAAGATCACTTGTAGAAGTATGAAGGGTGACTGAATAAGCAGACTATCTGTTAAGTCTAAGCATATAAAGTGCTTAATAGGGCAGGTCCTGGATTCTGTAGCTAGTAAAATGGGTTGAACACAGTGATTGTTGTTTGACCCCTGTAACCTGATCTGCAGACATCAAAGTGAAAGAGAGTAGAGGTTGGCAGGACAGCAGCTGGTTGTTCTTGAGAATCAGATGTAAGGAGGAAGGGTCACTCCTGTTCACTTGCTCAGATGAAGGAGCTGTATTTCATTATATTGAGCACAGTCATCTTTTATTAGTTCTGCCCTTAACTAATGGTCTTTGATATTACTTTTGACAACTTTGTTCACAAATCACTGCTATAGGGTTACACAGTTCAATCATTAAGGAATAAAACAGACTCCACCTGCAGTGTTTTTCCTTTTATGCTCATTAAGTTTAAAGTGCCCCTATTATGCTATTTTACATTTTGCTTGAGAGGTCTTCTACAACAGGTTTACATGCATTCAAGGTCAAAAACCACTTTAATTTTCTTATAATATACATTGCACACCACTTCTTTTCTCACAGTGTCTGAAATTATCAATAAATGATTCAGACTCTCTAAACCCCTACTCTGCTCTGATTGGTCAGATGGCTCAGTCTGTTGTGATTCGTCTACCGCCCAGCGTATTTCTGAAACAAAACGGCCATTACCATATCTGAATTTCAGCTCCGAAGGCTTCCTCAGCACTTGTATACGCAAACAGTAACAATGGCATCGGTTTTACCCTATCAAATCCAGCGTGAGTCCTCATCCTTTGGAAGTGCATGCAAAATGGAGTCACAGCACAGAAAACAGCGTCTTCTCGACATGTCGACATGTTGCTACAACATGTTGCTTCTCAGCTAGTGTTTGCAGGCTAAGTACTAAGTAGACATTGTTTGCGGTCAACCAATGAAGAACATAGGCTGGTATTAAGCAAATTTGTTGCAAACCTACTTAGAGATGTTATGGATTTGAGACTGGAATTGCTGACAACTCGTTTCGGCAGTTCAGAATCAATTCTTTCTCTAAGGAGACAATAACTTTATTTGGCGTGCACTTTGATCTTTAAAACTTTGCAGACTTTTTACATTCACAAACAGCTATATTACACACTAAATAAAAGTTAACACTCAAAAAGGCATAGGGGCACATTAATATACTGACTTGTGTACACTTATTTTATATGTAAACTTTGTTCATATTTACAATCAAATTGTTTTAGACTCCATGTCAATTAAATGTGTCCTCAATTATGTATTTTTGTTTACTTACAAAATGCATGATTACCCTCAAAGCATGTCCCATAGATGATGCTCAAATACTTTTGCCTGTGACCCAGAAACATTCTTCATTGCATCTCTGTTGTATTTTGAACTCTGAAGTGATGCAATGGCCAAAGAAAGACAGAGAGTGAGAATGAGCGTAATCTCCCAGCAGTAATCCTCTGATTCTTTGTAGTGCCAGAGCCCTATTGGTGTGCTAAAACAGGGCAGTGCAAATGAGAGACAGGTCATGACAAGTCCTTGGAATTGCCTTTGTCTGCTTTGAGAAAGCACTTCTCCCCCAAGCGCTAATCTCAGCCCCTCCAATTTCTACTACAATAAGGTCTCATGGTCACAAATAGCGTCAGATCCCTCTGCTATTCCAATTCACCATGCTGTCGTGTGCAGGAAAAGTGTGTCATAAATTTCTAGGCTGCATGTTCGTTTCATCATGCTCATGTCATTTTATATGATAGTGTTGCAGCATTTGTCAGACATTCTAACCGATCCCATGAAAAAAAACGTTAACTATTTTAGAAGCTAGTGATTTCATATGCATTTTTACAATGTTTCGTATACATGGATTGTACGATTCTTAGAAGATCCTACGCTAAAATTAAATGTCAGGTCATGTAAAATAAATAAAAATTCAGCAAAACATGTACACTTCTCTAAAACATCAGTTTAGCCAAAAAAGAAATGCAGTTAGCAGATGGAGGTGTAAAACATTGCAGAGAACTAATAACAAGTGTTCAATGTGTCATTTTTAGTGCTCGAAAGCTCATAAACTCATTTTACGTTCCAAATTTTCTTTGGTTGACTCTTTAATAAAAATATCACCTAATAACAGACTGACTTTGCACTGAATCAAATAATATAATACTTGATTGTTTTAAAGCTTGAAAAAGTCTGTTTTAAAACAAAATAAATTACCTGTGGTATTGTCACAGTTTTTCTTCCAAAGCACAGAAGAAAGCTGAGAGGAATGCTGCATGCAGAGGTCAGTAACTTGCTAAGTAAACACTGCTGACACTTGTTTGTTTGACCACATGACTATTGACTTAAAGGAATAGTTCACCTAAAAATGAAAATTCAATATACTCACCCTCATGTCATTCAAAACCTATGTGACATAATTTCAGCTGTGGAAAACAAAATAGGAAATTGTGAAGATTGCACTTTTTTAATTCAATGAGAATGCATGGTGACCAAAGAGGTAAAGCTTAAAAAAGGACACACAATTATATATATATATATATATATATATATATATATATATATATATATATATATATATATATATATATATATAATTTTTTCAATTCTTTTAAAACAATTTGCTATTTTAAAGGGATAGTTCGCCCAAACATTTCTTTCTTGAATGGCGGTAACCCCAGTTTTTTTCATAGCCTACTAATTGAAGTCAGTGAGGTCCATGAATTGTTTGCTACCCATGTTCTTCAAAATATTTTCTTTTATGTTCTGCAGAGAAATGCAATGAGAGTATACATTCTTGTCTGCGACGTTTAAGTTAGAAACCATATGGTTGTTACGGACGCCACAGTCTCACCTGTCCGCTTTTCAGACCAAACCATTAAACTTGCCGACATAATCTGCATTTATATAGATTATTTGGACTTGAATTCGATTTTATATAAAGCCAAATTGCCTGGACAGACCCAGATACAATTTATATATAACTTAAAATGTATAATAAAATTTACTTGTGTATTTTTTATATTTTATTGCCATTTTATGAGTGTGTAACCCCCGTCAGCGCATGGAAATGGTTTCGTCCTTGTTGCCTTTAGGGCTCGTAGAAATTACTGCCTGAGTTGCTGCAACGTCTGCAAAGAAGAAACGCGATAAACATTTGACGTCGTGCATTAAAGACAACTTTCTAGAGTAACATGTTAATTAAATCGGACATGTAACGAAATAAGCAGCTGCTTTTCTCTCCTTTTTTCGGATATCTTCTTAGCGACTTAATTCGGTCAAGGTAAGTCTTTGTAACTGTACATTAAAGCAAAAAGTTTCTCCAGTAACTTAGCTCAAGCGTGTCACGTGATAAATAATTGCTTTCAAAATGTTAGTTAATTGGAATGATTTTTTGCTCTCGTTTGACTTGCGTTTGCTGTTTAGTTGATGGTGATAAGTGATAACAATCTATAAAATGAAAATCTTAGCCAAGTAAAGCGGACCATTTATATTCACATCGCTTCATATACGTTCTTTTGACACTTGGATGTCATGTAGATACTCCAAATGCATTGGGGTCACAGCTGTGTATACAGTCTCATGTGCCACAGCTGTCATTAACATGTCAATTCACACACTCTTATATTTTGTTTTATTGGTGGTTGTCAACAGAAACAGATCAATCATTTCAAATAGACATTTTTTTTCTATTAAATATGTTTCTATTCTACTATGTTTGTTCCAAACCTGTATAACATTATTTCTCCCATGAAACTCAAAAAGAGGCAGAAGTTTACAGTCACCATTCACTTTGATTGCATTTTTCCTCTGTGCTGCTGAAAGTGAATGTCTGAGACTGTCATTCTCCCAAACACCTGCTTTTGTGAATGTTTTCCAGGTTTGAAATGACATCAAGGTGAGCAGATTGTATATTTTTTGGCTGATGAATGTAACCCTTTAGCCAGGTTTTACACAAGCGGCTACTCTACGCTATACCAAAATTGTACCTCAAAATTAAACTTTGAACTTTTTTAATATTACATGATATACACAGGCCCATGAATATGAAAGCTTGTAAATGCATATACAACAGCAGAAATACGATCAGCCTAACATGGAACAAACACTAAATATGAATTAAACGTTCTCAGTGTTTTATTTTTAAGAGATTTCTATCACTATGCTTGATACTGTAGTTGGATTTTGGTATTTTCCTTTAGTATTTTTTTTTTTGTCTAATCTTTATTTGTGAGACAATAATGGATCTCCGGTTCTCTTGCTTTTCCCTCTCTCACACTTTATCTCTTTCACATATTTTGTCCTAGGACATTGAGTGCTTTGTCATCAAATTCCCACAAATCCCTTGTTTATATCTCTCTCATAGTTCTCTCTGAGTCAGGTTTTGATCTCGGAGCATTTATCCTCAACTCTCTCCTCCCATCATGCTCTCTGCCAGGTCTCTACAAGAGCCGAGGTGTGCGATATCTGCTAGCATGTGTCTGCCAGATGTGCTCATATTGTTTTGAAGAATCTTATTCGTGCAGTTGTTCTGTTGTGGAGTATGAGAGCAGCTTTTTTTAATACATATTTTGCCTTTTTTTTTGCATATACCCCTACTTGCACTTGCTATTCTTTGTTGTCTGTTTACTCTGCACATGGTAGTTTTATGTCTTGTTTTGTTGTTGGGTGCATTCCCAGCCATCCATCGTACCACATGACCCACGCCACTTCCTCATAAACAAAAACACATTCTGCTTGTTCTGTCCGTCTTGCCAGCAGGCTTTATAACCTAAGTGTGATTCATGAACAGACTGTTTTGTGCCATTTGGCATGTGAAATGTTTTGTCTTGTTTGTGAACGTACAATGGATTCAAATACATTTTAAGTGGATGTCAGTATGCAAGTTATTTTATTATAGATGTCAGTATGCAAGTCATTAAATGCATTGACATGAAAATGACATATTTACCCTTTATTCGAATATTTTAAAAATATTGTTCAAGATTTGCAAGCGTATTGAGTACGGTAGTTGTGCTTGTAAGTCAATAATGTTTTATTTGTGATAACGCAATGAAACATACAACATTTTGCAGACTTAATTTTTGGCCAGGCTGTCATACAAAGAAATGCTGAATACATGCAAAAACGAGAGAACCAACTAAATATTAATAATTGATTATGTTGTGAAAATGTTGTTGTTTTTTAATGCAATTTTTGCATAGTAATATAAAACTTGTGGCTGTAGTTTACCTTTTTTTTTTTTGCCAAATACTTTTGTCAGATAAAAACCTTAATCAAGTTTAGCGTTTTGTTCTTCCCTCATATTTAAAGGGGTGGTTGATTATGATTTCACTTTTCTAACTTTAGTTAGTGTGTAATGTTGCTGTTTGAGCATAAACAACATCTGCAAAGTTACAACGCTCAAAGTTCAAAGCAAAGGGAGATATTTGCTTTGAAATAAATAGTTTTTTAAGGACTACAACAAACGGCTGGTAGCGACTACATGACATTCCTCCCGGGTTAGTGACATCACTAAGCCTAAAATTTACATAAACCCCGCCCCCGGGGTCTGCTTAAGCTGTCGCATCCATCTTTTTACAATACAGTACGTAACACAAATTCAATAGCATGTCACTCTGTAGGCATCTTACAACAGTTCCCACACAAGCGATTTTATAGATTATCATGACAGAATATGCTAATAGAAGATGGTTAACTCTAGCCTGACTACGTCAGACTTCGTACTTCCGCTCAATTTCAGTTCGCTTCTGTACTCAGTCTGAGATATCAGTCTATCTCCCAGTTTTCCTCCGGCCTCAAAACAGCCGGCCAATCAACGAACAGAGGGCGGGCTGAGAGCCGTGATGTAGACGCTGATTGTACCATGGATGCGTAGATTTACTTCACAATCTGCAAAAGTTGTTCACAGCCATGTTCACTCCGGTGTTTCGCTCGCTGGTTTTGTTTTCGCATCATACATGTGTTTACAGTAACACACGTCATAACCAAACGTTATGTGATTGGCTTACGGGTAACCAATGATTTTAAACTTCAGACAAGTAACAACTAATAATCAACTAACCATTCAGAAACGTCCTGTTACATTCTACTTGTTGTCCCTCTTCTTGAGTCTCTCCAGCATTGTCCGACTCCAGTTTAAACATAAAAGGCAGAACAGTTTCTGACATTTTAGTGCTTGTCTGTGAGGTAATCGGAGCTGCTAACACACGCACACGCACACACACGCACGCACGCACGCGCACACACACACATTTTATATACTTTATTTGATTCCACATTACAAGTCAAATTTCACTAGGAATCTTTTTTTTTTTATAATCCAACAGATTAAAACAAATCAGCACATTGTTATGGATTATACAGTTCTAAGGGTACAGGAAACATCGCCTTTTCCAAATAAACACGCTTCCTATAGTTGCTGAGATTGAACAGTACTTTGCCAACTGTTTGGCCCCTGTTTTAGAAATCCCCCCAATGCAAAGTCCACGGATCGCCAGCCTGTGAACATGACCTAGAATACCAAACACTAGCACAATAAACGGGCATTTGTACCCAAGGTTCTCAATGGTCGATATCAATGACTGATATTTTAGAATCTTAGAGCAGTAAGAGTCCTCCATAAACAAGTCAAATGCACATGACGCCTCAGATAGTGTAACTGTATTGCCATTCTGAGAGATGTTAACAATATCTGGTGTATTAGCAATTCCTAAAAAAGTGTTTGCAGGTGAGTTAAACCATTCAGACTGTACAGTAGTGTGTTTAAAGATCCGCTCATCAGACACGCAGGGAACCTGAGCAGCAATGAGGTCCACAAGTCTGTCATGTCTGGCAGTATATAGTCCTTTAAGTGAACAACTATTCATGATGTGGGCTACTGACTCCAGGTGTCTGCGGCATACAGAGGGGCGAATAGGTGGAGGGAAACCACAGTGATAAGTTGTATTTTGTACGGCTGCAGTTTCGACTGGTGTTTGTCACACACACACACACACACACACACAGAGAGGAGAACTGGCCCCGACTGAGCCTTGGTTCTCCCAAGGTTTTTTTTTCTCCTTTCTGTCACCTTGATGGAGTTTTGGTTTCTTGCCACTGTTGTCTTGGCTTTTGGCTTGCTTAGTTGGGGACATTTAATATTCAACAGTATTATTGATCTGCCTTAAGGTGGACAATGACGCAATTTTCTTCTAGAAACAAACTTTGTTGTATTATTTTCATGTTATCACTGTGAAGCTGCTTTGATACAATCTGTATTGTAAAAAGCGCTATATAAATAAAGGTGACTTGACACACAAGCTCTTGAAGCTCCGCCCTCTGTGCCGGGAGCAGCAGCTCATTTGCATTTAAAGGGACACACACGAAACGTGATTTTACTGACCCTCAAAAAGGGACAATTTAAACATGCTGTAAAAAATAAAATAATTTGACCTAAAACTTCACATACACACTCTTGGGACAAGAGAGACTTATTTTACATATTGTAAAACGGGGGCACTATACCACCCCTTTAAAATATTTTCCTCATATTTTGATGACTTAATCGAACTTGTAGGCTCACGCAAAACAAATATCTCCTCCAGACATCACTTTTGGCCACTACTGTAGTCAAAATGTATAAAAATAAATAAATCTGGAGATAAAATTTCAGTATTTTTTTATGACATAAAAATAAGATTTATTTCTGGGGTTTTTTTTGAAAGATTTTCATAAGTGAGCTCAGATTTTTTGAAAATTAATTTTAGCATAGCCTACACAATATTGGTGAAATTGTTGACATTTGTTGTTATTTATTATGTTTCATTAATTGTTACTCATTCGTTAGAATCTGAGCTATTTGGTTGTGAGACTCAAGTTTCTGCAACCCCAGATTGCAGAACATTGTTGGATAATCTGGGTTTCCACAACCTTATATAAGCTTTCACTTTCACACCCTCGGCCATGTTACCCTCTCTGATGACATAACTTCCAGAAAGTAAGAGGAGATTCATTTTTAAATGAATGATTTACTGGCACAGCAACGATTCAAGTATAAAAACGATCACCATCTTTTCATTTATTTTGATAGCACTATTTGCCTCTGTAAATTAATGTGTTCTGGTGTCTTTAAATTGCATTTTAAGGCAGAACAAGCCATTAACCTCCCATAAGCCATCATTTAGAGGACTGAGTTACAGCCAGAAGTCAAAATAAATCGATCTTAGGAACATACAGAAGTTATCAGTGTATAACAATTGTACTTTTTTTCTTCCACACTAAGGGCTCAGCAGTAAATCGAGAAGTCGCACTGTGGCTCCCTCCGCAGTCCACTGGGATACTGCAGTATTGTGGCCCTCACCACTGAATGACATGCCTCACATGACTCAAACTATAAGGTGATGGGAGGTTCTTCTCAGATCAGTCTCAGCTCATTGGCATCTTAATTTAGACACGTTCATTAGATATACATTCTTCTTTGTCCACAGGAGCTGAGGGTTAATTGGGAGCTAAATTCACAAGACTTCCTGAAATACATTAAATGGAGGTCAAAGGTCACCTGATCACTGCCATGGGCTTAGGTGCTCCAGGTAAGCCTACTTAAATAATTCCTTGTTGAGAATTCCTTATGAAAAGCAGGGCTGCACAGTATATATTTTTGTGTTTGTTGATATTGGGGGCTTATTTGTACCATTTAAACCTATTAATTTTAATTCTTGTATGATTTAATAATACACACATACACCCTTTTTAACATTATTAATGTCTTTACTATCACTTTTGATTCATTTTATGCATCCTTGCTGAATACAATTATTACTGACCCCAAAATTATGCAGGGAAGTGCATATTTAATTAAGAATGTTGTACCCTTAGAATGGATTTATACAACTTTGGCTTTCTGTCTCATGCACATTGTGCTCCTTCACAGATGTCAAGGGCTGTCAGGACAGCAAGCTTCAAGCAGAGCGAATCACAGAGCTGCAGGAGCGAAAACAGAGTCTGCAGAGCCTTTTGAACAGTCGTCTTGGAGAGCTGCGGCAAGTGTGTCTTCTGGAGGCGGTGAGATGGTTTATTCAATTTTGGAACTGTATTTTACTTTTAGTTAGTCGCTATAAAATAGTATTCTCTCAAAGAAACACAAACAAAATGATGACTTCAGCAGTGAAGGAAATGTGCATCGAGCTGATCAACAAAGTTTCTAGATCTACATGATTTTTTATTCTTTTTTTTTTCTCCCTCTCTTTGTTTTAAAAGCGAATTTTCTCATTTGATGTTCGAAGTTTGGTTGTTCGGATTTGCATTTATGTGAAGAACTATTTGTTATTAAGTTGTGTTTTATATGTAGATGTACAAAAAAAATCTGAACTAGGCGTACTTATTAGAACCATCTGTTCTAACGAATGGCAACAAACGGCACAATATTCCCCATAGTGAAGTGATTGGAACAAAGTAACATTTTAAATGTCTGTACAGGAGCTCACAGGGAAGCTTCCACAGGATTTTCCTTTAGGAGACGGGGAAAGACCTCCCTTTGTTCAGCGCCGAGCTGGCCTGGCCCCTCATGTCACCTCAAAAGGAGAGGTGAGTCTGTTTGCTGAAAGCTAATAAAAGGAACCGTTTAATACAATAATAACCATATCTGTTTTCCATGTAGGATGACCCAGGTCAGAGAAGGCAGATGAAGGCTCTCTTCAGTGGTGCCCTGCGCCGGAGCATCGATTATGATAAAAACACATTGCACAGTAAGAGGACTGTTCATCGGGGATGTCACACGGGTAACAATACACACACACACACACACACAAGCACAAATTATATTCTGGTTAACATTGGTTATTTGGTACAAAATGCACTGGGAATGGCTCTACAGGAAATGCATGATAACCGAGTAATTTCTCCTCATTATGCAAGACTGTTGTTTTGCTTAAAAAGGACAATGGACTAATGTTGACAGACTTTGATATTTATAAATTACTTGATTATATGTTTTTAACCAATAAATTACTGCAACAGAACATTTATATTTAAAAAAACTTGTACCGTCAGACACATTTTTATGGATTAAATTTTATTCACAAGGATGCATTAAAATAATTAAAAGTGACAGTAAAAATATTTACAGTGTTGCAAAAGTTTTCTATTTCAAATAAATGCTGTACAGCAGCACAACTGTTTTCAACTTTGATAATAGTAATTTTCTTGAGCACCAAATCAGCATATTAGAATGATTTCTGAAGGATCATGTGACACTGAAGATTGGAGTAATGCCATCACATGAATAAAAGATAAAACAAAAAAAACTATATTACATTATCAAAAAAACTATATTACATTATCAAAAAAATCTTTCCAACCCTAAACTGTTAAGCAGTAGTGTAAACAATTGTTTCATCTCATGATTTATATAATAGATAATAAGAAATCTGATCTTTGTGCAATTATGTTTATGGAATTATTCTCATTTTTAATATTTTCAGAGGAAACTGTGAAGTCAGAAAGCAGTTCAATGTCAGACTCAACATCACATGACAATGGTGAGGCCTCTTAACAATATAAAACAATGAATGTACATCTCAGTACTCTGATTCATTTTACCACACTGGCCTGTGTTTGGCAGGCTGTAACTGTGATATTGTACAACTCTTGTCAACTGTGGTTTACAGAGGATTCGTCTCCCAGTGTGGCACCTGAGCATCGCTCCTTGTCTCACCCCCGGCTGGCCCCAGGCAGTCCTGACAGTAGGCTCTGTAGGAAGCTGTCGCCTGTGGAGATCTACTACGAGATGAGGACTCGCCGAAACTCAGCCTCAAGCTCTGTGAGGTGAGCGGAGGGGAGGAAGGGATGTTTTCACAAGCTGAAATGGATATGGTTTACACTATAATTAAAACTTATGAATGTTCATCCAGCCCGAGTGACTCTATGCCAAGAAGTGCATCCAATGTGGAGGGCAGAAGTGTTCCAGCAACACCGCTGTTGTCCCGCACTGCACCAGTCAGTGTCCATGTGAGGTACTAACTCTTTTCTGGCCATTCCTCCTGCTATTTGTACACTGTAGTGTCTACACTTTGGCTCTGTTCCAAAACCTAATGAGTTGCCTACTAAGGCAACACCCAAACTGGCATTTGAATGGCCAGCAAAACAGAAATAGCACAATCTGCACGAATGATTCTAATATAGTTTGATATTAGCTTGTTGCGAAGCTAAAAATAAAATACTCTTATAAGCATAGACAAACGCTACCGGTCAAAAGATAGGGGTTGTTCATATTTTTTTAATGTTTTTGAAACGTATGCTTACCAATGCTGCATTTACAAAAATACAGTAAAACCAATATTATTGTGAACCATTATTACAATAAAAAATAAAAAATGTATGTTTCATATATTTTAATATGTAATTTATTCCTCTGATGCAAAGCTGAATTTTCAGCATCATCACTCCAGTCTTCTGTGTCACGTCACATGATCCTTCAGAAATCATTCTAATAAGCTGATTTGTTGCTCAAGAAGTATTTCTTATTCTTATCAATGTTGAAAACATTTAATATTTTTGTGGAAACCATGATGCATGTTTTTTTCTTTTAATAAAAGTTCAAAAGAACAGCACTTATTTGAAATAGAAATCTTTTATAACATTATAAATGTCTTTACTGTTGCATTTGATCAATTGAATGCGTCCTTGCTGAGTAAAATAATTAATTTCTTTATAAAAAAAAAAGTACTGATCCCAAACTTTAGAACATATTACACACAAATATTGGGAATTAAACAATTTAAAATGAACTTTTCCTTTTAAAACTTTTCAGTATGAAATGAAATATTTTACATTTTATATTTTAGAATTGTTCTTGCTTTGTCTGCCATCTTCTCACTGGCTTTAGATCCAAATGTTTTTTTTCTTTTTTAATCTTATTACCACTAATGACTTCTTACTGTCTTATCTTCTCCTTCTGCTAGGCCGGAGATGTCTGGGGGTATTGCACTAAAGCAGTGGTGTGGCAGTCCAGATGTTCCTCAGTTTGTCCCACTGGCATCTTTGGAGGGCTCCTCATCTGAGCGCCGCAGCTGCCCCTACAGCTCCCGCGCTCGCCGTAGCAACAGCTCTGAGGCGCTACTTGACCGCTCGAGTCTCCCTGAGCCCGGCCCTCCCCGCAACGGCATGCCACCTCGAGCTGGACCATACAAGAGCTCTGAGTCCCTCACAGATGGGAAGCTCCGTCAGATATATCAAGGCAGCCCAGAGAGTCAGATGATGGGCTTTAAAGACCAAGGTCGAATGCGCTCCTCTCTTGGTGGCAGTGGCACTGGTTACAATGAGATTTTGATAGACTACATTTGGGGCAAACAGCAAAAGAGGCCCGTCCAGGCTCCGCAGAACCAGTCAACAGGACGAATCTGGCCGGATTTCTCCACTCCTCAAACGGGCACCCCTCCGCATTATAACGGTTTCTCACATTCACAGTTACATCTGGCTGCTGCTCCACCTTCCTATAGCCCCATGCTACTGCGGGGTCAAGAGTCTGAACCCCGTCGCGTCAAAGTGACACGAACGAAATCCTGCGGACCCTTCATCCCACAGGATGCCGTGTTGTTCTCGGCTTATGATCTGTCACATCCCTCCTCTGGATCCACGACCTCTTCTATTCCCAACCTGCTCCCTCACCACACAGAGCTGTCCACTGCTGCAGCGTTCGGACGCAGGCCGCCTCAGTTCTCTCTGCCCACTCCTGAGGACTCCACCCGCAGTCTGCACAAGGCACTGGCTCTGGAGGGACTCCGGGACTGGTATCTGAGGAACGCCTTAGGCTATTCCACTACGGCCAAAGGTCACGACGGACTTTCCATGCGCCACTCACATACTCACCACCACCTAGTGCACCAGCCTCAGTCCATCCCAGCCGACCCACTGTACTCTGTGCACCGTCAAATACCTCAGTCAGCTTCATTTCACGGACATCCCTTGCATGCCAGGTGAGTTTTTCACATTTCTCTTTCACCCCACAGCAGGGGGCCCATGGTTTTGGAAAAATATCAGAAAATGTGAAATAATCATGGAAATGACTGGAATAGCCTTGAAAATTACTATAGTAAATACAATTTTATAGCTAGTCATGAACATTTTGATTGATCATAAGGTGTGGGAACCATGCTACAAATATGAAATTATAATAATTAGTATTATTAGTAGTAGTAGTAGTACTACTACTTGTACTAGTAGTAGTAGCAGTGTTATAAATGCATACAAATATAACCCTTTTTATCCTTTATATTATATTATATTTCATCTTACCCTAATATACTGTATGTAGGTAATATTAGGGTAAGATCTTTAAAAAAAATTAAAAGACGTTTCTTATGCTCACCAAGACTGCATTTATTTGATTAAAAATACAGTAACAACAGTAATATTATAAAGTATTATAACAATTTAAAATAATGGTTTTCTATTTTAATATATTTTACCTTAAATTTATTTTTAAGGCAACGCTGTTCAGCAGCCATTACTTCAGTCTTTAGTGTCACATGATCCTTCAGAAATCATTCTAATATGCTGATTTGGTGCTCAAGAAACATTTCTTATTATTATCAATGTAAAAAAACAAAAAAACAAACAGTTGAGCTGCTTAATATCTGTTGAAACAAAATTGTTTGATGAATAGAAAAGAACAGCATTTCTTTAATTTAATAGATCCTTGCTGACTATATATCTGTATATATATATATATATATATATATATATATATATATATCACAATTGTAAAGAAAAAAATTATTATATTATTATTATATTAAATTATATTATTAAAATATTATTATTATTGATTGAATAGTTTAGCTGCAAGATAACTAGTTAGATATTTTCTGATGCTGCCATTTTCAGTTTGATCTTCTCTCTTCATCATGGCAGGTCCGTGGAGCTCTCTCTCTACCCAGAACCTTTCCCCTCAGAGGGGAGCACTCAAAAAGAGTCCGGCTCTGAGCCCCCTTCACCTGGAACACTGGTCTGACTGGCAGCCAACACACCCTAGGGCCTCTAATGCAACATGTTGCAAAATCCAATGCAAAATGTCACCTTCTTATAGGGATGCACCGGTCTGAAACTGTGCTCAAGTACTAGTACTCCTTAAGAAAAACTGATATAATTCACCCTTAGTTTGTAGCATAAATGCTGTAACACCAAGAAAAAATGACAGCAGAACAAAATAGCATTTGGTTGGAGATATTGAACATTATATATATATATATTATAATAATTATTTATTATTATATAAATTATATATATTTGTAACAAAGTTCACGTTCAGGGAAGAAGGAGGCGGGAACCGGCGAACGTTCAACGCAAAGTTTTAATCATTAAATAAAGAAATAAGAAAAGTAAAGTAAAGCAGCAGCTCCTCATGGATGACTGCCGCATATAAACGTAATAAATACCAACATAAAAGGCCAGGCCTGGTCCTCTCTCGTCTTAAACTGTCGTCACTCCTCCTATTGTCCTTCCGGAGCTCCTCCACGGGACTGGAGACCTGTGTGACGCGCAGGTGACGCTCATTAGCACTCGCTCCGTTCCCACGGCTCTCGACCCCGCTCCGCTTGCCACAATATTATATAAATTACACCATTATTTAAAAGTACAATTATTGTACCGCATTCATCCCTATTGATTCATCCCTTACATTGTTCAGCAAATCAGGAGGCGTCTTTAAACGACACAGAACTGAAATAGTAGATCAGTGTGTTGGCTGTCATAGATCTAGCGCTGCGCTTGATTGTAAACTGGTGTTTACAAGATACATTTTGTTTATTTTTCTCCATACTCTGTGTGTGTATTAATGGGATGTTATTGTAATGTATCTATAATTTGTTTTCAAAATGTAAAGTTAATCATCTCCACTTCATCCTGAGATATATTTATATATTTTCAGAGAATAAAATAGATTATAAGATATATGTATTCTTAATTACTATTTTGTAACTAATATGTTTCAGGTTAACAGTCATTTAATTATATACAAGACTACTCTAAGTTTAATGAACTCATGCATTTTAATGTACTATAACAGCAGTGAATGTGTTGCATACTTGTTTGTTTATATCTATATATCTAAATATCTATATGTAGCTATGAAGAGTATGATAAAAGCATTTCATATAGAGGACCTTGAAGTGATGAGCTTTTTCTCCTGGAGGGCTTATATTCTCTGAAGTTCTAGACATGCAAACAAACATATGCCTGGTCTCTAAAATGAACTTTAAAGCTCTAATACAGGGATTTATACCATTAAGTCCACAGTCATCGATTCCACAATTTCAAAGAACTTGAAAAGGACTGTTGACCTAAAATATTGTGATCTTGAACTGAAATGGCAGTTTTGAGTAAAAAATTTAAATCTTAAAACCTGCATGATAAGATTTCAAAATGAAATGATGCATCCCTATGAAATCCTTTACAGAGTCAGAAATATATTAATGTTTATTATAATATATAATTTTTTTATTTTATTTAGTTGCTTTTTTGTTTCAACAATTTTGAGAAAGAAAATTGGTTGCATATATTTTATACTTTCATGATTAGTCGCATCCGACTTGGCAACCCCTTTAATTGATATTCTACAGTATTCAACAAATATATCTGAGCATTTACTGTAGTTTTCATGTTGAGATGTGGCATAAGCTGGTCTTATGTTTGCACTTTTTGAAAGCAAAATACCTTATAATTGTCTAAACCAGTCAGTGTGTCATCGATCTGTTTACTAACTAGTTTGGCGACTTGTTTTTAAGTCCTTTTGTTACAGTTCCTGAGTTGATGGTTTAGTTTTTCTTCTTTAGATTGTTCTTCCTGAAATAGTAATTCTGTCATTACCGATTATTACCCTTGAAATCAGTACAATTTGGTGTCCACTATTAAAAACAAGACTGTAGACTAATGTTAAGCCTATGTATTATCGCTAACACTGCAGAACATAGGTCATATGATGGTTTAAGTTTGAAATGATGATGGTTTATTTAATACTTTGTTAATTCACATGTATTTACTACTCTTCATGTTGCTGGTTTGTGAGGTGCCTCAAGCTGGTATCTGAAACTCATGACCAAACAGCTGTGCATTGCTAGTCTCTCTTAGTGTTTTTTGGTGACATAAATGTCTGTACTGTAATTAATTATAAATAACGAAAAATACCTATATGTAGCAACTTGAAAAAACAATATATATTGTATATTTATGAACTGATCAGATTTTGTATACATATTTATTTGCATAGTTCACGCCTCTTGTTTGTTTACACCAGCGAAAGAGACTCTTGTTGTCATCTTTATGAATGACACCCTGTTTTGGCTTTAAATTGTGCTATCATTGCAGCTTTTAGAATCATAAATGTATTGCTAGATTTTTTTATATACTGTTTCCATTGTTTTTTTTGTTTGTTTTTTTACATTTTGCATCAAGATGGTCTGTTAGGTGGGGGGAAATCATAATAAAGATCATGATATAAAGTCTAATCTTTTTCCACATTGTGTCACTCTTTTTCAAAGATGAATCACACATACAATTCATCATGAAAGCACAAATTTGGGGTTACACAGTACATTTTGAAAGGGTGTTCAATTCCCATTCCTTGCGTTTATCTTTGGTCTTTGGTCACATCACTGCATGCCCACTGAACACTTGGAATGTGTTGGAATGTTTTTCGGCCACTTCAAGTGATTCTCTCCTGTTCAAACTGGCGTACAGTCAGTTCTCTTTGATACATGCTTCATCTATTCTTAAATCTATTCATATTTAACTGATTTCTATATGACTAATCCCATGTTTTAAGCATAAATATAACAAAATTTTGTAAGTTACATCAAATCACTCAACCCCTTTTACTCACGGTTTGAAATGCAGAATGACACGCCTGCACAAAAACTACCCAATGACCAGGTGACATAAGGAAGACCCTATTCAGGATTAACCCATGAAAGGCTGCTGGTCCTGACAACATACCTGGTGACACAACCGGTCTCTCAATGTGGGGAAGAAGAGGTTGTGATGGACTTCAGGAGGAACTCTGTTGACCACCTCCCACTATCAGCAGCTCGACTGTAGAGAGTCAGCAGCACTGAATTATAGGGGGTGCACACACATCACAGAGGATCTCACCTGGACCACCAACACTACATCACCCCAAACAGACCCAACAGCGCCTCCACTTCCTGCGCTACTGCAGGACATGAACACAGCTGCAAAGATCATCAGTGTCTCTATCCCCTTCATACGGGACGTTTTCTTTGCACGATGCTCCAGCAAATCCACCAGGATCGCGAAGAAGAACCCCGCCCATCATTCCCACAGTCTCTTTCAGCTCCTGTCGTCAGGAAGATGGTACCGGAGCATCAGAGCCCGCTCTGCCAGACTACTCAACAGCTTCTTGCCCCAGGCTGTGAGAGCCTTCAACTCCAGTCACCCCGCTCACCTTTAAAACCCCTGTCCAAACTCCTACCTCCTGAACCAGAAACCACACACACGATGAGTGGCCTATACAAACCCTCCATCTGTGGTTATACTCTCTTCTCTCTCTATCTGCACTGGACACATCCTCACTAGTACCCAGATTCACTATAGGGTAATAATTTTTTTTTACAATGTACATATACTACAGACTCACCTTTCATTGTCTCCCAGTTGTGCTGCTTTCCCTGAATGTCTCTTTTTGTACCACTGCACTACTGTGTGTAGTTACATGTGAAATTCAGATTATATGTCCAGGGTATATGTACAGTATTTATGGAAAGTATATATATATATAGTATATGTGTACTTACTTGTATATGTATAGTAAGTGTAACTCGTGCCCTGGGTCTGTGTTCATTTCTGTTGTCATGTGGACTCTTATTTTGAAGTTATTTTCTGTTCCCATTGTCGGATTAGGTCTCTGGTTCCCCTGTTTGGATTATGTTCCTGTTTCTGTCTTGGATTATCTTGGTTTGTGTTTTTTTAATAAACTGTTGCTGCACTTGGATTCTCACCTCTCCTCATCCCTGCTTAAAACGTAACAGAAAGATTATAGTACTGGTATAGTTAGATCACTTTTTTCAGTAGTTTATGTGTAGGTTTATATCTCTTTATATGTTTATAGGCTACTTCTACTGTTTATATTTGTTTTCATGTAGCATGTGGTCCTGCAAGGCATGACATTTCGTTCCACTGTATGTCTCCACATATAGTAGAATGACAATAAAGCTCACTTGTTTTGACTTGAAAAG
The DNA here is from genome assembly GCF_965113295.1 of Leuciscus leuciscus. Classification (NCBI taxonomy): domain Eukaryota; kingdom Metazoa; phylum Chordata; class Actinopteri; order Cypriniformes; family Leuciscidae; genus Leuciscus; species Leuciscus leuciscus. Next base: position 12,026,083 of record NC_138747.1, on the reverse strand, counting down.
ACTGTACAGTGCTACGTTCATTTTTGGCATCAACTGTTATTCTGGGATAAGAAATGACTGTTAGGAATGGATAAAGACATATGACGTGCTCTCCTGTCTGCATCAAAGTCTGTGAATGGTCTCAGGAGGGTATTGTCCAATAAATATCGGAAAGACATTCAATAATTGGTATTAAGTGTCCGGGAAGCTTGGCTGGATCCACTGACCTTCAGTTAGTATGGTCTTATTTCTATGACTGATCTGTGCTATTTTTAGTGTTGGTCTTTATTATTTAGTGTTGAATGGCTCTAAAGATGTTTTAGAGCACTCTCAGATTGGAGGGGCCTTATTAGGTGGGGGTACAGGAAGGTTGTCACAGTCCCCATATTTTGCACTTATTGTTATATTATTATTTATTTTTGTAAGGTCTGAGTCAGCAGTTCAGTGATTTACTTAGTCCATGCTCGAACTCAGCCCAGTGCCTATGCTCAGCCACAACATATCAGTGTCTGGAGTCCCTATGGTTCATTTAAATAGACAGAAAGATACTTTCTACTGATTGTGTGTATGAACTAAAAGTACTACTAATAGTAAAAGTATTTACCCAATTTAATAAAATGACATTTAGAGTTCAGTAGACAGTTTCTGTCAATTCTTTATCTGACCTCCAAGGGGCAGTATCTGAAGAGGTTTATTTTTTTTCAAAAAGAAAATCTTGACTTAATTGTTATAATTGCCCGTTTCTATATTCATAAAGTCAAACGGAATGAAAAAATACACATTTTTTAACAATTTAAAATTCATGTTAACTAGGCCTATGCAATGACAACTATACAGCTGTTGAATAAATACACACACAAAAAAGTGAAATGCCTTTCTTTTCCCCCCATGTATTTATTTACCCCTGACATGATTAGGCCTATATTTACTCGTGTTTGTAAAAAAATAAAATAAAAAAAATAAACTAGCCTATATAATAGTTGAATTTGTTTACATGCCATTCCCCTAGCAGTAGGCCTAATCATGTAGAATGTGTTAGATAAGTATGGCTGGGACATTCTATCGCATTAGATAAAATAAACAAGATAAAGCAGACGAAGTTATTGACAGGGGTTACATCAGTCTAACAAAGTATATGTATAGCCTACTCAGCCTATATTTATGCAGCATTTTGGAAGGAGCGGCGTATGGAGGTGTTGTGCTGGCATTCTCCGTATGTTTTATCTTTTTGAGATACTCAAATAGCTGATTTGTGTGCCTGTTCCGTGAGAACAGAATCTACATTTTAGTCAGTCGAAATTAGATAATAAATTGTGGATGAACTAACATGTAGGCTAAGCAGCGTAAAAAACGCTGTTAAAGCCCTAGAGGGTTTAATTTGACCTCTATTTAGCTTGAAATTTCAGTGTTTGTCTTGAAACCCTTTGTTTTGAAGCAACAGTTTAAAATGTGCAAATTTGATATCTGTCATTAGCGTTATTATTTAGGCCTACTCATTTCATGCCGTTCCGTTACGAACGAATCGAATTGTGAATCGGTTCAATTGAATGAGTTGGTTCACAAGTAAAAGATCCGGTCGCTACCGCGTGCTTTAAGAAAAAGTAAACAACTAGAGGGGAAACTTTCAGCGAATAACAATTTAAATTCCTGTATGATTCTAATATAAATGCATCGTATGATTTCAGAAGACTTGGAATATTGGAACATTGATCGATTGGTCGCTTCTGTTCACTATATGAACTTCCATTTTATGGAAAATCTGCATGTAGATTAGGGTGAGTAACGGTAGCCTATGACCATCTATGTTCATCTGTTGCCACATGCAGCTGCATCACGACCATAGACTGTAAAAATGCCCTTTTTTTCTTCTTTTTAAAAAAAATCTTTGGCGTAGCTTCGATTTCTATTTACTTTCTGGGGGTGTATATCCCCCGAAAAGGCCTGCGGCCAAACATTCCTCACAGCTCCAAACTACCCAAAAGAGGTGAGAGAGCATATTACAGGGTCAGCTGAGAGCATATTAGAAGGTCAGCTGAGAGAGAGAGAGAGAGAGAGAGAGAGAGAGAGAGAGAGAGAGAGAGAGAGAGCGAGCGAGCGAGCTGAACAGTGCATTTGCATCCTTGCAGGTTGGTTATAACAGAAGGTCCTTATAAGTGAAATAGTCATTTTTGTAAAAGGAAAGGAGAGGCCCTCATCGAAAGTAAGTGTTTTCTCTCTATCATTTATTCTTAAATGGTAATTTACTCTCATTTTTGTTGAATTATGAACATTCAGAAAATGCTGTACTGCACACCATCCGTCATTAAGATAATTTCCTTTAATTGCCTTTTTTAAAGATGTTGTCCATTTATAACATAGTTTATTACTGCACATTTATATGAAAATATGATGTGTTCATAATAATGTTACACTGCCTATAACCCTCTTTCTGGTCTCTTTCATTATTTAAATAAGAACAATTTTTTTTATTATTATGTGTCATTGTGTTTGTGCTCACTTTTTAAGTATTTTCTAGACTTGTATTTAGTTTAAAATTGAAGCCCAATTTACGTTAAATCTATTTTAGCAAATGTTTCACAGTGTGTGTTCTGGTCAGCCGATACCAATTATCATGTTTGTACATCACTGAAGACAGAACGGTCTTTTTTAGTGTATCACATTTCTTGTTCTCTTTAAATGATCATGTGGCTCTAATACTATCTTTAACATAGCATGTAATATTGATATGAAATAATTTATCTTTTATAATAAGATCCTTGTGCTATTTAGCATTATTGCTGCGATACTTGCTATTGCAGTGTGAATTAACATTATAGTACGTATACTGAACTTTTCCAATGTATTAAATGTGTACACTGGTAAATATTTACAGCAGGAGTAACATTTGTTATTAAAAAAATAGTAACCAGCCTCAACCAGGCCAGCCTCTGTGCTTCTCTCATTCCTTTCTGACACCCATTTGAGAGGATTTTCTCACTAACAATGGCTGTCCAGCAAAGTGGCTGAACTCTGCATTCCACTCCAGACCCCAGCTACATTTGTGTGTATATTTAAAGAAAGCCAGAGAAGACCTTGTCACGGTCCTCTCTCAGGGGTGATACACTCTTTGTCTAATAGCTCTTAACCTTGTGCTTGTTGCCATGCAACTCTAAAATCCAACTTGAGAAGTGCATTTCTCACTCTCCATGACTACTTTAGTCTTCATTATTAACTGAACAATTATTAACAGATCTTATTTTTTGTGATAAAGTACATATTTACTTTGCAGTGGATATTTTTATTCTATTCAGCAAAAAAAAAAAAAAAAAAAAAAATTCAGAAAAGGTGTAATGTTTAGTTGTGTAAGCAACATGCATGAAAAAGGAATACTTTAAAAAGTCTTTAATAATAAACTCAGGAAATCACTAGGAGCACACAGGAGATAAACAACACATAATAATGACAGAGGACTGAACTGAACAGGGAAGTATATGCAAGAGATAACAAGGAACTAAATTAGATACATGTGATAATTACGTTTTTACATTTTTTTAAAGTATTTTTTTGTCTCACGTGATTTGAATTAATTGTCACATGTTTTGGAGTGTGTGTCTAATTAAGGTGATTATCTGTTTCTGTTAGAGTTGTATTTTTCAACATGGGTATTGTGCCTGATGAAGACCTGACGGTCGAAACATTGCGCTTTCAATAAAAGTTGTTTGGAGCTGTGAATTCAGTGTGCAGACATCACATTTCTTTTTTCCATAATCATGTGTAACCATAGAAAGAAACAGGCACATAATCAGAAACCAAGAAACCCGAAACTAAACAGAGCAGGGAAACAGAATATCAAAATAAGAGTTCAGAGAATTCTGAAGTGGAGTTGGAAACCATCCTGTAGTCTCAATTCATTCATTCAATGAAGTGAATGCTAGATTTGCAATTTACACTGTGGTTCAAAAGTTTGGGTAAGTTTGGGATAAGATTGTTTAATGTTTTTGAAAGAAGTCTCGTACTCACCAAGGTTGCAATCCAGCAAAAACAGTAATATTGTGAAATATTAAAACAATTTAAAATAGACACAAAGTTTTGTCATGAAATTCTAGATGACACAGGCTGATTAGGTCCTCTCTATAGGGCTAAGCTGATTGGTTCCTGCTGTAAAGCAGCCAATGAGCTTGCTGCTAAACTTTCAAATACTTGGCCAGCATCTGCAGTTTGCAGCATGCTTTCAGATTAACAGCAGTAGAAACAGTAATAATCTACAGCAGCAGCAATAACAGCAGTAGAAACAGTAATAAACTACAGCAGCAGCAATAACAGCAGTAGAAGCAACAGCAATAATCAACAGCAGCAGCGACAACAGCAGTAGAAGCAGCAGTAATCAACAGCAGCAGCTATACCAGCAGTAGAAGCAGTAATAATCAACAGCAGCAGCAGCAATAACAGCAGTAGAAACAGTAATAATCAACAGCAGCAGCAGCAGCAGCAATAACAGCAGTAGAAACAGTAATAATCTACAGCAGCAATAACAGCAGTAGAAGCAACAGCAATAATCAACAGCAGCAACAACAACAGTAGAAGCAGCAGTAATCAACAGCAGCAGCAGCAGCTATACCAGCAGTAGAAGCAGTAATAATCAACAGCAGCAGCAGCAGCTATACCAGCAGTAGAAGCAGTAATAATCAACAGCAGCAGCAGCAGCAGCAGCTATACCAACAGTAGAAGCAGTAATAATCAACAGCAGCAGCTATACCAGCAGTAGAAGCAGTAATAATCAACAGCAGCAGCAGCAGCAGCAGCTATACCAGCAGTAGAAGCAGTAATAATCAACAGCAGCAGCAGCAGCAGCTATACCAGCAGTAGAAGCAGTAATAATCAACAGCAGCAGCCATACCAGCAGTAGAAGCAGTAATAATCAACAGCAGCAGCAGCAGCAGCAGCTATACCAGCAGTAGAAGCAGTAATAATCAACATCAGCAGCAGCAGCAACAACAGCAGTAGAAGCAGCAGTAATCAACAGCAGCAGCAGCAACAACAGCAGTAGAAGCAGCAGTAATCAACAGCAGAAGCAGCTATACCAGCAGTAGAAGCAGTAATAATCAACAGCAGCAGCTATACCAGCAGTAGAAGCAGTAATAATCAACAGCAGCAGCAAAAACAGCAGTAGAAGCAGCAGCAATAACAGCAGTAGAAGCACAGCAGCAGCAACAACAGCAGTAGAAGCAGTAATAATCAACAGCAGCAGCTATACCAGCAGTAGAAGCAGTAATAATCAACAGCAGCAGCAGCAATAACAGCAGTAATCAACAGCAGCAGCAACAACAGCAGTAGAAGCAGCAGTAATCAACAGCAGCAGCAACAACAGCAGTAGAAGCAGCAGTAATCAACAGCAGCAGCAACAACAGCAGTAGAAGCAGCAGTAATCAACAGCAGCAGCTATACCAGCAGTAGAAGCAGTAGTAATCAACAGCAGCAGCAGCAGCAATAATCAACAGCAGCAGCGGCAGCAGTAATAACAGCAGTAGAAACAGTAATAATCAACAGCAGCAGCAGCAGCAGCAATAAAAGCAGTAGAAGCAGTAATGATCATCAACAGCAGCAGCAATAACAGCAGTAGAAGCAGCAATAATCAACAGCAGCAGCAATAACAGCAGTAGAAGCAGTAATAATCAACAGCAGCAGCAGCAGCAATAACAGCAGTAGAAACAGTAATAATCAACAGCAATAACAGCAGTGGAAACAGTAATAATCTAAAGCAGCAGCAATAACAGCAGTAGAAGCAACAGCAATAATCAACAGCAGCAACAACAGCAGTAATCAACAGCAGCAGCAGCTATACCAGCAGTAGAAGCAGTAATAATCAACAGCAGCAGCAGCAGCAGCTATACCAGCAGTAGAAGCAGTAATAATCAACAGCAGCAGCAATAACAGCAGTAGAAGCAACAGCAATAATCAACAGCAACAGCAGCAGCAACAACAGCAGTAGAAGCAGCAGTAATCAACAGCAGCAGCAGCAGCAGCTATACCAGCAGTAGAAGCAGTAATAATCAACAGCAGCAATAACAGCAGTAGAAACAGTAATAATCTACTGCAGCAGCAATAACAGCAGTAGAAGCAACAGCAATAATCAACAGTAGCAGTAGAAGCAGCAGTAATCAACAGCAGCAGCAGCAGCTATACCAGCAGTAGAAGCAGTAATAATCAACATCAGCAGCAACAACAGCAGTAGAAGCAGTAATGATCATCAACAGCAGCAGCAATAACAGCAGTAGAAGCAGCAATAATCAACAGCAGTAGAAGCAGTAAAAATCAACAGCAGCAGCAGCAGCAATAACAGCAGTAGAAACAGTAATAATCAACAGCAGCAGCAGCAGCAATAACAGCAGTAGAAACAGTAATAATCTACAGCAGCAGCAGCAGCAGCAGCAATAACAGCAGTAGAAGCAACAGCAATAATCAACAGCAGCAGCAGCAACAACAGCAGTAGAAGCAGCAGTAATCAACAGCAGCAGCAGCAGCTATACCAGCAGTAGAAGCAGTAATAATCAACAGCAGCAATAACAGCAGTAGAAACAGTAATAATCTACTGCAGCAGCAATAACAGCAGTAGAAGCAACAGCAATAATCAACAGCAGCAGTAGAAGCAGCAGTAATCAACAGCAGCAGCAGCAGCAGCTATACCAGCAGTAGAAGCAGTAATAATCAACATCAGCAGCAGCAGCAACAACAGCAGTAGAAGCAGCAGTAATCAATAGCAGCAGCAGCAGCAACAACAGCAGTAGAAGCAGCAGTAATCAACAGCAGCAGCTATACCAGCAGTAGAAGCAGTAATAATCAACAGCAGCAAGTATACCAGCAGTAGAAGCAGTAATAATCAACAGCAGCAGCAATAACAGCAGTAGAAGCAGCAGCAATAACAGCAGTAGAAGCACAGCAGCAGCAACAACAGCAGTAGAAGCAGTAATAATCAACAGCAGCAGCTATACCAGCAGTAGAAGCAGCAGTAATCAACAGCAGCAGCAACAACAGCAGTAGAAGCAGCAGTAATCAACAGCAGCAGCTAAACCAGCAGTAGAAGCAGTAGTAATCAACAGCAGCAGCAGCGGCAGCAGTAATAACAGCAGTAGAAACAGTAATAATCAACAGCAGCAGCAGCAATAAAAGCAGTAGAAGCAGTAATGATCATCAACAGCAGCAGCAATAACAGCAGTAGAAGCAGCAATAATAAACAGCAGCAGCAATAACAGCAGTAGAAGCAGTAATAATCAACAGCAGCAGCAGCAGCAGCAGCAATAACAGCAGTAGAAACAGTAATAATCAACAGCAGCAGCAGCAGCAGCAGCAATAACAGCAGTAGAAACAGTAATAATCTACAGCAGCAGCAACAATAACAGCAGTAGAAGCAACAGCAATAATCAACAGCAGCAGCAGCAGCAGTAATAACAGCAGTAGAAACAGTAATAATCAACAGCAGCAATAAAAGCAGTAGAAGCAGTAATGATCATCAATAGCAGCAGCGATAACAGCAGTAGAAGCAGCAATAATCAACAGCAGCAGCAATAACAGCAGTAGAAGCAGTAATAATCAACAGCAGCAGCAGCAGCAGCAATAACAGCAGTAGAAACAGTAATAATCAACAGCAGCAGCAGCAGCAGCAATAACAGCAGTAGAAACAGTAATAATCTACAGCAGCAGCAATAACAGCAGTAGAAGCAACAGCAATAATCAACAGCAGTAGAAGCAGCAGTAATCAACAGCAGCAGCAGCAGCAGCTATACCAGCAGTAGAAGCAGTAATAATCAACAGCAGCAGCTATACCAGCAGTAGAAGCAGTAATAATCAATAGCAGCAGCAGCAGCTATACCAGCAGTAGAAGCAGTAATAATCAACAGCAGCAGCAGCAGCTATACCAGCAGTAGAAGCAGTAATAATCAACAGCAGCAGCAGCAGCAACAACAGCAGTAGAAGCAGCAGTAATCAACAGCATTAGCAGCAGCAACAACAGCAGTAGAAGCAGCTGTAATCAACAGCAGCAGCAGCAGCTATACCAGCAGTAGAAGCAGTAATAATCAACAGCAGCAGCTTTACCAGCAGTAGAAGCAGTAATAATCAACAGCAGCAGCATTAACAGCAGTAGAAGCAGCAGTAATCAACAGCAGCAGCAATAACAGCAGTAGAAGCACAGCAGCAGTAATAATCAACAGCAGCAGCTATACCAGCAGTAGAAGCAGTAATAATCAACAGCAGCAGCAATAACAGCAGTAGAAACAGCAGTAATCAACAACAGCAGCAGCAATAATCAACAGCAGCAGCAGCAGCAGTAATAACAGCAGTAGAAACAGTAATAATCAACAGCAGCAATAAAAGCAGTAGAAGCAGTAATGATCATCAATAGCAGCAGCAATAACAGCAGTAGAAGCAGCAATAATCAACAGCAGCAGCAGCTATACCAGCAGTAGAAGCAGCAATAATCAACAGCAGCAGCAGCAATAACAGCAGTAGAAGCAGTAATGATAATCAACAGCAGCAGCAGCAGCTATACCAGCAGTAGAAGCAGCAATAATCAACAGCAGCAGCAGCAATAACAGCAGTAGAAGCAGTAATGATCATCAATAGCAGCAGCAATAACAGCAGTAGAAGCAGTAATAATCAACAGCAGCAGCAGCAGCAATAACAGCAGTAGAAGCAGCAATAATCAACAGCAGCAGCAGCAATAACAGCAGTAGAAGCAGTAATGATCATCAATAGCAGCCGCAATAACAGCAGTAGAAACAGTAATAATCAACAGCAGCAGCAGCAGCAATAACAGCAGTAGAAACAGTAATAATCTACAGCAGCAGCAATAACAGCAGTAGAAGCAACAGCAATAATCAACAGCAGCAACAACAGCAGTAGAAGCAGCAGTAATCAACAGCAGCAGCAGCAGCTATACCAGCAGTAGAAGCAGTAATAATCAACAGCAGCAGCAGCAACAACAGCAGTAGAAGCAGCAGTAATCAACAGCAGCAGCAGCAACAACAGCAGTAGAAGCAGCTGCAATCAACAGCAGCAGCAGCAGCTATACCAGCAGTAGAAGCAGTAATAATCAACAGCAGCAGCTTTACCAGCAGTAGAAGCAGTAATAATCAACAGCAGCAGCATTAACAGCAGTAGAAGCAGCAGTAATCAACAGCAGCAGCAATAACAGCAGTAGAAGCACAGCAGCAGTAATAATCAACAGCAGCAGTTATACCAGCAGTAGAAGCAGTAATAATCAACAGCAGCAGCAATAACAGCAGTAGAAACAGCAGTAATCAACAACAGCAGCAACAACAGCAGTAGAAGCAGCAGTAATCAACAGCAGCAGCAACAGCAGCAGTAGAAGCAGCAGTAATCAACAGCAGCAGCAGCAATAATCAACAGCAGCAGCAGCAGTAATAACAGCAGTAGAAACAGTAATAATCAACAGCAGCAATAAAAGCAGTAGAAGCAGCAGTAATCAACAGCAGCAGCAGCAATAATCAACAGCAGCAGCAGCAGTAATAACAGCAGTAGAAACAGTAATAATCAACAGCAGCAATAAAAGCAGTAGAAGCAGTAATGATCATCAATAGCAGCAGCAATAACAACAGTAGAAGCAGCAATAATCAACAGCAGCAGCAGCTATACCAGCAGTAGAAGCAGCAATAATCAACAGCAGCAGCAGCAATAACAGCAGTAGAAGCAGTAATGATAATCAACAGCAGCAGCAGCAGCTATACCAGCAGTAGAAGCAGCAATAATCAACAGCAGCAGCAGCAGCAATAACAGCAGTAGAAGCAGTAATGATCATCAATAGCAGCAGCAGCAATAACAGCAGTAGAAGCAGTAATAATCAACAGCAGCAGCAGCAGCAGCAATAACAGCAGTAGAAACAGTAATAATCAACAGCAGCAGCAGCAGCAATAACAGCAGTAGAAACAGTAATAATCTACAGCAGCAGCAATAACAGCAGTAGAAGCAACAGCAATAATCAACAGCAGCAACAACAGCAGTAGAAGCAGCAGTAATCAACAGCAGCAGCAGCAGCTATACCAGCAGTAGAAGCAGTAATAATCAACAGCAACAGCAGCAGCTATACCAGCAGTAGAAGCAGTAATAATCAACAGCAACAGCAGCAATAACAGCAGTAGAAACAGTAATAATCTACAGCAGCAGCAATAACAGCAGTAGAAGCAACAGTAATCAACAGCAGCAGCAGCAGCAGCAGCTATACCAGCAGTAGAAGCAGTAATAATCAACAGCAGCAGCAGCAGCTATACCAGCAGTAGAAGCAGTAATAATCAACAGCAGCAGCAATAACAGCAGTAGAAGCAACAGCAATAATCTACAGCAGCAGCAGCAGCAGCAGCAGTAGAAGCAGCAGTAATCAACAACAGCAGCAGCAGCAGCTATACCAGCAGTAGAAGCAGTAATAATCAACAGCAGCAGCAGCAGCAGCAACAACAGCAGTAGAAGCAGCAGTAATCAACAACAGCAGCAGCAGCAGCTATACCAGCAGTAGAAGCAGTAATAATCAACAGCAGCAGCAGCAGCAGCAATAATCAACAGCAGCAGCAGCAACAATAACAGCAGTAAAGCAGCAATAATCAACAGCAGCAGCAGCAGTAATAACAGCCAAAGCAGCAGTGTAGCAGATCTATTCCACCAAAAACACACATATCATTATTCATGTTGAAAACAGTTGTGCTGCTTAATATTTTTGTGGAAACTGTGATACATTTTTTTACAGGACTCTTTGATAAATAGAATCTTCAAAAGAACAGCATTAATTTAAAATAAAAAAATCTGTTAAAAAATCCCTTTTGAATGGTAGTGTATAATAAATATTGTATATGTTATTGTAATATCTAGAGGTGTTGACTAAGGAAAACACATTTTGTGAGAAAATTGTAGTTTTGTCCCAATCCCAATGTCTGCTTCATGGAAAGATTGAGCAACAGAAACATGTTGTATCAATAGCAACCAAATAATCACATGAGAGAGATTTTCAGTTCAGGCTTTATTTGCTGCATAGTAACCACCCATCTCATTAGACCAATACAATAGAGGAATGGCCAGAGAGATGAAAGCACAGTACTGAATGAGAACATTAATTTCCATATACATTCATCTCATGACCTGCAGGAGGGCAGACCTGGGCTCTATTAGAGTGTAATTAAATTGCATATACGTGTGTGTGTGTGTGTGTGTGTGTGTGTGTGTGTGTGTGTGTGTGTGTGTGTGTGTGCTGTCTTGAAAGGTGGTAGAGATGTATTATTTTAACTCTAAATTTACACAGACCATTCAAAGGGATGCACAGTAATATCAGGCTTTTATTATTTTTTATGGCTTATTTTATGTTATGTTAAATTGTAATACTATTTTACAATTTTACTGTATTTTTTATCAAATAAATTCAGCCTTGGTGATCAAACAAACATGAAAAATGCCTCAATGATCCTAAACTTTTAAACGGTGATGCATATTGATCTCCGCTTTGTATCTGAAATATTTACATAGTGGCAAAGTTAAATAAAATAATAAATAATACATGTCTATAATTTCTAAAATACTTAAGGCAATGCAAGCGCTTTGAATAGACATTTGATTTCATTTATATTGTGATTTTTCTGAGCCAATTAACTAGATCTGTACTTTATGTGATTAAATACAGCTTAATTTAATAAATGTATTCTAATGGTTTATGCATCTCTGTGTCTGGCTCTAGTATGTTGCTGGTGTTGCTGTGCTGGTTTGTCGGGGTCACAGTGCTTTTATATGTCTTGTACTCCTGGTTCATCCCTGCTGTTGTGCAGTTCAACGGCAGTCTCGCGTTACTCTGGCATGATGTCATCGTTGAGCGTGCTCTCGATACTCTGACCAGATCCACTCGACCACAGGTGACTCAATTAGTCCTGGTTTAACAGTTTTCTATCTCAATACAAAATTACAGAATGTACCTCGATCCTGAAAGGTGTTAAACTATTGAGGCCCATAAAGTAAACAAAGTCGTCACCAGAACCCTTTATGTCTTTGTTGTGACCAGCGTCTGCTGAATGCAGTACGGAAGCATGCGACCCGAGGTGACCCTCAGAGTGTGATCTCGGCCATTGATCATTTCTGCCGACACAGTGAATGGGCTATGAACATTGGAGATGAGAAAGGTCAGAGCACTGCTTTTGTATTTCCAGACTCGTTATTATTATTTTTCATTGCACAGAAATGTTCAGGGGAAAATCTGAAAGAAATGTCAGATTCTTTTCTGAAGATAAAATTTGAATATGTTTGCTTCAAAATAAGGAAATGGGTTTTATTAATTATGTAATTTTTATTACTTAACTAAGAAGTTTACTCTACCGTATAAACGTTTGGGGTCAGTCATTTTTAAATAAATTAATACTTTTATTCAGCAAGGGTGTCTTCGGTTGATCAAAAGTGACGGTATAGACTTTTACATTGTTACAAAAGTTTTCTATTTCAAATTATTGCTGTTCTTTCGAATGTTCTATTAATCAAAACATCATGAAAAATTGTATCATGGTTTCCAAAACAATATCAAGCAGCTCAACTGTTTTCAACATTTATAATAATAAAAGAAAATGTTTCTTGAGCACCAAATCAGCATATTAGAATGATTTCATGATTTCATTAGAATGAGTCATGGTGCTGAAAATTCAACTTTACCATCACATGAATTAATTACATTTTAAAATATATTAAAATAGAAAACTGTTATTTTCAATTGTGATAATATTTCACTATGTTACTGTTTTTACTGTATTTTTGATCAAATAAATGCAGCCTTGTTGAGCAGAAGAGACTTCCTTCATAAACATAAATAGTGTTCCAAGTATTCCAATATATGTAATCAATTTCACAATTTTTTTTAACTTTTGCTAAGCCAGCTATATCATTTTTAAATATTTTTAATTTTTAAATTTTTTGGCTATACTTGTCAGGGCCAAATATTCTCACTTATACAGTAAAATATAATGACTAGTGACATATTGACATATTACGGATTCTCACTACTAGTTAAAAAGGCTTATAAATCGGCCAAAACATGTTTTTATTTAAATTTAGTGTTTTGCACATGTTTCTTAAGGGATATGTTTAGCGATAGGGGTTGTGTTAGGCCATAGAAAATATCCTTAACCTGATATACAATCAATGGAAGTCTATGCAATGCCCTCACTAATATAGTGAAACAAACGTGTGTGTGTGTGTGTGTGTGTGTACACTCAGGCTCTATCCTGGACTCAGTGGTGAGTGAGTTGAACCCAGAGAAGGTCCTAGAGTTGGGCACATACTGTGGATACTCTACAGTGCGCATCGCTCGTCTGCTTCCTCCAGGAGCTCGTCTGATAACACTGGAGTTCAATGCAGATTATGCTGCAATTGCTCGACAAGTAATCGCCTGGGCGGGTCTTGAAGACAGAGTAAGGTCCCTGTTCCTTCACAAACACTTCAATTACATACAGTCCTTATAGTTCTTATTTACTCTCTGCAAACATTATGTTTGTAGCCTATATTTCAAATGAAAGGAGTAATTTCCTGTTTATAATGCCTTGAATCAATGTTTTACTTCATCAGGTCCAGCTTGTAGAAGGTGCGTCTGAAGATTGGATCCCGCGCATGAAAGAGCACTTTGGAATTGAAACATTTGATTTCGTTTTTCTGGACCACTGGAAGGACCGTTACCTCCCTGACACAAAATTAATGGAGGTGTGTTTGATTCTGACCACTGTAATTTCATTCAATCTCAGTTAGAGATTATGGTGCCTCTACAATGCAAATATGTCCAAAAACGTCATGAATTCAGTTGCAATGTCAGTGTTTTCCTCTCGATTTTACTGGAAGCATATATCCAACCTTTTCTGCACTTCTATTTTTTTCTGTCTTCTTTATTTATAGGATTGTGGTCTACTAAGGAAAGGCACCGTTCTGCTTGCTGATAATGTGATCTGTCCGGGAGTCCCAGACTATCTTCAATATGTGCGCAATAGCCTTTCCTATAAAAGCTGCTATTTTAAATCCCATTTAGAGTATACCAAGGCAGAGGACGGCTTGGAAAAGTCTGTGTTTTTGGGCTAGAGATTTACAGAAATGGTTCATATGTTTACCTTTTTTTCGCTTGACTTTTTATGCTAAGAGTTTCTCAGATCTAACAAGAGGTGTATTTTGAATAATTTATTATCATAAGTCCTTAAGACTTACTGTACTTAAAATCTGTGAATCAGGACACAGTTCTGCACATTTGTTCAAACAAGACCACTGTTTTACCACTCTGTACCACTAGAGGGTAGGATCACATTTAAAATGGGTGGTCTAGACCCCCTCTTACAGTGTAACCAGAAATTTTATCTTAAAAGTATATACCAGTGATTCTGTATTTATATTTTTTAGAGAAAATGTAACCTTTTTAGGTTATTTTATAGTTATTCTGTAATAATTGAAACAATGCCACTTTGTGGTCATGTCATTTAGAGTGTGTTCATTTTAGCTTTTATTTTTATTTTTATTTTTTATTGAAAGTGGCTTATATGGATTGCTGTTTTATTTACGTTTTGGTGCATATTTTTTTATGTTTTAATGTTGCAAATGTATTTGTGTCTGGCAATAATGTTTTATTCATTTAATTTTTAAGGTGAAATATGGGAACAATATGTCCCCACAAAGATGGCAGTATCCGAAATTCTTTTCGTTTTGTGTTCCCCATGAGGTAAACAGCCAGGATAGGGTTAGTGTAAGGGGATAGAATAAAGTTTGTACAGTATAAAAATAATTGCCTGTGAAAAATTGTTACCTTTGTCTCAAAACACAAGACTATGAAGATATAACAGACAATTACATTTTTATTTTTTGTTCATTTATTATTCGGATCCATCCCTCTCACATTTTATAGTGTCATATTCCACAACTTAATTTAACAGTCATAAATCTTTAATAGCATTGAAAATGAACCACTACAGCCCAGCCACACATTTCAACATAATACATCCACAAGCACACTTATAAATAAAAATATTATAGACACCTTAACCCTCTATGGTACGGTGTTGCCTCCAGAGCGTAGATGGAGATGAGGATGAAGATGGATATGAAAACTTGATATGATAACTTGATGATATGATGGTTTGGTAATACTTAATAATAGTGTTCAACTATAATGTTGCCTGAGAGCAACAGCTGGAAATGAAATGTTACTTTTTATTAAATATGAAATTTGTAATACATTAAAAACTGGATAAATGTGTTTGTTCAAGTGTCTGGTTAAAGAAATTGATGTTTTCAATAAATGTATATCTTTTTTCTAAGTGAAAATGTCAAATGTTTAAATTTGTCCGTTGTGGAATGTCGCCTTAGATGTCGCCTTTTAAAACAAACTTTTAAAAATTAAATAAATAAAAATGTATGCAAAAGTTTTTTGATAGCGTTATAGTGTCCAAATTTAAGCAGGACACTTATACAAATAAACACCTCAAATATTTGTATCTTATTGATATCATTATGTAGGCCTACCATATAGAGGGTTAAATGATCTATGAACAGGGAATACTCGGTCGCTGGTTTGCTTTGAAATCTTACAGAGATGGTACGTTTATATGAATAATTCATTCATAACATAAAGCAAAAGATAGCAAGAGAAAAAAAGTAACCAAAGGTGAAGAGTGCAGAGTCAGTATGTTGGAGATGTGAAAAGCCATTAGCCCATATGCCATGTGTGTCAGAATAAAGTCCAACGATAGTATGGACCAGAGTAATACTATACAGACTATACACTACCATTTAAAAAACACACGTGACAATGAGGTCAGCTAGATTATCTATCTTTATAAAAAAAGACAAAGAATAATACTAAAATCTACAAAAATAAATCATTATGACGAGACTAGGGTCTCGTACCAGATTGTTTCATAAAAGCAGACGGTCTATACGCATAGAACTATATCCAGCAGTGTTCACATTAAAAATATATACCGGTCCATCCCTCTCAGAGACTTTTCAAATGCATGCATGATGTGGTAATCCCAATCTGTGCCCATTAGAGAGAGAGAGAGAGAGAGAGAGAGAGAGAGAGAGAGAGAGAGAGAGAGAGAGAGAGAGAGAGAGTAACAAAAGTGTGTGAGAGAGGGAGACAGAAAGCGAGAGAGTGAGCGAAAGAGACAGACAGAGTGAGGGGGCTTTTAAAGGATTTGACAGTGATTTGTAGAATCACAGTTGTGGAATGTTCAGGCTTTTCCACCTTTTCCAGCGTTTTAGTTTCTTAAAGCTCTCAATACTTTCTACATTAAAATCTCACCTTAATCAAATGAATCTTTAGATTGTCGTTGTGTGAGAAGACTGTGGACATTTTAAGATGAGAGCTGAAGACTCGGATGTTGGGGACATCTATCGTGCTTCAAAACCATCCAACTTCAGCTCCAGATGGGCGCTCACTGGCAGCTGCATCAGTCGGTGAGAATCAATTACTAATCGTTATGTCCACACATTGAATGTAAATTCGCTTAAAACGTTGTAAAATGTTGTAAAGATGTCTGCTCAGGTCTCGTGAAACATGGTTAAGAAGCAGTGCTGCTGTTCCCATGAACACTTTATCGAACGGGTGTGCGTGAGTCTCCCCGCGGGAACTTCAGATTTCAGTCCAAATATAGCAATTTTTCCGCTCACCTGTTGCTGAATATGTATTAGTCAATTTGCATTAAATATTAATATGCTTGCCTATACATGCCCTCTATTCTCAGCGGTCTGTTGAGTGCGAAGACGAAAAAGTAGGCTAAGTTCATTTTCTAGAAGACAGACTTTGGGTTGAAATAGCCTAACTGTAAAGAATATAGATATTTTTTGTAAAGTAAAATTATTAATAAAAAACGTTGGCTATACACTGGATGTAAAACTACGTTTATTTCCTTGAATTTTTTTTAATGTGTAGGCTAAATGTAAAAAAAAAAAAAAAAAAAAAATGTAAGGAATGTAAAAGAATATGCTGCTGTGGTGCCCTTACATAAATCTACTATGGTAATAAAACATTTTTGGTCACTACTGTGATGGCAATGCCATGGTATTATTATTATTATTATTTTTTTAAAGTAGGCCTACCTTACAATATCATTATGGTATAAAGAACCAAGTTGGTTGGTAGACTTTTCATTCTTTGTTGAATATTCCTGGTGAAAGAAATAGAATGAAAAAAAAAAGGTTATTAAATATGAAAAAGAATATTTTTTTTAAAACTATTTTAAGTGAAAACATTTTTTGTCAATATTGTGGTTAGCACACTGTTAAAAAATTCAAATTAGTAGGAAACAAACTTAAAAGATGCAACAAAACACAATGCTGTGTGTGTGTGTGTGTGTGTGTGTGTGTGTGTGTGTGTGTGTATATATATATAGCATTATTATAATTCTTAATTCATTCTATTACATTTAATAGAAAAGTGGGTTTGGTTGGCACAATGTAAAAAAATAAATAAAATAAAAATAAATAAATAAAACTTTAACTAGTAGGAAACAAACTTAAAAGATGCAACCAAACACAATGCTGTGTGTGTGTGTGTATATACATTGCATTATTATTATAGTAAATTAATTATATTATATTTAATAGAAAAGCTCTCAACCAGCTATAATTTTGTTGTCTCTTGATAATATCAATGAGTGTGGGTCAAGAGGTCAAACATTTACCTGCACCTTTAATACATTATCACACAATCTATCTACAAAGCAGTGCTGTTGAAAGGCATACTTTGTGCATCATTTTCGTGTACATCTTTTGTCTCATTTCTCCACAGGAGACACAGGTAGAGAAGAAAGCATTGTGCTGTAGCAGAAGAACCAGCCCCTTGCATGGCAGCAATGACATCACAGCAACACGCATCATCACTATGCCATCACTGCAGGATCAGCAGGGCACCCAGACAACACGTGGGCTCCCTGATTCACGTCATGTGGATAGTGATGATGGGATTTACTCCAGAATCCTCGGCCTCCTCCTCAGGAACTCATTCCATAAAGATAGAGGGTGACATCACTCTGGGAGGGCTTTTCCCGGTGCATTCCAGGGGCCCCGCTGGTGTTCCATGTGGGGAAATTAAGAAGGAGAAGGGGATCCATCGTATGGAGGCCATGTTGTATGCGCTGGACCAGATCAACAGCGACCCAGACCTGCTGCCTAACATCACCCTGGGTGCCAGGATACTGGACACGTGCTCCAGGGATACATATGCGCTGGAACAGTCCCTCACCTTTGTCCAGGCCCTCATCCAGAAAGACAACTCAGATGTTCGCTGTTCCAATGGAGAGCCTCCCATCATTCCAAAACCAGAGCGAGTGGTAGGGGTCATCGGGGCTTCGGCCAGCTCAGTGTCCATAATGGTGGCCAACGTTCTTCGACTGTTTGCGGTGAGGGATCATTTTTAACTTTATTTTAATTAACTACATTTTAATGTTGATTCCCTCAGTCTCAGGCTCAGCAAATGTTTCATTTAAGGCAAGACATTACAGATGAATAGAGGTTAAACAAATAGATATCGCCATACTTTCCCAAGTTTATTAATCACAGTACATTAAGACAATTGTTTTGTATTGCAAGTTTTCCAAAATGTTAGGTTGTTTAAACATGCAAATAAATATGCATTCATTTTGTTGACATATTGGAGTTAACGGATTTTTCAAGTAGGACTCTTTTTATATCAGTCCATGAATCAGAAAATACTGTCAGAAAACAGCCAGAAACATATATTTCACCATATTTTTAGGAATAAAATATTATGTAAGAAAATCAGGCAAATTGTATATGTACAAACCCTTCTCTAAAAGCTTTCGGAATATAGATATTTTACAACTGGAAAGTTTGGTGTGAGAGCTACTGAAGTGGAGATGTCTGATTCAGAGCATGAGAAAAAACTCAATGGCCTTTAAAGATATGTATTGTAATTGAAATATAAAGATGCAAATAGACAAAGTGGGAACACATACATTTACATTACGGATGTTTTCTTTCCACTAGTCTGAAAGAAGACATGTTATGGAAGCAAAATTGTCAAAAAGTGACCACAACCAGTGTCTGAAAAAACAATGTTTTTGCCTGTAGTGCCATAAGATGTATGGCTCTTGTATGGCTCTTTTTAATGTTGTATATGTGTGACAGTCACTGGATTTCCTTCCTCTTGCATGGTGTTGCTGCAAGCCTGGATTCTGCAGCGCTGCTGATAGCGCCAGGGCTAGAGGAAGTATAACTAATTCTGTTAAAAGGTTTGGATTGTGTTTCAGCTCACTGGCCTCTCAGCAAGAGCTTCTTAAATGATATAGATTCTTTCTTTATTTTTTTTGTAGAGTATCAGATTTTCCTCAAAGTGAGAAGTGTTTTTGAATTACGCACGTCATTGACCTGTGTCCTTAAATCATTGAGAACCACCACATTGAAATTTGCTGCGTGCTTGTCATTTAATTTCAAATCCTTTCTCATTTCTAGATCGTCATTCAGCTTGCAAATCCTACACCTGAACTACATTCAATTTCATTCCACCCTCTGCCACGTTTGATCTTTTTTATTTATTTATCGGTTTTAATCATTTGTGTTCTTTGTGGTCAGCGCTTAAAGCTGCGTGTGCTTTAGTACGTGAGCTGATAACCTTGCCCAGAAGTTATTTGCAATCATTTTCAGTCACCATGGGTTCAGGGAAGATAAACAATTCACAAAATAAAAGTGACTCATCAAAGCCCCATTAGGTTTTTCTCAGGACATTATACCTGGAATTTGTGCATCCTAATCGTATTTTGATGTGGTTGTTCATTACTTTTAGTGATACGGTCTGGAACAGGGCTGGCTGATATGGCTGAAACAATCACATCTCAATTTTTATTTTTTTTTGCCTTTTGATGCCCTTGGACAAAGCGGAGACTGGGGGATAGTTGGCACACAAATGAAGCAATGAAACCTGAGAAATATTTACTGGAGTAAGTGTCACCCAGACTTTTGTATATCTCAATATTTATATATTTGCTCTGAAATTTGTTATTAAGGCAAGACAAAAACATGGTTACAATATTTTCAGATTTATGGACTGATATAAAGAGATTTCCAAAATCCCCTCTGTAAAAACCTTGAACTCAAATACATAAACAATGTAAAAATATATATATATAAGAATTTTGAACCTGGCTTTATCCAGTGTTCAGATTTCTACTGTAAATATATGCCAATTATTGCATATTTAATTAGATAGCATTACATTTAAACATAGCATTTAAAAAAAACTTGGAATACAAAACTGTGATTAATCAACAGGGGAAGAATGGTGATATATATTTGTTGAAATTTGTGCCCTATTTTGTCTAAAAAAAATGTCATAATTGAAATTATAATACAGCTAATTAGATTCATGTAGATTCATGTAGATTCAAGATACAAGTAAATCACACTTAAAATCTTAAAAATAAGATTTTATAATTAATAAATTCATAATTAAATACAAAATTAACAAAGCTTGTCAAGAAAAAAAAAATGTAATTGATATAAAACAATACAACAGTATATAATAATAAACATTCATATTTTACTCAAAAATGTTTTTCATATAATTGAATAATCAAATTAGGGACTTTCATGAATATTTTTGAATAATAAAGAGTTTGAATCGATTCATTGAAAGGGGTGTGTATGGACGTAGTCACTCAAAGAATAAACAGCTTGTGTCGTCAAATGTAATCTTGAATAATTTTCTATGTTTATCTTTACAAACTTGTTCATGCCCATGTTCCTCCCTGAGTTCTGGTAAGTGGTATCTGAGGAAGACAGATGTTAACTACTGCATTACGGAGGATCCGCTCTCCATTAAAGCCCTCTCTCCAGCTCAGACCCCTGATGGAAAATCAAGCATGAGCCCGGAGAAATGCAGTTGCCGTGTTATCAGCTACAGGCAGCTTCTGTTCTGTGGCTTTAGATGAATGAGTGTGGGCCTTTAACACATAGATCAACAGTCAGGGACAGATCTCATTTCAGTCTCTAGATCTGCTTGACCCTCACATTCTCTAAATCAAGGGTTTCACTAGTCCAGAAAAGATTGTTTTAAAGACAACACAAGATGTCTTTACATAAAGATTTATGAACCATTCTATATCAGATTCTTATGACATTCGGCCTATAAAGCATATTTTTGTAGAAGTGGATTAAGTGCCATACAAGACTTTAAGTATTTGTAAAATCGTGTATATTTTGTAAAGATGTTACTTTTAAAAGAACAATTTATGATTTCATTCAATTTTATGATTACATTAACTTTTTTAATCAGAAATATTATTTAATCTGGATGAATCAACCTGAATATTTTGGGTTATATTTGTACACCACACCAGTTAAAGTCATTGTTAAGGGTCAGATCATGCTGAAAAAAAAAATGCACGTTCACATTTTAAGTGTAGATGCTTAGGGAGCATATGTCTAAAACGAATGAAACACTTCTAGGTAATGTTTGCATGTGATTGCTGTTAATGTTGACATGACTCATGTGTGGAAAGGCTGGAAGGCTGAAATGCTTATGATGCATAGCAACAAATTAGTATCTGAGAAAATCTTTCAGCAACATCCTCCTTACGCCACGTTTTCCTTTATATATTTGCATTGATGCTTTGAAATGGCATCGGATGAGGAATGCATTGCAAACTTTGAATGTTGTTGTTTCTCATGCCAGACGTAACAAGTGTCATGGGTAGTGCAAAGGCTGTAATATATATATATATATGATGGGGGAGGAGAGGTTAAATCTGTCATAGCAAGTAAGCTAGTAGAATTAAATATATTGTATGGCTTATGGCTGAGAAATGGCAACCTTGTCTCTTGATCTGTCTCTCTCCCTCTGTGCTTAACATAATTTGACTAAAACCCCTCTAATCCTTCCAGATAATCTGTCAAATGGTCCTCTCCCTCTTCTCTCCTTCTCCGGTCTGTATCCACCTTTTCCTCACTGTCCGCTTGCCCGCTTCTTTAAAGAACCTTTCATTAAGCCATACGGGCTCGGCAGACATTAGTCGACGCAAAGCCTAGCCCAATGACATCAACTGCATCATTAAGAAACTAGCACAACAGTAAATTAATCTTCTCATCCCTTTTTTTTTTTTATATATACAAACAAATGCTTTTACAGTGGTAGCTCGTGCCATCTGTATTTTCCCAGGATTTGTATGTGCTGCAGCAAACACTGCCACTAAAGCTAGGGTTGTTTTGCTGCAGGAGACATGTGTTTCCCGTGTTTTAGGACATGCCTAAGCAATATTACTAGATATATCATGTATGAGTGTGATATTTATTTTATACAACAGTTCAATAAACAAAAGAGTAACCTTAGACCCAGTATTGCCAATAACTTTGTCTATTTTCAACGAAAATAGTTTAAACCAAAGCCACAGCTTTTTAATAGTTCAGCGTCTCTGAGTGACATTCTTGAATCAGTGTTTTCTGAACTAATCGGTGGAGTGAATATTTCAATATTTGTGTCCCAAATGACACACCATACACTATGCCCTTATACTATGCACTATGTACTCGACCGTGTAGTGTATGAATATTATACGGTCATTTTGTTATCCAGCACCCTCCCCTTTGGCTACATAAGGAAAGCTGCAACAGTTGAGTGCATCAAGTGTCCAACATTCCACCACCCCTTTTTTCGGTTAATTAAGTTCAACATCCGGGTAGTTTCTTTTTTGAAATTTTCTGTATGAACACACTACTCACACTATTTATACTACAAAACGGCATTGAATAGAGCAGAAGCACTCGAACTATGATGCACTAATGACTCATTTCATCCCTGTTTGAATCTGAGTGAATGATTCAGTGACTCACAAATGTCTTCATCCAAAATCACGTACTCTCTAAGAGGGCAATCCTTTTGAATAATTACTTGCTTTGCAACCGTTAAAAAAGGTATGTTCTGTATAGTATGAATGTAATCTGGACATACCACATTTGTCATGTTTTCATTGTTATGTGACCTTGCAATGTGTGCAATGCACACTTCAGAATTTCGCCGTTAGTAGTAAGTCATCCGGGTACTTTTTGCCTACTCCTTTCGAACACTGTGAATTCTGACTCATACTGTTTTTCACCTACTTTATAAGTCTGCATATTCAGATGGAGCCAGTTTTAAATGAATCGATGGGGGAAATGTTTTATTGTTTCACTCATAACAGTAATTTATCGCCACATACTGTTGTGATGATGTAACATACAGAAACAGTCACTCATAAATCCCCACCACACTCTTTAAAATAAAGGTTCTTTATTGGAATGTTTGTTCCATGAAGAACCTTTAACACCCGTGGAACCTTTCCACTGAACAAAAAATTCTTTAGTGGAAAAAGATTCTTTATATGTATTCACACTCAGAAAAAAATATTCTTTTAAGGACTGTTGCCTGAAAGGTTCTTTGAGGAATCAAAAATGGTTGAGAAAACTACCTTTTGGAACCTCCCAGACCTGTCCACGATTTCAACCGAGGGGGAACACTCATCCTGTTGTATAACATCATCAAAAATGAATTTTATCAGTCCAGTAAAATCAATTTAGCAGATCAGAGAATTTCATGGAATTAATGTAAAGGGCACAAAGTGAGTCCTGCTGTTGCTCACTGTCGTGTTCTGTATCTTCCATTTTGCAGATTCCTCAGATCAGTTATGCTTCAACAGCACCTGAGCTTAGTGACAACAACCGCTACGAGTTTTTCTCCCGAGTCGTGCCGCCAGATTCCTTTCAGGCCCAGGCGATGGTGGACATTGTCAAAGCCATGGGATGGAACTACGTTTCTACTCTGGCATCAGAGGGGAACTATGGAGAGAGTGGTGTAGATGCTTTCATCCAGATATCCAGGGAAGCAGGTACAGAAAAGTAATGAAAAGTGACTTCAGTGCTTTTAAAAGGTTGTATTTAAATCTACATTTATAATCATATCTAATATATATTATGTGCTTTGGTTGTAAGCTAATTTAACCTGATTTACCATACCCTGATTTTCCATAACTGTCGAGGAACTTATCACAGTCTATCCAATGATTTAACACATCTGGTGTTGTATTTGATGAGGAAAGAGGATAATGATCAGAGGATAAAGGTTTCCTGTGGGTAAACAAGACATGCTACAGATTGACCGGGATGTTATATTCAATCTAAAGACCCTGCAACCATCATTCTCTTATGAACCATCAAAACTTCAAAACTATTCGTCATTTTAATTTGTTTTATTCAGGGGGTCTTTGCATCGCACAGGCCATTAAAATTCCTAGGGAGCCAAGACCTGGAGAGTTTGACAAGATCATCAAAAGGCTAATGGAGACATCCAATGCCAGAGGGGTTATTATCTTCGCTAATGAAGATGACATCAAGTGAGTTGTCTTTTAGTAGTAATTCTGAATGACTCGGAAGCAGGAGATATAGCCTTGGAAAAGGTTTGAAAATGGTTTGAGAACAGATCAATCACCCTACAACTGGAACATCAGGATTCTTAGAAGGAAATAAGGCAAATTAATATATTACAGAGTGAATTTTAAATGTAGTTTAATTTGCATTTTGTAATTAAATCCTAAATGAACCTGATAATGACACACACACACACACACACACACACACACACACACACACACACACACACACACACACACACACACACACACACACACACACACACACACACACACACACACACACACACACATATATCGTTCGGAAATCAGCAATAATCATCAAATCATAACTATAATGGATCTGATTTTCCTTATCTTTAATGAACCTTAAAGATATTTCTTTCTACCTTCTCTGAGATTTTTTAATTCATTTATTGTAGGCGTGTCCTGGAAGCAGCAAAGAGAGCCAATCTTACAGGTCACTTTTTGTTTGTGGGATCTGATAGCTGGGGAGCAAAAATCTCACCCATCCTGGACCAGGAGGACGTGGCTGAGGGTGCAGTTACCATCCTCCCCAAGCGAGCGTCCATTGATGGTATGAACTTGTAGCAGAGTAAGATCAACGAAGGTTTCATAATTAAGAAAAAAATCCACCCAAAATGTGTGTTTTTTTCAAATTCAGACTCAGTTATTCAAAAAGATTCTGCACCTATGGCCATGTATTAAGTACTTATGTCAAATCGAGTCACATACAGTATATTTATGTAGCGCTCTATACAATACAGATTGTTTCAAAGTAGCTTCACATTAATACAACTGGAAAATAACAGTGCTAACATTCGATTTAAGCTGTAAAGCAGCTCTACAGAAGATAATAGTGCCATTATTCAGCTCAATTTAGTTCAATGTTGATTTAATTCTGTTCAATAACTGTGTAAATGTTGCAGTTAATCAATTATGAAGTTTTTATAATTATAAAAAGTATAATAATTACTCAGCTCAAGAAAGTTCAGTATTGATTCAGTTCAGTTCAATAACAGTGTCAATATTATTAAGTTAGTGTGATTATCCAGCTCAATTCGGTTAAAATTTTGTTCATATCCGAAAGTTTCAGTGCAGTTTAATACATAATATTAAATTTGTCTTTTAAACCCCAACTGAGCAACCCGAATGTGACAGAGGCAAGAAAAATTCCATCAGGTGACAATAGTGGAGAAAAAAAAACAACCTTTGGAGTTGTAATGCAGCTTTTGCCATACAGCTGAAAATTTTCATTCTGGGGTGAATTATCCCTTTAACCTGTTTCTCAGGGTTTGACCAGTACTTTGCCACAAGATCTCTGGAAAACAACAGGAGGAACATCTGGTTCGCTGAGTTCTGGGAGGATGACTTCAAATGCAAACTGACACGGCCTGGAATCAGAGGCGAAAGCGGGCTGAGGAAATGCACAGGCGAGGAAATCATTTCCAACAAATTACTCCCATAAATGCTGTAGTACTTGAATTATCATACATTCTTATGCTTTTAAGATGTGCAAAGCACATCTAAATGGATTATTCCTCCAGCAAAGCTTTTCAATTCCTGTCGTGTTGCTTTCGGTCTTTTAGGAGAAGAACGAATCAGCCAGGATTCGGCATACGAGCAGGAAGGGAAAGTGCAGTTTGTGATCGACGCTGTGTATGCCATGGCCCACGCTCTCCATAGCATGCACATAGATCTTTGTCCGGGTTCAATGGGCGTTTGTGAAAAAATGGACCCGGTGGATGGAAGAATGCTGCTGAGTTACATACGTGCAGTCAATTTTAATGGTAAGCCTTCTCAAGGACACAGCTGAAGCATGTGAGCCATTCCAAACATTGTGAACGAGACCTTGAGACAGTCAGAATTTCCGTAATGGCTACAAGACTAATGAACTTCACAGCAGTTTGAATGTAAGTCATTATTTCCGAGGAATGCTTTGTTTGAATCTGCCAGGAAGGTTGCACGTAATAAACGTGCACTTCTTGAATCGAGGATATTGCCATTACTGTGAGACTGACAGGTGATAATAGGTGAGGAGTAGTTTCTGCAAGAGGGGAAAGGCCAGAACAGAAGCTGCTGTTTCCAAGGAGGAGGGTTGTGAGTCCCATGGGTTAGTCAGAGTGCGGCGAGAGAGGTCAGCACTCAATCCCAGCCTGAAGAGATCCACTAATGCACAATGCAGCAGCGCACGTACCTCGTCTCTCTCTACTTGTCTATGATTCTCCCTGGGGCAGCCTCTCTCCAAACACAAGGCGCATTTCCTTTTTCAGCGCTATCTTTCTGTGAAAATCCCTTTTCTTTTCGTCACTCGCTCTTAAGACATTTCTATGAAAAGCACAGCTATTCAGTTTACGCACAGTGGACGTCCTCACGCTCTTTTATGGAAATCTTTTCGGCCTTGAGTACCTAAGGGGAACAAAACACTGTGTGCAGACCGTGATTTGCGATTCGTAAACTCTGGAACGTGAAATTGAGTTTGCCTTGTCGTACCACATTTTTCCTCATATAATTACATTTTGTTGGTAGCACTTTACAGAAAGGATCATTAATTAGTTAAATGCATTACTTAACATGAACTAACAATCAAAAATATTTCTAAAGCATTTATTCATCTTTGTTAATGTTAATTTCAACATTTACTGATACATTATTAAAATCAAAAGTTGAATCTGTTAATATAATTTAATGGATTTAAGCTAACATGAAGTACAATGCTTTAATAACAACTAACATTAACAAAGATTAATAAATACTGTAACAAATGTATTGCTATTAGTTCATGTTAGTTATTGCATTAATTAATGTTAATAATGGGACTTTATTGTAAAGTGTTACCATTTTGTCAGTTACAACACAATTTTTTTAAGCAAGCTTTGATATGGAAAAGTCACCTTCAAAGTTATGCTTGACAATTTTACTTTAAATCAAAAGGTGAAAAAGAACAATGGTTTGCAGAAGCGTGCATTGTCACGCATTAATCAAATTTTATGCCATTCCAGTGGGTCATTTCTTTTAAATAACTCTGTTGTTTCAAATGATTGCATTTGAAATAATAACTAGTGATGTTGAATATCAAAACCCTGTGTGTTTACTCTGAAGGCAGTGCCGGTACAAGTGTGATGTTTAATGAAAACGGTGACGCCCCAGGACGATACGATATCTTTCAATACCAGCTTTCCAACACCACCAGCCCGGGATATAAACTCATCGGCCAGTGGACCAACCACTTACGACTCAGTGTAAGCACATTAAGCCCCTTTGTAGTTTGGGACATTTCTGAATGCGTGTTCTTGAAATATTCCCCTCTCTTTCTGTAAGGCTGAGGAAATGCAGTGGTCTGGAGGGGATAAAGCGGTTCCAGACTCAGTTTGCAGCTTCCCCTGTGAGTCTGGGGAGAGGAAGAGGATGGTGAAGGGCGTGCCGTGCTGCTGGCACTGTGAACTATGCGACGGCTATCAGTACCTATTGGACGAGTTTAACTGTGACATGTGTCCCTATGACATGAGGCCCACCCCTAATCGCACGAGCTGCAGACCCACTCCCATCATCAAGCTAGAGTGGAGCTCTCCGTGGGCCATTATCCCGGTATTTCTGGCAGTGCTGGGCATTCTTGCCACATCAGGAGTCATCATCACCTTCATCCGCTTCAACGACACCCCAATAGTCCGTGCTTCGGGCCGAGAGCTCAGCTATGTTCTCCTGACGGGCATCTTCCTCATCTACCTCATCACCTTCCTCATGATCGCCGAGCCAGGCGCCGTGGTGTGCGCGTTCCGCAGGCTGTTATTGGGGCTGGGCATGTGCATCAGTTATTCTGCCATGCTCACAAAAACGAATCGAATCTACAGGATCTTTGAGCAGGGAAAAAAATCAGTCACACCACCAAAATTTATCAGCCCCACATCCCAGTTGATCATCACATTTATTCTGATCTCAGTACAGGTGCGTGTATGTCTGTAATACAATTTACATTCATTTAGCAGGCGCTTTTGTCCAAAACGATCTACCAGATACTTGAGCAACATACATGTTAAAAATGCACACATTTTTTACTCATCTAGAAAGTTTTTTTCACATAACTTTGTAGTATTATCACATTCCCATATATGTTGAAAAACTGTATGTTTTGTGTGTTCAAAAAAGAACGTTTTTGTAGAATAAAAAACAAAACAAAAAATAAAACATTTCCAACAATCAAAATCTGAACAATATTCTGCCAATTCCACTAAATTTTTTATTTTTTGAACACACAAAAAATACAGTAATTCAACATATATGGGAATTTAATATATATATATCAAACCTTTAGTCAATGTTAATTTCAATTATTGTATCTAAATGAACTCTTGATCAGAGTAACTGCTCTGTTATGTGTTTACAGTGTTGTCACTGTGCTTTATGTCTCCAAAATATATTTTGGTCTAAGGACTTTTCGTCCATTAAATTATTAAAGAAGCAAGCTTTTGAGTGTAGCACGGAGGGGCTGCAATTTCACTGAAAGCTCTTCTCTTTTTGGTGTCAGCCATTAATGGTGGTTTACTATTTGAGAAAACATTTAGAAACATGGTCTCTTGGATTCTTATTGAACTGATTTTTAGTGGTATTAATGATATCGTGGACCTTTACAGAAGTTGATTTTGTGTGAATGTTGATTCATTGCTCTTTTCTGCTCACAGCTCCTGGGTGTTTTCATTTGGTTTGGAGTGATGCCCCCTCACACGAATATCGACTTTGATGAGCTACGTCCCCCCAACCCGGAGTATGCCCGTGGAATCCTGAAATGTGATATGTCAGATCTGTCTCTGATTGGCTGTCTGAGCTACAGTATGGGGCTGATGGTCACATGTACAGTCTATGCCATTAAGAGCAGAGGGGTTCCTGAGACCTTCAATGAGGCCAAACCCATCGGCTTTACCATGTACACCACCTGTATCATCTGGTTGGCCTTTGTTCCCATTTTTTTCGGCACATCACAATCCACAGAAAAGGTAAACTGTCAATAAGATATTTTGGACAGATTTATCTGATTTAAATAGAACAGGCAATATAGAACAGCTCTATATAGAAAAAAAATGATTACATTTACATTTATTGCAAAGCGACTTACAGATGAGAACAATAGAAGCAGTTAAAACTAACAATAGGACAACAATATGCAAGTGCTATGACCCTTCCCAGTTTAATCTAACGCAGTACGTGTACTTTTTTTTTATTTTTTATTTTTTTTAAAGAATAGAAGATAAAGTGTTAGTATTAATGGATCAAGTGTTGCCGAAAAAATAGATGTACGTTTTGTTTTTGTTGCAACAATGCATTAATTACATTTGTTCATACAGTATTTTCCCCGACTATGTAAATAAGCACATTAAATTTTAAATTATTATTAATTTTCTCACAAAATTCTTTTGCATTTCTTTTCATTTAATTCTTTTGAGATACATATGTCACTTACATTGCAATCATTTCACGATTGTTTCACTATTAACAGTCTGTGTTTGGGTCTGTTGGCATATTTGATATCATCATCTACCGGTATATAAAATCCTAAGTCTTTCTTCCATGATTTTAGTGTAGAAGATTCGCTGGTGCCTGACATTAACATGTTATACAGAAATATGATCTTCACTCTGTAAGTGTCTAGACATACATTTCTCTGGATAAGATGGCTCTGGTTCAGTTAATGATGCTGCAACATTTTCTTGTGAATGCTTCAACCATAATCAGATATTAGAAACCTAAAAAACTATATCTGGTTACCATAATTGCTATTTAATTGGATGATGTTTTGTATTGGACTAAAAGCTGTTAAGATGCTGGTCACACTTAATGCATTTAGTTATTCAATTTTTCACGTCTATTCATCCTGTGGGGGATGGTTTTGCTTACAAAGCACGGGGATTTAAAAATAGAAAGTATACTCTGACTAATAGAGAGGTCTTTTAGTGGCCGGTCAACCGCAAAGCTTTTGACCCTCAGGTGGTCTTCAAGTCTTTTCATTTCTTGAAAATGCATGGAAAAATAAAAGACTAGACTACAGAGCGGGCGGCAGTGTGTATGTATATATATTTTTAGATATGTGTTTTTGAGTGCTGTTATCTCACATTTTTTTATACTGAGTTTAAATTTTAAAGTGTATTATGTTTAGTTTTATAATGTTAATAAAAAACAGTTTTAATAGTTTCTTGTGTGACAGCGCTTTAGACTTTTTAGAGTGGCAGTCATTATATGGGTGCAGTCCACATAATTGCATGAAATTTAAGATCTCTTTAGGGGCTATTATGATATTTATATTATAAATGAACACAACTGTGTTGTGCATCTTCGCCAGTTGTCATATATGAATGACTCACATGCCAGTAAACATGCATGAGATCAGGTTTATTCATTTGGCTCATATTAAAGACGCAGAAAATAGGCTCACATAGCTGACCTCACATCAACCTTATTTGACTACATAATTAATGTATGCAAATTATATGTCGCACTAAGACGGGATACTATAAACTGACTGAATTGTTTGCACGTGGCTGATGTCAGCCCTTTGGGTCATTACACTGATTACACTGATTTCCAGGGAATTAATTGTGACCATCAACAGAGAGTATGTATATAAGTGTAATGTGGAGTGCTAAAGCCCTGACAGCTGATCTACCACTTGTGATAGGTCGCAGCTGAGGCCAGGCTAAAATATTACTCTTAATCTTTTTTCCGCCCTGAACCAGATGTTCATTCAGACAACCACGCTGACTGTGTCCATGAGCTTGAGTGCCACGGTGTCCCTGGGCATGCTGTACATCCCCAAAGTCTATGTCATCATCTTCCACCCAGAGCAGAACGTTCAGAAGCGCAAGCGTAGCTTCAAAGCCGTGGCCCAGGCAGCCACTGTTTCCACTCATCTCTCGCAGAAATCCAACGACAAGCAGAACGGAGAGACCAAAGTTGAACCTGATAGATCCCAATAAAGACCAGAAGGTAAAAAAATAAAAATGTTGTACCTGTATATCTTACCTGTATACTTATTTATATATTCTTTTTTATATGTATATATTCACACACACACACACACACACACACACACACACACACACACACACACACACACACACACACACACACACACACACACACACACACACACACACACACACACATATATATATATAAAAAATCTAAATTATTCAACCCTCTGAATAGAATCCCTCACAACAGCACAAATCTGCAAAACAGAAGCACACCTGATGCAACTAATCAAGGGCTTCATTAGTTGCACCAGGTGTGCTTGAGCTAGAACACGTGAAATATCTGAAATGGCTAGGTTTTTTGAGTGTCATGTTTGATTGCATGTTAGAAAATTTGGCTAAGTAAAGAATGGTCCTGGTGAGTGGAGAATTTTTTTCTCATTCTCGTTAAGAGAAAAAAATCATCACCCTTCACAAACAAGGAACAGGATCCAAAAAAATAGTGAAGGCACTAAATGTTTCTAGAACACCGTTGGAAGCATAGTTCGCAAGTTCAAAGTTAAAGGGACAGTGGTTACACTACATGGACGAGGCAGAAAAAGGAAGCTATCAATGCTGCAACCAGATTTCTGAGAAGGCAGGTTCAGAAAAACCCTCAAGTAACTGCAAAAGACCTGCAGAAAAACTTGGTGGCAACAGGACACATGCCAGAACTTGTACATCACTACTGATCCAAAAGCACAAAAAAAAGTTGGCTCCAATTTGCTCAAAAATCATATAAATAAGCCACAGAAGTTTTGGGATTCTGTTCTGTGGAGCGATGAAACAAAACTGGAACTTTCCGGCCCTATGGATCAGCGGTATGTCTGGAGGAAGAAGAATTAAGTATATGCTGAAAAGAACACTCTGCCTATGGTGGTGCTTGTTGATGCTCTGGGGCTGCTCTGCATCCTCTGGCACTGGAAACATGCAGGGTGTGGAAAGCAAGATGGATTCATTGTAGTATCAGGAAATCCTTGGAGAAAACGTCATGCCGTCAGTGAGGAAGCTGAAGCTTGGGTGTCATTGGACCTTCCAACCGGACAATGGCATACCTTAAAATACCCAAGCATACCTTAAATTCCACCAAGGCTTGGATGTAGAAGAAGTTCTGGAAGATTCTACAATGGCCATCACAGTCACCTGACTTGAACCCCATAGAAAATCTCTGGTGGGATTTGGAGAAGGCGGTTGCAGCACACAAACCCAAGAATATTACTGAACTGAAGGCCATTGCTCATGAGGAATGGGCTAAGATTCCTCAGAAACGCTGTCAGAAGCTGCTGTCTGGTTATACATCTCGTTTGCAGCAGGTCATAACAGCAAAATTATGTTCTACTAAGTACTAAAGATGCTTACAATGAAAGGGTTGAGACTGCAGATAATTTTGAGACTGCAGAAGTCATTAATAAACCACTTGAAACATTTGTTGTGTAGAGCTATTCCAATTACTTTTTTTTATTTGTTCATTGCAAACAGCTGAAAGTCTGTAAATTTAGCCAATAAACCTGATTTGCAATGGGGGTTGAATATTTTCGATTACAACTGTATATATTTATGTGAGTATATACAGTAGGGGCCAAAAGTGATGTATGGAAGGGATAGTTGTTATATATATATAACCGTATATATATATATATATATATACTGTATGAGGGAAGAACAAAACACTAAACTTGGCAAAAAAGGTAAACTACAGCAACAGGTTTTATTTTACTATGGAAAAAAAGGCATATAAAATCCAAAAGCTAACAGGAAAAAAACATATATTGATTACAACATAATCAGTTATTAATATTTCCTTGGTTCACTCTGTTTTTGCATGTGTTCATAATTTCTTTGTATGACAGCCTGGCCAAAAATTACGTCTGCACAGTTTGGCATGTTTCATTGCATTATTATAACTAAAACAATTGACTCCAAGCAAAACTATGCAATTTGCTTAAAAAATCTTTAACAAATTTTGATGATAATTAGTCTGGACATTATTTATTTGTTGTTTTTACAGACAAATTGCATTATATAACATATTTGCTATCTATCTTCAGGTGACCAAGGCCTGTGTACATCCTAATGAAGTAGTCTGAGGAGATAGTCAAGGCAAACTGCTGTTTGCTAAATCATTCATTCTGCAACCTCAAATGGACAAGGATCACCAGAGGATGTGCGGATTTGTAATATCTGCAACAAGAGAAGAGTCTGGCTGAGAATAACACTGAAATAATCAATTAATTGTACAATATGTACAGAAATAAGAGGATCAATGGATTCTTTTTGATGTGGAACTCTCACATCAGCTTTGAGACTGGAACGTATTTGTCCCCTTGAATATTTCCCTTGTCACCACGGCATCACCAACCGAGTTGAAATTATAGATTTGTGAATTCATAATGAAGAAGAACAAAGTCACTGGAGAAAAACGATAGAACATTTCTTTTACCAGCATTTCTTGAAAGACTAAGTGTTTGCATCTGATGTATCCAAACGGAATCGGACAACTTGAGTACATTAATAAGTCACATTCAGTTTCAGTGTCATCTCCATCCTTATCTCCTTAAGTACATATCATAAATGATGACAGAGCTACAGAGACAATGTTGGGATCAAATATGTTTCAACAGTCCAGCCAGTAGAACGCAGATACATGGAGGTTTCACTCTCTTTGAACTCTTTGCTTTCGAAAATGTGCCATAACTTATGTTTCAGATGTTTCCGAATAAATGTTTTAAGTGTCTTGTGTGCAATCCTTATAATAGGCAATCCTGTATTCTAAATCATATTTATTAAAAAATGATAGATTACCAAGAGAAAACAATGACAATCTGTAATGGCAACAAAGTTTTGATTAGAGATGTTTAGTTTTATCATGTTTCCTTGAGCTCCCCAAGAACTACTGATTTTTAAACAAAATGTATGCTAATGATCAGTATTTAATGATTGATTAAAATGAAAATAGTACAAGTCGACTTTAGAGACTGACATTCAGATCCTTTTTTGTCACATGCAACTAGCATTCAGAGTAGTCACTTATATATTTTGCATTATAGCAAATGGGGAAAAAGACCGTGCATTAAGTTCATTGTTTGATTAGTGGTATTTGCAGTATTATTTCAAGAAGCATTTAATATTAAATGATGATGACCATGCAGTTACTGTAAACTCAGGTTCCAAGTTGGCTTACTTAGCCTTGATGAATTTTGTGGGTGTCTTGTTTTCATTTAAGAGATAAAAGAAAAAACACTGGAATAAAAATGTATTGATTGAATGCATGTTGGGGAAAAAAATATTTAATAAATCCTGAAAAAAATGTATATTGAAGTCATCATATGTTACTGTATAGAAATCAGTATGATTGTGAGTGATTGTTCTCATAGTTGTTGTAAGGCAAAAACACATCCAATGGTCCATTTACCCCGGGGCTTTTCATCCGTTGTTCCATCATCTAAAATCATGTAAATGTCTCATTTACTTAAAGGGATACTCTACTTTTTTTGGAAATAGGCTCATTTTACAATTCCCCCAGAGTTAAACAGTTGAGTCTTACCGTTTTCGAATCCATTCAGCCGAACTCCGGGTCTGGTGGTACCACTTTTAGCATAGCTTAGCATAGATCATTGAATCGGACAGGGCCATTAGCATCTCTCTCAAAAAAAATGACGTAATAATCAAGAAACTTTGCTGCCGTACCATGGGTGCAGCAGGCGAAATGATAGGACGCAGCGCCTGCAAATAGGTCAAATAGGTTAGACAAACCGGTCACGCTGGAAGTTACGAAGCTGGGGACTATTTTCAGGCGCTGCGTCATATCATTACGCCTGCTGGAGCCATGGTACGGCAGCAAAGTTTCTTGATTATTACGCAGGAATGAGAGTATAGTTCCTAGCCATATCAGTCTAGAAAATCGCAACTTTTCATTTTCCGTCGGCCTTAGTACACGATGTAGCTACAGAAGAGTCAAGTTTTAAATAGGAAAAATATCGAAACTCTTTGGTCATTTTTTTGAGAGAGATGCTAATGGTCCTGTCCGATTCAATGATCTATGCTAAGCTATGCTAAAAGTGGTACCGCCAGACCCGGAGATCGGCTGAATGTATTCGAAAACGGTAAAACTCAACTGTTTAACTCTGGGGGAGTTGTAAAATGAGCCTATTTCCCAAAAAAGTGGAGTATCCCTTTAATATCTGTGAGGGATGAAGTCTTAGAAAATCTGTTTAGATTTATAAAGTTACAAAAGAATACTGAAGAATAATTGTCAATAAACTGTTGAATAATTGAAAATGTATGCACACCCAGAGGTGTAACCTCTTTGGGTCATGGCCACATTATCACCTTGGTGTGCAGAAACTTTCAACAATTAATCTGGAGTCAATTACTGAACATAATAACAACTCACCCAAACTATTAGGCTATTTGAAAGCGTCACTTTGGAATGGTGGTTTGTTTCTAAGTAATTATTGGTCATACAAAAAGAGAGACAGCATAGGCTACTTTCTATACATTTAATAGAAATTGTGCGTAATTTTTATGGAAATTTAGTATGGTTTTCAAAAAACCTGAAAGTAGTCCATAGTTATGCAGTTATAGATCATCTGTTCAGCAATGTTGGAGAACGTCAAGCATGAGGCACACTATTGCCACTTTAAAAATGGGTCAAATTTAGGCCTAACATATATGTTCACCGATACATTTTTAAATAGTTAAATATAAAAAAATATGTTGCGTATATACTGTCACCAAAACAAATGTGTCTAATGTGTGGTATTCAATAAGATTTTCTTTACTGAAAATGGGTCAAAAACCACCGTAAGTCTATCGAAGGGTTGATGCGGTAGGGGGCAGTGCAAAGCAATATGAGCCCATTTTGTCAACAAGAAGCAGAGCAGGCGTCGGAAGTGACGTGAAATCGCATTGTGGTTTGTTGATGTTTGTGTCAAACTCTCGGTCGGTCGTTGTTACGAAAGAAAAACCTCGAAACTGAAAGATTTGTGACGACCGTATTATTTCACCGACACCTCGTATTATGTCAGGACGGGGGTGACTATACATGCATCAAAAAGACTGTTTATATACAAGTTTGAAAGGCCGTTTTAGTCTCCGTGTTGTAACACATTACAACACAAATCACCGCAAGCTGGCCAGCGATGACAATCCTCCCAAAGAAGAAACCGGCCTCCACAGCCGGTGGCGTTGATCATACGGACGAAGCGGACAGACGAGGCGGCTCTGAGTCGCACCCTCATCCACTCGCAGGACGATCGGGGTCCCGACCCAGGGCCTCTCCGCCGCCGTGGACATACCAGGCCACACCGCACACGTCCAGAGAGGAGCGGCGGATCGAGGCGAGCGCTCGCCCCCAGCAGGCCTCCCCACAGCCCGGTGCCGCTGGAGCTCCGGTCGTGCAGTGCGAAGGGAGCTCGAACTCGGCTGCGGTCGCAGGTCGTGTCGAGTTACCCTGCGGCACAGGTGGTGTTGGAAGCTGCTGCTCGGGACCTGGACTCAGCAAGCGGAGACGGCAGGCGGTCTGCTCCAGCGGTTTGACAGGTGGAGGAGGTAGAGTGGGAGGAGGAGGAGGAGGAGGGGGCGGTAGTCCAGTATCGGAACCCGAAGAGGGAGCTGGAGGCAACAACAGTGAGGATGAGTATGAGAATGCGGCCAGACTTCAGCTTGTGGATCCCGCCACGGTCGAGCAGGTTCTGGATATTGACAGTTTTCTTACTAGACTGCTTTCTGTGCCAGTTTGAATGACCCATCAAGCATGCTGAGAGCTAACTATATAATAATTTAACCCAATAAAATTCAAATGTTTGAAACTGTGCATTTAAGGGATAGTTTACCCAAATGCCATAGTTTATGCACCTTCCAAACCTGTTTGACTTTTGGTTGTTTTGAGTCTTTTAAATGGATAGTTCACCCAAAAATGAAAATTCTGTCATCATTTACTCGCCCTTATGTTGTTCCAAACCTGTAAGACTTTCGTTTATCATCGGAACATAAATGAAGATGTTTTTGATGAAATCTGAGCTCCATTGACAGCTACACAACTACCACTTTGACGCTTCAAAAAGCTCATAAAGAAATCGTAAAACAAATCCATATGATTTGAGCCATTTAGTCCAAATTTTCTGAAGAGACTCAATCGCTTTTTATGATGAACAGATTGAATTTAGGCTTTTATTCACATATAAACATTGATCAGCAAACATAAACAGAAGCTCAACCGAAACTGCTTGACGCATGAGAACAAATCTCATTGGTTCTTGCGGAAGATCAAAAGTGCTGCGTAACACGAGAATGAACCTTATTGGTTCTCGCACATCAAGCAAACATGCTTTTGTGTCCATTTACCACAACTGATGTGTGGGTTGATGAATGTTTTTATATTTGAACAAACCAGACAATTCATATGGATTAGTTGTGCGATCTCTTTATGAACTTTTTGAGACGTCAAAGTGTCAGTTGGATGGATAGCTGTCAATGGAGGGACAGAAAGCTCTCAAGATTTTATAAAAAAAAAAATATGATGAACGAAAGTCTTATGGGTTTGGAACGACATGAGGGTGAGTTTAATTAATGACAGAATTTTCATTTTTGGATGAGCTAGCCTATCTCTTTAATTATTACAGTTTTGGTTCATTGTTTATATCTTTACTCTATTGAAGCCTATATCTACTATATAGATACTATATCTGCTGAGGTGATCTAATTATAAAAATCATAATTATGACATACAGTCTTAGTTTTGTGACACAAAATCAACATAACCCTACATTAACCCCCACAAAAACTGAAAGTGAACGTTTTCTTTTATTCTTCTGTGGAAAACAAATGATTTTTTAGAAAGTCAAATGAGCTTGTAATGAGAATGAAATTTCCATTTTCCCATTCCTATTAATCTTAAATTGTCCAAACACTTTTTGGGGACACTGTCTGTTTTGGAAATTGGAAAAATGTCATATGTATTCATTGTACTATAATACACTCTTTCTTTCTTTCTTTCTTTCTTTCTTTCTTTCTTTCTTTCTTTCTTTCTTTCTTTCTTTCTTTCTTTCTTTCTTTCTTTCTTTCTTTTTCTTTTTTGACCTACAGCAAGAAGAATGGTTTGAGAAAGCCTTAAGTG
Source organism: Leuciscus leuciscus (assembly GCF_965113295.1). Taxonomy (NCBI): domain Eukaryota; kingdom Metazoa; phylum Chordata; class Actinopteri; order Cypriniformes; family Leuciscidae; genus Leuciscus; species Leuciscus leuciscus. The sequence goes on along the minus strand of NC_138747.1, from coordinate 11,987,588 downwards.
AAAAGAAAGGCTTTGAAATAAAAAAAATGAAGGAAGATGGAGCATGTCTTTTCAGAGCAGTCGGTAATATATATATATGTTAAAATATTTATCTTAAACGTATTTCATTTAGGTTATTTACTAAGGCAGCATTTTACATTTTAATTTAAGTTTTTTAAGTGTAAGTTTTTCATTTTAAGTTTAGGTTTTTCATGTAATATCTATTTTAATAATACATTTTATTTTATTTTAGCTTTATTTCAATTACATAAAACGATTTCAATGGTTTTAGTTAATAATAACTATATATGTATGTGTCATTGTTTTTTTTAAAGCTGATCAAGTATATGGGGACCAAGATATGCATGATGTGGTACGGAAGCAGTGTATGGATTACTTGGTGAGTCAGTTAAATATTCAAGAATAAATTATTTGCAATTAAAAAATAATTGGCTTTGAAATGTGAGTTTACCTCTTCTTTTAATTATTGACTGATGTGCCATTTTGATTCATTGTTTATGCTTCAATTCCAGACGAAAAATGCGGATTACTTTTCGAGTTATGTCACAGAGGATTTCACCACATACATTAACAGAAAAAGGAAGAACAACTGCCATGGGAACCACATTGAGATGCAGGCCATGGCAGAAATGTACAACCGGCCGGTGGAGGTTTACCAGAATGGTGCAGGTTAGTTAATGTCTGTTGAATTCCTGCCATCTAATAGGTTGTTTGTGGTGTATTTTAGGATAGAAGAGGAAATACGTTTTTAATATTATTTGACAAATCCCGTCTTACAGAGCCAATTAATACGTTCCACGGCATCCAAGAGAACAACGATGAGCCGATACGTGTCAGTTACCACAAGAACATCCATTATAACTCTGTGGTCAATCCCCACAAGGCCAGTGTTGGGGTGGGGCTGGGCCTCCCCTCCTTTAAACCGGGGGTAGGTGTTGTAAATAAGACACGTAAATACAAGTATTTATTTATATGAGGATTTTTCTCTGCTAATGTCCGTTATACTGTCTCTATGTAGTACGCTGACCAGAGTCTCATGAAAAACGCTATTAAGACGTCTGAGGAGTCTTGGATTGAGCAGCAGATGCTGGAGGACAAGAAGAGAGCATCAGATTGGGAGGCCACCAATGAGGCCATCGAGGAACAGGTGGCCCGCGAGTCCTACTTGCAGTGGCTTCAGGACCAAGAGAAGCAAGCGAGACAGGTATGACACCATCCCACGACCAAATCAAAGCAAGTTCAAACAAACAACTTTGACACACTTCCCTCTCTGCTTTTCCATTCAGCCTCGTAAAGCTAGTGCCACCTGCAGCTCTGCCACAGCCGCCACATCCAGTGGCTTTGAGGAGTGGGGATGCAGGTCCCCTCGCCAGCGCAGCTCCGCCCCCTCTCCAGAGCATCCAGGCCCGGCTCACCTTGAACCCACCGTCAAACCCCCCTCCCCAGCAGGAGCCTCACTGGTTCTTCCCAAACCCCCATCACCATGTGCCCCAGGTCTGTATATGAATGTTTTCTTTACTTGCGCTAATGCACACTTCTCGCTTACTAACCGGTTCTTTCTTGATTTCTTCTCAAGGTCCAAGTCATCAGTCTTCTGCCAACTCTTCCCATGTGTCTCTCTACCCAACCCGGGGGTACAGGACACTAATGCAGGATATGTCACCTGCTGCCTTTGGTACGGCATTGTACGCTTTAGTAGAAATGTTTGTTAACTTATAATTCATGTCTTTGTTAATTAGGTGGTTATTTTTTTTTAGGTTTAACAGATTGGGAAGATGACGACGTTCTGGCTTCAGTTCTGGCTGCTTCACAACAAGAATACCTCGATAGCTTGAAGAAAAACGCAATGCACAGAGAATCTTCTCCAGACTGCAGTTGATATATTGGACAGCATAACTTGCAGCACAAACCATTGAACAGCTGCATTTCTTTATTTCAACACCATGCAATGTTTCATCCTCACCCCTCTTTATAAATACCACTGTATACTGATCTTTCCCAGGGTTTTTTTTTTTTTTTTTTTTTTGCTAACCCATTTTCCTTCATTTCATTAAACTCCATGGACCTAGTTAGGTGCATGTTTAAATAAACATTGTAAAATTAATATTAAAAATATCATCTCAACTGTTTATTATTATCAGGTGTTTTCATTATTTGAGCACAATAAATTATACTAATTAGTATATGAATGTTGAAAATGTTGTGACCTCCCCCCTCCCCCCTAATTTTTGCTATATAGACCAATGCAGCACAGCAAGCTGCAGGATATATAAAGAGAATCAATAAACAATTCAAAATCATATGTTGATGTTTGTACATTGTCAAAAGCATTTAGTGAAACCTGAAATTTCTGTATTGAATATCTTAACTAATATCTTAACATACTATAACGCATATCATCAAACTGCTACAATAATTGGTAAAAGAAAAGTTTGTAATATGTATATGTTTTTTAGTAAAGTAAAAAAAAAAAAAATCTCATATATATATATATATATATATATGTATATGTGTGTGTGTGTGTAAGTGTAAATATAATTATACATAGTAAATGACTGGATTATTTTTCACTGGTCGTCTCGCACTTTTAAATATGCTTACATTGTATTTCATTGTGGTCCTCTATTTTGAAATATGCCAACCGGAAGTGGTTGTGGATATTTGTTTTGCAGTGTTTTTAACGTCAAGCTTCCTGGAGCACCGGCGGCTGAGTCAGTTGCGCTGAGCAAAAACGAAATATGCTCTTGGTTTTTAATGTTCGTTAATAATTTATTCCACCAGACATGAATGTGATTATGACGAGTAGTGAAATTGTTCACTCGAGGAGTCATTTATCGGGGAGATTATTAGCTTTTCCCATAAATAACGTAGATTAGCTTTCTGTCCGGTAATCTGGTTAATAGTTCTATGATTTTAACCAGTTAATGTTATTTATCGAAGTCATTCATTGTTATTAAACTATCTGCGGCAGAAGACGTGCGTGACGGTGTTAAACTCCACGAGCCGTGCAGAGATGGGATAACAGCAGTAACGTTAATCAGATTAAACGTGTTAGACTTTACTGTTATACACGAAGTACGAACCTTTATTAGTTAAATGCTTTACTGATATATTTGTCATTTGATGGGTGTCATTAAGTCACTTTCTCAATTTAAATTCAGTTGTTTTACATGTTGTCATGGATCCGAGCAGTCAACAGAGTGGGAATATGGAGGAAGTGAAGATATTTGATCCATCCATTCTTCCACAATGTCTTGATCAGATAGGTAATGTTTTGGGTGGTGCCTTTTTATTACTAATTTAAACTTGTGTTACAGTGGGTACCATGCTGATGCAGATTTCTACTCTACTCTCCAGATTTTGCTTATTCAGACAGTGAGGTCCCATCAGAAAACCACTGTGTGAATGAAGATCACATGATGCCTTCAGACCCAGAGGGGCTCTTGGACTCAGCAGACCCTACATCAGAGGAGAGCAACCAACCGCAAGAGCCTTCAACAGATATGCAGAAGCTCCACATCGATGATGACAGGTCTCTGTGTGCTGGTGGTTCGGAGACTGATTCTGGGAAAGCATCCGAGGACTCTGCATTAGTTGACAATGGCCATGATGACTCGAGTGAGTTTGTTGTAACTGTGTTAGCCCGGGGGAAGATGGAAGAGCAGGGAATGGGAATCAAAGGAGCCTCGTCCCCTCTATGCGAGACCGCCACACCTCTGGGACCCCCTTCGCACAGGAACGAGGATGTGACGGCGGAAAGTTGGAGACAGCACAGGAAGCATGTGTTTGTGTTGAGCGAGGCTGGGAAGCCCATTTATTCCCGATATGGAAGTGAGGAGGCTCTGTCCTCCACTATGGGAGTGATGATGGCGCTGGTGTCCTTCGTGCAAAGTGGAGACAACATCATCCGTTCAGTCTACTCCGGTAAGTTCTTTGTGACGTCGAACTGATGGAAAAGGGCATGCTTTATTTGCTCATTTACTCATAATCTTTCTCTTCTGGGAAAACAGACCAGAATTATTGATGACTCATCTTGCACTCAGGGGCGTATGCAAATCTTTGTCCAATCAGGTGCTCTCTATAATGAGCAAGCTCCTCCCTATCTCATGACACTGACTAGGAAATCAGGGATCTTTAAGTGTATAATTTAATTTCACTTATTTGATTTTTCATGTAGTTGAATATTGTTAGGTTTGTACCTTTAACTGTTTTTTAGTGAGTAAAAATGTGCAAAGTTTGTCAGACAAGACCAATCTATCTTTTATTGTAAATCTGTTGAATACATTTTTATGAACAATTTTTTTTTTTTAAGGAAACAACAAACAAACAAACATGCATACAATAAATGTATGTGACTCAGTTTTACCAACAGTTACCAAGTTATTTAGCTGTAGTTTTAAAGGGAAAAATATATTTTCTATTCTTAATTAAATTTTATATAAAAACACACAACTGTTAAAAAATGTGGTATTCTTTTTTTTAATGTTTTTGAAAGAATTCTCTTACGCTTACCAAGGCTGCATTTATCTGATAAAAAATTGTGTGAAAACAGTAATATTTTACAATATCATTACAATTTAAAATAACTTTTCTATTTGAACACATTTTAAAATGTGATTTATTCCTTTTGGCAAAGCTGCATTTTCATCATCATTACTCCAGTGTTCAGTGTCACACGACCCTTCAGAAATCATTCTAACATGCTGATTTAGTGCTCAAGAAACATTTCTTCTCAATTCTTCTTCATTATCAATGTTAAAAAGAGTTTTGCTCCTTAATATTTTTGTGAAAACTGTTAATACATCTTATTGACCCCACACTTTTCAACGGTAGTGTATATTGTTCACATTTGTGAAAAACGTAGCTGGTGTCAATGAATCATCTACTTAAATAACGGCTTAAATAACTTCATCTGGTTTATTCTCTCCTGATAGACGAGCACACGGTTGTGTTCATGCAGCGGGGTCCTCTGGTGCTGGTGTCCGTCTCCAGCAGCCGTCAGTCAGAGCAGCAGCTCCGGAATGAGCTTCTCTACGTCTACAACCAAATCGTCAGCATGCTCACGCAGGCCAGCATCACCCGCATCTTCGAGCACAAGAAAAACTACGACCTGCGTCGTCTGCTGGCCGGCTCGGAGAAGATTCTCGACGGCCTCCTTGACCTTGTGGACTCAGACCCCAGCCTCTTACTCTGCGCTGTGCACTGTCTCCCCTTGGCCTCATCTCTCAGGGACTCCCTCAGTCAGATTCTCCAGAAGGCCATCACGCCCAACCTGGTCTTCTCCATCCTCATAGCCAAGAACCAGCTGCTCACCATAGTGCAAGAAAAGATGGTCATCGACGATGCCCGACTGGAACCTGCCGACCTCCACCTTCTGCTGAACCTCATTGGGGCGTCGTCCGCCTTCCAGGCCGGGGAGATCTGGACGCCCATCTGCCTGCCCAGTTTTAACCCTGACTGTTACTTTTATGCATACATCTCCTATCTGGACCCTCCTGAATGTACTGTTTGTCTGGTTCTTCTCTCCACCGATAAAGAGGCGTTTTATTCGGTAGCCGAGTGTAAGAGGAAGATCGAGGAGGCTATGCAAGCGCAAAATGCGCTGAACGCCATATCGAAAGCTCACTCGTACAGCGTTAGTCAGGTGGGTGTGTCTGACCTCAGGCATTTCATGTACAAGCCCTTCGACGTGCCAGACAACCATCGGCAGCTGACGCAGTTCACCAGGTGAGTCATTTGCGTTGAGGATTGAGAGTCTCATGAAATCTTTTGAGAACATGTCCATCTCATATTTCATCGCAAAATAAATAAGAAATTATATATTTATTTAAATGGAACTAAAATAAGGCTTTATTTTCTTAAAGGGATAGTTCACCCAAAAAAGAAAAATCTGTCATCATTTACTCACCCTCAAGTTGTTTCGAAACCTGTATGAATTTCTTTCATTTGCTGAACACAAAAGAGGATATTTTGAAGAATGTCGGTAACCCAAAACAGTTGATGCACCCAATTGACTTCGATTGCATTATTTTCCATACTATGGAAGTCAATGGGGTTTGGGTTACAAACAATGGGGTTACATAAAACTTTTTGGGTGAACTATCCCTTTAAGATCTGCATTTTCATGAGAGTTTAGGCAAGGCAAGTTTATTTATATAGCACATTTCATACGCTATGGCAATTCAAAGTGCTTTACAGAAAATTAAAACGGTTATTAAAGAAATTAAAAGAGATATATGATACATTTATAAAATGAATTAAAAGAGTAAAAAGATGATACATAGATAAACTTCTCATCTGGCAAAACACCGGTGTATCACATTTTTCACAACTCCCAGTTTTATTCTGAGATTTTCCCATGGGGCCAGTTGTTCAAAGGTAAGCTGATCAGATTTTGGTTATCGGATTGGATCAAATCTTGAAAATGGGTTGTTCAAAAGGGAAAGAAGGAATCTGAAATCAGATTAGATCATGGAATCCAATCCTAGTTTTAATCTGGATCAAACTTTCAGTTTGTGTTGTTCAAAACTTGTCAGTAGGATTTGGATAACTTTGATCCAAAAAAACAGGATTATCCTGATCCCAACAGGGGGTAAGATTTCAAGGTGGATTCCAGGAAGAAAATGTAGTAAAACTTTAAAATTGGTCAAAAATACAACATTTGTATCATGTAATATACACACACACTCATATTTTTATTTTGCTTTTGATGGCGCCATTAAATAATCCCCAAACAGCTGTAAAAATCAAACAAAAATATTATTTGTTTGTTTTATCACTGTTTCTAAACTACATTGGCACAATCATATGAGATGAACCAGTCAAAAGATCTTTCAAAGGGAACACAAAAGTGTTTTTGTTGAACGCTATACGAAGCTTTTGAGAAAAAAAAAAAAAAGAGAACACAAAAGCATTGAAATATTATTTTTTTCCCTATCTCATATTTTTTAAATGACCATGACCAAAAAGTTTACATCCAGATCAGGGTGATCCAATCCAATTTTGCTTTGAAAAACCGGCACAAAAGTAAGATGGATTACCTGATCCTGGATAGCAAAACATGGGATTTCCAAATCCAGATCATTCTGATCCAGAATAAACTTTTTGAACAACTGGCCCATGGTGATTAAACTGTGTCTGTGGTGTTATTTTGGCGCCTAAGGAATCTATTGGACGTCTCCGATGGACCCGATTTTTCCCTAAAATCGGACAGGAGAATCTCTAGGACTGACCTCGGGTTTACTGTCATCAGTCCGCACCCCAAAAACCAATTTGTTCGGAAGCTCTAGGAATGGAATCAATCCGGAATCAATCCAGTCCGCACCCCACAAAACTTTGAGTTTAATCACGTCAAACTCACTACTCCACCACAGACCCCGGCCATCAGCATGGTTTCATCTCTCTTACCCAATTCTCAGTGCAATTTGAGTTCAGTTTAGAATAAAAAGGAGGATGCAAAATAAAGTACAGTGTAATCAGTGCACAGCTAAACAGTGTTTTGAGTGTGTCAAACAGTGTTTGTGTTTTGATTCTGGATTTGAATGTGAGTACTGTAGGAGCACATCTGATCTCTTCTGGAAGGTGGTTCCAGCTGCGCCTGGCATAGTAGCTAAAAGCGGACTCGCCATGCTTAGAGTGAACTCTTGGTATTTCTAGCTGATGTGATCCTAATGATCTGAGTGATCTGTTAGGTTTATATTTAGTGAGCATATCTGCTATGTGTTGAGGTCCTAGGCCATTGAGTGATTAATACCAGTAATAATACTTTAAAATCAATCCTAAATGTAACTGGGAGCCAATGTAAAGACCTGAGGACTGATGTGATATGTTCATATTTTCTGGTTCTCCTCAGAATTCCTGGCAGCAGCGTTCTGTATGAGCTGCAACTGTCTTATGGTATATTTGGGAAGGCCAGTGAGTCCATTACAATAATCCACCCTGCTGGTGATGAAAGCATGAACACATTTTTCTAAGTCTTGTCTGGAAACAAAGCATCTAATTCTTGAAATATTTTTCAGATGATAGTATGCTGATTTAGTTATTGCTTTGACATGACTACTGAAACTAAGGTCTGACTCCAGAATCACACTGAGATTCCTGACTTGATTTTTAGTTGTTTGACCCTTAGTGTCAAGGTATGCGTTCACCTTGAGAACTTCATCTTTGTTTCCAAACGCAATGACTTCGGTTTTGTTTTTGTTTAAATGAAGAAAGTTTTGCCACATCCAACTGTTGACTTCTTCAATGCATTGGCACATAGAGTCAGTAATCGTTAGGCAATAGGGCTAAATAGATTTGTGTTTCATCAATTTGGTTCTTCTTCATTATTTGGCTCATTGGGAGCATTTACAGGTTGAACAGGAGTGGTGCAAGAATTGAGCCTTGAGGGACTCTGCATGTCATGGATGTCCATTCAGACTTATGGTCTCCTATACTCACATAACCTCTCCCTCCTAAGTATGACCTGAACCATTTTAGGACTATCCCAGAAAGCCTGACCCGGTTTTCCAGCCTATCAAGAAGTATGTAATGATCGACTGTCAAATGCAGCATTGAGGTCGAGTAGTACCAGAATTGATGTTTTGCCTGTATAACTATTTAACCGAATATCGTTTATTATCTTTATGAGCCCTGTCTCTGTGCTGTGATGTGGTCGGAAACCAGATTGAAAATTGTCCATTTCTATCCATTTGAGGTTAGGAAGTTGTTCAGCTGATTGAAGACAACTTTTTCAATGATCTTGCCTATGAAAGGAAGATTTGAGATTGGTCTGTAATTGCTCAATATGTTGCTATCCAGATTGCTCTTTTTCAGGAGGGGCTTGACAACTGCAGTTTTAAGGGACTTTGGAAAAGTCCCAGAGAGAAGTGAGGAGTTTACCACTTCTAGGAGATCTGCTTCTAAACAGTTTAACACACTTTTGAAAAAGGAGGTGGGGATTGTGTCAAGAGCGCAGGTTGATGTTTTAAGGTGCTGTACTGTTTCTTCCAAAATGTTACCATTAATTTCTTCGAAATCAGACATAGTAACTTTCTGAGGATGTGGTCTGATCTGTCTTACGTCAGTGCCACATGAGGATATGCTGATCGCCTTTCTGATAATATTGATTTTCTCAGAGAAGAAGGAAGCAAACTCATTGCATTTGCTGTCTGAGAGCATTTCACTGGGAATCTGGCTTTTGGGGGGGGGGGGGTTGTTAGACTCTCTACAGTAGCAAAAAGAGTGCGTGTGTTATTTATGTTTTTGTTTATAATATTTGAGAAGAAAGTCTGTCTAGCTTTGCCTAGTTCCACATTGAAAGCATGAAGGCTGTCTTTATAGATGTTATAATGGACTACAAGTGTTGTCTTGGACGCCACATGCGCTCTGCTTTTCTGCATTGTCTTTTCATATTTTGCACTGCTGTTGAGTTTCTCCAAGGTGCTTTTTGTCTACCACATTTGTTCCTCTAATTCTCATTAACCTCATGCAAAATATAATTTTTATGTTGTGGCTGATAAATGCATATATTAAAATTCTATTCTATTTTGTCAGAATAAAAAATATATAAAAAAAATAACACTGAAAGTGCATTATTGTAATGTTACATAAAACGTCTTCATTTTCTTCATGCAAGATATAATAGCTTTTATTTTATACGAAAATCAGGCTATTAAATCAAAGCTATTAAAAATCTGAAGTGCTATATTATATTAACAATACATAAATAACTACTTGTTTTCAATTGGCAATTTTTTTTATGGATTTTGTCAAACACTTTGCAAACGAGAACAAGCCTTTCCCTAATGCTGATTTGTCCTCAGCATCTCCACAAATAACTTTTTAACAGTATCTTTGAGCTTAATATTTTCACTGTAAACCTCTCACATATTTCCCAAATTAATTTCACCAAGGACAGAAATCGAAAGCACGTTTTCTTCATTTATCCTCTATTGTTTGATGCCAAATGCATTGGCTTTTATTGAGAGCACTCTGTTTGTCATGAGATGTTCTTTACAATGTAGGACCACTAATATAATATCCGAAAATGTTTATGAATGACGTACAGAAATGAGATTTAAAGCACAAAGACACCATTGTTTTTCTCTGTCTCATGGCTTCTCTGCGCAGCCCAGAGATGGAGGCCCCTTACGGCAGTGAGGAGGAGCAGACGAGACTCCTGGACCTGTACAGAGACATGCACAGCCGGATCCACAGCACCTCACGCCCCCTCAAGCTCATCTACCACGTGGCCGAACGCGAGACTCTGCTGGCCTGGGTATGTGAACAGTAACTGCTGTCACACGCATCTGTTCTCAGTACTCTGAGAGCAAAACATGTTGATGTTGTGCTTTCCACCTCGCCTGGTGCTTTCACACGCTCTCCGGCAAGACCTTGAAGATCGAGTTACCTTCAAGGCCTCCGAGCGGCAGTCAAAAGGCAGATTATGCAAATTAGGATCCTGACCTTGCTCCAAATGGAGTCGCGTTGTGATTGATTATTTGGCTGCGTCCTTGAAAATATTCTCAGGTTAATTACGAGTTGCCCAAAGCAAGTGAATTCAATTTCTCATTTCAGGTCACGAGTAAGTTTGAGCTGTACACGTGCTTCAGCCCCCTTGTCACGAAAACCTGTGCCATCAACGCCATCACCAAACTGCTGCGCTGGATCAAGAAGGAGGAAGACCGTCTGTTTATCCGATACCCTTCGAAATACTCCACAACCCCCAACCCCAGTAAGAGCTCTAAAGGAGGTAAGAGTCAAACTGAATCAGATTATGATTTCTTGGTCTTTTACAAGATTCCCTCCATCTACTGACCATTTGCATTGATTTGGTTTCAGATGGACACTGATCACACCGACCCGCGGTGATCCAATCGCTAAAATGGCAGGACGTGCATCTCTGCATTCTTAACTCAGTTTAGTAATACAATGGAGATGATTCAACCAAATGATCATAAATAATCCACCGTGGGTAAATAAGTTATGTAAAGCTGCTGTTTGTTTGTCCATTTGACATCCTGGACTGGATCTGATTTTATACATTTAAGAAAAAAAAAAAAGAAATATATAAAAAACACATATTTTGTGAAAATTATAAACACCAGAAACAACTTTACTCAGCAAAAGGTCCAATAAACTGTGGATTTTTTTTTTTTTTCAGAACTGGTGGCAATGGTTGATTATTGACGCTGTAACTGGATTGTTTTACTTTACATTTGGTAATGTAATTGCATATAGATTAGAAACTGTTAATGCGATAAACTGAAATGATCAAATGTGGTGTTCCGATGTCTGGATCAGAATAATTTACCTCTTAATTTAGCGTGGCTGCTCGAGCTGTGCATTGTCACAATGCACCTTTTCTGGTTGTTCATTGTACTTGTGATGTATTCTTTTAGCGGTTCACTTTGACTTTGTCTTATATGGTTTTGCATTTGAAACCGAACAGACCAAACCTTGCTCCATTTTAATTAAAGAATATAACATGAGGTGAAACTTATCAGAAGATCATAAGAGTCTTTACTATGGGATTAATGTTCTTTCTTTTCTGTTTTCAGTTAGGTTACTGCACAGCATGTGTAGTTTAATGTTGTGTATGAGTTTTTGTTTCCGGTTGGATTTGCCAGTCATGAATTGTGACATTTACTTTTCTGGCATGTGCACAATGATGTCATCAAATCATAATATCAAGATCACCATAAAATGTAGGTTAAAACCACTGGACATAATAGGAAAAATACTCAGTGTATGACAATATACTTGCAATTTTCTCAAGTTTGCTTTTCTGGAAAAAAACATTTGTATTCAAGAGGAATAATATATTGGTGCTGTAATAAATCTGAGGTTGCTCAAGTACATCTTGTATTCTGAAATATTATTTACTGACATGATTGCTAAATTTAGAACGAGTAATAGATCAAGACATATTGCTCAAGTTCAACTTGTAAACAGATGAAAAATACAGAAACACATCAGCTCAACAGTCTTTTTATTTCTCGTTTGAGAAAATACTGTTTCAGACATTTTTTGTTTGGTACTATTAGCTTTTCACAGGCTTTAAAAAAAAACACATTTCTCTTTTTACTCTGCGTACAAGATCTAAGAGACTACTTAATATTTTATACTATAATGTTCTCTCACTTTTGACCACTAAGGAACAATTGCATTAAAGCAGTAATGCTTCCTGAACAATATAAAGCCCTGTAGAGCTGTTAAATTAAACCTTCTCAATTACTATTAAATAACTTTTCCATAACAACTCAGAATAAATTAAAATGACGTACAAAGTTTGTCATTCATTTACATTTCAGATTTTAAAAACACATCTGTGCATATTTTCTACATACATGCATTTATATTTACACAGTGATCTCCACCCACAATTACAAGCTTGTTGACAGACACAGCCTTTCTTTAAAATAAACTGGCACATATTAACTTAAAAAGGACACAAAATAGGATCTGGGTGTCAGTGCCAAAGAAATGAATAGCATTAAGTGGCATCTCACAGTATGTAAAACAGCTATGGTAGTCAAACATCAGACGTTTTAGAAAGACAGATCTGATAAAGACGAAAAGCATATATGATCACGCTAGAATGATTAACCAGCAAATCTAAGGGCAATAGGACTTTTTTTTTGTGCACATGCATTTCCTCAGTCCAGAAATGTATCCAAGTAAACTATTACAAAATGCATTCTAGCACAAAGTTCCTGAGTCGTACTGCCCGAATACCCTGGTGCATTGGCAACATAAGTGATACCATCACCTCACATTCAATAAAACTGCCGAAAATGGAACGAGTGGCAAAACATTTCCAACATACAAAAATAAGTGCAATTAGAACAACTGAATTTAAAACATTCTTAGAAATCTTGGTTGATTGAGAACATTAAAAGTGAATAAAACCAGGTTTTGATTTATGATGTGCCTTGAGTTTTGGAGGGTAGGAAAACCAGACAGAAGACAAAAATGATCTTATAAATCTGCCTTCCACTGGTATAAAAACCAATAAATATCTGAATGTTATGAACGTACCTTTACTGGTATCTTACAGTCAGTTTAGACATATATTTGACAGAAGTCTTTTATATAAAATTTGAGGGGTTAAAAGTTGAGTTTTCCTGCACATGGCTCAGGTGTGTCATCGCCCTGTCGTACGCCATGTGCACTGACTTCCGTACATTTGGTTTCTTGCCCTCCATCAGACGCAGTCTGTCTACAGTGTCGTCAATGCCCATGTGATGGAGTTTGTCCAATGGTAGCCACTGCCTTAATAGCAAAACAAAGACATGAACAGGCTTAAAACAAGCTTGCAGGTTTGAAATATATTCCATGAAATGTATTTCACCTTACCAGGTTCTTTTTGTATCGAAAAACAGCACAAGAAAGAGCTTCTCCTCTGTCTCCTCTTGTCTGCGTGTACCCAGATCCAAAACGTCTGTAGGAGGCACTGGGATGGGAATGCCGTTGTGAAGAATTCCTTCCCGGGGCATGTTAGGATCGACAACCTGTTGAAAACCATTCTTAGTTTAGGCTAGGCTAGATATACTAACTTATAGATTCAAGTGTCTCGTGAAGACCCACAAGCATAAGCGCAACGGCATGTGATCCTTACCATTGCAGGGTATGAGGGGTACCCACGACATTTTGCCCAAACCAAGGTTAGAGGTTCCATCTCATCATAATTTTGAGAAGTGTCTCTGCCTACAAAAGTAAACACAAAATAGCGATAGAACAAAACAAATAAAAAAAGAACAAAATAGTTCCTTTAAGGTCTTTGTTGGACCCACTTGTATTAGTAACTTCATTCTCCTCCTCACCAACAGGAACTTTACTGAGAGCTGGTTTACCACGACTGCGTTTCGGAGGTGAGGAACTGCAGGAAACATTAGCAGACAAATGGGTTTAAATTACTTCTGTGTAATAGGCACCTTGAACACCTGGTATTAACATCTGTGTCAGGTGATGCAATGTCAAGTGGTCAGTGCTAAATACAGGTGTAAAAACAGGTCATGTAACCAGGTTTCCATCCATATAATTTTTGGGATATTGCATGAAAAATAAAAAAAATTATTCTGTAAATTCTTTTAAGGCAAATAAATGTTTTATTCAGTGAGAAAACATGCACAAACTCAAATATATATATATTTTTAATTGAATTTATAAACTACAAATTAAACTCATAAAATAAATAGTATGCAATTTAAGATTAGCAAAAACCACAAAAACCACTTATGCCACTTCCGGGGGAAACAATATTATTGAAATTGAAATGTTTGTAATGAGATTAAATCGCACAAGTATGTTTTGCTCTGGGGTGAACTTTTTTTGCACTTTCTCATCATGCAGTGACACACCGGGCCTGTTTACACCTGGTCACTTCATGCGGTTTCTCTGATCGGATGGCTATCCGATCGGGAAAAGACCAGGTGTAAATGCCCTCCGAAACGCTTTCAAGCCGGATTTACATCCGATCACTCAAACCACTTCAGGAGGGGGTTTGAGACGCATTCCAAACGAAACTGGACAAGTCTAAATGCATCTGGTTGTTGAAGCCACATATGTTAATTTTACTCCTTCCAAAATGTTAAAAAAATAAGTGTGTGAGAGCATGTTGATATGATATGACAGCGCTACTGCAACACATCGCCAAAGATGAGTAGCTTAATATCTCTTCAGAAAGCCGACGCGCAGTGCTGCAAATAAAACTGAAAGTAAGTCGCAGATGCTCAACACACACAATCATCTTCATTAAAAGTAGTGAGACTAAATGATCTTACCAGTGCTGATGCCGCTCTCTCTCCTGTTGCAGTCTTTGATCTTGAAATTAGCTGATGATAAATAAAATGCAGCTCATATCTGTTGCTTTCGTTGACGTGAACTCCGTTAAATTTGCATATACCGCGGGAATTGAAGATCGGATTTATTTTCGTTTTGCGGAGACACATTTATGTGACCAAGTGTAAATGGAACGGTTTTAACAAATCAGATAGCTATCCGATCAGTAAAAACACATGAGGTGACCAGGTGTAAACAGGCCCACTGATGCCACAAGCCAAGTGTAAACAGGGAACCTAGCATTTAAAGCACTCATTTCAGAGTGCTGACAGCATCCATTACCTGTGTGTTGGGAAGGTGGGAGTGCAGCTTTCTGAATCGGATGAGTGGCTGCTGTGTCTCTTGAGTCCATTTGCGAAGCCTAAATAAAGAGCATTAGAGCGCTTTAGCATATTAAACACATTGCGATGGACATCACTTAAATCACTGGTCAATAAACTTGAGTAATCATTTTTATATTCCAGTACCATTCTCTTCTGGCCGAGAGTGGGCCTTTTCGCCTTCGTTGTCTGAGCATGTACTCAGTCCTCTGGATCTCAGCTGGTGAGGGGACGGAGAGGGTGATTTTGGGGCTGGTGGTGCTGGCAATAATTTGGCTGGTGCGGTCTGCTGTGGCGATGCTTCATTTTCGCCTTTGCTGACTCCATTTTGCAATAAAACAGGCTTGTCCTTTGTCGGTCTGGCTCCGTTTTTTGCTTTCTTGAAGAGGATTGACGTCCGACGACCCACACCCATCTTGGGTGATTCAGATGGGCTCTCTGCGGAGGAAACCCTGTTCACAGCATCCTCCTGAGGGCTGGTGTCCTCCTCTTTTGTGTGGAAGTTCTCATCTTCTTCTAAAGTCTGATCGTGATTTTCTCTCAGGCCTCTTTCTTTTCCTTTGGCCCTCTGTTTTCTGCTGCCAGGTTTATTTGACTGCGCTGGAATGGTGGTCCGTCCCGTCTCAAGGCAGAACATGGGCGGGTTTGGTGGGGAATCTCCAGGTAAAGGTGAAGAGGCTGGACAAGTGGGTTTTTGCACTTTCTGCGATGTTGATTTTTTTGGGTCTTCAACCGTGGAAAGAAATGAATGGTTAACTTAAACTTGTAGATAACTTATAAAAGAAGTTTGAATTAAAAACGAATTAATTATTCATCACTTAATGGACTGGGTGTTAAGTCTTCTGCCAAAGTCTATTTTGCCTCAGTTAAAATAACAAATAGTAACCATTATTTTTATTAACTAAAACTTTTTTTTATTTTTAATAAAGCTGAAATAAAACAAAATATATGAATAAAGAAAAACTTTAACTTAAAATGTAAAAAAAAATTTTTTTAGCAACTAACTGAAGTTGAAGTTACCTGTATTGGAGGTTATGTAATCCATCTTCTCCTCACTCTTTCCCTCTTTGCTCTTCTTTTCTTTAATTTTCCCATTCAGCAGTCGTGGGCTGCGGTCCTGGTGGCTGATCTTGTGACGGAGGCTGTTGATTTCTCTGCGCAGCAGGCGCATGCGTTTTGTACGACCCCCGCTGGTCCGCATAGACGCCACCAGATCCAGTTTATCCAGCAGGGTTTTCAGCTGGTCCTCAGGACACATGTGCACACGATTTTCAGGGTCCAAAAGCAAGTCAACTGTAAATCATTCGATGGGATTTTTTGGATTAAAATCAGGCATTGCAACAGAAGAATCATGGGCTACTTTTATTGTTTTTTTGTCCTGTTTGAAACTTTAAAATGACATGAGGGGGCATTTATAATGAGAGCATTTACATTTTCTAAACATCAGAAAGATTAATCTCGTAATTTAAAGGGTTAGTTCACCCAGAAAATATATTTTCTATCATTAATTACTCACCCTCATGTTGTTCCAAACCCGTAAGACCCTCGTTCATCTTCGGAACACAAATGAAGATATTTTTGATGAAATCCGAGCTCTTTCTGACCCCCCATAGACTACAATGTTATTACTACTTTCAAGGCCCAGAAAGGTAGTAAAGACATCATTAAAATATTTATTATAAATATAAACATTTTGTGTGCAAAAAACTAAAAATAAAGACTTTATTCAACAATTTCTTCTCTTCCGTGTCCGGTATTATCGTCGCTTTATTACATTAAGGTTGAACCACTGTAGTCACATGGACAATTTAACCATGTCTTTACCTTTCTGGGCCTTGAAAATAGTAATAACGTTGCAGTCAATGAGAGGGTCAGAAAGCTCTCGGATTTCTTAAAAAATATCTACATTTGTATTTTGAAGATCTTACGGGTTTGGAACAACATGAGGGTGAGTAATTAATGACAAAAATCTCATTTTTGGGTGAACTCTCTCTTTAAGACTGTACATTGTTTTGGTGACATTGGAAAGCTGCTCACTTTCATCCCACCAGGAGACTGTGGCATTGTGTGCGCTGGGCTTGTCTGGCAGGTGCATGCCTGTGGTGGGATCAAGGCCTATGCTGAGAGCCTGATGTTGGGCGTGTCTCAGGACAGCTCCGCCCACCTCTCGGAGTTGCATGGCAGCTTTATGGAACATTGTGTCATTGGAGTTGTACCTCAGACAGTTGGATATCATGAGATTGAAATCATTCTCCAAGTCAGCCACAGATGAGTATTTATGGGCCTCGAGTTTGTCATGCATTGTAGAGAAGTCCATCGGCTCACAAACAAACTCCAGATAATCTGGAACCTGGGAAAACCATAAAGACGACATATGAAAAAAAAAAAATGTCTTGCTCTTTTAAAAATAAATAGGTCAATCTACTATGTAGACACTAATATTCTCAGCGGCAACCACACAGACTATGGAAACTAATTTGCAAAAATTTGTCATTTAGAAACATGGTATTGACATAAAAATGAGCATATTAAAATATGACTGGCCACATGTATACATCAATGGCATTAAAAATTAGTAAGCTGGTCCACCCTGATGAACGAGTCTGAACTACGCCAAGGTTTGAATGGTTAGCATAGTACAGTTAGCCCTTATGATAATAACATATTTTTCTAATCAATATTTATAAAAATTTCAAGATGTTAAATTAATTGTTATACAATATATTTACAGACTGTTAGTTTATGTTAGTTAATGGATTAATTAATATTAACAAATGAGACATTATTGTAAAGTGTTACCAAGTTATTTTTGCAAACAGCAAAAAGGGGATTTTAAAGGGCCCATTTCCTTACCTCCTTCAAATTGACAGGTGTGGTGAAAATATGATCTATGTCTTTCTCCTGCAGCTGTTCCAGTGTAGAGCGCAGAAACACCAGCGCTGGGGTGAGCTGCAGCTCCAGTGTAGCCTGCTGAAGTTTCATCTGGTGAGAGAAGAGAGCCAAATTAAATCGATTCTGTGAATTAGTAATTACCGCATGCCTGTTCTCAATAAGTGATGGTTTTCAGAGAACAGGGTCTAGAGAACGTAACAAAAGAACATTAGACATGAGGGGATCTGTCACCTGTTCTCTTTTAAGTCTCTCCCTCTTTCGTATGAGCTCAATAAGAAGTCGAGCTTTTTCCAGGTCCTGTCGAAGCTTCTGCCAATACTTCAGCTCTTCCCTGACAGCCTGCAACTTTGAGTCTGGCTCTCTCTGAAAAGTCATTAAAAAAAATTCTGTAAATACAAGCAATCTCTGGTCATTTAACACACAACACCACAAGTGATCATTTTGTCATTTTTCTGCTCTGATTTTGGGAGAAAATGTGCAGAATTCAAACATGGTTAAATGTGTTACTCATAGCTGAAAACGTGATCAAATTAGCCATAATGTTTAATAAACTAAAAAACAAACATGGGGCAGGGAAAAGTGTGAATGATAAGCGTTGCAAAATTTGTAGAAATCTGCAGTTTTCTGCTGTCGCAGATTCTGTGTGAGCTTGGTTATTAAGAGTTGTAGTATAAAGCCGCGTTTCCACCGCAGGAACTTTCCCCAGGAACTAGGAACTTTGGGCTGGTACTCGATGTGTTTACACCGCAGGAACCAGGGTCTAAATGAAGTTCCGGGTAAATATTTCCCCCTCCGATAGTCCCTGCCAGAGAATGTCTGCTCTGGTCCCTGCTCATGAGGTAGTACTTTTTCAAAGTTCAGGAACTTTAAGGGGTGGGACTTGTGCGCTGCACAAGCTGATTGGTTGTGTTCACGCCGCATTTTGGTTGGATGATTCCACGCAGCATTTATTTATTTTTAACCTTTTTAAAAAAATCTATTGCGGTTCGTGTCGTGGCTTCATGCAGTAAGAGTTGTCTGTCTGCAAATATGGAATTTAATAAAAAAAAACTGGTGGACTGGCGACGAGTTTCAGGCTTTATTAAGGGTATTTGTGGAAGAGGAAACTTTCTGCGCGTTCGTCTCAGCCATCTCACGGTCAATGTCCGCAATAGCTGATAACATACACATGTTATATCTAACGTTAGCATTACGAGCTTACTGAACACGCTTTATCAGTGCTCGTCTCTTTTCTGCCACAGCTTTTATTATTAAGTCATTATGTTTACACATTGTCATCTATTGCAAGGTTAGGTTAGTAACAAACAACTATTTACAAGACTGTCACTATTTATGATTGATAGACGGGGTTCAGGCTTTTTTTAAGTGTATTTGCGAAAGAGGAAATTTTTTTTGCGCGTTCGTCCCAGGCATCTCACAATAACTGATAACATACGTTGTCTAATTTTATACGCATATGAGCTTTCTGAACACGCATTAGTATCAGTGCTCGTCTATTTTGTTTTGTTAATTACCTCGTTAGTAAACCAATACATAACTGCAGCACAGCTTGAAACTCCTCCATACTTATACATGTGGTATATTACTTATACAACTGATTATGTCCGTCGCAGACTGGGAGGAGCAGTTGCGCGCAGTTTACCTTCCCGGTACTTTAGACCGCGGTGTAAACGCAGAAAGCAACCGGTCTGGGGCAAAAAAAGTTCCTGGTACAAATTGTTCCGGGTAATTTCGGTGGAAACGCGGCTTAAGTTATCACACTTTTTACTGTCAACAACAGCGTAATGTGTTACAGCACACTAACCTGCTCAGATTTCTGAGTCTGTAGATGAGAATGGAGCCGGCGGATGAGTGGCACTCCGTTACGAAAGTGACGCTTCAGCAGCCAGTAATTGTGGAGTCTCTGCATAAACTGATTTTTCCTTTCAACAGAGACCCCTGTGCAAATCTTATTGAGCCTATTCAAAAAAATATGAAACAAGGCCAATTGTTAAATTCAACATGAAACATTCACAATTCAAATTTTTCTTCTGTAAAGTGACACATTTCTGAGTGAAACAGGCTATTTAATAAACTATTTAGATTTTATCCATTAGGATTGTAAACACTAAGTGTTTAATACTGGAATGGAGTCAGATCTGAAGGCGCTCGTGAGGGAAACACGTCAATTTTGAGGATTTTTATTTTTACCAGGATGAGGAGGTTGAAGAGAAAATTCACCCTCAGAAGCATCTCAATGTAATCTCAATGTATCCTAACAGTAATTCTTTCAAGTATATATTTGTTTGTTATTATTGCCATAACACTACTACTGAACTGCATTGATTTGTTTGGAAAAGTGCTATATAAATAAAATTTGCTTGCGTACTGATCAAATTATTTTTTTATTTTTGAAAGAAGTTATTTATGCTCACTATAAACATTTAGGCTACATTTATTTTATCAAGAATGCAGTAAAAAACAGTAATACTGTGAAATATTATTACAATTTTAAATAATGGCTTTCTATTTTACTATATATTTAAACTGTAATTTTATTCCTGTGATGGCAAAGCTGAATTTTCAGTCTTCAGTCACATGATCCTTCAGAAATCATTTCTAATCATAATAATAATCAATGTTGAAAACAGTTATTCAGCATCATTTTTTTTTGTGGAAACCATGATGCATTTGAAGTATTCTTTGATGAATATAACTTTTAAAAGAGCAGCATTTATTTGAAATAGAAATCATGTTACAATGTAAAAATCTTCACAGTCACATTTGATCAATGAATAGAAGTATCATTTTCTTATTGACCCCAAACTTCTACAACAGTATCCTAAATGGTAAACATAACATTCACTGAAGATGAGGTGAAATACTTCTGCATGCTTACAACAAGGTAAGATCAAAAGACCAGACATAACCGAGAAAAGAGCAGACGTAAACATTTACCTAAAGGAGGGTATCTGCGGCACCAGCAGGAGGGGCACTCCTGTCTTCCGCGAGGTCCCGGCTGGATTCTTCTGCGTTTTCTTCTGTTGTGCGGCCGAACCTTTTTTCCGCCCATTCTGGTTCTGCTGCAGCGGAGGGCCTAATGTGTATGACCTCTGACCTCTGTTACCCCTGCCCCCGACCAACCCATTGTCTTCATCCCCCTCAGTGCCCGTACCAGGGGGCGAGTGGTTCTCGCAATAAGCAGTTTTCTTCACAGTAAAAGTGGTGCCGTGCACACCGGTTTCCCGCACAGGGTCGATTTTCATATAGAGACCGGCTCTCTGGGCACAAGTGACGTGAAACGCCCTGTAGCAGTTTGCTTTGTGGCACTGAATAGACGCCCCCCTGCCTTTCTGTTTGCACAGGTAACAGGTGAGCTTCCATCGTGCAGGAGGAATGTTTTTCACTCCCTCCACGGGTTCTAGGAACACAGTGTTGGCAAAGCACAATTCAGGGATCCATATGGCACAGATGACGTGGGCCCAACTTCCGTCGCTGGTTTGTTTGAATGCGCCTCCCCGATTAGGGCAGAGGACACAATCGACGGGTCGCGACGGGGATTGCAGACAGCGCCTGCACAGCCACTGGCCCTCGGGGATGTAAGGCACCCCGTAACATTCCTGGTGCACTGCGAGATTGCAGATGTCGCAGAACAGGATGACGTTGCTGTTGAGACACTCGTCGTCAAGGCAAACGCAACAGTAGGCATCCTCGTCGATGGTGCTCTGGGACAGCGCCTGGCTGCGGGACTCCAAAATGGACTCTCGCTCAAGTCGGTCAATCAGTAACTCAAAAGTATCAGGGGGGACGGAAGCGTGGCCATCGGACACTCGCTTCTGATTCACCATCTCTAGCCAAGCCATGTCCTCCTCGTCCATGTCATACTCGGCCTCGTTGTCCAACTCCTCCCCTGACTTCTCTTTGTAGCGATAATAAGCCGCAGGAAGAGGAGGAGCTTCTGAGGCCATGAAAGTGTCCACCGTACGAAATGTAGGCTTTGGCAGGGGGATTTGTGAATGGGCGACCTGACTTTGCAAGCCATTCTGAGAGCCAGATCTCTTTTTGGCTGCGTGTTTGCCATCTTTCCGCTTGCTTTTACACACAGTTTGTTTGTTTCCCAGTCTTTGCTCGCTGTTCTCTTTGTTACTGTTGCACTCCGTCAGATCCTGAGCCAGCATTTCGTCCTCGGTTACAACGGATAACTGGTCGTAAATGTTGATCCGGTGAAGCCTTCCCTCCAGCTCAATCTCCACCATTTTCTGGGCCTGCGCGTACGTAAGAGTGTCTCTAGTCATAGAGAAGTTCAGTCTGCATGGAGAAGGTGGACAGAGTAGAGCATCCATGTTGGCATGGCTGGATGGACCAACTTGACCCTGATCCTCTCCTCTGCCAAAGCCTCCAGCCCTGGATTGGCCAACTTGTTTCTTTAACTTTCTCATTGAAGTTATCCTCTATATAAATGTTAAAATATGAATGGACATAGGTACCTGTAAGAACAGAAATATACATTACCAATATTGAACAGATACTGTTGAAAAAACTTCTCAAGGTAAGACACTACAGGCAAAACCATTGTTTTTTCATGCACTGGTCAATTTTGAGATTTTGGGCTATTTCGCTTCATAACAGGTTTTCTTTCAGACTAGTAGATAGAAAACATCCCAAAATACACATTTATGTGTTTCTTTTATTATTATTTACACCTGTTGATTTCAATTACAACTGCATATTCTTTAAAGGCCGTTTTCTCAAAATGACTTTTGTCTTAAGCACCAAGCCACAAATCTCCAATTCAGTAGCACCAAAATTTCCAGTGAAATTCCAATGAATATTATGAAGGTTGTTATAGAGGGGCTTCTTCATGTATATTGGTCTGGTTTATATAACACTTTATTCCTAAAAACATAGATTTTTTGATTGATGGACTAAGAAGAGGTAAAACTGTAAAGAAGTATCCAAAGTCCCCTCTGTAAAAACCCTTTTAACATGTCCAAATGAAAAAAAATCTAATAATCAAATTTTGATTTCTGTTCTACAAATTTATACATATTAAAACATATAATTTCAGTGGCAACACAAAACATTTGTGATTACCGGTAATCAATGGGGAGGATAAGGTGATATCTATTAGTTAAATCATTTTTCCCTATTCACCTGTTGTCTTACTCTTGCCTTACCATAAAAACCATCTTAGACCAACAAACCATCTTGAGGTAACGTTAGTTTTAACTGTTTTTAGTAACAACAGGACTGTCAATCAGCACATTTGAATAAAAAACAACACAATCAAATGTAGCAGCGACACACTCCTTCATGATGTGTTTGCTGTAATATAAAAAGGTTCATTGAGATCAATAAACATCTAATAACTACTAAATAAGGGGTTTCTCAAATTAACAGATACACATCTTCTACAGTGTACATGTCGCTCCATTTGTAACGTTGGTAATAAATGTATATCAGGCGAACCAATAGGTTGCCGTGCTCATATCACGTGAATAATTCGAGCCAATCACCGGGCAGATCTTCAATTTTCCCTCGACCCAGTTGACGTAGTTCGGTTGCAGAGCGCTAAATACCAATCCTGAAGCGAGACAGACGAGTCAGCCATTTTAGCAGGGCTGATGGACAGTCTCAACCTCGATTGTTTTTCCTGATAACAAACTCCTGACGGTGCACTATGCCTTATTTTCACTTTGTCAACCAAACGACAAATAATTGCATATGACGTTATAGCTCCGTTGCATGCAATGCCGTGTGTATATTCAGAGAATAAAGCAATTGTATGTAATAAGGTGCCGTGTACAGTCAGCCAAGGCAGAGCTAGTAAATGAGCGCCTTCCAGTGCTGGAGCCATATTTGGAGAGTCAAAGAAAGCAACCACAGCGCTACTACCTGCCCCCGCGACATTACTGTTTACAGAAAGCAGTGCAGAATAAATCAGCAAACTTACTCTTTTATCGATCGCTCGAAACGACAGCGAATGCCGGTCATATCCAGGGGCGACAGCGTCCTCTTCTGTAGCAAGACGGGCTTCCTCAACCCTCCATTGATGAGACTTCCCACAAAAACGTTTCTAAACACACATCCCGGCTGTTTACACAACACTATCACCTTGACATGGAGTCCGAGTGTTTCAAATAGGCGCCTGACATTATTGCAGAGTGTTCGTGTGCATTGAACGTTGGTTTGTAATTAAATTGGCAAGAAAAATACGCCCCTTTAGAAAAAAAGGCGAATTCTCGGCGTTGGGCTTTGCACTTGGCGCGCGCATCATGCGCACTGCTCTGTCATTGGTGGAAATGGTCATCGTGAGGCCACGGAGTCTCGCTAAAGCTAATAGAGGCTGCGAGCGGTGAGAAAAACAACGCGAGAGACTTCCCTGAAATGTTTGCGCGCATAGACTCCATGTTCACAAGCTACATTAAACGCCCGTGTAATGTATGGTTTACTGGAAAAAGAACATAATTTCTTGAAAGCAGTCGACATAGTAGCTAAAATACAACAATAATAATAATAGCCTACATTATTATTACGTTTTAAATAAATACCGTTTTCCGTCTGACTATATAAATACAATATTTTAATTGTAGCGTATAGCCCATGTCATTTGTATCCACTTTATTAATAGGCTATTATTATTATTTTGTTTGTTTATTTTTTTAATGAAATAATCTCACATTTTAAACAATTTGAGATTACTTCATCCTTTCAGTTTTCCTCTGAACATAAAGACTATACCTTTCTTTTAATGTATTTTTATTTTATGAGTGATTTTGTCCACTTTATTAATATTATTATTATTTTGTTTGTTTATTTTTTAATGAAATAACCTCACGTTTTAAACAATTTGAGATTACTTCATCCTTTCAGTTTTCCTCTGAACATAAAGACTACCTTTCTTTTAATGTATTTTTATTTAATGAGTGATTTTGTCCACTTTATTAATATTATTATTATTTTGTTTGTTTATTCTTAATGAAATAATCTGAAGGTTTAAACAACTTGAGATTATTTCATCCTTTCAAGTCGTATTTCATATGTTATTTTTATCCACTTTATGCATGAAGCTTCTGTGAGTCAAAGTATGCTTGGTAATTTTTTCCCCAGATACACTGGTGTTGAAGAGCATGCTATTTATTATAATATTTTTTATTTTCAATATTAGGTCAGACTGACCTAAGACATTGAAACTTGACACAAATGTCAAAATCGAAATTGCATGACTTTTCAATATCGCCTAGGCCTATCTAATATATAGAGAATATCAGATCTATAATTCATCATGCGCTAGAATATTCTATCAACCCACTTTTCATTATAAGTGTTTGGATGAGTTTCTCCACCCCCTGAAACTCATTGGCTTTTCCCAAGCCTTTAGTGGGAACCCTCTAATTCATTATTGTAAACCACACCACTGTCTTGATCAGCGTCAGTGTCAGTGCAGTCCCAGCACAGTGGAATTTCACTGCAGACATCATGGTAAGTATGGGATTAGGAGGGCGCTGTTTGATTTGAACCTTTTAAAGTCACTGCTTTTGTCTTTTTAATTTGAAGTATGCTGGAAACTCTGAGAATACATTGGTGGTCCTTGTAAAAATAGTGTTTTTGCTCATGTATTATCGTCATTAACCTCAACAAAATATTAAGCAACAAGGACTAATATAAAATGTGGTTAAACAAATATATGTCTACAGGTCAGCATATGTTTTTTATTTTAAAATTGCATATGCTTTAGCATATTTAATACATAAATATTTGTATTTGTTTTGTTTATGTTTTAAATAAGTCAGATTGTCTGTTTGGCTTGCAGGTCAGAATCAGCAACATGTTGGGAATCTTCTCTTTATGCTTTTTGCTGGGGTCAGAGTTCTGCATAGCAGGTACAAGTTTGATTTCTAATATATGGATATGTAATGTAAAAGTTAAATAGCAGTGACGTTTTTTGTCTCATGTGAAATTGTTATGATGTAATGGCATCACACAGCACAATTATTTCTTGTATTTCATCTTAAAATCGCCTCTCTTTCTCAAAGGAACACACTATAGTGCCATTAGTTACTTTTACGGCATCTCGTGTAATTTCAGAAACCGCAGCTATTATGAAATCCGTACCAACTCGCCTTGTCCTCGCCGCATGAAGTTATTGAATTTCACAGGCCTGTCATATGATAAATGGCTGAAGAATCCGCTGGGCACATCATCAAAGATAGTGACCACATCCTGCTTGGCACACTTCAAACCCCATTCTGACAGAGAGGAAGCCAGCCAGCTGAAACCTTCTCAAAAACGGTTATAAATCAATTCAAAGCCTTGAACAAGCAGAACAGTGTTGAAGACATGCCAAGCTATGACAGCACGTCGAGGACCCTCTGTGTCTGTCATAAATTCAATAAGAGGAGCTGATGAGTGTCAACATCACTCTATGGTGTTGATGGAGCCCTGAGGGCTTTGCTTAACTTTAACTTCAGATACTCTTTGACTGCCCTGACCAGGACTTCGTGATCGAGTGACAAAAACATCAACTCCAATTAGTCACAGTTCAGCCCTGCGATGAGATTGGTGTCTCGCACTTTTGAGAAAGGAGAAAAACACAGCCAAACCCTGCGGGTTCCGGAAACCCGGAAGCTGCCTAAGAGGGCATCAAACGCAGCCGTGCCATTCACTCATCATTATCTCCCTGAGATTCGCAGACTGAGCGAGGATGTGTGTTTTTTTTGCTAAAGATGGCTGCCGAACAAAAGGTTCTCTGATGACTCTGGCTAATTTAAGATGGAGCTATTTGTGACACAAATGCAGCAGGAAATCAAGACTCCCAGCCAGAGAACTGATTTGGCAGATCAATAGAGGAGCCACTGAAATCTTGGCCATGTCTCTCTATGTCATCTTGAGGTCACTTTTGAACAAACACACTCTTGAACAGATCTAAGCTTTTCAAATGTGTTGACTCAGTAGGACGCTGTTTTGTTTATGGACTTCAATCCCTTCAAATTTCATTTAACTTTTTGTTTTAGCTGACATGCTTATTTATGTGATGGACAGAGTCCTGTGATGAGATTTTAGTAGCTACCGTTCAAAATTTTGGGGTCAGTAAGATTTGTTTTTAGAGAAATGAATACTTTTATTCAGCAAAGACGCATTAGAGATTTCTGTTTGAAACAAATGCTGTTCTTTCGAACTTTCTATTCACCATGTATCACGGTTTCTACAAAAATCTTAAGCAACACAACTGTTTTCAACATTGATAATAATAAGAAATGTCTTACCAAATCAGCATATTAGAATGATTTCTGAAGGATCATGTGACACTGAAGACTGGAGTAATGATGCTGAAAATACAGCTTTGCCATCATAGGAATTACATTTTAAAATATATATAAAAAACAACAAAAAAAACCAGTCATTTTAAATAATATTTCACAGTATTACTGTTTTTACTATGTTTTGATAACATATGCCTTTCAAAAACGGCAGTATATTTGAATTCATAATAAATTAATTATATTGTTAATATTTTTTTTTTTTTCATTTCAGCAAGGCAAGAACTGATAATTACCACCATAAAGGTAAAAATTAAATTAAGTAAAAAAATATGAAATGTGATGTTTGTATTTTAATATTATTTACATGGCCTAAACAATAATAATATTATACTAACAACTTAAATGTTTTATTTTCAGCAAGACCCCTACACAATGAGCAAGGGCTCGCAGTTAGAAGGCTACTGTATGGATCTGCTCACTGAGCTGGCTAAGAAACTGGGTTTCAAATACAAAGTTCACCTGGTGAAGGATGGATCGTATGGCCGGCAGGACGAAAGTGGAAACTGGAACGGAATGATTGGGGAGGTTGTTAGAGGGGTATGTTATGCATTTTACAGAAAAATACACAATAGTACATATTGTACTACTACATATAAATCTAAAATCAGCATGGCAATTAAATCATGCATGACATTAATCCTTCCCAAGTAGTGTGAAACCTTCCATGTATTTTGTTCTCAGGAAGCTGATCTCGCCGTGGCTCCCCTCACTCTCACTGCTGCCCGTGAGAAGGCTGTGGGAATGACAAAACCTTACATGCAGACCGGAATCAGTATCCTCCTCCGCAAAGATATCGTTTCTGAGGAGGCCGGCTTTTTTGCCTTCCTCTCCCCCTTCTCCGGGGAGACCTGGTTCGGCATCCTGATTGCATACTTTGTGACTGCAGTCTGCATCTGCATTGTGGGAAGGTCAGTGAAATGAGCAGAACACCAGAGATGCATAGAACAAGAGCACTTACTCATTTACTACACACACAAAGCGTTCAACAATACAATCAGTAAAACTGCTGCTCAGTTTTTAAGAACAAGGATGGTTTCTGAATAGGATTTTTTTCCTGAACTGATGCTGATTTCTGCATTTGTCTCTTTATATCAAGGTTGAGTCCATGTGAATGGAGTGAGCCTGAGACAGAGCCGAATCGCTTCACACTCCTCCACAGTTTATGGTATGCTGTAGGAGCCCTAACCCTGCAAGGTAATTATCCAAATTAATGTAATAGCAGATTTTAGTGGTCATGCACTGAAAAGCCCATAGTCCTGATCCTTCGAATGCAGAATACAGAATACTATTTTATTTTCAATATGCTTCACATGGCCGTTTTAAACTGGTTCACTTTTTTTCACCTACACCTATGGCAAAATTTGTGGAATTTTCACCAAAATTAGTTCAGATCACATTCAGACCAAACCTCTCAATTATAATTTTTCATGTTGTTCTGCAGAACCTTATGGAAGATTTTTCGATAATAACGGTTTATTTATATTTTGAGTGGTCAGGTGTGGTGGGAAATGTCATGTTTACGTCATGTCCATCAGTGTTATTTTACTATTATTTATATACTATTATAATTTGTATTAATATTGAAAAAATTGTTTTTTTAAGTTTTCATTTTAATTATAGTTTACTTTAGTAATTGTATGTTCTTTTGTTATTATTTATTTATTAATATTACTATTTAGGTTTAATTTATTGTTATTGTTGTTCACAGTTTTACATTTTTATATATTTGTAATTTTAGTGTTTAAACAAACTTTTTTTAGACCTTTTTCAATTTTTTTAATTACTATTTAGATTGAATCAATTTATTTTAGTTCAGTTTTAGGTTTTATTCATTTTCAGTTGGTAATTTTAGTGCTTCAACTTAAAAGAGTGCCCTTATAGAGTATGCAAAGATTTATGCCTGCACCTCCTACTTGTCAAAAGAAATGAACAATAATATCCTTGCTTCTATCCTTTCAACCGACTGTCTTTAAAAACAGGAATATGCATATAACATGCAGGAATAACAGGAATACTGACATTACAAGGTGTACTTGGCCTTTTATTGCTGCCTGCAGCTATTTTTCCTTCTGAATTACTTTTCAGTCTGTGATAATGGAGAGATAACGTTTTTTCCTCTCATTTGTTTTGCTTTCTGCAGGTGCAGGCCCTCACCCTAAAGCTGTGTCAGGAAGGGTTATCAGTTGTACCTGGTGGTTGTTTGCCGTCGTGCTCCTGGCCTGTTATTTTTCCAGTCTTAATTCCTCTCAGGGGTCTGACTCTGCTCCGCTCATGATTAAAGGGTTTGAGGACTTGGCTAATCAAGAAGTAATAGAATATGGAACGCTTGCCGGCTCCTCCACCCTCGCCTTCTTTAAGGTCTGATCACATGAATCATATCTGCACATTTTCTGATTTGTAAAACTCCTTCCTGCCAGATGTTACAGAAAGATTTCTTTACATGTTAACATTCTTTTTGCACAGAACTCCAATAACCCATCTTACCGTCGCATCTATGAGCACATGGAGCGGAGGAAGAGTTTCGTGACCTCTATGGATGAGGGTGTCCAGAGAGCAAAGGAAGGAAATTATGCTTTCATTGGAGAATCGGTGTCCCTGGACTTGGCTGTGGCACGGCATTGTGAACTGGTCCGTGCACATGAGGTCATTGGGATGAGAGGTTACAGCATTGTAACTCCTCTTGGTGAGACAAACATCTTTTTAATGGACGTAGTTTAAAAAACTTAAAGTGCCCCTAGTATGTTATTTTAAAGGTTCCTGATTTTGTTTTGGAGGTCTCCTACAACAGTTTTACATACATCCAAAGTCAAAAAACACATTCATTTTCTAATAATATACATCAGCATCACTTTTTTTCTTACAGTGTCTGAAACGGTTCAGTCAAGGATTTGGTCTCTCTAAACCCAAACTTTCTGAGAGACTACTCTGCTCTGATTGGTCAGATGACCCAGTCTGTTGTGATTGGTCTACCCCTTACAGTGCCTGTCGGAAACGAAACGCTCATTACCATATCTGAATTTCAGCTCCAGAGGCTTCCTCAGCACTTGTCAGTGATATGAACAGTAACGATGGCGTTGGTTTTACTGTATCAATTAGAGTTCTCATCCTTTGGAAGTGCATGCAAAGTGGAATTAATTTATAAAGCACAGAAAACTGCATCTTCTCGGCATTTCAAAATGATTAGCCAAACTTTTTCAGGCCTCAGCTACAACTACAGGGTTTGAGGATTGTTTACGTTTACTTGACAACGATGTGCTAAAAACGGAAAAGTTTTTCCTTTGTTTTTCGCATACAGATGACAACATTGTCAAAATGATCTCCGCGAATCTCCACACAGATCCACAAAAACGATTAAGAACGCTGCATGTCACTTTGTATGAAAAACGACGCACCTAAACGTAATACGCATGTGCATGACGTCACCGTTTTCACAAATTCGTGTTTTTGTTGTTTACATGGAGACAATAACGGTATTGTTCTCAAAAACTTGCACTTTGAAAACAGTTTTCAAAAGTTCGCGTTTTCTATCCCCAAAAATGTCGTCGTCATAAAAATGAATAGCCAAAACGCATAAAGAGTTTTCTATTTTTAGTTGAAAATGGTTTCGTGTAAACAGACCCTAAAACTTTGCAGACCTTTTACATTCACAAACAGCTATATGACACTACATGAAAAGTAATATTTGAAAAAGCATAATGGAGGGACATACATTAAAGTTAGTTTACCCAAGAGATTCTTTTCAGCTGGATTATTTAAAGGGAGGCAAAAGACATCTTGATGTTTCTTGCTGCAGTTCAATCTGCAGTGAATGGTTTTAATTCCTCAGTCTCTTTCTTGGAACAGGATCTCCTATGCTGAAGAACCTGAGCGTGGCCATCTTGCAGCTGAGCGAGGCTGGGGAGCTGGCGTACATGCGCACTAAGTGGTGGGCCAGCAGCTGTATACCGGATAGTGCCAAAGCCTCGTCTCTGAGGGCTCACAGCATGAAGGGCATCTTCCTGGTTCTGGCTATAGGCCTTGGGATTGGAGTGCTGCTCTCCTTGTTTGAACTCACCTCAAAGTCTCGTAGCACTGCAGGGGAGCAGAAGGCAAGTAACGCCAATCACACACACACAGCATTTTCATTGGCTTTAAGCTTCAGCACAGATTTCAACTGAACAGTAGCACATTTTGATAAGCGTTTTTGATCATTATAAAATGTTCGGTGAAAATAAATCTGTTCTCAACCATACAGAAATCCTGCTGCACAGTTTTGACTCAGGAGCTGAGCCAGCGTTTGAGAATGACCAACACAAAGGGAGACCAAGAAACCTCAGACAAGAACAAGGCATAAAAGGTTAAACAACAGTGATATAATATGTACGTCTTACATAGCAGAATGACTTAACTGTTCATACTGTAGGTCTGTACATTATCTGGTGTTAGGTATTTTTACTATTTCTCATGCTAGAAAATATATTTAATACATTTTAACAGATACATAATTATGTACATGTTAATACATAATTTTCATTTTTAAAACGTTTTAAATTTAAATCAAGCTACTTGTTTGTTCAGTGAAGATGGTGCAGTGAGGTGCCTTCTTTTCATTTGAATATTGCAGCAAAATCTCATGTAGCTGTTTTATTTTAGATCATTATCATGCATTCCAACTTGAAACCATAATTTAGACCATCATTATGAGTCTAAAATGTTAATGTAAAATATATTTTGCTAATGAATTACAAAGATTGGAGACATCTGAAAATGTATTTTATAGAAGTAAAAATGACAAGTAACATATTACAGTTGTTTTGTAATTCGAACATGGGGAAAATACATAAAATTGTGTAAAAAAACAAAAATCACCTCTTACTGTCACAAAAGAGGTATTCGTTCTGGCACCATGTATATTAATGAATTAATAAACTTGGACTTACACCAAAGTGTGATTGCATTATTTAAGAAACAATCTGTAGAAGCATATGTTTAGTTTTAAACACAGTCTTTAAATGCATTATATCTAAATCAAAATGGCAGCTTCCAGATGCAAAAGACAGAATGTAACATTCCAGGCTACTTTTTGAAAAAAATATGAACACATGAATTATGAGCCCAGATGACATGAGCAGATGATTAAGATTTAAGCTAAATAATATTTGTACAAACTACAAATAAGTATTTGCTTATGTGTTTGCTTTTCTTCCTGTAGCATCTGTCCATATCCGTCACAGTAGCTGCGATGTGGCATTTTCTTTTCGGTTCTGTTCCTTTTTAGGTTTCACATGCATGGCTTTTCTACAATGTTGAGGAATCTAAAAATGTATAAATAAATACAAAAACAGTCAAATCTCTACTCAGGTAAAAATATAGCGTGATTTTTGATAGACATTTTAACCAGCATGAAAAGAGCATTCATTTAAAACACAATTTATAATTTAGGAAAGAGCCTTTGGCACTTTTCTGTGCGTTACGACTTACCTCTGAAAAACAGTGGTGAATGGCAGCGAATCTCATGCATTTTCTGCTCAAACAGAGCATTCATTTCCCTCTGCAGTGTGCCCATTGTCTGCTGCTCGTTGTCAGGGAAACGGGATGGCAGAGAACTCAGGTCAAGGCTGTCCAAACTACTTAGGCTGCTTGATTCACTTTCAGCAAGGTTGTGATTATTAGGAGCCGAGCTTTTTGGTGCAGAGTAACTACACTGTGGGAGAGGGTATTGGTTGAGGAATTCTTTCCTAATGAGACCAGTTGTGTTTGGCGGAGAGGGCGGACGGCGTCTTGGGACGCTTTGTGATCTGCATCCTTTAAATGATGAATCTTTGGAAGATGATGTGCCTTGATCATTCCTGCGTCTGCTCAGCGCAGGTGTTGCGGGGATTGACATTGGTTGCCACAGGGGGTTAAGCCTACCATCTATAGAGGCTCCGAATCTATTATTGAGTACCGGATTTCTGGTGTTTAATGTTCCACTAGAAGGATCTAGTACTCCATCAGGTATTGGATGGAAATTCAAGAGTTCACACTTTTGTGTAGGTTCCGACTGAATTTTTAGATGGCTCTCTTGAAGTTCACACAGCTCAGGTTCCTGCACTGAATCCTCAATAACAGATGTAGCACCTGAGATCTGCTTCAACAAGAGTTGCTCATTAGAAGCAGGATCCTTCTTCTTAGGTACCTGTAAGTCTGTAGACTCGCACTCCTGTTTAAATGTTGGAGGTAATTCATTTAGTTTTGAAACAGTCAACTCCTTGTTATCCTCAAGGTGTGATTGAACCACTGAAGTCTGAATGTCCGATTCTGAATCAAATGCTAAGTTGTTATAGTCCATAGCCACTCCTGCTCCACCAGAGCATGTGATAGAGGACAGGCGGCGCCGTGCCTCATGAGATCCTTCTGGCTCCTGAAAACAGACCTTATGGGCCCTTCTCAGGGGTTCACTTTGAGCTCCTCTGAGCAACGACGCAGACTGTGAGGTGCTCCTGCTGTCCTTCGAGCTCACGTCATCACTGTAACGTCGGTTTAGAAAGTCCTCTTTGGTGTAGCAGTCGGCTAAACCCTTCACGACTTTTGTTTGGTTCTTCCCAGCTCCACCTTTACGCAGGAAGTTTGCACCGAATGACTTCCTTGTGCCGTCTTCAGAGGTCTGCATAAGGTTTTTCTGGATTAGCTGCTTTACTGCGTTGCTTGATTTGACCTGGTAATGAGTATATCAGAAAAATGGCAATTAATAAAAGGCAGAATAACTTCCTATAACAGCTACATTTATGTAAAAGAGAAATCTAATTAAAAGTTACCTTTCCTGTGATGTCATTAATGCCAACATGCACAAAGATAGATGCTTCTTCCACACCTTCTAAATAGACATGCCGATATCCTGTGGGACAATTGATGACAATTGAATTATTGATGAAAATGTAAATGTATACATTGTCTGTGCAATAAAGTCACCTATTGGCATGCGATTTACCTGGCATCATGCTTTTAAATGCTATGGTTCTCTGTCCAATGAAGTCTCGTCCAATTGGATCATGATCCCAAACCATAAAGCGCACCAAGGCAATCTGAGGCATGTGTAGCGTAAACACTAGCGTTTCCTCCCACATGGGGTTAAAACCTGTTAGTATGACATTAAAATATGAGAAAAGTACATACATTTAAAACATGACTCAGCTGTTAATTTGCTAATCTTTAATTGCGACTAATGGTTCATTTTAAATCGAAGATAACTGAAAAATGATTTGCGGTTCAGTCAGAGAGTTAGTTGCGAATACAATCACGAGATTGCATCTCATTTGAGTTCAAGACTTGTGTATCTTGACTGACTGGTTCTTTTTGACTGGAATGGTTCTTAAGAGTCATTTCTTTGAGAACTGACATCACATGGAAAACAACTTATTTTAATTTGGCACAGTGCTTTAAAAATACCAATACTGCCAAGTTCGGTTTGCACAATCCAGATTTGTACTTACCATTGTCGTCCACTACTCTTGTCTGCTGTTTATTGCAATCAATAGGCAATCCAATTATCTCCACTTCCACAAAGGGATCTATGATCTGGACAACAAAGCAGTGAAACTCAGATTGCATGTTACACATTATTACGTACTTTCATTTTAAGTATGAGTGAACTCACCTCTCCTCTGTCCCCTAACATGGAGTCTTTTGGCTTCGGTAGCTGCTGTCCACTAATTATCTTGAGCACTAGCTGAGATTTCCTGTGTCCTAGCAAAGGGTCTTCCAGTGTAGGATTAAAGGCACCTGAGGACAATCATTATGTGTGGTGAAGATTGCCTTTCAAAGAAAGTAATAAATAGTATGCATCAAACAAATGTATCTTTTTTACCTGTACTCTAGAGACACCATCTTACCTTTACAAATGCATTTTGGCTTCAGCACATAGCCGCAGTTTCCATTTGCTGCAAATTTCGCCCTGTTCAGCTGTAGCATACGGCCTTCTGTTTGATAGTTGAGAGCGACTGGAAAGATGAAACAACATTTCAAACAAATGCACAATGCAACTGGGAAAAAAGAGAGAGCCATTTGCCAGCAGTGATCCATTGCTGTTCAAATAAAAGTCGTCGCTGTTTCATCATTAATGAAAAACAAAAGGCTTTGATGATAATTAGAAAGAAAATAATTCATAATAAATAAAAGATAAAAAGCTAAATCAAACCTAAATGACATCCTGCGTTCCAAAAAGTCTGAGGATTGAAGTTGCTCGAATCAACACGGTAGTTGGAGGGGTAGACTCTAATGAGTTGTCGTTGATTGAAGCGAACTAACTGGGCAGGTTTTAAATGCAGAATCTGGTTAGCTATGCTCTCGTTTAAGGAGGAGACTTGCCAGCTGCACATGTACGCTGCAACACCAATACAGTTTATTTAGACATAAACATCAAGAATACATTTACAGTTTGTGCTCATAGAGGTTGCAACTGTCTTACCTTGAGTTTCTATATCATGAACACGCACTGACTTGGTGTATTTAACGAGATCAGAGAGGGCGCGAGAAAGTCTCATTGTTTTCCTTCGTCTGCAAAAATGTCCATAAAAAATGGACTGTCATTAGACTGGACAGATTTAGATACATACTGTAAAAAATGTTTGTAAGAATGCAACAATAAATACAATAAAACTATCACAATTGATTAACTGTAAGTTACCTCACTATATTATAGGAGATTTATTTTTTACTGTACAATAATGTAAATAAATATTATATTTTAAATATATATATATATATATATATATATTATATATATAAAATATTTTAATATTTAAAAATATTTAAATATACAAATATTATTTAAATATTCAATATTTTTTGTAATAAAAAAAACTTTGTTAAAACAGTAAAAAGAAGTTTTCATACATGATGCATCACATTTGATTTATATAATTTAAATAGTATTTTTTTCTCTTTTTAATGATCAGTTATGTACATTGGGGCATTCAGTCATATTTTGTACTGTTTAAATAAAATGTATAGCATAATTAAAAATACAGTCATGAATATACAGGCACCAACATTTTTTTGTATTGTATTTTTTTTACAGTGCACAGAGAATTCAACAACAAACTGTATCTCCTGAAATACTCACTTGCCATAGTTGATGGCCTGTTTATCGTTACTGCTTGGGATTTCCTGCTCAGTATCAGAGTCACTCACATTGGGCTTCTTTTTTAATTTCACACGTTTTTTCTTCTAAAACACAGATTGTGGAACATCATAACACTAGACCGTATAATGCTGCTTTCGTGATATTTTCCCCTATTTTACTGGAAATGTGACAAGTGGAAAATGTTTGCAGACCTTGCGCCTGAAGCTGCCCATGAATGACCTCCGTGAGCGTTTCTTCGATTCATCACCCGTCTCTGGTGCTCCTTCTGTGGCCTGTAACCCAGAACACAGCAGTTTTTAGTCAGACACTCAAGAAGGGGAATAACCCAATTATTCTAATGTAGACAAAAGGAAAAAGCATCTCACATCTCCATTAAGTTGCTCCTCTTCCTCCTCGTCCTCTTCACCGCTGTCTTCATCAGACACATCCCCTTCCTCTGCATCAGCATCAATGTTTGCTGGCAACTTCTTTCCCTGGAAAGCACCTCAGTGTTCATTTTTTCCCCCATGATTTGGTCACAGAAATATTCTACTTTAAACTTTATGCAATGTTTTCCAGGACAAGTGTAAAATATTACCTCACCTTGACAAGTATTTTCCCTTTCAAAACCTCTGGAGATGGCAGACGCCTGGACTCATTGGTATTTATATTTGATAAGTCCAGCTTGTCCTGTAGCACTTCCATGAGGTATTGAGCCATTTTCTTCTGCTGAGGCACAGTGCAATGGTTCTCTATAGAAAGGATCACTGGGTATCTGACAGTGGAAGAATTAGTTTTGTATATTATGATATGATACAATATGATATATATACATATACTGTACATATATATATTATAATTTTTGTTCCTTTTTTAATTAATTAATTAATTAATTACTTCATTATTATTTTATGAAATTAATTTGTATAATTTAAAAAAATAATTGACAATTACTATACACTGCCCGGCTGAAAAAAAGCTTCTGTTTGGATATAAATAGGCAAATGCGTAAGAGTTAAGGATTGGATCATTATTGCAGTGATTATTTTGTTTCTAGCATGTTATGCTTTTGGCAGCAGTTCTTCTAACCCTATAATATATGGAGTGTGTAGCTTTTCATTTCTTAAAGAATTATTTTAACACATGGGTCCAGACCATTGAAATTCATTGAAAGTCTTTGGGATGTGCTGGAGTAGACTTTACAGAGTGCTTGACTCTTGCATTGTTAATACAAAATCTTGACCAAAAATTGATGCACATCTTGATGGAATGTTGTAATTTTATTTCCATTAAGAGGTGCATCAATTTTTGGTCAAGACCTTGTATTGACATTGC
The DNA here is from genome assembly GCF_965113295.1 of Leuciscus leuciscus. Taxonomy (NCBI): domain Eukaryota; kingdom Metazoa; phylum Chordata; class Actinopteri; order Cypriniformes; family Leuciscidae; genus Leuciscus; species Leuciscus leuciscus. Next base: position 11,949,834 of record NC_138747.1, on the reverse strand, counting down.
AAGAGTTGATCACTCTGTAAAGTCTACTAATTTAAGGTCTGGACTCAGAGGGGCCAATTCATGTGTGAAACTGATTCTTCATGCTCCCTCCCAACCATTCTTTCACAATTTGAGCATGATGAATCGTGACATTGTCATCCTGGAATATGGCCATGATAGGTCTTACTACATGTTTTTTTAAGAAATGAAAAGCTACACACTAAAAAAAAAAGGTTCTTCAGGGGTTCTTTGCGGTGGTTAAGGTGCTATATAGCACCACTACCATTTAAAGAACCTGTTAAGCCCAGTTTGGTTCTTCAGCGGTTCTTTAGCGGTTCTTTGGGGTGGTTAAGGTGCTATATGGCACCTCTTATGGTTCTACATAGCACCATTTGACAAAGGTAGGTGCTATATGGCACTTAAAGTGGTTCCCCTATGATTACAAGCCAATGAACCACTTTTAGTGCTATTTAGCACCATTTTTGTTTAGAGTGTATACACATCATCAATTAGGGTTAGAAGAACTTTTTCCAGACTTATAGCATGCTAGAAACATAATAATCACTGCAAAATGATCCAATCATTGACTCTTCAGCATTTACCTATTTACAGTTGTGGTCAGAATTATTGGCACCCCTGGTAAATATGATCAAAGATGGCTGTAAAAATAAATCTGCATTGTTTATCCTTTTGATCTTTCATTCAAAAAAATTTGCAAAAATCAAACCTTTCATTGCAGTAAACAAATTGAAAGTGGAGGAAAAATCACATTATGAAATAAATGTTTTCTCCAAAACACATTAGCCACAATTATTGGCACCCCTAGAATTTTTAATGAGTAAAATATCTCTGTATATTCCCATTAATATAAAAAAATTTAGCACACCAGCGTGACTAGGAACATGAAATTGTCTAGCTATGGCTTCTTGTTTCACCGGAGTATAAATATGAGGAAACACAATGAGTTTAATCGTGTGTTATTGTGTTAATAACACAATTAATCGTCCATTACAATGAGTAAAACCAAAGAATATAGTTCTTCTGATGTGCAGTAAAAGATTGTTAAGCTTCACAAAATAGAAAGTGGCTGTAAGAAAATAGCTAAAGCAATTCCCATTTCCACCATCAGGGCAATAATTAAGATGTTCCAATCAACTAAAGATGTTACGAATCTGCCTGGAAGAGGACGTCCGTCTATATTGTCATAATGTGTGGCGAGGAGGAAAGTTTGAGTGGCCAAAGACTCTCCAAGGATCACAGATGGAGAATTGCAGAGAGTAGTTGAGTCTTGGGGTCAGAAAGCCAAAAAAAAAAAAAAAAATCACCACATGTTGTTTGGGAGGGTTTCAAGAAAAATCCTCCTCGTTCATCCAAAAACAAACTCCAGCACATTCAATTGTCAGACACGACTGAAACTTCAAAAGGGATCAGATTCTATTTTCAAATCAAAATAAATAAATAATAATTTTGGCAGCAAACCCACCAGATGTGTTTGGTGCAAACAGGGATCAAAAGTACCCCATGCCCGAGGTTGTGGGTCCTGGAAATCTTGTTCAGGTACATGGTATCATAGATTCTAGCAAATACCAACAGATAAAACAAAAATCAAAACCTGACTCCTTCTGCTAGAAATCTTATAATGGCCCGTGGTTGGATCTTCATTCAGGACAATGATCCAAAACAAACATCAAAGTCAACACAAAAATGTGTCACTAAGCACAAAATGAAGCTTCTGCCATGACATCCCAGTCCCCTGACCTGAACCCTATAGAAAATGAGTGGGCTGAACTGAAGACAAGAAGCGCCAACATGGATCTGGGAATCTGAAGGATCTGGAGAGATTCTGTATGGAGGAATGGTCTCTGATCTCTTGTCAGGTGTTCTCCAAACTCATCAGGCATTATAGCAGAAGACTCAGAGCTGTTATCTTGGCAAAAGGAGGTTGTAAAAAGTATTTAATAAAAGGGTGCCAATAATTATGGCCAACGTGTTTTGGAGCAAAGCATTTATTTCATGAAATAATGAAAGATCAAAAGGATAAACAATGGAGATTTATTTTTTACAGCCATCTTTGATCAGATTTCCCCGGTGTGCCAATAATTCTGACCACAACGGTAAATCCAAACAGCAACCTTTTTTCTTTTTTTGACCAGGCAATGTAAATCACTTACTGAGTTTTGGCAAATGCATATTTGTTGATTGTCTCAACAACATCTTTAAAGAGGATTTTTGAGGTAAGTGTGTAACCATGATGCACAATAGGTTCCCCATCAGGACCATCCCAGCAGTCAACTAGAGAGACAGAGATAGAGACTGTGTTAGTAGAAGGATAACGTGTTTTGTTTAAAGTCACAATGAAATCAAAATTGTCAACTCTTGCTTTTTTAATGAAATATTGCAGTGTTTATTAAAATGATTTATCCGTGCACATCATTATTTTTTTTCAAACTCTTGTGCCCTCATAATCTTTAATCAAAATAACCTCCCCTCCCTCTTGCAGCATCGTCTCTTCTCTTCTCTGATGTTTACTGGCGCAACAACGATGGGTTTCAACGATCCAATCAATTCCCTTTGGACAAAATCAAGTCCCGCCTACTTTTCTTGTTCGAGAAGCCGTTTTACTCCGATATACGTCATAATAGTGAAGAAAAGAATTTCATGCCGAGTTTAATGATAGTAAAAACCTTATTAAAATGTGTTACTTTGATCAACACTTCTGCAGTATGTTAACAAGGACAAGCTTTTAAGTATTTCTACCTTCCACACAGCGACAGCCCGTCTGAAGCACATAAGCATACATATCAACCCGAGACTGAGACAGCAGCTGATCTCCAGTCAGGTAGGTGTTGTGAGAAGATGCGATGTAGTAGTTTGTCAGTGGCTGTGTCATGTCCTGATTTACTTGATAGTGTTCTGGGTTGAAGATGTCTCCTGCAGGACTACGCATGTAGTTGGTGAAACCTTAGAAAGCAAGAAAAATGTATTAAAGGTCCAATGTTATAATTACCATAAAAAAAATGAAGCACATGAGGAGTCTCTCACCATCAATACCCAGCAGCATATGTGTTTGGCTATCAGAACATGGCTCAAACTGGTTAATGATCATCTTGCAGTAGTCTTTAGTCACATTTACCATCTAGAAAAAAAAGAACATGCATCAAAAACGGAACAATTCCAAGAGGGTCCTCGTAGCATTGGTGCTCGGGCCCTAATTACAAATATGACAGTTCAACGCCATCAAAAGAGTAATATATTTAACGAATACATGACGATACGCAAAATGAATCACACCAGCCTTTTGCTCATTTTCCAAGAAGCGGTGGAGGTCGTTCACGTCCATGTGCTCTTTGTGGTTACTGTAGGTGATCATTAGTAAGTACAGATCTCTGCGTGTGGAGATCAGCTTGTAAAAGGAACAGAATTCCTCAAACGTCAATGATCCCTGGTCATCGTCAGTGTCAGCCTCCTGCGAATGCAGAGTTTTCTTTCAAATGAGATACTTATTAACATAATTTCACACATATTTCATGAAGTATAATGTGCATTTTTTGGATAATGTTTTTAAAAAAGAAAATTTAGAAGGTGAAACAATCACTATTTTCTCAGGTTTTTAGTAAGTGATTCCCCTGTTACCTAATCTTTTTTTTTTTTTTTTTACTTTCAGTGAAAGTAGTGTTATGGTATTGGTTGCGGTAGAAATATATATGTCTCCATTAAGGATTAGAGGCACTGGAGTTAAGACCTTAACCAGTTTCAGACAACACCATCTGTTCAAGATGAACCATATGTTACATACTCAGAGCGTACTCATCGGCATCTTTGCTAGTAGCACTGTGGAGGTGTTTTAAACCAATATAACCTGGCACAGGACATCAGTAATGATAATACTAGGGGATTTTCATGCCTTGCTTGTCAACCTGAGGAAAAGGGTAGGGGATGATATATCAATAGTAAGAATAATGTTAATTAGTACTATGTATATTTCTACATAGAAAAACTATGTAGAAATAGCACATAGTAGAATGAGACTAGTCTTGTCAAAAATACCAGCTAGGAGAATGTGTTTGATATGCTCATCCAAGCTAGCTTGCTTGTTTGTCTACTCAACGGCAGCTCTGTGTACTGTCGAACGGAATTTACATCTACACAATACTGTTAGGGGTCAATAATATAAAAAAATAATAATAATAATTAATACTTTTATTCAGCGGGGATGCATTCAATTGATCCAAAGTGACAGAAAATATATTTATAGGCTACAAAAGATTTCTATTTCAAATAATGCTTTTCTTTTGAACTTTCTTTTCATTAAAGAATCCTAAAAAAAATTATCACGGTTTCCACAAAAATATTAAGCAGCGCAACATTGATAATAATAAGAAATGTGAGAACTTGAGCACCAAATCAAAATAATTTCTGAAGGATCATGTGACACTCGAGACTGGAGTAATGGTTGCTGAACATTCAGCTTTACATCACAGGAATAAATAATATTTTCAAATATATTGAAATTGAAAAAAAGTGATTTAAAATTTTAATAATATTTCACAAAGACAGCCATGGTGAGCGTGATGAAAAAAAAATCTTACCCCAAACTTTTGAACTGTAGTGTGAAGCTTATTAAGGATGAAGCTACACAATTTTTAAATCAGCTGTTATTAGTACTGAATTGTTTGATTTAGTAGTAGTTATATATACTGTATATAAAATGTACCTGGAACATTTCTTTGACTTTCTGCTTTGGAAGGTTCACATTGAGCTTGTGGAGCAGCTGTAGAACCTCTCCAATGCTCAGATTCCCATCTCCATTTTTGTCAGCTTCTGAAAAGGTCTGTCTCAACCATTTGCAACAAGATGTAAGGAAATATCCACTCTTACATAGAACACATCACAATTCACACAAACTGAAACAGGTCACATGGGGGCGCTGTGGGAGGATTCAGTCCATCCATCACCTTCCCCCTCAGAGAGGACACAACTAAAAGGATATTGATCTCGTGTCCGTTGCCTTTTTGCCAAACTGTCTTCGTCACTGATGCCTGCCAGGAGGTATTTAAGGCCAGTGATCCAGGTCCGTGCCTCTTCTCCATTCGTGGAAACCAAGTCAAGAGATTCCACATGGTCTCCATGGTAAATACTGAAGCAGCAGTTTGGATCAAAGTTACTGCTGGCAAATCGCCTGAAAACCTCAGTTCTCATCCCCTCACAGACCTCATGGATAGAGTCTATGGTGACTAAATAAACCATGAACAAAGAAAAAACAGTGCAGTGCTCTGAGCGTTTGATCATTTCTTCAGTAGTTCAGACTTTTTGACAAAACAATCTTTAGAGAAAAATACCTGTAGGCTACCTGATCGGAAACAAGTTGTAGCACACATCTGTTTAGCTTGACGCTATATGTACATGTTGACAAAACTCACTTTTAGCAAAAAGTTAGTGGGTAGCAAATCAAAGCCATTCAGATAGCACACTACCTTACTATTCTCACTATTGATTCAGTATTCTGTGCATGCTTTTTCAGTTTAATTTTATATATGCACAGAATACCTGGATAAACAGTTCAGAGCTTACTTACTGGTATTCTGTATCCCACAATGCTATGTGCTTGACCTTTCATTTCAATTATGACCAATGACCAGTAATTCCAGATGTGATTTTTAACATCTTTCTTGACTCATTGTTTGATTGTAACATGACATTTTTCACACTCACTAGATTAAACATGCAATGTGAAGAGATCATGTGATAAATGTAGTGAGCTCACTACTGTTTACTGTCTACTGTTTCACTTTTAAAAAAATTTTTTTTATTTATTTATTATTATTATACATTTTTATTTATTTTATTTATTCATATAATTTATTTATGCAATATTGAGTAAGCATTTAATTCCTAGCATGCCAAGAGTTGATTCTTTAAATATTTACTCTTTCAAAAGTACTGTAGGCTACATGAACTGCAAACTGCACTTGTCATGCAATTTAATGGAGGTGTTCAAAATAACAAGCACATGCTGACATCATGTACCCCAGCAGCTCAAAACAGTTTTCTATCTGACTCACTTTTAGCTCTCTCATGTTTTCTGGAGGGCCTCCAGCGGATGCAGGACTTGTGCTCATCTAGGTAGAAGAGGCGCACCAGAGCCTTGGATTTTCCTCTCAGTTTAATCATTTGAGATCCGGCCTGCATGTTGCACATGCATCTCTCCACTGCAAAAGAGGATTTTAATGATTAATATTTGGCTGCACATATGTTATTGGCATATAAACAGGCCACTGTTATGATTGCGTCTGTACATTATTTTAAATATATTTTGGCACTATTCATTTCTTTAGTGTGTGCACCTTTAAGAGGATAATTTTAATGTCAGAATTTAGAGCAGTTGCATCAAGTTCCATTTCAATCAGATTACACAACTGCGTCACACATGCACAGGTTCGTAAGACTGTTTACTGTGCGCTGACATGCATCATGGAAACAGTAGCCTACTACAATCATGACGAACTCAGAGACAGCATCTTATAAACATGCAATAATTTGTTTGTATCGTTATTGGAAAGATATCTCTATTTCAAGGCATACTATAATAATATACCAATACCAGCTGAATCATATCATATATTATTAAAATGAGTTTTTTTTTCTACTTTCTGTGTATGTCAGAATGACATTCTAATGGACCAGGACTCAGGAGTCACCAAAGGTTACTTTTAATGGTCAACTCAGGGTATGCTTTGCTTTCAAAAAGTTGCTTTGGAGGAGCGGATCAAGGACAGAGGGTCATGTGACGCAGCTAGTCAGTCTAATCTCCGGGGATTGTATGTGTCCATATGCCGTGAGGTGCATTTCTCCTGATGGCAATAATTTAGGACACTGTCTTATTGTTTTCAGTGCACTGAAAGTACTTAATTAAAACGTAAATAACATGCAAAATGAAGTTCACTCAGCAATTAGATAATTTCATATTTGTAATAAAAATATCAGATCAGTGTTTTAATTCTTACCTATCTGGCCTATTCTCCATTTTGGCGATGCAACAATGCTTCCTCCTATCCAGAAGAACTCCTCAGCCAGACGTGATATCGCAGCTTTCTGCCATAGTTTAGGTGAAGTCATTATAGAAGGAGAGGGTGATCGGAAAGGTGAAGGCGGCCTCCTCCCAGGACTCACGGGACGCCGGGTTAGAGATGGTGAAAACAAGGTTGGAGATGATGGTGCCATTCCTGGAGATGTGTTCATCACTGCTGGACTCTTGTGTAGTCATAACCTAGACCTCTGGTCATGTTCCTCGCCCACCGTATCAGTTCTGTAATTCATAAGGTCAGCTCTCTTCTACTAGCGGCATCCAGCGAGACAGGTGTTACTGAAATGATGAGCCAACAATTCTCAAGGGTAGCAATGTGCATGTGGACAGATGACTTAATTCCAGTTGACACCTCTTCTTGACTGATCCTCTTAGCAATTGACCCTCCCTCTGGTCCACTGATATTGTGTTTTCTTCAGAAATTCCAGTGTGAGGGCAATTAGACTGCCATGGTGAACGGGTGTGCTGTGGAGGCTAGTTTCGGAGGAACTGGGACGGGAAGAAGAGTCACACGTGTCAGCAGTCAGTAAATCTCTAATCCAGGATGAGGAGAAGGCATTGCTCGTACTAGGGGATTTTCATGCCTTGCTTGTCAACCTGAGGAAAAGGGTAGGGGATGATATATCAATAGTAAGAATAATGTTAATTAAAAATGGAAGCATGAAATTAATCTGGGTTTCATTACTACATTTATATCAAATGCATGTTGTTTATAAGCTTTTCTTCAAAAAGTGAATTAAATAAATGTCTTATGAACTAACAACTGGTTAACTGTTCTTATAAAACACAAATATACATACACACATACACATACACATACACATACACACACATATATACACATACTGTATACACACACATACATACACATATACACATACATATATACACATAGTATACATATACACATACATACACACACACACATATATATATATAGTCACAAAACAGGAGATGAGGCACGTAGATCAACTGAACAGGATTTTTATTCATAGAACGATAATGGTATCTCAGATCATCAACCGGGAAAGTGAATGGCATAAGCAGTTCTATTTGACAATCACACTTAACTGAAGAATCTCTATCTTTGCAGGATCGATCCTGGAGTGAAACAGACAGATGGGTCAATGGCATTTAAAGGACTAAGAAGGTGAGTAGTATACAGGTAGGTAGTCGGGTAGGTGCACTCTCATGTAGAGGGTTAAAACTCTGGTGATCGTGAACGAGTGGGTGGAGCTGGTGCTGAGGGAATACTGGCTGAATCCGTGACAGTACCCCACCTCCACAGGCAGCTCCAGATAACCGGGCGTGGCAATGAGGATGACCTCTGCCCCGGGAACTCGGAACTTGGTAAGGAGAGTGGGATCCAGAATGTCATTGTGTGAGATCCATGATCTTTCCTCTGGGCTGTATTCTCTCAGTCCACCAAGTATTCAATGTGATTACGTCGTCGGCCAGGAATCTAAGATGGAATGAACGGTGTAGATCTGATTGTTATCTGCTTCTACTGGAGGAGGAGGTACGTCAGCAGCAACACGTCCTGTGGAGGAAGGGAGAAGAGAGTCATGGTGAGGTTTGAGCAGAGAGACATGAAAGGTGGGTAAAATTTTGTATGGTGGATAAAATTGTCACACTTTTTTTTTTGCCGTTGGATGGTGAATGGGCCTCTGAATCGGGGATTCAGTTTGCAACAGGGCAGTCTAAGCTGAGTCCATGAGATGTGCAGGATGGATGGAACGTAAGTGCGTCCCTCAGGACCTCCCAGCGTAGCAGGTTTATCTCTTTTTGCTGCTGCTGCTGACGAGGATTCAAACAACGTGCATTCTGTAGATATTCCAGGTTACGGTGATTTGTGATTAGCAGAAACAAGTGTTTTGTTCCCTCCAGCCAATATCTCCATTCGTCAAAGGGTAGCTTGATAGGGAGGAGCTCACGATTACTGATGTTGTAGTCCTGAGCTGATTCCCCCTGCCACTGAGATAGCACTGCCTCCACACCACTGGTGGATGTGTCTACTTCCATAAATAGGGGTAGGTTTGGATTGGGGTGTTTAAGGATGGGAGCGGTGCAAAAGGCTTTTTTCAGTTGTTGGAAAGCTTCCATGGCAGCTGGAATAAATAAGGATTTCAACGATGAAGATGACAAATCTCTGGTGCATGTCCCAGAACACCTCATCCATGAAGCCTTAGAACTCGGAAGATGAGTTTGCCAGCCCGCACGGTATAACCCAGTACTCATAGTGCCCTGATGGTATGATGAAAGCAGTTTTTCCCTCTTCACCCTTCCGTATTCGGATGAGATTGTAGGAGCTGAGCAGGTCCAGCTTGGAGAAGATGCAAGTGCCTCTCAGTTGTTCCAGGGCTGCTGGGACCAGGAGAAAAGGATAACGACAATGGTTTGATCATTGAGAACCCTTTAGTCGATGCACAGCCACAAGTCTCCATTCTTCTTTGCCATGAAGAAGAAGCTTAAAGCAGCAGGGGATGTAGACGGTTGTATGAATCCTTGCTTGAGTGCCTCCACGAATTACTCATCCATCGCCTTCTGCTCCAGGATCGACAGAGGATAGATTTCACCTTTGGGCAATGTGGCACCAGGTACAAGCTTGATAGCGCAGTCCCATGGCTGATGAGGTGGAAGTTTTATCAGAACACATCCTAGAATGCCTGATATTCCTCTGGAATGCTCACTTCAGGACTTTTAATCGTGGTGGAATTGAGGTTGACTGATATCTTTGTATGCTGAGATGAAGGTTTCTTCAGTGGATGTTGGGGTTTCACTTTATTTTGATTGTCCCTTTAACACATGCTGTTGTCTAGAAGTAACATTGCACCTACATGTCTACTAACTCTCAACAGAATGTTCAAAAGGGACCATCAAAATAAAGTAGTACTCACTCCACTTGGTAATTTCTCCATTTGACCAGGAAACTCCAGGTGAATGTATCTGTAGTTGAGCCTTCCAGCACCAGAAGCGAGATTTCCTCTATGCAGGATTCCAATACCAAGCGTGATTAAGGGTGTGCAATGAGTAATTATTCCTCGACCCTGCGGCTTATGCAGAATTGAGTGGATGCTTAGGGTTTGTGAACAGGGAAGGTTCTTGAGAAGGTCCAGGGTGTTTGAGAAGTTCCCTGAAGATGAAGTTCCCTGCGGTGCCTGAGTTGATGAGAACTGTAATGGAACATTGAGGGGTAGTCACTGATACTGTGGTGCATTTTAAGCACTCACTGCTGGGTGAACTGGACAGTCAGGGATGAGGTGACCATTAGATCCGCAGTAGAGGCATAAATAATGGATTTGGCATTGACGCTAAGTTTGGGATAGATGAAATGAGTCTACCTGCATAGGCTCGCTAGGAGGTGCTGTTGTAGCGGCTGATGGAATTAAGGGTGAGGATTGCAGCAGTAATATTTCTAGCTGGCAAGCTGAGATGCATTGGGCTACATGAATGGATTGTTTTATCAGGTTTTAACCCCATATAATCGTCATAAATTGCCATCTGAATTCCCATATCTTTAGGCGGCCTCGATTCAGGCGACCTTGTTCAACTCACTTGCATAGGTAGGAGTGATATAATATAGGTGATCTTGGCTTTGTCTGTTAGAAAACGGGGAGCATGCATCTCGAATTGCAGTGAACATTGCAACAGGAATCCACTGCAATCCTCCGCCGCTCCAGAGAAGAGCGCTGGTTGGATCATGGGACTGGCTGGGTCATGGGACTGGCTGATGTGACTGACAAAGAAATGGTGGTTGGAGGAAGTAGTGACTGTCAGAGAGTTTGTACCGGTTCAGCAAACAGATCAGGAGCTCCTGGTTCCATTACAATTTACTTTTTAAAGATAAAGTAGAATCTGTTGAACTCTGTGCATTTGTAAGACTCCTAAGTGTGATTATGAACGAGTGGGTGGAGCTGAAGGACCTGGTGCTGATGGCACCCCCTGCTGGATGAATCCGTGACATATATAAACTGTAAAATAAAATTATAGAAATACAAATTATAAAAATATGTGATTTTTTGTGTGCTGTCAAATCGATTAATCGCATCTTACATAAAATGTTTTGTATTCAATCGATTTGACTAACTTATGAAGTAGGGTTAACTGTTCTTATAAAAATACATATTAAAAATATATTTGATCTTTTCTTATATACTATGGTTAACTGTTTATATGGTTAATAATATGAAAATGATTTATACCGTTTTTAATCTTATAATTTGTAACCAGTGTTAACTGATAAGAGTAAAAAATAAAAAATAAAATCTGTCTTATGAACCATATGAACTGTTCTTATAAAAATACATATTAAAAATATTTGATCTTTTCTTACTATGGTTAACTTCATATTAAAATAATTTATATGTATAATTTTGTAATCTTATAATTCGTAACCAGTGTTAACTGTTCTTATAAAAACACAAATTATCCCCCCCCCCCCAAATTATAATTTAATAATAATGATTATTAAAAATAACTATTTTATCTTATGAATTAGGGCTAACTGCTCTTAAAAAATAATTTATATTTTGATCTTATCTTATGAACCAGGGTAAAATCTTCAAATTTTTTCCTAAAAATAAAAAATAAAAAAACCCATTTTAAAATGCCTCTAATCTATCAAATCTGGGCTCTATAGTAGCTTTAAATTGATATAATCCTAATTACTGAATGTAGCAAAGAATATCAGAAAACACAAGACGAATGGTTGATTCTGTTTAATGATGTTATTATTCGTGGGGGAACATTAAAACAAGTAAAAAAAATGACCCACATCAAAACCAAAACTATGACAAGACCCTGCACACAATGCATATCTCAAGTGTGACGCATAAAAACATCAAGAGGTTAAAAACTGACATAGGCAAGCATACGGATCTCGTTATATAGAAGGGGAAGTAAAAATGTACCCAGAATAAATAGAGCGATGGAGAGGTTAGAATATGTATTACTGCAGGTTTATTCAAGACAGGGGTAATGGAGATAAAATATTTTTTTTTTATAAATTCAGCAAATACTCTTTACAGTTCATCAGTCACATTTCTGATTTATCAACCAGAATTCTCAGAATGTGAAACTTTGCTTTGGTAATTATATAAAGTGATTTCCAAAGGGACTGAAATTATTCAGAAATATAATGATCTAAGATTTTTGTTAATATTATTACATAAGGATTTTATACAGTAAATGCCCTCTAGTTGAAAATATGATAGGAGAAATTTACTTTCGTGTTACATTATTTCATACATACAGTCTATTGGTTTGGAGCAAAAGCATTTAGAGTGAAGTGTAAAGCAAGCTATCATATTTACATAGTTTTTTTAATGTTTAAGTGGTATTCACATCTGTAACAAATGTATGAAAACTTTTTTATTCAATACTTGATGTCCGAGATCTGAAAAAACAGAGGGCTTCAAATAGACAATACAACTATCTTTTCTTAAAAGTGCAAATTTTTTTTGGTAGAAAGTAAAAAAATATATATATCCTTGTTTTCTATATAAGTAGAAATGTTATTTTCATTAACAGCATTTTTATTTATTAATTTTTACCTTAAACCAGTGACTAAAAATGGATATTTGTCACGCGAGTATAATTCTGATTCTGAACAAAAAACATTCATTTCACCATCAAATGGAGCATGGAGTGATCAATGTCATGCCCTCGTCTGGACTGTTAAAAATAGCGAAAACTGGTAATTAAAGTATAATACTTGATATTGTAGTTTAGGACAGATGGTAGGATTCAGCCCATATTGATCATTACCAATACTATAGGGTTTTAAGTACATGGTAATTAAAAATACAAAGATAAAAAGCTCATCTGAATGTATGTTTATAATAAAGCTTTGCCGCACCATAGCACTGTCGCTCATGCAAACTATTTCGATACAACAGCGAAAAAAAGGTGAAACAAAAGCGAGCAAAACCTTGTAATGACAACACCTGTGTAGCAAGTATAATTCTGGCTTGTAACACTTTCTAGTTTACAGAGTATCAGCGGCACTAACAGGTTGTTCACCTGCTACTGTCAATGTAATGTGAATAGAAAACACATTTGTTTCCCAAATATTTTTCAAGTATCTTTGCAAAAAATTTAAATAGCTTATAACAAAATAAATTCCTTAGATTAGCTTAAAGAAGCTAACTGAAGGCGAGTCAGTTACACGCGATGCCACCGTCTCTGAACGTCCTTCCCATCGAACTTCTTTCCAGTTACTTGAGTTCATGATTTATGGTTACAGTTTCCATTGGTTTTGGTAAACGCACACTGTAATATGATTGTTAATCATGACCATTTTCCTGTGATCCAGAACTTTTTTTCATGAATACGTTGGCTTTAGAGGCGTCCTCTACTCGTCCTCAAATCAAAGTCTTCATCCTCAGCCATGCATTGAACACATTACTCTAAATGTTTAAGATACATCTTCAGCTCTCATTTCTTTCTTCTCTCCCTCAGTCGGTTGTGTGTTTGCGATGGCGTGTCCCTCCGTCTCTGCTTTGTGGCCCAGCTGTTCCTGAAGCTCTTTGACGACCCTCTCCAGGTTCTGCCGGGCGTCCCGCTCCTTCAGCAGGTCCTCTCTTAACTGCTCACGGTCCACTTCTGCTTGCTGGAGCTTCATCTGCAGATCTTCAATCTGATGGAGAGAAAAAGAGATGTTGGAAGTCATTTTCCAGAGCAAATTCTGTGCACATCCTATCTGCTGTCATTATACTTTATTATTCACAGTGGTGTCCAAAAGTGTGAAAATGCTTCCGTTTTAACTCACCCTGCTCTCTAAACATCAAAAGCAAACATTAAAAATACAGTGTAAATGTATCTTCTGTGCTAAAATATACCAACAGGATGTCCCGAATCTCACCTGTGAGGAATACTTGGCCCTCAAACGTCCTGCCTCGCAGCCCTTATCGCACACCCGGAGCTGTCTCTCTCTGTCCAGCTCCCTCTTCAGCCTGCCGCAGGACTCGTTGGCGTCTCGCACCTTCTTCTCACACTCCACACGGAGGCGCTCAATCTCCTTCCTCAGGTTCCGCTTGGCCTCGATGGCTTCCCTCAGCCTGCCCTTCTTAGTCACCCTGACAAACTCCAGCTCCTGTGAACGACAGGCAATATTGTTGAAGAATAGCACACATTTTTACAAAGCAATTCGCTATACAAATTTACTTATTTGATTAGCGACCTAGAAATAGTGCAGAGCCGTATTATTGTAGTATGTATGTATGTACTATTTTATAGTATTTTAATTTTAGTTAAGATTTTAGTAATTTTGTTATTTTTATTAGTTTTAAAATGTCTCTTTAGCTTAAATTTTTTATTGATTTATTTCAGTTAATGGCCAAGGCAACATTTCAATTTTTTTTAACGTTTTTTAAGTTTGTGTTTTTCATCTAATATTTATATTTTATTTTATTTTAGAATTATTTAAATTACCAAGAACTATTTTCAATAGTTTTAGTTGACAACTACACTGACTATTCTAAATTCAGAATATTCAAAACTATTCTAAAAATATTATTTTTATTTTTAGTATTTAAACATTTGAAATGAATATTTTGTCCTTTATTTAATGTCGTTAAATGTCTAATGTTTGGTTTGAAAAAACAAACTTAAACCTTTGTTGATTTCCAGGTTGAAATGATATTCTGAGTGGCAGTTTTCCAGACTTTCGGAGCTCGCAGTAAGTACCTGCTGAAGGCTGCGTTTGGCTTGCAGAGCGGCGGCTAGCTTGTCCTCTTGCTTCACTCTCATGCGGATGATCTCCTGGAGGAACTTCTCTCTGGCCTCCTTAGAGCTCAGGTCACTGCAGAGCGTCTGCTTGAGGACTTCCAGCTCAGAGCAAGGGCTCGCCCCTAGTCTCGCCCTCCCATCATGCACCTCTGCAGTACTGGGAGCGCTGAGGTTCATCGCTCCAATGCCATTTGTAAATGGAGGGGACATCAATGAACAGGAGACAGTACCTGGAATGACAGAATAATACAGCAGTGAAATAAAAGTGCAATATTTATTTCGTTCTCAATCTAAATGGTGTTGCTAAAATACTCTCTTTTGAGCTTTAATCAGTTTACATGTATCATATTAGTGTACTATCTACTAAACATGGATGTATCAATTGTTTTCACAACATGTATTTAACTGATAATCCTCTTTTTCCACATCCTACCTTCCCCACAGTTGTCAACCTCGATTTCTGCGTCTGAGTCCTCGTTCTCCTGAGGTCGCTGTCTGACTACTGGAGTGGGCAGAGAGGCTTTGGTCACTGGCTGTGATTGTCTCTCTGCAGATGGCCACCTCTTTCTTGGCCTGGAGCTCTCTGTCTTGCTTGTGTTGTGGGTCTCGGTGGGGTGAGAGAAACAGTGCGGTGGCTGCTCATTATTTTTAAATGTGGCAATGGGCAGAGATACATTTGGAACTGCCAGGCTGTCTTGTCCTTTAGTAAGTGGTCTGAAAATCACAGGAAAAGGAGACATTCATTTAATGTCTCAATCAAAGCAATGTATTGATGCATTGGAGATGATGAATAAACTACTTATGGCTATATTAATGCTATAATGGTATAATCACAGAAAGTTTACATGTGCGCACCTCTCATAATTGTGGCTAGGTGTCTCTCGCTCAGCAGAGGGAATTCTGGGAGACCAGGGCCTGAAGGCTGAAGGTCTCTGCTTGAACTGGAGCTGCTTAAGATCCTAAACAGAGAAAAATAAGACCGTTTAATTAGGGACGCAAGAAGTATCATATTATCAGCTATTGACCAATATAGACAATTCATCCGTATTGATTTAATTGTTTCGTTTTTACTGCGCATTTGTTTTTAATTTATTTAGATAAAATAGTAAAGAATTTTAATATTAGCATCCCTAACTTCAATATCTATGATGCCTAGATAAAATAGCCAAAATAATAAATGCTGATAATTTCGAAGAGTAACTTTTCATTTAACTCATAATCCGGAGGTCTATACAGCAATGGGTTGGTTCAACTATGCTCAGACTCAGAGTGTGAAAATGAAAACAAGTGTGAAAATTGACCAAACAAAACAACTAAATAAAAGAAATATATGAAATTGATTGTTTTAAACGAATTAAATCATAGCTTTGAAACCACAAAATATGAATCACGACTTGTTTTTCATAAAGGAAACAAGCCAATGCAAATCTACCTTATTAGCAGATGCAGCCAGAGACTGTAGCCAATCAGCTTGCTTCTCTTTATCCACTGATGGGGATCTAGAGCGGTCATGTTTGGACTTTTTGGAGGGAATGGGACTGTACGCCTGTAACAAAAAAACACACACACTCTATGAGAGGATATAAAACACTGTGAAGGCAAGACTCCAGCGCTGAGGTAGAGCTTTGACCATGTAGGTGTCAAACAGACTTACAGCTCTCAGCAAATATCTGAGAGAAATCAGGGTAAATTTAGAATCAGTACAAATAAAAACCAAACACTACAGGCATTCATTCAACTAAAAAGGCTTCTTGAAAAAAGAGAGTATGACCGTAAGAAATCCCTCTCCTTTGCCCTCAGGTTTCAGCATGTCGATAGAGGATGTGTTTACCTTTGCCGTACCAACGACCTGCCCAAACCTGTGTCTTTATGACTCAAGTTCAGGAATTTAAAACACCCCCGTAACCTGAGCATCCTGACAACCAGAGTCAGTGTGAAAGTTAGCAGAGGATAAAGTTATGAAGAGGTGCTGATAGAAAAATGGTTCACAATGAGTAAGAAACGGGATGCTTTTGGCTGAAAAACACCACCTGGGTTGGAATTATGACTGGATAAACGAGGTCAGAGACTAAAGAGTCGTTGACTATAATGGGACACAAGGGGGAGATGCAGCGCTGGATTTGTCTCATCATAGGGTGCTGACAGGAATCTTGTAGTAAAAAAAAAAAAGGAATATTGTAGTTCTATTATAATCACTGTGTATTCACACGCTCACTGTGCCGATCTTAAGTAGCGAACTATAATAACAAACCTGTTATCACAAGGCGTGGGAGCACGCGTTATGTGACCATGGCTGTTTGGAGGGTTCTTTCAATGCGGATCTGACTCATGCTAATACACACTTGCCTCCACGTCCAGCTTCAGTGATGACTTTACGGTCGGTAACGTGGGCCTTGGAGCCGAGAAACACACACACGCAAGGAATACACAAAGCACACACGTATTTTCTGAGAGCGCAGAGTTGAATAGCGCGGACCAATTGGTGATCAAGGACTCTTCAGGATGAGTGTAGCGGCTTTAAGAGCAGCCTCTTACCGATTCAATACACTTTCTGAAATATTTAAATGGGAATAGAACGATAGAGGACGTATATCTTCTAATATAGAATTAGTATAAAAAATATACCTTAGAGTGTAAAGAATATTTTTTTCGCCACTTATAACATCTACCACGGCATAGTAGCCTAACCTATCACCACATTTCCCTTTGAAATCCACCTGACAGGGCTTAGACCGATTAAAATGATTTTAAATGGAACAAAAATTGCTACAATATTTTAAACAGCAACAGGGAAAGGGGAAAATAAATTCACAAAACACTCGAACTTGCAAATTAGCAATTTGAAAAAAGACATTAGGCTAGCCTACTGTCAAATTGTTTAAAGCCGTCGCAACTGACTTCCTTACCGAACGGCAAATCGTTTTTCAGTTGTGTCTGATTTGATTCGAATTGAACCATGAACTGGTACTTAAAGGGATGAAAATTCTGTCATTAATTACTCACCCTCATGTTCCAAACCGTAAGACTTTCATTCATCTTCGGAACACAGATGAAGATCTTTTTGATGAAATCTGAGAGCTTTCTGTCCCTCATTTGACAGCTACGCAACTACCACTTTGACACTTTAAAAAGTTCATAAAGAGATCGCAAAACTAATCCACATGAATTGAGCAGTTTAGTCCAAATTTTCTGAAGAGACTTGATCGCTTTATATGGTAAACATTTAATTAAGGCTTTCATTCACATATTATAAATCACTGATCAGCAAACACAAACACAATCTCAACCAAACCTGCTTGATGCATGATAAAAAAAACTCCTTGGTTCTTACGGAAGATCAAACGTGCTGCGTAACTCTGTAAATTTCTGAATTTCTCCAACTCCAAACCTCATTGGTTCTCTCACATCAAGCAAACGTGCTTTTACCACAAGTGATGTGTGAATTAATTAATGTTTACATGTGAATATAAACCTAAATTCGGCAAAGTGGTAGTTGCATAGCGGTCTATGGACAGACAGAAAGCTCTCAGATTTCATCAAAAAGATCTAACTAACCCTTTAAATTAAAGACACATTTATATCAGTTTTTCTGTGATGAAAGGTATTCGAATTCAAATATAAAATATGTATATATATATTTAAAAAATTTGTTTGGTCATTTTTGAGTATAGTGATATCAAATTATAATGTTGAGTATTTCGGAAACTTTTGCAAGTAAATTGTGGTGGGTGACATGCTGAAAATAACCATAATCAAACAATAATTAACAGTTCCTCCCTCCTTCCTAAGTCTGGAGACCTGCCTGCCTTGCGCAAAGGAAAGCACTGTTTTTTTTTCCCCTTCAAAAAATGCGGATGGGTAAAGTCAAAACATGACTCAAGCGTTGAACAACCACTGCAGACCCAACAAAGAGCGTCTGTCTGCGTTTGTTCCTTCCCTGAGGTCTGGAGTTCCAGGAAGACCAGGGCGTCCCAGACATAATAGTCTTTGACTGTGCACCCTCCCAGACACCACAAGGGAGCCGCTGATGCAACGTCCGCTGATCTGAAATGCAGGGCAGCCGTGACATGGCCCTCACTCACCACCACATCAAAAGCGTGGCCTCGTGACACACATGCAGGGCAGACGGTCTCAAACAGCTTGGCGAAACCACACAAACACATCATGGAGATTGTGTTTGTGTGGCTGCAGATTAGGACATGTACAACATCTGGACTCAAACCAACAGTCTAATAAACCTTAAAAGAAGCCATCTGGATTTATTATAAAATTTTGAAGAATTCTAAATTAGGTTATTGCAAAGCACTAAGAATTACACTACAGCATGAATACAGATTAAATATTTATGTAACGTCAAATGTAACATACTGTATATTCTTGTTGAGCAAATTAAAAAAGCGCTAACACAGGCTCCATTACTGATGGAGCACATGAGTGAGTGATTGAAAGAGTGAGTGAGTGAGGGCCACATTTCCTCTCTGTAGTTTGCTTTGGCTGATGGCCCTGTGGGAACTCGGAGCGTCTGGTTCCTGAATGTGAGTGGGCGGGTTCGAGGAGCAGGACCACAGAGGAAACACAAAGCAGCAGGAATGTATACTTGAAGGCCAAGTACGGCTTACTCTTAAAGTGGCCATTCAATCCTATGTCCTTTCAACTGCCTATTGTGTAGGATTTCTTTGAAGGCATGTTATAAAGGAGCGCTTTACGGCAAACATACATGGATGAAACGTGCATATCTGCGTCAACATAACCGTTGGTTTTAATCAAATTCATTATTCTTGTTATGGCGGATAAACAATAAATGGCAGATATTAAAATCATACACTACTTTGTCTAAATAAATTTAAAAATAAGACTAAAAACAGGCTTGGTTCTTGGAAGCAAAAGGGGTGGGCTGGCAGATATCCTGGGTGGGCATAAAAGTCAATGAAATAAAGTAATGACAAAATTTTCATTTTTGGGTGAACTATCCCTTTCAGTCTCCAACATCAATACAGATTAATTTAAAATATATATATATCTGTCAGTAGCTGATATGGTACCAATATATCATGCACCCCTAGTTTTTTTCAATGTGTGGAAAAAATGAGAAATTACTGGGCTGATACTGATTTTAAAAGGGTTTGCAAAATTACATTTTTGCAAATGGTCCAAGATGTGCAAACGTCCCAAGCAAATATATTTAGTATAACAGTTTGGAATGCATTGCTCCATCCAAGAGCCATGGGTGCATGTTGTCATAAAACGGATTGGATAACATCTGACCACGTTTGCTTCTGATTTCGGAATGACTAATGAAGCAAATATCAACCTCCACTTGCATTCGTCGTGTCACACCATCCAGCTTGTTCGGGGAGAAGGTGCATGGTCTAAGTCTCTGTTGCCATTACTTGGAACTGGAAGCCAAACAAGTGGAGTTGCAGTCATCGTGAAACAAAAATAGGTCTGCTCTATTGAACTTGCTCGGGCAACTAACATCCTCACAATAATGTGCCATGCTCCTGAAAGAACTGTAGCGGTGGTGGTGCACAGCAACCAGGCACAACAAGTTTCCTATTACAGCTTTTCTTTCTCCCCACGGAAATCCTGCATGTAATCCCCAGATCTGTGTGTGCTTCACCGTGCTCTGCCAAAGTCAAGGGCAAAACTGGTGAAGCGCACT
Source organism: Leuciscus leuciscus (assembly GCF_965113295.1). Lineage (NCBI taxonomy): Eukaryota > Metazoa > Chordata > Actinopteri > Cypriniformes > Leuciscidae > Leuciscus > Leuciscus leuciscus. Next base: position 11,929,381 of record NC_138747.1, on the reverse strand, counting down.
TGGGTGGGAGCTTTATTGAGACGTGCTGGAGACCGGTGCCCTAATTAGAGGGGGCTTCTTGAAGACTGTATAGGATAAAAGTGTATATAAGAGTATGTGAGAGAGAAAGAAGGTGGCAATGCCAGCTGTCCTAATGCAAGTGAGAGTGCTTTGGAGGGTCTCGCAATTTATATTAAGCTCAGTTGTCACCAGGTGTCAGCTGGCAGATCGGTGCCATTTGAAAATGTCCCCAGCTCTTCCGCTTTCAAGTGACAGGAAAAACCATGCCATCACGTTTCCCTTCAAGTCCATTCTTTTTCAGAAGCCTTTCCAGAAGTTAGATACAGAGCCTTAGGGAAAACCAATCTTGATTGGATTGTGTTAATAGCCTTTAAACTGGAGTCTTGCTGCTGTCTGAGCAGAAGAGGGAACAGACTTTTGAGGCAGAGGCGGGGTGTAACGCGTAATCCTGCTCTGAGAGCGATGGAGGAATCCATCTGCTTCAATATGGTGTATTCCAGCAGGCACATAAGGGTATAGTCTCATCGGACTCTTAAGTCCTCCAATAAGTAGTCCACCTCCAGACTGCAAATAAAATGCATTCACAAAACTCATACAGTTCTACCCAAATTTCTCTTGATATATTCATCAAACGGATTGCATTTATGTATTTAAATGGATTAAACTGCATGCTGTGGAGAGTAATGCTTACACTGAGGTAGAGACAAAACACCCCACAAGGCACACACACATTCACACAATGTCTTTCTGCTTCTCTTCACATTTAGAACACTATAATGCAGGAAACATGCAAACCAGGAAGCCTAAGGGGGTGATGGGAAAAAGAAAAACGTCAGTAAATAAACGTCTGTAGAAACTCTAGACACTCACCACTAAAGATTATTACTCAGTGCTGCTAATCTGTCTATCAGTACGTTTTCAGTTTGTTTGTGGGATTGACAAACCATTTAAAACCAGGGATTTTGTACATTTAATTATGGAAATAAACAGAAAATTTGGGATTTTAAAAAATGTGATGTATTTTTTCCAGAAAATAAGTCACACCTGACCTCAAGTTGCAAGTTGCAACATGTCAAAATCGCATTGTTGAGAGAAAAACAAACAAACAGATAAGTGCAAAAATCGTACTCTCTCATTTGGCACTAATCCAAATGTGTGCACTTTTCCTATATTTTGCATGCTTGACGTTAATTGCATTATACCAAGTCCCTTTGGAATATTTTGCAGCATGTTTCAGATGATAAAAAAAGTCACTTATAGTCCGGAAAATCCAGCAAACAAGAAATAGTACAGAATACAATATAGACTACAAGAATACAATAATATAGAATACAAAAATATCATATTGATCACCTGACTGCTTTGTACAGACGGTCAGATTTTCAGAGTGCTGGTCGTGCCTAAATTCTAATCTGTGTGCTTTAGTTCTAATGCTATTGCGCAGGAGGTTAAGTGCAGAAAGACAATTAGGCTATAGTCTCACTGAATCACCTCTTTGCCACACCAATACAAGGGGCTCGAAATAAGGAGAGCCATAATATCACATATCAGGTGGAAGAGCTTAAAGAAGGCCACAAGCCCTGCCTAAACCAACACTAAGTGAAAGGGTGATATTCCCGCCCTTTTCTATCTGCAGTTTCTAGTTGTCCCTGTGCGCAGAGGGTGGAATGGCTGGCTGGCTTTGGCTCTCGTGCCTGTGTGATTGACTGAGCAGATGGGGCTTTAGTTCCTCCAGTTAGAGTGTGGACTTCTGTTAGCAGCTGTGTCTCACTGAAGAGCCCCTCCTGTCTCCGCTAATAGCTAGCTAAACCTCCTGCCTGATGCAAAGAAATCACAGAAACCGAAGCAAAACCGTTGAGAGTGAGGGTAAATTAAGATAAGGACACTGTCAGAGCTGGTGCACGTACTGGTGCTAATGCTGCCAACAAACAATACAGTTTGGGATCAGTACGATTTTTTAAGAAATTAATGCTTTTATTCAGCAAGGGGACATTAAATTGATCAAAAGTGACAGTAAAAAACATGTGTTTAAAAAAATCCAACTTCAAATAAATGCTGTTCTTTTGAACTATTCATCAAATAATCCTAGAAAAAAATATTAACTGTTTTCAACATTGATAATAATAAATGTTTCATTAGCACCAAATCAGCATATTATAATGATTTCTGAAGGATCATGTGACACTAAAGACTGGAGTAATGATACTGAAATTTCAGCTTTGCCATCAAAGGAAGAAATTACATTTTGAAACATTCAAATAATTTAAATCTCAATAATCTTTCACTATATTATTGTTTTTACTGTATTTTTAATCAAATATATGCAGCTTTGTAAGCATAAGAGATTTAAAAAAAAAATCCTGTCCCCTATTAGTCTGGGTTTCCCCATGCTGCCTTGTGCGCAGCGCGATTTTATTCACGCTGCTAGGCAGCCTGGATTCCATGGACTAGATTTTCGCCTCAGCGAGGGAACCAATCACAGAACGGGGAGGGAGCAGAAAGACGATGACGACGTCTATGCGACACACTGAAGCAGTTTGTTTATATCTATGGATCTAACATGGCAGCAGACGCAAAGTTACCTTTCGATGCAGCCTTAGATAGTGTTCTAAGCATGGTTCTAAGTAGTTTAGAACGCAAGTTTATTTCGTTTTCTTCCTCGTCGAATTTCTGTCGCTCTACATACGTCATCTGGTATAATTGAAACGATTGGCAATGAGCTACGTACAGGCGCATTTGATAGACATTCGTAGCGTCCAATAAACGGCTCTGGGCATTCGTAAACCACGCCTCAAATACGAGAAAATGAACATGTGGTTCCCAGACCACGTCTCAATGAGAAAGAGGTCTGACGTTAGCCAGGCTAGTCCCCTATATCTCCAAGCCGATTTATTGTCATTCTCTACAATCTCCAATAAAGCCTAAAATCAACAAATAGGCCTTGGAGCTAATGCCGACAACACAAGTTTGAGTCCAGCCTGCAACACATTCTGTTTAATGTTCCCCTGTCTCTCCCAATTTCCTGTCATGATCTACAGTCTCTGTCTAATGAAGCAAAAAGTCCTACAAAAAAAAAGAGAAAAAAGACAAGGACTTAAAATAATGACCAGAAAAGTCTGAGAAATGTTAAAAGGTAAATCGGAGAAATATTCGCCACATACATGGAATGCAACCAGTGCTTGCACTCACTTACGTAACGCTTCCAGTCAGCGATCAATCAGTCATGACAGTTAAATAGGACAGGACACACATATGTATTTTGTCAGGGAGCTGCTTCAGTATGTCAGACACTGAATATACAATCACTCCCTTCGACAGCAACACCTAACCTCACACACCCAGGCCCTTCAGAATGCTGCTGGAAGAACACGTGAAAGCTCATACTTTGTTGTGTATGGAGGACTGACGGCAATAACTGTGACTCCTGCACCAAATAAGGTGCGGTGGTGGGTTTATTTGGGAGGATGATGAGGGAGTGAATGCCAAGGGGAGGTCAGAAGGTTTCAGGGTACGGAGAGGCTGCTGAAGTTGTAAAAGCTCCCGCTGAGAATTGGCAGGGTGAAGTTACGGTCAGTGCTTAGGGTCTCAATGATGTCACGGCACCTTCACTGTGTCTGCCCTGGGACAGGGGAGGGGCAGCGTGGTGGCAATTGACTCAAGTGAGGCTATAAATCCATCTGAAATTTACTGCTTCCAACCACATTTCGGCATTCTCAACCCCTGACGCCATCTAAACGCTGGCGATCGACAACACAGAGGTGTTGTAAAGATGGAGCAGACATCTTCCATGCAACTCCAAGAGCTAGCACAATAATGTGCACCCATCCAGGAGGGAGACCATCACTTGACCTTTCATAGCATGTCCATTTGAGACTACGGCTAATCACCGCAAGTAGGCCTACGGTAAATGGAAAACATGGCAGTTTCTGTGAAACGCTCTTAGGGCCCGTGCATTTGCGAGCGAGGCAGAGAGGGGAGTGGGCCCTATAATTAAGGTGTATACGGCCAAGGCTGGGAATGGATTATTTTAGTTTGTTCTGCTTTTTACAGTCACTTTGAAAGCCCAATGTTCCTCCAGCATTTGTCAAAACAAATACAAGTGCGGCAAACTGGAGGTGGGAGTGCTAATGGATGTCGTGGATTGACAGGAAGCATTAGAAACAACAGAAGAGGAAAAACAGAGAATTGCGTGGTAGAAGGAAAAACAAAACAGAATTAGGGGCGAAAAAGAGCTAACCGCCGAGTGCCCAAAACTCCGTAATTGAGCGTTTTTCCAAAGTACAAGACATACAAGGTTAGAATTAGCTATTATTACAGCACCGTGTGAAGAGCTGTCACATCTCTACATGGAAACCATGCATTTTGGAAAAATCCCTATTCCATTTTTCCATGAAGTAGTACCGTTTAATAAAGCAGATGATTACATAAAGAGATTAATAGGGAAACAGAGAGGCTCATTCTTCCATTAAGCAGTAAAGAAGGGCACTCTTTCAGGACAAGAAACCTAATGGTGGAAAAAAAATTCCTTCAAATAAAAGCTGGGATACTTGTCTGGTTATAGTCAGTTTTTTATTTGAATGTCTGGTCAAAAGATATAGATTTGACTAAGTCTTACACAAAAAAATAAGGTTTAAAGGAATAGTTCACCCAAAAATTAAGTAAATTCATATTTACTCACCCCCATGTCATTCCAAACCTGTATGACTTTCTTCTGAGGAACACAAAAGAAAATATTTTGAAGAATGTTGGTAACAAAGCCGTTTTGGTGACCACTGAAAACATTTCTGAAAATATCTTAAACTTTCCAGCAGAAAGTCATACAGGTTTGGAATGACATTAGGGTGAGTAAATAATGACAGAATTTTAATTTTTGGGTGAACTACCACTTTAACTTTACAAACCTGTCAGAATGAGAGAAGCATCCCTGCTGAAAACACCAGTTTTGGATTGCATATTAGCTTTGAGATTATGTACCTGGTGGGGGACATCAGCATCCTAAACTGGGGACCAGGATCTAAAACAACCTCAATAGATTTTTTTTTTAAATTTTTGCCAGCAGGTATTACATTATTCTGCTCCCTTGATGTGCTTTGTAACTTTGAAAATTCCTGGAAACTTCTTTTTCCTGGACCATTTTCATTTTACAGCGCTCCTCTGAATCTGAAAGGGCCAATGTTTTTCTCCATAGCAACTGCATAACACCTTGAGCTCAGCTCTGACTCAACCAACAGAACACAACAAAATACTCAATTCGCCATCTCCACTCCAGGGTGTTCGCGGACCAGACCCTTTCCCAGCCCTGCTTCTGCGGCTAACATTAGTCTGCCCAGTCTTCTGGACACTTGTTAAATGGACCTACACACCTGACATCCATTAAACATGTACTTTTGCTAGCGTTCCGCTCGCATAAATCCTGTGAAGTTGCTTCCTTTTAACCGAGATGTGGCTGTTTTACAGATAATCAGGCTTTTCTGAACTTGTGCCAAAATGTCTGACGGTTAGAGTAGCTTACCGGTGAGTCAGTGCCAGCTCAGATCTGACACAAAAGAGAGACAACGAAGATAAAGGCCAGTGTGTTATATAAATGTGTCCTGAGTCTGCTGTGTGTATGTTCCCGATGTGACACTGCTCTGTGCGTTAATTTGTTCAGTCTGATCTGATCAGAGGGATTAGGGCCCGGTGCTCCTGTTCTGAGCCCTGCCTCAAAAGACGGCCTGGGGTTAGCATGTAATCTCCCAGCACCAATCCACACTGACCTATGTGGCCTTTCCACTAACAGCTGAGGGACATTTGTCTGTCTGTGTCCTCTCATACGTTTGCACCGCATTCTATACCTTATAAGACCATATGCTACAACGTTCACGATACACGTGCACCGATAGTAAAATTATATCCGATAATAGATTCATATCAGGTATTAGAAATCTATACAATAGAAACAATATATAAATTGAATTAAGAAACACTAAAATTAGTCATTTTAATGGTTAATTGTGAAAGTGAATTTAGTTATCACAAAATTATAATGTACAGTATGAAAAATAGATTTTCATTTTGAGATATGCCAAATATTACATCTAACAGTGTTATTAAATTAGTGTTCCTAAAAATGTACTTTAAGTGAGCATTAATGATTAATCTAAATGTAAAAATACGGGAATGAAAATGCACAATTGAATATCCAATTTCGAACAATACCGATAAATAATTAAAAAAACTAATATTGGTAGATAACAGATATGGTAGCAATGGTTTGAGTCTGTGTTGTAAACAATAGATTAAAAATAAGCTTTTATGGTTCCATTTTTTAACATTAGTTAACTACATTAGTTAACATCAAATAATAATGAAAAACACTTCTAATGCATTTATTAATCTTAATTAATGTTGATTATTTACTAATTACAATATTTATTACGACATTATTAAAATCAAAAGCTGTATCTGTTAGCATTATTTAATGATAACATGAACTAACAATTATTAACAAAGAATAATAAGTGACGTTTTGCTCATTGTTCTTTAATGTTAGTTATTGCATTAACTAATGTTAAGTAATGAGACCTTATTGTAAAGTGATGTTATAGTTTGACACAAAAATTAAGCTTTCATTATTTAAATCATGAACAAACATGATTGTATGTTTGTTTTATTATTGTTTTTTGTTGTATATGTGTAAATGCAAATTCGGGCTACTCATCATAGCAAGAGATTTTCTCCTGGTGAAATAAAAAATGAAAATAAAAATAAAAATAAACGTTTAAAAATACTAAATCACAATTATTCAGCATTATTAAATCTTAGTTTTTTTTATTGACAGCCCTAGTAAATTATTTTTCATAATATTTTATGAATACGTAATTGTAATAATTATTATAAAGATCACATTCAATTAAGTTGGTAACACTTTACACTAAGTTTCAATTTGTTAACATTAGCCATTGCATTATGAATCCTGAAGTAACAATGATCAATACTTTTAAAAAGCATTTATTAATCCAGGTTAATGTTTAGTTTATAATTTATAATTTTTAACATTAAGTTGTAGAATCAAACATGAATTAACCATTAACACTCGTATATTTATAAATGAACAATAACAGTATTAGTGCATAATCCCAAATGAACTTCAACTAATTGAACTTTATTGCGAAGTGTTAATTGTTAATAGTTTGGAAGACTCCTGTTAAAAATGCTAAATTGTGTGCTGCGTTACTGTATAAGGCCATGGTGAACTGGCAGCCAGTAAACACACGCACGTATACCCACCCAGCGAGTCTGAGAGAACGAGAGCACAGGGTGAACAGACACTAGTATGGCAGGGAGGGGAGGCTCTGCTCAGGAACTCAATAATAACTTTCAGCAGTCTAGCCAGGAGGCTAGAGGCCCAGACTGTGGCTGTTCAATCCTCCAGCCCTCCCCCTCCGCAGCTCTGGGCTCCTCCCTCTGCCCTGGCCTGTGTCTGCTCCACAGGACTAATGCATTTTGCAGACAGCCTAGAGACTTAAAGAGACATAAACCACATTTTTCCTCCCTGAATCACTGCTGTTGATGTAACCACTAACTCAGAACAGAGATCATTATTTCCAGCCGTTTATTCAAAATCTCCCGCTCTCGCTCACTTTCTTATTACTCTTTTCCTCTCTTGGAACCCGGGAGACCTCGACATGACACGGAAAAGTGAGGGAGAGACGCCCTGAAATATGTTAAGAGCCTCTCAATAAATCTCGGGCCAAATGCTCAAACTGCACCACCCTCCGAGTCCGAACGCTTCTTTGATGTGCAACTCACCAGCCTGGAGAAGCTCTTGTCAAGTGCAATCAGAGGTCCTCGCGTCAAATGCATTTGAAGTCATTATTATGATAATTATAAGAAGCAAATCCAATAGGCATGATCAGACAGCGCTGGTACAGAGCAGATCCAGCTGTTGGGAGTTGGGATGTATACTTCTGCCTGTAAATCAACAGAGATTACATTACTGCTGTCTGCCGGGCAGGGAATAATGATGGATTTGAATGCTAAATGCATCAGTCTGAGAGACAAAAGCTGCGTGCGGGATTCGTAGTGAAGTGGGAAGTGCCGTCTGTCTCCTGCAGACTGCTGGCGCTGTAAATACAGGCAATTTAGTTTCGCATGTGCACTAACATGCTTAAGGTATCGCAACATTTTCAAGGACTGTTTGAGATACAGTAGCTTACAGGAAAGGGGTAGTTAACCCCCCCCCCAAAAAAATTTAAATATAATACATATTTAAAAAAATATATTCTTTTGTTTTCTGTAGAAGAAAGAAAGTCATACAGGTTTGGAACAAGTAAACGACTGTTGTGTTCACTATCCTTTTAAAAAAGCCTCTCTGAACCAAGGTCTCACCTGCTTGCAGTAGGCGTCCAAGGATTTGAGCAGATTTAACCGCAAATGTCTAACACAGTGTCTACCATCTGAGATGTGAGACAGCATGGAGCCAGGCGCCCTAGTGAAGTAGAGCAGAATACCACAGCCAGGAAATAATTAAAAATTCAATGGGCTTGAGTGACACAGAAACCTTCAAGGGCGTGCCTGCCAAACACAGTTTTTACTCTTCCACTGTCAGCATTTTTCATCCTCCAAAGAGGATGCTGAAACGAGTGGGGGGCCATAAAGAGACTAGAAACTCAACCACGCTGAGATACACTAGATGGAAATTCAGACAGGAAACAAAAACAAGGCCAAGAAGTTGGAAGAAGGTCATTGTGCTTCCGAATGAATTCCGAAAGATCACATTTGTTTTTACGCCCTCTCAGTTTGATTTAGTCTCTCTCTGTTAACTGATATTTATGAGAGCGCATTGTTACTCAAGCTGCAGAAGGTGTTAAAGTTGGTTCAGCCTCTGTGGAGGATATAATTTCTAAAGGAATCTGGACTTGATCAGACCTGAAAAGCCCAATGAGCAAAGCATGCAAAGTAAGATTTTAGGACGGTGGAAAATAAGTAAAAAATTCCACAATTGTTTGTTTTGTTTCCTCACCTTTTTAATTGATGGTAGAAACATAATATACATGAATCTGAATGTTATTTTGAATTGCGACCAAGAAAGTTTTTAATTACTTGTCTTATTATTCTGTTCCGTGCCAGTGGGGCTGTTTGAAGTTTCAGAGTGACTTGATGAGGCACATGATGACGCATATCGACACAAAACTCATTCGTTGACTCACCAGGGTCCAACTTCTCGCCATCTGTGTGAATCACGTCTGCTGTCCTGCCTTGTAAAATTTTCTCCGTGGCCAGACGCATGCAAAAGATGCCTGCATAAAAAACACTTCCCACCATCTAAAGCTCCAAGGTATTTTAAAGGGGAGAAAGGCAATGAACTTCTGACCCGAATAGAGGGCTGTGAAGGAAGCCGAGGAGCTCGGGGGCATCCAGAGTGTCTTGCCATGTCTCACCCTGCAAGGCCATAAACCCCCTAAAACTCCAACTTCCAACACTTTTATGGCTGCCAGATGGTGGGGGAGTCTGTGTGCCCATGGACCCCTTGTCTCTGGACTTGTCTCCAACTCCAGTAAAACCAGTTGACCCCGGTGAACTGACATTCACTCTCTATCTATCTATATTCAAATATCTTTCTGACTATTTATCTGAATATCTATCTATGTCTATCAATATCTATTTGAATATCTGACTAATTGGATTTATCTGAGTGTCTTTTTGAATATCCACTCAACTGAATTTCTGAAAATCCATTTTCAATATGTATATCCATTTTCATTGCCCACATCCATTCCCAATAGGCTTTACATCCATCCATCCATCCTCTAGTTTCTTCAAATTCTTTTTTCACTGTACATATCCAGGTCAATGGGAGTTTACAAGTGCAAGAAAAAAAAAAATCAATCAATCAATAGTTTCCTCCGCTAGTTATCAATTCATGAGATTAGCTACCCCCCAACCCCCTCAAAAAACAACAACTGCCATCAGCCCCACCCTCTTACCTCAGCTGAAATTGCTTGTGTTGTTGTTTATGTCCTGTAATTCAACCTGACCTCCCTACAACCCCGGCCGGGGGCTTCCTGGGCCATTAGGGGTGCTTGGACTGTGGGCTTTTGACGTGATAAAAGGTTAATACTCTCCTCATTAAGCTGACAGGGCCGCTGTAAAACAAAGAAGACCGGACCACTCCTTTTCACACCGTCCCAACGACATCAAATGGCATCAGTTGGGTCTGTTTTGAAGCAATGTGTATTAGCTAAAACACCCTGAGGTGACCTCCTGTCTACCTTTAAGACAAATCAGATGTTCAAAGAGCAAAATAAATGGGATAAGTATAAATATTTCTTAGCACGACAACAGAAAGGCCAAATTCTTTCTGATCAAACAGTGTTTTATACAAGCATTTGACCAGTTTAATCAGCAACATCTGACTGAAGGCAACCAAAGAGACTCATTATCCATGCATTTCCATGCATTCTTGAAAATCCCCTTGGGCTTTAATATGCATAAATATGATTACCAACACCATGTGCCCTCAGCCTGCTGATCCCTAATCTTCTTTCTACATTCTTCAACTGTTTGAGCTTAAGTCACTTTCATATTTTTACAGGCTAGCTCTCATTTGGCTTCTCTCTCCACCACGGACAGAAAACTCCATATTCATGAGAAGCTTTAATTGAAAGAAGGGAGGGGAGTCCTAAATTTGCTTTTTGTGTCAGCCAGCAGGGACAAATGCAGCTTCAGCACATTTTCTTCCTATTCTCTGGTGGAAGAGAAGGAGAGAGAGATAAAAGGAGGAGAGGAAGAAAGAAAAGAGAGATTACAGACACTGGACCGATGATGCCAAGAAGAGCGGAAATCATACATAAAGACCAGTCTGAATCTGAATCTAAATAAAGACGTGATCCTTCCAAAAGACACCTCTTTGGCCCGTTTTCAGTAAAAATCAGACAGGGAGGTTGTTTGCATTCCAGGAAATGTCTCCCACTTTCTGCATATGCAGCACTTGGTTTCCTTGCTGAATGCAGAACACTTCAGCGGCCACAGCTGTCTCAGGTTTTTGCAGTGAGGCCTTCTGCAAGCAAAACGCGGCCAAGGCTTGTCAGGAATTTCAATGAAAATACAGTGTTATAAATGACCTTGAAAAACTGGTAAAAAAAAAAAAAAAACACGATGAAAACCTACTTCAAACTTCGAAATCCGCACTGGTGGGTTTCTTTCATTTCACATGTCTCTAGAGCCGTTTTTTTCCTGTGGCACATGTGTGTTTTTTCTGACAAAGATTATGGATGAAGACAACTTATATTTCAGAATAGCCAAGAACAGCCTTGTAAACAGACATTGGTCTATTTATTTATTGGAATATCTGACTATTTATCCGAATATCTACACTGAAAAATGTCACATTTCACAGTGAATTTCACAATTAAATACAAAGAAAAGGCAAGTAACATTGAATTAAACATGACATTTTTATGTAAAGAGACTGAAATTGTATTTTCTTGTAAAACATCCACCAATAATCTTTTTTTTTTGTGAAAAATGTTTTTGCAGTGCATTTGAATATCTTTTAAGCGCTAATCTGGTTTAAAAAAATCTGCACTGCTGGGTTTCTTTTATGAAGCATTTCATTAGCATTCCATATGTCTCAAGGAGGGGTTTTTGTTCTCTGTGGCGCATATATGTGATTTTTGGACTGAGATTTGGGACGAAGACAACTTACATTTCTGAACAGCCAAGAATGGCCTTGTTAACAGACATTGGTAAAACAGCATAAAAAAATGGAGTCCCACTAAAGTGGCCTGTAACAACCCCTCCTAGCTGTGCATGTCCCTGGCAGTTCCACTCATAAGGTTTCACTTTCCTCATAGGATGAAAATGACCTCACCACAGTAAAAGCAGACAAGGACTGCTCACCAGATGTGAGCGGAGAAAACGGAGAGGAGGCAGCCAAAAGGGAGTGCAGAAGAAAGAGAGAGTGCGAGGAAGAAAGACAGAGAGAGTGCAAAAAACATTTGCCTGAAGAATTTACTGCCAACCCCAGAGGAGTCCTTTGATTAAGGGTTCAAGTGGAGTTGCAGGGGTTTCTGGGATATCTCAGGAGCACTTATCCAGTGGAGGGGCTGGTTAAGGAAAGAAAGAGAAAGCGACAGGCAGAAAGAATGAGCGCAGAAAAAGAGGAACGCCATGGAAGCTTGGTAGAAGACCAACAGGTTCAGCCTCAAACACGCAGACGTCCCCCACCAACCCCCCTACAAGCAAATGCCAGTGTCATTCCACACCCCTGTGCACCTGCCAGGCACACAAAGGGCCACTTCCTCCCACTGTCTCTGGCCAAGGCCCCTGATCCCATTTAATGCAGCCTGCACCACAACAAAAGGAGATAAATTAGGGGGAAGGCTTGATGATAGGCTGACTAATCCTTTTGGAAAGACTAATTCTATCAGTGGCCAGTACAGTTAGGACCAGCTAAAACGTGCAAATTGAGCAGCACGCGTATCCGCAGATTTGTCAGAGTGAGTGTTTTGCAGAAATGCCTCGATGGCCATTTTACTGCGGTTTTAACTCGCACTTGCAGGGTTTGACCCAGACATTCCTTTCCTATCATACCCATCTAGGTTTTTATATGTCCTGCGGTATGCAATTACATAAGACTCCAGACAGAGCTAAACTTGTTTTTGCCAATGCGGGTTCGTAGACAGGCCCTGCAGAAAAAATGACCTATATTATCTGTTTTACATACATTTTATTCGACTGTATTAAATGTTATATCTTATTAAATTATAGAACCAGATTACTATATTATATTATATAAATTACGAGCATCAATTTCAACTTTCATTAAAAATAAATAAAAAGTGTACAGAGATAAAAGGCCTCTTGATACCTCACATGGCAACTGGTCATGAATCTATCACCTCCCATATGCATACTGAGCGAATCTTTTACAAGCTGACTTCACGTCTACCGCACATCAAAGCTCTGTGCGTCAGTCCAGTCACACCGCAATCTCACATTCCTCACTTCATTCACACTCAACCTTCTCAGCGTTTGCATGCACTCCTCAGAGCTGCCTTCTCCTAAACAAAGTCCTGAACAATCAAAGCCCCCTATGGTTCCGTGGATCAGGTGAGCCGATGACCAGTAGACAGCCTCAGACTCGGAGCAAACCAAGACCGCTATATAGCGAGGCCAATTAAGCTGTTGCTGCCCGAAGGAGCCGCGATTACCCTGCTTATAATGATAAGCCGCAAAGCAGCTTGGATTTTTGTAAGGGGGGGGAAGCTAGCTTTCCGTCTTCCTTGACCACGATAGCTGGTCCCCATTTTAAGACATAGGCCTGATAATAGCTGGGTCATTATGGGATCAGAAGCTCTCTATTTTAGGTTGCTCTGCTCTGGCCTGCCCGGGCTCAGGCTGCCCATGTCTGTGGTCACTGGCGCACTATAAATAAAAGCAGACACTGGGTAGAGGCACGCTATCACATTGCCCTACAAGCCAGAGAGAGAGAGAGAGGGAGGAAAACTCAAAAAGGACTGAAAATAACTCTTCACTGCAGAGATTTAGTGATATGGAAGTACAGTGAACTCAAAGTAGTACGACAAATTATATTGTAAATAAACAAAATGAATATGGCATAAATGTTGTTATTTGTTTAACCATTCAAATGTTCAGAAGTCATTACTCTAGTCTTCTGTCACATGATCATTCTAATATGATAAAAAAAAAAAAAAAATTATTATCAGTGTTGAAAACAGTTGCGCTGCTCAATATTTTTGGAATATTTAACGAAATATTCAGGATTCTTTGATGTAAAACGTTCAAAATAACAATTTATTTGAAATCTTCTGTAAAATTCTGTGAAATCTTCAGACAGACAGACAGATAGATAGATAGATAGATAGATAGATAGATAGATAGATAGAAAGAACGACAGACAGACAGAATTGGCATCAGCACCAAAATTTCTACATTTTTAATATCTAGAATATGCCGAGCTGACTGTCCCTCCCCTGTGCCTGCCCCACTCACTGTAGAGACAGAGACAGAGAGAGAGAGAGAAAATGGACAGATTAAAAGGAGAGAAAAAAAAGCCAAGGCAGAGCACAACTGAGTAATTGAGGGTGACATGTCTGTAACAACACATCAGGCTGTTTGAATAAAGCTCCTTCCTAAGAGAAATGGAGAGAATAGAGAAGCGATGGAACAGATGCTTGGAATTAGAGTAGCCAGTGAGGGGGTGTCATCTGCAAAAAAAGAAAGTGGCAGCAGTTTTGGTCCTAGATAAATAGCCCCACAAAACCTCACTGTGCTGTACAGAGTGAGGAGGCAGCCGTGCTGAATGCGTTTGATATGGGCTCTCGCTCCAGGCCTCGGCGTCGCATTGCTAAAGGCTCCAATAGCAGAAATTTAGTACGTGTTTAACAGCACACCGCATTTCATTGTGCTTCGCTAGCATTTAATACCTGATCTCCAGTGCCAAGCAGAAATCTGGCACACACTCAAGCCACTAGGGGAGATGGCTTACAAGAGGTCTGCTTGTTGGTGCCACTGCAAGAACATAAAAACCCAGTTTCCTTCTCTCTTCTGTATCATTTTTACTAATCTGCTTACAGGGAAATGTAGAGTAACAAGAAAACCATATTCGCAGCAATGTCTTCATGTTGTAAGCGTGTGCACTGTCCTCTGCAAAATGGCTTTTTTGTTAAAAATACGAAATTACATTAAAGATAGTTCTAAAAATGACAATTCTGTAATCATTTACTCACCCTCATGTTGTTGCAACTCAGTGAATCACGCATTTGACACATTCAGTTCTCATGCTCAGTTCACTGGTGGCTGCAGTTAACAGCCTATTGTGTGGACAATTATTATCGGGTAACAACTTATACATTTGTGAGAAACAGACCTAATTTTATGACTTCAGAAGACTAATATTAGCCTTTAGCATACAAGTCATATGGAGCCATACATATGGAGCAAAGGCTCGTTCACACTAAGGACGATAACTATACCGTTTCAATAATCAATCTAATTCTAGGAGAATAGTGAAGTTCACACCACAGCTATAACGTGAATGACACAGAGAAATGACATCATTGCAATAACTTTCAGAATGAATTTTCCCAGCCACGATAAAAACATTGACAGCCAATCAGAATCAACCCGACTTTGAAAAGCTCAAGCATTTAAAGTGGCAGACGTCATAACTAAAGGTATTAAAAAGAACATTATTGTCCGTTGATGTGGTCGCCCATACAGTTATATTTATAGTTATCAATCTATCAATTACACATTGATAGCAACTCTGCGTGAATTTCCGAAGCTTAAAACTTTCAGAACGCATTCATTGTCACTGCATGAAAAATGAAGATCACATGAGAATCTATAATTTTTTTAAGTGAACTGTCCCTTTAAGTAACTGCAGTTCCACTGCATGTATTATGCAGACAATTTGCTGAAGCGTGGAAAAGAGACATTTTTAAATGGACGTTTTTTACTGACTAAACATGACATTTCACAGCCTTAGCCTAAGAAAGATGCAGTACAGACAAGCAATCTGATATTATCTATCAAAACAGAGGAACCTCTCCATCCACAGAACTTTTCATTGAGAACGCCATCTTGCCGAGCGTTCCAGAAGCATTTCTGAAACACCATGTTGTGGTGGACCATCGCAGCGAGTGGAAAATGGAGGCCTTGCCAGCTGTCTGAGGGCAGGAGGAGTGAATCAGCCTTTCTGGAAAAATCTGAATGTGCCTCATAACCTAAAGCCTCAAAACATAGGGAGGGCAAATGCAGGAAAACCTCCATCCTTGCACCACCCAGAGAGCAGGAGAGAGAGAGAGAGAGAGAGAGAGAGAGACAGGCTCACACTTATCCGAACCCGAGAGGCATAGGGAAATGGAGGTTATGGATCAGGTCATCCTGACATCATCATTTCTCCTGCTTTTTTTGCAAGGCTAGGACAGAGCCTTGTATTCCCTAGTAACACAATCACCATGAGAAGGCCTGGATACAAGTGTTGCAGAGACTTGTTTGTGTATGTGTTAAAGAGAGAAAGTGTATGTGTGTGTGTGTGTGAGAGAGAGAGAGAGAAAGACAGGCAGAGTGAGCAGTGAGTGAGCGAGCATGAGAGAGCTGGCACGCTCCCCTCAGCCCACCAGCCAGGAAGCATCAAGTTCTTATTTAGCACAGGAAGAGCAGCTTTGCTTAGCAACTACACTGACTCTCCAATCACAGAAGTTTTCTGAATAATGCTGCCTGGGCGTGGAGCGAGAGCCGTCTGCGTGCCTCTGAGGAGTGAACGAGAGGCCACGGGCTGCTTAAAAACACAAAATCCCTCTTTTTTAAAAGGCCCAGACAGCTCACGTTAAAAAACAAGCTTTTTTCCTTAGCCTAGAAAAGAACCGACTTTCGATTGTGTGGTTTAGAAAACCCAGTTTGCTTATGATTTATTTAAACTGCCACTTTTTATATTTAAAGGAACCATTCATCTAAAGTGAAAATTCATTATTTACTTACCATCATGTTGTTGCAAACCCATAGGACTTTCATGCTTCCATGGAACACAAAAAGGAGAAAAATCGCAATAATGTGCAACTAAAATAAACGGTAAAAGAATACAAAAGCATCATAGATATAGTCCATTCTACTTCAGTCTTCTGAATTCATACAGATTTTGGAACAGACCAAAATCTGACCACACTTAAATTTGAGAACCAGGTCAGTCTAATTCATGAAAGAACTATGGTTTGCGAAAAACTCAAAAGTACAATTTGTTTACAAATTTGACCACTACTTCTCTCATGAACACGCCATGGGGGTCAATGGTGGATATCACGATTTTTAGCCAACTGCAACTCACATTTCTTTCTGTTCTTCACACAAAGGATTTGAACAACTTCTGAAGACATGAAGTATAGTGCAAGAGCTGTATGAGCTAGTTTCAAAGTTACTTTTGTGGTGCTTTTCTGGTCATTATGGAGCTCGACAGCCCCATGTTATACTGAAAACAGTGATATTCACTTTAAAACATCAGGCTATAAAAAAATTTAAAATCTGCTTTTATGCTGAAGACATTTTTTGATAAGACATGAGGGTAAGCAAATAAGGAAAAAAGCAGAGATTGGACGGGAAACGATGAGGGGGGGAGCAAGTTTGGGAAACGGATGAATTTGAACTTACTTCATCCACATACGTGTAGTAGCACAGCACAAGTCGTGTTCACTTAATAGACAGCTCCAACATGAATTGCCATTATTAATAGTATAAAATGACTTATCTTAAACACATTTTAATTATGCTTGGCTCCATTGATTCTTCCTCATCACCGATGGACAGAGTAGCCAGCGTCAATCCATGATGTGGGAAGGCTATGACCAAGCAACAGTGGAAAACGTGCACTTAACAATGCTATTTGAACATTTAGAAATCAACTTCATTTGAGATTCATGAGCTTCTCCTCATGATAGCTTTGGGGGTGGTCAGTGGGAGGTTTGTAGGCGAGAGCAACATGCCAGTTTGTCATATGGCACACGCACGCAGACCGAAGCTGCATCATCCCACAGACAGACCCTGAGGAAACATCTTTACCACACAGTCCTTACTCTACTCCGAGCAGCTCTAACAGAAGTCGACAGCTGTTAGGAAGTAAAGGCACTCAAGTATGCCCCAGAACGCTAGATTCTTTCAGCAGCGGTTTAGTTTGGCGTTTTCAAGCAAAACATAATTTAAAATAATCACTGCAGGCAAGACACAATGCGAGAATAAGCAATGAGTTGTTTGGATTCCTCGTCGTTTCTTTTGGCTGAAATAAAACTGGTGCGTATCTGTAAGTCGAGCACATTCAGATCAGGAATAGACTTTTTCAATATCCCTAATTTGTTCTGGGTGGCCAAGAAATAGCCTCATTGAAATTCCAACCAGATTAAGTAAAAACGCATCCTCCAGCTCATGACGATGGATCAGGGAGGGAATACAAAGCTGTACAAGGGCATGCATCTAATGAAGAAGAGTGAGAGATAGAACACTAAATTAAAGCTACATTTAATCCATTTCCATAGCAATGAAACTTCATCCGAGTGGACAGTTACAGATTAGCGGACTTGCAAGGGCCTCAATTAAGACACTGGGTTTCTTGCACAGTGGCAGCTGTGTACTCCAGGATTTTCCATCTCCAGAGCAGATGGGTTGCCATATTAATAATCATGAAGCTGATGATCGCTATCGACTAAGGGGCCTGATCTGAGAAACTGATCATAAAACAACACCACCATCATTCTGCCATCTGTTTCCACAGACTGGTGGCAGTGCCAGCCTGCGCAACTCTAAACCTCAACCAATGCCGTCATCAGACATCATACAGACTTGCTCACAAAACAGATGCCTGATTCCGTCACATTTGCTGCTAACTACATCCCGATTAATGATCAATATTATAGTGGTACCAAATTAACACTACACCACAGTGGATGAATTTCATGTTGGCAGCAGACACAGACAAAAGCCTACAGACTCAGTGCAACGGGCACCAAAACGAAGCCAGAGACACAATGAGCTTGAGTAACAAAGATGTCGGGGACAAAAGAGGCGGCAGGTCTTCACCCCAGCATCAGCCAGTGGAGAGCTCCAGCTGACGCCCTTTAAACAAGAGGTCACCCGGCAGAGAATAGAGGGCACAACCTCTGAGAGCCCCTGACCACCCCCTCACCTCAATCCCTCCAGGGAAGGGATGAGACAGCATCTCTTGGGGACTGTTAAGCCATCAAGCGACCCTTTTAAAATTCAGCCGTTCAGAGAATAGGCGTCCGAAAGTAGATTTTGACTCAGCTAAGTCAAACCCCAGGCACCCAGTTTTGTGTGAGCATCTGATTCCGAGCAGCAGGGGTTGTTTGCGGGCCGCCGTGATGTGGTACAGACTACGTGAGTGTCCTGACTGCGCTGGATGAATAAGTAGCACTCGCAGTGTTTGGGTGGAGGGGGGGTTGGGCAAGCGGATGAAATTGTTGGCAGTCTGGAGGCAGAGCAAGGGGCAGCGCGGCTGGTGGGACGCAGTGCGGGCCGCAACGGCGAGGTCAGCAGACAGATGGGAATGGAAATGAGTAGGACGTGCGCTCATTTTAATCTTTTCCCCACAGCTGATCCAGGCATTATAAATGCAAACTCGCACGCACATGTCGACCTCTATCCCCCAGGCGTGCGCATTTATTATGGCCGCGGCCACCTTGGGTCGGACACTCAGTTGATTGGTTTGGTCTCAGGTTGGGAGTCATCTGTAATTTGATAAAGTGAGAGAGCAGAACAAAAGAGAGTTTGATATCCCCCCCCCCCCATTTAAAGCTCTGCGGCCCCTCTGCGTCCAATTTATTACACAATACTATTCTCACTGGAGCCTTACTTCATTTCTGGCAGGACAATGCACATGCACTTGAAATATGTGGTTTAAGGGAAAGTTGAAACTCCAAATAAAACAACACAACACAACCATTATGTGCTGTATCGATCTGTTTAAAACTGGAGCAAAACACCAATTCAGTCTCACAACTTTTAAAATAATATAATACTAAAATAAAATAAAGAGAATTAAAATATTAATATAACACATTTAAATAAGCTATAATAAAATGTTTTTAAAAATTAAGATTAATAAATAAATTAAATAGCATAACATTTGGCAAACTGATAAGAGAAAAAAAGCACCTCAAATTTAGTCTTGGGAATAAATGCAAAAACCATTTCACAACTCTTAAAAAGCTTTAAATAAGCAAAAAAAAAAAAAAAACATTAATAATAATAATAATAAATAAAAAGTTATAATAAAAAACATTTGAAAAAATTACGATTTTTTTAAGAGGATAACAATGGGTAAATTGATGAAGTTTTATGTAATTAACACCAACGCAAATGGTAATTTGATGTGATGTTTTGCTACAAATTTATTTGCAATGTATTTTTCTGTCTTTTATCAAACAACCATCTGTCCAGTTGGAGATCCAAGGGCCACGCGATTGGCCGGACTGTCTGAAAGGAGAGGGGGTGGGATTGTTGGTTGACTTGCTTTGGACAGAGGTCACATGTCACGGTCCTTTGACGGCACGTCAAGGCCCTGGTGGACAGGGGCGACAGATTCTTAATGAGTACTCGCCACCCTCTCCCAGCTATATCCCCCATTATGTCAGCCAGACCAGACAAAGTCTGGATGAATTCAGTTCTGAGATATTCCACTCTGATTTCCCTCAGATAAAAAATAAAGCAAACACGGTGTACTCTGTACTGCTGTGAACAACTTTATTACATAAATGACTCAAAAACCTTATAACCATGGCGACCAGCCTCTCATCAAAGTAATATTTGGAAGCAGTAATTCTAGTAACTAGTAACAATAACTCTGCAAGAGACAGCATGAAGCAAATATTCTCAGCAAGACTGGAAAGGATTTTAAAAGTTAAAGGTTTAATTACAAAATTAAAGTGGGGGAAAGTAATAAAACAGATGTCTCAATTCAGCTGAGGTTAAGTGTAAGGTGGCAAGCTGTTGTTTCTCTTTTTAATTTTTTCTCCACAAGCAACCTAGTCCAGTGATGTACAGGTCCACCGGTACACGGCTCCCCACGGACCCCGCCAGCTTGCTAACTGGGACACTTCTGACAGTGAACACCACAGAAACTGCACAAAATCCACCCTTCCATGCATTCAGCTACTGTATCGTTAGGACAGCCCATATCAAATACCCTTAATGTGCAATTTAAACAAATATAAGAGATGCACACAAGGTTCCATCTAATCATCTAACAATAGTTGCACAGAAAAGCCAGACTTTCTTTAGCCTAACCAGACTCAGCACTGCATCGCACTGCAAACTGCTAACTAGCCCTTCAGCCTCCATGTGACAAATATCAGTCAACACTTTTCCCATAGAGAAGCGATCGTTAAATATACATGATGCTGCATTTCTGAAATGTGCCATGTCTCTCACATTTCCCACAGTGATGAAACTGCATTTGCCACACCATGCATCCCAGGCCAGCTGAAGTGACACCATGGTAACACATACATATATGTGTGTAGACCCATTAGCACGATCACACTCAACAGCTGCTGCGTGGAGAGAGCAGCCAACCCGAGACTCCCGTGCTTTTGTCCGCTCGCCGTATCTCTGACCCTGGAGTGGAGCCCGATCAGACAGTGGGAGACCCAAGGCCAGCGCTGACCCAACACCAACTGCTTTTTAGAGAGTGACCTCAACCCCAACCTGCCCTCCCCCTCACCCCACCAAAAACACACACAAACACAAAACAATGTCCTACACAGCACTCTTACCCTCCTCCTTCACCTCGGAGCCCATTACTGGCTTCCCCAAGCCTCCCTGTCTATCTCTGGCTCCCACAAAATACATAATTGAGGCTCCATTTATCATATGCAGATGCCCCTGAGTGCATCCAGAAGAAGACAAATTGGGGGGAGGTTGGTTGGGGGCAGGACACTGGCGGGCTGTCCACCTTCATTTTCAATACGCTCAAAGATAGCATTAGAAGTTGATATTACAGGATATTATTAAAAACATGCAGTGATTCTCAACCGGTCTGTTATGATCTCAAAAAGTAGGGAAATAATTATGCTAAATGCAGCATAAATAGGCTTTAAAAAGGGTGGAAGATGAAGTTTGAGCATCAATCAAAAATCCAAATGAACTAAATGTCAACATGGACAGGTTGTGATATTCAAAAACAAAAGGGCAAAACTAAAAGGTAACAGAAAAAAAGACACGGAATACAATAAATAAGGGATGAAACGTGAAGTATGGTTTGCGTTATCCACGGTGTGTTCTGTGTGGGGAAATTGAAGGGAAATATGTTTGACATATTTTTGTTTAGTTTGACACAATAAACAGTGAGGTGTAACCAGGTGTAATAGGTGTTGTATGATCAAATAGCGTCCAAGACAAAGAGAAAAATCAATACAAGTGTATGAGAATCAATGAAGAAAAGCGCACATAATACTTTAATGATCACATTCCATTGATCATATTTATCCATAATTCTGGAGTACTACAGAACAGATTCAGATTTAGGCTATAATAACATCTATTTTGAGCTCACCTTGTAAGATGTCTTGTGCTTGTTCCCCAAGTCAAATTTTCCCTTTAACTCATTGAGGAGCTGCTGCAGTGTGGTGCTCTCCTCTTTGTCACTATAGTCTTGATCCAAAAGAATATAAGCCCTCCAGTTGGACGAGTCGAAGCCCCAGTGACAGGTTCTGTTCTCCTGCCTTTTATGACTGTGCACCACGAACTTATGGGTCGGGAACATGAGCCTGCAGTCCAAGCACTGTATGCACGCCGCGCTGGGGCTCGTGTAGAGCTCTGGCACGAACAGGCCCTTGCACTTCCCGAAGCATTCGTGATAAACTTTGAAGCTCTTCTCCGTCCGCTCCAGCTCGATGGAGCACGACAACTCTTTGTCGGCGTGCGGGGGGAACGTGCCGCCGTAGATGAGGGCATTGCAAAGGCGCTCGGCGTCCGTCTGGGTGATGAGTCCGCAAGAGGGGGCCGAGAAGGGCAGGATGCCCATAACTTTGAGGATCTCCAGCTGGTCCGCCGTGCACCTGGAGCAGTAGATGTGGAGGTCGTCGCACACCGAGTTGATCTGCTGGAGGGAAAAGTCTCGCAGGACGCTGTTGAGGATCTGCGGCAGGCAGAGGCGCTTCTCGCCGCCCACCACGAAGCACGAAATGGTCTCCCGATCCAGGACCGTCTCGCACCTCTCTGTGGAGCGGTCGGACGGGATGAATAGGGGCCCCGGCATGACCGGGGGCGTCTGCGCCGGGAGGTTCACTATCACCTCAGTGCTCTTGCCGTCCTTCTTGAACAGCATGTCCTGCTGCCACCGAGCAGAAAAGGCTGCCGGACCGCCGAGAGAGATCTTGGAACTCAAGTGAAACTGCTTAAGAGTTTGCTGAAGTCCTGGATGCTGCTGAAAGCTGGAAGGAGCCTCCATGTTTAAACCTGGGCAGTCTAATCACAACAGATTCAATGAATGTGAACAGAAAGAGTCGCAACAGTCCATGTCAGTTCGGAAAGCGTAAAACACCGCCTTGTAATCCATTCAACTGTTTCATGTTCAAATCTTAAGTCGTACCAGAAGGAACCAGAGTTCCGAGCGACGAGAAAATCCTCTCCAAAGTCTAAAGTTTTGATCGAAATGTAATTCTCAATCCGACTATAAAACAGACTCGGTGCAACTCACGCGCAAAATGTGTGCCTTGTGTAAAGCTCGTCGGCGCAGTTGCCTCCGCTTTACTATGAGAGTGTGTGAGTCTCTCTCTCTCTCTCTCTCTCTCTCTCTCTCTCTCTCTCTCTCTCTCTCTCTCTCTCTCTCTCTCTCTCTCTCTCTCTCCCTCAGTGTTTGTTTGTGTCTGGTTCAGTCATTGAATCCTGGCCAAGAATGTGACTGACTCCCCGGGCTGGCTGTTCCATGAGAAGCTCTCCCTCCCCCCGCAGCCCCAGCAGCTGCAAAAGCGGGAACACAAACTACACGTAGAACCATTGCAGCGGATGGAGGAGGGGTGGAGTTTATAGTAAATTTTTATTAACAAACTTTAAAGGTCACGAACATTACATTAATAGCAGGAGCAGTAGTTCATGTACATTTGAATATATTAATCAAAGTTTCGTGAAAATAATGCATATTAAATAATAGGCTAATGTGTAGCTTAGAATGATTTAGGCTACGTTGAGCGCCTGAACACATAATTCTGCTTATTTACCAAAATAGACAAATAAACATGGACGTGAAATATTGATTTTAAGTAGATTCGGCTAAAGTTTCTACTAGGAAACTATTATTACTACGTCATTATTATTACGCTATAGGTTAGGCTGCTAATATGCTGTGCTCAAGAAAATGACTCATTATTATCAATGTTGAAAACATCTTTGCAAAGAAAGTTCAAAAGAAACATTTATTTAAATAAATTATAAATGCTTTAGGCCTAGGCCTACTGTGTCTTTGCTTAATAAAGGTATCAATTTCTTTGAACAGCAAAAAAAAGAAAGAAAAAGAAATGCTTACTACCTGCCAAACTTCTTACCGGTAGAGTTTACGACAAAATGAACACTTTAAATGACTTTCATTAACGGTAGCTTTAAACATTGTGCGATTTGGAATGTTTTATTCTCATTGGTCAATCGCATAGAACGATTTCTGAAGGATCATGTGACACTGAAGACTGGAGTAGGCCTAATGGATGAAAATTCAGCTTTGCAATCGCTGGAATAAATTATATATTAAAATATATTAAAATAGCCTATAGGGTGTAGGCTAAATAAATTGTAGGTTAATTGAATTCACAATGTTACTGTTTTATGCAGCCTTGAGGACAGTGGCGGAGCCAGGATTTTTCATATGGGTGGCCATAGGGGCCAGCAATAGTCAGGGGCGGCACAAATCTTCATTATTTCAACATAAAAAATGAGTTTGAATACAATGTACTGGACGTTTTTAGTGCCTACAACACAACTGAATACAGTAAATTTGTACTTAATTGTAATGGAGATAGTAGGCTACCCTACTGAATTAGATAATGCAATACTGAGTGAATCTGACCATTTTTTATTTTTGTTTTCTATTCTGCACCTCCATGCATATTAATAAAGGGGTTCGTCCCACTATAGCTAAAGTTCAACTTGCTCAGTCAGCTTGGTTCTGGTTCTCAAAACCCCCCAATAGCTTGTTCTCCATTGTTGCATCTTCATGGATAAGACATGCCGATAACTACTGTAGTTCAAAGATTATCCAACCTTTATTGAATTGTATATAATCAATGAACTCTTCAACAATTCTGACTTTTGTCTTTCAAAAACGTGCAAACCGAAATAAGGACAACGCGTTTTTCTCAGCATCTGACAGATCACCATCACACACGTCTTTCAAAATAAAAGTGGCATCAGAAAAATAAAGAATTACGTTTGTTGTTGTTTGCGTTTGAATAAACGCAATTCTTGTCATGAAAGAAAGAGAGGTAGTGAAAGTGTAGGTCTCATTTCTTGGTTTCATGTTGAAAGGGTGTTTGTTGTGAATATTTATATCTGGTGACTTTGTTCATACATTCTTTGTTTAGCTCACTGGCAGCATTTAATTGACATGGCCACCTGGCTGTAGTAGGAAATCTCACCTTCAGATAAAAGTTGATACATTATACATCACATATTTACAATATTTGGATGGGACCGAAGTTGTTGCTAAGCGTTAGCTTATTAGGTTTATGTTGAAATTGTATGAATTTCATTTTTACATTTTTCATAATCTGTAAATGTTAGTAGGCTATCTCAGGCGATACGTGCATGTTGCCCTTTTAGGGGAATAAAAATAGACTCGGTGGTCTACACTTTATATATTGTGGCCTGTTTTAGAAAATAACTGGGATACTTAATACTCTTAAATAAAAAATTATATTCAATCATTTAGTCATTAATCATTTAGTTAGCTTTACAAAATTCAGTTTTAGGTCAACAATACATGGATATTTTGAGGCAATTTCTGTCAACACTTTCTATGACAGAAGGAAGGGAAAGTGTCAGACCCCCTCCCATGAAGCAACGCGCCCTCCAACTTAAAAAACAAATATGATGTTTGTGTGTGTATGAATGAAAAATGATACTCCAAAAAAAACAAAAACAAAAAACACACACACGCAAACTTGTGTGTGTATGTGTATATAGCCTATATATAAAAAGGATTTTTTTTTTGAGTAGGCCTATCATATTTCATATATCAGGCTTATAGCTCATATTGAATATAATTCAATGTTAATTGAGAGAGACACATAAAAGTTCCCCAAAAGCCTTGTGTCACATTTGACATTTACATTAACATAAAAATTTAAATAAATAAAAAATGATTTTAACATTAAAAATTATGTATGAATAATCAAGTAAACCCAAGTTGCTTTAGTCAAGTAAATGTTCATATTACATTTACTTTATAAAAATCATTAAAGATTTCACAGCAAAAAAGACATTAATTGATAAAAAAAAGAGTATGAATTATCAATCAGGTGACAGAAGGCATTAAGTAGATTGTGTACAACAGGTTTTTCAGCAAAGTTTTTGTGATCATTTATAGGCCCTACAAATTTGCATATTCAATTATACGGTAGGCTAATATATTCACAGAGAGGCACTATATTGTTTAACAGAATTTAAAAAAGAATGTTTTCTTTAAGTTATGAGAGAATAAATGTTTTAAAAATGTGGCTAAATGTTGTAAAATGCTTTGCCAAACAAGCATTCTGTTTTAAATTTTATAACCCTAAAGGGTTGATGTATCATGGGGGATACAAACATTAAAATCAAAAATAAAAGTCTTGTTTTAAAACAAAATCATGAAATTGTATTATTTGTGTCCTAACAAGATGGAAAATAGCATTCAATTAATTTTCTGATGTCTCTTTATTCTTGCCCTTTTTATGGATAACAACATAAAAAAAAAAATCCTACCAACCCCAAACATTTGATCGGTAAGTTATTCAATTCTTGTTTACTGTTGTATATCAGCATTGCAATCATGCTGTAGTATTGAACATTTCTGGACAAAAACAAGTTATGACAAACCTGACTCAATAAACATTGTATTTCAAAACGTCATTTTGACCAATGTTCTAAAATCTAAGAGCACAGTTTAGTAAAGGCATAACTCATACTGCTTTGTTTAGATTGGGTCATTTGGGTGATATTGTAACAGCCTAATTTGTTTTTCATGGAACATAGAAAATCGCAAGCATTTGTCTAATGGTTCATTTTGGCACATATGCCTGAAGTGGGGTTGATTGAAATCCAACACTATCATGAATGCACAGTTTGAATTGGCTTCAAACCTGCCACAATACAGACCTCTTTCACTCCACACATACTGTAGGGTGATGTCTGAAATTAAAGATAAATATATAGGTGAAAGTAGGTTGGGAAAATACATTTGAAGATAAATGTAAAGGAAAAATGATCAGAATTGAAATGAAAAATATGGGAAATTAACAGTGTGAGTTGGCAGTGACACTACAATAACATTTTAATGAAATATAAAGAAAGTTGTTGTTTCAAAGTAATAAATTAGAACTGTCGTTTACTCACCCTCATGTTGTACCACATCCACTCACAAAGTCAAATTAGAAGTATCATAATGAAAGGCCTAAATGATTATCCAGTATGTCAAACAACAGCTCTTAAAAGTTATGGCAAGAAAAGTGCAATCAAATATTTCACATCAATATTGTTTGTAGGATTCTCAGCCACTAGGGGGCACTACAAATCAGCACACATTAGGTTTCAACTTAGGGATCCATAAAGATAAACAAAAACATATTTACACAATTTTATTAAGTCCCACAAGAAATAAATAAAATACAGACAGAAATACATACTTTTCTGCTTAAA
This sequence comes from Leuciscus leuciscus, assembly GCF_965113295.1. NCBI lineage: Eukaryota > Metazoa > Chordata > Actinopteri > Cypriniformes > Leuciscidae > Leuciscus > Leuciscus leuciscus. The sequence continues at coordinate 11,901,985 of NC_138747.1, read as the reverse complement.
AAAATTAATTTGATTCATTAACCATAATCTTAATCCTTTTGTCAAGTAAATATTAATATCATACATTTTCCAAGATTCTACACCCTAATCAAATAATTAAACTGAATTATAACAAAATAAGCTGTAAATAACAAAAGTGTTTGCTAAAAGGTGCAGTTTAGCTCATATACAAAAGGACATCAACAACATTTTTATGATTGAAAACGGTTCATTTGCAGCATGATGGCTTATTTGTACAGTCAAACTGCAGTTGGAATAGTAGACAAATCTTTAAAATTCACATTTGCACTTCAGGAATTCAGTGTTGAGTTCCTTTAAAAAAAAAAGGTGCATTTTTGTCTGTTATCTAGACCTTTCCTTTTTTTTTATATCACTTTTTATTATTTCATATGAATGCAGAATTTGTTCTAAAATAACAAGGTTACATAAAAAATTCCTACGAGTTTTAAGAATATTTGAAATTGCATTCTAATTCAAAAAGTCAAAATATTTTCACCCTTAAAATACAATATATCCAGATAAAAAAAAAGAGCCAACGTTAATTGAAAACGGAACAGTGACACATTGTTAATGAAAACATACTGAAAAAAAAAAACAGAATTATATTATTAATTGGATTAATGGAACTGAATAAATTAGTTAAGCAAATTAGTTGGAATTACATCTTCTATTATATACATTAATTTTGCATTCCTGCAAAATTGGCCACAGAAGCACAACTGGTTCAAATGTATTATATATATATATTCAGAGTAAAAAATGAAGCTGAAAAACGATAACATTCAGATTTAGGATAACATGTAAAAAGCCTTTTCCAAAAAACTGAATTTGTTTAGTTTTTTGGAAATGTACATTGTATAGTTCTTTGGAAGTAAACAGTGAATCTCTATCTTAAGAAACACGCTGTGGCATTCATATCCCTCTTCAAACAGTTTTAAAAAAAAACTATAAATTACTGTAATATCCTTCTTAGAATATTGATAGTTCTGATTTAAAAAAAAAAACACATTCAAGTAGGCTTTAGTGTTTTGTCCAAGAAAGAAATTGACAATTGTATCCCATAAACTGGCAGATTTAGAAATATATTTATAGCTCTAACTGAAACTTTCTGCTTCTGCACAGATGAGTCAACATTTCCCAAGCAACCCACAGATGCAAACACTTGACAAAAATCCGGTGACTGAATGACTACACTGCTTCTGTGGGTAGTTGAGGGGGCTTGTCCTCATACTGTGGTGGTGGGGTCAGCGGTTCAATGGCCACCCTACCCTGTCCAGGCTTTTGGATATTCAAACGAATATCCTTGGCGTGGAGCTTCTCTGACTTGATCCTGCGCACTCGGAGAGGTCTGAGGAGGCGGCTGGCCCTGCTGCTGGTGCGGGTGGGCGCCGCGGGAGTCGGCTGAGCGGCCTCTTGGCCGTTACCTTCTTTCGGTTGCTGGCCTTCATTTTCTACGGCACCAATCAGATCTTCGTACGAGGGCAGCTGGTAACTCTGTCGCAAGTTGCTCTGTCGGACAGGGTACCGTCCGCTGGTGACCGCCTCCTCATAGGTGGGGACGTCAAAGCTGGGTATGGGTTCACTTGATCTAATATTTACATAGATATCATGACATGAGTTGCATGCAGGTAAACGTAACATATAGTCAAAATGCTTCACTTAGATGGATTTGAACAAAGGGAACTAGGGATGCACAATATATCCGTACTGATATTAGAGATTTAAAAAAAATAATACATCTTGAATTATTATTAATCATTTATATATACACACTCAACCTTTAGGGTTGGTAAGAATTTTTGTTAACACTTTAGTTTAGGGTGCAATTCTCACTATTAACTAGTTGCCTATTAGCATACATATTACTAGGATATTGGCTGTTTATTAGTTCTTATAAAGCACATATTAATGCCTTATTCTGCATGACCATATTCTACATCCTTAATCCTACCCAAAACCTAAAACATAACTACCATACTAACGATTAATAAGCAGTAATTAGGAGTTTATTGAGGCAAAAGTCATAGTTAATATTGAGTTAATAGTGAGAATTGGACCCTATTATAAAGCGTGACCAATTTAAAAAAAAATGTTTTTCGCTCACCAAGGCTGCATTTATCTGATAAAAAAAAACAGTAAAAAAAAAAAAAAATTGTGAAAGATTATTCAAATTTAAAATAACAGTTTTACATAAATGTATTTTATTCATGTGATAGCAAAACCGAACTGTCACATGATCCTCAAGAAACATATCTTATTATTATCAATGTTGAAAACAGTTGTGCTGCTTAATATTTTTGTGAAAGCAGTGATAAATTTTTTTCAGGATTCTTTGATGAATAGAAAGTTCAAAAGAACCGCGTTTATTTTAAAATAGATTTTTTACGGACCCCAGAACTTTAATAACACTGTTAAATGTAATACTTAGCAAATCTCAAAATAATAATAATAATCTGGCATTTCAATGACAGATTTTAAAATGCATTTAATTTTAATATCAGCCATTTATCAGTTATCGTCCATGAAAATAATTTGACATATCTTAATCGGCCAGAATTTTAATATTGGTGCATCCCTATCCAAAACCTAGACATGAATCTTTTCATCATCTTTTAACACACTACAGAGAGGGTGTGTGTAATGAGTATAGAGCAGTACTCACTCCTCATCCTGATCTCTATGGACATGATCCACATCATCAGCACGGCCTCTGCCTGCAGTTTCCCTGTGTCTCATCCGCTTCTTGTTCCTCACCCCGAGACATATGGCAAGGAGCAACATGACAACACCAGCTCCAACCAGCACAAACGCAACAGACGATGTCTTTCCTACATCCCCACCGGCAATTCCATTGTTCGTGGTTGTAGAATTGTGCAACTGTGTCACTTCAGAAGGGACTATGCTCCACACGATCATGACAACACCAAGAGCCACCAGGCCCACCCCCAGTGCACAGAGAGCATACTGGGAGCCTGAACTACTGCCCTCCTGACTGGTGGGTGAACGCCTGCTTCCTGAACACAGAGGCTGCCCACTGGCGCACATAGCTGTAAACGATCCTCTCCAATATTCACAAACAAACACTTACCCCGGAAGGGTGGTCCAAATGTGGAGGATGAGAGCAGAACTGTGACATGAAAAAAAAAAGAAAAAAAAGAGACAACCATTATAAACATGTCATTGAAAGGAACATACTTCCTGGAAATGACTGGGAACAAAAGAAAAGGGTTTCTATGTTTCAGCTCATTGGAGAGAGACTGTAAAGCAAAAAAATATCCATTTGGCTCAATGCCACTCAAGAGGTCAAATGGTAACATTCCAACATGTCATTGAAAGAATTACCATGTATGGACATTGTACAACTCGCTACAACTCTTAATACAAATTTTGTGCTGCTTTCAAGTCATGTCAGTCTCATTTTTGCGAAATTACCAGGGAAACCCAAGTTGAGGGATTTTATGGGAGTTTTCAGTCCTGACAAATAAAGAATCTAATTGGTATTGGTCATAATCTAAAGATGCCAGGTCATGTTATTGATCTTATTGTGACCGATTCATCCTTGAATATGTTTCTTTTTTGACCTCATAATTTTTCCATCAAAATTATATCCACCAGAAGTCGATCTTGCAGTGAAACATCAGACTTCTCTCTGGTGATGTATGCAGGACTTCTCCAATCGTTTTGTCGGCTTAAACCCCGCCCCCTTCTTACAATTCACTGCAAGCTCGTATTTAGATCAGCCTCCATCCAATCAAAAACTGACGGACAGAACCAGGCTTTACATTTTTTTCAGATAATCTGCATAACACAATAGAGATGAAAACGTCGCTACTTCTGTATGCCCGTAAACATAATTACAATAATAAAGATCAATCGCTTTTCTGGGGGTCTTTGGTTCTATAAACAATGATATAGAAAACGGTAGAAATATGATTGAAATCACAGCGATTCACATTCACAGTAAAACACTTTCTTTGAGCCAATTTGTTGGGTGGGTGTCAATAAAAGAATCATAAGGGGCGGTAATTGTAATCATCAGTTACATTTTTTATGTTGAGCATAAAAATCAGTTTGTACGCAGTTTGTGCCTGGCACACAAAAAAAAAGCCTGGCAGAAAATACAGTTTAAGTAATTTAGCCGGTTTATGAGTCAATAAGGCTTGTGCAACAACATGTTTCCCATCATTTTGTGTGTGTGTGTGTGTGTGTGTGTGTTGTTGTACAATTGCTAAAAAGCTTCCTGTCTTTGTTGGGATGTGATAAAAGATAAAAAGGAAATGTGACATTTCAGCCAAAAAACTAAACGATGATTTCTGAACTCCTCAAATGACAGCATCACTATTAAGCAACAGGGACCATTTCGATGTGGTAAAATAAGTGCATTAAAAAGACAACATTTAGCCTAACATTTGCGACTTAGACTATTTCCCACATCTATACTCATTTTCATAACATCAACAACAGCTTTCAGCAAAAATCCTTGAAAGTAAAGATTAAGACCCATCAGGAAGACATGCACAGTCGCACACTAAAAATCACCTAAAACTGATCCAGTGCACTAAGGTTAGGTTGCAGCTGTACACTAACTGTTGCCATAACACAGCATTGTTCACTCGTGAATGTGGGCACTTCACTGTGCTCAGAATGAAAATGGGGAAGGGGTGTCATTTTAGGTAAAATCTACTTTAAATTCACATTAAAACAGGACAAACAGCCTTTTTTTAGCAAAACAAAATTAGGCGAATTCATTGAATTCTTACAAAATGCTCAGAGTATTTAGTCTATTTATTTACATGACTCTCTCAATACAGTTCCATTTATCAACATGTAAATACTGTGTGCAATGTTAGGCGAGTAGCCACGTTTTATCACAAGGTGGTTTTTACAAACGTTTTACGTTATGTGCTCAGTTAGACCACTAAAACAGAAATCAAGATTACAGGCATTATGGGACCTTTCAGGATGACTCATCATCCGCCTGTGGGTGTAATTTATTAGAGGGTGAAAAGTAAATGGTCAAATATGTTTTATAATGTTCAGATTTTGATTTACAACAAGTGGCTTCAGGTCAGGATGAAGAACAAATGAATGATTCTGTTATTCATATTTTGAGAGGAATGAGGAATGGACGGATGGAGAGAGACAGAAAGAGAGCAATCGTCTGTGTAGAAAGAAAGTGTAGTTGGTTTAAGAAAGCCTTGTACATTTAGGGGCACTAATAAAACAGGTTTGTCACAGAGCAAGACATGACAAGCACTGCAAAATGCGCACACTAATGGTAAAAGCCTGTCTTTGTTTGTCAAGACTGGCAGGAGGAGTTTTGTTCAAAGGGATTTTAAATAGAGACGCACCGGAGTTCTGACGATATGTCCCGCTCAGATTTTACTACCTCCCATTAAAACGATAGTTAGTGCACCAAAAAAATGCTACCAGCATCATATTCATGTGGTTTGAGGCTTTATCAACATCTATACCTACCCATACCCTAAATCTACCCTCAAAACAATCCAAATAGTGTTGGTAGCACAATCTGATAGGTAGCATTATTCAGCAGAGAACCGGCCGGTACAAACACGGTCGGTTTTTCATTTTTATTTTGGCTGATCTCTATTCTGGACTTGTGCACAAACTCCATTGCAATCATTACCCAAAATGTCTTTTATGTTAAATTTTTTTCTGTAAACAGGACGTTAACACAGGCCAGAGACTGAACACTCTGGCCTGTAATGGACATTATTAACCAAAGGCAGAGCCATACGTCACAGCAGTCTGAGGACAGCAGCGCCAGGCCAGCAGTCCCAGACCGGTATTGGGGTGGAGCTTATAGCTTATCTATCATTAAGGGTAGATTAAGTGGTTGGGTGGGGCTGTGCATTCGTTAAGATAGAGCTTATTGTGAAGGGTAGGGTTAGTGTTTGGGCGGGATGAGCATCAGCATTATCCTAACTTCGGGTCTGACGCTGCTGTCCTCAGACTGCTGTGACGTGTGGTTCTGCAGTTAGACATCACTCAAGATGGACACAAAGATACGTGCCATCAGAAAAAATACCGTACCAGGCACAGCAAGATCACTGTTCGTGATCCCCGAAAAATTGGAAGAAAAATATCAATATTGAATTGAGGGTCAATATGAATGGATCTATAAAGGACACTGACTGCCTTCAGAAAAGTTTCAGTGGCATTATCTTATCATCTTACCTCTGTATAAATTAGTGTTTATAAGCGCAGCTCTGTTTTGTGTACAGTGCTAACCAAGGAAACACTACACCGTTTCACAAGCGCCATCTACTTTCAGAGAGTGAATTTACATTTTCATTCAGTCTGTCTGCGGTTTTTGTTTTGTGCAGCAAAATGTCACAAAGCTAAAGTCAGATCATTCTGTTTTTGCTTTAAGTCTAATTTAAGTCAAAAACAACTGCTCATGTTACATGAGTGTAGCATCTTTGTTTGGATCATGATTCAAAATCAGCAACCGGTATCGAAATCGGCCAATTTGATTGCAAAAAAACATGTTTGCAAAAAAAAAAAATCATGATCGTTGCATCCCTAATTTAAAAAAATCAATAGAATTCATCCTCAGGAGAGAATCTGTGAGAAAATAGCCTTAATTATTTGCACAATTCTAGCCTTAAATGAAAGGCTTAAATCACATGCAGATTTTGGTACTTGACAAGTCTTCAAAGGAGTCCATGAGAGCAAAGAACCTTAAATTCTGGTTAAAACAAAAGAAACATAAAATAGGGAAATATGACAAAAGACCAGGAAGGCCTGTCCAAATACACAGAGCAACACTTGCTCCCCGCCCTGAAGTAAACAGACAGAGATCCACAGGTCACTTAATGCCCCCATCTAAACATGCACCCCATGACCTTATCTGAACTTATTCTTACAGAATACATAGCAGAATGGTCACACAATGGTAAAATAAACTGCTTGCATTCGTGTCTTGTCTGGAATACTCATTTTAACACTGGTTATAGAAACTAAATACAACAGTTCTGAAAAGGGAGGTTGTAATCATGGATAAAATACGGGCAACCAGAGTCATATTTTATTTCGAATTGTCATATATTAATAGAAAAATATTGGGATGAAGTAATCAGACAGATATATTTCACATGATTGCAAAATGCTCTGAAATAACTATTCTTAACTCCCTCCATTTTGAAAATATAAAACAATATTTTTGTGGCCTTGAAATGAATTAGGAAGACACGAATTTAAAGATGGAATTTAAATTTTCACAAATTTAAAGATGGAAAGACGCAATTATGGAAATCTATCAGAGAAGAAATCAATAATTTATGTACAATTACAGAGTCGGAGTGTTTCCATCAACATGTTGTATTTTGTTTTTTAAAATGTATTTTTATGTTGTTGTTCTGTATTTTGTTCCGCTTCCATTTGCATGTGTGATTATGTTAGATTGTCTTGTTTTTATGTAAAATAATAGAAAAATACAGAAAAATACCCATATGACAGTGAAGTCCATGGACAACTTAAATACCTTTACAGCTTTTATACTGATACAAGCAGACATTATGGTACCATGGTAACCACTGTAACAATAGTTATCACCAAAATACTATACTACTTGTATTGTTACTGTGGTAACCTCATCAAAAAATAAATAAACCAAATCAAACAAAATTACATAAATAGAGGAAGTTTCTTAAACCGTTTGGATGAGATGCCATAATGTATGATGATTCTACATTAGTAACTGTAATAAGTAGGTAGTAAACCTATTGTGTATGTTACCGTGGTAAAGCTTTATAAGGGCCGGAGCTCTGATAAGGCCAATTCGAGCAGATCGTATTTCTACCGTTTCAGTGTCACTGTTTATACTACAAAACACCCTGGGAAAAAATGATGACCTTCATCATGTCGTTTAAAGATTTAGTTTCACTTACCATTTGAAAATAGGTGTATTAGACACTATGACATCAGATGTGAAGATTGAGAAACAATGAAAGATTTTATATTGTAAAACAAGATCAAATATACACGATTACTGATTTATTAATGCCATCTCACTGACATGAAACTGTTGAGAGGAAATCCCTGAGTGTCTCTCACGATATTTAGATTTTTTTAAAACAATATTAGAATCTTTGTAACAACAGCATTGTAAAGAATCTCCGGTGTTACTTTTTGTCAGAAAAGTTAAACACCTCAACCATGCCGAAAAACGCCAAATAAATTCGCACAAACCAAGCTGAAGCTAAAGTGTACGGCCTAACGTGAGCTCTGCCGCGGTTTCACGCCCTTCGCACCTTGTGTCATGAAAGTACCTGAGGCAGGTGTCGCTCCCAGCCGCAGGTGAAACGAGCGTCCTCACGATCCTTTCATTCGTTTATGGAAGGAAAAGCTGGATAAATATTCTAACTCCTTCCTCGGTCACTCTGCTTCTACAAGTTGTGGGCTTAAACAGAGACAGGAACTTAGTTTAAAATCAACTCGAGTGGAACCCCTCAGCTGTAAAGAGTTTAGTAGGACGCGTGGTCCTAAAGCGAGGCGGGTTTCACAGAAGAGGAATAAGATAACAGAGCGGTTCAGTTTCCCGGAAAGGTATTAGCATGAATCATGGGGATTACCTATATGTTTTTACAATAACAGTTTTTGATTAATCAGTTAATTAATATTTGTATGTAAAATTTCTTGGATAAACTTTTACATTTTGTTTTAAAACATAAACACACAGTCATTTGAAACTTTATGAAAAAGTTATTTTTAACCCAGAAAATATCTGAAATTCATTAAATGAAACAAGGTTTTACAACTGTTTTACATTTTAATATATTTTAAAATGTAATGTATTCCTATGATAGCAAAGCTGAATTTCTAGCAGACATTACTCCAGTCTTCACAGTTAAATGATCCTTCAGAAATAGTTATAATATTCTGATCTGGTGCTTTTATTAATGTTGAGAATGGTTGTGCTGCTTAATTTTATGTGGAAACTTGATAAAGAATTTTTTTTTACAGTTCTTTGATATAAACAGTATAATACAGTTCTCTTAATATAAAGTTCAGAAGAACAGCATTTATTTAAAATAGAATCTTTTGTAACAATTATTTTTAATGTCACTATGATCAATGTAATGCATTCTTGTTAAATAAGAGTATTAATTTCTTTTAAAAAGAAGCCTTCTGACCCCAAACTTTTGAACGGTAGTGTATAAAACCAACCTGACAAACAAACACACAGCAACACTCAAATATAAGCATGTAGAGTTTTTATTTTTCTATACAGATTATTGTGTCAATGACACATGATATGTATCTATAAACAAATGTTTCTCAAAAGTACATTTTCACTAATGCCACAAGGTACAGAGATATCAAAATGATTCGTGATTGCAAAATCCACCTTAAAAATGCACCAGAAACTGCTATATTCTTGAGCTGTGCATCTGCTGGTATGATGTGTGACCAATGTCTATCAACAGACATTTTGAGTCAAACCAAGCAGGATATTTGTGATTCATAATTGGCATTTCCAACTGATTTGAACAAGATCTGAAAATAACAATTGGTTGAATTTGTGAAACGCACTCAGTAATCATGTTATCTAACCTGTGTCGACCCACATGACAGAGGCTGTTTGCATCAAAGCACAATGCTGTTGCATGCTGAGCTGCAAAACTGGATTTGCTCTTGTGTGCCCTGTGGCTCTGTGTGGAAAACTTGGGAAAACACATCTGTAGAAATTGCAGTACATGTGTGGCATTGGCTTGTAGATTGTATACTATATTTTACCTTTCCATACATTCATCTGGGAGCCCTGCTCATGACAGAGAATTATTATCTCACTCCTTAAAGAAAAGATTAAAGGCTTTCCAATCATATCATTCTTGCATTTCCTTATTGTGCATGATAGTCACTATACAATGCATTGATATATATATATATTCCATTGAACAAACTGAATTGCATGCATGGTAAGACAGAGATCAGGGAATCAGAAAGATTTGTGTCTTTCATTCCCCTTATTTCAATTAAACTGGAGTGATCCTTATGACTAATCTATTACCCACACAACATTGCTACTAAAGTGGCTCTTGTTTTTTTTTATTTTGTATGCAAATGAGACTTTGAAAACACAAACATCTTAGCAGATGTCAACAGATGTCTTCAAACAAAGAAAAGACATTGATGGGGCATTCAAAGCATTGTCACAATGTATTCACAGCGCTATTCCTCATACGTTTTCCGTAACGTTAAACAAAGCACAGTGTTGTGATGACCTTCGTGGAGGGAATGGACGTCTGAACATGTGGTATTGATTTCAGCTGCATACCAACAGTTCTGACTGGAGTTTACAGGAATCAGGACAAGTTCATCTAAGTATTATGTCAGTAACAAAATATTTCATTTTTTACTGCAGCCAGTTTATAAAATGTATAATTCAGTGCTTAGTTGTGATTTATTGCCAATACAAAATTCTCATAAGTGCAAATGGTCAATTTTCAAATCTCTTTTACAAATAATTGAGCTCATTTGGTCCATTTAGATGTTAGGGGAGGTATCTTCCTAGTTCATCCAAGGTAAACAGAGTGTTGGCTTTAGACATTCGTGATCTCTATGCTTGAGTAACCGTGCATGGGACTGCCCTTGGTCCTTTGCAGGATCTTGATGCGATCTTCTCTGGGTGGTGATCCACACCCGCCTTGAAAAGTGAAGTCCCTCCCAACAGCGACCAGTGGATTGAATCTCAAAGGGCTCTGAGGAATGACAGAAAGGCTATTTATCTTTTTACAGATTGTTAACAATAACATAGGCGGACAAAGTCCACCATTTGTCTTAATTTTGACAGACTGTTTTGTGTCAATAAAGAACAGCCCCTACCTTGCCAACTTTTTGCTTGGGAGAAAATCCTTCCTCAGTTTTGCGGCAGTTTGAGGCAGGTGAATGTGTCGGAGTCCCTTCTTTCCTGTAGTCCTGAGCCTGATTAGTTCTGCAAGACAGAAATACTAGTGTCACACTCTTAAGATCAATACAGTTACTGTCCAGCAGAGTGCTTTTTACACGGCTATACGCAACAAATAAGTAAATGAAATACAGGAAAATTAAATACTGATCTGAGTTGAGATGGGGAGGATAAAAAAATATATATACTGCAAGTAATTCAAGGCATTTGTTTATTTTTCAGCTAAATATTGAAATTAAAAAATGCTAATCATTTTTAAGTGCCACAAAACTTGGAGCAACTTCACCAAATCAACATTTATGTAAATAAACCTACCTATCATTAAAATACATTGTTACACATGAAATTCAAACTCTTTGTTTGGCATAAAACACTTGTATTCAAAAGCAGGTATGACATTCTTAGTAACTAACCACTCTGTCACTCTGTATTCCGTCCTAAATGCGCTTAAAATATTACAACTGTAGAAAAGATGTTCCTGAGATTCAATAGGCTATCTTATTTTGACAAAATGTACAAACACGAGAAATGTGAAAGTAGCGCCGGTCTTTTTTCGGGTGAGCGGACTAATACACAGTGCTATGGACGACCGCTGGATGACGTGACCATAGGAAGTGACTGACAAATCTCAAAATCGAGCATTCCAGTCAGAGTGGCGCATAATTTTCTCTTTGAAAATGTAATGTTTCTCCATTCAAAGAGACAGGAGCTGCTACTTGCATGACCAAAATAGATGCCCGAGAGACGTTTCAAAGATGGCCACCGATATCCATTATTTTTCACGTAAGAGCGGGCGTAAATTTAATGTGTCTGGCTTCCGGTGTCATCAGCTTCCAATTATTTTTAGACGTACAAAACAGCTTACTTCCGCAATTAAAATTTTTTTTAGGTGGATAATGGCACAAGGACTTTTAAAGTTTACAAGTTCTCTAATAACTATTAATTGCAACAGCTTGTCATATTCATAATTTCATATGCTACTAAAAAATGTCTATGAAATGAAGCTGCACACACCTTGCTGGGTTGAGAAGAACTTTCATTTCCTCGTATAGATGACGATGGATCATGTGTTTATTGTTAGGGATGTCCAGAGCCTTGGCCATGCTGTCTGCACTGAAGGTCGGATCTAGAACCATCACAGCTCCATGGATGCCACTGTTCTGAAGGCTGTCAGCATACTCCTGCATAAAAGACAGCATTCAACAGGTTGGATATAATATGACAGTAAATGTCTTACTAAAAATATCAAACCTAGTAGTAAATGATGCTAGACTTTTTCTCCGATTTTTGCAATTATGACATTTATACATTTATTTATACATGTATCCAAATAGCCTACTTTTGGGGCCAATGTATATTCCCCACGGTTAAAAAGTTTGGGCTCATTAATGTTTTTATTATTATAAAAAATTTTTTTTGAATGAATACTTGAATTCAGCAAGGATGCATTAAATTGATTAAAATGCATTAAAAAAAAAATCTAATAAACGCTGTTCTTTTGATTTCACAGACTGGGCTTAGATTAAGCCAGGTTTAGGCCTTAGGTTAATTAGGACATTTAAGTAGCTTTTATAAACGTGCCTCAGAAAAAAACAGTACTGGTGTGCATCTTGATACAAAACAATGGTACTGACATATTTTAAGATATATCAGTGTAAGTTGCTTTAAGTTAAAACATAATTTTAGTCTGGGACTAGGTTTAAGCCCTGTCTGTGAATCCGGGGGTCTATTCATCAAAGAACCCTGAGAAAAAAACTAAACAAAACATGGTTTCCACAAACATATAAAGCAAAACTGAAAATCTTACCAACCTCAAACCTTTCAATGATAGTGTACATGAATTTTTAGGTCTTACCCACCTTAAGATCAATGTCTCTGATCCATTTAATGACACGGTGGCTGGTCCAGACCACCGGATCCAGATCTCGATTCTCACACTGAGCACGACGTGCCTGTATAATCTGCAGAGGTGTTATGATAAAAGCAAACTGATCAGTGTATTTTACAATATCACCAACAATACTTGCATATTTTCAGAGTGAATGTGAGTATACAAAGAAATCGTGCCTCTTTGTCGAAATTAAGCATTTGCAGAAGTTGAATGGCTGATAGGATGCTGGTAACATGAAACTTGTTGGTGATGTTGAAGATGGTTTCCAGGTCTCTTCGTGTGATCGAGTTCAGCACTCTGCCGTCCACTAACTGGTTGTGGAAGACCTGTGAGTACTGGGGGAGCCCGACGTCACCCAACCAGGTCTGAGACACCCAGTGATGATCCATATCAGCAGCTTTGGAAAGTCTGAGTGACACAAATGAAATGCAAAACCAATGCCAATGCTTTCGTGTGTGTGTGTGTGTTATAATCTAAGCAAGTGTGGCCGCTCACCCTCGTCCATTCTCTGCTTCTCGGTAGTCCTCAATAGCAAGACGCAGCTTCCTGCGGTGCATGGGGCTGTTGATTCCCAACCCCAGCTCCAGATCCTCATCGGTCAACCCCAACAACACCTGCAACAGGAAGCAGCTCACTGACATCATCACCTAGGTCTTCCAGTTTAACAGAGTAATCATTAACTAGATTCATGTCAGAGCACATTGGAAGCATCGGGGAAGTAATAGTACTAAAGTATAATCAGCGGCCGCAGAATTGAAAATGTTATCCTAGAATATCTCTTAATCAAGGAGAGGATTATAAATAGCTTATTAGTTGTATTTATTTGCGTTTTTGCTTTTAAAAAGGGTTAGAAATGCACATGGTAAGAACAGGAAAAAATAAAGAGGAGAAGCATTTACCTTCCCACTCTTGACATTCTCAGAGCAGGCGCGCATGTACATGGGCATTGCCATGACAACCTCCAGCCAGGCCTGCACAGTGAGCGCCCTCCACAGAGACATGGGCTTGCTCCGCGTAAGCTCCGCCTGCTGCAGCCGCTCCAGCTGCTCCTCGCCATCTGATAGGCTGGGCTGGGTCTGGCTGGAGAGGCTGTCTGAGTCTGGATTGGTCAGGAGGGGAGGAGGAGGGGGGGCAAATTTAAGGGGTTCAGAGGGGTTGAGAGCAAAACAAAAATGCCTTATCCATTTTGCACATAAAAGCTTTTTTTATTGCTGTGCAGGAAAAGCACCCACCTCCATATCCTCCTGTTTAATTTCAGCATTTTCTGCTCTTAAAAAGCTTCTTAAATGACTCATTGCTTTCTACCAAGAACTGACAGCCACGATTAGGCCTGCGGTCAACATCGACAGGCCTTATCTTTCCTCATATAACCCACACACGCTCTGAAACAAAACCACTTTTACCACCTCAGACTTTCACTTCAAAACCACTTAACTTACTTCCCCTTCCTGTGTGAAACTAACATTGAATTCACTTGCTTTTATATGCTTATCTACTAACAAGAACATTTTACAGCATTTTTACTATAACAGGAATATAAGTACATGGTTGTCAGTCACAGGCCTTTTTGTTTTTAGTGGATTGACCACAATTTAAAAACAGTTAAAACAAGTTACTATTTCAGTCTTTAAACTTCAAAATTTCACATTTAATTCAATGCTTTAACTTGTCGTTTCTTTGTTATTTGTGAAATTGCTGCTCACATTTTATTAGGTGCTTTATCAGTTTTATAAGGGGCAGTCGTGGCTAATGGTTAGTCAGACTGGTAACCTGAAGAGTTGCGGGTTTGATTCTCAATACCGCAAGAAATGACTGAGGTCATTTCCTAACCCCCCATTGCTCCAGGTGTGTGTGTCCACGGTTTACAGTGTGTGTTCACTACTCATTACTGCTAATGTGTGTGCACTAACTTGGATGGGTTAAATGCAGAGGACAAATTCCAATTATGAGTTACCATACTTGGCCAGCACATGCCACTTTCACTTTTCACTTTTTTTTTTTTTACTATCATGTACTTAGATTAAAAAGGTTAGGTACAATGTTCTTATTGTGTTTATGTTGTAAAACAAAAGACTTGCTGCTATTGAGGTGGGTTACGGGTAAGGTTAGGCACAGGTTCAAATGTAATTACAGGAAATATTTACATGCAGGTATTTTTAAAGTACAACATAAAACATGTATTTACACCATGAGTGCATTATATCAATTGATTAATTTAAATATCAGTACATAGTAGGTGAAGGCGCTTGCTTTAAAGTGGGACCGTGAAATTTACTAGCCATTCCTGAGTGAAAATTCGTTCAAAGTAAATAATCTGTGTATTCATTGTAGACTATTTGATTAAAATTAAAATCATACTGTTTTTATATTGTTGTAATTTATTTTCTTTTAGACGTTCCATTAAACCACCACCAAATGAAAGTCACTAGATTTGATTAATGCTATATAATCCACACATGTAGTTCCATGTCTACACCAGCAGGTGGCGCCATTTTAACTCTTAACTGAGCTCATACTGCTGCAGTGATGTCATCCTTGAAGACCTTGACTTTCAGTTGAATCTGAATTAATTGGATATATAGCTAATTAAGTACATTATTTGGTTTCTAATATAGCCCTCCTAACGCTAAAAGTGTGTCCTGGCAGGTATAAAACAAGATTGAAATCACCCTGAGGGTTCAGACTGAATCATTCTTCTCTGAAGGCTTCATCAGATTTTAATTAGCTGAAAAAATTACCTCTATAAGACTCATTATTTGATGGGCATCGGGGCAGAGGACACCTATTTCGAACCTTTAGAGGAAATAGGCAGGCGTTCGTCTAAGCAAAGACGGAGCCTTGACCTTGTTCGAGACATCTGAGAGCATCCGCTGGCTTATGGAAAAAATGGATTTTAATGGAGATCGCAATCTGTTTCCATTTCAATTAAAGAGAAGGAAAAACCCAATTGCTCTGAATTTACTGTAGCATGCTCTCCATCATGCTTCATGAGGCTGTGAATTGAAAACTCAAATAGGCCTATATAATGTACTCTTTTATGATATATAAATATATAAAGCCTAATAAATGTGTAGCGTTTTAAAATAAAGCCTTAAACTAAATGAAATAAAGAATCAGTTGGTAGTCATGAGATGATGTTTTGGGTAGAAGTGCACATGACCGTGCTCATGTTTTGGATAACGGTGTACATGATAGACTGGTTCCAGTTGACATATTCATATGAGTTATGAATGTAGTGAGTTTGGGGCATTCTCATCCACTGAGGTAAGACAATGTTAGGACACGTGTTAACACAGATGGTGGGAACGGGGTCACCCCAAACCATGGCAACCCCAGAACAAGAGGGTTAAGAGGAAACCATTATGACAACTTGCACACAAACACACACACAGGGTCAAGAAGAAAGGCACATGGATGTTGGGTTATGTGTTTTTATTTTAAAATAAGTTTATTTTAATTGTTTCTTTTTTTCTTTTTAAATCTCCAGAGTGTTAAAACCTTCTCATCAGTCTTTCTGTAAATTCAAAGATAGTCTGGTTTCATTGAAATGACCTCTTTCCTAATCTTTAAATAAATTCTTTAATAGATTTAATCTTATATCTCACAATCTACTTTACAAACCTTACAACATAAAATCATTAGAGTGACATGAGGAATGAAGTTCGGTTTTAATTTAAAAGATCAACAAAAAAAAAAGGAAAACAAAAAATCAGTGCCACCAAGATGCAAAGGAAAGCTTGAAACGGAAAGAAATATGTGATATGTCAGCGAGACAAGAGTCATGATGACATCATTGGGTTCAACATTAATGGAAAAGAATGTTATGAAGCAGGGTGTGTTGTGAGTTCTTACAGGTATTATATTTGCACACTTGATAGAGCAGAGAAAAGAATATTCCTATGTATTTTCTTGTGTTCTTCTGCAAGATGCACTATAACCCTTTGGCACTTTATTGATGTAAGGTCAGCACCTGGTTTAAGAATATTCCAGATCCGTGTTTAAATAGTGGAAACAAACTTTCCCAATATCACTTCAAAATCAAACCTAATTCCTCAAAGGTTATAAAATGTGAGATTTTTTTTAAATATGGAAACAGTCTAATAAATAATGCTACATGTCTTTTAGCATAAAAGGGGCAGGTGATCTGAGAAGCATCAGACCACGCAAAAAATAGCTCGACAAGGCCAGTCTGTTGTGACTTTATAACTGAATTACTCCATCCTTTTGCAATCTACCATCATAATGGAACTAAACTGCCTAAAATACGATTTATTCAGTCTTCCAGACAATAAAGTACAGATTTTAAGAGGTTTTCATTTCACATTTGTCAAGATTAAAAAGATCCTTGGTGCAGCCTTGCAAGAGGACATAATGCATAATAAAATATTAGCTTTCAAATTATCATGATCTCAGTTTGGCAGCTGTCTGAGTGTAACTCTTGAGGTAAACACACAAAATTCACCCATTAAGGTGTGGCCCATTCTCTGCAAAATTTTGCGGGCAAAATCCAGTAATTTCATGTGAGTGCTAAAAAGCTCTCTACACAGATTTTGCTAGTGTTCAAGGTCATGCGGATTCGCCGCATCCACCAACAGAAAGCTGCTTGGTTTGAAAGTGACTTCAGTGTGAGCTGTGCTTCTTACATCGCTGCATTTCTGACGATGGACATTAGACCTTTTTTTGCCCGCAAAATCTCAGAGATATTTGACCGCAGCTTTACGCAGATGTTCCTTAGCGATTAGATTACTGAGGTGAACAGCTAAGGCAAACATTTAGAAAACCATCTTATCCGGATGTAACTCCGTAGATCCTAACATTAAAAGTGCACTCAGTAATTTTTCGTTAAGATTGTGCTGACTGCCATCTTGGATTTAAAGGGATAGTTCGCCCAAAACTGAAAATTACATCATCATTTACTCACCCTCATGTTGTTCCATACCTATAGGCTATTAGTTTCTTTCTTCTGTTGAACACAAAGAATCAAACAGTGACGTAGCCATTGACTTCCACAGTATTTTTTTCCACCATGAAAGTCAATGGCTACCGCGTCGACTGTTTTATTGTCAGCATTAAATATATTATTTTGTCTTCAACAGAAAAGATAAACTTATACAGGTTTGGAACAACCTGAGGGTGAGTAAGTTATGACGAAATTTTCATTTTTGGGTCCCTTTAAGGCATATTCACATTTATTACTAGAAAGAAACTTTAACGATAACTATATTAGGGCCCACACCAACGGACTCTATCGTTCTTCTGTTTATTATACATGCGCTGCAGTTCTGTAGTCTGCTGCTTTGAATGCTCATGCTCATTAAAACAGGATGGATTCTGATTAGCTGTCCATGTTTTATCATTCATCAGCTGAAAAAAAAGAAAGTGATTCCAATGATATTGTTTCTCTGTGCCGTTATCATTATAGTTGGTGTGGACTTTTCTTTTACATGTAGAATTATTTTTAAACTATTGTAATAGTTATTGTCCTCGGTGTGAATGGGCCTTATACTGACACCTAGTGGCATGAGCACTAAGTTTAGAGTAGAAATGTCATGTTTTAAGTCAGCGGAGAGAGTGAAGTGAAGAATCCAATAATAGGTAAATTACCAAAATAAAATAAATAACATTAGCTGGTCATGTGATCTCAACATGGCCGCCCATGCGGTGACCTGCTGACATTAAACAGCTTTATTTGGCTCACATCTCATGTGATCATGGTCATGTTAACATTTAAAAAATTTCATGATGGGAAAAATGACAGAGTGCACCTTTAAATCTTTCAGATGGAGCTCACGCTATGGTGTATGAAGACAGCCTGGAGCTCTGGGTTCATGGTAAAAGCAGTCATGAAAAAGAAGCATTCCACATGAAGACATCAGCAAACACAAGGTGCACAAAGAGTTCCTATTTACAAATGCTCAGCAGTAATTCAAGTTTCCAGTTCATAAAAAAGAGACATATTACCACAAATAAAGCATTATAACAGCATTAACATATACACACGCAAATGATCCCATGTATATATTTATATCAATGTAAACATATGTACATATGCATACATATATAAATATATATTTCATTTACATAGATGTTTTTAAGTGTCGTTATGTACATTTCAAGGAGGCAGCAGTTCTTCCTCTTTCCTGTATTTTTCACGGGGAATACATTTGAAGGCACACACAAACGCTTATGCACGCTCGCACACACACATTAACTCATACATTTCCAGGCGTACGTCACACACACACACACACACACACACACACACACACACACACACACACACACACACACACACACACACACACACACACACACACACACACACACGCAATAGCACTATCACCAGTCAGCATCCTCCTCTATATAGTAATCAGGGGTGGAAGTACCATCAAACAGGCCCGGATCCAAGGACTTGCGTTGAGATTTTCCCCGGGCAAACACTCGAGAAAGTGAGCCGAGACTAATCTTCTCCTTCTTCTTCTTACGCTTCTGGTCCTCGAGGTCCTCCATGGACTGAAGCAAGAACAAGAAAAGGCAGAAACAGAGACAGCGAGAGAGGAAGGAGAAGAGAGAATAGAAAAGTAATGGTGGACATATGGGGGCAGGTCAGTCATGTGGTTTCATCAGGAATCTCAGGAAAATCTGCCCTCTCTCATCAGCACTGCTTCAGGGGCCCACACGCTCTAATTGTTTTTTTTGTTTTTGTTTTTTACCAAAAACTGCAGTCGTTGCTATAAAAAAACCTAAAGAAAAGTATTTGACCACTCACAGAAATAAGATTGGCAGAAATAATAGTGATCAATATGATGACTGTTCGAACGGAAGTCCTTTTCAGTTAAAGGAGCCAATCACCTTTCTGATTAGCATTTACATTTTTGTTTAGAGCAATTTGATCCAAAAATGCTAAATTTATGATACCACTATTGTCAGATTTTGTTGTTGACTTCAGTCTTTCTATAGCTGCCTAGGGGCATTAAAAAAAAACACCGGGTGTACTCTCCAGTCCCTGCTGAAACCAATCTAGTTTGCTGGTTTAAGCTGGTCTAAGCTGGTTTCCCAGTCTGACAATCTGGACCCAAAACCCCTCTAAAACCAGCAAAGAGAGCAGCGTGACCAGGCTGGCAGACCAGCAAACCAGCATAGACTGGTTTAATTATTATAATTTTTTTACGAGCTAAAAAAAAAAAAAAAAGAGTTAATAAAAATGACAAAAATCTTCTAACACATATGGAGATCCCATATTAATTATTATAAAATGGATGGTTGGTCACTGGGCATTTTGGTACATCACGCATTAATGTTTAATGCTGTTTCTACCAGCTTTGTTATTGGTAACTAAAACTAAACCGAAAACTATTAAAAACTATTTCCGGCAATTTAAATGAAGCTGAAATAAAATATAAATAATTAGGGATGGCCCGATACCGATACTGGCATCGGGGATCGGGCCGATACTGTCCTCAAATACTCGTACTCGTACTCATAAAAATTCGCCGATACCACGCACCGATACCACGGTCCATTTTGCGAAACGAAACTGGCCGCCGCGAGTGCTTTGTCGAGGTGAACTGAGGCATAGACGCGCGAGCTGGTCGAGCACATGCCTTAGTTTAAACAGACGAGACATCAGTGGAAAGTTTGTTCAGTCGGATGTCAATGGCAACGAAATTAAACGAGGCATGTAGCTTTAGCTTATTATTAACGTTAACTGACGAGAGAGAGAGACAGAGAGAGAGCGAGCGAGAGAGCGAGCGCACTTCTGTTGAATGCTCTTGATTGCTGATCGTTCACTCAGCACATGTTATTTGGATGAAAACTAAATCGTATATGTAGCCTAAGTAAAGTAAAACATGAACTGTTACCTGACTGAAGTATAACGAGTGGTTCCCTACGTTATTACAGGACGTGTGCAGGTTAAGAAGTTTCATGAACGCAAACATCCGAAGCGCGCGCCCCACAAACCAGCGTCTCAGCGCGAATACTGAATTAAATTGTCTTTCACGTCTTGCGCTTGTACGGATGAATTCACACACAATGTAATAACGCCCGTCTTGGTGAGTATCCTATAGTAAACAAAGTCGGTTATATCTCAAATTAACGTAGCATGTTCAAGTGCGGTCTGTGCGTTCGGTCTTAAAGGGGCAGCAGTTTGATAAACCTGCTTCTGTGTTTTAATGCTAATCAAACAAAGGAGAAATAAATACTCACTGCTCTTGACTAAATAGGCTACCCTTTTCAACTTTAGAAAATATCCATCTATATATAATTCATACAGTAATGAATATGCTTTTTTCACATTTGATTACTTTATTCAAATTTCTGTACTGTTAGATACCCGAAAAACTCTAAAAACACTGTTTATTTCATTTGTAGCCTTTCTTTGTTCTATATTGTATATATTTGTCCTATTTGTAATTCGATTGTTTGTTTTTATTTTGTTACTGACTGCTTACTTGTTTTAAATTCACATTAATTAGGCTGCTAGTTTTTGTTGTAGTATCAAAATTGGATTAAATAATTGATATTTCACTGGTTTTGACAAACATTTGAACCGCTGACCCAGTCCTCAGCACTGAGCCCTGCTGAAGCAGCTCTAAATATGTGCTGTGCTATTAAATGAAAGATAAAATATGATAGAGCAATAGAATGAACAGTGACAGTAGGCTTACAGAAGCTCATACAATGCATTTTAGCAGGCTTAATTAAGCATGAAAATAACTGAAAGAAATATATATATTTGATGAACAAATTAAGCCAACTAATATGATTTATAATCTTTTGGTTTATCTACTAATACATTTAAAAATTACAAATGCAGTGAAAATTCAGGTATCGGTTACGGTATCGGTATCGGCGAGTACCAAAAATTACAGTATCGGTATCGGACTCGTTCTGCAAAAAGTGGTATCGGGACATCCCTATAAATAATAGATGAAAAACTAAAGCTTTAAAAACTTAAAAATGAAAATTAGTAATGTTGCCTTGTCAACTACTTGTACTTAGTAAATTTACTAAAGCTGAATTAAAGCTAAATAGACTAATTAAAAAAAGTACAAAACCTAATAAAAATGACAAAAGCACATAATTCAACTAAAACTGAATTCAACTAATTAACTAATTCAATATTTTTTATAAATAATCACAAAATAATGGTCTTTACAAGCCAAATGTGCAAAACAAACACATTCAGTTCAGTCTTGTGGAGCACGACTAATTCTTACAGGTACAAACTGTATCTTTTGATCTGCATGAACCACCATCAACACAAAACGTGCCCCTGAAGCCATGCTGATGAGCAGCGCAGGGACTGAATATTTGAGAAGAGTGAAGGTGGAGATAAAAGCAAGTTGGGAAGGCTGTTTACTTGGTCGGGGGTGCCAGGCAGCTCTTACATTGCAGAGGGAGTGAGTCCGGTGGCGGGGCGAGTTGATGTCGCTCGGGGTGGATGAGCGGTCGCCATCGGCAGCCGAGGCGTCGGAGATGACGGAGGGCTGGCGGGAGTGACAGGGGCTGATCCTCAAAGCAGCTGTGGAGACAGGAGACGGGCGGGTGAGCGGACTAAAGAAGACCTGTGGCGTATTTTTGCTTGCTGTTGTGTAGGCCTGTACCTTGCCTGTCAGCGGGGTGTGAATGGTACAGGGTCTGTTGACTCTGTCTGATTGCCGCAGTGAGGGGAAGGTCTGCTTGCATCACCCACTCCTGACTGCCGTTCACCACCGGCTCTGATGGCATCGCCACCGAGTGACGCTTTGGCACGTCTTTATTGAGAGTGGCCAGAGACTGCTTTGCCTGAGGTACAAAAACAACATCAGTTGTGATCACTATAGAACCTTTATACAGTTGGGTCTATAATTAAGAGGATCCAAAGTTAAAATACTTTGATTTTTATATTTCATTAAAAAAATTCATTACAACTGATATTATTAGTGTATCAATGTTAATTTGAACTCCACAAGTTCATGTAAAACCAGATGATCATGTTCTCCAGCTGTACAAATAAGTGTCACAATTTTGAGTCTGTTTAGTGACCTAAAAATACTTTACATACTTTATATAATTTTATAATTGATATAACTTATGCTATATATATATATATATATATATATATTTAGATTTTACTTATAGATTTTATTATTTATATATATGTGTGTATATATATATATATATATATATATATATATATATATATATATATATATATAATAACATATATTATTATAATATATATTATAATATATAATATATTATAAAAGTAATAACAGATATTATTTATTACTTAATATTCTAACTGTTCTAACATTATAAAAAAAAAAGTTTAATCACAAAAATCTTGGACCCCCCCCTGTACATCAATAAGGTTTACATTTTTTATCCATTACTCAGTATATAGATGTTAAAGGATATAAAACATCTTGCCCCTCAGATTGCTCAGGGGGAAAAACAGTGGATTTCAAAATCTCAGTGGGAGTGAAATCATTAGTATGCTTGAGATAATGTATGTGAATAGTGGTGAGGCACACAGGCACAACAGATTAGGCATATGAAGTGAGTAATGATGCTATTACTGCTCTGTTGACAGCCATGTGCCTCTTCATGGGGATCTTTGTGTGACTGCATGTGCCCATACATATGTTTGCACATTGTAATGCCAATCCAGCAAAATGTAAAATTGTATAATGCAGATCAGTTGGGGTTCCATGATCCATCTGTGGATCTTAACTGAATGTTGAGGCTGATATATCGGCAATCAGAGCCACTGAGAGGTAATTCAAGAGCCTCTAATGATAAGAGATGCAAACCGTCAAGAGGATGAGTTAAGACAAGATAAGAGGTGTGAGTGTTTATGGCATTGTGGGAAGTGGAAGTGGAAGTGTGCGTCTGCAAGAGAGAAAGATCAAGAGAGATGCTATCTCACCATGGTGAGCTCTGCCTCTAGCTCTTTGATTCTGTTCTCCTTCATGTCTATCTGGGAGCGCAGGACGCTGGCTTGTTCTGTGGCCTCTTTAGTCTGCCGGCGCAGGTCCCATTTCTCTCTCTCCAGCATGTCCTTCTCTTTGGCCAGAGTCTTTACCGCGTCCTCGCTCTCCTGTAGCACAGCAGTCAGCATCAGTCCGTAACACACATGTAAACACACACACACTCCTTTTCTTTCAGCTCAAAAAACTATCAGTTTGTAAGTGGATCTGTCAACATATTGTCAAATGTATCAAGAATGAAGTTCCTCCCTAAGTTTCCTCTAACACAAAATTTGTCTTTAAGATCATGTCAGCCAATGGTAAATGTATCACTGTTTTCAAATTTACAATTATCTAGTGCGACCCTGAACAAAAAGAGAAAAACGATTAAATAATTAGATAAAGTAAGGATTGGCAAGTTTCGTTTTTGAAAGATTGTTTCAGATGACACGCATTAAGCAAATTATAAGTGAACCGAAGTGTCAGTGGAGAATTTCATGCACACCTTTCTGTGCTGGTCATAATTTCGAATGAAGTCTCGGAGCTGCTCTTCTCGGCTCTCCAGTGTGGTGTAGAGCTGCTGCATCTGGTTCACCAGGTCAGCCTTTTCTGCCTTCAACCGCTTCCGATCACCCTTCATAGCTACACACAAACATACACAATCATATTCAGAAATGCAGCAATAATATTCACTTTTAGCACATTGTAAGTATATAAACAACCGAGTGCCTCCTACATCATAACATTCACATTTTAGCATTTGGACTTTTTGTACTGTGGCTGCAACACACACACACACACACACACACACACACACACACACACACACACACACACACACACACACACACACACACACACACACACACACACACACACACACACACACACACACACACACACACACACAAAGGCTTTGTGTCCTTGAATGACGCGTCTGCAGTTTGTGCTCTGACCCCTATCTGTCAGATAAGAGTTGTGGACATACAAAGTGATGGATTACCCTGTGCGTGTACAAAATAAACAGTCAAAATCCAGTGTCTTGTTAGGCATCTTTTGATGATTATTATTATTAGTGGCATAAATAAAGGACTGTGGTGTTGTAGTTAAAAATTGTGCCGTGTACTGCTCAAAACAGCCTCCAGGGGGCACCAGCCCCACTATAAACATCCCACACAGGGGAAAAAGACATGCGTGTTGTTAACATTAAACTAATGCATTTTGTTTAATTAGAGAGGAAATGTGAGGCGTAACACCTCATAACAATTCCATATCATTTATTAACATTTAATTTACAATCTAAAGCTTTCTGAGGTCTGCTGTCTTGTTGCTTGTAAAAAGTAAATCATTTATTTGACTTGAGGTAACTGTCTCGTTCCCCCTCAAACTGAAGGAGGCTCCTCATTCAACAGTCAAACCTGTTTTTCCACTATGATACGAGAGCCGTTGACATTCATGAGCACACATGCACCCAACCATCCATCACCTCTTTCTCTCTCCCCATCTCACTTTTCTCCAGAGGGGCCAAAAAGACTCAAATCTGATAAATGCTTTTGTTTGCTGAAAACTCAGCTTGACGCAGTTTGTCGCATGAGAAATATTTGTAATGGACTGGCAGGTTGCTCCAGTTCCTGTTTAGGTACTACAGGTGTTACATTACAAACTAAATGACTAAGTGTCAAGTAACACGGTTGACCTAGTGTAAAGTGTCACAATTTTGAGTGCAGCGTTTTCAATGTAGATCTCTTTTAAAAGTGTTCAAAAATGTTGATAACAATTTGATGTCATTTCTATCAATTACTTTGCCCAACATTTTCATATCTGAGTCATGTACAGACTGAAATATGACAAAAGAATAATCCATTTGACTGACTGAAGATATCTATTTTAAAAACATATGCCACACTTAATAAATGTAAAAATGTCATTTCGTTAGATTGCAAAAAATTAAACCAAATGCCACTTGTTTTTAAGAAAGACAGCACAACCATTTCATAAAAAGAGATTAAATGGAGAGCAAATGTAGAAGTCTCTTGCTTCTCATATTGTTCTTGAGAAAAATGCAAGATGTCTAGAGTGTCATCCTGTGTTTCCTTAAGCGATTCAGATGAGAGCTCAACAATGTCTTAAACTGATTGTCAAGATACCAAAGTCTGAGATCAAAAGAGATTTTAATATGAATATTAGCATTACAATTTCCGTAAACAAATTGTTTGTGCTATGCTGTTTATAGCTATTTACTCTTACTGTATGTTAGCAATTTTCTCATTTATGTCTGTTTTTATCTCTCCAAAGGAATTTAAAAGAAACATCTGAGAACTTCATTAAATCTAAGAAATACAAATATTCCTCTGAGACTGTATACACTATTGTTCGAAAGTTTGGGGTGGAAAAACAGTAATATTGTGAAAAATTATTACAGTAATGGTTTTCTATTTTTATGTGTTTTTAATATGTAATTTATTCCTGTGATGGCAAAGCTGAAGTTTCAGCATCATTACTCCAGTCTTCAGTGTCACATGATCCTTCAGAAATCATTTTAATCTGATTTGGTCTTTAATGTGACTTTTGATCAATTTAATGCATCTTTGTGGAATAAAGGAATTGTGGAATTTATTTAATAAAAAAAACAACAAAAAAAAACTTGCCAATGCCAACTATAACAATAAATTGGTCATCACTTTACAACTAAAACAAAAGAGTTACTTTGACACTTTTATGTCAGCGCATAACAGTTTACCACTGTTATAAACCACATTTCAAAAACCCTTCTTTCACACGTCTTCCTAAAAGCAGCCACAGTTCACACTGCAGGAACTCATTGATAAACACTTTTAAATTAATCACACTGTGCATCAACACTAACCATTTTTTCTAGCACTTACATCCTCTGTTTATACAAGTCCCTCAAATACACTAAAAAAGCACATTACACCCGAGATAAACAGATAGCTGATAAGATAAGATAAGTAACCTCTCTCTCTCTCTCTCTCTCTCTCTCTCTCTCTCTCATGTTGGGTTTCCATGTTTAAGGGGGACTTTCCATAGACATAATGATTTTTATACTGTACAAACTGTCAAGTATATTTGTATAGCGCTTTTCACAATACAGATTGTATCAAAGCAGCTTCACAGTATTAAATTAAAAACTGTATATTCGATCCCCTAACCCTACCCATCGAAGAAAACTTTCAGCGTTTTTACTTTTCAAAAAAAGATCTATGAGCTGTTTTCCTCATGAGGACTGAAAAATTTACCCACAAGATAAAAAATTACTGGCATTACTATCTTTGTGGGGACATTTGGTCCCCATAATGTAGGGAATACTAGGACAGACACACACACACACACACACACACACACACACACACAAAAATGTGTCTTACCGATCCAAAACTTTTGACCGGTTGTGTGTGTGTGTGTGTGTGTGTGTGTGTGTGTGTGTGTATATATATATATATATATATATATATATATATATATATATATATTGAGAAATCCCTCCACTGTATATACATATATATTGAGAAATGGCCATATATATATATATATATATTGAGAAATGGCCGACCACTGTGATCCATCCCTGTTACTGAAACAATGATTTTGGGTAAACTCAGGCAGTATTGATGTGTCTAGGGTGAACAGCACACAGGGGGGATTTCTCTGGTAATATATATATATATATATATGCAGTCAATCGATTACATTTTTTTATTAATCGGACTATTTTCTGTAATCACAATTAATCGCACCTAACATTAAAGATTTAAATATTTTTTTATATTGTAATAATTTCACATTTAATCTCCAAACTAATGTTGAAACAACATAAAGACAGAAGCCTATATTTTAAATATTTGTTTTTATACTGCTTTTTATACTGATCTTTTATCATCATACTGATGTCTCAGAAGTTTTTTTGTTCTCAATTTTAGCCATTCAGCATTACAGTATAATCAAAAGCTATCAATTGTAACATTTGTTAGGCTTTAAAACAACTTAATTTAAGTGAACTTGAAAATCTTCACAGAAACCCATTACACTAAATGTCACATTTACCCTATGCCCTACTAGCCTGACGTCGTCATACTCAGATTCTAGTCAGAATATGAGTCTGATACTGCTCCATTGAGCTTTGATTATGGGGCGTGTATCAACCAAACCAGGAAGGAAAATGCCTCTGCACTCAATTGGATAGACCTACAACCAATCAGAGCAACGGAGTAAGTGACGTATGTTTTTCATTCATGTTTCCGATCGACAAATGCCTTGATCGCGGTTCTCTGTTCCTCTTTTAAAATGAATGCGCTGTCGATATCTTCTATAACAGACGCGATGGCGGATTCTACACATAATGTTTTATAAACAAAGTTCGAGAGGAGCACGTTCAAATAATCAATCCAATCAACTTGTCATCAAACAATTGCCTTCTACGGTCTACCCTATCAGCATGAGAGGAAGCATATACTTATTCACTATGTCAACTCACCTAACATTCCTTGACAGTTTTCAGCATCCCTCCACTTACTCTCACGCCCGGAGCCTCTCCTCGGACAGCATGCCAAATATGCATTTATTCTATCTGACTTATTTGTAAGTGTGAACTCGTGAAATAACAATTCTCCAGCGAGAGTCATCTTTGTTGTAAACGAATTAAACCCAAGCGCTCGTTGGTGACGTGGATGATTACGTTACGTTGCTCATCTGTCCATCATCGTATAAAGCCCGCCCTGACAATTTGATTGGTCCGAACAATTTTTGTTCGGGCATAATAGCTCCTCAACGGAGCGAGTCCAGACCGAACTTCCCGACCTAAAAATGTTGTGGGCGGGGCTAAGTTCGGCTGGCATCCAGGCTAATGCCCTACAATATATCAGGGCTAAATTTTTTTATTTTGGCCCAGTTCAGGTTTTTACTTGCCCTGTCAAAACGCACAAAAAGTTTTTCAAGTTATTCAGTCAAGAGCAGTGAGTCATTTTCTCTTTTTCTTCTTTGATTATCCTTAATGATAGACAGTAGCAGGTCTGTCCGTTCTTTTTGCCTGTTCAAGTCGCTGTCTGAAGCGTCTTTCTGTGCGCACGAGTCGTGTGTGTGTCACAAAGACAGGAGATTTAGAGATCCGCACCAGTACTGCACTACGTTCTCTTTTGTGTATTATCGTGCTTGAATGGTTTAAAAAAGCATTTGCTTTTTGTGATCATACAATGTACCGCTAGCCAAAGGAGGATGAAAAAAAAAATGGATGCTGCATTAATTGTGTTAAATATTTTTAACGCGTTAAACTAAAAAAAAATTATTGCATGCTATATATATATACAAATAAAACACAATTGACTAGATGGTATTTGGCCGACCACTGTGATCCATCCCTGTTACTGAAACAATGATTTTGGGTAAACTCAGGCAGTATTGATGTGTCTAGGGAGGGTGAAGCGCTTGAACAGCACACAGGGGGGATTTCTCTGGTAATCCTGCAATATTGGCTTTGTGATTGGGGTTCAGACCTTGTAAGGCCTCCTTGGCACGTTCCAGCTCCTGCTCCTTCTCCCCCAACTGCACCTTGAGCTCGGCGGCGGACAGCGTGTCGGCCGAACAGCCGCCGTGCGAGTCCTCCAGGTCTTTACTCAACATGTCCTTCATCTGTCTGAGGAGGTGCACCTCCTCCTGTAACTGAGCCACCTCCTCCCTCAGCAACACTATAGAGACATGGAGAGAAAGAAATCACTTAGTAACAAGTAGCTCTCAGCAAGTAGTTGTAATGCTACATATTATTTTATATTTCTATGTGGCCAGCAGGCTAAGAGGAAACAGCATAATTATGACAAACAAAGAGTGGCTGTTAAGATATTTAATGTATTTACTCGCTCTTAAACAAAGCTATCTTTCATTCTTTTTAATCACAGAGAAGCAGACCACATAATAAAAAAGCGCCATTCAGATCTGGAGGGGGTGAGAGACGATTTCTGCGCCGTTTTCAAGACTCTTTCACAGAGTCAAGGGAGTTAGAGAACAGACACATTAGGAATGAGAGCGAAACCACAGCAACAAGAGCGAGACTCAGGCCCACTTAAAGCAAAACAGCAGCAATTGGCAATATATCAACAAATACACAAGCAAAACTGTTTAGGCATTGAGAGACAGGAGGCTGAGAGGACACAAATGTTACAGAGCCTCTTTTAATAAGCGGAAGAGTGGTGCCTACTTTGTTTTGAATAAAAAAAACAAAAAAAACATCCCATATCTCAACCCCGCACTGAGAGTGCCTATAAACCAGAGCAAAGCTGATTGAAGGACTTTCAAAAGCTCATGTGGCGACTTTCTGTTTTGTCCCACTAATGTGGCGGAAACATCATCGAGTCATGGAAGTAAGCTGAATTAACCGAGCTGCCAGTCAGGTGCGCTCTGCCTCTTCTGATACGCTCAGTAAGTGAATAAATTAAACGGAGGCCTTCGCTCAATGTACTCTGCATTACCAGGCAACAGCTGCAACATCAATCTTTTTCAGGGGAAACGAGGGAGCTTATCAAGTAATAGAATTCAATTAACTGTAAACTATAATGCACTAACACTGCAGCCTCGACAATAAAAGCCCAACTGGGATGAAATAAATCTACAGCACTTATCAAGAGCAATCAATACAATTAATGAGGTATTTTGCTTGGAGTGCAACATGGTAATGCAAAATACACCCTGCCATGCATGCCATATGTATTCATATATATATATATATATACACACATATATACTAATAATGAAAGTTGAATTAAATTTAAGGGTCTAAATACGAAATATTGATTTAACCTGCTAAATATATATTTAGCATATATGTAGTATTCTATTTAGTATACTGAATAATTATGTAATGTTTATTTAGTACAATCTGAGAAAATATTAATATATGCACATTTTCTGCCGTTTTTATGAAAGCAAATTTAAGACCTTTATAAGACCTTTTCAAGACTCAAACTGAAGGGAAATCAATACATCAGTATGTTCTCTAAATGTAAATGTCTAGGGTGGAACACAATGAGTTCTATTAGCAACATTTTGGCGTATTAAAACAAAACTATCAACAGATATCTATTACTTTTTAATTAATTTTACACATAAAAAGTACTTGAATCCCTCTGCTCCCAACCACTAGAATATGGAAATCTATTTTCCTGTACCTTCTGATCACACCGCAAAAAAAAGGGATGTTCTTCCTCAGTATGTTTGTCTAACGATTCTTATATCAAGATATATTTACTTGAGATGCAAAATATAAAGTCTTGATCATAAAATCATAAAACGAGTTTATGATTAAAACAAGAACAAATATCTGCCAATGGGCTCAGATAAATCAACTTAATCCAAAGGCAAGTTTTCATTACTCATTTACAGATATTTGTTCTTGTTTTAATCAAGACTTCATTTTACATTTGCATCTCAAGTAAATGGATCAAAGATGTTTAGATATTTGTACTGGAAAACAGGACAAAAATACTGAGGAAGATGCATGCAACATTTAATGCCATGACTTTATAAACTTTATGCTCTGATTTAAGACCTTTTTAAGACCTTAATTTGTGTAAGGGTGAATTAAGACTTTTTAAGACCCACAGAAACCCTGTATATATACTAAGAAATATATATATTTCACTTTTAAACACTTCCAACCTAATTTAATAGAGCAAATGAATGATCAAAGATGTAATTATTTTGAAAGTTGTATTAAATCTGGTGGTGCATCTGCATCCCGCCATGCGTGCAGTAACCGCTGGTACCTCACCTACACTTTAATGTGACATGACATCACTCGGTGAGAGCACTTCCAGATAAAACTGACAATTAATTCACTTCAACCAGCTAAGGCGCAGTCCGATAGCGGTGGATGTTTAAAAGCGATCCCACTCTTATGCCGTGAACGTGCGAGACAGAGAGGGGGCCGGCCGCGAGTCGAGATAGCACCAGGTGCTCGAGGCATTTCTTCAGCCTGCCGTTGACAAGGTGAGCGTCTGCAGCGCGACTGATAAGACAGAGACAGGGACAACCCATTGGTCAATGTCTGCACCCACCAGCAGGCACAGGCAAGACACTGGGTTTCAACATGGCACAGGAACCTTCCTTTTCCTGGAAAGTGTCATCTTTCATGCTGCCGCGTTGGAGCCCAAAGCCACTTATTCGTTTGTTTAACTTGGCAGAGACATATTTGGGGCAGTGGGTCCAGCTGTTGTCCCGCTCTGAGCTCCAGCACATACACAAAACTTTGGCTTATGACCAGGATTTGTATGAGAACTATGTGGTTTCGGCACTCAAGCAGCAGTTCAGCTGGTCTGTGCCAAACTCCTAAATGCAAAGTATGAATCATAAAATTACACAGAGTGTGTGATCCTCCATGTTAAGGCTCAGAATTTGTAGCAAACACACACCAGCGTCAGTCTATAAAAATGTTAAATTCATGGGATAAACAAAGGTTCTCAATAACAAACAACATACTAATCATTGAGTGAATCAACGCTGATCTCTGACATGCTGAAATACACAAACAAGACACTATTCAGTTCAGTTTTACATCATTCTTACAGTGTCCCCGAGATACAAACAAACCAGCAGATCATAACACTTCTTGAGGAAATATTAGGTTCAAAAACAAGTCAATATTGCATCAATGTTGGAAAAATGTCAGTTTAAAAACCAAAGCATGTTAAAATTACTTAATTACACTGCACCTTTTGACCAGAAATGACCATTGAAATTATTTTATAATTTTACCAGTATATTATCTTAAAGCTTCTGTTAATCAGTGTTGTTAAAGGGTTAGTTGACCCAAAAATGAAAATTCTGTCATTAATTACTCACCCTCATATCGTTCCGAACACATAAGCCTTTACATCATCTTCCGAACACAAATGAAGATCTTTTTGATGAAATCTGAGAGCTTTCTGTCCCTCCATTGACAGCTATGCAACTGACACTTTGGCACGTCAAAAAGTTCATAAAGAGATTGTAAAACTAATCCATATGAATTGAGTGGTTTAGTCTAAAATTGTCTGAAGAGACACGATGGCTTTATATGATAAACAGATTGAGTTTAGGCTTTTATTCACATGTAAACATTCACCAACCCACAAATCAGTTGTGGTAAATGGAAGCTCAAGCATGTTCGCTTGACTTGTGAACCAATGAGGATCATTCTCGTTTTACGCAGCACGTTTGAGCTTCCACAGGTTCGGTTGAGCTTCTGTTTATGTTCGCTGATCAATGTTTATATGTGAATAAAAGCCTAATTTCTGTTCATCATATATGTGATCGAGTCTCTTACTAAACTGCTCAATTAATATGGATTAGTTTTACAATCTCTATGAACTTTTTAGAGCAACAAAGTGTCCGCTGTCAATGGGAAACAGAAAGCTCTCAGATTTCATCAAAAATATCTTCATTTGTGTTCCGAAGATGAACTAAAGTCTTACTGGTTTGGAACATCACGAGGGAGAGTGATTAATGACAGAATTTTCATTTTTTGGGTGAACTAATGCTTTAACTAAAACTATAAAAAAATTATTTTTGGTCATTGAAATTTAAAGCACAGTTTACACAAATTTACACAAAATTACTAAAACCTAAAATTAAAAGTTAATTAATAAATACACTATATAATGTATTTCAGTATAGTCTATATAATATACTATATAATGGCACCATAATAAATTAGATCTTGCAGCAGTTGCATTTGTATAAAATGAGAGAGCATGAGTCCATGGTGTGATACGAGGGACAAAAGCCGGCTTTAGTTACCCAGATGAGAAGACTAATGTACAGCGCTGATATGGACGACAGAGAATATTAGGAAATATCTGACTGTTGGATAAATCAATTCAGAATCAAGTATTTCAGAGAGTATTTATGTAATAAAAATATATGAATTAATTATTAATCCAAGTATTATCTGGCATCCAAATGTATATATAATTATTCTGCTTTATTCAGGACCAAGTTGTAATACGAGTTCAGTCTATTTGAAGAGGCTGATGAGTCTTCCCTCATAGAGTTGCATGAAATCTCATCAGAACTTCATGAAAGGAGAGAGTGTATCTGAGTCTTCATGCTGTGAGAACTGAGGCTGATACACACAAAAGCAATCAGGCCCCTAATTCCCCAAAATGCAGTTCAATCGATTCACACTGACGTCATGTCTCCATCTCACTTATCATCTCAAAAGCCAAACTAACCACGAGGTTCAGCGTGTGGATAAATCAAAGCAAAACTGAGCCGTCAAAATATAGCTATGAATGAGTCTATATATAAAGCATTAAAAGCTACTAAACTTTATATTTGTAAAAGATTTTTTTAGAATTAATTTCTGCCAAGTCTGTTATTCAAACTTGAATCAAGCACCAAACCCTTGTTTAATTTTCATTCTATCACATTCATAAATATTTTAATAGGCTAGTAAAATCTCAATCACATTGATGGTGCTGTCTGGTGCCACATAAAATAATGACAGTAACCAGCTATATAAACTTGTAGCGGCAGCAATATTTTCTACTCCATGGATTGTCTTTATCTCTTTTTGGCCTGCGGTTCTGGAGTTCTGTGATAAACCATTTTGTAAAGGGCTAAACTCAAGAATGCATGTTTCAATGGATCTGTAGACAAGTTTTGATGTATAACCGTCTCCAAACAACCTGTACACACGCAACTGGGTCCTTAGGCAACTCAAAAAAAAGAGAAAACATCCTCAAAGTGAATTCATCACTGAAAATACAGCGGAAGAGGAAAAACTAAGCATTATTTGCAGCAGGGAAATCAATCCTTGAGTTGGTTCTCCAAAACCAAAGTGCATCTTTACATGTTTGAGTTTAATGAAGTTCTGGGGTCCCAATAGCACCAACAGACTTCTAACCCAGAGCAGAACACATAAGGTCAATGATGGAGAGGTTGCAGGTGTCTTCAGGCTCTGGCACGCTTTTCAATTCTAAAGGGATGGCTGGATCTATAGAACGAACCAGAAATGTAAGGCTCATTCTTTTTGCAATGCATTTTGCATGCAAACAACATAGTGAATAAAACTGAACGATCCACCATGGATTAAACATGAATCAACCAAGGATTTACAGTGACGGTAAACCCAAATAATCCATTAATAAAAAATGCAAAACATTTCCTCCAGACATGGGCACAGTGTCTGTGGCATTTTCCCACAATGCTTTCCCAAGCTAGCGTTGATGCTGGCTCTGATATGACCGTCTAAGGAGCTCTAAACCCTGAGGTTAAAATGGGTTGAGAGCCCATTTTGGGGGGAGTCTAGGACCATACAGCAGCATGGGACTCGTGGTGAGCTGCAGTGGTTTTAATCATTAACATGAGCGAACAGCATGTTGTGGAGAGTTCAAAAAACCTCTCGCTCTGAGCCTGTGTGAGTCAGAGAAGGTGAACTGATAAAACACAAAAGAGAATATCATTAAAGTGGATTATTCTGATTCTACCCAATTCAATCTTGTTCTTAAGGCTCTCTTTGATTTCTGCTTTTCCTTTGAGATATTTTGATCAATGCAAAGGAATGTTTCATCACATACTTTTCTTTTTGATCGCATATATTTTACATTTTGTGCTTAGGAGCACAAGTTCACAGCAAATACAGAAGCTGGGCAGTATGCGTCCCACGCATATATGAGAAGCAGCAATCTTTGAGGAGGTTTGTGTAACAGTTAGTGTAAATCTTTCTGAGGATATTACATGCTTTAAAACTTGTGGGAAATCTGCCTTAGATGTTACAGGTCAGTCTGTGAGGTTTTTTTGAATGGCCCTTTGTTCAATAGTTAAATACTGAAAAACAAGGCTGGAAAATGTATGTGATGAGAGTCACACACTCATGTACAATGAAAAAGATTCAGGGTCTTAACAACATGGTGTTCAATAGCTCGCACATGCATTAAGCAGGGTAACTATTGGCACATATATGTCCCCGCGGACCAATAACTGGCTTCTTAGCGAGCCGTTCGACTCTGATGATTATGAATATAATTGACAGGCACATAACATGATTCTGTGGGCTGCAGAAGGAGACCAGAGGTTGGTGCCTTGATGATAAGAGCCACTCTTCATCTGATGGATCACGCTGCTAATGCCTCTTAGGCTGAGAAGCACATTACAGAAGCACAAATCACGGCTCTCGTTTGTGGCTTGAGAGGAGAGCAGAGGTCGAGAGAGGTAGAGAGTGAGACTCTTATCCTGCTGTGATAGCAGTGAATCCAGCCACACAGGCTCCCTGATCTCCTGTCAATCACTCCTCTGGTGAAAACACACAATACATTTGAAAGGTTAATTAAATTAGCATTTCACATTATACTACACAACAGCCCTGTTGAAAAGACCAGCTTCTGTTGAATTTTGGATGTTTGTGTGGGTCAGGGCCAGTGTTCTTAACTAGCTTAACCAACAAGACTTCCTTGCAGAAATTTTCTGATTTTTTTTTTTGTTCCATGACAATTTGTATAAGATGGTAAAAAAAATATTTTTTTAAACTTTGTGTTTTCATATGCTCAAAGTTGTACAATATCATGATTTCACCATCTCATACAAATCATTTTTTAATATCTATTTTTGTAGGGGAATATATATTTTTGAAGAAACAGAGAAACAAAATAAACACATCAATAGTCAAAAACCAAGAAACATAAATGAAAAACTAATAAATTAATAATTAATTCACACAAGATGTATTCATCATTAATAATCATAATTTCTTTCATCTCATCAAACACCGAGTATTCAGTTGCCAGTTAGATAATTTCATAAGGAAATGCCAGCAAATTCATTACATTCACTGGTAGAATAACTTTACCAAATATTTCATTATTTTTGTTAATATCAAACTAAATGAATTAAAAGCAAACAAAACATATATTTTAAATATTTGTTTCCTTTGCATGAATTATCCAACATTTTACCTAACATTCATTCATGCTTAAGTGAAACATTTTAAAAGTGCTTAACACATCAAGATATTATTTACACTATTACACATACATTATTATTGGTAAATTCATTATGGATATTATTTGTACAATTGGTCTAATTTCTATCAAGCTATTAAAAAGCAAAAATAAAACAGTATATATAATATAACACACACACACACACACACACAACTTTGTTTTGTGGCCCTTCTAGTGTTTCCATCTCCCTAGTATTCCTCATTTGTAAGATGTTTTGAATAAGAACATCTGCTAAATTAATTAATGTAAATGGTATTGTAAACAGTGAGCCAAGCCATAACTGCAAAACACTGTCTCAGAAGAGAAGCTTGTCAGAAACAGTAAATATCAGCTTGATTTGGATTTGGATTGTTCCGTGGAACAACTGCCAAAAATGCTAAACGAGACTGTTACTAATACATCAAGTGAAATGCATAATTCTAAGACATTTTTATTAATCCGGATGAAATATTTGTGTACTCCACATAAAACCCCAACATGACCCAAATATGCTGCCCCATATAGGCAAAGAAAATCAACCTCAGCATTCTTTAAAGACCTACACAAGAGCTTATATCAAAAATAGCACCCACGTCAAATGACATTTCAAAATCGAGAGCTGTGATAGAAGTATTAAAATGGTAGGAGGTGTAGGCTGCTATACTACGATAAAGCTACATGTGCCAGTGCTAACATAAATTTATGAAAATGCATTACAAGACTCACGCAATGTAAAGAGATTGCCAGCACTTCCTTCTGTCAAGAAAATACAGCTGACTTGTGTGTAGCACACTTTTGAGAGTTAAAAGCACATGTATTGTTGGCATCTCTGCAGAATCGTATCAAATTTTGCATGTATGATGGCAAAAAGTGAGAAAACCTTCTGTGTGTGTGTGTGTGTGTGTGTGTGTGTGTGTGTGTGTGTGTGTGTTTCTACAGTCTTCTGTGTGGGGATATCTGAGGGTAACAGCTGTGCTGAATTAATTGCTCTGCGTTTAAATTGCAAGTAAGTTCAGCCTGCCCATGCCAACTGGAGATAGTGGTAATTGATTCACACTTTCATTAAGGACAGATTAGGCCATGCCAACGGATGGGCACCAAGTGCCTGACCAAAACACGCACATACATAAACACTCAACGTGATGTTCCCAAAACACTCCTGGTAATTCATCAGCTTTGGAGCTCACTACTAGCTAAAATAATAACAATGAAAAATCTAACAACACTTATTGTTAGAGTAGGTTTATCACTGAAATTGTTGCATACTATGTCTATGTCTACCCTTTAAAGAGCATTATGAAAAAAATGGCAACAGATTTTACTTCGGCAGTTTCTTTCAGTTTTTCCCACCCGCCTAAAACACTGTCTGTGGTTATGTTGACAACAAACACAGCTTTTTTAGATTTTCCATCACGGCCTTTAGCCACTACCTACAACGCTCTGGATCCTTCACTGGAAACCAAAAGTAACTCATTCCTGCTAAACGTTTACTCTTTGAATTCTTGCACCTGGGAACAATGCACGTCGACACCATTATGACTAATAGTTTGCTAAGAAGTATTTCCTACTAAAGCAGTATTTGACTCTGGTAAGCGTATTCATAGCAGACTGGTGGGAGTGGCTTTGGACAGCAACATACCCAGTGCATTATGGGTGTTAAAGATTTCCTGCCTATTTGTCAAAAGGCAAGACAACAGCCCTTTTTTAATCTGTTTTCTCTAGCCAGGTAGCACTGAATAAAAACAACAACAACAACTTTCTACTCTATAGGCAGCCATGTTTTATTGAAGGCCCATTTTGCCTGTGGTGAAGTACCCCTTTAAATTTGTAAAAAACGTATTGCAGCTTGGCTGCAAAAAAAAACAGATCATTCTAAACTTTCTGATGTCAAGATATTTACATGTGTCCGCACACATTTACATGCCCGTGACGCCCAATTCGTGTTTGAAAACTTGGCCTGTGAAGCAATAATGGATTGACTTCAAATATTCAAAACGCTGTTACTGTTGTTTTTGTTCACCTCCTACTCAAGCATATGCTTTCCTCTGATACTGGAATAAAACCACTTTGTTCTGTCATTTAGCTTGGCAGCAGCAAATCCTGTTGGACAGTTTTTTTTGACTGCACAATTTTGTTTTGGACGTATCATTTGCTCTGTTACGTAACACAAACACTTACGTGAAGTGTCTCTCTTCAAAATCCCTGTGGATTTGGCCGAGGTGATGGAATGCAGCATCTTGTAGTAGCTGTCGGCGTGGGTGCTCCAGACAGGGTTTTGGCTGCATGAAACTTGTCCGTGAGCTGTGGTGTGAACTTGTAGTTTGTACACTGGGGTGAAAGAGAAGGGCAGAGCTTGACAGAACCATCTGGCATCAGGGGCTTGGAGGGTCAAACTCATTATCTTCATCTATTTGGAGCGTAACCACTGGCACCAAGTAGATCAGTGAGCCGCAGAGGTCATACCAAGCCCTGTTGGCGCCGGTGGCACAACAGTCTCAAAATACCATTGGACTATGAGCACACACACAGACACTAGCAGGTACACCTGTCTGTGTGTCCACTTGTAAATGATGAAATAAACAGACAAATGCATTTCTGCATCAACAAAAATTGACAGAAATATATATAAAAAAAATCTAAATATTGTGATTTTTAAGTTTTACAATAGGTTCCAAAAAAAGTAATTAGAATTATCAAGAGTATCAAGTCAGATCTTCAAAGCTTCTCTGCTTTAATGTAAAATGTAAAAGTTGATTCATTTTTTGGAATCAGTTCAGTCATTTATTAATAATATTAATTTATAAAATTTATATAAATTAACATTTTTATATATTCAAATGTTTTACAAAAATACACTACCATTTGAAAGTTCTGTAAGATTTGTTATTCAGAAAGAATGCATTAAATTGATCAAGTGACAGTTAAGACGTTTATATTGTTAAAAAGATTTCTATTTCAAATAAATGCTGTTCTTTTGAACTTTCTATTCATCAAAGAATCATGTCCTTTTGATCAAATATATGCAAGCTTGGTGAGCATGAGAGACTTCTTTAAAAAAATTAATAATAATATTTACAACCCTATAGTTATAAATACATGCTATAAAGTCCATTTCAGTGCAAATACTTAAATATACTGAATATCACCAGGTATGTCTCTGCTGTATTGTCCAGCCCTACCATAGATACAAAAACCATACACAGACACAACAATTGTGTATGCTAGCATGTTTGCTCTTAACAACAGATCAGCACCAATGTACTCGTCTAATGTTAGCTGATCTCAAAGAGCAACGGTGGAAGCGTCCTGAGGCGAGGTTAAGGAAGAACGAAATAACAAAATTCAATCATTCATTCAAAAACAATACTACCCTACTGTAAAGACTTTCAAAGGCCCAAGCTGCACTGTCATTCCATCAAGATCAAACACTTAGATTCCAATGAATCAGATAATAAAACAAGCATTCAAAAGCACGCAGCTGAGCAGCTTTTGATGAAACCTGACTTCATAAGACACCTCACACATTAATCACCTATATAATTATCTTCATGAGCGTATTCAAACTATGTGCACTATGATGCAGTGTAATGTTGTGTAAGCAACTGTATGCATGGTTTGCATTCCTCCTGTTTTGCCAATGGCAACTATCCAAGTGCCTAAATATGATCCATAAGTTCCTGCTGAGTCTGTTGTTAGACTTTGAATAAGGAGTGTAAAGATCAGTCTCACAGTGTTGATTTAGCGGGGTGTGGAGAAGACACAGGTATTATTACTATCCACTATAGACGTACAAACAGCGGCTGATTCCAGATCAGCTTTAATGGTTTTGTGAGTAAACCAATGAGAGAGGATTGTAAAGATTTTAAAATGTCACAACAGACTGAAACCAGAGATTACAAAAAGCTTGGGAAATGGCCATAAAATGTTTCCACTTTGACAATAAAAGTTAATAAAAAAAAAGAGATAATGAAATGTTTTTCTTTTAATTTCGACGTTTTTACAACATATCACGGAAACATTTCACACGATCACTCTGATCATTTTCATACATTCAAAGCAGATTATTGTGAAAGATTATGGGTCTGATTAAGGGATGCGTTGCACATATATTCCCACATAAACAGAGAGAATGATGCTACTTTATGATCGCAATCTCATATGCTCTCACAAACAACATATGTGTCACTAACGTAATTACAGCTGATTGCTGGGTAAGAGCTACACGTCACACATGGTAAATCATAGTATTACTCAAGATTACATGAAATTAAAGACAACCACATGCTTTGTTTGTATGTCCTTGACTCATCAAATAGTCCAAAAGGGGGTCATCTATCAAAGTAGAAAAGGTTAAATCGGCAGTATGGGATATAGGTCACTTTTTTGAATTATGTTCCCCATCAGTAAGTCCATAATGACACAAAACCTGAAATATTCTCTTTTTAAATTTCTATTATAACCTACTATATTTCTTCAAAAAGGAACTGAATCTGTTCACTCAAATCATAAGTCTTTTAACCTTCTAGCAGCCATAATATTAGAATTTTAAGTCACAGTTTTCATCTTAAACAGTAGCTAGAACAAAGCAAAATCTTTCCAAAGAACCTCCTGGTTGGGAATCACTGTTACAGGTCATCCAATATCCTACATGTGTCCCAACACTTGCTGACACACGTGACAAGCCCCTGTGCATCGTAACACATACAGATTTACATGCCTGGTCAGCTGGTTATATGATTCAGTGGTGCGTAACTGCTCTAGTTTCCATCTTGAGCTCTCGTACACACACAAACACTCACCTGGTCTGCCCTCCTCTCTTTCAGATCTCATAACTCCCGCAGTGCCGGCTCCGGCAGGCTCCACTTTCAGCGCCGGTGCTTTTTCTCATAGCAAGAAAACTCAACTAAACCTCCCGCACACACACAGGTACACTGTTCACTCCAACCACAGTCCGCGCGCTCCTCCCTGACAGGTTACTAGGGAGGGGTTCCCGAGTGAGTATAAACAAGTTTGAGCCGCCTTCCTCTGTAGAGCCCGTATACCAGTTATGGGAGTTTCTCTAGGGCGTTTTCTGAAGTTCCCCACCCCCTCTACACTCTTCCTATACTCACACACACACTCCTCTCGGCCTAAAAGGTGCAGAGAGTTCAAAAAGGGAATGACACTGCTTTTCCCAGCCTTGTAAGAACAGGCGCATTCATAGGACAGGGGGAGGAGACAAATAGCTTTTCTGATCAGGTGAGAGGGCAGGTGAGTCTCTCTTCAGCGGCCCTGCAGCTCCATCTAATGGTGGAAACAAGACACAGATAGACTGCTCTCTGTTCTCTAATGTTAAAGGAACAGTTCGCCCAAAATTTAAATTCTGTCATCATTTACTAGTTCAAACCGGTATGAATTTTATATTTACACGGAACACAAAAAGAGAAGATTAGCAGCATGAATGCTGCTATTTGTCATTCAATGAAAGTGAATGGGGACTAAATCTGTCGGGGCACCACAAATCATAAGCGTTAGCTACTATACTATAGTATAACATACTATACTAAACAAGTTATGCTTTTTTTTTTTTTTTTTTTTTTTTGGAGCATTCACTTTATTACAATTAACAAACCTAATAGATCAAACTGACAGTAAGAACGACAAAATAAAATAAAATAAACCATATGGACTACTTTTTGATCCTTTTATGATGGTCACTTTTTTTTCTTTACTTAAAAAAAGAATCCAGGAAATGTCCTGGATTAGGACTGCTAAAGTTTTATTTCAAAAATAGCTGAAAATTCAAATTAAATAAAATTAAATACTTTTCTGGTCCTTTTCTGGTGCTTTTTAGTCATTTACAGAGCTGTTCACTTTTATTGTATAGGAAAGAGGATTCAGGACATTCTGCTTCAGTTCTCCTTTCATGGAAAAAATACTTGTGTTATTATTGGATGTTTGCAACACAGAAATAGCAATACCGTGTAGCTAAAAACACTGTTTGTGAAGCTG
The DNA here is from genome assembly GCF_965113295.1 of Leuciscus leuciscus. Taxonomy (NCBI): domain Eukaryota; kingdom Metazoa; phylum Chordata; class Actinopteri; order Cypriniformes; family Leuciscidae; genus Leuciscus; species Leuciscus leuciscus. Next base: position 11,859,253 of record NC_138747.1, on the reverse strand, counting down.
ACACCCCACACCGTTTCCGCAATCCATGATTTTTTTCCATCCACATCCCATAATTCCTTGCAGCGGACTTCATGCAGGGATCTGTGGGACGTATTGTCAGATAAAGGTCTGGATGAGTGTCCCCTGTCTCATAGAGCTAATGGAGTCACCGGCAGATAGGGGCCCACTCTCTGTCACAGTGCACAGGCTTCAACCTACAGCTGAGTGGCAGTCTCACACACAGCCGGGCAAGAGGACTCAAGGACTCTTAGGGTCTTAACACTGACTCATCTCTCCTTTTATCACTCTCTCTTAAAGACCAGAATGCTGGTGCTGAGTTCAGAGTGCCTGCTGGGGAAAGAATTACCAATTTTTACACAAACAACTCAATGTGATACTATAAAGCATATGCTGTTTGTGTAATGAATGAGTGACTGCCTTAATATATAACACAGGATGTGCCCAAGTTTGTTGCGTGTTGATTAAATGTCCATCAGGGAAAGCTCAACCACTGAATCTTTCTCTCAAGTTGTTGTGTTGCACATAAGTGAGCTTGTATGAGCACACGAGGCTGAAAGTAATGAATTTAGTACATTAAAGGAGCTCTAATATGGCTGCCTGCTTCCTTTTATTTCTCAGCTGCATAGATACAGTTGCCTGGCACACCGAGCGTTATCTTTCAAAACAATTTAAGGCTCGGCTGGGAGTAATGAAGTACTGACAGCAAGCACAACATCAATAATGCTTTTCACACAGGGTGAAACGAGCAACACAAGGGAAAAGAATAGAAACAGAAAAAAAGAAAAAAATCCGAAGAGAAAGAGAAAGAGAAAGAATAAGATAGAATGGAACAGCTCTTACCAAAAACCTGTGACAGTACCATGTTATAGCATTGGCTATTCTAATGGCTATCATTAGAAAATACCATGATACTTTGATATATACCATGTCATTGTTGGTACTGTATATGTCCAGATTTAATGCCAATATAAACATAATACTGTAATTAAACATACATAAAAACAGCTAAGCAGCAGGCAATGTCATCGGCCAGTTATCTATTTATTAATATAAACAGAAATGAACAGAACAGCAAAACAAAATAGAAAAAAAGAACAGAAATGAACAAAACTGCAATGAACATAGTAGAACAAACAGAATAAAAGAGAATAAAAGAAATGTCCATAAAAGAACAGAATAAAATAAAACAGAATAGACTGTACATACTAATACAAATTAGTATGTATATTACTAGTATAAAGCACATACGAACCCATGCTGCGGGTGCTTGCAATATATTAGCATTCAGAGTTTGCCATCAGCCCGAGTGAAGTCGAAAATTATTCCTGCTACTGGTTAAAATGAAGACCCTCTATCATCCTAAGAGGGTAGTTTGGCTTCTTTGTGATGCTGGCTTTGATAAAGACATAAAGATTATGATTTAGGAGGACAGCACTCCGGAGGAAAGGCAATAGAGAGTAACAGGCGTCATTATGTGTGGAAAATGGGATGTCTAGAATAAGACTTAGAGATTCTGTTCAATTTCCAGTTTAATCAATACACTTCATAATGACGCCTCCCCACAGCGGGTGACATTATACGAATCAGACAAAGCTTTTTTGTTTTCTTACAAGATGACTCTCTCGCAATTTGTAGAAGTGCGTTTCTTTAGTCGCATACGCTTTGCTCCTCGCAAACACATGAGCGGGGAGAGGCTGAAAATCCACAGGACAATGGTTTTGTTTTATTGCCATTCAGCATTGTGATGAATTACCCAAACTCCGCATGTTCATAGCCTGTGGAAAATTACTACTAGGCATGATCGCAATATTGTGCTTATGCATATTTGGTCATCTTACCCTTGTCAAGTGAAGAATCTGGAGTGCCGAAGTCCATCAAGCTCGACATGCCTGTCTGGAAAGTGAGATCAGAAACCAGTGCCTTCTGCCGGTGGTGGACTGAAGGCTCTGCAAGACAGAAAGACAAAAGATGTGAGCTTGTTCAGGTTTGAGCTAACCGAGAGGTTTGACATTTTTGTCTTCGTAAGTGGCCGAGGGCGGCAAAGTGCAGGCCTCCTACAAGAAAGGCGTGCGGAGTGTGTCGGAGCGACTCCGGCTCGTGAGTCACCGAGCATCTCGCAGCTATTACTGCTCATCTGTAATTAACTCTGAAACAGTGACACGCACCACGCAAAAGCGCCACATCCACTGAATGGCTTTTAAAGACAAATAATCATCCTCCGTCCGCGGCCCACGCCGTAGCCGTAATCAATGTGCATTGAAAGTGACAGGTAGCAATTTCATGTACAGTGCAACGAACAACACACCGAATCACGATTTTCCCTTGGATCTGAAAAGGAAGAGGAAAAAAAGCTAACAATGTTCGTTTGATGAGGACGAGAGAGTGCTGAGATTTACAACCACCATCAATCATCTTCCTCCGCACGGTAACATTTTAAGGTTCTCTGAAGCCACAAGGGATTTCTGTGTACCTGTGTGGAAGGAACAAGGGCGGCGTACCGATTTTTCAACAGACTCTATCATGAGGATCATAAATAAATGGCTCCTTTGTCATATCACACACCTTACACCACCTGACGCCGACATGGAGAGTGCCGGTATGTCACTTCCGTGAGGAATTGTGTGCATTGTGTGTCAATTACCACAGGCTTTGACAGGAGATATGAAATGGTGCTTGTCATTTTCCACATCATTATGTCAGACAGCATTCATTCTTTGCCATTCCCTTTAACAGATAGCATCTCAGCACTGCCTGTTCTTTCTTCCCCTCCCTCTCGTGACTCAGACTTCACAGCCGGCTGCACACCTGAACTGATGCTGCTAATTGAAGTGTCTTCAAGTGCCCTTTTCTCTGTCTCTGTATCTGCTCCTGTTACCTGCTTACACTTACAAAGCCCCTAATGTGACTTATTCTGTTCTCAGACATGTTACACTGCAAATTCCTTTTTTTTTCTCCTTCCTTTCTAAATGCTGGTCTTCATCCTACAGTGCACTTTACTAGCTAAAGCAGGGGTCTTCAAACTTTTTCAGCCCAAGGACCCCCAGTGTATTAGGAGACCCCCGTTACATATTGTATAAAACTTGCATTCTAGTCGGCGCCAATAGCCTCGTGGGCAAGTGCTCTGACATGTAGCGCTATTGTGCTTCGGGCGACCCGAGTTCGAGTCCCGGCTCGTGGACCTTTCCCGATAAGCAGCAGCATCACATTTGATTAACTCCAATTTTGTAATTATTATTATTATTAAATGTATTATTATTTAAAAAATGATTATTGTAAAAATTCAAGCGTTTGTGGGGGAAAACAATCAGTTAAATCAAGGTCTATTATCATAATAATCTTTCATTTAACCCCTTTTTTTTTTTTGATAAAAAATTGTTTGGGATCAAACAGAAATTGGCGGACCCCTTACAGTAATGCCATGGACCCCATAGGGTTTGCAGACCGACTGTTGAAGAACCCTGAGATATAGGTGCACGGTCATGGAGAAGTATCAGGAATTAGGAAACTAATACAGATTTAAAAAATATTTCATCAGTTTGAAAATATTCATTGTGATTACACTCTCTAAAAATGACTTTTTAAAAATAGACTGGAATGACATGGAACAACTAGAAAAGTTTGTTTAAAAAGCGTGGGAACCCTGAAGCCAAGAGGGGTCCATTTTCAGTCCGGCTGAGTCAATAATATCCCCGTTGTGTCATGGCATCATTTTCAGTCTTGGGTCAATGGATGAATGACTGAATTCACATTTCTGCTTTTTATGTCTGCCCAGTTCTACGGATGCTTCTTGGTAACAAGGTATTGATTGAAAGCTTTCGCTATGGACCGAAAATGTTCTGTATCTAAGATGGCTCTTCACAAATCTTTGCTCTGCTGGGTTACTAATGGCATGACAAAGCCAAATGAACCATTTAATGCATATTGAGGACATTGAAATAGCCAGTCATTTACTTGTGCAAGGTATTTGTGCATACGTTTTTGTGTATATTAAGATGAAGTTGTAAAGTGCAGCACATTATTCAAGGCTTAATCTTTTGGTGCACTGAGGCAGTTTAATAAATGGAGAAAATGAACAATCATTACCATAATAGCTACCTGTTTAAGTAGAAAGTAAAGAAAAAACTGGGCAATGGTGCACTGAGAGGTTTACTGACCCCTAACCTAATGCTCTTAGTATAAAATATCTCTGTACTGACTGAAGCACCTTTCGGAACTGTGATCTGGTTAAATTACACTCTGTTTGACCGACTTGAGTAACATTACAAATCTTCTCACTGAAAGTTTAAGAAATTACTCATAACAATGAAAAGGATATAGCTGTCAAACCTTTCTTAAAAAACAACAACCCTATGGTTTGTATAGCAGGTTGCACTGATACTCAAAGATATTTCTCTTTCGCATTAACCTTTGATCACATGCTTTGGCAGAAGTGAAAACCATCCATACAAATGTGTTTAATGGACGTTAGTCACTGGGTAGACGACATATTTCACTTGATGTGAATGAAAACTGAGGCTGTGCGGGACACAAGTACAGTCCAATCAATAGGTTGTACTGTCTTTCGATTTTAGGTCATGTCTAATTTTTAGTAAAAAAACAAACAAACAAACGTAACTAAAAACTATATAAAAACGTACTAAAAATAAAAATAAATACAAGAATATAAATATTAAAAGACAAATAAACATAAAATATTTTGTAATGACTATTTACAGTGTTTCAAGGTGTACAAGAATAAGACTCTCATTAACATTACGGCATCCACCCTGATTAAAGTCTTTCCTATTTCCATCTTCCCTCAGATTCAACTTGCTAAACCCCTCAGGACTGACTCATTTGAGAGATTTTTAATGGAGCTATTGAAGGCTCTTTGCATGCAACCCTGCTGAGATAGTTCATTTCTGAAATATTTCTGTCCCAAAGAGCAAATAAAAGGACTATTTAGAAAGAAGCTTCATAGGGTTCATTTTTCCCTTTTACACCACCTCGTGTTGCCTTTGGACAATTTAGAGAGTCATTATCATTAAACTTTCGCACACTCCAGACATTTCTAAATATCAAGACTGCTTACCCGAGCTATAATTCTGTTTGAATACAGGATCATTAGGCTAAAAACTATTTTTCTGCCCTTTCCTATCACATTAGTGCCACAAAGGCAGACAAACATAACAAACATATCAACTAAAATGAAGTAATACAGTTTGGAGTGGTCAGACGACCCTGTGCAGCACTACGCTGGCCTCCTCCGTACTAGATATAAAGCTTTTATCAAGAGGTTAAAGGTTATGAAAATAATGAAGAGATGCAATAGGAATCTGCTGACAAAAATAGCTGTGCAGGAGTGAATACATGAAGTTAAAGACTGTTTTGGAGGAAAATATGGCTGGAGGGCTTTGCTATGTGGTTGCTAGGTTGTTCTGATTGGTTACTAGGCAGTAGCAAGAGTTGTATGGGTGGTTGCTTACTGACCCAAGTCAGAAAAGCCCACAACTCTCTATCCCTACTGAAAAAAGCATCTTAAACCAGTCTAAGCTGGTTTTTTAGCTAATTGCCCATTTAAACCAGTTAAATACATGCTTGGCCGTGCTGAAAGACCATATTAGGCTGGTTTAAGCAAAAATTAAAACATATTAAACCAGTCTAAGCTGGTTTTCTGGTTTAAGTCTGATCAGTCTGGTCTGTTGGCTGGTTTTAGATGGGTTCAGGGCACTTTTTAGTTAGTTGCCCAGATAAACCAAGTAAATTCATGATTGGCCATGCTGAAAAACCAGCTTATGATGGTTTAAGCATCTAAGTCTAAGCTGGTTTTCTGATCTTAGCCTAATCAGGCTGGTCTGTTGGCTTGTTTCACTCAGATTTTGGGCACTTTTCTACGGAGCCCCTAAAGGGACGTGGTGGTGGAAATTTTTTTGAGATGGGAGAGTTTTTTTTTTTCAAATCTTTTGCGTTCCCCCGAGAAACTTTGCGTTCCCTCGCAAAGTTATTTGCGTTCCCTCGCAAAGATATTTGCGTTCCCACGCAAAACCTGTTTTGAGCTCGGACAGACACTTCCTGTTGTAATGTCCCGCTAGCAGTGTTTCAGAGCTCCGTACGTTAATGGAGCGTTTATAGTGTTTGAACTTGGACTCAAAAGAAATGCGGTCAGTGCTTAACTAAAGGAGTTCAGTGAAGTTGGCAATATTCACATAGGCTATTCGAACTTCCCTATTCTTGAGCTAAACGTTGTTAAAACACAAACGACAACTATTTACAATCACAGTAACCTAGACAACGAGCAATAACCTAATTCTCAAGTCCAAATAAGGGGCCGTCTGTAAAGTGCAAATCTCAAAACCCTTCTGCACATTTTATATCATTAAACATATTCAATAGCTTCACTGTGACACACTGTACGGTCAGTACAGTGTGTCACAGTGAAGCTATTGAATATGTTTAATAATATAAAATGTGCAGAATTGTCACCAAATTCAGTTCACACATCACTGCTCTCCTGCTGGTTATACTACATTACTTAGTTTGATAAAAAATGCAGAATTTTTATGATTATTTATTATGAAATAAAAGCAATAACTTCACCCTTTTTAGAAATAAATATTAAATAACTTCACACTCTGTGAAGTGTAGGCTTACATACAGTGTAGGCTACAGTGTAATGCCATCAAATTCAGTAAGCAAATATAATGCAAAAGCTGCGTATAGCCTACCAATATAATTTGTGTAAAGAATAGGCCTACTTATTTTTGATGTGCAATTGTTTCCCAAACTATTTGTTGTAGGCCTATAACCAACATTAGAGCAGTGATGTGTCATGTGTGAACAAAATTTGGTGTGTTACAGTGAAGTTATTGAATATTTTTCATAATATAAAATGTGCAAAAGCAGTGTAGTATGACCAGTGGGTCACCATTGAAACTGAATTGGGTGGCACTACAGTTTGTAACATTGAAGTTAATGATTATTCTACTGTGAGTTGATGCTGTAGTCGTTTTTGGGTTATATTGCACTTTGCAGACGGTGCCTTCTAACTTGTCTCTCAGCCGCCTGCTCATAGAGATCAATATTATAAAGCTTGTTTTGATGACAATCGGGTTGTAGCTCGTTGTCTAGGTTACTGTGATTATAAATAGGTGTTGTTTGTGTTTCAACAACGTTTAGCTCAGGAATAGGGAAATTCGAATAGCCTATGTGAATATTGCCAAATGCCAACTTCACTGAAATCCTTTAGTTAAGCACTGACCGCATTTCTTTATATTTGAGTCCAAGTTCAAACACTATAAACGCTCCATTAACGTACGGAGCTCTGAAACACTGCCAGCGGGACATTATTTATTTTTATTTTTTAGCAGGAATGATATTCTGGTTCCTAGATATGGCTTGGGTCCCTGCTTCAATATTAATTAGTGATGCTCCGATTGATCGGCCGCCGATCATGATCGGCCGATATTGGCAAAAAATAGCTTGATCGGCAACCCCCAAAAGCGCCGATCAAAAAAGCCGATCACGTGACGTAAATAACTCGCGCAACTTTTCCGCATGCGCGGCAACACAACAGCAGAGCAGAGCTTGCTTAACAGTGGCAAAATGAGTTCTCCTATGACGGCAATTCAATGGCAATTATAAACGAGTGCACAACTGATGCTGGCGCGCGCGGTAAATGACATTCGCGAGAGGATAACAGATCTACGCGCGAGGAAACGGGAACTTGCAAGCTCATTCAAACCCTGCGCGGGCGCATGACATCTCTGCCCTCGCGCGCGCGCATGATCATTCCCCACACTCTCGCGCTTGATCTCCTCTCGCCTGCTGATTTTGCTCGCTTGAACACTTTTATTTTTGGCAGTCGAGGGGTGGGACTTACTGTTTTAATAACCTCAAATGTCATTGTCATTATTTTATTTTTTGGATCTGATGTAGTTAGTTCCTCAACTACATCCATTGTAGTTTGCCTGACCCCTCTTTGTTTTGAAAAATTATACTGTGCCTTATTTGGAAAAGGTGGCCTACAGTAGCCTTATGTTATCTTGTTTTCTAACTACAATTAAATAAATATTGGTGGTTCTTCAAGATTTTCTTGACTCTAGCATATTTCCATTCTGTGATCGGCAGTGATCGGCAATCGGCAGATCATGATTTTGGTGATCGGTAATCGCCCCCAAAAATGCTGATCGGAGCATCACTAATATTAATCTGCAACTAAAACACAATTATAGACAAATGCACAGTCTCCTGGGAGCATTGCTATGAATACTGCTGACAAATAGCCTGGCCCCTGGCAGCTCACCTCTGTCTTTCTGGCGACAGCCAAAACCCACACATACACAATACAGAGAGGTCGATTTTTCCTAGGTGGGCAAGAGGTCAACCTGGCCAGACTTGGAGGCAGCATATTGTCAATCAGTGTGTCTCTAGACACCCCTGCACTTCCTTATTAATGCAATACCTGTCAACACAACATATCACTCAAGATATCTTGACCAGTGACATGCTGACCTGTCTTAAAATACCTCTGTGCAGTGGGAGGGGCTTGCGCCTGATGATGCCACAGTCTGTTTTTGGTTGTGCACCATTGCACCAATTGTGAGCAAGATTAATTGTATTAATTGTATTGCCTAAGTATTTGATGAAACTAAAGCTGCAATTATCCCTTTATTTAGTTGTTTGCTGATGCTAAACTCCCTCTGCATTCTATTACGGACGTGACAGTCTTTGCTCTTCTGTTAAAGCCGCTAGTTAACGAGAAAACACACTGCTTTATTAATCATCACTAAATAGAAGGAAGAGAAAAAAAGGACCATGAGAAAAGTCATAATAAAAGAATAAATATAAGAATAATACTTGCATAAGTGGGTCTACATGCTTTATTATGTAAGAAATGTACAGATGCTCAAATGGAAATACCTGCATCTATTTAAGTCTATGCATTCCGCCTTTAAAAACAAACAAAAAATCAGTCCAATTTAAAAATCTTCTGCTTTATTTTGTAGCAAAATGTGCTGGATATGCAAATACTGTAGATTGGTTGATGGCTTAAATCCCAAAAACATTTGTTCTAAATTTTTATCCTTCTTACTACATTAAGTATTCACTATAGCATATCCACACACTGGCACTTATGAACATTTAATTTGGAGAAAGCCAATTAAATGTGCATTAGTGCCAATGTGGTTTCTGATTTGTAAATGCTGAAGACCATGTTTTCCACATAAATAAATAAAAACATTTTGAGTTTTGCATTTCTGCCTGCGTTTGTTGATTTTAAACTAAGAGGCTGAAATTGACTGAAATTGTCTATTAACCATATTGAAAATCCATAATTTTTTTTTTTATTATTCTTTTTTATTTAGAAATCATGACCAGAGGCGTAATGTAGATCCTTAAGCCTAGGGAAAATATTAATATTGTCATTATTACACATCAATACTGTAAATCAAATTTGCTGTTGAAATTATATCTAGACCTCTGTATATCTAGACCTAATTAATAAATTCATGTGTTGAGTCTCATTAAAAGATATGAATGAACCTTTACTATTGTCCTGTACTCTCAGGACACTCCCACCTCATGTCTCTCAGGCACAAACATGAACCTCATCCAAATTCAGAGCGAAGGAGTGCTAACAGTACAAAAAAAGCTTTTCTCACTTAGATGCATTCCCCAGCAGTTACTGGGTATCATTAGCACGGCTATGCTGCAGATGGCATTGATGAATAGAAACAATCTTCTCTGTGAATTGTGGTAAAAGAGAGAAGGGTTGGAAAAACTTGTGGAAGGAGAAAAGCTCAAGGCAGCCTGAAAGTTTGGCCCTCCAATGGAGAGAGTTTTGTTTTTTGGCATTGATGGAGTACAGAAGGATATTATGTGGGTTCAGAAGCTTGAAAATCCTTCATGCTACCATTTAAGATGGTCTTTATGTTTGGTCTGCAACAGTGAAATCCGTAAGGCCAGATTCAGGGAACAGAAACAAATTAATTTTACTAAGAGTAAATTTAGAGTTAATATTACAAATCTAATTTTATTGTGCGAATGAGCTTCACCTGTGCATGATAAACTAATCCTTGGAGAAACAAAGTGTGAAAATGTAATTTCAAGCTGAAAACTCCAAAAGTCCCAAGCAGAAAAAAAGTAAATCTATTTGAACAAAATGTCCAGAGAGGCTATACTAAGGTAGTGTGACCATGCAAGTACTGATTTAAACCCAACAGCTCTACCTGGGCTACAAGTGAGACACAAATATATTTAAAACATAAAAAAAACTTTAAGAAATAAAATAAAAATACACTGCTGAATATGGGAAGTTCTGTGTGAAGTGATGGAACCACGAGTTGCATGACGATGCTCCAGAGCGGTGTCTTCGAAAAATATAAAAATGCATCTCTACCAGAGTGAAGCATGGAGGAAGCGGTGTCATTGTGTGGGGAGTCTTTTTAGCTGCTGGTGAGCTACTTCACTGTGGAAAATCATTTAATGCTTTGCCGTACATAAGAATATTGCAGAATGGCTTGCTTCCCCATATGAAAAGTTGTTATCTAAAGGGGAATGAGCAGATACTATTTTTCAATAAGACAATGCTCCTGCCCAAATTACAAAGACAACCAAGAAGAAGCTTGCGAACAAGTCCATCAGACTCATGTTTTCGCCTGGTCAGAGTCCAGATTTGAATCCTACAGAATATTTGGTCTCACACTAAACTCAAGCGAACTGGGAGACATTTTTCAACAACTCATGAACTGTTTGAAGCCATTAACATTGAGTGCAACAACACAGACTCTTCTTCCAATAAAAATCTGCAAACAGTATTTGTGCAATTCTTGCTAACTTCCTGACCAGTGATTTGTGTTTAAAATGGTTAGGACCACTAAGGGCCAGATTTACTAAACAATGCAAATTAGCGTGAGAGCGCAATTCCAAAAAAGTGCAGATGGGACTGGAAAGTTTTGCGTGTGATCTACTGACGACACGTAAATAAAAGAACACAGACGCAGCCGGATCATTTCCATAATGACCAACGCAATCAACCAAGAGCAGCGCAAATTAGCTTCTGGTTTACATTTACATTTAGTCATTTAGCAGACGCTTTTGTCCAAAGCGACTTACAAATTAGGACTAAATTAAGCGAGTCATTAATTATTAATTAAGAGGCAAAAACAACGCAAGAAGTGCTCAAAATACGAAGTTCAGGCATCATTCAGAGTAGTATAAGCCCGATAAGCGAGAATTTACAGGAAAAGGAAATTTTTAAGACATACTTTTTTGGGCGTTAAATAATGGTGCAAATACCAGTAAATTGACTAGCGCAAACCTTAGTAAATCACCTTGCATGAATCGTTTAAATACTCTCCTCTCATAAATTTTGCATTTGAAAGGGAAACTCTTCTGCAATAAGATCAGCTGCAAAAATAACTGGGTCCATGCTTTTTCAGCGCAAATTTTTCACTGTGTGTCTTTAGTAAATCTTACCAGTAGTTTTTTAACGCCAAAAGAGGGTTTGCGTTGGAGCAAGCTTTTAGTAAATCTGGCCCTATATATTTTGCCATTTTTGGCTTGGCCCAATTTTATTGCCCAGGATTTTATTGTGTATATACGCATATATATTTTACCTAGTACTCTGACTGCAAAACATTTTATAGAAAGTCTACTTCTACATCAGTCTACTGTACTTTCTGTCTGGTTTATGACTGACATAGGATACCATTCACACCATTAATACGAGATGAGACCCTTTGGGCTCATGTTTAGTGTCCTGATAGGTGCAAGTGATCAAAATCTCAAGCCCTGTCTCCATCATCTCTCTCAACCCTCAGAAATTCAGTCTGAGTTCTGTCCCCAAGGACAGGATGTTGCCAGCGGCTGGAAAAATGTTGTTTATTAATCTGTATTTATAGTCATGGACAACAGAAATCAATAGGCACTGCATTCACTGCACATTAAGCCCGAGACGATGCTTCAAGGGCTGTGTGATTGACTGTCACTTCGTGTGTGTGGTTACTGTCAGCTCCGCAGCAATCCACTGCCCAGAGCAGAGGCTTTCCATAGACACACTCTTCGCCTCATCAGAGACCTGCCACTTCCGCCACAGACGGATAAAATGCTGCAGAGGGAATCAGTAACACCCGAGAATTGTACATACATTCATCAGAAAGACTGTACTTCACAAGCAAAGTTTTACTAGTGAACCAGCTAACAATACATGGTTTTTCCTGGGTTAAAATACAAAATCAGTAAATGTATATGTAAAAAAGACACTGGGTGACTGATTTGAAAAGTTTGTAATAAAACGAACAACAAAGTAACACAAGGAACAAGGAAAAGTGTCAGTTCTATTATTTTGCATTTACACTCCAAGACTTAATGCACAGATCATCTGACATTTGAAAGTATCAGATTGTTTTGTTCCGTACTTTGCTATGGTTATCACTGTCAATCGGATTCAATTGCACATTTAAATACTGTTGTCGATCCAGAAACTTTGCAATGTGTAGTTAGCAGCATGAAAATATTTTATACAGTGAGTGAGCAAAGATCGCTGCCATTATAGTCATTAAAGCTGTCAATCACAAAAGAGGTACACAAAGCTGCACTCTTGCAAAAACTCCCATTATAATCAATGAAGCTGCAATAAATCTCTCATTGACATCGTGTTTATACTTTGTTGGTTATAATGAAAGGATTCACGAGCGTGCAGAACAAAAATACAGTTTTTGCAGTGTTAAACGGATTCTCACTAACTTAAACACATCTGATTAGACATTGCATTCAAGCGCTCAACAGATATGTCTGTGATTGGCTAAAAAGCTCAACGCTGCTAAAACACGTTGTAAATAGAAACCTTTGACGCTCTTCTTAAAGCAGCTGGCTATCAGCGGGTACTGGTACTGCACAACGACAGATATCGTCACATTCAATTATCAATTTAATCTTTTTCATTTAAATTAAATATTTTCAATGCTGGAAAAACCCTGCAATAACAGACTAGTGTTTAAAATGTTCATGCGCCAGCTAAATAACTGTCTTTACAATAAATGAGAACACTAACGGAAATTCATGCAAGTGCTGTCAGCAGGGATGAAACAGGATTTGCCAGTTTCTTTAACGACAGCTGAGATTAGGATTCGGGTAGGGAATCAGTCCTGGATCAGCGTGAAAGGCCAATGTCTGTTCTCAGATCATTAAACAGCACCATGATGCGATGCACACAAGGGGCAGATGGAATACAAAGGTCAGCAATTAAGCAGCATGAAACAGGCACAGAAAGGGAAAGCAGGCGGTGGGAAGAATCCCAAAAGCGATAAGCAGAGGAACATTACTGCAAATTAGAGGCTATTAATTTACTGTATATCTGTATAGCTTTATACACAGATTCTAGTCACATAGACCTGCATATGGAACTGTAGATTGAATTAACCAACTCAAAACATTTACCACATCCAGTTGCTGCTGCATGATAACACAGCTTCATCCTTTAGCATAGCAAACGCTAAACTTTAGCGTTTGCTATATGCATCTTAACAGAAAAGATCTATATTTCCAAAATTACTTTCTACGCCAATTTTAAATAAGAGATTTCAAAACTCTCTTATGATTTATTAATGACTTAATTATTAAGATGGTATGGCCAAAATTAAATTCCATACCATTTAAAAAGAATAATAATACTTGTTTTTTTTATCTGGTTTAAAAAATAAATAAATAAAAAGTCGATAATTATGGAGATGTTAAGGCCAAAATTAAAATTCCATGCCATTTAAAAAAAAAATTATATCCACTAAATAAAGTTAATTTAGTCATCATCAGGAGTGAGAAGATTAACTTCAAGGAAATGGAATCTAAAGGTAATGTAAATATTAAGACAGACAGAAATGAGCATGCACACATTTAAATGATCTAATATCAACTGAAACTAATAAGTCACTAAAATGGTCTCAAAACCGATTTGTTGCTGATCTATCATGCATACCCAAACTAAACATTAAGTTTTTCTTTTTAAACTACTTCCAAATCCACATTTAAATCAATGAAAACTAGCTTGCACTGACATATCCCTTGAACTTAAAAAGGCACTATTATCTCCCAAGTTTGATGGTGTATGATGGGAGGTTCAAGTGTAGCATTTTTATCTTTAGGAGCTTTAATAAATATCAATATGGCATAGCTACTGGTATAAGATTGTAGCTGCATAAATAACAATACAAAATCACCTGAAGCGTACATTGATTGCTTGACGCGTAACACAAAATGTATGGCTCCAGATGCCAGGAAATGTATTCTAAAGGTGTTTTAAAAGAAAAAAAAATCTCCTGGTATGACGGGGGACTCAACCCCACCTCTTAGATATCAGCTTAGATATTCACCCTGCCTTCAGTCCATCCTCCGCCTATACAGTACCAGACACACACCAGTGCGAAAGTCCTGGAAACTCATTACTCACTCCTATTCTTTTGTGTAGGTGATGATGGATCAGTCAAATAAAGTGTATTAAAGAAGTATTATCATGAAAATGAACTGAAAGCTCACTATCAAAGGTGACAAAGTATCACTAAATGAAGTGCACAAACCATTTGAATGACAATGGCTGTCAAAAGACAATGCTGCGGGCGATGATTCAAAGAGCCACTTCGCTGGAGAAGGCCATTGCAGTTCTATTCATAACTGGTGTGGAAGAAAAGCTTTGTAAGCAGTTTGGAGATATCCAAAGACGTCAATGGCGCTATGCAATACTCTGGGCCTGGATGAATCATAATAATATCTGATAAATAGTTGTCTTCATGAGTTTAAGCAAATTGAATTTCTTACAACAACTGCCTTGTGGCGAATATGCAATAATGATATAGTATTACTATCATTCAAGTGGGTTTGGTAGGCTGGAATCTATGTGGACAATTCAGCACTTGATTTCTCTCTCTCACACACACACACACACACACACACACACACACACACACACACACACACACACACACACACACACACACACACACACACACACACACACACACACACACACACACACACACACACACACACACACACACACACACACACACACACACACACACACACACACAGGGTTTAAATATTACATGCAGTCCTATTTCTCATTGTCTCTTTAAAGAGAATACCTCTCATTCCTAATGAAAAGAATAAAGAGCAAACAGACAATTCCGTGTGGAATGTTAGGAGTGACGATGCATGTCAGAATAATGCGAGGAAAGAATCTCTTTGAACATGGGATCTGTTCAAGTGAGGTCAGCTGTGACAATAAATATTTCAATAGACTGCTTTCTCTAATATCCGCTGGAAACACTGAAAGATGAGTCTTTTATAAGCAGCATGAGATGGAGGACTAGTCAAAAACAACACAAGACACCGGTATTCCTTGAGAGTACAAAAGTACGGTTTTAAAAATCACCTCCCACATGTCTATACCTCCACCATATTATTTCACACAGCTCTATTGAGTTTCTCCATTGAGATAAGCTAGAAATTACCTAGGAAAAAAATTGTCTAGGTAAAATCCTGATTATTTAACTGGTCTGAGTTTTCTTTGGTGCTTTAGCCCAGGAGTTTTAAATTTTGTCAGTAAATTGCTTTAGTTTATATTAAGCAGCACAACCGTTTTTTAACATTGATAATATTAAGAAATGTTTCTTTAGCACCAAATTAGCATATTAGAATAATTTATGAGGGATTATATATTTATGGGAATAAATTACATTTTAAAATATATTAAAAATAGAAATCAGTTATTTAAAACTGTAATATTTCACAATATTACGGTTTATACACTGATTTTTTTGTATCAAATAAATGTCTACTACAGTAGCCTAGACATCTAGACGCACCCAAGTGGCAGCAAATTTTATTTTGCAGCCAGTGTCGTCTAGCAACTCTCCATTGGCTTGCGAGCTGGAAAAACCAAACTCTAGTCAGGCCAATCACATCGTGTATAGAGTCGGTGGGTGGGCTTAACATAATGACGGCAGAGTTGTGACGGTTCCGCGTGAATTCCCTGCAACTTAAAAACAAAAAAGAGCTGCTGCTGCTGCTGGCGAACAGCGGTCTATCGAATCTATTTTGGCCGCGACTCAGGAAGACTTGGAGTTAAGCTTTTCTTTGAGAAAAGAACAAAGAATGGCACTGAATTCTTAAAAAAGGAAGATGTGTTCGGAGTTTTGCCGACCAGATACGGCAAAAGTTGAATCTATCAACTAGCTCAGCTGGTGGGAAAACGCTCTGGTTGGTTGTAGCGCTATCCTATTGCTTGCAGAGGGAATTTGAAAGACAACCGTTTATCCCGCCCCTCGGATTGAGCCCTGCCAATGGTGTGTTCCCAGACCCAACATCTTGATGTGGGCCTGGCCTGTCAGGCTACTACTACAGTACAGTACCCTGAGAACTAGTCGTATATATATATATATATATATATATATATATGAAGATGAGATCTAAAGATCAGTAACACGTAAAAATGAGAAATTACAGTCCACTGGAGAAAGCGAATAAAGCCTGAGGTAAACTAAAATGGTGCTCTTTAAAGTAATGTTTTCACATGAAACTTTTATGATACAGCTATGATATATGTTGCATGTTCCTAAGGATAAATGTATCTAGTTAAGTGCTTCTCAGGCCTGCACAGTCCAATACTCAAAACAAGGTTTTCCTCCAGATTCAAATGATTGCTTACTCAGAAGGGATTGACTGGGTGTGCAGGGCAATCTAAATGTTACAGAGGGCTTAGCTGGATACTAATGATCCAAGCTGCTCTTTAAGGGTCAGAAACCCACACAGGGGATCTTGGGGAAAGGTCACGGGGGTTTGACATTTCAATTCCAACTGCCAGTGAAGGACAGACAAGTGTGTGATATAACTCACTAAGGCGTCAAAACAAATATGGCGTCCACACATACAGGGGCATAATCTTTTAAAATGAGTTTGATTGCACTTTGGGATTCAGAGCAGTTACAATTAAGCTTGAAACTGAGTGTTATTCACAACCAAAACTTTCCCATTGCTACAGATGTCAAAGATCAGCATCTTTCATAAGGCCTCAGGGATATTCAGTAACTCAACCTAGTCTAAATTTCTAATTAGAGTCTAAAGGTCCGATCAATCAAAGGTCTCAAAATAGCTTACACTTTCAAGAGTCAATATGCTTTATAGCAATGAATTTCATTAAAATTTTGTGTGCATTTTCAGGTTAACAGCCATAATACATTCTAAAAGTAGAAATAATCTATTTTAAATAGTAAAAATAGTCTTATAGACTGCTTATTTGTTCATTTAAAAATTGCAAATAAATAATTACATTTTATTATAATTCATTTTCACAATTTTACCTAGTATATTTAGTAAGACTAGAAAAGTAACAAATGCAAAGTGACAAGATTTTTTTATTATTAAATTGCTTGTGTGTCAATTAAACAAACAAAAGTAAATGACTAAAAGTGTCTCTAAACAGTGTAGTTGTCATGACATTAAACATACATTCCACTTCAGATGCTGTTTATCCATGTGAATAAACAATCTGCAAAATTTTATTGATATTAATTTATGATAAATGATTCCTAGCCCACTGGAACCAATCATGGGTCTGGATCTGGACTGCTAGTTTGCTAATTGGTGACCTCTGTCCTCTGTGTTTAATTGAGGAAAACAGGCTTTTCTGCATCTGTCGACAAAATTTCATGTGGCAGGTATCAGGTGGCGGTGACTGAGAGTGATTTATTAATGTTATTCAGCACAAGCTTCTCTCTTTGAGAAAAAAGAAAAATGCTTACTCTGCCCTTTGGGTATCCAAAGCTTACAGCTGTCAGTATGTGCATTAGCAGAGAGGGAATGACTGGCATCTCAGTAATGAAATGTGAGACAGCCAACATCTGATGAATCGCCTTACTCTTCCCATTTGGTTGCTTCTTGCTTTGCATTTCATTATTATTCCCAAATAGACTGTCTTCTCATCTTCTTTTGCACTGATGCTCAAAGATTTATCTCACTGTACCCTCAAGATGTATCTTTGTAAGTCCCTATGCCTGTAAAGACGGCCTTTTACATTCAAGTCGTTTGCACACAAGGCCAAACTGAATCCACTTTCACAAAATGTCAAGAACAGTAAATCTGGGCAATTATCAGCGTTATGGTCCACTATCCAATGATTAGGGTTCATCCAGCTTACTATTTCTCACAGTACTGCAGCTCAAACCGTAAAGCAATGCCAAGGTCATGGGTTTGCTTCCTAGGGAATACACTGGATGCATTATGCATTTGGTAAGTTGCTTGCTTTGGATAAAAGTGTCTCTGCCAAAATGCACATATATAAATGTAAATGCAGGTCTAAATTAAGTTTTTTTTTTTTTTTAAGTAACGCCTTTTATGTAATTCTGATCACAAGTGATAATGGGAGAATGGTGACCCATCTTGTGATCAGATCACCAGAGACAAATCTTAATACCAGGTTTAAGCAGAGCCAGAGATGTTCGTCTGATGGAGACTTCCAATCACAGATGTACCAGGCCCTCATCTCCTTGACTTTGGGAGCTTTTCTGAGCACACAGATGAGATAAGGTTGGATTTACAACAAAGATTAAAGCTACAAAATCTGTCTGAAAGAAATCCAACAAACACAATGGGAAAACAAGAAGCTCTTCACACACACACACACACACACACACACACACACACACACACACACACACACACACACACACACACACACACACTTTGAAATGAGTAGCTGAGACCTCAATAAAAGGTTCAAATATACTTGATGGGAACAGAAAAGGGGGAAATGATCCCTTGCTCAACCAGATCCTTTTTAATATTCTCATGGAGTGAAGGGACATTTAAAGAATGGCAAATGCTTGGGTGAACCTAAGACTAGAGAACAGGCTAGTTTTCTGAATTATGCTTGCTATGGTATGGCAGGTAAAGGTGATCATAAGAAGACATATTTATATACTTTATTCACAACAAAGCCTGTCAGAAAAGACCATTAAATGTTACATTATGTAATTTGTGTTATGTACTCAAGTTATACTTCTACTTGTTGTTTTGTCAGATAAGGTCGGTCAGATACTAGACACGAATGTGCTCGCTAAATTGCCAGCGCTAATGTCAGAGCTGTTTTGTAAGCAAAGCTTTGCGCCATTTGAGCACGCAACCTGTTGCTCGACCACCTGAATAGCCATTTCAAAAGCAGAAAATCAGTTTAAAACTACTATTTGTCCACATACAGCTTGTACTATTTTAAGTATACTCACAACCAAACAAAATGTAGTTAGCTAGCGTTAAAAACAGAAAGACGTCACACCCTTTTCCTCCGGTGTCTCATTAGAAGCGCGCCGATGGCATCGGTGGTATAAGCGTAAGGGTTGGCTTCGGGCCCCGTGTCGATAGCCATCTGTCAGGATGGGGTCTCTCCAACGCCGCCGCCTCTTTCCAAGTTAATGGAGTGCTTTGATGACATTAGGCATTTCCTCTGGCTGCAACACGCGTAGGGGGAAATGAAAGTAACATATTGGCCTCTGATCGATATCTGGATGGGAGACGTGGGGGGAATACAGCAGCATGGTATTGAGACTGCGTCACTGCTGCAGCACGAGGAGGTGAGGAGAGTATGTTCAGGGCGAAGTGATGAGAACACCGATCAATGCAGTCGAGACTCTGGAAAGATTCCTAATGAATGAAACATGCTCGCAGAGGTCTATCAGCATCTAGACATGGCTCTCCAGAGCAATTCTTATGCTAATTGACTCAAGGGTTATTACAATACGTCATGTAAACAAATAACAATTATGGCTGGGATAGATAGATCATAAATTAAGTTATTAATAGCTTTCGAATTAATTCTGAGAGGTTGTCACAGTTTAAATTATTAGTGTCGTTCCATATTAAGTTACCAGCTTTTTTGAGTGTCAGCTATGTGATGAATTTTTTGAGCATTAGTGAGAACTGCAAATTAATTTATAGATGATAATTAATTCAATAATTGTATGCTAGTGTGATTCATCCAGTTCTGCAAACATGTCACATTATTTGCAGTGACAAGGTAAAAAAAAAAAAAGGAACATTTTAATTTTCACAAGTCAGCCTTTTTTCTGTGACCAAAAACGGAGTGCAAACAAATAACTCACACAGATGCTGCCACAAAACAAGCTAGCAGCAATACATAAATTTACAGCTGGAAGGAAACTATTCTATGACAAACTGGCTAATGAATCAGAACTACTGGCAGACGCTAAGGGATATTGGCCAATGGAGTATAGATTTCATTTATTTTTGCAAGACTGTGATGTGTGTGGCATTACTGTATATGACTGGGCAAATTCAGAAACATTGCAGAAATTATTTTCCTAATCAGAACTTTCATATTGTTTTCCAGTAAAAGCATCCTTAAAAGAATAGTTCACCCAAAAAAAATGTATTGGGTGAGTAATTGATAACAGAATTTTCATTTTGGGGGGAATTATCCCCTTAAATTCACTTTTAATTTAAATTGAAGCAAAACGGCCATTATAAAAAAAGAAGCTTACTGAACCCAAACTTTTGAACTGTAGTGTATGAATAAATCTTTGCAGTTGTGCTTCTCGGGTAAATGCAACTTGTTTAAACGAAGTTTACTAAAAACAAAATTAAGATAGGAAACCATACTAAATATAAGGATGGGAAACCAGTGATAAAAACAGCCATGGGAAACCAAGTGGCACATATGTCAGGCATACAAAATAGTTCTCAGAGAATCCACTCCCACTGTTGTGATGAAGCCTGTAATTAACTGCCTGCTACGTGGTGACATTAATTAGCATCAAAGTTACAATGCTTATGAAGTTTGCACCGACAGGGCCTTTGGCCTGTACTTATGAATCAGACAGGTAGGAGGACCAACTGTCACTAAAAGAGAAGCTGAATTATTCTTAGTTAATGGCTTTCTGGATTCTGTGATTAATATGCATGTTCAAGCCAATTAAAACAGAGGACGTTCCCTTTCATGTGCAAAAACTGTACAAGGATCACCAAAAATGTGGTTACACTAATGTCGTCTGGCTAATTTGAGATAAAATCACAAGGTCACGTTTGAGAATATAGCAAAGTCCAGAGAAAATGAGTGTGAGGAGCGCTAAATCCCAGAAACACTCTGTGACCATTCTGACCCCAGATCAGGACACAGAGCAGACAGGCTATTCATCTTTTTTTTGCACACACACAGTCTGAGCAATTAGGGGTCCCTCTATGACTGGCTTTCTGACCTCAACTGTGGCATGATTATAATAAATTGCTCAATTATCGCCAGCCTTGCAGTATAAACAATTTGCTGATCCAAGTTGATGTTTGATTCAGATTTCCAGCTAGTGGTAACGAGTTGCCAGGCTTATCTGACCCCTCAGACAAAAGTCTAATTTGTGCCCCGCTTCCACGAACAACGCTTGAAAAATCTGAGCAATTACAATGACAAATAGGCATCTCATTAGCCAGAAGACTGAGACTAGGTGTCTTATTCCAGACGAATGCTTCCAAACAAGTCCATAAATGAACCAACAAACCAACTGTTTTATTAATGCATACCAACATTTTGACATTCTCAGAGCATATAAGCTGAGAGGTGGTGCTTTACAATTCCTGAACATCTCTGGGACTTGACCTCCATGTGATTAATGTTAAGTACAGACAATAGCCGACTGGCTCAGTGGTTGACAGCGTGATTGATCTGTCCTCATTACCAGCTATAGAAAAGGGAAGAGGAAGAGCTTACGGTCTGTCAGCATCTACGTTCATGTCCCAGCAGAATGATACTTTCTTACTTTAAAACTACTTTCCTACTTCTGTGTTTCTTCTTCTGCATTGTTTTTACATTTTCCCCTTTTTTTCTACATAGAAATTTAGATTTTTCATGATAATGTTTACACTACCCATAATCCTGTAAAGGGATTCCACAATCAGACGTCACTGTTCCCATGGAAATATAAATGTATATGAAAATAGATATTTTTTTATATCTTTGAAGAAAATGAATGGGTAAAATATTTCCTCAACCAAAGCTGTGAAATTGGTGTTCACTATTGCACACTATTCTACCTGACTTCACACTTCCTACTCTAATTAACAAGCTCTTTGGGTGATGACTAGAATTTCCTTAGGAGGAGGAACTCTGGATGTATTTCCAGTGATGTGGGTGGTACTGAACAGGGCACTCAGTAAATAAAAGGCAGAGAGACTGCAGGCAGTGAAATTGGCCAGTGTGGATCAATGACAGGTTCACCAGAGCCATCCATTGAAGTGCTGTGATTCACCATAATGGAACAGAGAACGACAGAATCAAGGCTGCCACTGTGTGAAGTACCAATATGTGAGGCACTATGAGTGAGAAAGAAATAGTGAGGGGAAGAAAGTGTAAGATTGTTTGGAGTAGATTACGCTTACTGTGAAAAATTGTAATTGGAAATCTTGTCAGTTTTTGGCATGAGGGACAAATGAACCACTAAAGAATTTCATCAAAAAAGAAAACACACTACTACAAGAAAACACGCTGTATTGAGTCTATCGATTAATTTAAGTTCATGAGAGATGTAGAGATGATTAACGATGGAATTATTCTTTTCAGACCTATTTTTTCAATGAATCATTTGTATATATATATATATAAATGCCTCATTCATTCATTCATTCATTTGATCCAGTTACCAAAATCAGTCTGAATGATTCATTCACGATTCTAGTTCAACTCTGATTCAGTTGCACCAGTGAATAACTCTCTACAAGGGAATATTATTAGTGAATAATGACAAACTCCAGTTTGTTCATGATACAAAATTATATAATGATTCTTCATGAAACTCTTTCTCATTAAGGTGAACTAATCCTTTAATCCACAATCTGATTTCTGACTTGTGATGCAGCCTGAATCATAATCACACCGTGTTCGTTCGTTGGCCAGAGAACAGAGGAGTTTTTCTTTTTCATTTTTTTTTTTTTTCATTCTGTCACCTGATGGAGTTTGGGTTCTTTGCCACTGTCGCCTCTGGCTTGCTTAGTTGGGGACACTTAATATTCAACAATATTATTGATTTGAATGCACTGACACTACTGGATGAGAACTGAACTAAGCTGGACGATGACATCACTGTTTTCTGCAGAACTGCTTTATACAGTAGATTAAATGAACTAATTTAATACTTGATCTTTACAATGGAACTGCATCAACATTGAACTGACTTCAGCTTCTGACTTCAATTTTCCTGTTATCACTGTAAAGCTGCTTTGAAACAATCTGCATTGTATAAAGCGCTATCTAAATAAAGGTGACTTGACTCGACTAATAGCAGGACAGATCTACAAATAAATGGTCAGAGACATTCACTAAAACGTCCGTGCTCTTGTAAATAATTAAAATAAAAATCCCTCACACTCTTACAGCACAGGTGAAATGAGGCAAAGCTCTGTTTCCTCGATGCATTGAGGGCAAAGGAGTATCTAAAACACATTAGGATGTCCCTGGCGGCACCTCCAAGTCCCCGATGGGACGTTTGGGTATAGAGAAACGTTCCAACACACCCTCCTCTCCTCCGGAGCTGCGCTTAATTAACAGCACAGGATTCCTAATTATGGAGACCTCAGCATTGATTTTATTTAAGCAAGATTTTACCAAAAACAGCCTCAAGAGATGTTCAGAGCAGCTGGTGAGGCTCAAATGGAAGACGAATTTCCTTTGCAAGTGGCTGAAAATACCTCTCATTAAAGGCTCATAATCAATGTGCCCTCTAAAATGCATCATCAAAAACACGCTCGCTCTATGTCCACGATGCATTATGTAAATAATTTCTCAAAAGGTCAAATGCAAATCTGGTAGTAGTAAGGACGCCCAACTTTTCTAATTTCGTTATTGAAAACTTCACCAAACATTTTAGTCACACTTTAGATTAGGGTCCAATTCTCACTCTTAACTAAATATTAACTATGACTTTTGTCCTTAATAAACTCCTAATTACTGCGTATTAATAGTAAGTAAGTTAGCTGTTATGTTTGGGTAATGGGTAGCCTGACGTTGTCATACTCAGATTCTAGTCAGAATATGAGTCTGATACTGCTCCATTGGGCTGTGATTATGGGGTGTGTTTCAACTGTAACAATCTACATGGTTAAAAGCACTATACAAATGAAGATGACTTGACTTGACTTGGGTAGGATTAAGGATGTAGAATATGGTCATGCAGAATAAGGCATTAATATGTGCTTTATGAGTACTAATAAACAGCCAATATCCTAGTAATATGTATGCTAATGGGCAACTAGTTAATAGTGAGGGATTGGACCCTAAACTAAAGTGTTACCATATTATCTATATCAAGTGTATCAAGTGTTTGTGTATATCAAGTGTATCAAGTGTATTACATGTCATTTCAGCTCAAATTAATCATTGGAAATATGTAATGTTAAGTGCCCTTTTATGTGCATCCATTTAAAGGACCATTTAACAGCTTTGGCCTTGTTTTACATTTTTAGCATAGCTTTTATAGAAACTTCACATGGTCCTTCTATCATTTAATAGTTAAATTATGTCCATTAAGCTACCACACATTCCTCAAATTGAGCTCAAAAGAAAACAAAAATGATAAGCCTAATGTTGGAAAAACTGAGCACAGCAGCTTATATGTCAACACGGCTGTGAGATGGACGAGATAAACTAGCAGGATCCAGGCATGCAGAAAGAACCGAGAGGAATGAGTCTGATGTCATAACACACGCCTGGAAGATAAATATTTTCTGATAATATAACATATTCAGATGAGGGACTGCGTTGTGTCTAATGGCACTTTTCTCGCTCAGAGAATACTGTCTTAGTTGCTAAGCAACGGTTACATAAAAACACAAGCTTAAATCTGAATCCCCTTTGCACATGAAAGTGTCTGGGGATAAAGTGGGGGAGTATTCCACAGTTTTTTAAAGAAGATGGAATGAAGATGAATACAAAGGACAATTAATTGTAGGTGGGAGAAACTCCTATAATTACAGTGCTTGTGAAGCATCACAGTATTGATAGTCCTCAAACGTAATTTTTTTCTTCTTTGTCTTCTCTACAAATTAATTCAGCCTGATCTGCTTAACACAAATTCTGTTAAAATTTAGTTTTGTTCATAAGGTGTAGGTAAGTCTCAGGTGTGTCATTTTGGGTTTCTGTAAACTATCAAATTATCATTCACATGATAACATTTTCCAGTTAAAGGCCCCTAAAAACATTAAGTGTAATGAATATGAACAAATAAGGACCATTTATTTAGAAAACACTCCGTGTTTTCAGTGGCAAAGTTAATGTCATCAAATCAGACACACTTCTACATGGTTTTACAGCAAACATCTTCAGTATTTATTTAAAGGTCAGATGTCACTACGTAGAATATTACTCCTGTAATTAACATCAGCAATACAGCAGAGAATTGTGACATTTTAATCACTATTAATCATTTTAATCACTTTTACTCATTAATTGTGCAGGATGAATCAAACTCTTCAACTCAGCCTACGCAAACCCCCTCCAAATAAATATATATAACAAAAATATGTATGTTGTGATTTCTGCAGTTTCCTAGCATGTCCATACAGTAAGAATGCATAATTCATGCAAATTAATAACAGCCTTATTGCTTACTATTTTCACAGTTTCTTTGCATTGTAGTTGTCATGTTTGTTGTATGTCTGAGTTATATGTCTTGGGGTGATAAAAAGAGTGCATCTTGCCTTCATGAATTTTTATGGTGCCGCTGTTTTTTTTATGAGTGTAATGTAAAGTATGTATGCCAGTTGAAAAGCTTTATGCCATATTAAATGTGTTTACATACGTAATCGTCTTCCTATACTGCATAAATCCATTACTCAGAGTAACACCTCCTCTTTTATACAAAGTGTTATCCTGAAAGTAAATGCGAGTAAAGAGTAAATATTATAAAATGAAATAAAAAATATATAAATGTATCTAAAAAAAAACAATTATCTATGATCATTTTGACACACAAAAACAAGGTTTCCAACCCCTGTACTACGGTACTGTAACAATGAAGGTGACATCCAAAGCGATTCTGTCTTTTCCCCAACCCTAGCATACGAAAACCACTGGTGTCAGATGCCCTGATTCTGCTGAGCACAGTTTCAATTGATGTCCTGAAACCTGAAATCTGCGAGGGCACAACCGAAGAGGTAAAAAAATAAAAAATCTTCTATTAACCGCAGGACAGGAACAGATCCCACACCAGCTAAAGCTTTAATCGCAGACAAATTCCACAGTAGTAAGTGGGACAACGCACATATGGTGGGCGAAAGCCTGTGGATTATAGTCTATACTTGACGCTAATGCTAACATTCTTAGCTGTTTTTAAGAGACTGTCTAAACTACGGGAGCATGTTAACACAGTTTACCTTGTGCTAGATCCTCCTCATCCATGTCCCAGGGCACACAGCCAGGCCAGCGCAAGCTGTCTTCCATCCAGAACCAGGGAGACGCCAAATTCGCCCTCTCCATCCCAGTGTAACTTTACCTAACCAAGGCTGCCGGTCGTTGTGGTACACTCAGATGTACCACATCTGGACAGTATTCACCCTCCCTCCACACCCTCAGTCCTATTGACCCATCCAGTGCTGCTCCAGCAGCTGGTGCAGCCCTCCCCATCCCCCTTTACTCACTGTAACACTTTCTCGCCCTGCCCAGGAAGTGGGCTGCACAGCAGATGGGTTGTCTTTCTATTACTGTCTTTGTCTTACTGGGCCCTCCCATTATACTTTAATCACAACCACTTACTGTGCAGCAATGTCACAAATATGTGATATATATGCAAGTATAGCTTTGAAATACCATAGTTAAAGTGAGACGGATCTAAAACTAGCCTTGACAGGATGCCTTTGATATCTCGATTAGAGAAAAAGGCATCCACAAGAACACCACATCCAAACATGTCAGCAATTAGTGGGCTCGGTGACAGAGCTTAAATATTCGTGTGGGTCACTTGTGTTTCTAAGGATTACTATGCTAAAAGAGATTTTGAATACTGCTGATAGAATGCAGCTCTGGGTAAAATAATTTGAAGTATTAAAGGTAGGGTAGACACTTTTTGTTATAGTGGTTGAGACTCTCTTCACATCCTGATAGCAATCAATATAGTGGTCTAAATATCAAAGCAAGTACATTTTTCTTCTATGGAAGTCTCAGGACCAAAAAATGTTCGTCCAATCCTTGGATTTCGTCCGAATGCAATGATACGATGTCCTACCTGCCTGTCAACACATGTTTCCCATACCTCCGCACACCCTGCTCACACAGACATCACACGTCATCAGCATGTTCCATAAGGCTATGCAGAGTTGTAGAGTCACCGCGTGCCACAAACAAACAGCAGCCGCCTTTTCAGTTCCTCCTTTACCCTTCACGTCATGTCGTAACAGTAATTACAAGATGGCAACCTGTGACATTCTACCTGGAGTTGTTCATGTCCTCAGACTCGGACTTATGTGTTTCAATGTCAACACTATATCAACGCTGAAATTAAACTGTAGCAGTCAGGTGGTACAACTAGAGCTATGTAAGTTGTTTACGTTCATTATTATTGCAATGTTATGTGTTTTGAGACATGAGGTAAATTAACGCTGTCTCTCATCTCGTTACGCTTGCGGACTCTGCTGTGTGTGTTCATGTGTTTTGAAGTAGGAATGGCTTTGGAGAGCAGGATCTCATGCTTTCAAAGCTATCTTGCTATTGCTAGCCTCTCCGAAATGGACTACCCTACCTTTAAGTACAAAGATTTTAAAAATAAAATGAAAATGTTCATAAAAATGTGCTATAAGTTTCAGTGACACAATAAGAGAGCGAAGAGAGGCGTAAAAGAAAGGAGAGACTAAGTAATTCAAGGGCACACATAAAATTCTCAGTCTGGCACAGTGTGTCCATGTCATTCCACTGCAGCAGGGCTTAATGGAGTCCAGATGGGCTTTTCCTCACTTGGGTTGCTGAGATGATGTCAACTCAAGCAATTTTTACTGTAATCCTCCCCAGCCTTTGGCCTTCACTGTTTGCCTTTAGCCGCTTGGACTTTCACAGCCGGAACCTGTCGTGAGCCAACCAATACTACAGCTCCACCTGTCAGGAGCTGCCCCAGGGCTCCGGGACGGAAGCCCCAGTAAACGTTGGGCCTCTGAGGGAGGGAGGCGGGACTAATGAGTATTTTCAGTCATACAATTCCACAATGCAACAGTCTGGTCAGCACTTAGCACTACTGCTCATTTCACACGTGAAAAAGCAACCTTACTGTTAAGGGTCAAAGAGAAGATGGAAAACGATACTGAAAATAAAATATGACCTGATTAGTGATGTTAATGTAAACTAATTAGACTAAATCAGAATCTGAAATAAAGTTGAAACTAAATATAAATATGGAAAAACTTAAAAATTAGGCATGTACCGAATGCATACGTTTAAGTTGAGGTTCTAAAATGACTAAAAACTGAAATCAAAATAAATTAAAGCAATACAGAAAAAAAAAAGACAAAAGCACATATTAAAATGACAAAAACTTTAACTCTTAATATGAATAACACTTAAATTAAAATGAAAACTGATAATATGAAGAAAAAAATATTATTTAAATTAGTTAACTATAATAGTATAAAAATAATACTATAGAAAATCACTGGACCAAAAAAATTTCGATCATTTGTCATAATTTACTCACCATAAGGTCTTCGCAAACGTGTATGACTTTTCCTTCTTCTGCATATTAACACAAAAAATAATATTTTGACAATGTCTGGGAGGGTTTGTCCATAGAATGAAAGTCAATGTTGTCTAATGTTGTTTTAGGTCCCACTGACTTTCATTGTATGCAGGGGGTGTTTAGGGGGCGCATGGCCTGGTGTGGTCGTGGGACGGCCCTGATTGTATGGACAAACAGTTGAAACATTCTTTAAAATATCTTCTTTTGTGTTCCACAGAAAAAAGAATGTGATACAGTTCTGAAATGACATATGACAGAAGCTTAATTTTTGGGTCAACTATCCTATAATATCGGATGAAAGTGGTCCAGACTTTGTGCCAGATTTTGCTACTTGCAGGGCATGCGTGTGGTTATCCATTACTGGTTTGATATTAAAAAGTTTGGGTGTGTGTTTAGAATGCAAAAGAGACAATTAGAGCGCGCAAAAGATCAAGTGTTTTTAGTGAAGCTTTAACTATAATAAAAAATCCAAAAAGTTAAACTTAAATCAAACTTAATCTCAAATTCATGGAGAATATAATTCAAGTGAAAGAAAAATAAGAAAGCAATTAACCGTCCCTGCAAACACCTGCCACCTGGCTCTTTATTCTAATACATCATGATGGAGAGTCCCCCGTCAGTCTGCCGCTTCAAAGCAATTAAAGTCTAACAGCATATTACCATGGGCTCATTCCCAGCCTCTGACAATTAAAGACTTCTCTCTACGCAATTCATCATGTGTGAAGCAAGTGTACTGGATTTATGTGGGATGATCCTGACATATTCCTTCCATTCATGACCTTTCCTTTCTAGGAAGAAATCTGCTTGCAAGACAAACATTTGGAGTTCATTCACAAGCTTAAATGACTCGGCATTTTATTCAAAAATACAGTACAGTGCTTCTTATTACACTTTAGAAAGTGGAACAAGTCAGCAAAGAATTTTTTATATATCACATACTACCATTTTGCTGAGTTTAACTTTAAGCTTCGGTATAAATTGGAAGACATCATCAGAAATTTTGCAATCCATAAACTCCCTTAACTTTGAATGACACGTGAGACTGTCCAGTGCAACCGATAATTACATTCCTTTGCAAATGATCAGGATATTCTTGGCCTTTCACATCCGCTCTTTCCTGTTCTAACAATACCATATACCTGCTTCCCTCCGTGTTGCCAAAAAGGAAGATGGCCCACAGCCAAGAATATTTTCCCATCAAACAGAACAAATACCATCTGTGGCTTGAAATAACTTTGAACAACTCGGCTGGCCTCTTAAAGGCGAAAATGGAAATTAAGAAACGTTCAGGCCAACAACATAAAAACCACCACAAAAAAACAGAAGGAATTAACAGATTTAAACTAGACCTGTAATTACATATTTGCGTTGATAAATTGCGAATTTACTTTCCAAAACACCCCTGTTGTTCAATCCTGGATTCCTTTCAATGTGTACTAGCTCCACAGCCATCAGCAGCAGCCTGCCAATTTGCTTTCATCAGCTAGTAACACAGAGATTCCACGAACAGTAATTCTGTTCCTCACGGGGCTTGTAACTAAGGCCCATAGTAACAGAATCCAAAGAATAGAAGTTTAGACCAGCGTTGCTTAGTGGTTTTTAAAATGGTATGAGAAAGACCATATATGTTCTCTACAAATGTCTGTATAAATTTTGCACTACAGCAGGGTTAAAGGAGACACGAAAAACTGAGACAAGACCCTCTATAAATTATCCCATGCAACTCTGAAGAACAGTGCAGACTTGCTAAAAATATGCAGTGAAATCCCACTGCAGTGGTGGAGAGAGACTGCCCCGTCTCACCTCTTCCTAACATAAACACAACCATATTGGGAGTGAGAAGTTTTGTATTCTGTTATACATGGCGTCTGTAAAAGACACTTTGAATGTATATCTGTACTTGAGAATCAACATGATCCCATGAATATGAACAGCATTTTATTCTACTGTATCACTGGCAACTGATCATAAAATTAAATAAATCTACACTATAATATTTCTTTAAAGGGGTTTGTTCACCCAAAACTGAACATTCTGTCCTCATGTTATTCTAAACCCATATGCTGTTATTTTTTCATGAAATAAAAAAAGTAGGATAAAACAAATTATTATGTAACTTTTTCCAAACAGTTGTACACAGTGTCCATCAAGCTACAAAAAAGACAAAAAAAGCCTTAAAGTTAGTCTATACAAAAATACTTCTACTAAAAAATTATAGTAAAATACATTTTAATGACTCCTAGACTAACTAAAATACAAATAAAAAAGTCCTCAAATTTTGGATTTAGTTTTTGAAAATACATGGGATATTATAAAACCTTAACATCGTGCTGGCATTAAACATATGAATACCATTATACCAATATCAATAGATTGTGCTGCTAAATGTAATGCCATTGAACATTTTTAGTTAAATTTGTAAAATAATAAAACTACAGACAAAGTTAAATGTTAAAACTACAGAAACAGTCAAATAAAAATAACAGTGAAAAAAAACATAGAAAATTTAATTAAAAAAAGAAAAAAAAAGTTAAATTAAAATGATCTAAACTATAATAACCCTGCATATGGGCTTGGACATGAGTATTTATTTATTTAATAATAATTTTTGAGAGAACTGTTCCTTTAAGCTATCATGTTATGTTAAAAAAAAGTCTCTATTCAAGGACTGCAATAATCACTAACCCCAGCAACAAATTTTGCAAGAAAGAGAAGCATCACAGATTGAAAAAGGCATTTATGAAATGAAACAGGACACAGTAACTGGCATTAGAATTACAATCTGTTTAGTGTCCAGATGGTGATTGTTTTCTTTTATCTATACTGCCAAAATGGAAAGCGGCATAAACCTGTGTTTTCCCATCTGGTCCGAGGCGGTAAATTAAGGCGAACTTGCAGGATGTGGTGACTGCATTGATCAACTGTAAAAGGTCAAGCAGAAGGTTTGTAAAAGAGCCATATTTTCTAGCTGGAAAGGGGCTCAGGGGTCTCATTTATAAAACTATCCTTACTAAAAGTGTGCGTGCATATCATTTGCATATGCATATTCATCCACGTGATAACATGTTTAACGGTACAAGACATTTGGAAAATATGAGATACAGATGTGCCGTCACATTACATTGCTAAAAATAATTGAGTAGCCTATCCTTGCCTTGTTTTTTAATAATAAATCAAAATAGTATAAAATACATTTCAGAGAACGTTTTTCTCAATCTTTTCCACTGGCCAAATAGTATTTTTAATTCCTTTATATTTTTAATGGAAACAGATAGGCCTTATTGTGCATTACTGATCATTATTTGCGCGGAAATATTTCCTCAGACCATATCATGCGCTAAACAATCCTCGCTGTAGTTAAAACATTAAAACACAGCATGCCACAGGAAAAGTATTCAAAAGCATCGCATCCACTAGAAATATTTATATTTTTATTATAATTATGTTATTGTGAACATGCACTGTATTTATGATTAGGACTCATAATGAAGATTTAAAGTGGTTTTCCTTCATCTGCCGTCAGTCATTCAGCTCACCATTGGTGTCACCAAACTGCTCCGTCTCCAAAATGTTCGTACGCATGGGTCAGAGTCTGCGTGCAGGTGCGCAAATTTTCCTGTCAAGTTTGTTTTTATAAATCACAACTTATGCGTCGGAAGTTGCATACGCCACTTTCAGGGCATGTTTTGTGCGTACGCAAACGGTTATGAATGAGGCCCCAGAGCTGCGAGTTGGCAGCTTCTCAGATCTGTACAGTGACTTAGTATTCATGAAGGTTTGAGTCAGGGTTTGCAGATTGACATGAGGGCTGAGTTTGTTTCCATTGTGGTCTGAAACAAAGAGGCACGTGCCTGTCCCACCAGCTACCAGGTGGCCGCTGCTGAAAAAGACAACTGTGAGAGGTGCCACACTCCATTTCACACTCATTTTGACAGTGTGAAGTCACCTACTTTTCACTTCACCGCCAGTGTGCAATGCTTTTATCTGTCAGTGGGCTGTGTACTGTGTATTCACAGTTGATACAGAGTCAAGAGCAACATCAATCCATTCAATGAAAGAACTTCAAACAGGCAATGCATGCTAGCAACAAGTTTAAGGCCAATTTGTAGCACTACACTATTTGTTTACTACAAACTACAAACACTATTAGCTCAATGCTAAAAGGCAGATGTAACGTCAAAAGTGATCATGCTAAATTCTTCAGCTAGCTATCTTTGACTTAGGCCTATTGGGTTTCTAATGAAGTGCAATGCTAAATCAGTGACCTAAATGATAATTTCATACTGCATTGTCCCCATGATAGGCTGTTTACATGGACCCTTATAATGAGATTAAGGCAGTAATACAATTGAGTTAAAGCTCATGTAAACAGAATATTGAGATTATGCTAATATGATTATGCTTATAATTGCAGTAACCATAACTGCAGTAAAATCTGTGGAGTACTGCGGTTTTGATTGAACTATACAGATGTACACCAACGTTTAAAAGTTTGGGGCTGGTATGATTTTTGTAATGTTTTTGAAAGAAGCCTATTATGTTCACCAATATTTATTTGATCAAAAATACAGTAAAAACTAATATTGTGAAATGTTATTACAATTTAAAATGATTGTTTTCTATTGCAAAGCTGAATTTTCAGCAGCCATTATGCTGCGTTCACGTCGAAATTACCGTTTAATTACCGCAAATTATTGACAATACATGACGTTCTATTCTGAGCATGTCCTCGGAATGGGAATTATGCGTTTATATGGCAACACTATGAATGCCTAAATTAATCTGAAGCGGTCAGGTTGTACAGCGGTCATGTGGTACAAGTAGGAGCTCTCCGAAATTTCACATCTCACAAGCTGAAGTTACAAGCTCTACAAGGAAGTGAACGCTTTTTATGAGTTGAAATCTCGTAATTACGGTAATTGCAATATGGCTTGAACGCACCTTTACTCCAGTCTTCAGTGTCACAAGATCCTTCTGATATGCTGATATGGTGCTCAAGAAACATTTGTGATTACTATTAATGTACAGTTGCGCTGCTTAATATTTTTGCAAGCCATGATAAATATTTTTCAGGATTCTTTGACGAATAGAATGAATAGAAATCTTAAGTAACATTATAAAAATCTTAACTGTCAATTTTGATAGTTGCTGAACAGTGAATTAACTTAAAAAAAATTTTTTTTAAGTAATTCATAACAATATTGCATTACTCCCTTAAAAAGTTAATAATTGGATTAGTTACTTTTTAAGAAAAGTAACGTGTTAACGTTACATTTGCGTTACTTTTTCTCATCTGAGCTGGGCTTGTTTTTTGCTTTGTTTTACAAAAAAGTTATATTGTGGGGAAAATGTAAAGGCCCTTTCACATCAAAATTGAAATAATAAGGCTGAAGGAAATGCAAATTCACGTGTGTACAGTAGAGGGTGCAGCTGAAACAAACCTTTCAGCTGTTCTGCCATTCTGGATTGCAGAAGAATAGGATGCAGGAGAAGAAAGTTTAACACTTACTTCAACAATAAAAACAAAAAATCTGAAGTAATTTTTGCTTATGGTTTAACTGATTCATCGAAGGTCAGCAGCAAGTACACTGATCAATAAAGTAAAAAAAAAAAAAAGTATTCTGATTTTGAATTTCACTGACTATTCACTTTTTTTGTGCAAGTGAGAACTACTACTATTTAGTCCAGAACTACAATAAGCATCATATTCACACTCAGCATCTCTGTACTTACTCCCAATTTCACTCAACATGAGGACAAGAGAGCTGTCAGTCAATAAATAGGAAAACAAAGAAACCTGCGTTACTTATTTGAAAAAGTAACTGTAATGCATTACTTTACTAGTTACTTGAAAAAAAGTATTCTGATTACATAACTCGAGTTACTGGTAATACGTAACCCCCAAAACTGTTGCTGAATAAATGTATTAATTTCATAAAAAAAAACCTGGCTGACCCCTTTTATCGCATTACTATCACTCCAAAGTGAACATAGTACAGCAGACAAATGACGTTATGTACGATATTTTTAGGCACATATAAGAAATACAAACATCAGCAACAAACATGCCTACTGCAGTCAAATTTAACATTTTGTGTTGAGGCTTGGGGTACAAGTAAACAAAATGGCTGAGTGAATAAACAAAAAAAGCACGTAAACAGGAGTGTTTGCCATTATCAGACTATTCATATGCATGTAAACACAGCCTTTGACTTCAACCACTACATTCAAAGTCTAGTATTGTTTCCAATTCTGTGTGCCATCACAACAACATCTCACATGAGTTTCTGCTAAAGTCTTTCTCTGCTCTGGAATAATGGTGGAAAAAATGCCTTCTTCCTCTAGTGTAGTTGGTCTTTTAAAGTAAATATAACCATTTCTTTCCCACTCAAATTGCTCTTCATATTGCAGTGTTCACGTGATTGACGAGTTTATTTTGGAATTGTTTGTTTACTCATTCAGAAAATGCACTGAAGGAAACCGCACATTTGAAACCGCACCTTGCGTGGTTCTTTAGCTCTGAGCTAAAGGTAACTGATCATTCTTTACTTTCACCACAAAAGGTAATTCTTCATCCTCACATTCTGCTGAAGCACAAGCTTTCCAGATCCTTCAACCACCAGCGACGCCCACATCCCTGCTACTAGCGGAGGTATTGAGCAGGGCTCTTGAGGTGGAGCAAAAAAGAGTTGGGTTTCGGACAACATCCCACAGCAGAATCCAGCTGACAGACTAGCCATGGTTAATTATGAAGCTCATGGAAAAAATGTTTCAAATGAAAGCCAGTCAAAATGGTGAATGAATGAATTTCATTGTTTTCTTTCCAGGAATAAAGGAGGCGGATCTCACCACACCACCATTTCTGAAGAGCCACAATATTTGGTCAAGAAAGTCAATTCATAGAGACTAAATGGTGAAAGAGAGTGAAATGGTGGGCTCAAGAGAAGGAACTGCTATCTGGAGGGCAGGCTTAACTCTGGCTGGAAAGCAAGGCAGAGTAATTTATTAAGGGCAGGAATGGCAACATTTGAACAAGACCTTCATTATGGGGCTGAAATTGCTAAAAGTGCGCACAAAACCGCTAAACATAAAAGTTCAGAAATGTCTTTTTACAACTGTCAATGCCAGACAGAAGGTGCTCATCATATAGCATATGGTAAGCATGTGGTAGCCTGGAGTACAAGATAATACTAGTAATTATCTAATCAAGATGTCCGCTGAAACAAGGTGAAAATGAACAGTGGCATATGATAATGTGATAAAACCAAAATCACGGCTGGTTTTAATATCTTTCTCAAGCTATTTATTTTTTGCTAGTTATCATGCAGCCGTGCCTCAAAGCAATGGAAATTATGTGACAGCTGATCAAACAGAGGACCTTAATTTCAACATAATCTTCCTCTGAGAGACAGACACTATTTGCTGTGATCATGACGAATGTGCTTGGAGCATCTTCTGGAAACAAATTAGATCTGTAAAATGTCCGTCACATTTCATATTGAGTGTATTTTTACCCCACTAATCAGGGCAAAGAGTGTCTCTTCTTCAAGACCTGAACAGTTTCGCAAACAGAAATACGATTTTAATTAGCATTGGCCAAAGTTTGGATGGTTAGCATGATTCACCTAGCCCTTAATGTTGTTGCAACTTTTGTGGTCACATGAGCAAAGATGACTGACTTCAAATTGCTTTCTTCAGTGAGATCCTGCACTAGCTGCACAACTGCCATTGAGATAAATGGGAATGCTAATGGATAGCTCTCTCCAGGTATTGCAGTCCTGCTTGGTTGAATCTTACACTTTGTGTCTCACAAATGAACTAGCTCTGCACACCCGTTTTTCATTTCAATCTGTCAGAGCCCGTCTCAGAATGCATACATACTGCCAGAGGAAGGCCTCTGCTCGCTCTTTTACAGCTAAAGCAATGGGGCGTTTTAATGGGATGAGCTGGGACTTTTCAAATGAGTGCTCAAGCATTCTTCAACTTCCTCGCTTACAGTCGTTTGAAGTCTGGACTCGAGTAAGATTTGCTTGATTTAAGGTGAAAACTCAGGACTGGGTTTGTGCAGATGGAAGGAATATGAAATGGGAGATTAACTCCACCTCCTATAGAATAAAAGAAAAAGGGAATGGTGAGGGGAAAAGTATTTAGTATTTATGTGTGGGTACACAGCCAAATGGTGCTCTGGTGAAACAAGAAACCCTTACTTCCTGTTCATTTCACGAAGAGGCAATAACATTCCTTCCCAAGAGTAGTTCTTGGTCAATCCCGGCCAGATGTTTCAACATCACTGATGATGGCTTAAAGTTGACGTCAGACCCCATTCACCCAATGAAATTCTCTGACCTCTCGTCAGAGAAATTACTGAAAAAAGCGTTCATTAATAGTTTTTTGTACATGATCATGTTTACTAAAAATATGAAAATTAATTTATTGTTAATTTTAACAACTCACTAATAAAACAAATCTAGAAAGATTAGGATTGTGTCAAGTAATCTAACTGGAGTCAATTAAGATTTGAGTCAGTAATATTAAAATTAATCAAAAGTTTGTAATCTGTTAAAAAAAAAATCATGTTTTTGAAAGGAGTCACTTATGCTCCACTAAGGCTGATTTCATTTCATTAAAGATACACTAAAAACTTTAATGTTATGAAATAGTATTACTATTTTAAAAATTGGCTTTCTATTTTAATTGATTTTAAAATGTAATTTATTCTTGTGATGGCACAGCTGTGGTCATTTTCAGTCTTCAGTGTCACATGATCCTTCAGAAAATATTCTAATATGCTGATTTAGTGCTCAAAAAGCATTTATTATCAATGTTGAAAACAGTTGTGCTGCTTGAATTTCTCAGGATTTTTGGATGAATAGAAAGTTCAAAAGATCAGCATTTATTTGAAATAGCAACAATGTAAAAGTCATTACTGTCACTTTTGATTAATTCAATGTGTCTTATTTAATTTAATTTCTTTAAAAAAATGTTTTTAATTATATGGGTTCTTACTAAAATTAGATTATAGTCAAAAATGAATGAATATGACATAAGGGATAATGTAAGGGACACCCACACTAGTCGACAACAATTTTAACCCTCTCTTATCTCTACATTGCTTTCACCTGCACACATCTATACTTGAGCATCATTCCCTCTTTCCAGTCTGCATTACACGGTGGGATAACTCACCCATAGCTTTCTTTCTGATTCCCTCCAGATGTGCATCAGGATGGATGATACATCTAATGTATCCTTCCGAAGCGGGCACAGGAAGCACTATTTCACTTACCAGTGCATAGAAAAAAGTTATAGTGGCTAACATATGGTCTTCATAAACCTCAGATTCCCACAAAGCGATATGAACGACTTGAAGGATGCATAATGTCTCATTTCCTGAGCCCCAACCCTGTAACTACGGTCTGCTGAGAAAATATGTGGCGTGTCACAGCTTATTGTGTTATGATGAGAGGGCCTAGTGAGGGAGGCTGAGAGACAGACAGCGCACAGTGGGCTGTGAAGAAAATAAACTGGGGAGAGAGGAAAGAGAAGAGATGGGGAGAGGAGAAGGGAAGAGCCTGCAGCCATTGCAGCACTAGAGCATGAAACAGGGCCCTGCGCTCTGCCTCGCCAATCATTCACTCTTTAGATAAGGAATTATGCCTCTCACAAGACACGCGTGGCTGAGAGATGACCAAACTGAAGAATAAACTGAGAGACAGATCAAATCAGTGCAAAGAGAGATTTTGTGAAATGGCATTCGCTTCTACTCCTCCTCGCTGTCCGTTTAAGCGCTATCTTGTCTCTGCTATATATACAGAAAATATGACACCCTTCAGGCCAACTAAAAATCATAATTTCGTACTTTCGATTTTACTTTGGCCACAGTCGTGAAACGTCCACCACAAGGCAGTATTTTTGTGGCCATTTTACCCAGCTGCATCTGACTTGCGTGGGGGACAGAGCCATCTTCAGTCCCCCAAAGGGACGGTGGAGAGCCTCGAGGTGATTGACAGGGCTGTCAACATTAACACCCGCTGCTATCGGCTTAGGAGAGTTAGGAAAATCTATATGAACTATCAAAACAAACATGAATGAGTTTACACAGGGTTACCAACAGAGTCGACACAAGTCGGACCTCGTCAGCGGCTTTTTGGCCAACTAAGCATGTTGAATACGCAACAGGCAGTAGGTGAGACAGATCACTATGATTGGCTGTTCAGCTTAGCGAACCAGTTCACGAGAAGAGCAGCAAAAGTGATGCTAGTTGATCATTGGCTGTAGTCTTTGGTGTAATCTACACACATTGTATATATATATAAATATATAAATATATATGTATATACTTACGTAAAAACGATGGAAAAGAAAGTGCATGACCTTGAAATAAAAATTAGGCAAGCTTTGAGGTTCAATAATTTTGAATAAAAGTAATACTGATGCAATGGTTTAGACATCTGCATTCTCGAATTAGGCCTAAATGTTTTTGTTGATTGATTTAATATGTAAAAAAAGCCATAAACTAGCCTATATTTTGCCAAGTCAGCCATGAGGGCCATTTTTGTTAAGTTACTTCTTAAGTTTCTAGCTAATCTATATAAACAAATGGGTAAAACTTTAGTTTAGGGTCCAATTCTCACTATTAACTAACTATTAAATATGACTTTTGCCTTAATAAACTCCTAATTACTGCTTATTAATATTTATTAAGGTAGTTGTTATGATTGGGTATTGGGTAGGATTAAGCAGTGGTGTAGTCTACGTGATACGCAGGTATACGCCGTATACCCACTAGAAAGGGCCAAGGATTTGCGTATACCCACTTAAAAAAAGCGTGAGGATACGTATCAACTTCGTTTTGTGTCAGAACTTTCACACTTTCATTCATAAATTCACCCCGTCTGTGTTTGCGAAGCGACGGATCGAATCGCGGAATCCAGTCACAAATGGAACTTGCTATATAAAGCAGAACGTCACGGAATTAGGCTATTTTTGAATGAATAAATCAAAAGTAGCTGCTGTACAATGAATCAAATCTCGATATGGACTAGTGTCTATGAATATTAAAGCTAAAAGAGACTGCAATTGTTCTACGCGTCTCTGGGAATGAGCGCTCAGTGTATGCTCCACTACACACACACACACACACACACACACAGAAGCACGCGTGACTCACGCTCGTGGTGTTTTCAGCGTTTCACTGTATTGAGACATGATGTAGGCTACACATGTGCATTTCATCGCAGAGCTGCTATGAGAGTCACTTGATGAGAATTTCACCATTTCATTTGATAAAACTATCGTCATTCATTCGTTTCATATACACACAGAAACTGTTATGTCTTTACGACAACCTGTGCACAGAGTATACTTCAGGCCTAATAATAATAATAATAATAATAGTTTATTAAAACACACAGAAACTCAAATGTCTACAACCC
Organism: Leuciscus leuciscus; assembly: GCF_965113295.1. Lineage (NCBI taxonomy): Eukaryota > Metazoa > Chordata > Actinopteri > Cypriniformes > Leuciscidae > Leuciscus > Leuciscus leuciscus. The sequence goes on along the minus strand of NC_138747.1, from coordinate 11,819,076 downwards.
ACCAAAATAAAAGTTCGGTCTAACTCAAATTAATTAGAAAGGAATTGCACAGTAAAATGTATTTTAAAATAAAAAATTTTTTCAAAAACACCATTTCTAAAAGTAAATTTGTATTTGTGCCTATAATGTTTTTTTTTTTTTTTTGTTGATAATTGTCAACTGATAAAACCTGTGCTTCAGGGACCATATTCATATAACAAATAAATAAGTTGATAACACTTAGTATTTCATAATGCTCTCAATTACATGTCGATGCATACTGTATGCATTAGTGAGTGTGGTGGTGCTTATGGGGTGACGCTCTGGGCTGGGTGAGTATGCGGCTGGGGGGGAGCTGGGGGTGTTATATTAGAGTATACTCACTACAAAAAACTAGACTACACCACTGGGATTAAGGATGTAGAATATGATCATGCAGAATAAGGCATTAATATGTGCTTTATAAGAACTAATAAACAGCCAATATCCAAGTAATATGTATGCTAATAAGCAACTAGTTAATAGTGAGAATTGGACCCTAAACTAAAGTGTTACCAACAAAAGGTATGGCATACTTCTATACAACTATGAGAGTCATTTAGAACAAATATGACGGGTAAAATGAGACCATGACGAAAGTTATACAGCCACGTCCAACGTATACAGTGACAAACAATGATTAATTGCAGCACAACCCCTGGTTTCCAGCAATCGCCCATAAAAGGTTTATGGATTCATAAAAACTGCTCTTGAAATGCTTTTGTGATATTTAACCCTTTGCCAATCTGAGTGATGGCTGTCCAGAACAATGAATTTAATATGAGTGAACAACAACCATTGACTGGGAAAAAAGCTGTACATTTAAATTGCCTTGAGTTGCTAAGGTTAATCGAGGTCACAACCCCATAAGGAATGATTTATTTTAGCTCAATTTTACCACTGAAATGGACAATTAGTAATTCCTGGAATGGTTTTCCTTCTGGGAGAAGTATGTGTTGATTAGGGAGATATCTGGAGGAGTGATCTTTAACTACTCCTCTGAAAGGGCAAACTGAATTTTTCCTTCTCAAAATGTGCCTAAGCTCATGGCTGGTAATAAAGTCTTCAGAGAAAATTGTGTGTCCATGTTTTCTAGATTATTTGCCCATCCCATGTGGTGAGGTCCTGCCTTAAGGCTATTGTTTGGACACAGTTCACCTCACATTGCATTGGTCACAGACAGGGCGTGGTTCAGGGAGGCCACGCTGCGGTTTGGAGAGGGGAGGAGAAGGAAAAGATGGAAGGGGAGAGGGAAATCTCCCCACTCTCTGGGAGCTGACAGGAAAAGTGGGAGATCCCATGGGGCGAATAAGGGCGAAAGAGATACTCCCTCTTCTTTGAAAACAAAGCTGTACTGTAATCTGTCTCAAGTGTACTGGTGCAGCTAACTAGAACACCACGCTAGTATTAAAGCTTTTTCCACCCAAATAGTTCTGGTTCCCATGCCAGGAGATCTGTAGAGCTTGCTGAGAACCAGGCCGTATCTCCAGTGACTTGAGAGGTGAACGATGAACTAAGAGCCTGCATGAACGGCCCCTAACTGATGATGTTACTACACAACCTTTCCACAAACAAACATGGAACATTACTGTCTTGAGACATGCACTACGATTTCAAAAGTTTGTGGACAGATTTTTTTATGTTCTTGAAAGAAAGTCTCTTATGCTCACCAAGGCTGCATTTATTAGGAGAAAAAAACAAACAGTAAAAACAGTAATATTGTGAAATATTACTACAATTTATTATAACTGTTTTCTATTTGAAAATATTTTATATTTACTTCTCTGATGCAAACCTGAATTTTCAGCATCATTTATCCAGTCTTCAGTGTCACATGATACTTCAGAAATCATTCTAATATGCTGATTTGGTGCTCAAGATAGATTTCTTGTGATTATCAAAGTTGAAAACCATTGTGCTGCTTAATACTTTGTGGAAACTGTGATTTTGTAACATTAAGAAGTCATGGAAATTTATTTTATAGGGACATTTCACCCAAAATGATGTCATCATTTACTCACAATCATAACCTTCCAAACCTATATGACTGACTTTCATCTGAGGAACACAAAAGAGGATATGTTGAAAAAAGTTTTATTTTTTTATTTTTATGAAAGTCAATTTTTTCTGTTTTGGCCACCACTGACTTTTATTATATTGACAAATACATCTGAAATATTCCTTTTTGTTCTTCATAAGAAAGTAAGTCATACAGATTTGGAACATCATTATGGTGAGTAAAAGATGACAGAAGTTACATTTTTGGGAGAACCATCCCCTTTAAAACATCACTAAGTATTCTATGTTGAATATAACATTTTCTAATTATGCTCGGCTCTAAAATGTTTCATTGGCAAGTCAGTCCCCCCCACACACACACAAAAAAAACCTGTATTCATGAATGACTGAGTCATGGAAATACATTAATCAAAATGTATGGGAACTAACATTGGTGTGGAGTTGACCCAGAGCCATCTTTTTGGAAGTGGAAACATGCAGAACAGTCTCAAGTTCTTGAACCACAACCCGCACCTTGTCTATGAAAAAGGACATATGTAACAACGAACAAGAGAAACCTGAGAAGAAAACTACAGGGAAGAAAAGACACATCCCTGGGTTCCAAACACCTAGCAAGCATTGCTTAACCTTTCCAACAAATCCTCAAAAATTCATCCACGTTTCAGATAAAATAAAATCCCACAAAATCAGCGAGGCGCAACACCTCCCAAAGGCTGATTTAAAAGCAATTTAAAACATCACCTCCGTCTGCGGGCGTTTTATTGAGTTCACTCTGTCGCATTTCTCTCTGCTTATCACTTTCTCAGGGTTGCGGGGGGTTTAGCATGCTGGCTTGTGTGAGTCCCACTAGTGTTGGCATAAATCACAAGGGCACTGCAAAGCCATAAGCTCCACCGCAGGCTCCTTAACACCCTGCCTACCGCCTCCGGCTACTGCCACTGATGCTGGCAGCGCTGTCATCTGATTATACCCATAATGGCTTGTCACAATTTTTTCATCAGTTTAAATTTAGTATTAGCTTGTTGGATTGCTTTGTGTCAACCTGGCAGAGGAAAATTACAATTATGAGTGTTACTCTGTTAAGCACAGCTCAGAAGAGAAACAGGCGCCGTAAAACAAATGTTTTACACCTGTTTGAACTTAAAAACTTAATTCAGTTTCTGCCTTGAATTTTTAAGTATAATCAACTTGGTTTTACAAGTAATTTAAACTTAAATTACAGCAGTCAACATCTGAAGTGGATAAAAAAAGTTCAAAGTTGTCCTAAGACAAGTACGGGTATTGTTCAAAATTCTTGTATAACTTTGATGAAAGGTTTTGATCCACTTCAAATGTTGACTACTGTATATTAAACTGACTTAAAAATCGAGTTGACATGAAACATGAATTATTTTGATGAGCTAAAGTAATGTAAAAACATAAATTGCCATGACCTACTTATTATTTGTAGTTTAAATGTTACTTACAGCTTGTTTGGGCTAGTTTAAGTGAAGTTAACATCACATAGCCAGACCTCTAAAGAGAAGAATACGATTTGGTTCACAGTTCACGATGAAGCTGATTCGGGCCAAAAAACTGCCATGATAAAAAGAGATTGTTTAAAATCAACCAATTAGTTACCAATTACAGTTAGTTACCTCTGCTTTATATCTGAAATACATTAGTATACTGTATACACATGGAAGGAAAAAAATTAAATACAAATTCAGTGGGTGGGTGAAAGAATGGTTGTGTAGAAAACGCGCTAAAATCTCAAGATTACATTATTATAAACATTACCATTAAAAAGTTTGTGGTCGGTAAGATTTTTGAATGCTTTAGAAAAAAAGTCTGCATTTATTTGATCAAAAATACAGTAAAAACAGTAATACTGTAAAATATTATTACAATTTAAAATAACTTTTTTATTTTAATACATTTTAAAATGTAACTTATTTATGTAATGGCGAAGCTGAATTTTCAGCATCATAACAGTCTTCAGTGTCACAACATTCTCAGAAATCATTCTAATATGCTGATTTGGTGCTTATGTAATCTTGTTGAAAACAGTTGAGCTGCTTAATATTTTTGTTGAAACTGATCGCTGTTCTAACATTATAAATGTCTTTAAAAAAAAAAATCTTACTGACCCCACACTTTTGAACAATAATTTATAATCTTAGATTATAAATAATAAAATATAATAATTACAAATCTCAGATAATATAACCTAGATAGAGACTCAAAATGAAATTTAGCAAGATATAAACCAATAAGCACCAGTAAATATGTCCGATTAAGACCACATTGTGGATTTGTTTGGCTCGACTTCCCTGATGATCGTGTTTACTGCTTGTTGTGGTCTATGGACCATCAGACTTCACAGCCAACGAGGCATGCAGCTCTCTCATGCCATAAGTATTGCCAGGGGTACATTCACACCGTCTGTCAGTCACTGAGAAATGGCCCATCGATTTGCTAAAGAGCTTTTTTTCTGCAAATAAAATCTCACTTACTCTCTTTTATAAGTATCTCTTTCAATCTTTACTCTGTTTTAAAGGTTTACTACAGTTGTGTTGGCCAATATGGCAGTCATCTTAGACTTACACTTACACCTAGCTATTTAAAAAATACTTCAAATATAGGGCAGGAGTAGTATGGACCACTTTAATGATACGTTCACATCCTTTCACTGCCTCACATCAACTTCTCTCACATCTTTGGCATATGACATTGAGATCGCACCTCTCAAGCATTACTTAATCTGAATGGTGACTTGGCCAATTTGCAACCTTAGACTTTCCATCAGGCATTCAAGCGTGTACAGATGTCATTGCATTAGACTTTTCCTCATTTGTCGTGCAAGTGTTCGTCTCTAGGGACGCAGAGGTTCGCTAGCGTCTCTCTCAGCGTGAGCTGTGAGCAAAGAGCTCTGCTAGGCCTACTTTTCAGTTTCACACTTTTCGCATCCAATAGCTTGCGTTTAGAAGCACATTTTAATCTGTTTGAGCTCACCAAGCGAGAAAGTGAACTTAGTGTGATACCTCACTTTTTCATGTAGATTTGACACCTGAGCACCAACCAGCCGGAATTGTGAATAATGTATTATGCTTTAGTGGTATTGATTTTTAGGGAACCGTTTCCATTTTAAAAGATCAGCAAATATATATTGTGTGTAGATTTATTTTTCCCTCCTGAGACTGGATGTGTATCTGATTATGGTAATACAGTCCATTCATTTATGAACCAAAGTTTAACATACTATGGCCAATAAACTGTTGGAACAAGCAAATTGATGACAATGCAGAGACAGCATCCATATGGCTCTGAATTATGCAAAACCTGAATGACGTGTCTGCCCTTGACTAGGGAGAAAATATTCATAATATGCAAAAGGTAATGCAGATAAGACGAAACCTCTCCACTTTAGCACAACCGTGGTTGGTTTTAAGGGCCATTCACACCCAGGAAGATAACTATAACTATAAACATTATATAAATATATATTTTAATAATCGTTCAAAAGTCCATACCTCAGTTATAACTATCATGGCACAGAGAAACAATATTGTTGAAATCACTTTCAGAATGAATTTTTTCAGCTGATGAACAATAAAAAAAACATTGACAGCCAATCAGAATCCACCTTACTTTAAAGAGCTTGAGCATTTAAAGTGGCAGAACGGCAATGTTCTGTTTCTTGAACATGAGATCCATATCTGTTGAAATGGATGCTAATATCGTTTTCATTATAGTTATTGTTCTTGGTGTGAACAGGCCTTTATACAGTGGAGTTCAAAAATATGAGACCACATAGAAAATCTGGTAGTCCAGATAAAAAATTTTAAATCTCATAAATAAATAAAAAATAAAAAAATTATAATAAATATTTTATATTAATATTATATATGTAATTAAAAATTAAATAAACAATGTCTTAGGACTATATACAAATTATAACAAATTAAATATGATTCTGCATTACTTCTAGGTGTCAGGGTTCTGTCACTTCTGTCTAGTTTATTTCTTGGTTTTGTGACAGAGCTCTGACACTCTGTTTTGTCATGTCTTTGTGTGGGCGCGCGGCTTCGAGCGTTCTCGAGCCTTATGAGTGGCTTATGAGTGTTCTCATTAGCTGCATGTTCATGTCTCATTTTGTGTGAGCACATGGCTTGTGATTTGTTTTACTGGCCATGTGCTTGTGTTCTAGCCATGTTTGGTGAGAGCACATGGCTTGTCATGTGTGTTTCCTTGTGCCATGTGCTCTCCTGTCGATTGTCTAGCCCCTCTCATCTTGTTACCTGATTATTAGTTCATTTTCCCCACCTGTCCTTCACTCAACCCTGACACTAGGGCTGAGTCCCAATTCGCCTACTTATACTACGACCTAAAAGTATGTACTTTTTTTTGTGATGAAAAAGAACATACTTTTGAGTGTGTAGCAAAAGAGTATGCACGTTCTGGGACATACTTCGATGACGTCATGCAACGTAAACGAGAACGTGGTTGCCTAGTTACGCACACCGCGACTGTTAACAAAACATTTTACATTTCATTCATTCTTATATATCCAATATAATTTTATTTACTATTCCCATCTTTTTTTCCACAATACATTTACAATGTGTTTTACCAAATGTAGGAGTGAAGCAGGGCGTCGTCGTAGATCAACCAAACGCAGGTCGTTTGTGAGGCGGCTGGTTCTGACGTTCATGTGCAATGTGTGTAACGAAAGCTACTTATTTTCTGAGTTAAAATATTTAAAGTTTATAGTGTAACTATTGTTTAACGTATTTTATACTTAATCGTATACTTATGTATAATACTTAAAAATCCCCGATGAAAATGAACCATGCTTTTACTATAGTAAAAGTGCAGTAACCATGTTTCTTTGGTTGGACTGATAAAGTTAACATTTGTACAGCCACAGTATTACTACAAATAAGTCAGACAGAAACATCAAAAGAAATACATAAAAAAGACACTTGCATGACACTGTACTAGAGCCTTTTTATTTATTGCTTTGTAGCCTGAGGCGCTCAGTATCTTCATCGGACCCTACAAGATAAACACGGTACTTTTTTGGCACAACATAAACCCATTAATATTACGAGACAAAAAAATATAACTTTAATTAGGGTTAAACATTTCAATTCTTACACTTAAAAACTGAGGGCGCATCTCCACTGCTGCATCCGACCGCCATGTCTACATCACCACCATCACCACAAAGCTCCTCCCTCCCGCACGCAATGGGTTGTGGGCAATATTAGCCGTTAGAGTGTGCATTGATCTGCACTTCGAATTCTAACCGGAAATAGTAGACCATCCGGGTATCTTTGGAATACTCATTTCAACATACTACGATTTGGGCCGTACTAATTCTAGTTTCGCATACTATTTAGGACGGATAGTATGCGAATTGGGACTCAGCATAGGGCTGCATTCCAGTCCAAAATGGTCATGCCCTTCACTCGCTAACTTCCCTCCATCTCGTTCACTCGGATGTACGTCATTGCTTACGTTGCATGAGTGCCCACTACTGGCGGAACCTTTGCAATAGGCTGAATTGGAACGTGCTAAGCCCTTGATCACTTAGAATCCACTATGGGGTTGATTTATTTTACATTTTTTTCCCTTACGAAATTGTTTAATGCAGCATTCTATATGTATATAGGTGTGTTTGAGTTGTTTAAATTTTTATTTTTTTAAATAATTAATATATCATAGAGTTGTTTGTGGTGGGGTAAATTAAATGCAATATACGTTGACGTCACAATCATGTTGCATTGTGGTATATGGAGCTGCCTGAAGTGTACATATGTAGTAGACTTGCTCCCTCGGTCAAAATCGAGGGAGCGAGGGTCTGTCCATATAAACTTCCCTCGTCCACTTCACGAAGTGGAACGCACTTCAAAATGGCGGCAGGGATTCTCCCGAGGGGAAGTGCTTAGGGAAGTTCGCAAGTGCTTGTCTAAAAGTGGAATGGAACGCAGCCTTCGTCACTAATCAAACACTCATTCATGACATTTAGCATGTAAATTCCTTATATAAAAGGCTAGATGTTCTTGCTTTTATTGAAGCAGATGTTTGTTGGATAATTTCAAATCATGCTGGATAACATGACCAATCAGGTTTTACACAAACTCATGGAGGTCTGCGGTCATTAAAGAGAGACAAACACAAATACTAAGGCATTACAAAATACAAGATCATTTGTGGAGATTTATTTTTATTTTTATAGGTGATTATACATTATGGAGATACACGTAAATCTACATGTTCACCCCAGCGAAAAATAAATGTACCAAAATGTATTTGAATAAATACCCTGCAATTGTACTTTTGGTATACTAAACTGATATGGTAAATTGGAACAACTAATTTTGTACTTTATGCACTTTAGTTATCCAAAAATAGTGCTGAAGTCCAACTAAAGATATACTTAAGAATATTTGATTGTGCTCAAGTGGAACCATTGCAAGTATACTTTAGGTAGACTTGAAAAATCTTGCATCTTAAGACTGATATTATACTGAGATCATTCTATCCTTACTTTAAACACATTTTACGCTTAATATTAAGAAATGTGCATTGAGCAATAAAGAAGTACTCCAAATAATGTTTAATTATAATATTTATATCAGTAAGCCTCAAGCATTATGTCAGTAAATATGTTCATGGATTTGTAATATACAAATAGTAGTATAGTAATTATAGTATAGTATGAAATAAATAGATTTTAAATAGATTTTGGTATAGGTTTTTTTCACTAGGGCATACATGTAATTCTTTCAGGATATCATCTCAATCATCAGAGTCAGATGTATCAGTTTAAGTTCATCAGATGATTGCACACAAGTCTGAACTATAATCTCAATCTGATAAGCCTAATCACATCCTTATAAAGAAAAAAGGCAGTGAATTGATTAAATTTTTTGCCTTGTTAGCGGTGCTAAGAAAAGTAAAGGAAAAAGTATCATTGTTATGATTAGGGATTTCAACAAACCTAAGTATCAAACTTTGTTGCATAACTTGTCCTACATCATTTATGCTAATTATACATTTATGCAAATTATAATACCTCGAATTGTTTGTCTTCAGGAGAAGCAAGCTTTTAGTAATCTAATTGGATGATAAAGACAAGGGTAACCGTAAAACCCTAAAGACTTGTCCTATCTAGAACCAGAACAGTAGTTCTCAACCAGGAGGCCTCTGAAAACTTCCAAGGGGGCTGCATATTATTAATATATAATATTATATAATACTGTTATATGTAATAATGTTATATTATTAATAAACATTTATGTTATTATTAATTGAAATGTTTAAAAAAAAACATATAATCATAATGTAAACAGAAATGATATATGTTTTCCCCATCAATCACTATTGTTTTTAATGGAGAACATGCAATTCTTATAGAATCACAAAATCATATAAATCTATTAGCCTATAATAATATTACACCCACAACACTATGGTGGCTAACCCGCCTCAATATAGTTTTCTTCTTTAGATCCTGTCATCACATAAATTTCACTTGTCATGTAAAGATGGAGGAGAGACGAAGCACAACTGGATGCCACATCTCTCCATTAGGCTGTCATAGTCCATTAAACACCGGCCTGCTTTCAACTTTATATTCAGAGTGTGTCCGCCTGCAACATGAGGTAAACATTTCGAGTGTTTGTAACAAAATGAAAAAAGTTATTAGCCACAATAAATGCTTGTGTGGCTCGTAAAAGGTCAGGATGGTGGAAAAATACTTCACCAAAAAAAAAAAGAAAAAAAAAGAAAGTGAAATGAAATTGAACCCAATCCAAATCCGGCCCTACAACAAACATGACTTTTCGTGGCCCTCAGCCTTTGGCTCGATAACGACGGAAGGATGTGAGCAGAACACAAATGAACCCGAAGCCCTGATTAGAGGAATGCTGTTTTTGAAATGGGAGGGGGGGCGGCTTTGTGTTTAAACTATGAGAGAAACTCCCACATACGGCAGGACAGAGGAATGTGTATCTGATTACATTCTGCCTGCTCAGCCTCCGGCTCTCCCATGTAAACAGTCACCTGACTGACAGACAGAGAGAGAGAGAGAGAGAGAGAGACTGAGAGGGGCAGAGAGAGAGGGAGAAGCATTACATCAGTGCGCTGGTAAAGAGGAATGTGGGTTCACTGCAGTGAGATGCCTTAAACCCATGTGAAAAGAGAGAGAGAGGGGGGAAGCTGTGCTGTTCATACAATCTCATTCATTTAGAAGGGTCCCGCTAATGACACCTGTTCAAACACACAGTTTCTATTACTTTCGCTCCATCTGAAAGAGTCTCAGCCTGCAGAAGACCACCGGGGGGAATGTCGACCACCGCTGGGCTGCCCTGCATGCTCTAACCCCTATAACATCATCAACCTGACACAATATCAATACACTGGTCCTCGCCGCACACACACAGACACTGTCCGAGCCGCTTAACATGACCTCTAGCCTGAATAAAAAACTGCCTTGGGCTATGAAATCTGTACAACAGAACCGGACGGATCTCGCCACACCTAACTTCCTTTCAGAGAACATGAAGTGAAAGTTGAGATAACCAGTAAAACAGATGAGTCACAACACACAATGATAAATGAACTCACATTCAGTGTAGTTTTGGTAACAATTGCAATAGGATGCATTTGGTGACATTAACATTAACAACAATACTTTTATAACATGAACAATTATTAATCTAGGCTACTATTGTAAAAATATTATTGTTCAATATTAATTCATGCTCTTATATAATACATGAAACTACCAATTAAAAGTTTAGGGTCAGTAGTATTTTTTTGTTACAAGAAAATTAATATTTTTTTATTCAGCATTTTTTTCAAATTTAAATTGAAAGTAAAAACATGTATAATGTTACAAAAGATTTGTATTTCAAATAAATGCTGCTCTATTCATCCAAAAAAAAAAAATATTTGAAAAAAATTGTATAATGGTTTCTACAAAAATATTAAGAAATAAAAATATCTTGAGCAGCAAATCAGCATATTAGAATGATTTCTGAAGTATCATGTGACACTGAAGACTGGAGTAATGATGCTGGAAATTCAGCTTTCCCAAAGGAATAAATTACGTTTTAAAATATATTGAAGTAAAAAACTGTTATTTTAAATTGCAATAATACTTTGAAATATATATATAAAAAAGTTTTGAATGTCTTTTTGATTCAATAAATGCAGGCTTGGTGAGCATAAGAGACTTCTTTCAAAAACATGTTAAAACATGTTAAAACATCTTACCGACCCCAAACTTTTGAATGGTAGTGTATATTGATTTATACAACTTGACATTTAAAAAAGTTTTGTGAAATTAGGATTAATAAATGCTGTAAAAATACTGTTCATTAGTTAGGTTTCATGAACTAACAATGTTAAAAGGAACCTTGTTATCAAGTTTTTGACAAGCACGGGTCATGTGTGATATCATCAAGCACTTTTGACAATAATACCGAGATTGTCATCTCGACTTAACGTGATAGTTCACCCGAAAATGAACATTTATACACAACCATGATGTTCCTTTATGTTCTGTGAAACATAAAAATAGATATTTTTTGCCCATACAATGGAAGTCAATGGTCCCCAAAACTGTTTGGTTATAAACATTCTTCAAAAATCTTATTTTTCATTATTTTGTAGATGAAAGAAAGTCATACAGGTTTGGAATAACATAAAGTTAAGGAAAAGATGACAAGACTTTCCTTCTTGGTGAGATATCACTTTAACATGAAAATGTGTGGGAGAATGGCAGTTTTAAACACTATCCTGTCTGACACTGGTTGACAAACATTTCCAGCTAAATCTCACGGCATCAGTTAAGCCAACATTGCTGTGTTGGGCCTGTCGGGATGCTCAAATCATTCTACCAATGTTTGTCTAACAGTTGTCTAAAAGCTAGAAGCTAGTATTTTAACATTATAAAAAAGACACACTTTACCTTTAACTAAGTTTTAGTATCAGACCTGAACCACGTGTTTCATGTTATTCCCTGCGAATCAACTGACGACAGTCGAATCCAATGCTAGCTTTCATTTTTCTTCTCTCTCTCTCTCTCTCTGGCCTCTCTCTGCCTGATATATCACAGCTGCGTTGGAAAGCCGTCCCACCGGCTACCCGGGAAACGGGACGAGGCAGTGAAGAACGGGATCAGCTGCCCCCGTCCTCCCCTCTTTACTTTCTTCTCTCAACAAAAGCTCATTCCCAACCACAAACCCTTAAAAATGAACTATTCTCAACAGTAACAAGTGCAGCTCACAGACCAAGCAAAACTTGACACATGTCTTACCGTGGAGGTGGTGATGGTGGTGATGGTGGTTCTGCTGGTTGTTCTCCAGGCCCACGGGGTTGCATGCCCCCAACTCGGCCAGTCTGCGGCTGGTCGCGGAGAGCTCGGAGCGCAGGTTGGTCACCTCCTGGCTGGCCGACTGAATGGCCCCATCGATCCGCTGAGCCAGCTGCTTGTTGTCCTCCATCATTTTCAGGATTTTGCCCTGAGAAGCAAATCCACACAGAGGTGCATGGTGTCAAGCGCTCGGTCAGGGGGTAGAACAAGCCGCGGGTCCCCTGTCCCCCTTTATCTCTCCACGGCTGCCACAGTTTAGACCACACAAACAAAACACGCGCTGGAGAAGAGGAAAAAAAATCCCAAGTCTCCCCTCCTCCTTATCCCTGCAGAAAAGACCTAATCACTACCTGTCCTCTGTTAGTGTGTGAAAGAGAGCTGATCGTGTGATAGAGAGAGAGAGAGGGAGAGAGAGAGAGCATGTGAGAGAACGCAACGGACAGACGAAACAGCAGGTAGAGGAGTGAAAGAGTTCCCGCTGAAAAACCGCGCTCCCAGCAGCTGCTTCCAGAGAGAACACAGTGCATTGAGAGATGACATGCTCTCTTTTAAACGGAACGTACCATGTGTGCTGGATTTCTGGGGGAGAGAGGGAGGGAGCTAAAGTGCGATGTTTCTGAAACTCTGTAAACTGCAGGCTTTGCCTCGGAGAGCTTCCCTGTTTGTATTGGTTTGTAACAAGTAAGTAACTGTTCTTATGTTGCCGATGTGGAAAACGAGACAAGACTTTCTCACACTTCCTTGATCCCTTGACAAACACTTGTCAAGCTGGATACATCTATTCTCTCGGACAAACACACTCCCACCCCTTTCCCTTTCCCTTTATTACATATTCATTCTTTTGTCCCTGGGAAACGCTCCCCCACTCTTGAGGTTGCAGATGGGGGTGGGTCGACTCAACTCAGGGGGAGAGGAACCAGGCAGACCTCTGTGCTGGACACGAGGGACAGCTATTAGTCCGGCCCCCTGCACGCAGGAAGTGAAGAGAATTACATTGAAAGCAATCAATCTCCTTGCAGGGTCAAAAGTTTGGGGCTGATTTTTAAAAGCTCTCTAGTCTTCAGATGCAGACCCAAAACGATTTATCCTTTCCCAGAAGTCTTACACAACAGATTGAAAAGTATGTATGTACTTTAAGTATAGGAATCAAAGAAGCTCCTATGCTGTTCAGTGAGACGCTGGCCTATGTTGCATTTGGATGGACCTCGAGATCATCCATAACCTTAATTGATCCATCATCTATCCTAAATGTATAACCTTTTGAACAGGTGTTGGGGGAGCCATAAAATCTGCTAATATATTTTATAAATGAATGAACGAATGAATGAATGAATGAATGAATTTGGCAGATTATCCAAACCATTTACATTATACCAATTATACCAAATTAATGCCTTTGGGCAGATGCGTATTATCAAAAATGACTTACATTGCTTTCAAGGTCTACATCATATTAATTCATGCATTAACTAAATAAATAATGAAAATAATGTATATGTGTGTGTGGGTATATATATATATATATATATATATATATATATATATATATATATATATAGATATATTTGCACTGACAGATGCTTTTATCCAAAGTGACAAGCATTGCATTCAAGGTCTACATTATATCAATTACAGCATTAATTTTTTTACAAGCAATTTTTTTATATATATATTTATGCATTTGGCAGATGATATTATCCAAAGTGACTTACACTGCAGTATAACAATTCCTGTATTAACCAGGGAAAATAATAATAAAAAATCTAATGTAAAACAAAAAATACAATAAAAAAATAATACATGCATTTTACAGATGATTTTATCCAAAACCACTGATAACACTGCATTCAGGTACACATTTTATCAATTCATATCTTGGGGGTGATAGATAAAAATAGGAAATAGGAAAACGGTTGATATGTGCTCGTCAATCAAGCCATTTCATGCACAAGTATTTAATTTTAAAATAAACAGAACCAATCTAGGTGAATGCCTACCGATTAGAGGCAAATCCAGCCAAATTTAACCCCTGCTTATGACTATAATCAACACCAGCTTTTAACGGCGTGGCTTTTATATTCCCCAAGCAAAACATTGGCTGAAAATGAGCAAAATCACTCAATTCCTAGAGCAAATTGATGGGGTGTGTGAGTGAGAGAAGCAAATCTGGTGAACCATCACAGCAAAAACCTGTCATTTCAACACTCTGACTGAGACGCGTCCTCATTGGTATTCACAGGAAGCGATGCCAGAAATTAATGGGGAACAACATTGGAATCCACACTAAAAACAACTATTAAAATATGAAAACAAAGATTTTCTTTTCAGCAAATAAGTTTTCGCTGTCTGTGGATTTTCATTTGCATCCGTCTTGCTCATAATTTAAAGACGGCTCAAATGTAATGCTATGAAGTCACAAAGTTTTCAGTAGGCAGACTGATTGATTTCCATCAGAAATGAACTGGAAAGAGCGCCACATCTGCTATGCTAACACCATTCATGCTGAGATTCAGGCTGTAGCTGAAAAAGGCAGTGAGGCAGTGCTTTGTTTTCAAATCCCAGCCCCGAAACCACTATAGTCACACAAAATAAAAGAGCAAGAGAGTTAGAAAGAGAATGAGAAGGAGTGGTGATGAGAGAAAGAAAGAGGAACATGTTTGGGAAAATCTAGTCCAGGGTGTTTCATATTCTGTGGCTTTTCCGTTCTACAGAAGACAGAGAAAAGATCTCAGTCGTATTAAAAGTCGCCTCCATTGACTGGAACACACCAGGCCTCACAAAGGACCTGGAGTGGACAATGCTGAATGTCAGTGGGAAAGGAAAAAGGGCAGGAACTGGACAGGTAACAGTTGTTCAATGGTTTTTACAACAAGGCCTTTCCCTAGGCTCTGTTGTTGTCACCTGCCTTTTGCCAAGAATATGCTCAAGCCGCTTACCAAACAGAGTGAGCTCTGCAGCCAAGGGTGCTTTCAAATAAGAAAACCCTCAGAACTGGGAGGTCTGGATCACAAATAGTCTACACACTTTAACGTCAGGCTTTTTATGATGTCGCATCATAAGTGGAAAAAGTACATTGGCTGGTAGCAAGTGACATGACATCATGAAAGCTCTGATTGGCAAGAACACAGTCAAAATCACTTCACTATCAACTATACTAAGGTGTGACAGAATTTATATACGTATATATACACACACACTGATCAAAAGTTTTAAAAATAAATTAATACTTTTGGCAAGGATGCATTAAGTTTATCAAAAGTGACAGTAAAGACATTGATAATACTACAAGAGACTTCTGTTTCAATTGTTCACAGAACTAGGGCTATATGTGCTTTTTAAAGATGTAGAAGTAGGTCATTTACTTTTCACATTATAAATTGTTTTCCCTATACTCCTTTTATCCCTTAATACTTAATACTTGAAATGTCATTAGGCAAATGTGTACTAACTCAGTGCTAATTTAATTCAAAGACAACAAACGACTTTCCTTTTTATATAAAATCCCATCTGGATTTAAAAAAGTAAACAATAATAAATGAATTAAGAAGTTCTTTCTCCATCATTTATTGCTTAATGCGAGTTTGGCTACAGGATTGCTGTGTGTGTTCGGCGTTCATGCTCGCCTGAACAGAACAGAATGAAACCATTTTAAATGTCAAATAAATTCACAATAAACTCAAATGTGTTTTTTTAAATAATATATAATTACCTCAAAAAACATGTTAACAAATCACTTTCTGTAATTGTTGTGATTACACTTAGTAGCAGAGGTTGGCTTTGTATATCGTCATCCCTTTATTATTATTATATATATATATTTTTTTTTTTTACATATTGCACAGATTTCTGTAATATGAAGGGTCTCTTTGTCTGTTATTGTCTGTTTTTAATGTTTGAAAACCATAATAAAAAATAATATATACGAAAAAATCTTTAACATTGGCAGCCCTAAAAACACAAAAAAGTTGTTGTTTTTATCTAAACTGAAACACACACACAAAACCCCTAAACTATCACGGAGTGAAAGCTAAATTGAAATGACAAACTAACCCTAACTAATTAAAAATCTGGCATTCAGCTGATTATTCAATGCTGGCACATCCACTGACAGGACCCAGCCGCATTTCCTCTCGTGGGGCGTCTGCTTCTCAACTGAAAAACTTTCCAAATAGTTGTTATTCGTTTGTGCATTTGGTTGCACCCATAAATAGCATGTGATTAAGCAAGTGCACTTAAAATAAGGTATCGATAAACGGCCACAGTGAGAGGCTGGACTGGTTAATTGAATATCGACTCATGCCAGGTAAACTGGAATATTTGCTGTTTTGCTCTCAAAGAGAGTGAGAGAGTTTGGAGAGCACAGCCAACTTTTTAAAAGGCTCTTATCAGGGTGCTGTGTGAAAATCCTTCGGCTGCCAACTCTGTTTCCTCACATGTGTCAATGTGTATGTGTGAGGGGGCGTGAGAGGGCTGAGTACAGAGAGATCATGGGCATGTGTGAGGTCAAGGGCTCTTCCCACAGACTCTTACAACACTGAATCCATGCACTAGCAGGGTGTCCAAAACCACAGGAAAGAGCAATATCATTTCCTGAGTATAGGACTTGAGCTTGTTGATGCAGAACAGGCTGTGCTCATGTAATTTTTTTCACTCTTTCCTACAGGGTCCAGATGATGAGGATTTGTTGGTTTTAGGAGATATAGGAAATTATTTGAATGAACTATATCAATGGCCATTAAAAAACTGATATGATATACTGAAGGGTAGTTGACATGAAAGCATTTTTAAGTAGCATTTGTCTTCTCCAGTTTTTTTAAAAATGGTTCTGCAATGTGACATTTTTCAAAAGGACAAATAATTATAAAATAATTAGCAAAATGCGTTTCAAAATAGTTTGATGGAGTACAGCACATCACACCGTAGAATGTCAACTTCCCAAAAGTATTTCATGTCAACGGTTATCACTACCATTTAAACTTTGGGGTTGGCAAAAAGTTTATTTATTTATTTCGTTTTTAAGTTTGCATGAAACAGTAGTCTTTTCTTCCCTATTGTGACATTTAGAAACAACTTCTAAAATGAGAAAAATGTAGGGCGGGATTTGATTTATTATTATTATCAATGTTGAAAACAGTTGTATTGATTTTTTTTGAGTGAATTCTGTTATACGTTTTTTTTTTTTATTATCCTTTGATTAACAGAAATTTCAAAAGAACAGCTTTTATTTTAAATAGAAACCTTTTTAGTAACATTATAAAAGTCATTACTGTTACTTTTTTGGTCAGTTAAATCCATCCTTGCTGATATTATTGACCCTAAACTTTTGAATTGTAGTGTATCTACTGTATATGGAATCCAATTTAAACAAATAAAAAGACAATTGTGACTTTACATGTCCAAATTGAGACTTTATATCTCAAAACTGCGAATTTTGTCTTATAATAGAGACTTTATACAGTATCTCACAATTGCAACTTTTATTATTTTACACAATTTATCTTAGAATTATCTTTTTAATTTTGACTCTGAGGTGGAAACCATGTAGCTATCTACAGTATAAATTTTACACAATTTTTAAAAATGTTCACCTGAGAGAAGTCAGCTTATTATATATCTATGAAGACTTATTTTTAAGAATTATATATCTACTTTATAAGTCTCATAAACAAATATAGTCAGGAGAAGACTACAACAGCAAATATGTACTAAAATGTTTGTGCTTTCAAAACAGCTTCTGGCAATTAGTTCTCTAAAGTCTCTAAAAAGTTTCTGAAATTGCATGTTATGCAGTCAATCACTCATATAAGAATGTCAGTCACTTAAACTTTAATTATAGAGAGACACATTCCCTGCTCATGCAGAAGAAACAATGTGTTCTCTGCTTAGCTCATTTAGTAAAGTGAACAGAAACCTCTAAATGAAGAAAAGGCTAGTGCATTGTGTGAGAGTGTGTAAATGTCATAACTGGGCAGATGCGAGTACATATTTCTGTGTGTGCACGCAGGAGCACATTTGTGTGTTTGTGTGTGTGACTGGCAGGACGCTGCGGTTGGCCTTTGGTTTGGTGGCTGTGAGGGACAGAGGGGCATTGACGCAGAGCAGCGCTGGGGGCGGCAGACGGAAGCTGGTCCCTCATTCTTCATCTCTTATTGGGCTGAATGAACGCGCTGACTCCTAAAATAACAAATATAGAACAATGGAGTCGTCCGAGGACCTGGCACAGCACTGTTGCAACCCCCTCTCCTGCCACTTATCAGTCAAACTAGTTACTACATCCATCACTATTAATAGGCAGCAACAGGGCAAGATTAGGTCTCCGAAGAGCTCCTGTGAAAGCTACAAAGATGTGTAAATTATAAAAGAACAATGTTAGAGAGTTAAGGTGCAAATAATTGGGCACAGAACCCAGTCAAGCATACACCTCTCAGCACACCACGTGCACAGCCTCACTGTGAAAGCAACATGCTGTTTCTCATTAAAACGCTGCTGCTGCTGGTAACACGTCAACACTTCACATCACCATGGAAATAAACAAGTTCATCTCCCAGGCAACAAAAAGAGAAAACATATTAACTTATATAATAGATGGAATTTGAGAACATTTAAAAATGATCTTTGCACTACAATCAAATGTATATTTTGGTTTAGCTAGTTTAACCTATAGTGAAGCTGTTCACCAGCATAACCAGTTGATGAAACTGGCAAGGTCTAGCAATGTCTTGCCAGTTAAGTTAGTTAAGAGACCTGGCAAGAATAGTCTTAGACTTCAGGGAGTTGGCAAATTTTGCCAGATTAGTGGCCTCAAATGTACAAGTACAAAATGTACCGACAAGTCCTTCACAATCGTGTGTGTGTGTGTGTGTGTGTGTGTGTGTGTGAATAAAATAGTATGTATATTATGCATTTATGTGCATTATTCAGCAAGGATGCATTATTGATCAAAAGTAACAGTAAAGACATTTCAAATGAATGCTCTTCTTTAGAATTTTTCATTCATCAGTGAGACCTGGAAAACAATGTAGGCTACCATTGTTTTCACAAAAATATTAAGAAACACAACGGTTTAACATTTATAATGATAAGAAATGTTTTTAGCACTAAATCAGCATATTCGTTCGGGTCACATAACGTCACTGTAGCTTTGCGCCGCCATCTTTACGACCGACGGTCTCAGTAATGCCCATAGACAGTATAAGTATGCCTGCAATATGTTGTGCAGTTGGCTGCAACAACAGCCGAAAGAGGAACCCCGAACTGGTATTTTATTCTATACCAAAAGAAAAGGATAGAAGAGAGAATCATTTATTTAAAAGACTTGAAGTCTCATGTTGGTTTGTGGTTAATTATATTTCCATTATACTCTCAATGCCCAACATTATACAGACAGATATCGACAGATAATGTTTTTTCTTCATTTTATTTGTTGGATCTCTTTAAATGTTAAAGCACTTTATCATGGTAAGTAAGTTAGTAAGATATGGGGTTGTTTTGAATAACTGTCTGTTAGTTAATACCTACCTAAATCTAATAAATAGTTTTCTGAAGTTCATAAAGATATTGTCTTCGTCACATGCGCTTTAGATGTTATTTTGTGTAAGTAACGTTAACGTTAGCTCTGCAGACGATGCATAATCTCAGCCTTGAAATCCATATTAAAGGACTAGTTCTTCCAAAAATGATAATTCTGCCGTCATTTACTCACCTTCATGTGCAAATCCTTAAGGTTACTTTCCGTGGAAGACAAAGGGACATTTTTGAATATGTAATGAAGACTCTTCTTGTCGATGAAAGTGAATGAGTAACGTTAGCCTACTGGGGGCTGTCACGCAAAAAATAATAATAATAAAAGACAAAAACATCACAAAAGTATCATAAAAGTGATCTAATACGACTCGTCCGTTATATTAACATCGTTATTTATTCATATGATAGCTTTATGTGACGAACAAACTGCAATTTAAGTCGTTATTATAATCACTGATGAGCTTTACCTCTTGATAGCTTTTAATCGCAGCCGAATCGTGAGTGAATCATTCAAAAAGATTCGACTCGAAAGATTCATTCATTTCGATATTTGTGTGTATTAAACCTTCTCTATAACTGAACATCTGTTCTTTCGCACAGATATGGCAGTCTTTTATGATCTTAGGCTGATGTCTCTGGCTGTGCTGATGCTGGTGTCTCAGCTGGACTCTGCCAGACCAGGGTTTCCGTTGTCCGGTAATTGCCGGACATTGGCCGGAAAAAAAATGAAATGTCCGACAAAATTAAATCTCTCCGGTCAAATTTGTCCGATTAAAATTGCCTAATAATCCCGCCCCCCTAACACAATCTGAATTTGAGAATACGCCTAAAATGTATAAAGCAAAAATACACCGACCTTTGGCTATGTTATAAAGGAACAGGCTCTACCGTTTGAAAGTTATTAAACAACATCGCATGCTGCATTTCAAATAAAGCGCACGCCTAAAACGGCTGTAATATAGACCTAAACAACGAACGAATGAGTGAGACGTTTCAAATATGGCCAGGCCCAGGCAGACTAGCCTTAAAAGCTTTTTTCAGAGGCCAGACGCGACGGACGATGGTGAATCAGGAACGCCTGAAGCCTCAGATGTCCAGACAGCTCCACCACCACCGGAGAAAAAGCAGAATCGGATCAAAACGAAGCAGCAAAGTCGCCTTGCGGAGAACAAGGTTACGCGGCTTATGCGCATTGCAAGTTGTGCCGCATTTCCATTACCCTTCAAATTGCGCTAATTGAAATTGCGAATTAAAAATATGCACAGTGGAAACACGTCAATTTCGCAAAAACTCCCGTTTATCGCAAAAAAGTTTTTATGCTCGCATGAGGTGGTTTTTCAGGCAATTCGAAAAAGGAATATTTCGCAAAACTGCAATGGAAACAGTTTTTGCGCATTTACAGTCACCTTACTTAGAAGACGCGGTGTGTTTGAGGTCCATGTATAGCTACGCAAATAATAATAATTGTATATTATTTTATTATATTATAACATTTAATAGGCTATATTTAGAAGACGCTTTAATGCAAAAAAGGAACAAAGCTGAGTGTGGAGCGCGCACTGCATGGCACGGAGGCGCGGGCGCGAACACTTGCATTTTCCTATCAACAGTGGAAACAACTTAAAATACTCTATCATTTCTGGTCATACAGAAAATAATAATACATTATTCTTAACTACTTTTATTTGTGTAAACTCACAATAACAAGAAAACGTTGTGCTTTTGTAAAATAAAATAAAACAATCAGACGCACTTTCATGATCTCCATAAACTGGAGCGCGAGAACTGAAACAAAATATAGCCTATGTAGGCTAAAGCTTGAAATGTCCACTTTAAAACGAACAAATTCGAATCGAAAGCTAATACCTTCTGATTATGTAATCCGAAAAATGCATTTCTCTCTAAAAGCGCATCTGCTTAACAGCGGAGATGGAGATATGATTTTAGCCGACACTTAGAAAACAATAGTTTATTAATAATATTAATGGCTCTTCTCATTCAGCACTGCGGGAAAAACATCAATTCCAGGTTCTAATTTGGCCTTAGAAAACCAGTAAAATCGACATATGTTTTCCATATTAATTTGTGAATATTTTAAATGTTTAATAAAGGGGCAAAAAGTCATAAACAAAAATCTGAAAATTCGTCGATATTTACTTTTTTGCGCAGCAGTTGGTGTAGCCAGTTCAAATTAAAATTTTGGTGTTCAACTTTGCGTTTTAAAAAGACAACAACCGTTCATTTTTCGTTTTTCAGTTACGGGTTAAAAAAGGAACAACGAATGGACACAAAAGTAGCCTAGCCTACATGGATCGTTTGGACAGAATACGAGACAGAGTTCTTTATTAAATTCGTAAAAGGAACAATAATTAGCCTATACTGGATTCTAAATCTCAAAGAAATGCCACAATCAAAACCTCGGAGCAGAAATGAGGGCGAAACACCCAGAAGCTCCTTAAATGTGTCGTTCGCAGTATAAGGGTCTTTCCCTGCCATTAATGCTTGGATAACACGCCACGTCTCCTTCCTTTAATAATAATAATAATGTCTAATGCGGTGGCTGTGATATTATATAAACCAACGTCCGTTGCCGTGATTTTTTAAATGACTTATCTTGAGAGAAAAAAGGACGTTTTAGTCGCATAACATCGGTTAATGGAAACGCCGTCATTTCGCAATAGTTTTTCATAGATATTTAGATAATAGCGCAAAACATTTGCGCACATCTGTAATGGAAACGCGGCTACAGGGAAGTTTTGATTTTAAGTCGGCAGCTGCACAATTCAGCACTGCAAAACAGCGTAAAAAGTAGCCTAAAATGACGCAAGACAATGTTATAGGCCTAGTCATTTGTTTGTTCCAGTTCATTTGACAAGGAGTCATTTCACGGTGGCCAATTTAAATGTTACCAGCTGTCAGGTGTACACCAGAGTGTATTATTAAGTTCGCTTGAATAAAAACAATAGGCTACTATTCAGATATTTTATGTGGGGAAGGGGGATTTGTTTGTTAAACTATGAATGTGAAACCATAGTAAAAACAATTGCCGTTGATTGACGCCAATCGGACGTTCATGTTTTTTTTCCGTCTAATTGAAAGTTATAAACATGTTGCATTCTATACGGCCTGATTATGTCATTTTTTAAGTTACATAGCCTGCCTCCAGTTTTCCTCAACTTGACTAATTAAGAGGCGATATTTGACCGTCATATCATCAAAATGTCCGGAAAACGAAACCTCTGCCGGTCACTTTGACCGGCACCATTTTTTTCTAGCGGAAACTCTGTGCCAGACAGTGCTGCTGTTCGGATTAGATAGATTATTTCATTCATGCCAAACAGCCGAACAGCAGCAGATTTATAGATTCATTCATGACATCGCCCCGACTCTCATGAACGCGCGCGCCTTGAAGCTCTATGACCTAAGTATTTCTCACAGCATATTGATATGCATCGGTACTCTTTACCAATTGGGGTAAGTCTGGGGCAGATAATAATGGACAAAAGAAAACTGGGGGTAACAAATAAGGATCGGAGCCTAAAATGTAAACTTTCTCTCTGTATCTCTGTCTCTCTCTCTCATTCAAATGGGCAGTTTGGGCGGCCATACCGGGCGAGTCGTCGTAAATATGGCGGCGTTCTATTTGTAGTGACGTAGGTGGCATCTATGAACTAGAATGCTTTCTGAAGGATCATGTGACACTGAAGACTGGAGTAATGATGCTGAAAATTCAGTTTTGGTACACAGGAGGAAATTAACTTTTACAATATATTAAAATAAGAAACAGTTATATTAAATTGTAATAATACTTCAGAATTGTTTTTACTGTTTTGCTCAAATAAATGCAGCTTGGTGAGCATAAGAGACTTTTTGTCAAAAACATTGAACAAATCTAACTTTTTCAACTGCAGTATGTATACAGAAAATCTGATTAAGAAGTCACATTTCTGCTATTTTTATTGATATATTCTCTCTAGCCAGTCTCTTGTGCCGTGTAGTTATTTAAATACTTTTTTTCCCATGACAATGCATTCTTGTCGATAACTGGTAACTAAACAGGACTGAACTCTATCTGATCGTTTTGCATGTCGGATTGTCAACGTGAACGATTCTTGGCCAGAATGAGCTGCGAGGTAGACCAGACATTAGGCAAGAATTAAAAAAGCTGGCTAGGCGAAAATATAGGGGCACAACACACCAGCAACCAAAACACAACATATGCTGGTGATCAGTTCTGTTGATCTTTTCAGCAGGGAGCTGATCCATATCACAAGCAAACAACATCACAAACCCATTGACGCATCAAATGTAGCCCCTAGGTCCTAGCAAGGCAACTTTAGCTCAACCACAGATAAACCCAGCGTAAATGAAGCCAGGCTATGTTGACTTAGATAAGGACTGGGAGTCTGACAGTAAGATAACAATCCATACCTGCCCAGAGCTCAACCAATAGAACCATCCGCTCCAACGTTCAACTCCAGTGCTACTTCCTGCCTCCACCAGCGTTCTAGATAGTGGCCTAATACCCTCACACAGTGGCGCGGCTCCTCCATCCCCTGATAACACACGCTCAGAGTCGCGGTGCTGAGATGCTGAGGGCTCTGATGGGGATTACGATAAGACTTGGCTGGGAGGTTTGAAAAAAGAGTGACAAGAACGAAACGTTTTCTCTCCCTTGAACCTGTTGGCAAGCTTGACTTCGAATTTGGAATGTAGGCAGGAATTTTCTGTCAGAGGACGCAAGCTTAGATTCATGGCACGCCACTTAAATATAATCAGAGAATGGCTGGGCTCTAGCCGGAGATAAGATGCAGGTGACTGGTACAGTATAATGACGCTATGATGGCTGGGGAGATTTAAAAACGACTGACTCGCTGGCATTATTCTCTCAATGTCAGGTCTAAGCAAGAGTAGATGGCTATTACTGCCACTGCTGCAAGTAATTGCCCTTTTCTGACAGAGACAGTTAGACAGGCAGGTCTCAACGCTCTTATTCAGTTTGTTCTTAACACACAAAAAGTTTTTTAAACAAAGAGTGAACGGATTGAAAAGGATGGGCTTTCAAAACTTTTAATACTGCTGCTGCGGGCAGTGCGAGCATGAATAAAACTCATTTATGGTTCAAAATCTGTTTGATTTCTTGTTTGGCCTGTGGCCACTGCGACATTCAGAAATTTGAATAATGTGATTTTGATTATGAAGCGATGAGATTGTTTTGCAAGCAGCGGCGGCGAACAGGGCATGAATAGAATGTGCGCGTTCAAGGGGGTTTGTGGGTAATGATTTAGAGAAATGAGAACGCTCATGTCCCCCATTGCAATGATGATCTAATCATTACCTCTGTAAAGTATTGCTTTTCCGATTTAGGCATGTGAATAAATAGCCCCATTACTGCTCACTTGTGCTCACAGCAAACGACGCATACAAAAAGATCAATGAATGAAAGGGCTAGAGTGCATGACATGTGACTATTGCGAACACTGCATTAGGACCGAGTTCATAGGGAAGGAAAATTGAGTTTGTTACAGTTAAACTAGATTTGCATTTCCTGGAGGAAATGCCAGTGCTTGCATGGTAGCAAATAATTATCTGTTCTTCTCTGTTATAGTTTTAGGTAAGCTCAGGCTTGAGGCTTTGGTTCTGTTTAAATTAAATGCTGCATTAGAATTCATTGTCCTTACACTCAGTGGATGTCTTGTTCGGTAGGGTGAGAATTTATTACATAAATATGTGAAAAACAAAAAAAGTCAAATATATCAGGAAAATACATAAGGTTGACTGCCATTCAGAACTGAAAGGAGAATGTCTTTCAAATTCCAATTTAATTCCTGAATTTGAATTGAGGTACTGGATAGAGGCAAACAGGGTTGAGATTTACCATTTGAAATGGAAAAAAGGAGATATAATTAAATTGAATTGTAAGAAATACAAATGCAATACAAAAAGCCATAACTGTAATTTAAAGTTTGGATGGATGGATGGATGGATGGATGGATGGAGATAGATAGATAGATAGATAGATAGATAGATAGATAGATAGATAGATATTAATACTGTGCTGCCTTGCAACCACTGTAAAACACTGTTCACTAATCTCACAATATTGTTCTTTATATTGACTATAACAACGGCTTTTATATGCTTGGTAGCACTTAAAAACTCCCTGCAGTTTTTGCACTAGGAGCACAATGAGGTAATTCCTGTGTACCTGAAAAAGGCTGCAATGCAGCTAAAGCTAATGTGGACCTGCAGCTGTGAGTGAAACTGGGGGAGTAGCCCAGTGCTGCAGCCTTAATTCTTTTTTCCGTATTCTCTCCTCTTCGACATCACATTCCCTCTCTCTCCCCTGCCCCCTACTGGCCTTCTGCTCTCATTATACCCTCGCCAGGCCCTCGAGGGAGGACACGTTGTCATAACTCCAAATTCTCTGTGTGAATCAGTATTGTGTTTTGGTCTCTTTGTTGTGGCTCCCTCCCACCAATCACTGGCTCGGAGCCCGACGGACGCTGCCGTTTAACACTGACAGTAACTGATGTGTGGCACATGGCGGTGCGAGCCGTGAAGGGGGAATGCGACGGTGTTGACACAGACGGTGCATGTCAGCGCTGCCCCCTTAGCACCGCCTGTGATGTCTAATTGATTTCCTCACTCTTTGAGCGGATGCAATTACAGCCCTCGCTCAAAGAGACCGGCTCAGTGTGCTCTAACACGGAGGCAAGGGAGAGGGCGGCTGAAGGCTTTATTACTTACATAATACTGCAAGGCATGTCTAAAGAAACGCCACCTGGTGAAGTCAGTGGCCACTGGAAAGCTTATTGACTCTCGAAAACATGCTGCATGAAACTCAAGAAGTAACTGAGCCTAAAAAGAAGAAAAAGTGCCTGTGACAAACTTTTCCTTTCAGGCAATTTGAATGGCACTTGAGGAGGAATATTCACCTCACGGTGTCACTTTAAGTGAAGCCATTAAGTCAAGTGCATCAAGTTGTCTAACAGAGCATACATTTTTCATTTTAATTATCACATTTTTCCCTCAGGACCAGTTATAATGTTAGCTAGTGCAAAACAGTTGTTTTTGTGCTAAGGATCGTCACATATGATTATCCCATTTTGAGGGACGCACACACACACACAACCGGTCAAAACATTTCTTATTATTATCAATGTTGAATATCAATTTCCATGTTGACATATACAGTACTGTGCAAAAGTCTTACGCACGCTAGGTATTTTCGCCCCAAAGAAATGGTTTTAAGCCAGTTATTCATACATTTTGCTGTAGTGTTTCAGTAGGAAATATCAGTTTACATTTCCAAACAATAATTTTGCCATTAATTGTAATAATCCAGTGAAAATCCAGTGCTCCACAACCATTTTTTGGTTTTAAAATATTAACGTGCCTAAGACTCTTGCACAGTACTGTATGTCAACATGGAAATACCATCTTTAAAAACAACTAATAAAGAAACGCCCAAAAAAAGAAAAAGAAACAAAAAAGGAAAAAGAAAAAAATTATTAAAATAGACCTGAAAAAATTAATCACACAATTTTCTGTAACAGCTTGAGTCTCTGCAAACGGTTGCTGCCATTAGATTTGACAATGTTTGTTGGTCTTGGTTTTGGAGAAAGGGCCTGTAAGGATATTATAACACCTTGAAAACGCTTATAATACCTTTAAAACCCTTCCCATTTCCTCTAGAAACATTGGGAATGAGGGAGTAACACTGCCAACGGTCTTAGTCACCTTGCTCCCCTCTGTCTGCAGACTTTGTATGGCTCAGCAGTCTAATCAGACCCTGAGGGCAAAAAAAAAGGTAAAAAAAAATGCTGAGCAGCTCTGCAGGTCTAGGACTTGTTTTCCTCACCCTAACTCAGAAATTAGCCACCTATACTTCTGCTAACCTGGACGTAAATGAGAACATAAGCTTAAAAAATATAGTCATCACTCTGTATAAAAATGCACCAAGAAGTTATACACTTACACCTTAGACCATATTTTTGTCCCATACTGTCTCATGTCAAAAGCAGTCTATGTAGAATATATCAATGTGAGGACCATTTATTGCTCTTGTCAGGGCCAGTCGCTAATGATAAATGTCAATTTCTTTGTGTGTATCTCGCAGGATATTTGCAATGATCACCCTCCCTTCAGTTCTGGTTCATGTAAGACTGATTCAGTGCAGCCTCCCCATTCCCAGAAGTGATCAATCTTGGGGCCGCCAAAAATGTTAGCGTGTTACATGATTTATAACATTTTAAGCCTTATTTATTGCATGATCAACTCAAATTCCAGAAACACCTTGCGAGGAGAGAGCAGTGGGAAGGAAAAAAAATGACTGATGTGTCATTTGTGACAGAAATATTCCCACAACATTTCATATCTCAGCATTAAGAACATGTCACTCAGCCCCAGATGATTATGGGCTCTAATTCAGAGGCAGCAAGAACCAAAATGAGATTAAATGCCAAGATTATGGAGCACAGCGATCCTGTAACTTAAAGCAAATTGATCACCTGACAAGACAAATGCACAGGATGTTCTATTAGTATGTTCTATTCATGAAACCATTCAAATGTTGCCATATAGATTAAAGGTTTCATTTGCAATGCCTTTCTTTAAAAGTCAAGAATACCAAAAGGTAACTAGTCTTCCTGAAAATGTCATGGCCTCTGAGGAACCGTCAAGAAATTTCGAGATCGGCTGTCATGCCAGTCACGGCGATAATGCAAATATCAAAACGTCTGATATTCATACCAGACTGGTTCCTGCATATCCAAGCAAGTTTTGTAGATTTGAATTCTGGTGGAATGATATTCACCAAACAAAGCATCCTGGATGCTTTCCACATTTACATTCATGGTGAGATTCAGCCATAGCCTTTAATTAAAATAGGCCATTAAACACATTCCATCGCTCCCACCAGCAAACGGGAACCCTGCACCAACACATCCTCATTCTTTGGGACCCGTTCAATAATTTCCCTCTCAGTTTGACAGCTGACAGACTCTGTGCAGAATGGAGAGGTGGAAAGTGAGGGCTGATCAGTTGAATCAATAGGAGAACCTGTGTGTGAATTACAGTATCAAGCTTGTCGCTGTCAATCCAATTTAATGACATAGAGCCGTCAGAGCAGCACACCTGTGTGGGTGGAGGTTGAGCTGACACTGATCTCATTATGTTATCTTTCTAGTTATGAAATCAACTGGAGGCTGTACATGGTGGTCTGATTTACAACCTGGTGTTGTGCCAAAACATTTTAAAAAATACTTTTCTATTTCTATTTCTAGTTTGTCAAAGAAGGAGCAAAGCATCTGTCCTAATTCTTGATTTAAATTGAGTGCAAATGTATCTTTTGTCCTCTCACTTGTTGTCACTGTCAATTCCTCCTGCTCAACTCCATGAGAAATAAATCTGCTCTGAATGCAAACTTTTTACAATAATAATTTAACAGCAATGACTGAAAATCATGAAAATTCATTACTGAAATAAATCATGACCCTAAAAATTTAAATCTACAAATAAAAAAAAACATGTCAGAGAAATTATATAACTATACCTTATTATTTTGACAATTATTCATAAAATGATGTACACATCAAATTATTTTATTTGTACATACATAAACATATTTAATTATAGAATTGGTTAATTTAGTTCTATAAACTAATTTTTTTATATAATCACTGATATAAGAATTAAATGCATATTTAAATTAAATGTATACACACTATCACTATACGTGTGTGTGTGTGTGTGTGTGTGTGTGTGTGTGTGTGTGTGTGTGTGTGTGTGTGTGTGTGTGTGTGTGTGTGTGTGTGTGTGTGTGTGTGTGTGTGTGTGTGTGTGTATATCATTTTATGAATCAAGTTAAAAAAATGAGATTAATATGGAAAACGCTCTCACATCACCTAAATGGCAGGCCTGAGCTGCGTCTTTGGGCCCTTGTGTTTTATTCCTGGCGCTTTAATGTTTATCTTCAGACAGCATCAAGGTAAGCCTGGAATTGATTTCATTTCCTCTGAGACATTAGATTATTGGACAAAAGGTCAAGTGCAGTGGGATTACATAACCTAGTTGGAAATTCAATAGGTTCAGAAACATTTGAAATTATTTCGTTTAAAGTAATATCATGCTTGTATAATCGGTGACCTTGGCATTTTACTTTCCCCCAATTTTAATCATGCCCAGACCCAGTGAGGTTAATTGACTTTGGGTTAACATGACTATCATAATGTTTTCATTTAATAAGATGCTGTCTGGAAACAAGCCTCTCTGGCAGATATTAGCTTCATGTAATGTGCTATTTAGTAAAAGGAATCTTGTTAAGCTTTGTTGTGGCTAGATAACACAGGCCACATTGCACAATACAGCATGGGCGGTGAGCTAATGGCATCTTTCATATTAACAATCACATGCTCTACACAGAAAAAATTGTCGATCTTATTTTAACACCAGTGCAATTTGCAACTCTACATCTGCCTTGCAGCATAGACCATCTGCATTGCCGCATCTGCAATTGCAACTCAATTTATTCGACCAAATGTGACCATACACCAGGGAAAGTCTAATTTAATAACAGTAGGGTAAAAAGATATTGGACACAAGTGGTATTTTTGGCAAAATGGTTATGTTTTGCCTGTTGATTTTTTCTGGTAAATGTTTCAAGAGGTCCCAAAAAGCTGTGTAATTACTTGGAGACTGGAACGACTGCTGTATATGTAAAAGAGGTGTGGTCCTGTCACTGGACCGTCAGCCAACAGCTGTCAGAACAGACAGTATATTCAAACACAACTAAAGCCAATTATGGTAGGCTAATAAAAAAATAAAATGCCACAAAATAAAATGTTCAAGCAGAGGTTAACATTTCATTTGAGGTGTTGAACTCTAAAATCTCCATATGGTGCGGTACATACTAACATGCATCAGCATAATAATATAAAATATATTATATTTTCAATAACATTCCTTGTCCTTTAATATTTCTTGTGTTTTTTGTTTGTTTCGTGTAGCTTCTCTGCATAGACGTTTCATAAGCGCTAATTTACACAGATGGGTCCCTCCTGGACAAATGTCACAGTGCCTGAAATGTGTGGCTGAAAGAGAAATTGTGTGTGAGACATTCGGTACCCCACGGGCTGAAAGAATAACAGTGAGGCTAACCGAAACAGTCATAACACATCCTGAAGTATGCAGCGGCTGAAAATAAAATTACCAAAGCATGCAAGCATGCACATACTGCTCATCCTATCAGCTCTAAAACGCTTTCCAGAGAATCAAGCCTGAAGGGATTTCATACCTGCTGCGATTGCCCATTACATTCCACCCGGCTCCCCCTTCCACCCACCATCATAGCAGGTGCAAGATTCTCCACTTGTATGGAAACCAATGAGGGACTGTGGTTCGGAGGACAGGTTTTATTTTAAAATCTCACAATGGATTTGCCTACAAGCAACATGAAAGTTAAAATGCCCCCTAACAAGACTGAAGATGTGATATCACTTATGAAATATTAATGAAATAGTCTTGATTATATGCATTAACAGGATAAGCCGACTGCCGACCTCTTTTTAATGAGCTAGGACTGATGAGACAATTAAAAGTTTTGGGTATTTTACTATATCATTAAGAGAGGCATAGCCATTGAGCACTGCACCAATTAAATCATATGCTCTGGCGGTTTACTGTGCACAACTGTTTTTTTGTTTACTGCATGTAATGGATGATGCTCTGTTAGCTCTTAGTACCAAAAGGTACCATTTCCATAGTTTCAGAACATTTACCTTTTTTGAAGTGCCAACTTATATTTCAAATAAATGCTGTTCTTTTTAACTTTCTATTAATTAAATAATAATAAACTTGATTTTATAAAGCACCTTTAAAAGCAGCTTCTCAAAGCGCTGTACTCAATAAGCAATAAAGGGATAAATAATCCCCCCAAAAATTAGGCCTGCACAATTAATCGCACTGAAACCGCATGCGATTTGGCAAAGGCTAGGGTTATTTAATGCGGAGCTTGTCAGTATAGTGCGGCTGATCGGAAGTAAATGCTGCTCCATCTGAACACCAGAGGGCGTCTCACGCAGACACGCCAAATATGCCCCGCTGGAGAAGTATGATAATGCACATCATTCCAGGAAATCCCTATCGCTGTAGCTGAATAAGCAGAAGATTGAAACGCTTTGATTAAACATGACTAATAAACACACAACTGCCTTATTCTGTGTAAGAAGCCACTTCATCTCACAGAAGGATGCTCAACTGTCGTTATGAAGTGGGTTTTGAGTAAAAGCATGTTATTAAATGTTGTCTTTTGTTGGACAAGAAGAACATGCTTCTCATGTTTGGAAAGATGTTTGATGCACAAGCAAAGATGTGTTGCTTTTTCAAATGCACGTTATAAGTGACTCAAACTCACAGTGCTTTCAGATGGAGCAGCGTTTACAGAGCCGTACATCAATGACAAGCTGCGCATAAAAAGCAATCACAGCCTTTGCGATTTCAAAATCACAATAAGCTAACTCGATTTAAATGCGATTACATTGAAATTGCGATTAATCATGCAGCCCTGTTTTCACATAAATATTAAGAAGCAGAATTGTTTTCAACATTTATAATAATACTAAGCACCAAATCAGCATTTCATAATGATTTCTAAAAGGATCATGTGACACTGAAGAGTGGAGACTGGAGTATTGGCTGCTGAAAATTCAGTTATGCCATCACAATAATAATTACATTTCAAATGATATTAAAATAGAAAGCAAATATAAAAAAAAAATTTATATTTGCTTTCTATTTTAATATCATTTGAAATGTAATTATTATTGTGATGGCATAACTGAATTTTCAGCAGCCAATACTCCAGTTCTTATTATTGTGTTCCACAGCTCAATCATTTGTCATGATGCAATGAAACATACCGAATCATAATTTTTGGCCAAGTGTTCATATTGCACTCATTATTCCCAGCCTATAATTAAATAAATCACTATGTGGCAAGTACACTCACCTAAAGGATTATTAGGAACACCTGTTCAATTTCTCATTAATGCAATTATATAATCAACCAATCACATGGCAGTTGCTTCAATGCATTTAGGGGTGTGGTCCTGGTCAAGACAATCTCCTGAACTCCAAACTGAATGTCAGAATGGGAAAGAAAGGTGATTTATGCAATTTTGAGCGTGGCATGGTTGTTGGTGCCAGACGGGCCGGTCTGAGTATTTCACAATCTGCTCAGTTACTGGGATTTTCACGCACAACCATTTCTAGGGTTTACAAAGAATGGTGTGAAAAGGGAAAAACATCCAGTATGCGGCAGTCCTGTGGGCGAAAATGCCTTGTTGATGCTAGAGGTCAGGGGAGAATGGGCCGACTGATTCAAGCTGACAGAAGAGCAACTTTGACTGAAATAACCACTCGTTACAACCGAGGTATGCAGCAAAGCATTTGTGAAGCCACAACACGCACAACCTTGAGGCGGATGGGCTACAACAGCAGAAGACCCCACCGGGTACCACTCATCTCCACTACAAATAGGAAAAAGAGGCTACAATTTGCACGAGCTCACCAAAATTGGACAGTTGAAGACTAGAAAAATGGTGCCTGGTCTGATGAGTCTCGATTTCTGTTGAGACATTCAGATGGTAGAGTCAGAATCTGGCGTAAACAGAATGAGAACATGGATCCATTATGCCTTGTTACCACTGTGCAGGCTGATGGTGGTGGTGGTGTAATGGTGTGGGGGATGTTTTCTTGGCACACTTTAGGCCCCTTAGTGCCAATTGGGCATCGTTTAAATGCCACGGCCTACCTGAGCATTGTTTCTGACCATGTCCATCCCTTTATGACCACCATGTACCCATCCTCTGATGGCTACTTCCAGCAGGATAATGCACCATGTCACAAAGCTTGAATCATTTCAAATTGGTTTCTTGAACATGACAATGAGTTCACTGTACTAAAATGGCCCCCACAGTCACCAGATCTCAACCCAATAGAGCATCTTTGGGATGTGGTGGAACAGGAGCTTCGTGTCCTTGATGTGCATCCCACAAATCTCCAACTGCAAGATGCTATCCTATCAATATGGGCCAACATTTCTAAAGAATGCTTTCAGCACCTTGTTGAATCAATGCCACGTAGAATTAAGGCAGTTCTGAAGGCGAAAGGGGGTCAAACACAGTATTAGTATGTCTGATGTAACGTACTGTGAGGGTCTGTTGGGAACGTTTGGCCGAATCCCCTGTCAGAGAGATCTTCAACTTCCACCTCTGGCAGAGCTTCAACCAGATCCCGAGGGAGTCTGGATATATTGAGTCCGAGTGGATCATTGTCGACGCGGCCACTTGGAGCTGTGGCCGTAAGGTCTCCGGTGCCTGTCGAGGCGGCAATCCCCAAACCTGGTGGTGGACACCGGAAGTAAGCTGAAGAAGGAGTCATATCGGGCATGGCTGGCTTGTGGGACTCCTGAGGTAGCTGACGGGTACCGGCAGGCCAAGCGGACTGCAGCCCGGGTGGTTGTGGAGGCAAAAAATCGGGCTTGGGAGGAGTTCGGTGAGGCCATGGAGAAGGACTACCGGTTGGCCTCGAAGAGATTCTGGCAAACCGTCCGGCGCCTCAGGAGAGGGAAGCAGTGCCCTACCAACGCTGTTTACAGTGGTGGTGGGCAGCTGTTGACCTCAACTGGGGATGTCGTCGGGCGGTGGAAGGAATACTGAGGGCTCGGAGGTGGACTCGTCCATCACCCAAGCTGAAGTCAACAAGGTAGTCAAGAAACTCCTCGGTGGCAGGGCACTGGGGGTAGATGAGAGCTGCCCTGAGTATCTCAAGTCTCTGGATGTTGCAGGAGCTTGGTTCGCATTGCCGGCAGTAAGTCAGACTTGTTCCTGGTGCATGTTGGACTCCGGCAGGGCTGCCCTTTGTCGCCGGTTCTGTTCTTAATTTTTATGGACAGAATTTCTAGGCGCAGCCAGGGGTGTCAGGTTTGGGGACCACACGATTTCATCTCTGCTCTTTACAGATGATGTTGTCATGCTGGCCCCATCAGACCAGGACCTTCAGCATGCACTGGGACGGTTTGCAGCTGAGTGTGAAGTGGCTGGAATGAGAATCAGCGCCTCAAAATCCGAGGCCATGGTTCTCAGTCGGAAAAGGGTGGCTTGCCCACTTCAGGTTGGTGGAGAGTTCCTGCCTCAAGTGGAGGAGTTCAAGTATCTTGGAGTCTTGTTCACGAGTGAGGGAAGGATGGAACGGGAGATTGACAGATGGATCGGTGCAGCTTCTGCATTAATGCGGTCGATGTACCGGTCTGTCGTGGTGAAGAAAGCTCGATTTACCGGTCAATCTACGTTCCTACTCTCACTTATGGTCATGAGCTGTGGGTCATGACCGAAAGGACAAGATCCCGGATACAGGTGGCCGAAATGAGCATTCTCCGCAGGGTGGCTGGGCGATCCCTTAGAGCTCGGTCACTCGGGAGGAGCTCAGAGTAGAGCCGCTGCTCCTCCACATCGAGAGGGGCCAGCTGAGGTGGCTCGGTCATCTGTTCCGGATGCCTCCTGGACGCCTTCCTGGGAAGGTGTTCCGGGCATGTACCACCGGGAGGAGACCCCGGGGAAGACCTAGGACACACTGGAGGGACTATGTCTCCTGGCTGGCCTGGGAACGCCTCGGTGTCCCCCCGGAAGAACTGGAGGAAGTGTCGAGGGAGAGGGAAGTCTGGGCATCCCTGCTTAGACTGCTGCCCCCGCGACCCGGCCCCGGATAAGCAGAAGAAGATGGATGGATTATGTGGCAAGTATAAGCTATATTGTTGTTATTTTACGGGTTTTAGTGGAAATGGTCCGATGTAAGGGGTTGTCTTCTGCAACCAAGGAGGATATTGTTAAAATGGCTAAATCTTGTCAATCGGTTTTGGATATTGCTCATGTGCAGGATGTGAATGGTCACAATGTCCACAGAATTAATTCCAAGCACCATGAGACCACTACCATGCAGAATGTAAAGTGATTTGTCTGGTCAAGGAAGGATGAGAATCACCTGAATGTGGGAGCATCTCAAAACAGCTTCTAAAGACATGGATAAGACCACCAACCTCCAATTTCATCTTGAACCGTAAGCCAATGGCTACACAAGGCTGGATTGACTGATTGTGTACCAGTAAAGAAACCATTTATTAGTGCTGGACTGAAAAAAAAGGGCTGGAGTGTGGAAGATTGGACCCGTGTTCTGCAGTCTGACAAGACAAAATATAACAAAATATAACATTGGATGGTGTCAGGCACGTTCGTAGGAGATGACTGGAGTGTTTTAATACCAAATGCATGTGTGGCGCCAGTAAGCACAGCAGGGGAAATAAAATGGTATTGGGGACGCATGTCTGCAGCAGGTGTTAGGAGGATCTACAAAGTTGCTAGCACTTAGAAAATGGACCATTCCTGCTAAACACAATGTAGCCAAGTATGGAGGATCTGTTTCAAAATCAAATGTGTATTTTCCAAAATGATAGCAATCCCAAACACATCGCACATGCAACAATATATATATATATATATATATATATATACACACACACACATACAACCACTTTGTAAGAGAGGGGTTAAATGGTCTATCTTGCAGCTAAAAGAGTCAATAGTCATCTAGTTGAGAGTTTCAGCATCAGTGATGTTAATGCTGACCTTCACAGCTAGTGGCTTAGCTGAATCAGATAAAAACAAGACATCCGTTTCTCCTACATGTTGCAGCAGGGGTAGAGCTCTAATATTTTCACAGAATCAACATTCAACTAATCTTAATTGACAAATTGGCTTCAACAAATTATTTCAACTGCCAATATAAGCGTAATACTATTTAATATGTAGGAAAAAAATACTTTCATCCCTCAAAATCAGAACATAAAACGCAAATAAAGTCCACATACTCCTTCTGGACCAGATGGAATGGTAATGTTAAACGGAGCCGAGGTTTTCTCAAACGACACACTCTCATATATAAAAAAGATTCAGTGCAATCAGACAAAGACAAGTGCCGTTTGACAAACTCAGCATGCAACTGATAGCCATCGAGGAAGCAGTTTTCACAAGAAAGTTTTATCAATGTGAAGTCCTCCATGGAATCGCTCTGCCACCTAAATGGGCGCCTTGAACAGATTGTGACTGGCAGAAATCAGTCAGCAGGGAACGTAATTCCAGCACAACTTCTCCTCCTCCTCCGATTTTGAATTCCACAGAGGTTCACGGAAGAAAACAGCTGCTTTGGCGAGGGATTTAAATTCAGATGTAGTCCTTCTTGCCACCACTCAGAATTTAAAACACAGCTGGTGGAGAAATTCAGGATGAGGAGCATAGGAAAGGCACGTGAAAAAAAGTCTAAAGAAGAGATAAGGATCAGACAGAACATAACAAGAGCCAGAACGAATAAACAAAAGACTTCAATTGTTTGTCACCGTTTCTGGGCAGAGAGCACCAGCTGAGTGAAGAAGATGCCTCTCATAAATTATTTACAGTTCAAAATCTTCAAGGATGGAATGAAGGAACAAACAGATGAAAAGCATTTGTCAAATGGCTGGAAATTACTGAAGCTGAAGCCCGTTATCTATAGCACACTAAAAGCAATTATAACAGAGAGAGACTAGCTTTTAAATACAAAGTAGCACAGACCTTAAGTCCATTCAATGCAACACAAATGCATGTTTCTTAATAAATATGGAAAGGATATCAGGATGTTCTTGGGTTAACAGTATTTGAGCTGACCAAATGAAGTAATGTAAAAAGCATTGGATGGGAATTAATGGTTCTGATCTCAAATGTTCTTTAGAATTTCCAGCTCAGTAGGCATGGTTAAAGCACACTAATAAAATAGAGCCATTTTTGCAAGTCTCAATGGAAATATCTATTTCTAACTGATGGAGCTGTCACAACTGCCACATGAGGTGTATCAAAATGTCACAAATTCCACAGCACATACTTCATTATAGAGTGCCCAAGCCTCACTGCATTCAATCTGATATGAGTGTTCAACAGATTAATTGATTCGAAGTGGGAAAAAAAATTATTGTTTGCAAAATGTAGATAAGCTAAACAAAAAGCAAAACAATCAAACCTTAACTGATAAGCAATGCTCACTTAATAACAGAAAGAATAATAGGAACTGGGACATAGGAACAATGTGGAAATAATGTTTCCACAAACATTTTTTTTTAAACTGCAGTAAAAAAAAGCGGTTTTAAATACAAATTTTAACATACTAAGCTTTGGGACACATTCATTCTAATTTCAAATACTCTTTAGAACGGATAGTATGCGAATTGGGAAGCAGCAAAGATGATTGACAGCAGTTTAAACGGTGACAGGATTCACATAACTAAGCGACAGAGGCTGCATCTGAGATCGCATACTTCCCTTCTATGTAGTAGGCGAAAAACAGTATGTGACAAAAGTAGTACGTCCGAATTCACAGTACTCATAAAAAAAAAAAAAGAGTAGGCAAAAAGTACCCAGGTGACCTACTACTGTACTTCCAGCGAGATTCTGAAGTGTGCATATGATGGACACTTTACTATCCCATGAGGCCATGGTAGAGGATTTGTGAATGTCAGTAAAGCGACACAACTGATGCTGGTATGTCACATATTTTAGTCGTGAAGTAATTACTTCTAAGTAAGTACTTACTCAAGCGAGTATGCTATTCTGGACACAATTATGACGTAGTATGTCGTAAAGCTTGCCTACTCTTTTTCTTTACTTTATACTTTATTTACTTTATATTTTGCATACTGTTACGTCCGTAAGGACGTTTATAGTAGTGTGTGTGTGTGGTGTATTATGTTTTTCCATCCTGTCTGTTTCTCTTACTTTCGCTTTCTTAGGTTGTTGCTGTGTGAGTGAGTGGCCGCGCCTTGGGAGGCGGGATCTGCATCAGCATGATGAGTGACACCTGGTGAAGCGGATACTTAAAGACCATGCTGCTGCCAGTGTGACTAGAGCACTTTGTATTAAGAACCTTTGCGAGAGATCTTTGCTTGTTCTAGAGAGAACTTGGTTTCTGCTTGAGACATTTGGGTTGGAGAAACTGTTTGTGTGTTTTATTTTTGTTACATTGTTCACATGTATGTTCATCGTTCCTTGTTTTGGCTGCGCCCAAAACTTTCTCATTTGTGAGTGTTGCGGTCTAAAAAGGAGAAGGGGATAGGTAAGATTGTCACGTGACGTACATTGTACACACGTAGTTAAACTTGTCTGTATAAAAACACTAGTTAGGGATTTGTGCCACCCGTTGTATTTGTTTATTAGTTAGTGTCGTTTTTCTTTGATCTTTTCTTTTTATCTTAGTATTAGAAGTTAAATGTGTTTGTTAACCTTTTTGCTTTTATTACTTTTGTTTGTTTGGCACAGTCTGTTTTCCCCTTTGTGGTTGGGTTTTGTTATGGTATTTATTAAACTCATATTCACATTATTCAGTGGTCTCGTGTTTTCTCACCTCATTCAGTGTTATATGTTGATGTGTGTCTGAGATGGTTACATGTGTTCCCCTCTTAAAAAGCCCTAGACGGGTACGAGTCATAGGAGGGTCGTAACAATACTCAAAAGGATATACTTTTCCTTAAAAAAAAAAAACAGTACATACTTTTAGGGCATAGTATAAGTAGGTTAATTTGGATGCAGCATGTTACATTTCTTAATGAATCTGCGTTTTTAAACAAATCAGTCGAGTGGAAGATTTAACTCATTCATTTGTTTTATTCATGAATGAATTCAACGTTTGTCAAAGAATCGGGTGAATGACAATTGCCGTCATCAACTTGTGAAAATAATCAACACAAAAGGAGGATAATTTGAAAAACTAAAATATAAACTAGTATTTAAACATTTTCAGTCACTACATAATCCCCAAACTTTTATTTGTGTTCTCTAACTGTTTGATATTATTATTCAAAAATGTGAAATATGTCTATTTACTTAACTTACTATCAAATTTACAAAATTTAACAAATTGCATATAGTTTCTGAAACTTTGAGGGGAAAAAGGTAAAAAAAATCTGTAGAAAGGTATTCTGACTCCCTGAAAATCAGAGTTAGTGATAGCCTCAGCTCTCTTTAGAGTGCCACAACTGACAGAATTAGCAATAAAGGCAAGTTAGTCTATTTCTGGATCAGATAGACATTGGATGAAAGCCTTCCAATCATTTCCGTATATGGGCTGGTCTCCAGATATCTGCTCTATTCCCACATCACGATGTAATTTTCTTTTTTACACTTCAAACAACGGTAGAATCCATACAGGCCTCTGGCAGCCCGTCTGTTTCACAGTAATGGCTGTGAACACCTGACATTTAATAAGGTGAAATCTGACCGCAAACAACACAGGTCTGCTGAATATCAAAGCAAAGAAATGATTTCAACTACCTTATTTCTTATTTGAAAATATGCCTCCAAAATATTTCACACTTTTGTTATTTGCCCTCGTTTTAATTGCCATATCATTGGCCTCAAAATAAAATGTATCTTTTGTAATAATAGTGATAAAAACACTTTTTTACATAACTAAGAAGTACTTGGCTTATTGGCCATGAATTGTGTATTTCTTTGTCTGTTAATTATTAAAGTTTGTTTCATAAACATTAATAAACTTTACATAGTCTATAGTTCATCTAATGAGATATTTTATTTAATGATTTAATGTATTATATATATATATTATCATCTGCAGCTGGGTCCATATGACTCAATATATTTGTTGTAGTTGTTTCAGTTCTTAGCTCCCCTGCTGCCTTAAATAAATCTCAAATGTATTCATTAAAAATAAATACAAGCAGTCTAAATTGTTTTCCCCGCTCCAAACACCCTCAACTAGCAATTGTTTTGTTTTTTATCTGATTCTGTGTTTCAATCTATTGTCTACTGTGAACCTTTTATTCTGAAAATTCTTGAGAATTCACATAAGAGCTCTCAAAATATATTGAGGTCTAGAGGATTTAATATGCAAAGAGAGCTTGAGAGAGTGTTTATCTCACTGTTTCACACTAACCCACCAGTGCGGTGTGATATTTATTTGCTTCTGTGCTTGAATGTTGAGTCATTGTCAGATTCACTGTATACAGGGTGAATTCAGGTTGATTCAGGTTTCCCAGTCATCTCAATGGCATAAAGTGTCCCAATCAACATGAATTCTCTGACTGATTATTTAGTAATAGCGTATTAAAATATGGTAGTAATAGTAATATGGTTTCCACAAAATATCAAGGTTTCTTGAACACCAAATCAGCATATTAGAATGATTTCTGAAGACACTGAAGACTGAAGTAATAATGCTGAAAATTCAGCTTTGCCTTCACAGGAATAAATTAAATTTTTTAAATATATTAAAATAGAAAAGTTATTGTAATAATATTTCACTATTAATTTATAGTATTTATATTTAATATAAAAAAATAAATATAAATGCAGTCTGAGCATTAGAGACTTCTTTCAAAAACATTTAAAAATCATGCTAACTCAATCTTTTAAAGGGTAGTGTATACGTTTTAAAACATAAAAATACTAGTGTATTATGTCTGGTAATTCTTGTCTGAGTCAATTTCTCACTTCTCACAAGGGTTTTGATCAATGCTTCTACTAAACAGTAAAGAGTACTGTATATATTACATGCTGAAGCCAAGAAACAGTCCAGCGGGTGCAACTCAAACCACACTGATCAATACCGCAGCATTTGAAAACATTTAATCGTGACGCCTCAGCATGCATTCACTCCGCTCAACTTTGATTGGTCAATAAGTAATTAAAGATGCGATTCTGCCTAAAGTCTGTACTATAATATAATAAATGAGCTCCTTCACACAAATTACAGCATATGGAATCACATTTCCAGGCAGTTAAAATCATCTAGCGCCAAACCCATAATTTCTTATTTTGTGCAACACAGAAGTGAGATCATGCCTTTCATCATGTTATCAGATTGGTTTTTCTATACTGTTTACATCCAGAGGGATTCTGCTGGTCGGGATCAATTTATATAGCCAGCTCCTGTCTATCCCCTCAATCTTGATTGTTATGCCACTCTTACCTCATCCAGACCCCTGACCTAGACAAAACTTGTCTGCAGATGAAGTTTAACAGTGTATGGGGACAATAAAAATGGCATTATAATTAGTCCTCAGTTCCAATCAGGAAACATCATTGACTGTAAAAGAGTTGGGCAGTATGAGCTGTCATAGCCAATCAACACTTGCATGCAAGCAGGCCACGTTCTGTCACATTACACACACACACACACACACACACACACACATTTTCACAACCTATCAAAATGCATTTGATTAATCCCTCCCCTCCAGCAAGCAACACATACATAATTCATCTGTGCAAATGACAAATGAAGCAATCAATTCCTGGAGCACGTTCAAAGAGAAACATTGAAAATTCTATCCAAATTAATTTTCTACCTATCACAATCTGCCCAACGATATTCAATATGTGAAAACTTCCTCTAGATGATCCTTCACAATGGAACAGAGGCCTCAACAGCATGTTACAAATAAAGACAAAGAGACGGCAAATTAGAGAAAAGTGGGCACTGGATTACTAACAAATCTGATTAAAATATAGTTCACAGATAATCAAGCCATTCTACACAGAGGTTGCATCTAAAATAAAACTGTAAAATGAAAAATCGCTTAATCATAATGAAGTTATTAACCCTGTATAGCCTGTCATTTGAAATTATACATTAAAATTAAACAAAAAAAGTTTGCAAGTGTTTTTATTGAGTATGATATAAGAAAATATGGAGCTCATACTCAATGACAGAGAAAAAAACTCCTCAAACTGAGAAGAAAATATGTAATTTGGTGCAGTTGCTGATATTTATATGGACAAAAAATAAGATAAATTAGTGAGAATTTATAATAGTATAGCAGACAACTTTCATAAAATGCATATATCAGTTGTCACTCTATATCTAATATGTCTTAGTGAGATGATATTTAAATAGTTTTATGATCAAAGCTCTGTAGTTTTAATTGTAGGGGGCAAAACATATAATGCAATGATGACTTGAGATGTACAATTAAAAGCTCTTCAAAAGCCTAATGTGATAATCAACTAAATCTAAGTTGCTTCAGTCCAGTAAGTTTTCATCCTGAAATATTACTAATATAAAATGTATTCTTACATTTACATAAACTATAAATCAGACGACAGAAGGAATGCAATAGATTGTGTACAAGTTTTGATCATGTTGATCATTTAGAGGCCTTTTGTATCAAATACAATTCTGTAGGCATTATATGGTTGATTTTTAGTGCGTACAACAAAAGGCTCTAATTTTCTTGTGCACAAATGGAGGGAAGTGTAAAAAATCAGGCGTAATTGTAATTGCAAGTGCTTGTGTAAAAAATCAACACTCCTCATTTCCTAAGAGGCTGTCAACACTGTTGATAAGTGCAATAAATGATGAAGAACAAGGCACACAAAAGCACTTCACCTGCACTGTGCCCTAATTTACTGAAAAATTTCCAGTGGCAAAAGGTTCTAGAGTGGATCCTAACCGAGTAATTTTGTTGTTCCTGAAGTCAAAACACCGCACGACTTTCAAGAGAACAATTAGGATTAAAGTGGTAGCTCACCCAAAAATGAAAATTCTGTCATTAACTACTCAACCTCATGTCGTTCCAAACCTATAAGACTTTCGTTCATTGACAGCTACGCAACTACCACTTTGCCGCTTCAAAAAGTTCATAAAGAGATCGTAAAACTAATCCATATGAATTGAGCGGTTTTGTCCAAATTTTATGAAGAGATTAATTCGTTTTAAATGATAAACATATTGAATTCAGGCTTTTATTCACATACAAACATTCATCAACTCACACATCAGTTGTGGTGAATGAAAGCTCAGTCATGTTTGCTTGACATGTGAGAACCAATGAGATTAATTTTCGTGTTACACAGCACGTTTGAGCTTCCACGAGAACCAATGAGATTTGTTCTT
This sequence comes from Leuciscus leuciscus, assembly GCF_965113295.1. Lineage (NCBI taxonomy): Eukaryota > Metazoa > Chordata > Actinopteri > Cypriniformes > Leuciscidae > Leuciscus > Leuciscus leuciscus. The sequence goes on along the minus strand of NC_138747.1, from coordinate 11,775,155 downwards.
GCGCGTCAAGCAGGTTCGGTTGAGCTTGTTTATGTTCGCTGATCGAAGTTTATATGTGAATAAAAGGCTAAAATGAAATCTGTTCATCATATAAAGCGATTGTCTGAAAATTTGGATCAATCCGCTCAATTCATAGATTAGTTTTACGATCTCTGAATGAACTTTTTGAAGCGTCAAGGTGCTAGTTGTGTAGCTGTCTATGGAGGGACAGAAATAGGGTGAGTAAATTACAGAATTAAATTTTTTGGGGTGAACTAACGCTTTAACGTGCACTATATACGTTGAAATGTGCTTGAACAGGAGGCTCAGGGACCATGATGCCCAAATTACCTGACAGTGGAGAAAGAGGTCAGACAATGAGTAATTTATTTTAGATGCAACTTGAGCGTTGTTCTGATGTTGACTGAAGACCTTGGAACATTTTCCATCACATATCTCCTGCAGGTATACTGGAAATGTGCCTGACTTCCAGCCACGATTATGAGCCTGTCAATATAGTCTTGCACAGGAGTGCTTGTCCATTATCACCATGAATTGGACTGTAATGTTGTTCAAGGGCAGCCCTGGCAGTTAATGCTCTCTAGGCTTTGCAAAATGTGTGGAGAGCTTCCCAGCCTACTCATAAGTAGAAGAAGAAAAAAAAAACTCTGGAAGGAAGCAAACTCTCAGTCAGGACTCATGTTGTCACTGTTTTAGACTCTTGACCTATACAGGGTTTTTCCTGCATAGAGAATTACGAGGTGGCCGCCTCCGTAAAATTTCGTGCCGCCTCCGGCTTTTGACAAAACTAGGACAGACAGTCACATGCTCAGATACACTTTTTCCACCATGAGGTTCTGTTGCGGGTTCCCGGCCTGTGTCCATTCTCAAACCGTATAGTTTGCCGATAGTGCTGCGCGGATCGTAATAAAGTAATAAAAACATAACATTCCAATTAATCAAGGGTGGATGACAGATAAATCATTATAATGTGTTGAGTTCAATAAAGATACGGAACTCTCATCACTGTAAAACGCAATGAACGTGCGTCACTCTTTTACTTTCGTTTTCAACAATGTAATTCTCTTCAGGGAAAACCAATCAAGGAAAACATATCAGGGCTTGACATTAACGCTAGTCTGGGACACGTGTTTTTTTGTTTTGTTTTTTTTAAGGGACAAGTGAAAGAGAATTGTACTTGCCCACCCGGACAAATGCCATGATTAAAACAATTTTCGATATATAAAAATATAAAAATAACTAGGTAATCAGCAAAACCGCGAGGATGATTCTGATTTCATAACAGTTCAATAAACAAATAGTTCAAATTAAGTCACTTACATTTTAGACGCAATGACTGCTTTTGTTCTGTTTCAGCAGCGAAAATAGTTCCAAAACAAAGATCACAGCAGAACCATAGCGCATCTCACAGGAACACTCAGCCGTGTTTCATTGCTGAATGATTCAGCGTTTTGAACAAATCGGTTGAGTCACAAATTAAATTACCCATTCATAAACTGCTGCATTCAAAAAATATTTAAAACAATCTCATAATCTCATTTAATACAGTTGTAATTTTTCAATGTAAATTATTTCCTTTGAACGGTAACAACCTAGTGTCTTATTCTTCTAATTGAATGTATTGATCAACTCAACTTTAAGAATTTGAAATGAAAGATGGAGCATACATTAAATAAAATTAGGGGGGGGAAAGCCCTATATAAAGGTAAAACAATTATTCTGATAAGAGTGTTTTCCAACAGTGAAGTAATGAAACACTGACAATTTAAGTTTGAAGTGAGTAAAGCCTCTGTTTAGGCTATAAAGGAAATGTAATTTTGCCATAAGAAGAACTTTTATTTTAAATAGATGTTAATTTTAAATCAACCTACTTCAGTGTGATATTTTACTATATTATCATGCTTAACACTGAGAATTTGAATAATTGTAATGTGATGATCAGATGCAGATATCTAAATCAAAGAATATCATAGGTTTGGGTGGTTGGCGGGTGGATTATTTATTTTTAAAAGTGGATTCGGGTGACTCAAAGTGCACCAGATTAACGAATTCATCTTTAAAATGTAAAAAAAATTCTTCCAGGGGAGCATACCCCCAGACCCCCCTACACTGTAAGCCCTTACAGGTTGATTGAACTTAAAAAATTTATGGAAACTCGTTGCCCTAAAAAAGTTAATTTTGTATTGTTGAAAAAACAGCACATTTTAAGTTTAATGTACTTAAGATTTCAAATGCATTTAATTGAAAACTTTTAGTTCATTGAACTAACAGTTTTTAATGTAGAGGTACCGAACTCCACCCACGAAAATACTGTGGGAAGCACAGTAGGCTATATGATGGTCTACGAAAAATAAACATTTAATTATCTTATTATTAAAATACATGATCAGGATTTTACCACCTCCGCCTCGTTTTGAGCCAGAAAAAACCCTGCTATAGTCATGTGTATGTTAATGTAGCCAGCTAATCCCCTCTGGCTTTGGCTGGCACTGCTTGTGTAGTAAAAACAGCCAGATGGAAGATTCTGTGACACATTATTCATCTGGGGTTCCTCTTTAGCCCCAGTCTCATAAAGGATCAACATTAGCAACCTCAAGCTTCAAACTCATGTTGTCCGAGCAATGCAATTATCTAAATATTATAGTGCATTACACAAATAAAACCAGGGAACTGGTGCTTTGATTGCCTTGAGTGATTTTTATCCTCTCAATAATCTCTGAAATTGCAGTTTCATTTCCCTGTTTGATAGTGAAGGATTACTAACATAAAGATGTGCAGATAATAATATTGTTTTTCTACAATGCAAATTTCTTCCACAAAATATGAATCACATTCAACCTGGCACAAAACCCCTCAACTCTCTAATCTTTCTTAGGGAAAGACATTTTCACTAGAGTGTGATAATGCATGGCAGCTAAATAAACTTGCATTTTCAGTTTCATTTTCACATTCTATATAGTTTCCAACTCTATTAGTGAAAGATTTTGTATATTGCATAGTTGTGCTTGGACTCCATTGTTTTATTTGTGATAACGCAATGAAACATGCCAAATTGTGCAGACATAATTCTTGGCCAGGCTATCAAACAAAGAAATTGTGAACACATGCAAAAACAAGAGAGAACCAACAAAATATGAATAACGATTATGATGTAGTCAATATGCCTTTTCCTGTGAGCTTTTTGGTTTTCTATGCATTTTGGTTTTTTTGCATTGTAAGATAAAACCTGGGCTGTAGTTTACACCTTTTTTGCCAAATAATTTTGTTAGATAAATAACTTAACCAAGTTTAGTGTTTTGTTCTTTCCTCCTATTAACATATTTAGAAATATTAAATATTTTCCTCATATTTTGATGGTTTAATTGACCTTGTTGGGTAATTAAAAGCAAATCCCCAAACTAATCCCCTCCAGACATCACTTTTGGCAAAACTATGCAGCCCTACAAACAAGCACAGAAAACCTGAAGGTTTTTATTTTTATCAGAATAATTACAACTAGATTTTTTTCACCTAAATTGTGCAACCTATTTAACATTTCCAGCACCTGTGCCCCAGTATCTATTCATAAATTCATGCTCATCCATCATAAAGTCTTGGTACTCCAGCTCTGAAAGCAAAAGCGACTTGGGGCTAACAATCTCTCTGCACAGTTGGCACGTAGCCTCCCACAAAAGAAGGCGATGGCCTTTCGCTGAATTACTTTGTCCTTAATCAATGACACTGCGAGTAAGAAATATATTCTGAAAAATGAGGACGAACCATGTTATCAATCAAACGTATCTGCGTTGTGTCTAATTGATTAGCCAAATACATCACTATGTCTTGTCAGCGTGAACATTCATCATTTAACAAGGATGAGCGAGAGAGTTATGAGAAGATGCACAGGGAAAATCAACTGTAAAATCCACCAATCAAACTCAATGTAGCTGCCTAAACAAGCACTCAGCGGGTTACTTCTTTGGCATTTAGCAGATTTTGGATGTTTTTTTTTACTTTAGCATTCATGGTTTCTAGCCAGAGTGGTGTTTCTATTGTGTATGTAAACAGCTCCGTTAGATGAGAAGGAAAGATTGTGATGTACAGGAAAGAATACAAAAAAAAAAAGCCTTACAGGAATTGTGTTGCGGACAAACATTCCCTCGACATACATCCTGGAGATGGAAGTAGGAAACAATTAAGTGAATCAGCACAGAGAGACTAGTTTCCCACAACAACAACAACAACAGTGAAACCAGGTAGTGGATACTTTTTATCCAACATCCTGAGGCATATAAAATGTTTTGTCCCAGACTACATATACAAGCAAATGTTTCTTTTGATAATTCTTTTCACTGTTTTCCAGGTCAGAAAGAACGATGCCAATTAAATGCAGTATCTGTTGTCAAAGAAGGATAGAGAGCTAATGATTTTTGAATGTTGCAGAGAAGAGGGGTGCACTAAATTATTTATTCACCTCTTTCAATAAAGTGACATTCAGTTATTCAAATTACGACATTTAAAAATGCTTTGGTCCTTCTCGACATCGACTCTCCTCGACCCTGTATGCATGAACCTCAATGTGACCCTGAAACAGTGCCAAAACATCTCCAGCATTAAGCATATGAATACAGATAAGGCAAGCACTTAAATAAATTACTTATAGCCAGGTGAAATGTGTGATTTTTTGCAGCCCTAGAGGCACCAAACTAAACTGCAGTCTGTTTGTTACACACTTTACTTTTGAACATAGGCTACATCGCCCTACTGCAGCAGCCAAGTTTGTCTTAAAATGATATTATGACTTCTTAGAGATCTTCGATTGATAAACACATTGTTTTGTTTTTTTTCTTGGGGGGAACTATCCAGGTACTATCTAAATAAATATTTTTGTTTTTGAAGAAAGTCTCTTATGCTCACCAAGGCTGCATTTATTTGATCAAAAATACAGTAAAAACAGTAATTGTCACACACCTCAACAGCACTACACTTTCCAGCATCCCTCATGTTTCCCACCTGCACGTCATCAATCACCATGGACACCAACTATCATCACAGCTGTCTGTCATTGTCTCGTTATCATCTGTGTATTTAGTTCCTGCTTGTCATCAGTTCAGTGTCCGGTATTGTTTGTACATTGTTGGCTCTTTGGTTAGTACTTGTTTAATAAACCTTGGAATTATCTTCATCTTCATCTGCTGTGGATTTCAGTGTTACAGTAATATTGTGAATTTAATTGTGAATACAATTTAAAATAGCTCTTTTCTACTTCAATATATTTTAAAATGTTATTTATATCTGTAAATAAATGGCAAAGCTAAATTTTCAGCAGCCATTACTCCAGTCTAAAGAGTCACATGATCCGTCAAAAAACATTATCATTATGTTGATTTCTTATTATTATTAATGTTGAAAATGGTTGTTCTGCTTAATACTTTTATGAAAAAAAAATGTTCTAAGGATTCTTTGATGAATAGAAAGTTCAAAAGAACAGCTTCTATTTTGTAGTAGTAGAGACATTTATAATAATTATAAAAAAATTCAGTCAATTTTGATTAAATTACATCTTACTGACCATAAAACAGTGGTGCACATGCTTCCATTGAGGGAAGAGCACAACAGCAGTTTGGTTCATAAGAGATGTTTTTGTCTCATTTGTGACTCAAAAGATGGAGACAATTCACTAGAAAAACTGCAGTCAAGTCACATGTTTTCTTCTGGGCGTTAACCAGAGGTTGGAGTTGACATCTTTCTATGATTGTAAATTATGTTTTTAGGGTGCCTGTGGACAGTGTCTGTCCAGACAGAGCCATTATTGGATCCAGTGGCATAGATGGTGGTGTTGTCCTTACTTATTAAAGCCTGTGTGACATAGATGCAATCAGGAGTTAAGTGCCATGCCACAGAGGTCTGCCTAAGGCTAAAGCTCCTTGATTAATGTGTTGAAATTTCTTCATGTTGTTACCATTGAAAATAATGAGGAATGAGTCATCACAAGCTCAACCGCTGATGTTCCCTCTGAGTCTCGTCTTTTCATGAATAACAATCATTTTTCAACTCCTTTAGGAACAAGAAGGCTGCAGAGGCATCAGAAATGTATATAATTAATTGCTTAGTGTTGATTGATTTACAGTTTACTTATTATGATCCTGTGGTAATATATGTTAATAAATGATTATGATAATGATAGATAAATCTAACATTTAACATTTAATGGAATCGGCCACTCAGGATGTTGAACTGAAATCTGAATCGAATGAGGAATGTTCTGAATTCAGATACATTCAACAGGGAAATTGAGCAGGAATTGAATTAATCCTACACAGATTTTGTGATGTATAGTTATTGCATAATTCATTTTGAATAATAAATCGGATTTATTCCCTGACATGTACAGTAGAATACTTACAATGCTGAATAATGTTTCCCCAATTGATTAGATATACTCTCTAAAGTTTAATACTGTCAAAACAAATAAATATATAATATAATAAAAAAAAGTATATTGCATGGTATATAATCTAATTTAAGACATTTTATAATATATAATAATGTATCTGATACATGCCGATTTAAAAAAAAAAAGATTTCAATAGTTCATTAAAAACTAAACAGTGGAGTTAGAGTTAGTCAGTAAGTTCATTCCATTTACTTCCATACATTTTCATTTTAATTACAATTCTGAATCCTATTTGCTACCTCAAATCAAATTTGATTCAAATTCAGAAACTGCAATGGAATTTAAAAAACATTCTCAGTTCAATTCTAAATGACACACAACTAGGGATGCACCGATCCACATTTTTTCACTTCCGATCCGATCCCGATACCTGAATTTGGATATCGGCCGATACCGATACTATTCCGATACCAGAGCTGTGTTTGCTTTAATATTATTATTATCATTATTGTTTATTTTATATGATGCTGAAATAAACTCCTCTCAACAGGCAAGTATGATATGTAGGCCTACATATTTATGCATGTATGGTAAGTATAAGGTCAGAAAAGGAAGTCAGAAAAACAGTAAATCCTGTTAACAGGAAAAATCCCATTCTGAAAACAAATATGCAACTGTAGGTCATGTCAATATTTATTACATTCCCAAAATGTCAAATACTTGAGTCTTGAAATATAAGAAAAGTGCAAGTGTAAACATCTTACACACACACACACTGTCTAAAGGGTGATCCTCGCTCCGATGCTGTAACTCTCTCGATGAATGCTCGATCAACATCAGCCATGTGCAAACAGACAAGCGGATTTCGCCTCAGACGCGCGTCAATTTCGCTTCAAACTTTTGCTTTTTACGAGCGTCAATTTCGCTCTGGGCGCGCGAATGGATTCAAAATATTCAAGCGTCCAACTAGACGCGGCAGACGCGAATTTGACGCGCTATTCGCGTTTGGTGTGAACGCACAGTAACGTGGTGCTTTTTTAAATGTTTGATTGCATTCGTTGTGTTGTACGACGCGAGGGAGCTTCAACGAGCTCTGAATTACGGCTTTGCAAACATTGCATTTTGCTGTCTTGCTCTGCGGTGTTTCCAGTGTGAAGAATTTCCACACAGCGGCCGCAAACTGCGGAATGGATTTCCTGAGCGGTGGCGTGTCTCATAACTCTGTGTCTCATTGAGCCGCGCCTCCGTTCAGGAAATCCATTCCGCAGTTTGCAGCCAGCTAGCAGACTAGCCGGCGGGAATCACTTTTGCAGTCATTTCAGCAGACAACGTTAAAGCGCAGACATGACTCAAGGATATCGGATATCTCCGCAGGTTGGATCGGGAAAATCCGATACGTGAATTACGCTGGTATCGGTCCCGATACCGATACTGGATCGGATCGGCCCCATCCCTACACACAACCATGGTCGGAAATGAACGGGTGCTTGGGGAAAAATGCCACCAAAATGAACAAAAATGTTTAAGGGGGCAGAAAATGCCCCTGCACAATTAAGCTAGATCTTTTACGGCTGTTCCGATTAAAGTGAAATGAGAAATCAATGAAAAGTATTGATTGCTGTATTACAATTACAGTAGATTTGCTCACGTTGCATCATAATTCTTTTTATGCACGGTTTGCAGCTTTGAGCATTATAGCCAATCATACACGTTTCTGTTGAGCTTATGAATGCAATTGCCAATCAGAGGCATTTTGATTCGTCTGAGTTGTTTAGTACGCAATTGCTCACTGACTGAATTCTAAATCTGTATTCGCAAATTCTCTCATCATTATAAACAACAAAGTTCAGAAAAGATGCAAGAGATTTAAAGTTATACACTTTCGCCAAAACTCCCGTTATAATCACTGAAGTGGTCTACTCGCATTAGACTGATATCTTGAATCGCTTCAGTGTTCTTTGATTGTTCTCTTTATACTGTATAATTTCTTCCTAGTTTGAATAACCATTTTGTTTTTCATGCAACTGAAATTACCAATATGAAACTTTAATTTTCTAATCCGTAAAAAGCAATAGACTTCATAAATGGTTCTTAGTTTGTTTTGTGCTTTTCCCCACAAAAAAAACAGTATTACAATAGCAAGAGCAATAAGCAACAATAATTATTTTTGTCATGATATTGCAGCTTTACCCTCTAATGAGTTCCTAATTTTTAATTTATAGGCTATTTACTTTATGCAATTTTTGTGTAAATACATGTACATGAGCAGCATTAAACAGTCTGTGTAAATAAACATAAATGCCATGTCAGATGCAGCTTCTGTTCCACCTTGCAGTATAAAGAAGACTTTCATTGTAACAGTGTATAGCACTGTGATTGATTGTAACTGGTTAAATTGAAGTATTTGACATAAAAAAAACAACACAGATACATTTAATAAGGTAATATTTTTTTTAAATGACCTACAAAGGTAAAAAATGCCCCTGGAAAATCAATTACAGGGGGCAAATACTCTCACCCTAACTGATATAATGAGATGCTTTTTACCTGTGCATCCATGAGCAGGTGTCTCATTAGAGCCATGGATTGGCTCAAAGTATCTCTCTCTGTGGGCAGAAAGGTATCCTCTTCGTGGCTCATGGCGTTGGGTCTCTTCACCATAAAGTGAGCGATCTGGTCGTTCAGGCTGTTCAGAGATTGCACAGCTGGAGAGAACAAATGAAAGATGGATCAGAATCATTCCTGAGTACACTTACACGTACACATACACTTGTACCATATCCTCTATATGGGTTTCATATTTTATTATAGTCAAGTTTACATTATACAGCAACAACCACCCATACATAAAGCACTGTTATAACTTCACTGATGGAATAATTGCCTTGTCATTTATATCAGATAACATGCGGCCATGAGACTCTCTGAGATGTTATTGCTTTTCTAAAATTGCTCTTGGCAAAAAGAACATAAAAATAAAGCCAGCATTGGCACTCCATTTGGACCAAGCGTCAACCATAGCAATCAAAAGCCTTTTTCACACGTGTAGGGCTTTCAGTGTTTCTGCAGCTCTTACAGAAAAACACATTGAGCATTTACCCAGTAATAGCCAAACATTGTCATTGTGTGTCATTAAGAATGCTTGCAAACTTGATGCTCATGAAAAATGTATCATGGTTTCCTCAAAAATATTAAGCAGCACAACTGTTTTCAACATTTGATAAAAATAAGAAAGGTTTCTTGAGCACCAAATCAGCATATTAGAATGATTTCTGAAGGATCATGTGACACTGAAGACTGCAGTGATGATGCTGAAAATTCAGCTTTGCCATCACAGGAATAAATGATATATAAAACAGTTCTTTTAAATTTGAAAAACATTTCACAAAATTGCTGTTTTTACTGTATTTTAGATCAAATAAATGCAGCTTTGGACTTCTTTCAAAAACATAAATAATCTTACTGACCCTAAAACCCTTTATTATTTATAATTTATATACTATATAAATGGTAATTAATCTACAAAGAACATAACCCAAACCCAAAGAATGAGTTATAAACTGCTTAAATCGTCCAGATTCAGTCAGATTTAGTTTTTGTGTGCATATCTGGCTTTCCCTTTCTTTCGATGGTCCACTTTAGACATTCTACTAACTATAAGTAACTTTGCAACTACATGTCAACAAACTCTCAATAGAGTATTAGTAGACTGTAGTAGACTGTCAGTAGCATGTAGTAGATTGTTAGGGTTTCAGGTTAGTAGAATAAGTTGACATGTAGTTGCAAAGTTACTTATAGTCAGTATGAAATCTGTTAAAAGAAAAGTTTATATAGTAAAGGTCCGAAATAAAAGCGAAATAAACCTAAAATTCTCGGGACATGCTGATGTGTCCAAATTTTAATCTTAACCTTTCTATTTCATCAGATACGATCTGTAAACAGGGCTTTAAGTGTAAAATACCGAACTTGTCCTTTAACCTGTAGGAATAAAAAAAAAAGTGGAAACTTTTTACCATGTTGCAATTCCAATATTTCATCACAGTCAATAGCCTGGGTTTGCCATCATTGGCAAAGGTGTGCCCATGTGCATGACCTCAGCTGGTATGTGTTTGGATTGCAACCCTTCAGATGATTCGGCTCATTGGCATGCAGACTGCCTTTCTCTAATCCTTCTCCCATGGCATCGGCAGCTCCCCCGCGCAAGCTTCCATTTACCATTAATCCCTCTCACTTAGCGAAGGCTGCCAGAATTATTGTAAGTCCATTACCACTGTAGAAATCTCACATCCATGCCCATTTTAATGCATTTATTCATAGTTCCCGGCAATCACGCCTGACCCTTTTTTGCCTCTATCAATCAGTGCATCAGCGTATCCAACAAATTAAAAGAGGCACATCAGAATTCTTCCACACAACATCACAGTGAAGAGTATTCGGTATGGCATTGACCTCAGCTGGCCAGGAAGCTAATGCTGACACATACGGCCAATAATTAGTTTTAGTTCGACTCATCAGCTCTGATGGCAAACAAGTCAGTGCTGCAGGGTCATCCAGAAGAATTGAGAATTAGACAGACGAGGTCATCATCCACTCACCGTCATGTCGTTCCAAACCTGTATGACTTTATTTCTGCTGAGAAACACAGAAGGAAAAATACTGATAGAATCTACCTTGGGTTCAACATTAAGGTATGAGAGAGTTTCAGGACAGGTGTCAGAACTGTCACTTGCACTACTGGGCCAACGCTATATCTTATATTTCATCATGTACATATATTTTTATACCTTGCAAATGTAAACATTTCGTTTTCGGTGATATTGGGTTGTGAAATCTTCTTCTCTGAAATTAACTTTTCAAACTTGCCAGGTAGGAAAAATGATCTACAAAACTGTGATATTGTGACTTGTGAGTTTTTAGAAGCATCAGCAAAAATGGATTGAAAACTACGATCAGTATTGTTTTGCCATGTTCATTTTCCCAGCAAAAATTTTTGAGTTTTCTTATATAGAACACCTATGTTGTCAAACTGCTGAAGATGTTTTCTTAATTTGCTGAAGTTTTTTTTTTTTTTCTATTGGCAAATGTTTTCTTCAGTTGCAGCTCATTGAGCTCTCTCAGCCACCGTATAATTGTCTTGAAAACTAGCAACACTAAGGGTGCTTTCAAACTGGGCTCGTTTGCTGCGGTCCGACCCCGAGCGCGATTGTTCCCGGCGCCCCCCGCAGCGTTGGTCTGGTTTCACAATTCACACTCAACTTGATTCTATCGAACCCTGGTCCATTTGCATGCCAATTACGTCATAGCAAACGTGCACGGTGCATGATAGAAAACAGATCTATCATGAAAAAAAGTTCCCACCAGTAATGCACTGACTAACATTAACTAACAATGAGCACAATTGTTTTAATACTTATTAAAGGGATAGTTTACTTTGAAATAAAATTTTGGTATGTTTTAGCTTACCTCAAGGGCATCCAAGATGTAGGTGTCTTTTTTTCCGCAGTAGTTTCAATTTTGATATTTTTAGGTCAAACCGTTCTTGTCTGTCAGTCAAATAATGCAGGTCTATGGTCACTACCTCAAAGAGCATGCACAGAGTCCAAATTAAACAATTCCCCATCGTAAGTACACATTGATGGCCTAAGACACGGTTTGTGTGAGAAAACGAACAGTATTTATATCGTTGTTATCTCTTGAACACAGCCGCGTCCAAATGATCTGAGGGCGCGGGCGGGTATAGATATATACTATAGAAGTCGCCTTGGCTACTGCAGTTCATTGGAACGAAACCGTAGCCAAGGCGACATCTAGTGTATATATCTATGCACCAGTCTGCGCACACGTCACACAGCAGGATGCGCGCGCGCCCTCAGATCACTTGGACGTGGCTGTGTTCAAGAGGTAACAACGATTTAAATACTGTTCGTTTTCTCACAGAAACCGCTCGTTTCGTGTCTTAGGCCATCAATGTGTACTTACGATGGGGAATTGTTTAATTTGGACGATGTGGAATTGTTTTAATTTGGACTCTGTGCATGCTCTTTGAGGTGGTGACCATAGACCTGCATTATTTGACTGACAGACAAGAACGGTTTGACCTAAAAATATCAAAATTGAAACTACTGCGGAAAAAAAGACACCTACATCTTGGATGCCCTTGAGGTAAGCTAAAACATACCAAAAATTTATTTCAAAGTGAACTATCCCTTTAATATTTGGTAATGTTGGCATTCACTTTCAATGAGAAAAGAACATTCTGTTTTCCTTTTGTCTTCCACAGAGGAAAGAAAGCCATGGTTTGGAATGACATGACACAAGAATGAGTAAGCAATGACAGATTTTAACATTTTTGGGTGAACTGTCTTTTTAAGAGTCCGGCTAGTGCACGTCCCCTGCAGTTGTTATTCAACCAGGGAGCCTGTTAGTGCTCAGTGCATCATGTGGAAAAGCAGCCCTGGCTGATATGCTTCACTATGTATAAAACCTCAAGAAAATAGTAAATATTACCTATACTCCATCTGTTCTGTCCACAAAAAACATTTCCATCTTTCACACGCATCGATTCTGAAGCAATATGAAGCATTTGAGGACAGACATACAGACAGATAGATGAACCAGGGTTTGAACCTCAAACCCTTGGCTTACCAGGTCAGTTATTTATACACCATGGTGCTGCCACCCAATTAACAAGTGATAGAATATGGGGTCATTCATTGGATGAATAAAACAAGGACCAGTTTGATCTCATAATGCACAGTTAATGAAAACTTAATTAAATTTGGGAGGATGTGACTCAGCAGATCCAAAGGCCCTTAACTGCAAAAACAGAAGCACAAGGGCATGAAAGAGTCTTTACTATCTTCCTTTCGCACTGAGGTATGGATTTAAAATCTGGTGCAGTCAGCTACAGCATTGCAGGGGTCATTTAAGATTTGAGAAAGATACCTTCACATAGAGACAGCAAATACTAGTAATATCTCCTCTTAGAGAGTTTTCCAAGCAGTTTATCTTCCATTTTCCATGGGTGTATTGTTTTTCGTGTGATCGGAGATGCTTAAATCGCATTTCAGGAAATACCACAATATCTCTGCTGTTGCTGACTGTGGCATAACACAATGCTGGAACTGAATCACATTGTTTCCTTATTATCCTCAACCACTCTAGAGATAAAAGTCAGGAATCTTGTTTTTAAAAACATTGAATCCATTCACCAGAAATGGGAGAAGTTGCTTAGAAATGGCACAGCTGAATTGGAAGTTTTGCTGAAGTTTGTGCATTGCGTAATAATGTCAAAAACACAGATCGTGATACACTTTTTCACCCTTGTGTGGCTCAGAAAAACGTGTTTTTTTCCGGGATTGAATTGTCAAACATTTGTATGAAATATGCATAAGAATTATTTTTTTTTTATATATATATATATATATAACATAGTGTTGCTACTTTCATTCTACTTTCGTATTCTTCCACTGTCTTTCAATTTCAATGCAAGTTAGAATTTCTCATCTTACAACTCAAAATGGATACAGTACTGTACTTGTTTTCCTGTTAAAATGACCTTTTACCCAAAGCAAACAAGATTACAAAGCATGAAATGTAAATTTTGCAGCGCTGCCACTGGCAAAAATGGCCTCACTAGACTTCAGTATATATTTTTTGATGGGCATAAACCCTTGATAGATGATTCTCAAGTGTCTCCAGTTAAAACTCCAATAGAAATGTACAAAAAAAGTAAAGTTCTGGTAGAAATGGACAAGCAAATAGCTAGATTAAGCATTTATTTAATGAAGAGAAGTGGAACAGGCACTTTAGGTTTCATCAAGAATGCTTGTTCAATAAATCGCAAAAAAACTTTGTGCTTTGTTACTTTTGATATGAAACAAAGTCTCAGCTTTCAAATTCTGTCCATTTTATCACAAAATTCTAATAATAAATACCGTTTTGGCGCTCTTTAATGTGGCGCGAGAGATCACTGTAGCGCCTCAGTTCAAGCGAAGTGAAACGCGAGTGAACGCGATAATCTCTTCCTATTTATACTTTACAGATTAATAAACATGAATGAAAATCAGAAAATATGTTAAAGGACACAGTCCAACTTACCGAATCTGTATCGTTCAACCGCGAAAAGCCATTATTTGACCATTGACTTGATAGTCAGCAGCATGAGCGCACTCGCCACCAAGTGTGGACAGGAGTGAGAGTTACAAGTTACTTAAAATAGTTCAGTCAGTGTGATCTGTCAAAATGACGGACGGCTTTCAGAGTGCATAATCAAACTACTACTAATGATAGGCTAATATATAAATTAATAATATTGTTGCAGTGTTCATCTTTTTGTTTTTGGCCAATTGGTTTTCACAATGTTATGAACCTTTTTCTTCCCATTTTTTTAAACAATAGGCTACTGTATCAGAAAGATAATAAAATAATTTAAATTAAGATAATAATGAATATAATGAAGAGAGGACTGAATGATCACTTATTCATCAGTAAATAATTTAGTATTGCAAAAAATCAGTATGCCAAAACCCCATAACCTAAAATGCAGTAACAACTATGACAAAAACACTAATTTGGAGCCAATCAGTCTTATTCACAAATGTTAAAGCTCAAATGATAAGTAGCATATTCATGGAACTAGAGATAATTAGTTCAAACACAAGCAGTAACAGTGTCATAACTGATTTTTAAGGCCCTTACAGAGAGAGATTGTGTGGAAGAAGGTCAAAGTGTGTGGGCTTCTCCATTGACCAATAAGGTCAGTGTCAGAAAACATTGCGATTGTGAGACAGCCTGCCTACCATAAAATGCAGTTGCAGAGCACTGAGCGCGTATGTCGAGCAGATTTATGACCAGACCTCTTCTCTGCGAGCACCGCAGCACATCTTGGAATTAAAGCCAAAGCTAAATAAAATGTTTATGGTGCCAACTGACGAATGAAGTCTAATTTCACATTCAGCAGTTTACAAGGTGCGCATCTGAAGAGGATACCTTAAGATGTGACAGAGGATAATGAAACCACGACATTGAAAGTGACACGGCATCGCATACTGAAACGCAGTGCAATACACTGTTTCATTATTCCAGCAGTGCTGTCTGTCATGGAGTTTGTGGTACAATAGAGACAACTAAGAGACTTTTCCCAAGAGCAAATCAATAAAGACTGAGTCTCAATACCAGTGTAATGACAGAGAGCTATCTGCCTTCACAGAAACCACTAAAGAATAGAGTTTATGTTTCGCATTGATCATTTATAGATGCTTTGCAATCAGATCTGTGTCAGATTACGACAGGTCCACTGAAGAATGGAGATCTCTTTAGTATGTCAATTGTCCCAAACAGCAATTGGATTAATTGGCAGGTCAATGAAGAATTCTTAAGGTGTCCTGCCTATCAATTTATTTTTTTCCTTGAGAAAAAGACAGCGGTAATCTCAAATGTGTCTGGGTTTCAGAAGAGATCTCAACAATGTCTCTAGCTAAACCCATATTTGTCAAGATACCAAAGATACCAATGTGTGCAATCTGAGATTAACTCAATATAAACTCAAACATTTCATTTCAGTTTTTTCCAAAACGAACTAATCTGAGCTAAGCAATCCACATTAATTTGATAGCTTTTGTTATATGCCTCTATTTAAATTTTTCCAAATGAATTTTAAGATAAACACCAAGACAATGTTTATTCTTAAATTAATTAATGACTTAGCCACTCAGCGTTCCTAAATGAATCTGGACGACTTTTTGGACGATTTGTTTAAGTGGCTGATTCAATCACTCATTCATAAAGAGAGTCCATGAATTCAGAACCGCACGCATACTATATTTTTACCATATGTTTCTATGGAATAGGAATAGTAATAGTAGTAAGTTAGTACGAGGTTCTGAACTCAGCAAATCACTTGTTGCGTTCCTAAATAAATCAGCATTTGAAACGCATTACTTGAGTGAATGATTCAAAGACACTCTCATAAAGAGAATCACTTGTTATGATCAGTGAATGATTCAATGACTCATTCATAAAGGCAGCCACTTGTTTATATTTCTTAAATGAATCAGTGTTTTTTGGACGAATTGATTCAGTAAATAATTCAAGACTGTCACTTGTCGCCACATACTGGCATAATGCTGTAAATTACAGAAAGGGTCACTTGTGGGATAAAATGACAACAAAACTCCAGGACACCCATTAAAGGATAATTAAATATATATAATATATATATATTTACAAGCCATTTTGTAAAAAAAAAAAAAAAAAAAAAAAAACATGATGTTTTAGGGTTTCAAGATCCTTTAAGTCTCCTGAGCTTTGAAAGAGCAAGGTCTGATGTAAAGCCATCAATGCAGAATGTTCAATTCACCTGCAGGTAACATTTCATAAAGGGATTTCCTGGTACACACTGCCTCTTTCAAAAGCCGCTGAAATCTTGAAAGATTTGTTCATTGCTGTGAAAGTTCTGTTAAACATTTATTTTTGTTGACTCTTTGTGTATATGACAGTTCTGATGAAGCTTTACAATCTGATCTGGGAGATGAATGGAATAAAGTTCAGACTGTTCAAAGTGACAGTTTCATAATTACATCAGAGAACCGTTTGTCTTCACACACCACAGATTGCAGATTCCCTAGTGGACACATGAAAGAGAGAAAAAAAACATCGCTGAACCAAGCCTGTGGCCATCTGATCTCTAATCTTGCTCTCAGATGATGACAACTGATGGTCGGTGTTCTCTCTCTCTCTTTGCCTGACAGGAAATGAGAAGAGCCCTGCTGAAGCCAACACAGGGCCGCCCACTCATTCACCCTGCCAGCGTGGCCCCGGGAACACATTACCATGCAAATGACTCCACGCACTCCTCTCTCAGAGAGCGAAATGACACATTAAATGTTCTGACAGAAGATAAAATACAAAAACTTTCTGAGAATGAGTGGAAAATGATTTCAAGAGTCATAAGCCAAGCTAGGGCTTTATGGATCGAGAGAGATCAGTTCTTTATGAGCCAAAGATAAGATGATAGGATGAATCACACAGACCTGTAATCTGTTATGCATTTCGACCAGGCTAGAACACAAATGTATTATACACGCCAGTTTCACACAAAAGAGTTTATTTGGGATGGCGGTGAATTTGATAAACTGGGATTAATGAGATTAAGCATTGTAATACATTTTGGCTGTTCCTCATATTTATGATCATGTAGAAATAGTAAAAATCTTTTTTGATGTCATAACAATGTTACATTTTAGCATGAGCAAGAGTGATGTTGCAGGCCTAATGAACATCACTGAAGCCGATTGCAAGTGTTATATTCAATAAACAAGGAGTCGATATCAGCAGCCTCGTTCGGCAGGTAAATGCAGACGTGGTGTTCATACCAAAAGCACAACTGCGAGTTTTATTTAGCAAAAATAAACAGTTCAATAATCAAGAAGTTAATACTTGAGTAATTTACATTTTAAACAATATTCCTGGTTATTTTGTGTATTTTTGCTCCGCCAAAAATAATAGTACCAAATAAACCCACATTTGGATTCACCTGTCACGAGTCTCCGGACAACACACAGCAGTGGTGTTTGCATTCCTATAAATCAGTGTTTGAATGAATCAGTTTATCAGACTCACTCATAAAGACAGTCACTTGTGGCCACCTACTGCGTGTAACCAACAGGACGAATCACCAAGCAATCTGTGGGATAAAATGAAAATAGTTATTAGTGAAGGCCTGTCTGTAATGCGAATACATACAGTGCTGGTCAGAATTATTTGCCCCCTTGGTATATATGATCAAAGATGGCTGTACATTTTTTTTGATATATATATTTTTTTTTTTTATGTAAAAATCTAACCTTTTATTGAAGTAAAATAATTGAAAGTGGGGGGGAAATCACATTATGCCCAGGCATTATAGGAGAAAACTCAGAGCTGTTATCTTGGAAAAAGGAGGTTGCAAAATGTATTTAATAAGAGGGGCAAATAATTGTTCCCAATGTGTTTTGGAGAAAAACATTTATTTCATAATGTGATTTTTCCCCCACTTTCAATTCTTTTACCTCAATGAAAGGTTAGCAATTTTTTTTAATAAAATATCAAAAGGATTAACAATGCAGATTTATTTTTTACAGCCATCTTTGATCATATATACCAAGGGGGCAAATAATTCTGACCGGCACTGTAGTGGAGCGAAACAAAAAATTAAAAGCCCCAGTGCTGTTAGACTGTACGGGGCAGCTCACAGAACATGTTTTTGCGTTTGACGCAGATGGGCAGAACGGAATTTTTTTTTTTTAAATGTGACTTATTTTAACTTGAGCGCCACAATTTTAGAAAGCCATATCACACGCCAAACGCTGCAAATATGTCTAATGTATTGAAGAGCAGTGCAGTTGAATGCAAAAACGCCTTCTTAAAACGTAGCTCGGCCAATCAAATTTAAGGACAAGAAGTGGTACCAAATCGTGTTTTTGAGTCGGTAAATGATAAGTATCACATAAGTCACATTTTTCAATAAAATGGATCAAATGGATTAAGATGTATTGCAAAATGAAAGAATCATTCAAAAATAAGGAAATGCCTGACAAATCATATGCATTGTCTTAAGCCAGGTTCACACTGTACAATTTTTGCTACAATTTGGCTGTTTGAGACAAATGTTGAGAATCCTATAAGATTCTTCTGATCCAAGGCCAGGGATCCTCAAATCTGGTCCCTGCAGAATTTAGTTCCAACCCTAAATCAAACACACCTGAACAAGTTTTTCAAGGTCTTCAGAGTTTATTGCAGGTAAGTGAGTTCAATCATGGTTTGAGATAAACTCTGCAGGACAGTGGCCCTCAAGGGCTGGATTTGAGGAACCCATGTCCAAGGCCAAAATCTGCAGTCTTTGATCGCTAGTTTGACATGAGCTGATTAACGACCATTGCAATCAAATTTTACCTCCAACGAAATGATGGCACTGTCAGAAGATTTGATGCACACTCCTGCAGTGTGTCCTCTCCTACGACAACCGTCAAATCAAAAACCAATAGGAGCCCAGAACCAGCAGACGCTATTAGTAGGAAAACACCAAACCACCACTTGCTGCACACACATCGTCTTCGTTTTTTTCCATTTCTCTTTTCAAGACAAGCCATGATCAAAATTAATCCTATGTTTTTGTTTGCTAGCCACCATCTATCCCGCATGTAATGCAGCTCACAGTCACCGAACGTGTCACTGATTGATGAAGTAAAACTCCGGACAAGTCTTCTTGTATGCATCCGTTTTTAATGCGTCTTGACTGCCGTATAGTCTGACATGAATGACAACTAATATCCTATGGTGTGACATGGCTTACAGAGTCATGTTCGAACAGTCTGACAAGCAACAGTGGTAAAGGACTATTATAAATCGTACAGTGTGCTTTACCGACCTCAGAGTATTCGTAACAGCCTCAACATGATACTGTCATACCGAGACATGACTGCAGTTTATCCTCCATTCAAATTCAGTTTAGCTCTACAACAGCATTTCTGATGCTTCCAGAACCAAAGGAACAAAAGATGAGAGCAAGAAAGAAACAAATTCTGAGTACTATTATGTTCAAGGGGGAATCTGATGAGGTCTTTGATTCCTCTGTAGCTGTTGGGAGCAAAAGGAGTCACTATGGGGCACCGTCTGCCAAGGCAATTTGAGAGCTTTCCAATGGCTTCACACTTCAAAAGTGAGAAGCAGAGTTAGATGAATGGATGTTTGGTCCCTTGCAGGTTGTTCGAGTGCACCAGGGAATGCATTCAGCATCACCCCATTACCAAGGAAAAACACAACCAAATCAAAATGGAGACAAAATAGAAAAGAAACAAGAAATGGCTGCAACTGCCTTCAAGGGGGGGAGAACGGTCCCGTTCTTTTAGCCTCACAAACAAACAGTGAAATCAGATTCCAGAATGGCATATGCAATAGTCATGCTAATTGCCAGGCAGTGGAAGCCTAGACAATTTTGACAGTTTTATTATAGTTTTCTAAGCCATTGTTTTGCATATTATAACAGAATTCCACACCATTTGCATCACTCACTCAGGAACCTGCAATTTTGCTGTTTACATCACCGTAATAAACGGCTATCTTTGACAGTGTGCAATCCATTCCCTGAGTGCTTTTGATTGTATGGTCTCCTGAGAGGCTGACTGTGTGAGCCTGCACCTGCATTTCTGATACAAAAAGACTTAATGCATTTGCAGTTTTGGACATGATGATTTGGCTCCACAGGACAAGGTAAAAAAAAACAATAACCGGCTTTTCATTCAACGGGTTTGTTCATGAGTTGGGGATTTTTTGCATGTGTTAGCCATCTGTGACCATTTAGACCTTTGCACCTCTGCAATTTGCTCCAAGCGAGAGCGAGAGACAGAGAAGAAGGCTTGTTACAGTGTTGTACAAGGTCAGTCCTCAGAAGAGAGAAAAAAAAATGTAAATGTGGTGATTTCCGAAAACATGGCTCAAATTGGTCTGAACCTTTAAAGGGATAGTTCTCCCAAATTAAACTGTTTAGGGGATAGTGTATATATACCCTATTAGAGAATGTATAACTAAAGACTCTTACTGATAAATTTAACTCTATTAAACAATTGTAAATAATACCAGTTAACTTTGGCAACACCAAAAACTAAATCTACAAAAAAAAAAAAAAAACCTGAAGCTAGAAAATTAAAACAAATAAATAAACAAGGATAGAGTCAAAACTACAATACATTTAAAATAAAAATTAAAACAAAATTGATCATATGGACCATTTTTAGGGTACATTTTGGTGCCTTTGGTCATATTTGGAGCTTGACCATGCACCATTTACTTTAAAGGGATAGTTCACTTTGAAATTAAATTTTGGTATGTTTTAGCTTACCTCAAGGGCATCCAAGATGTAGGTGTCTTTGTTTCCGCAGTAGTTTCAATTTTGATATTTTTAAGTCAAACCGTTCTTGTCTGTCAGTCATATAATGTAGGTCTATGGTCACCACCTCAAAGAGCATGCACAGAGAAGTCCAAATTTAACAATTACCCATTGTAAGTACACACTGATAGCCTAAGACACGAAACGAGCGGTTTGTGTGAGAAAACGAACAGTATTTATATCGTTTTTACCTCTACACAACCACATCCAAGTGATCTGAGGGCGCGCGCGCATTCTGGCTTAGTCTGCGCAAGCGCCGTAAAGTGTACAAGAGGTAAAAACGATATACTGTTCGTTTTCTCACACAAACCGCTCGTTTCGTGTCTTAGGCCATCAATGTGTACTTACGATGGGGAATTGTTTAATTTGGACTTCTCTGTGCATGCTCTTTGAGGTGGTGACCATAGACCTGCATTATATGACTGACAGACAAGAACGGTTTGACCTATAAATATCAAAATTGAAACTACTGCGGAAACAAAGACACCTACATCTTGGATGCGCTTGAGGTAAGCTAACCAAAATTTTATTTCAAAGTGAACTATCCCTTTAATTGTATGTAAAAGAGTTGCATCAACATTCTAATAAACTAGAATTCTAATACATTCTAAAGAAAATCACATGTGCTGCGTCCGAAATTGTATATACTGTATAATAGTAGTCTACATTTGGTTTTAAACTTACTTTGCAACCGTTAAAAACTATGTTCTACAGTAGGCTATGAATGTAGTATGAATGAAATTCGGACATACTTCATCAGCCATATTGTCATTGTCATGTAATCTACGGTGTCACGCAGTTGCGTCGCTTCACCTCCATTCACAATCCTCTCGCTTGGACGCATTGGAAAATAAAGTGTCCATCAAATGCACACTTCAGAATCTCTCCGGAAGCAGTAGGTCATCCGGGTATTTTTCGCCTATACTGTGAATTTGAACATACTACTCGGCTCACATACCATTTTTCACCCACTATATAATATGGAAGAAGGCATATTATAATGTAGCGACGGTTTGGAACGACATGAGGATAAGTAAATTTCATGTTGGGGTGAACTATTCCTTCAAGGACTAGTAGAGAGGCTCATCACAAGCCATGACATCAGGCATCTCTAAAACAAACACTGAAGGAGGTCAGTACCTCACTGCTGTTTCTTCAGCTTAGATCCATCCACTGCCATTTTCCCAGCCTGTCAGCCGACTCCCCCGAGGCCTCCTTAACCACCTCGACTTTCATTGTGCAACAGGCTTCTTTGGATTTGAGAGGAACATAGGGCTGGTAAGCACCTCCACAAAGCCTCTAATCAGTGGCATACACAAACTGCAGTCCCCCCGAGCCCTCAAGCTCTTCCAAACTACAGCTCTGACTGGCTGAATGCAACCGCACTGCCAGAGACGTTTTCTGGGCAGAGGTGGAATTAAAGAAGAGAGCGAGGGAATAAGCATTTAAAAGTTTGTGCGTCAGCAGTCACGCACGATAAAACGAAACCAGAAGCAAAGCAGAACTAAATAATAATAGTCCCGAAAGTAAACAAATAAAAGGGAGACCTACATCTGATTTAAATAATCTTGAATAAGCCCATCATGCAAAACTGTCAATGTGACGCAGGCATAGAAAATGATAAAAGGAACCACTTTCATTGACTGAACCTGTGGGCTTTTAATAAATGTACTCTTATCAGTTAGGATACATTGAGAGTTCTGCTGACTCTTCAGGAAAAGTTGCACAGCCCTTAAGATTTATACAACCAACTTTAAATTGAATTCTCTTTATGCTCCTCGTTTCGCTTTTATACCTTCCAGAAATATTCATCTGATGTCTCTCATTTAACTTCCGCAGGTGAATTGTTTCCATAAGCTCAAAGATTGAAAACTGAATTACACGGCAATGACCACACATGTGATCAGAATTCAAATTACCACAGAAAACTCAAATATTCCCCACATACTTGCTCTTAATCCCTCTAAAACGTTCAGTATGAAGCGGTCACAATGTTTAAAGCAACTGAAATTCTCTTCGGTGACAAAATATGCCAGGACCACTGACTCAAAACTTCATAAAACATCCCTGGCTTATGAGGAAATTACAGCTTTGAACTCTTTCACTGCACACGATTGTATTGCTGTGCTTGTGACTGCCAGTAATTGCATTAATATTTATTGAAGTATAAAAACCTCTTCCCTGATAAGACTGCCGAGAGGACCTACGAGTTCCCTCTTCTAACAATAACAAGGCAGATAGACTTGAACTTCATTTTTTTTCTCAACAAAATTCAAAGTATTTCAACAGCCGCTATAATCAAAATTCAAATGAGGGTGGGGAAAACTCCCTACATCAATAAATGAAAGTTTAACTTAAGACCGTCTCAGCGCCGGTTTCCATGGTGACAAAGCAGCCCTCCTTTGCTCTCAGATCAATGTTAATGTCACACATGCCGCGAGGCTTTGCTCTTATCAGTCAGAGAGCTTTTTCCCATGACTGTCCTCCAAAGATTGCTTGACTGCTTTACACTGAGAACTATACTGAACATCATGTTGTTGGAAGGGACAGTGGAGTATTTCATAAACAAATAAATCATGTATGATTAAAAGACGCGTGAGCAGATGGATGTATGAACGGTGTGGAATTCTGTGCCTTTCCAGATTTCAACATTCATCCCCCATATATATACGTATATTTACACACACATATATATTTATACACATATACACATACATACACATATATTATATATTTACAATTTTGTATGATGAATTTGTTAGATGCAAATAATCGCGATTAATCAGTTTGACAACAGTTATATAGCCTAGCACAAATATATTTATATAATTTAAATAATTTGTAATTTATAGTTATATACATATAAATCAGTAATATAATTTAATTATTAATTTAAATTATCTCTTTAAAAATCTCTCTCTCTCTATATATATATATATCTTTACAAACTTTTATGTTAGATACGATTAATCGCGATTAATCAATTTGACAGCACATATTAAATTAAAAATCATAAAACATATTTTTTATATATAACTATTGTGTTATATAAATACATATGTATTACCATATTATACATTCATTACTATAATTTAAATAATAAGTAATTTATAGTTAGTAATTAGTAATATCTTTTTTCAATTATCTTTTTAAAGTCTCTCTCTCTCTCTCTCTCTCTCTCTCTCTCTCTCTCTATATATATATATATACAGTATTATATATATATAGTAAAAGAAAAAGAAAGTTATATGACTAATTAAAATACTATTTTAATAAAATAAATTACATTATAAATATGAAATGAGTCATATACATTTATTTGACATAATATCAATATTTATAAATGTGTTACATAAACATTTTTTGTTGTAGTGCAATTGAACCCATAATCAGTGACTAAATGCATACTGACAAACTGAAGCATAGATAACATACTAATGGAGGTTACTAATGTACTCAACTGTTGCAATTACAAATGCAATAATGTTAGCGGTGAATAAATATGCATTAAATGTTAGAGGTAATAGACTTACTAATAAGTCAGAGAGTTGAGTGCATTTCTGTAATGAAGCAACATTTAGCAAATGTCAACCAGTCACCTCTGAAGACCCGTGCTTCAACCACAGACTAAAACCTTTGTATCAAGCTCTTAGAGAACTAGTCTTTACCTGTCACACTTAATCATGGGTGCACCTAAACTACATGGCAAAGTTTTTTTCTCACTGACCTGCTCTTAAAAGTAGATTAACCCCATAGTGCAATTTGAATTTGTCCTCTGCCAATTGTAACAGTTCACACAAGGGCTGGTGGTCTCGATTTTCTCAATTATAGCACTCAGGCGGGTTCTGAACTGTTCCCTTTTTGTATGTTTTTCTTCTTGAATGATTTGCGTTTAACTGTCTATTCAACTGCTTAGAGCTCAGGGATTTTCAAAGCAAACACTTGACATATTGACTGCAGTCAGAGTTCATTCTTTGGATTATTTCAACAGTATCATCAAGAATGTTCTCACACCCATCTGTGAACTTCAAGGGAAGAATGGCTATGCTTCAGCTCAATTTCTTAAAATGCTTCCCATCACATGATTTAACAATTATCTTGATATATGCAGATTTAAGCATGCCAATCAAACTGATCTTTATGCATTCTGCATCGTTATTATAATAGATTTAGTCAAATTCATTACACCTCAGCAGCTGCAATTAGCACTAAAAGTGTTAGATTGAGAAAAAGAAAACAAAATATATCCCTCGCATTGCTGCTTGATTGATTCACTGTTTAAAGAAAATAATTTTATTGGAGGCGTCTTGGCACCTTTTTTATTATTTAACTTTTTAAATATTTAAGTATTTAGCTAAATACGCTTATTGTGTCAACCGTTAAATCATATTAGGATGAGCGAGATAGGTATGGAATTTTCTACATCTGACTTTACCAAGAGACAATATTGCCCCCATATGGCTCTGAAAGTTATAGCAAATCAAGCAACACAAGGAATGAACCTGATGAAGAACAGTGATTAAACCACAGACACATAAATATGTCTATATGTTGACAACACATTTTATAGTAATTAAAGAATAATGAGTAAGACTAGGTGAATACTGGCATACTGCTTTCTGCATACTACTACTTTTTTTTTTTTTTTTTACATGTGAAACAGTGTATTATGCAAATGTTTCCAATGTTAGTATGCTTCATTATCTCAGAGATCAATGCCATTATTTTAATTTTTAATTCAAGTTCATTGAAAAATGTGAAAACTGACAGTCTGAGAAATAGATGTTTAATATTGTGGTTGAAATATATTCTTGTTCAGCTAAAAAGTTTCATTTTGCAATGTGCATTATGGGAGACAATAGCCAAAGCAATATTACGAGTCAAAGGGTGGTATTCCACTATGAACATCATACTTAAAATTAGCATACTGTGCACAGTAATCATTCTACACACTGCAGAAATAGTCAGAGAGGTATACGATTTTGAACATATAATAATTAACATTTTTATACTATGCACATTATATTGCAGGAAAAACTGTGATATGCCATTCTGAACCTAACATACAGAAAATGTTCATACTGTGATCAGCATATATACTAGTATGCTAGTGTTCCCTTGCAAATATAGCATACAGAAATATGCATAAAATACACAGTATACTATATAAATATGAAGTGAAGTTTGAAAATGTGCATACTGTGCACAGTACACATTACCTATGGGGTCACACTATCTGGGGTCAGTAAGATTTTTGAAAGAAATTAATACTTTTATTCAGCAAGGACACATTAAATTGGTTCAAAAGTTACAGTAAAGACATTTCTAAAGTTACAAAAGATTTCTATTTTAAATAAATACTGTTGTTTTGAACTTTCTATTCATCAAAGAATTCTGAAAAAAAATTGTCATGGTTTCTACAAAAATAAGCAGCACAACATCGATAATAATAAGTATAGCCTACTAATAATGTTTTCTTTAGCACCAAATCAGCAAGCTTGTAAAAATTCAGCTTTGCCATCACAGGAATAAATTACATTTTAAAATATATTAAAATAGAAAACAGTTATCTTTATTTGTAATAATATTTCACAATATATCAAAATCTTACCGACCACAAACTTTTGAATGGTGTTGTACATTCTACTTGAATGCCATTCTGAACATAGAATACTCAATGTGCATTCTACAGGAAAAGTAGTATGACAGTATGCCAGTCCGAACTCAGACCAAATAAATGATCTGTTTCAGCAAAGCTGATTTTCAATATCATTTAGGGTCATTGCTGGTCCTTATGTAGCCTAATACTTGACACCAGTGCAGCACAGTTACTCACGGAGGGGTGGGGGGGGGGGGGGGAATTGAGGTCAAGTCTGCACATAGAATCGAGCAAATACTTTATTGTTAGCATGCCGCCGGGATGCAGCCGTGTCACACTAGAAGAGGAGCGACTGCCCTCCTCAGGTGAAATCTTTGATCAGTCCGCCACCTAGTGAGACATCCCGCAGTACAGCTCTCCATGCTTTGGAAACCTTCTCACTGAATTCAAGCCTCTGGAAAAACAGATTGCAATACAAGCTCTGACTAAGCTTTTGAAGATAAAAGCCTCTTCTGACCCTTTGATAACCAGCCCAGGGCTTACAGTGGACTATCTGGATGCCTTTGAATTGCATTACACATTTTCCCCCTTTTTCCTCTTAATGCCAGCCAGGCATTTTAGAGACAAAGGGAGAGAGACTTAAATTGACATTAGAGCTACAAGGAGCACAAAGCATCAATTACACTTGTAATGAAGCATGTAACAATAGGGTAGATAAGCAGTTGTGTGGGACAGGGTGCTTGCCTAATCGTCCATATTGATCCTACTAAACAAGAGGTCAGATCGCATTTGCATACTCGCAGGGACAAGCGCCATTACTTTTCCACCATGCAAAAGGACACAAATAGGTCTTGCCACAGGGATTTCTGAATATAAAATGGCATATCACAATAATGAAGATCTTAAATAACAGCTGACATTCGGTTCATATTGACGAGTGACAGTGAAATCAAATTACCTTTGATACTGTGGAATATTCCACATGCAAAATGTATTCATGAGATGCAAGCCGCTGCTGGCTTTTTTACATGCAGACTAGGGAAATTTAGAACCACCTGACCACATCCAAGAGAAGAAGTATTGTATGGAGTGTCTGCTAAATGAAATATAACTTTAAATGTAAATATACATATGCATATTCTCCCTGCTGAGACTAAGAATGAGAGAACAGTCAAAGGGAACTTTTTACATGCGAGGAATAGATAAATATGGCTAGGTAGAGGCGTCCCTGAGGCAGATTAGCACTGACACAGCGCACGTCGATTTTTAATGCCTCGATGATGCGCCTTTGCAAAGCAAGGACTACAGGGAGAACCTGTGACAAGGCTTGAGCCAATTAAGGGTGTTTGTGTGTGAATGCCAGCGCCTGTCATATTCAGAGGAGGAAAGTGGGTCAGCACTTCTCAACACCTCTAAAAAGAGAACGCAAGCGTCAAAACTTTTCCTACACGAAAGAAAACGAGACCTTGCGGCACAACAGGGATTTGTTTAGGGTGCTAAACATGTAATTTAGAAACAGTGCATTGTTATGCAAACATCATTTTGCACAGAAATGTTCGTGTCATAACTCATGCACAGGTGTAAATTGGAGTTTGTTTGTTTTTTGGGAATAGCAGGCATTAAATGTACTAACTACATAACTGAAACAGGTTCCTGAGAGATCACAACAGTTCTCAGCTTTTTTTCCGATCAAAAACACTGCCTATCAATCATCTAGCAATTAGTTTGCAAAATGGCAGGTACCAAAGATGGCTGAAATCAGCTACTCATTCTTGACTAACCAAAGATGTAATATATGTAGGTATTTCTGCCAGGACCACTATTGTCAAATATGATTGACAGTTAGCATAGAGTTCGGATTGGCGGTATGGTTCCGTTCTGGGCGAGAACTCCCTGCGCATCCATGCAGCCTAGCATAGATAAGAGCAGGGAGAGCAGCAATAACCCTCCTTAGGGTAAACAGAACAGAACCAACATGAATATATTGCAGATATCATTCATTAATTTTAATGTACAACATAACTAGAGAATTTTAGTCTGATTCAGGGGGAATCAGAATGCCAAATCCTGACTGACGAGAGGAGGAGCTGGGGATGGAAGAGGGAGAAACACGATAGCTTCTGATAATACTGACGGAACTTGTATATGAATACAGTGATAGGTGTCGTATTCTTATAGGTAGACGTGGATCAGTTGAGAGTCAGCTGATGCAAGCTTGACTAACGTGACCAGCCAGAACTAACACTACGCTTGATGTGTTTTCAAGCACATCCAAGTGTGACATTATTTTGATTCTTATTGGTATATTTGGCTATTGGCCATCCATACATCCCACAGCATGAGAATCCATTTTAATAATTCTCTATGTGAGAGAAACTCAGTTGCTTATCAAACCAGTATCAGTATAACCTGCAGCAACAGAGCACATTGTCTTCACAGCAGGCATTTTTGTTGAGACTTTCATCACTTGGTTTTTATAATAAAAACATATAGTAAATAAATAAATAAAATTGCCTTTATACAGAGATTATGTGCAATCTTCAAATTGGTTTCCATGTAAGCTAACATGTTGTTTTTTATATTAATCTTTTTATCTTAATTTGTTTTGCACGGTTCATTTATTTATTATTTTATTTCTCATAATGTGACTTTTATACCTTACGATGTGACTTTATATCTTATGCTAATTTCACAATTATTCCATTCCATATTTCCATAAAGAATAGCATGTATTTAAGCTTATCTTTAACTTTTATTTATTTGTGAATGAAAAAATATATACATTTCAATATAAACAATATTTATTTTAAAGTACTTTTAAATGTAAGCTTAAATATAAGGTAAAAACAGCATTTTAAATGTCTCATTTTTAATCTTGTGTTTCTGTAGTCTAATGTTTTTATTTCACAGAATTTGACTTTTAAATCTCATAATGTGACTATTTCTTATGCTATTTTCACTCCAAAAAATATATATACTTTTTTTTTCTTTTTTTTTTTTACCTTTAAATGCAAGTTAACAATATAAGATACAAATGTTTTATATGTTAAGAGTACTAGACCCATTCCTAAACATGGATGTGCACTCAAAAAAATAAAATGATGACTTGCAATTTAAGCTGACAAACAATATCTGGTTTGAATTAAGGAGAAATGGAAGGAAACAATGTATCAGGCCATGCTTTTTGTACCATCTACTCAAACTAAAACCTATAAAATATTTAAAGGGGGTTGTTGAAGATGCTGTGCTCACTAAAAGCAGCCTCATTTCAGTCCATAATCCAGACATCTCTGTTCAAAGTACAAGGAGAACAGGCTCTCAGTTCAATGATAGATGGATCACTCATCCTGCACAAGACCAAGACCTGCATGAATTAATCTCTTCACCCCTGTCTCATTTCCCCTCCGCCTGCCGCTGCAGAATATGACCTCATCCTCCCGTTATTCAGTCTGATGGAGAGACAAAACAAAGGATGGTTATGAAGAGTGCAGAGGGTGGCTTTTCCCTTCCATAAATCTGACTTATAGGATGCCTCCAGAATGGATTGTGATTGTTTACTTCCATCCATAGCTGAGCAATGCTGACGCAGGCATTTTAGGGCACAGGGAGCATTCAGCCGGCAGAACACATGTCGATAGCCCATAGCTAGGTTATGTCAAAAATCAAATGTTACTGCATGTAGAGTCAATCATATGTCTACACTGGGCTGCACACAATGAACTCTATGTAATGGTGCAGCCTCAGATGTCAAAAACCTGTCATGCACTGAAAATAAGCTGCCTGTGGAACATTACTTCAATTGTAATAAAAAGTCAAATGTTTTGACTGAATTAAAAATGGTCATGACTTATAATCCACCATCGCTGTAACTACCTATCTAGATTAAATAGCTATAAAAAAGTTATTTACATGGTTTTAAATGATTGAATATTACATGCTCCATCTCATGTTTGAATAAATACTCATCACATGGTCACACATGTGGCAAAAAAACATGAAATACCTTAAAATTCCACACAGACGTCAACACTACATGCAACACAACAAGGCTAACAATCAACAGATCATTTTAAGTAGAAGAAAAAATATGTCATCTTGACATCACAAGACAATAAGCCACTAAATCTGACAACAAAAACAGTGTACATAAAACTGGCAAACAGTCAAACAATGCAGCCATTTTCTTCATTCATGCTGCAGTGCATGCTGGGAAGAGGCCTATTTGAACTGAATAAAAATCCATTTATCGGATAGGGTTGTTGGTTTGAATAAACCATTTACAGTATATAGACTAACAGGGTCAGTAGGATTTTTGAAAGAAATTAATACTTTTATTCAGCAAGGTTGCCTTAAATTGATCATAAGGCAGTAAATACATTTATAATGTTACAATATGTCAAATGAATGCTGTTCGCTTGAACTTTCTATTCATTAAAGAATCCTGAAAACAAATCAGATCATCCACAAAAATAATAAGCAGCACAACTGTTTTCAATATTGATTGTTGCTTAAGCACCAAATCAGAATATTAGAATGAGTTCTGAAGGTTAATATTTCAGTACTTTTTTCTACAGTATTTTTAATCAAAAAAAAAAAAAAAAAATTCTTATTATTTATTCTTATATTGATTATTTTCAACATTGATAACAATAGCAAATGCTTCTTGGAACCAGCATATTAGCCATTGCATTATGTACAATTCTTTCTTTCTTTTTTCTTTTTTTTTGGGGGGTTTACTCATTTCTGAAGCTGCAACATTTAGGTTACATTTATTCATTTAGAAGATGTTTGTCACTATGGATTCTATGGAAATTGGATTCTTTAGTTTATTTTCAGGATTATTTACTAAATATCAAGTATTATATAAATTGTGCTGTATATCAAGGTTCACCAAAAGCTGTATATGTTGGCAAAAAAAATTTAAGTTTAGATCCATCTACCCAACCCTATGTTGATCATGAATGAAATCAAGAACAAGGAAGACATTTACCTGGGCAAGCAATGGCCATTAGCAAAGACTGCTGGATACTGAGTGTTCATCTTTAACCCTTAGGCTTTTGAATGTACCTCTCATCACAGTAATACCTTTAATCATCTCAAATCATCAAGACAGTTTGCCCCAGCTCTGCCTCAGATGTCTAAATCAAGCGTTGCCTGGAGGGAACCCAAAGTGTGACTGATCACTAATAAGCTTTAGTCTATTACATGTCACCAAGCAAAGCCAACATGGCTGCTGACATCAGAACTCATAGCGGTGTCCTCATTTTGCTTAATCTTGCTTAAAATAAACCCCTTTTGTCACACCTCTCAATCCCTGTGTGTCAACACAAGCTGAATTGTTTGCTAATATCTGCCATTTTGCAAGCAAATGACAGCAGCACTCCTCCTCGAGCAAAGGATGAGGCAGAACAAGCAAAGATAAAGCTTGAGCCTTAAGTCAAATGAAAGTCAAAGCATATAACATTCAACACAGTTTTCATAATACATCCTGGAAGAGCAGGCAGAATATTCCTCCCATGTTCT
The DNA here is from genome assembly GCF_965113295.1 of Leuciscus leuciscus. Taxonomy (NCBI): domain Eukaryota; kingdom Metazoa; phylum Chordata; class Actinopteri; order Cypriniformes; family Leuciscidae; genus Leuciscus; species Leuciscus leuciscus. The sequence goes on along the minus strand of NC_138747.1, from coordinate 11,742,731 downwards.
TTAATATGTCCCGATCCTACAGGCTTAGCCAATAGCATCTGACGAAGAGAAAAACCACCTCTACCCAAGTCGATGTCAGGAGACTCATCACTATTGAGCAGTAAAATGTACTGGTTTAATATTCAAGTCAAGTCTTGCACACAGATGGGAGAGCGGTGCGTGTCTAAGACTGAAACAGATAACAGTGTTAACTGAGCAATCTCTCTACGTGATAACACACAAAACAAAAAGAGCGATAATGTGTTTCTATAGCAAATGCACATGGTTCTCCAACCAACAAACAAGCTAACTGAATGGAAAATTCCAGCAAAAGTGACACTCTTAAAGGTTACATCAACCAAAATCACATTTTATGGCTCATGCTTGAGGTGGTGAATGATTTATTAAATGTTTGACATCCATTTTGTCAAGAATGTTCATGGCGACAATGAAAATGTAGGCAGCCCTCAAGCTTTGAGATTTGTTACTGAAGCTGCACATTTTAAAGGCTTTTCCATTTGAAAAGCTACAGTGGCGTCCAAAGCCTGAGACCACTGGTGACAATGCCGTTATTTTGTATTTAATACATGCACATTTTCTTTATTTAATACAAACATCTTTTTTTTTTTTTTTTACAGAATAACAATCGAAAATGTACTCAATCCATTATAGAGTTCACAAATTTTATATATTTGGATTAACTATATATTTAGATATAAAACCATGTATTCGAATACTATAAATATACACACTACTGTAGTGTTAAAAAGTTTTTGGGTTTTTTTTGAAAAAAGTTTCTTGTGTTTACCCAGGCTACATTTCTAACAACTGCTTTTTATTTTATTATATATTAAAATGTAATTTATTCCAGTGATGGCAAAGCTGAATTTTAAGCATCATTACTCCGGTCATGATCCTTCAGAAATCATTCTAATATGCTCATTTATTATTATTATTATAATCAATGTTGAAAACAGTTGTGTTGTGTAATATTTTAATGTAAACTGTGATTGTTTGATAAAAAAGAAAATACAAATAGGTATATCTATACATAGATTTTAATAAATATTATATATATGCCAGATATAATGCAAAAAGTAAGGGAGTTACACAGTAAATCCTATGTAAAGGCAGAGGAACCAAATAGGCTTCAAGTGATTAAAATGATTCTCTCCATGGAGAGGAAAGAGCAGCATAATCTGCTGTTGCAGATGTTAAAAACGGATGCTTGGCTACTAAAGCATGACAGAAACCTAATCTCAGAACAAGCCTTTTGCTATAAAACTGTAGTGCAAGGTTTCTTGTACAACAAAGACAGGAGAAAATGCTACAGCAGTTCTCAAATGCATAAATTCAGAAAGGTGTGAAATTGACCCTTGTGTAAAAAGTTCTGCAGCACAAAGTCTACAGAGAGGAAAATAAGAGAGAGATGGAGAGAGCGACGGGGGAAGGTTGGGGAGGATCTGATAATATTAAGCAGTCTTCAAGTTACATAATGAAAAAAACGAAATATGTGGATTTAATCCCACATTCCGGAAGACGTGTCAAATTTTCTAAATAAATAAATTAAAAATACGATGCACTTGCCACAGACATATTATGAGATCCCTTTGAAGTGGTTTCAGAAGAAAACAAATTTGCATGCAGGAAGTTCTTTAGCTGCTCAAGCCTTGCCAGCTGCCTCTGTCAAAATACATTCCCTCAGATGTAAACACTATTCAGAGCAGTTCAGAACATCATGTGTAGGGACTGATATCCAAAGCAATTTTAGGCTCCAAAGTAACCCGTCAATTGGATAAAACTGGCGTGCCAAGTCGCAGACTAGCCTACAATCACAACACCTAACCTCACGGTAAACAGCATCAGGCAAATCCACACAGGCTGATGCACTACATCATTTCTCAACTCTCCAGGGGAAGGGTTGTGTGTACTTTTTGCAGTTTAGAGGGAGTTACATCACTTTTCTTATTATGAGTGAAATAGTTCAGATATCTTCAAACTCCAAAGCTTCAATTCAAACAAAACTGGCCCCTGCTTAAAATTCATGAGAACGCTCTAATCAACGAGCGCTGCCTGTAAGCTAAGCCTTTTCTGCACTAACGGCTGCGTTGCCACTTAAAACCAGTTCCTTTCAAATAGACTTAGAAGAGTAAAATGGATTTCTTTCCAATTGTGAACACCAAAGTTCTTGGAATTAATATTTGCGGCATTCGATCAGCAAATTCGCACTTGGTACAAAGGTGCTAGTGCTACCCAATAAAACTTATAGCTATGTCATTCTGTGACAGCAATTAGAAATTAAAAATGGCCTTTCCATCTCGGCTGCTTCTCAAGTCAATGGTCGGATTGTTGTGAGATTCAATAATAGTGATTAAGAAAGAGACGCTCTCGGATTGGGCATCTATTGACCCAGATGGAGTGATTATCGGGCCTCATGAGGAACATCTAATGACTCTGGGTCAATTAAGATTTGTCAGTAAACCTAAGATATAACCACAGAAAAGAAAGTGGTTCAAGAAGACAATCAATTTTTGCAATAGTTTCATCTTCAAAATCTATCAACAGTACAGTACAGTGTTGTGAGTAACATTCTGTTGTGAGCAACATATGCACAGTATTAAAGTGACGGTCTGTAAGCATCTAATGTTCCATGAAAATATGCCTGAAAACATATGGGAGGAATAGTCAGATTCATATGCAAGCTGTGTAGCAACACTGTGTTGTTTGTCATTACATTGCAACTAACAACAGTAGCAGAAACTACTAACTTTCAAAATATGTAAAATATGACAACAACAGTGTTGTATAGTGTTTTATATGCAATGGACCCGAAACTTATTTTCACAATAGATGAGAAACAGGTCAACAAAAATGTAAAAATATCAACAAATGTTATCTGCAAATAAATAATAAATTATGTATAGCATTTTTGGAAAATAGAATTATATATTTTTTCCTCAGCATTTTTATTGTGAAATGTGCTTGTGCCATCTCTTAATTATTGTTTAATTATTTTACATTGTATGCTATTTTGTTATCTATGTAATGCCATAATATAAAAAAAAATTAAGATTGGCCTTGGTGTCCAAGTATCTTTTGGCGTCAATGTTATATTGTAGTATCAGGAGCGCTCTGATTATGCTCTGTCTGCACAAATATAGGACTTTAGGACAAGATCATGACTTCCTTCCAGAGGGACACAGATCGGCCCTCTCTTTATTGGTAGAGGTGACGGAAGAAAAGAACTTCTAGACAATTCTGCTGACGCTATTCTTTTCTTACTGCTACATTACCTCCTCTACATTGGGCCAATGATACAGAAAGGTGACTTATTCTTGGGCTCGGTGCAAAAGACTTGGCAAAAGCGAACCTGATTTCTGTGCTTTCTGGTCAACCAAGCCTCACAGAGAGAGTTTAACAAATATATAATCATTATATATATTCCTGCTTGTTTAATATCGAGTTTTCTAATTTACCAAGCAAATTTAAAGCAACATTGTATATGTTATTTATATTCTAAATCACCTGCATTATACAAAGAATAAGTTAAAGTGGTAACACTTTACGGTAACACTTTATTTTACAGTGCCCTTACACATTATATGTAGTTACTATATTTGCATACTTACATGCAATATACTTACCATATAGTAAGTACATGTTGTTAATTATTATTACTCAGTACTTAAATGTATAATTACACTGTTACACGGACACCTGAAAACACTATGTTAATCTCAACATTTACTAAAACATGTTTAAGGTCAAAAATGGTGAAATTGTAAATGGTGCACTGTGAACTAACAAGCTTAAACATTTTTAGTAACTAACATGAAAAAAGGTTAATGCTGTAAAAATATATTGTTCTTTAATGCATTTACTAATGTAAACAAATGAGACCTTATTTTAAAGTGTTACCATTATGGCGTACATTTGCTTTCAAAATATTAGTAATAAATTACAAATTGTTACATATTTTTTGTCTAAAACTGGTTGTATGTTATACTATTCATTAGATATAAATAAGAATTATGGGGAAATACTCATATTTTTAGTTCACCCAAAAATGAAAATTATCCCATAATTTACTAATCCTCAAGTCAACCTAGGTGTATATTACTTTCTTCTTTCAGCCAAACACAATCGGAGTGAAATTAAAAGGATCTTAGCTCTTTAAGCTTTATGATAATAATAATTATAATAATTCATTACATTTATATAGCGCTTTTCTCGGTACTCAAAGTGCTTTACATAGAAGGGGGAATAATTGCACATAAATGGACATGAAATATTGATCTGAGCTGAAATTATTTTATTCTGTGAGAAAAAAAGAGAGTGGCGTTATGCGACATGAATCTGGCATATTGTAGGAAATCGGTTGGCACTACTACAAATCAATGGCTATTATACAAAAATATTTGACCAATCAGATTCAAGTGTTCCAGAGAGACATATAATGTATGCATGTGTATTCATACTTTGCATGCCGTGTCGAGGCATATTTCTGCAGTAAGCACTTCTCAATCAAACATGCAGTGAGGAAAAGAGGTCCGTCCCGAGACCGTGTAACTCCTATTAAGAGTCACTGGTGATGCATATTGTGCTATCACTAACATCTGCAGACACACACACAAATGAGCCCACACTCACAGCCCTGTCCAGCCTCGTCTATTACGTCAGCCAAAACAGTCTGTGTGTCGGCGGGTGAGTGCATAGACTTGGATCTCAGCCATGCTCATGCATACCCATATAAACACCGACACAGAACATAAAAGCAGTGGCGCGCCACGCCAATGAAATCTGCACTGTGGATACTTTTGCATCGCTTGAAGATGATCTTTAAAAACACTTATGAAGCAAACATGGGGCACTTTGATCGATGTTAAAAGAGAAAATTGTCTGAGGCGAAAGTGCACCGAAAAGAACCACATCCTCCCCTGGGAAGACTTTAATGCAAATTAGAAAAAAAATGGAAAAAAACCTTATTTTAGAGAAAAAATAAAAAAGCCTCAAATCAGTTCATTGTTTATAAAGGCAGAAACTTCAGAAAAATCCACGTCCAGTGCGTCCACGGGGAACGAGACATCAGAATGTCTCGAAACTACAAAATCTCATCATTATGGATGATCCAGAATGTGAGACATTCAAAGCAAAGAGCCACAGAGAAGTGGCTGATGGTAATACATACAGTATTTCGGCACCTCTGAGGCTCAGATATTGCAGAGGAGTCTCATCTTCAGGCACTTCAGAAACACAAATTCAGTAAAGAGGCTTTCAGCGCTCCAAAGCCACACGCAGAATATTAATCATGGCAATGTCACACACTCTACAGACACTAATACATCCCCGCATACCAAACAGCTAATGAGTTCACAGAAATAAAGCAAACAAAGAGCATTATTCATAAAAGTTTTCTTCTATTTCTGGAGAGCGAACAGAGAGAGAGAGAGAGAGAGAGAGAGACTTTCATTCAAACAAACCCAACACCCCCAACCCGTCCCGTTTCACTGCTGCCATTCCTCCCACCAAAACACCCTGCTAACACACACATAATAGTGTACCACTATATGTGTGGTAACATTTGTAAACATTAAACATTGTAAAAAAAAAAATAGCACACAAAATTAACAAACTTTTCCGGCAAGCATGCATTTACTGTGGGTAAAGATGAACTTTAAATTATATTCTAGTGGTTTAAAATGCAGAAATCTCCCACCCAGAGGAAGGTAATTTAAGGACATATCCTTTCCAAAAAAAATCATGCACAGTCTGGGGAGGTAATAACTGAAATCATAGCGTAAAACCCAATGACATTGGCTACATCTGCATGATATTTTTCTATGCATGATAATCATATAATTACATGGAATATAAAATGTGCATGTTTGCACAACCAATATTTAGCATTACAACCCTTTTAGTTTGTACCATTACACGTGGAAGCAATCCTGTGAGTTGCTTTGGAAAGAAAGCATTTATCAAAAATGTATACGTACTGTAATATAAACTCCAGAATGGACCATCATCACTGTCTGATATTCTCCAGGATTGATGTTTTATGTAGATGTACGTTCTTTAAATTTCTCCCAGAAGAACGTATTTTTCAACAGATATTCAGCAGCATGGCATTGCTCTGCTAATTGTCATGTTAATGTGTAGAGACATCGAATTTGACATCAAATTAAAATCTGCTTGGATTGTCATTATCGCTAGTATCACGGTCATTTACAAACTGCTGTTTGAGTAATTGCACCCTGCTGCAAGTCTTCTTAAAGGGATAGTTCAACCAAAAATGAAAAGTCTGTTATCATTTACTCACCCTCAAGTTGTTCCAAACCTGTATGAGTTTTGTTTTTTGTTTTTCTTCTGTTGAACACAAAAGATGATATTTTGAAGAATGTTGGTAACCAGACAGTTGATGGTAGCCATTGACTTCCATAGTATTTTTTTTCCCCTACAGTGGAAGTCAGTCAACAGGTTCTCAACATTCTTCAAAATATCTTCTTTTGTGTTCAACAGAAGAAAAAAAAAGTTTGGAACAACTTGAGGGTGAGCATTTTTGGGTGAACTATCCCTTTAATTGAATTGCTCTCCACCGTTATCTAAGCTGTAACTTTGACATGAGAGTACAAATCTGCTATAAGCTAATATAAGATATTTATATAAGCCAGAGATATCTACGGAAACATTATGGAAGTACACTAAAATAACATTAAAGCTAGCTAGTTTACAAAAACTATCATCAGTACATCCTTGACAGCTTCATAAATATTGCAGTCTCAAGCATTGATCAATTATTTAAAAAAATAACAAAAAATTATACATAAAAAGTACTATACAAGTAAAGAGGTTTTAAGTCATACTCCTTTATATAATAAATGAAAAATAAATTAAAATATGTGAATATTAAATATTATTTAAAAAAATCTTCATATTTCATGGTGTAAAAGAGTGTGTGATCAGTTTGTGTTTTGGCATGTAGATAAAATCATACAGTGTATGCATGTTAAATGTTTTACACATTAAATTAAAGATTTAATATATTATTTATATTAAATTATATTATCTATCATAAACTTGAATATGTTACATGTGTTTAATTCCAAATGTATGAGTTGCCTTGAACTAATTTGTCACTAGCTTCCATTTCCATTCTAAATTAAGACAAGGATCGGAGGTATTTTGGTAATCTTGTACAAGCCACTTCCATACAAAACCTGTACAAAGCTATTAAATGCAGAAGTACAATCTGTGAGACATAAGTTATGAAGCGGCATCTATTTATAGCCTGGGAGTTTTTTGTAATACAAAATTCATAATTCATCAATGCTTAGGAGTACAATATTTATGAAGCTGTCAAGGAATTATTGCACTGTTTCAGAATTACACTGGTGAAGTTCTCCATAAAAAAAAAAAATCTATCTTGAGTTAACTGTCACGTTCATTTCAGCCCCAGCCCTCATGACTGACTTATTAAGATCACTATATCCATAAGCAAGATGAGAGATGCACACCCGCAGACACATTTCTTGACTGTGTGCAGCTCATTAGCGGGCTGAAAGCAGCGGGGAAGAAGAGCTGGGTTTCTCTCTGCATGCTGGGTGCCTAAACCAAGAGATCAGGATATGCAGTGGACCATGGTCTCACCAGCAGAGCTTTCACAGAGCATAAGCAAGCACTTGTCCACTTCATATTTACTACCCCAAGCCCTACAACTTGACATAACCTGGTAAAGCACGTTTTTTTGGTCCCAATATGACAGATCTCGGGTACTTACTAGCTTGCATCAGCTGTCCTTGGCGGCCGAAGACCTGGGAAAAGGTGGTGGGAGTACAGGTGAGAGTGTCCTCCATGGTTGGGATGTCCCACTAGGCTTGATGGGTCAGTCTCTGAACGACACGCCACGCAGAAAAGCCCCGGTTTGCCTTCACTTCCCTTTGAAAACGGCAGCTGGAGCAACGTTGCAGCTGTGTAAGAATAGCACAGAGGTTTCTGCTCAGGACGGAGAGAAATAGCCTCACTCACATGCAAGATAATGAGGGAGTGTGTCTGTGTGCGTCAAGGAGAATGAGTGAGAGTGTGTGCGGAGAGCGAGCTTTAAACAGAGAGAGAGAATCAGAGCAATGATGTCTTGCCTTTTCCTGCTGCTCTATGATCATGTGTTGAGGTTGTGCCTCGCTGGCAGGTTTCTCCAGAGTCTGAAGCTCCTGGTCCAGTGTGCTCTGTCCTGCTGACTGAGTGAGAAGCCTTCGGTTCCCCCAGGCTCAGGGTGGACTGCCGTTTGTTGTGCTCTGATCGGGTACGTGTGCCCTCTTCTCTCCTCCCTCTGCCTCGGCTCTACCCCTCCCTTTCATTGCTTGCTCGCTCCTCTCAACTCGATGATCCGTTTCATAAGAAGCGCGGCTGCAGGGAAAAGATTTTTTTGCAACTCTTGCAGCTCTACTTTTTAATTCCTCCCCCTGTGGAGGAGAGAGAAGTTGAAAAGGAAAGTTCATTTTGGGTAACTCACCCAAGGGGTGAAAAATAACAATTGACATACAATGAGAAATCTTTTTAGGTGGGATCTCATGGGATGTGTTCACCTACAGTGACACCCAACATGCACACTTGGACACTAAAAAAAGTAGGAATGTCTGCATTATATAACAAAATATCAAACCTGAAGGGTAACATATCATACAGATGCCACTCATGACATCGTCACACTTTCTAAACATAAATATCTAAATAATTATTCAACCAATCCATCTAAATGTTACATTTCTATCTTTTATATAGGTCTATGCACATTTTCAACTTGGTATCACTTTATTTTAACGCGACGTAGTCACATGTTTTGTACTTACTATAGTCATATTACAAGCAACTAACCTTAAATCAAACCCTTATCCTTAACCCATATTATACCATGACAACATAATCTTAATATAAAGCGTAACCTTCAATTTTCCTTGTGACAAATTATTCATCCAATGGAGCTGTGAAAGTCCTACCTAGCTACATTTTTTAGATAAAAAAGAAAGTACTTCTACATTGATCTACTTCGTTCTTTTATAACCTTTGGGAGGAAACACTTCAGCATTATTTTTATATTATTATAATTTTTTGGGAAATAGTTTTCCCATTCGTCAGATTTTGGAAGCTGTGTGTTAGGTCAGTGTGATATTCGGATCTGCTCCTTGCTGTAAGAACATAGAAGATTTGCAAGTGCAACCATATCCTCGTGTTTTAAAAGGAAACAGTCAACCTGTTGTTATGCAATATCCAGCTACATCAGCTAGTCGTGTCGTTGAAAGGTGACTGGTTTCCACAAGGACATCCTGCGGTGCCAGGGTGGTGAAAGAGAAGGTGATTTTTCATTCTTTTCTTCCTTTTATATCAGCGAAACTCTGAAATGTAGTTGTGACAAGAGGCACAGTTAGTTTCACAGCTTTCAACTGACAGACCAGGCAGATGCCAAGTGGCTGGAGCTCGCTGGAATTAATTCCCTCTGTCTTACTGAAGGTTCGCTCAAATCATATTCTTTTTGAACGTGAACCGAAGAGACATGCAGATAGTGAGCTGTCAGCTGGGAAGGATAGAGCTGTACCTCCTATACACTCCCCTGCCAGAACAGATCACTCTCTCTCTCTCTCTGCCGAGGAGTGATTCTGCTCTCTCAATTTTAGTGTTCTTCTGCTCCCCTCAGAGAGGCAGAAAGGTATTTGATAGTACATGCATCAGCACAAACATATCCTCGGCCTAGTTACGTAAGGCAATGCTATTTCTAATGGTCTCTGAACATAGGGAAGAAGCAATATTTTGCAGCAATACATAGATCAATAAAACTACTAGCAGGTCTGAGGTCAAAATCCACAAGAAATCAAAACCTCATTTACATAATTAATGCAGGTTATTGGCCCTTAATGCGAACAATTAATTGGTGCATAAGGTATCAAAGAAGAGTTCAAATCAAAATCTTGCTCTTGTGAAATTACTTACTTTTTCCACAGATGTCATTTAGGCCATACCGGATAATGCTAACCAAATGCCAAAATTGAGGCGGTTTTAACAATCTCGCCCTGTATTCTCCTGTTTTCATAATTCAGTCAATTCCTAATTGATAAATCCAGAAAATTTAATGTAATTCCCACTGTTTTTGTTTTTCGTTTTTTTACATAAGTATGAAGGATAGCAAATGGCACAAAACATTTAAGCATTAACAGAAATAGTTTAAAAAATATTTGACAGCAAAACTTTTGAGATATCTAGAAGTAAAAAAAAATATTGTGTTTAATAAAACAGGTCTGGAGAAATTATAAAGGAGATGATTTCTAACCTAAGCGTCACTTCCTCATCATAATGTACTGCATCGACCAACTCGGAAGCTGCATGGGGCTGCATTTTTATGACTAGGGCTATGCCACCTTGCACAGCAATCAGGATTAAGTGAAGCAATATTTCATCCTGTCAAGCTGAGCATAGCATCATGCACCTCTTCTCCCCAACACACAGCATGGAGGAACCATAAAGAATGGCACCAGGGGAAACATAAACAAGATTTGCTTTCTCTGCTACATAAAGATCTATCCTGTGTAACAGAACAAATTTGCACTCAATATTCTATTCTTCATTTGAATATTGGCAAGACAGACGGTTAGAAGTGTCCTTACTGCTGAATGGGTATTTAGTCAGGGTTAGCTAGCCTAGAAGAGAACTCTATTTCACTCTAATGGCTTTTTTGATGGTCAAACACAAGATTCTTAAAGCCGCAATAAAATTTGAATCCTCCTGGAAAGATCGAGCTCTCGATAAGACAGGTTCAATTTCACAAGCCAGGTGATTTAAAGGAAATATACTGATATCGGACATGGACAAAAAAACTGAATGTGACTACGCGCTAACAGAAATAGGTAATGCAAAAGCCTGGATTAGTCAGGAAGCAATGCGGTCAATGAATAGTGATATGCAAATGATCAAACCTAAATATTGAAAAACATTTGTGAAAAACTAATTTGACAGGTACCTTATCATCTGGATACATTAAAGTATGACTGAAGTCAAACTAAGAGCTAAAATCAAGAATACATTGATTTTTTTTTCTTTTTTTATATATCAATTAGGACAATGCATTTTACATTTGTGAAGGTTATTATTCATAATCACAAAACACGGTCAACATTTCATTCCCAAAAATATATCAATGCAGGACAGCAAAGACATACTGCAAGATGGAAATATTGTTTCAAGTTCCTTGCTTAAAAAACAAACATTTCAAGCATTCAGATCTTGTTTAGATACCTGTCCTCATTGTTCAGGTTGTAAAGTGAAAATGACATGGCAGAGACAGGCTTAGGAGTGAGAGGGATTACGCTGTCCAAAGGCAGAAAACGCATCAGTTCAAAGCTTGCCAGGAGGTAGACCACTAAGAATTAAGTGCAGTTGATGTTCTATTAAAGCAGAGGCCTTATCCATTTTATAAAATGAGAAACGATAAAAACAAAACATTTGCGTAATGCTTGGTTACCAAAGAGTCTGAGTGCTTGTGATGACGTCATGGCAATAACGGCTAATTATACTAATAATGCAACATTAACTAGGTCTTAATAGCAAATTTCTGAGGTTACCTCAGGGTGTGACGTACATGCGCATAAACATACCAGTGAAAATTAACGGTGGTTTTATAGTTTTCAAGCAGGTGTCATCACATATTGTAAAATCACCTCAAACTTTGAGATATCCATCAAAGGCAAATTAGCCTAAATAAAGTGCTTTTCATAGAAACAAGCAACCTGATTTACCAGATCACTTATATGCAATATGTATGTAATAGGCAATTACATAATTTGGGTTGTAATAATGGCACTTACAACTTTTAATTAATCTCATGCAAGTGCAGAAGACAGTTCGTCATTCCCAGTTGAAGTTTTAGTGTAATTTTAATGGCCAGCAGCCCTGCTGTAGAATCTGTAGATTACAAAAGGAACAGAGAAAAGAAAATAATAAAACGGCTTATGGTTTTGGCTGGTTCAGGTGAAGGTCGAACACCTTTTACATACAGCAAACCGTTCTCTCCTGCTCACTCTGACTGTATCAAACAGCTCAATTCATTTACTGTGTCAAAATAAACAAAAATATCAACAACAAAGTAAAAACAAAAAAGCCTCACAGATTATGAGGGCCTCAGTATGATAAACATTCCCTGTGGAGGATTACATTTACTTAAATATACATATATATATATACTCTTCAAATAATTTCTCTCAGTAAAAGAGGAGCAGGTCAAAATGGAGTACAGACATGGAGAAAGGATCAGTCCAATCATACTGTATACAGAAGCACATGCATTAGGAGACCGCTGCATCTGAAAACCTTACAGATTAAACATGGTCAATCAGCCTAAGAGAAACTGTTGAATGATTGCCTCTTGCAATATCTTAAAACCAGAAGGTCAACATTTATAAATATTACATAAGTAATATTATGTTTGATTGAGATTTATTTATTTATCATATTCTTTAGTCCATTTGGGGAGGGGGTTAGACATCCAAAGGATTATTTATAAAAGTGCACTGATAAGATACTTCCAATGGGCCAACACAAAAGATGAGCAGGGAGATAACTCCTGGCTCCCCTGAACATTCAGGCTATGATCAAGGTAATCCAATTCAGTTGAAAGAAGTTCCCCTTCCAGTCATTGACTCAAGCAATCCTTTAGAGAATGTGGAGTTCTACCTGGCTAACTTCAATAGAGACTCCTGAAATAAACAGAAAAAAACATAATGAAATCAAAAACTCACAACTATAAAATATAACTATAATCACATTATATCAATGATAACGATGAATTTCTGCATTACCTCAGACTGCCCTGGTTCATGGTTTGAAAGGTCTTCAGTCTTCACTTCCAAAGGAGTTGAAGCACTAGCAATCTGTACGCTGCGTGTCACCGGCCCACCTTTTCTCTCCCGCGTCCTTGCTGAAAAACGTTCCTCCTTTTTAGAATGGTGTGTTTTCACAACCTCCTTCTTGACAACAACTTGCTTCTTGACAACAACCTCCTTCTTGGCAACAATCTCTTTAGATCCACGTTGCATCTTAGAAGGTGGTCGTGTTAAAGAATCATCAGTAACTGCAGGAGTTATGGAAGTCAGTGGCTCATTGCTCTTTTTGCCTTTCTTAGTTTGTGGGGCAGTGTTGTCCATATTCAAGGCTGGCCTCTTTGTACGTACCTGAGGTTCTTTTCCTTTAATTGCTGGTAGAGCTTCACTCTCAATTGGCTCAGAGCTCCGGGCTCTGGTTTTCCCCAAAGGCTTCGCGCTTGATCCAGAACCTGCCTCTTGTTTGACTTCAGACTCAATGGCTCGACTTCGGAGACTCCTGTTTTTGTCTTGAGGCATCAGTGCACCTTTTTTCAATTTCTTGGCAACAGGTCTTTGTGGACAACTGCAAGCGATGTGTTTAGCGAGGCTTGCTGGGTATGTGAACTCTCGATTACAGTATGGGCATGCATGGACCTCATGAGTCTCCTCTTCCTTTACCCGGGTTGGGGGTTTCTTTGCAGAGGCAGCAGACTTGTTCTTCTGAGATATGGCTTTCTGGACCAGCTGGTTTTTCTTCTTATTTAGGGCTGATAACTTTGCTTTAGAGGTTATATCTTGGTTAAAGTTGAGCCTTTTTGGTTGACCCATTCTGCGAAAGGCATTCTGCCCAGTAGAGGCTCCAGTGGTGGAAAGACCATTTGGAGACTGTTTCACAACTTGTTTGAGAGGAATGGGATTCTTCTTAGGGGTGTAGCGTCTCTTATCACTAGCATTAGCACAAACTAATATGTGTTTATGTAGCTCTGGCATGTTGTCAAAGCTGTTTCCACATTTGGTACACCGGATTGCAGTGCTAAATGTTTGGGGGATGTTGTGTGTGGTAAAATTAGTTGCGGAGGCAACCGAGCCATCAGGTGTTCTGTTGTGGTACGGGAAAGGTGGAGGCTTAAAGCTGGGGTAGTGTTGATTAATGCCAAGCCGCACATCTGGACCTTTCGGTTTACCAGCCTCAGATGCCATAATCTTTATTGTAGTGTATAGTTCTTCAGTAGGGTCCTCATGGCCATTTTCCTCTTCTTCCACCTTATTAGTGTCACTGTTACGCTCCTCCAAAGAATCCTCAGCATCAACAGCATCTTTCTCCACATTTGTGTAAGCAGGATCCGTATAGTTCTGAGGTCTGAGCTTCCCGTTTTCAACAGCAGTGTGAGTGCAACTCTGACTTGGATGTAGGTCACTTTGATGTTGCTGGAGATTGCAGAGGAAGGCAAACTCCTTTGAGCAAATGGAGCAAACATAAATTCTTCCCACCCCGTGGAGAGAGGAGCGGTGCTCGAGGAGCGCAGTGGCGTTGCCAAATAACTGAACGCAAAACTCGCACTTAAAAGGCCACTCTGATGCATGCTCTATTATATGGCCACTAAGGTCTTTGATGGAGCGAAATGGCTCTTTGCAGACGTTACACACAAAACTCTTGACAAAATTCTCTCGCTCTGGTGTTTCAACCTCATCACAATTTTTGACTGGACTCCCAGGTGAAGTGTCAACTCCATTTGTTTTATCAACCGGCTCCTCTTTTTTCCCTATATCCTCTTCAGCAAAGTTATCGACCTCTGAACTCTTCTGTGGAGAATGCAATTCACTGAGGAAGTTTGGTGAAGATTCTTTCGTAGTTGATTGTACTGTAGAAAGAGAAGGCTCTGATTTGTGTCGACCTTCTGTTTTACTATTGAGGTCTTGGGGGAGAGTTCCTTCACAGGAATGGCTTTGGCTGGTTTCAGAAGCAGTATCCCACTCTAGGTGAGAAGAACCTGCTTGGTCTGCATTTCTTAAAAACTGAGGCTTAGAATCATGGGTTGAGCCCTCAAGTAGTGTTTCTGACTTTGAAGATGAATCTGCTGTACAATGTCTTTTTGCATCCTGAGGCAGTGGAGAAATCACACGGTCTAACTGCTCAGCAGTTTGGTCTGATTCATTAACAATGGAATTGAATGTATCATGGCATGATTCTGTTAATGCAGATGAATCAGACACTTCCTCTAAACAATCAACTGCTTTTGGGGACATTTTAGGGGACAACACTGGAAAAGGGGAAGGTGATAAGGCGTCTGACATGTGAAAATGCTGCGATGATAGAGGCGGAGGAGATGGGATAGTGGGTAAGACTGGAGGAGGGGGAGTAGATGAAGCTATACTAGAGGAAGATGGAGAGGATGGATTAATAGTCATAGGGGTCAGGGAGGGAGGAGAGGTTGATTCACAAGGAAGGTGCTCTGATCCTGATCCAGGACTAGAAGGGGCTACACATGTGGCACTCTCAGAAGACGAAAGGGCGTCAGGGCTCCCAAGAGTGTTGGATCCTTCTTCTCCGGGTGAGTTTAGGCCAGCATACTCGTTCATTAACACTTTTTCTAAAATGCTGGTATTAGGTTTTTTCCTCTTCACATGAGGTGGTAGTGTGGCTGAGCATGTCTTTACTTCATGGTCAACAGGACTTTTACGGTTCATACTCAAGTCAAGCACAGCCTCTCCAGATCCTCTGCTTACACTATTGTCTTTTTTACTGAAGGAATTTGAAAGGTCAAGCGGTTGCTGATTGCAAGAATTCCCTCCACTTCTTGAAGGAGACCAGTCTTTTCCTGTCAGACTTTCAGTGTCCCCATGATCACTGCTGGACAAACTCCAAGAATGAGTCATGCAGTGGGTCTCAATCTTTGGCACCTTCAGAGAACATGAAAACCCAGCTGCAGAGCTTATGTTGTCATTTCTTTGTGGTGGGCTACTCTGTGAAGCTGTGGGAGGGGAGGCGGTTCTTCTTTTAAACCTACCTTGGACAGCAGGCAGTGAAGTTACGGAAAGTGGGGTGGTCAATCTATTATCTGTAATTAGACCTATGGCTGTTTTCTGACCGTCCGGGGCCTGTAGTAGTTGTTTAAGTTTCGGAGAGAGATAAACCGTTTTCTCCTTTTGAAAAGCTAACGTTTCGGTTGACTGGGAGAAAATGTTTCCAACCAACAAAGAGGACTGAGAGGAAGGGGAGGACAATGAGGAAGAGGACGACACTGTTTCAGCCTCCACTTTCACAGCAGGCAGCAGCGGAGGTGTAGCAGTTCGCCTTTTAGAAGTTGTCTGAGACATGCATGAAACTTCCTTCACTGGACAAGTCCGTGTTTCAACTTTAAGAGCATGACTTATTTGTTTGGGACTCAAAATAAGAGCATCAAGGCCAAACAACGCTGCAGTGCTTGAATCAACCTCGATGACCTCACAATTGCTCACTGTGCTTGTAGATGGTATTTTTCCATCAATGTAATGGCTGAGATTTTCAGAAATGTTGTTAGAGATATCAACCATACAGTCCTCCCTCTCTCCCTCATCCTCTGTCTCCACACTGGGCACATAAATAGGTGGTGGACTGGCACTTGGTGACTCTTCCTGGAGCAAAACGGGCTGCCCTTGTTCATGGTGCTGGTGTTGGGAGGAGCCGTCCTGCAGGAGTATACCTTTCCGGCGAACACCTTTAGGCATTAGATGCCGCTCATGGATTCTGCGCTGGTGCCTGCGCATGTTGGTGTGTGTACCAAAAGCCTTGTTACAATACTTGCAAGGATGAAGCTCTTTTGACTCCCCATTCTCATCTAATATAAAAGGCCGGTCAGATTCAATACCAGGCTCTTTTTTCAAATTGTCAGAGGTTAGCTGAGGAGGACCGTTCTGTGTGTTCATAACGACTGCATGGCTTGGAGTGGACACACTGCCAGAAGTAGCAGAATCATTGGGCATTGTAGGACTGTGGAGGAACGCTGTTCCGCTGAGTGACCCAGGCCTATTTAAAGTTTTACTCCCATTCTCATGTCTACGTTCATGTCTGCGCCTGCCTACCTGAGAGCCAAAGGGCTTGGCACAGTACCGGCACTTAAACGTATGAGTTTGAAGGTTTGAAGTAGTGTGAATATGAGTGTGGCGCTCCAGGCCCTGTTTGGTGGAGAAATGACGCTCGCAGTGCTGACAGGGGTACGTTCCTCCCTGGGGGTCATCCTCAAAATCCCCATCTGCCTCCAACTCAGGATTCGCTGAAGAAGATATACACTCTGTATCACACAGTGGACTTTCAGAGCTTTCTTCTACAGGGTTGCCCGAATTTAATTGCTGGAGAGACTTTTCATCCCCATCAACTGATTCTGCCTCAGAGGGGTGCTGTGGGCACTGATTTAACAGTTGACCATCAACCTTTACATGTTCCTCATCCAATCCTTCCCTCTGGTTCATCTCTGTTGTGTGAGACTGGACAGGGTTTTCACTTTCTATAGAAGATGACTGGGAAACTGCATTCTGTTCCAACTCGGGAGGTGAAGATGGTCTTTCCTCATCATTAGGCCCTGAATCACAAGAAAAATATATTTAAATAATAAACGGAGCAATTCCAATAGGGTCCTCACACCATCGGTGCTCTGGCCCTAAATACTACCTAACACAGTGTTTGTACCTGCTCAAGCAAATGAAAACTGACTAGTGAATAATAAAATGATTAGGCCTAATTCTGTAAGACTACCACTGTGTCAACTATTCCAGTACATTGGTAATTAAATAATTCAAAACAAATTTCATCACGGATTAGTCAGGTCTGTATGCTGTGCACAAAAACCACCACCAGTGATGTTTCTTTAGTGAAGTGAAAAATGCATTTTGTTGGACAAACACATCTGAATCATAATGGAGATAACAGAGCGAGCCGTGCACGCCATAAGCTGTCCCAGACATGATAATGTTTTATATTAAGCGTTTTAAACTCACAAGCATTTAGATTAATGCCGCTTTCCATTTCAAGTACTTGGATATACGTGTGTGCAATTTAATGCGTTTGAAACATGTATGATTCAGCGCATAACTAACATTTTATTGTTACATCCTAATGTATAAATGTTAGAAATGTATACAAATCAAACAAGTCTCTGTTAAAGTGTAGCCTAAGTGTGGACGTGTTTTAAACAGAAAAATAAAAGAGCAATAATTCAGACTAAAACATTCATTTTGGTGAAATAGTTGTTGGACATTAACTTTAAAATTTTACACGTAATGGTGTTTTGTTCTTTTAATGAGAGCAGTAAATATAAAGTTATAAGATGGAATAGAATATAAAAGTAAAAAATAATATATCTTAATTTGTAATGTAGCATTTATATTTGTAAATCTCTTTGCACATAATATACATTACAGCCTACACTCCAATTGTTTTCATAGCATTCAATTTGCACATTGTTTGGAAGACAATTTTGGGCAGGATGTAGAATAACATGCTTTTCATTCAAACACAGAATAATAAATAAAATTTGCCGTTTTTGAACCATTTAACCATAGAAATAAATGACACATTATCAAAATAACTGTTAGTTGCAGCCCTACCGTTAACCACAACAAAAAATATTATGATTGAGCCGAGCATACTTGTGAACAGAACAAATCCCTGCCAGAGGCTGATGAAAAGCATAACCTACCTTCCTCTGAGTCCTGCATCACTGTGAATAAGGGTTCAGCGGCACTCGATTTCTTCGGTTCACAGAATCCAGCCAAATCAGCCAGTCTGGCTTTTTCCGACAGCTTCCTCCTTGCTTTAGGGAGAAACAAATCTGTTTTTAGTAAAAAATAAAATAAATAAAAAGAGACAACCTTCAAGACTTACTAAAGCCAGCAAAAAGCAATTAATAAAAGGTTAAGGTTTCCTTTCATGGCCGTCAATACCTACAATAATTTAATCCAATGATATTTCATCGAAGTAGCAATAAATAGGCGAAATATAAACGGAAAACAACCAAGATTTGTAAGAACATCTGGTACATTAACTAGAATAAAGAGCTCCACCTGCAAGATCCAAAACAAGTATGTCACCGCCTTCTTTTCTAAACTAGCAGCTCACCACAAAACCAGACTGACTTCTCAGTAACTGCTGCATTGTGTGTGACATAGGTTCACTCAAAAATGAAAATTCTCTCATCATTTACTCACTCACATGTTGTTCCTAACCTGTATGACTGACTTTATTGTGTGGAACACAAAAGAAGATATTCTGAAGAACATTATCGTATGGACGAAAAAGAAAACAAAAAAACAGTGAGACATCCTTAAAAAAAAATATTTAAAAAATCTCCTTTTGTGTTTCATAGAAGAAAATATGTCATACAGGCTTGGAGTGACATGATTGTGAGTAAATGACAGTTTTTATTTTTGGGTGAACTTTCCCTTTGAAGAAGTATAAATGCTGCATAATTACATGTAAACATTTGTATATACATTTACACAATGGATCACAGATAGTGTCACAGCCAAGCAAAGAAACCAGCCATCAGCTGCTGTCCTTGTGACAAGGTCAACTGGGAACATCTTATACAAAACCCAATTCATAAAACAGACACATGCTGCTAACTTGGTCATCTGACCATACTTGTCAAATAGTCATTCCCACATTTCCGCATCCAACTCTGTCCTTAAATACTAGTCTATTACTATTTCATGTACATAATCATGAACATTTTCAATCAAAATTCACCACTACATATTTTAATGCACTAAACAACATGGTAATTACAATTGTCCTTAATGTACGCATATATTTTTACAATGTCATTTGACCCTGGTTTTTGTCAGATAAAGGATTGATGAACATAATATAGTTACAATGTGTTTTGACTTGTTAATTACATCAAAAGGTTCACTGTCAAAATGTCTATAAATTGTTTAGGCTAAAACTTATAACTTACAATGACTTTCTAACATTCAAAATCAAATTTAAACAAACAAACAAAACATTATATCCTTCTCAATTCCTCACAATTTTCCCTAACAGCAAACTTTTGGATATCATTAACAGGTCAAATATTTCAAGAAATCCTTTACTTATGTCCAACCTTTCTTTAAAAAATATTACTAGCTAAATTGAACCATCATGCATTTAGCTGCACTTGTCATTGAAAAGGGGAAAGTCAAACGACCATTTAGCCTACTCAATGAAATGAAAAGACCAGCAAATACTCTTTTCCTTCTCTTTTAGGTCGGGCATCTGTCCTTTTCTGTCATTAAAACAGTCTATAAAGACAGATCAGACCAAATATATACATTTAAAGTCAAATATATATTTGAGTGATATTTAATAGAAAAATGTATTCCAAAAGAAAAGTTTATTAAAAAAACATTCAAGCTTAGAGCATCAAACTTAATGCAGTGATGTGTGACAAATGATTAAGAAATGAGCTATGGACGGACGAACAAACAAATGAGACTCTCATACTTGGAGCTTTTAGAGGTGAAACTTTGTGTTTATGTTAGGTCTCATTCAAAATGCTTTTCGAGGAGGGTCTCGAAGGTCATCTCTGAGAGACATGGGCTGTGTCTCCAAACCTTGTGAGCTGTCTATCTAGATGACATGTTTGGGCATCACAGGCGGGTTTAAAATCTATCAAACGTTCTGAATCGAACGCTCGACCGTGCCAGTGATGCTCAAAATGCTCTAGGCGAGAAGTTCATTAGATTTTGAGGCACTGAAATAAGGTCCGAGTCTGCAAGGCGGCTAACTAACCCGTTCATCAACATGAGGAAGAGATCGTTATATTCGTCGCACTTTGTCTCTGTCCCGGTGTGTTTTTCTTTTTAACAAAGCGGTTTAAAACAGAACGTCATCTATAATTCCGGTTTCTAAATAATCTTCCTATGAAATGGGAGGATAGCCAGGTGGCTAACATGCTAGCTCCAGCTAACGACTGCGAATACTTCCGAACAGAATTAACATATGTTCTCGGACACTAATTAGACACTAATTTTTATCGGGGGGAAAACTGCAGGTAGTAGCAGTAAGAGGTGGTGTTTTCATTTTACCTCGCTTTGCTCTAGGTGAACTCTTCTTGCTCAGGTTGCTAGTCCTTTCTTCCTCTAATGCAGCTGCTATCTCAGGATTGTCTTCCCCATTGTACCACACTAGAAGTTCTTCGTCGGGTCCGATTGGCTGACGGAGAGTAGACGGACCAATCAGAGTCGAGGTTTTTGGTATGCCATAGGATGAAATACTATCTAGGCCTTGACGCTCTGTCAGGCATTTAGAAACAGACCCAAATAACAAACTAGAGTGCCGTATGAGAAAGCTCATATTATAAAATTTTAATTGACGTTAAAGATGCTTTGTTCATCTGTCAACTACATTAAGTGTAGAAGATGCATTTAAAAAGAAAAACAAAGGAATTTCAATTTCTACTGGTAAATTTATAAAATATTTACATATAACAAAAGTTTGATATGCATAACTTTAAGCAGGAGCACAGCAATAATAATTATAATCACTCTATATTTGTCCCAGATTACTACTTTTCAAATATCCATGCCACATTATGAAATCAAAATTGGAGTTTTGTTTTATTTATAGTCCATGTCTATTATCTTTCAGTGCATCTACATACTAGTGTAGGGGTTTTCAAACTGTCCTGGGACATGCTTTCTATGTACATGCTTTCAAGAACAGTTTGTATTTGTGTTGAAAGAGAAACTACATGGTTTCTCTTTGTTGCCGTTTCCTTTTGCTTGCTCAGTGGGAGTTTTTTTGCAACATTCTCATTCATATTTTACAATATTTAATTACTGTGAAAAGAACCACAGTAATGCAACTGAATATGGTTCCCTTTGCGTTATACATCTAACATTAATAGTGGTATAAAAAAAAAAGTCATTAAGTTGAAACTAGCGAATTAAGAAATGCTTTTACATTTTGTTTATATTTACAACATATTGTCTTATACATGAAAATACAAACCCTACTGTTCAAGTTTGGCCAGTAAGATTTAAAAAAAATGTTTTAGAGAAAGGTTATCTTATGCCCACCAAAGATGCATTTATTTAACCAAAAATATAGTAAAAACAGTAGTTTGCAGTTTTAAAAAACCCAACTGTTATCGATTTTAATTTATTTTAAAATAGAATTTATTCCTTTTATGGCAAAGCTGAATTTTCAGCAGCATTACTCCAGTCTTCAGTGTCACATGATCTATCAGAAATCATTCTAATAGGTTGATTTGCTACTCAAGAAATATTTTATTATTAAGACTTATGATCATCAAAGTTGAAAGCAGTTGTGCAGCTTAATATTTTTGTGAAAACCATGACACCTTTTTTCAGAATTCTTTGATGAATACAAAAGTTTAAAAGAACAGCATTGAAACACATCTTTTGGAATGTAAAAGTATTTACTGTCACCTTTTTACTGTCAATTTAATGCATCCTGAATAAAGGTGTTAATTTCTTGTAACAAAAGTCTCATATTGACCCAAAACTTTGAAATGGTATTATAGCTGCTAATAATTTAGGCAGAGTGTCTCTTGCAAGGGAATCATAATTTGGGGATCTTTAGCATAAAAAAAAGTTTGAAAACCCCTTTACTAGTGTACTACACCGCTATATGCATCTTCTCCAGGCTTAATCTTTTCTACAATCATAAAACGTTAATTGGTGAAAATCAACATGGTGAAAATCAAACCAGTTCATCAGCTCTTACCCTTAACACTTTGTAGTAAATAGCTCGGTTGATTTCCAGTGGAAAGAGGTTTTGCTCTTGAGAAGAGCGTGCCCAGTTCACATACCGCAACCAGTTTCCTTTCATTGGATCTGTGGCATCTACACACATCCACCCCCAGGCTGGAAAATACACCTAATGATAGTGGAACAATATGTATTTAATTAAGAACCACCACTTAAACCTACACTACCACTCAAAAGTTTGGGGTCAGTAATTTTATTTTATTTTTTCAGCAAAGATGCATTAAATTGATCAAAATTGTGTCAGTAAAGACATTTATAATGTAACAAAAGATTCATATTTTAAATAAATGCTGTTCTTTTTAACTTTATATTGATCTATTCATCAAAAAAATAATATTAGAGTTTCCACAAAAATATTAAGCAGCACAACTGTTTTCAACATTGATAAGAAGAAAAGTTTCTTGAGCACTAAATCAGCATATTAAAATGATTTCTGAAGGATCATGCGATACTGAAGACTGACAATTCAACAGTTTTTTTTTAAAAAAACAGCAAACTACTGTTTTTTACTGTATTTTTGATCAAATAAATGCAGCCTTGGTGAGCATAAGATACCTCTTTCAAAAACTCTTACTGACCCCAAACTTTTGATTGGTACTGTATATTGGTCCAAATATGCTTTGTGTTGATCAGTGTATTCAGACTTCTGCTCAAGCAGAAGTTCTCTCAATGGGATATCTAATACATACCTCCCACATGTAAACATTGCTTGTCACTTGAGATCTCTTCTTTCGTTCTCCTACAAATGGTCCAAACCTTTTGCCTTTAGGTATTAATCTAGACGCCCATACACCTGTAGAGAGACATGGACAGCATGTCACGAGAAATCCTATGTGAGCAAACACTGGGAAATTTATTTCCTTCGCCATTCGAACTTGTTTGATGGATTTTTCAGCATGAATCCTCATTCAGAATGAGCAACTTTAAGATCTCCTGAGACTCTCTCACAGAGCCATTTTCTGGAACATTCAATATTAAACATTTATCTGTATATTTCTAGGGCAGCATCACAGCGTACTGCGCACTCCATTTCAAACGCAGAACAAAACAAGACTGCAGTTACGTTGTTTGCAACTCAATTGTTTAACATTCTCAATTCCTTTGGTTCAAAATGCTGACTAGCTAAACCATAAGACAACTGTCAAAAGTGATGGTTGTAGAGCAAAACAGGCAAACTTTGTAAATATTTCAAAGTGTTTCAAAGTCAAATATGTGGGACATCTCATAGTCTTTCAGCAAGCAGAGTTAAAATAAAATACTGCAGAAATTAACATGATTTCTCATCAACGGCATCATTTACAAGTACTCAGCCACGCTGTTACTCACCAATGCGATTTGGGTTAACAGCTGACGGTCCCAGCTTCATGCTGTTTGGCAGCCCTTTCCACACATGGGCTGGGATGTCATCCAAGGTTTCATATGCTCCTTGAGGCAAAGCCATTACAGCCTCAAAAAAAAAAAAAAAAAAAAAAGGGAGGGGGGGTGTGTGTGGGGGGGTTATGGGTTACATTTTACAATATGTTCCTTAACTGCATATCACCATAACCAATACTCATGGTACTTGCTTAAAGCAAAAGTATGAATTTTCTGAGAGGAAAAGCATTTATTCAACATCAGAAAAAAAAATTTTTCGCCATACCTGCGGCAAGGATTTAACGCTCGATTGAATTTGAGACTCCTAAGACTTTTCTTATTTCATGGATTCTGTAAAACAGAAAATAGAAGCTGTTATTTTAACCATGTAGAACGAAATAATCCTCTATGTTTATGAAGAAGAATGGGACTTGTTTTGAAGCAATCCCAAAGCTTAAAGCATGAATAGACATGCTTTAAAAACCACACTAAACTCAAAGTCTCTGATATTTGCTTTTCTTTTATTTACACTACCATGCAAAAGTTTAGGGTCGTTATGTTTCTTTCTTTCTTTTGGAAATACATTTTTCAGCAAGGATGCATTAAATTGATCAGAACTGACAGTAAAGAATTTCAAATAAATGCTGAAATTTCGAACATTATATTTATCAAAGAATCAGCTTTAGATTTGACATTACAGGAATAAATTACATTTTAAAATGTATTAAAATAGAAAAGTTTATTTTAAATTGCAATAATTTCACATTATTGCTGTTTTGTATTTTTAAGCAAATAACTGCAGCCTTGTTTAGCATGAGATACTTCTTTCAAAAACATAAGAAATTAATGAAAGTGTATATAATTAATATGTACAGCATAATTCATACACAAAATACATCTGAGATCATCTCTCAAGTGAGTCACCCTCAAGGTGCATTTCACACCAAATGGTGATCTACCAGGTGTGGTTAGACTTTAAACAGTATCTATTACCAGGGGCCACGCCAGCATTACACTATGTGTGTAATTAACCCAGCCTCACCTGAGAGACAAAAAAAAAACATTATTCAGTCAGGCATAGTTTCAGACAAATGATGATCCATTTTTTTGTGAGTCTGCAGAGAGTTCTTCTCGTAGCATAAGAACAGGGCAATAACGAGAGCTGACAGGACGGTAAGTAGAACACTGTCATCAGGTTTGGATGACAGCTACAGAGAATAAGGGGAAATTGAGAAAACAGCATGACACACAAGGGGCCTCTCTGATGTGACGCTGTTACATAAGTGTGGAGGTCGGAGACAGATTCTCGGCTTCCGCTGCCTTTTACTTTCACATGGGTGGGAGCATGAATACACAACAGAAAGTGTGATAAAACAAGCTGCTGGAATCAAATCGAAACACCCGATTCAAACTCCCCCCTCTAATTTGACAAGATGGATGCTTGCAGAAATAATTCATGACATCATTACACTCAAATCTCAGTATAGTGAATAAAAATAGATGTGATTTCTAATTTGCAGAAGCCTATGTGTGGTCACACAGCCACAGAAATATCCTTTCTCCTGGTCAGTAATAGTCTTTGTGCTCAAGTATTCTGCAGTCATTAAGGATTCATTCTTCTGTCTGTCAGCAAAAAATAATTAGTCTGCAGCAGTGACCTCCTCTGAAGTCATAGTCTCATAAATGTGTGGAATAACTTTAATAACTACTAACTTTATATTCCTTTCGGCACCAGTATTTTATTCCTCGATTAAAGCCTTAAAAAGGTGCACTCGATCATTCTAAAGTTAAGCTCATAAGCTGGTTCTTTTTTGTCCCAATATTACCAGTGGTTTTGAACACTATACTGACACCTATTGGTCTGGATGCATGAGGTTTGTTTACTAACTGCTGCCGCTTACACCAAAGCTGCTTTGTTCCTTTTAATTTATGTTTTTATACTACACATACCCATATACATGTACACTAGCTGCATCCACAGCATGTCGTAATTACCGTAATTACAAGATGACAACCCGTGACGTTCTACTCAGAACTGTTCACGTGACGTCCTCAAGACTCAGAATTCTGGATTTCTATGGCAGCGCTATCAATGCACAAGCGAATCTGCAGCAGTCACGTGGTACAAGTCGGAGCTCTGAGAAAATTCAGGGTTTACAAGTTGTAATTATGAGGACGTGAAAGCTTTTTACAAGTCGGAATCTTGTAATTAATGTAATTCCAACATGGTGTGAACGCACCTACTCATCTATATAATGGACATGTCTTGGATTTAATCTCAAAGTTTTTGACTACGTAGTTATTTTGTGCTGGAACACATTGTATATTGAGTTGGCTGTTATATTGTTCTTTTAGTACCTTTACATTTATGCTTTTGCATTGAGGATTGAGTGTGTGTATGTGTGTGTGTGTAATATATATATACACACATGCGTGCGTGTGTGTGTACAGTGGTGGTCAAAATTATTAAACCGGTAAGATTTTTTTTTTACGTTTTAAAAGAAGTCTCTTCTGCTCACCAAGGATGAAATGATTCAAGAAACATTTATTATTATTATCAATGTTGAAAACAGTTGTGACCAATTTATTTCAGGATTATTTGATGAATAGAAAGTTCAAAAGAACAGCATTATCTGAAATAGAAAGCTTTTGTAACATTATCACTACCGTTCAAAAGTTTGGCCTCAGTAAGAGTTGTTTTGGGGGTTTTTTGGAAAGAAATTAATAATTTTATTCAGCAAGGATGCATTCAATTGAACAAAATTGACAGTATAGACATTTATTATGTTTTATTTCAGATAAATGCTGTTCTTTTGAACTTTCCATTCATCAAAGAATCCTGAAAAGAAATTGTACACAACTGCTTTCAACATTGATAATAATAATAAATGTTTCTTGAGCAGCAAATCGGCATATTATAATGATTTCTGAAGGATCATGTGACACTGAAAACTGGAGTAATGATGCTGAAAATTCAGCTTTGATCACAGGAATAAATTACATTTGAAAATATATTCAAATAGAAAACAGTTATTTTAAATTGTAAAAATATTACTGTTTTTGCTGTATTTTGGATCAAATAAATGAAGCCTTGGTGAGCAGAAGAGACTTATTTTAAAACATTAAAAAAATCTTACCGTTCTAATAATTTTGGCCACCACATACAGTTCAAATTTAATGATATTTCTCAAAAGTATTGTTAATTTTCACAACTTTTTTGATTAGCAAAATTTGCTGAGTGCATCTTTAAGTTCACCCCAGTATTACCAATGAATTTCAGCTGTACACCTCCACTGTCTTACAACTGTTTATTGTATTTTAACAGATTTTCTCGAAACTACATGCAAGAATACGAAAAAGATTGCGAGGAATGAGCATTGAACAAAACCAGGAGATGAATGAGATGCATTTCATTGTGGTGTCATCTTTGTTAATAACAGACGGTGGCGGTGGGACAAAGAAAGAAGGCGTTTCAGCACCCAAAGCAGAAGATGGTTTAACCAACAGCGAAAAAGTTTCCAAATTCTTAAAAGAAACACCAGCAAAAACTTACACGATATTTGTAGGTGGATTGTGATGCACAGACACACAATACTTAAATGCGCACAACATGATTATAATAAACTTAAATAAAATAAATCGCAAAACAACTGCGGGTTGTATGCTAAACAGACTGAAAGTGTATCCTCGTGCTTAAAATATTGTCATGCAAACCAGATTATGTTAAATCGTGAATCGTGCAAAGCTGTTCAGGTTGTGTATCCCCGACTCTCAGGCAAACAAACACACATCGCGCTTTAAAACTCTTCTAATGGTCACATTTTCGTTTGAGGAATCTTCTATGAGAGAAAAAGTTCTCTTAAATGTTGCAACAGAGCACTAGAGTGTCTTTGTGGACTGGCAGGACAAACAGATTTCATTGTTATCATCAATCCGAGCTCTCAGAAGTGCACAAACCCGATGCAACTCACTCCGAGCAAGGTGTCCTCCTGCTTTCCCAGACGTTCAGTGCAGCGTTGCAAAGGCTTGATTGAAATAAAAACGTGTGCATGGTGTTCTTGAACACTTACCTGTTGTTTTTTTACCGGCACTGTGTAGTTTGGTCTACCTGCTTTCCAATGTGCTGAAAATGGCGGATGGAGACTAGAGCTTATAGAGCTTCCCAATGTAACTGGTCGGTCGGGTCGCAGAATTGGGAGAGGCACACACACAACCATCACGGTGGGCCATTGGTGAAAGTAAAGCTGGCGAAACCTGGACCATCACAAATCAGCTTCTTCAGTATTCGAAATGTGCCTGGATAGTATGGTTTAACTAATGTGTTTCATTTTACACTTTGCTTAGTTTTTTCTTCAGTGAATATTTCTCAAGGTTGGTTTATTTTGGGTCAGTTTCTGTGTAAAGTCTTAGCTACAACAAAAGCTACTGAATATTTTTACATTTATTGGCCAAGAAAAAAAGAGACATTTTTAAAACAGCAGTACATGACCCAATTGTTCTGGCCTACAATTAATAAATAATTGTAAATAATGACAACATATGAAACGTGTGACAATTTGACCAATATTTATCAGGGGGGGAAAAAGAGCAGAGAGCAAAATATATTAAATGTTTATTGTAGTTGGTGGCTTTTTTTTTTTTTTTTGTCTTAATCTATGCCATTGTGTGCCATTTTATTGTGTTCACTTATTTATCAACTATAACAACTATAGCAAAAAAAATAATTTTAATTTTAAGGGTCTTAAATAAGAGTGGGGAAAATCACATATTTGGACAAATTTAAAGATTAACTCTAATTATTATTATTTTTTAAAACCCACACTAAAAACACCTTGTGACAACCTCCTTAAATTAGGGGAACATTTTTTATCTATAGCCTATGTAATAAAATAGTTGATACATGCCCATTTTGCAGGAAATGTCAACAAAGGTCTATGAAAATGAACCTGGTAGCAATTTTAAAGACAATCAGATGATAAACATAATTGCAAATATTGCTAATAACATTCTTTTGCTCTTTCATTCGTCTTGTAGAACTGAACTTCTATATAGACCTTTTAAAATAAGTCAATATTCTGTTTATAATGCAGAAATTGCACTGGACATGAGATTTCATCATCTCTCTTTAAACATATATTGGATATAATAATAATTAACAAAAGGATTAAAAACTGCAACATGACAAGTAATATTTGAAATGTATAATGCCATGAATAGATCAAATAAAGGGCTTACAGTTGTAACATGATGAATAAATTATGAAGAACGAA
The DNA here is from genome assembly GCF_965113295.1 of Leuciscus leuciscus. Taxonomy (NCBI): domain Eukaryota; kingdom Metazoa; phylum Chordata; class Actinopteri; order Cypriniformes; family Leuciscidae; genus Leuciscus; species Leuciscus leuciscus. The sequence continues at coordinate 11,713,534 of NC_138747.1, read as the reverse complement.
GCACTAAACCATGCACTAAATTCAAAATATACAATTTCCCTATAATCAGAATCCTTTTCCTCCCAAATTCTTATTCTGAAGGTTTGTAGTAATTTCGGCCACTAGGAGGAACTCTTGATCTCAGTCCTTAGATTAAATCTCTTCTAGTCAGATCTAAAAATACATTTAGCATGTAGAGAAAATGATCAGTTTGTTTTAAACTTGTATTCAGTCATAAAAATATTTTGGGATAATTCATCACCCTGACGATAAATATGCAGAGCCCTTCCTCTGTTCTCAGCGAGAGCTGTCTATGTGATGCCCTTCTGTCTCTGGTCCAGATGCTTACAGTCCTCATCCCAAATAAATCCATTTCCCCACATAAATATAATGTGTTATGAGAGAGTGAGACATATGCCTCTCAGAGTAATGCATGTTCCACATATGGACATAGTTTCTCTGCTTGACCCAATAACCTCTACGCAACATGTGCTAGACACACGCGTTTGTACTATATATGTCCCCAGAGAAGGTAACATGTCTGCGTTTATTGGCATTCTTTGGGAATTTGTCATTTAACTATTTTTATTCCACTACATGAGAAGATTTATATATGACAAATAGTTATTAAACTTGTGATAATAACATGGAAAAGAAAACCCTTCTCTACAACATCTTATTGAAAAAAAAAAACAAGATGCATTACATGTAATGAATTGATATAATAATAATAATAATACATTTATTTTATATAGCGCCTTTCAGGAAACTCAAGGTCGCTTTACAATAAAGTACAAATAAACATGACATAGAAACATGACATGAAACAATACAAATAAGTACAGATATGAACCTGTACTTCAATCTGACACTATCACTTTGTTCACAATGTTGTATCATCATGCTATTATTGAAGATGGAGAGTATGCATTGATCCTACAACATACTGACCAGATTCAGCAGAATATTTCTTGATATGGCTCTGCCTGCTGAATCATTATGGAGAGAAGAATGCAGCGTTCAGAACGAGACCTCATCTAACCCCTCCTAAACAATGGCAGTGTTGAGACTGCGCAGAAAATATTACACTGCATTCAACAAAGAAAGTTTGTGGCATCCTGGGCTCCACTGAATTGCATGAAATTGTTCTTCTGGGATCTTCTGCAAAGGTTCCTTAGAATCACCTGGAACATCTTTTGTTTCAGAAGATGGAGAAATTTGATTTGGCATGGTTTCTTCTTATGGAGAACTTTATTCTGCTGCAGTTGGAGCAAGTTTCTCTTTAACACCCTGTTCATCACAGGACATACCATACTGTTCATAATTTGTGATCATACTGATACAACATACCAGGAAAAGAAGGGAGCACAGGCTCCAAGTGGAGGAGCACAAAAGTCACATGTTATTTATAACCACATGAGGAGTTTTGAGATCCTGTCTGAAAAGCTGCACTGGGGGAATATTTTACAGACACTATGCAGCAAAATCCCACATTAAACACAATGTAAAGATACATTTCTGTGTCCAAAAAGGACTTTTATGTTGTGTTATTTAGCAGGTAAACATACAGTAGCTTTAATGCAATGTTACATCATTTGCAAAATGGAAGAGATGCTATATGAAATTGTATATGCTATTCGGAAAGAAGTCTATTTGATTAAAATACCATTGTATCATATCAAAGTGTGGTCACATTAGCGAAATTTCACTGGCAAAAAATAAAAAATAAAATCACCTGTCTATGAAGCACATCTCACAGTCACTAAACAGCATTCTGTTGGTCAATGCGACATTTCAAAATCCACAAAATTCCTGATCCCATAGATTCCTTTTGTAAAGTTGCCAAATAATGGTCACTTTTAGATTGTACACATTGTGGTTAAAACATCTACAGTATTAATAGCACGCTAACCATGGCTGAATTTACAAATTAAAGCTGCAGTCCGTAACTTTTTGTGTGTCTGTCCTGTCTTATCTTATCCTACCACTGCGGAGTAGCCCAGTACCTGCGTGACTCTTCATAGACATAAACAGAGAGAAGTAGCTCCGGCTACAATGTTCTTCCGCAAGACACATGCAGTTCTGTTTATTTACCGCTAGAGCGCAAACAGTTACGGACTGCAGCTTTAAAAATGACTATTTCTAAAGTTCATGTAAGGTTTCTGTCGCATAGCTACAAATATAATTTAATGTTAGTTAAAACAGAAAAACATATTTACTTGGTTGGAAACAAGCACAATTTGACGATCATCATCCATTCCGACATTCTGCAGTCGATGTCTTCCATTGTTCAAGTAAAGCACAAACAAATATATTTGTCAAATAATTTATCCTTTTTCGACAGCACTTGATCCAGTAATACTAACACTTTCTCTTCTCTTCTATATTTAAAAAAAAATGAACATGTCATGTACTGCGTTAGACTAAACTGAGAAGGGTCATAGCACTTGCACATTGTTGTCCTACTGTTAGTTTAACTGCTTCTATTGTTCTCATTTGTAAGTCGCTTTGGATAAAAGTGTCTGCTAAATGAATAAATGTAAATGTAATTTCATAAATCACAATCTAAAGGTCACCTGGAAGCAATTGATTTCAGCAAAATAAATATCTGAAGCAGGAAGAAGACAAAATGCAACATTTCACACTTGTTGAAGCAACATCATTGAGGTGAAGTTTTGTTCATAGTAATGATTGTCGTCTTTTGCAGCAATCTAGATCTGATCATTGCTGTCCTGATAGACCCTCCAAAGTCTTACCCAAAGTTCACATTCTCATACATTTTATATATTCGTGGCAGAGAAAGAGCTTTCCCACAGCACAAAGAGGAAGATATATTGATCCGATGGGGTCGATGGGTCACCGTGATTTTGCCAAGTAAGACATGTTCCTTAATCAAAGTATTTTGTTGGTCCCAGAACAACTTTCCTGTCAGAAAATTTTGTCTTAAAGGTCCCATTGCATGGATTATTTTATTATTTTAGAATGTTTCCTGGGGTGCCCTTATAATGTTAGTTGTTATAATTTAGAAAAAAGGCATATTTCCTAGCCTGATTTTAGCCTCTGATTTGAACGCTCTGTTGGAAGGGGCGTGTCTGCTGTGAGACTTCAGTGTAAACGCCCACTGCTGTGATTGGCTGACATGCTTGCATATGAAATATTTAGCATTACATGTGGAACTCTCTCGAATACCTTTACTATTACAGCTATTATACGTTTTTACTATTGCAGCTATCGGGATTAACGAATCGTGAGAAGTTTTTTAAGTATTAAGATCTATTCCCATCACATAAAAGGTTGCAGTGATGAGCATTGAGCAGATGACAGCCTGTTGATCGCGTGAATGAAGATCTTATCATTGCAACGCAGTTTCTGCACTCTCACTAATGATTTCACCAATGCAAACATGAGGTAAGTACAGTAAGAGCTTCGTTGTGCAGCGTAACAGCGTCATTGATTTCATAACGAGTTTTGGCAAGTGTCCAGATAAACTCGCGCTGTGTGATTGACAGCTTGGGCGATTGGAAAGGGATCGCTTTGATCGCTTTCTGTATATATATTAATCACAGTTTAAGTAAGATTATTTTCATCCTACTAAGAGAAACGACGTGAAGTTGATCGTTTAGTCACTGGCTTGATTTACTGATGCATAAACAGTATTGAACGACTTTGAGAGACAGACTATCTGTCTGAACTTGAACAATTACACATCAGAAATTCACATAACCGACTGGTTCTTCAGAGGCTCGGATGAAGGAACTATTTTGTGTTCATTTGTACATCCAAACACTGAGCAACTGCCATGCTTCGCTCGTTTGCAAGCCATGATGTCTCTCGAGGAAAAACCAATATCACGCTCGCACAGCTCATTTTCTCAGGGGCGGGCCAAATTCTTTTAGCGGGCAAAGAAGAGAAAGGGGAGGTTACCTTTCCCCTTATGACGACATAAGGGGAAGATTTCTAGGTTCGCCCATCTGAGCTTTCATTTTCTCAAAAAATACCCAGGGCTTGGTTTACACCCATCAAAATGTCTAGCCACTGGGGGACCATAGGCAGGCTAGGGAAACCCATATTAAGGTTAAAAAACCTCATAAAGTGAAATTTTCATGCAATGGGACCTTTAACCCTATCCCTAAACCTAACCACCCATAACTTACCTCTAAAATCAGAGGGAAATGATAGGTGAATAACACTGATGTAGAAGCACCTAACCCTAAACTTTTCCCTCAAATATGATTGGTTTACTGGAATGTTGTTCCAGGATCAACAACAATGGTGATCCAGGAACATGTTGTACTTGGTGAAATCACGTATACCGGGGTCGATGTGTGTGTGAATTTGAGTTTTAAGGTGGTTTTGAACATAACTAAGCTTCAGATACTAGAAATAGACCACCAAGTCAGTGACAGCACCAGATCGTCAAATTCAAAATAGGTCGGTAAAATACCAAGGGACTGTGTGTGCTCTTCAGGAGGAAACTGGGATTACAAAGGCTTAAGCGATTTCAAAGCACCGTGGTGAGTGCACCAAATACACAAGTGTGAGGAAATGCAAACTTGTAGGGTGCTTCAAACACTACAGCATCTTGAGTGTTGCAAAAGCTTCTCAAAGCCAAGAATATCCAGTCAACGGCTGTCTTGCCATCAGAAACAGGTTTTTACTGAAAAAGCAAGATGGCTAACCTAGATCTGCTGAGCAAAAACAGGCTAGTTAACAAGCTTATTGTTATAACCTATTGTGACAGCTGCATTGTGCACCATACAAGACTGAGTTTACAGAATACTTTGATGAAAAATGAATTAGATTTTAAGGTTAATGTGAGAGTGCAACCTTAAAAGTTCACATTAAGGTCAGTTGCTTTCATGTATCATGATATAGGCCTAGCATGTGGACATCTGGGATAAGGCACTGAATGCGTTGTCCTGTGCATTACATGCATGGTTACTCATGAAATAAATAGATTTGTGGACATTAAATCTCGATTTGATTTTTTTTTTTTATATTTGTACCTGTATATTAAATTAAAGAAAAACGATGGTCTATTACAGCATACAAAACATATTTTCACTATAATCGATTACTATGATGCTAGATCACACCAGTCCGTGGTGTAAGGGGCCATTCACACAGAACACATTTCTTTTTAACTTTTATTTATTCTTTCAATCATTCTTATATTTATACATTCATTTATATTTACTAATTCCCATATATATATATATATATATATATATATATATATATATATATATATATATATATATATATTTCCAGATTAAAGCTACAATATGTAAGATTTTTGTAATAAAATATCCAAAAATCACTTGCACAGTGTGATATATTTCCTGCAGTTGTGTACTTACAATATCCCAAAAGTTCCCAAAGATTTTTAATTTCAGAGAAATTCCAATTTTAATAATATACCCATAATATACGCGTTATCCCTGGTTTCTGCTCTACTGCCATTGTAACCATGGCGACAGACGTGGACAACTGCGTTACGTCTAGCGGCATGCTCACGCTGTTATTTTTTCGTTCAAACATTATGGACCATGGCAAGCAGACTTTGGGACAAAAGGCAAACTAAAACGAGGATTAATATCAGCGTGGCGTTTTCGAGATGCCGAGAGCTCCACGTCCGTGACAAACTTCGACTTGACAGAGACGCGCAAATGTAGAGGGAGCAAATGTACATAAAACTAATCAGCGTTATATAGCTCAACATGATGAAATGTTAGAATAAGATCAGTATGTTATTCTAATGTTGATCTAGCTTACTGCTAGTCTCATACAGATAAACTAACACATAGTTAACACAGACTCGCATGTGGCACTGATATCTGTCTCTTATTAGCAATCGCGACCTGCTTCATTCCACAGTCAAGTTAAAAACATCAATGTATTCACTCATCCATAAACATTATTAGACCCTTCGGCATGACGACAAGTTCCATTATTCCGCTTATGCGTCATCAACCTACGCCTTTGTTATCGTAAGAGATTAGCGACCCCTGGCGGCGAAATAAATTACATATTGTAGCTTTAATTTATACATTTATAAATAAATATAAAAACAAATGAAAGAATAAATAAAGCTAAAAAGAACAAAAAGAAATGCAAAAATAAATACAAAAAAGAAAAAACCATAATACAAAAATAAAGTCAGGATTATATATATTTGTCTTATAAGGACGTTAATTCCTTTATTTGTTTTCCTATTGTCACATTAATTTATCTATTTCTGCAGTTTTGGTCCTCCATATTTTAGAACATTGTGTCATGCACGAGATGTTGTAAAAGACGTGGGAGCAACAGTCAAAAAAAACCTGCGTATAGGGGAACGAGGGAAATGAAAATATGTATCTGAATATGTATAATATGTATGTTTATATACATATAATGAAAATATTTAAATTTCTATACATATTATTGTTATATTTAATTATAATCTCTGTTAATATTACTGATAATGATGATGGTAGTAGAAACAATAGTATTATTCCTGTTATTGTTATTACTGACATAATTATGAAATAATTTTATGTAGGCAACCCGAATGTTTAGTTTCATTATTATTATTATTAAATAGGTTTTATGAGTACTATTATTATACTACTGCAGAATACAACTTATTAATGTATGTGTTTGTATATTTGTTACATGGAAGAGAGGACTCATATACAGTGTTGTCATGGATGACAGCGAATGTTAATAAATATAGGTTTCTGTTTTAACCAGTTTTCTGGCAGTAGTGAAAAAAAGTATATATACTGTATACATATATTTGAGCACAAAAACAAACAAATTGGCACGATAACAGCAAAATCATCCATTCAATTAAATTAAGGCATTTTGAAGGCTTCTCCGCAAGTACGTCTGGTTTGGAATTGATGTATATATATATAATTCCAAACCAGACGTACTTGCTGAGAAGCCTTCAAAATGCCTTAATTTAATTGAATGGATGATTTTGCGGTTATCATGTCAATTTGTTTTTATATATATATATATATATAAATAAAATGAAATAAATATCACAAAGCAGCAAGGATTGCACAGTGAAGTTAACATATTTTATTTCTTTAAGTGCCATTCATGCATATCGGGGAAGGGGTGGTATTGACAATCCTAATGACACTTCAGTTATTTTACAGCACTAAAACCAATACAAAGAGAAGCCGTGTCATCTTATTGGACAGCAAAAGTAATAAACCGTGCAATAACAAAAAGGACAAAAAGGGGAAAATAAAGGAAACAACAAATACAAGTAATGACCAGGACAAAATCAAACAGAAAACAAAGATTAAAATAGAATATAAACACTGAAACACTGAATGTTGAACCATAGTACAGGTAAAAGGTAGTGTCACACAAAAAGCCAACGCATTTTCATCACATATATACAATATAGATATATACATACTGTGTCACCCTTGGATTGGACAATAACAAAATACTCTGTATTCATCTCCCTCTTTTCTTTCGCAGGTGAACCCGAGCCCTTGCCTTGATCCCTCACCACTCCAGAGGAAAAAAGGACAATCGAAAACACAGATATTTACAATAAGCACAACAACACACCAACAATGAATAAAATAGGCTCCAAATACCAGAACTTGTTGGCAGTTTTCTCCCATAAATGTAACAAGGCTTCTCAAATCTTCCTTGATTACAGTAATCTCTCTGGCAGATACGCGCGTCTCCACTTGTTTTAAGTTCTTTTTTCTTCTTTTGTTTTACGAAAACTGAGTTGTCTTTAAACAGTTAAAACTTTCACACAACACAAACACAAAATCAAAGGAGCAATGTTTTTACTTTTTCTTTTTTGAGAAAAAGAGGAAGAGAGAGAGAGAGAGAGAGAGAGAGAGAGAGAGAGAGAGAGAGAGGGAGGAGAGAGAGAGAGAGAGAGAGAGGAGAGAGAGAGAGAACTCATCACCTGTTCAGCTCATATTCTCTTGCGCTCTCTTGAAGCTTTCAGTTCAGTCCGATCCTTCAGACTTTACGCCAATTACCCGGCCGTCTTAAATGTTGCAAAGTTAGACTTCCTCTCTTTGGCAAACAAGAGATCCAAACACATCACTACCACGAATAGATTGGCAATACATACAAAATATTTCCAACTTAAAACAGACACTTCTCCTCCTATCCAGACAAACCATGATGGAGGGTGAACACCACAGTATGGTATTAAAGTTCACACCGAGGGTGGATCGATGTCAGACATTCACTCGAGGGAGATCCTGCTTGAGTTAATGAACGACATGAACGCTTGTGCTTCTGACTTCTTTTCAAAGTGCACAAATGACCAGATAAAAGCTCTGAAAGCTCTTTGTATGACAAACACTGAGGCTAGGTGAATGAGGCTTGTGAACACTTCAACAGTATCCAAACAAAAACACGAGACGAACAACCGATAAAAAAAGATAAGGATGCAGAGAGCCAAAGCAGATTTGAGCAATGGAGCTTAGCTTAAGAACAATATGCACAGCATCGCAGTCAAACAAAAAACACAGACGTTAAACAGTCGGTCAGGGGTAAAGTGGATAACAGTTCTGTCACTGTTTTTCTTCTCTTGTAAAAGCACACTCACAAATTCAGTATCATGGCCAGTTGAGGTTGATTTTAGGGTTATGTTTGGCTTCGGTAATACACTTTCACCAATTTAAACCCCATTAGCATCCGGTTATGTAATGATGGAATACACGTATATGTAAAGAACTACACAGCTGATGGTGGACGGGATTGGATGAAGAATCAGGCTGAAATGTCATGAACATGATGAGAATTTGACTGGGTTCCTTAACCATTAAAATCCTTTTAGGGTGAATCTCTCAAAATCCATCTTATTTCACCCCAAAATAAAAAAATTTGATCGAAGAAACTTTTTTTAAGACCATTAAGTTCTTTATTCTATTATATACATTCTATACATTTTTATTATTTTAAAAACCTGTAAAAATGTAATGGCACCTTATTACAAGTTTTATATCAGTATTTGTTATACTGCCTTTACCATAAATTGAATTACTCCATTTGATTTGTTTCATGAAACAATAAAAATACTGTATAACAGTAATGAGAAAATGACTAGAGAATAATCGGGGACTTACAAAAAGAAAAATTTGTATTTTTTCAATTTTTTTATTTCTAATGGTAATAAATGTCAGAACTCCAAATCTTAATGGTCTTAAAAATAGATTCCTCTAAGCAAAACGATTTCTTTTTTTCCATTTCTGATTTTGAGCTTGTAATGCGACACATTTTCATGACATTAGAAGGACATACAGTATATGACAAACCGTTATGTAGGGTTCATGGATCCATGACATTAAGGGCCTTAGGGATCAATGTCAATGACTAGTGTAAATACTTTGTTTGAGAGTTTATAATACTGAAATACAAAAAGGAAAAAAAACAACTGTCATTAGATCATTTCACTTTTACAAGTCTAATTGCACGTACATTTTGATAAATAAAAAACAAATCCCATAAGATGACTGAAAACTACAAGAAGCCAAGGAGACTCGGGAGTGCGTAAACATTCAAGCTATGGGAAACAGATCCACTCCTTCCCTTTTCAACCGCACTTAATGGCTTTTCTAAATAAGCACTTCTCTCTAGAATTTGGTCTAATCGAAGTGCTTCTTTTCACTGATAAATACCCTGCTAAAGGTCAACAGCCTGCACCAGTTTCTAATTTGGGTTCCGCTATTCTAGTCCACATCCTGTGCATTCGTTTTGTGCTCTTCAAAAGAGATGATTGTAATCACTGATAGCCCTAAATTAATTATATTGCACAAACACATTCCGTAATATCGCTGATATAATAAAATGACACTGTGGTTTGTTACGCTAGCAGATACTTTCAACTAAATGTTTAAAAAATATAGACTGTAGTATGTAGTAATTACAGCAATAGTTGGGCTACGCTTGATAGAGCAAGACATAGTTACAGTCTGGTTCCTGGTCGATTTTGAAGGACAGTGTGAATGTGTGTGATTTTAAACTTTGCAAGACTTTAGTAGCAGAATTTCAAATGCAGCAGTTAACATTCCTCCAACATAAGGCTATTAGTGTATCTAAATATTTCAGTCATCTCCTTTCTCTCGGTATTACGCTACACCCGACGTCCAAAAGCAACAGCTAAAGTGAGGGTACGCTCTCTGCAAAAAGTCCTTGTCAGTGCAGCAAAGAGCAAGCGATTTCATGTCGGTTGGTCCTAGGGTTAAAATAAAGAGGGCTCTTTTATTGCGGACCATTAAGCAAATGTGCCTTGACGTGATTTCATCTCCTTCTCAACGCTGCTGTAAAGAGCCACACAGCAGGATGATTTCTGAATGTGAACAGGGCTCTCTGTTATCACACAAATCTCCGGTCTGCTCCTAAACAATGCATGAAAGTTTCAGTGGCAGGTCCTGAGGGCTTTAAATGAACTTAAAAGCAATGCAGTCCAATTGGGAGACTACAGTTTGACGGGTGATAGTTGACAGAACGAGGATTGTACATGCAAACGTAAAGCGTTTAGGGAAAACGTTAATAGTGAGGTCTGGATCGATATCATTTTCTGACGCACACGTTTAGACTTGCCTAAAACTATTAGTGACAAAAAAACATGACACACTTCAGGCAGCAAAGATACACAAGTACAAATACTGCAGGTAATGTGGTTTACACGTTTCATTACGAGCCTTAATGATCAGTAAAATCTGCTAGAATCGGAAGCATGGCGACTTCGACATGTTACAGTGTGTAGGGTCAGAGGAGCAAAAAAAGAAAGAAAAAAGGGGCTACTTGTGCCTGAATGACCAGAGAGAACAACGGTAGGTGCTTTGAGTGTCACGTTACCTGCACCATAGGCCCTCTTCTGAAAAGTGCCCTGCATCTCAGAGGAAGTTTCACAACACAAATGAGGGAGCCAATCTTGTCTGATAGGCAGTCAAGGCCTGAGTTAGTCATCATGAGAGGGGAGAACAAGCCAGACATATTACTCGAAAATCACAGAATAACAGTTGAAGAGCAGGGGCGAGAGCTTGGCAATTGAGTGGGCTTGTAGAAAGGCTGTGGGTTGGGAGACATTTGACATAAACATGAACCACTTGCCCCTTGGACAAGTATAAAAGCGATCACTTAAATGTCCTAGTAAATGTGATTGTCTTCAAAGTAATATCTTTTTTTTGTTTGTTTGTTTTTGTTTCATAAAAACACCAGGAACACAGGAGTCTCTTTCAGGTCATAATGAACAACACCTGCACTATTTTTCAAGTGTCCCGTTCCAATCTGCCTTCTGTCACGGGCATGCAGACACCTCAGGTCCAGCCCTCTTGCTCTGTAACACAAACACTCTGCCTCCATTCGCTCCTCTCTCGTTTTGCCTGCACCACTCTTTGCGTTCTGGGACTGGGTTAGACGATGGAGTCCCAGTCAAAGTCATCCTGGATGTCGTCGGCGGGCATGCGGCGCATCTGGAAGTTTCCAGCAGGCATCATATGCTGCTGGTTCATCTGAGCGTGATGGCCTGAGGACAGAGCAGAGGGGAATGGTCACGAGACACAAATGCTTTGACGTGCATTTTAAGAAAATCATATTCCTACACATATCGTGGAAAGTTGCAACCTGGGCAAGTGTTAAATTCAAACTACCAGTGAATTATACACAGGTTCCCTTGTGATCTTAAACAAACCTAGTGAAAGTAAGGTGTATATGCTTGTTACTATGTGTTTTACAGTGTTGCTCTGGCATTATTAATGTGTTTTGGGTGGTTGCTAGGGTGTTTGGGAATATCAGGGAGTCTCTATGATATCCTGGTCACTATATATGGCTCAGTTCCTCTGGCTGCACGATTTAAGGCATCATTCACATCAGTAGCATAAACTGTGCACTGCAGGATAATTCAGCAAGGATGCATTCAACTGATCAAAATTGACAGTCAACGCATTTATAACATTAAAAAAGATCTCTAGTTCAAATAAATGCCGTTCTTTTGATCTTTCTATTTATCAAAGATTCTTAAAAAAATATCATCAATTTTTTTACTGTTTTCAACACTGATGATAATAAGAAATGAGCAGCAAATCAGCATATTAGAATGATTTCAGAAGGATCATGTGACACTGAAGACTGGAGTAATGATGCTGAAAATTCAGCTTTGTCATCACAGGAATAAATCACATTTTATTATACATTACAATAAGATATTGCAATAACATTTCATAATACTACTGTTTTTACTGTACTTTTGACCAAATAAATGCAGTCTTGGTGAGAATAAGAGTATTGGTATTGGAGTATGAGCAATAGTATATATAATACTAATTGTATGTAATTATTTGATGGCATCAACATTTTTTAGTTTTTAAACACTAGCTCCAGTTCAACATGCTGGAAAATTGAGGCCATTTGATAGTTGATATAAGAGCTATAAAAGACAAGGACCTGTCATAGTGGGGCCAGCGCTGCTCATGGGCGGCATATGAGGATATCCCGGCGGACCCATCATAGAACTCAAGCTCTGTCTCGAATCCATGTACATGTTTCCTGAAAAACAAACTGATGTTACTATGTTACTATTGTGGCAGTCTTAATGTATGACACAGTGGATTTTAGGGATGCTAAAGTGCATTCACCTGTGTTGATGTGTGGGCTGGGCTTGTTTGGATGCATGGAGCCGTGGCACACTGGAGGCTGTACTGCCCCCTGTGGCTGGATTCCAGTGCGAGCAAAGAACTGATTGATGGAAGAGCAGAGGTCTGCCATCTGAGTGGGCTCGAGAGACCAGTTATTCAGCTCCGCCTGCCTCATGCTCTCTTTCAAACCTTCAGAAAAACAATGACAGAAAATTTCACCAAACTAAAATGAAAAGCCTTAAAACACTTCACATCTATGGCTACTGTTTGTGACTTGCAAGTGACTTTAAATAGTTTAAATAGTTGTTATTGTTGGGATAAAGTAATTCTTTTGAAGAACAAATTGTTTTTTTCAATTAAATAATACAAATACTTAATAGCCAATTCAATAAAAAAAGATTATTTTAAGTGCATCAAATAACTAATTTAAATGCATTTATTATCATCCATTCCAACGTACTATGTATCATTATTATGTATCATACGAGATGAAGGGGATCTAGTACAAAATGAATAGCTTAAAATACCAAAACCATGAAATATTATCTTTTTCATTAGCATTTATAGTCTCTTGAAAAAATTACAGCAAATATAGTATATAAGTAAGGCATTTTGATTATACCTTGAAAGGGTGACAGATCCACATCAGCCCAGTTGTAGCTGCTGGCGATGCGGCAGCTTTCTTTCAGCGCATCCAGGTTGGGGTACCAGTCACTGGGAAGACCTGTAGATAAAACAAGAAGGTAGTGAAGGCCACAGCAGAACTCATCTGGATGCGTGGAAGCAGCTTCCTGTTTGAGCCAGCAGGGGGAGCCATAAGCCTCTGCTACAGGCCTGCTCCCTGAAGTGTGCTGGATTTGCTTTGTTCTCATTAGAGCGAGCTATATAAATCACCCCATGATTTACTGCATACTGCTCTAAAGTTGTCATAAATTTCTTAATCTAAAATAAATGACTGTTAGAAGAGGCCTGAATAAATCGGCCTGTCAGGGCATTGCCAGCAGAGAAGGAAGTATGCTGAGGGTTCGAGACAGAAAGCAAGAGGAAAAGAAGACAGACGATCAGATAGCAAGAACTATCACAGACAAGCAGACTCTTACCGGTGTTGCACTGCATCTGTTGCTGGGCAGGATGAGGCTGGTGGGAGAGATTCTGGTGTTGCTGTTGCTGTGCCGTGTGCTGGCCGTGGGCCTGGTGCTGGGAGGGATGCTGCCCGTGCTGGCTGTGTTGGCTGTGCTGGGGATGTTGGCTGTGCTGGCTATGCGCCGTGTGCGGGTGCTGGCTGTGCTGGGTGTGAGGGCCATGTTGGGAGAGGTGCTGTCCGTGGGGCGAGTTGTGGGCCGAGTGAGGGGGGTGGGAGAGAGGCACCTGGCTACCGCTGTTGGGGATGTTGTTGGGGTGCGAGTTAGTGATGCTGTTCTGGTTGTTGTGAGGGTGGGTGCTGATGGTGCTGCTGGGGGAGTGTTGGTAAGAGCAGGAGGTGTGGGTCTGCTGGGACGACTCCGAGGGCATTCCCATCAGACCTGTGAGGATCAAACAGACAAAGCATCGTATCAAAAATGCTGTCTGCATCTGATCAGAATTTAAGAAAATTAAAAAAAAAGTAGGGACATTTTCAAAAATTACTCAAATCATAGTCACTGATATGTAACACTTTATATTAAGGTTGCATATGTAACACAATAGTTAACATGGACTAACAAGACAATCACTTTACAGCATTAATCTATCTTCTGGTTATTGATCTTAAATGTGAATTTTTACATATACTAACATTCGTAACAAAACATTTATAATATTTAATTGGTTTTATTAATTTTTTTTATATTTTCAATAATTAAGTCATTTAAAATGAATAACAAGGCGCAATAAATAATATATATTCATCTGGTAATTAATCTTAAATGTTTATATCTACTTACGGAAAAAAAAATATGCTAACATTATGCACAAATAAACTGTTAACAGAAACTGTTTATATCAATATAAAATAAAAATATATGAAAATTATTTAATTTAATTAAATCTTATTAATAATATACATCAATTACTAGTAATTATCAATAACAAAATGCAAATATAAATTAGGGAAGATTACTAACTGCTGTAATAAATGTATATGCATTGTTAGTTCACAGTACTCCATACATTCACTAATAGCTAATTAGTCCAGAACAGTACAGCTACACAGTACAGAACCTTATGGTAAAGTGTTATGTTAAACTTGACGGTCAAACGGTTGCCATGCATTCTCTAATTAGTCAGTGTTTGTGCCAGCAACAAGTTTGACTCCAGTTTGTGACTTTCTGATCTCATTTCCTACTCTTTCCATAATAATACTTTCTCCTTTATCCAGTCTTTATTAATGTAGTAAAAAGGCCAAAACATTTTGAAAACTTCTAACTCTTGTCTCTTTTAAAATGCACCAGGGTGCCGAGACGGTGACTCAGGACAAAGTCATGGTAAGCCCTCTTAAACCGAACCAGAATTTCTATAACTTTTCATTTGTGCAACGATTGTTTTGAACTAGTTTCTAAAAACGCCTGACAAGCTTCCAACATCTGTACACTCAATAGCAATCACCGAAGCGTGCGGCTCGCGGTCTTAAGAGGCCCTGTCCATCATGGCGCTGGCACTGTAAACCTATTTCTGTGGAGAGCTTTTAGAGCAGACTGAGGGGTCCTGCATCGCTGCAATCGCCAGAGAACACTCATCGGCAGGGTGACAGGGGTGCATCTCTTATCAGCAGAGAAAGCCTATTGTCCAACCATGGGAGAGCACAGAAAGCAATTAGCTAGCAGCTCCCCTGAATAATAATGCGATTCATTACCTATTATCAAAGCCAGTGAATTAGCTCAGTGTCTCCAGCAGTGGGGTGTGAAATCCTCTCGCCAGCTTTATTTGCTCATTTTAATTGCCCAAGCTTGTCTGACTAAGAGATTTCACTTTTATGCACATAAAAAGGTAACAACTTTCAGCTAATGAAACATAGATGATAGATTAAAGAAGTTCACTTTGGAAACATTAACATGAAAAGCATCTGATTTGAGCAAAGTAGGTTAGACACAGGGGCTCGTCTGGCGTTGCACGCAACCCACTTGTCAAGTGCTTTTTGAACATCAGTCAATCAGATTACAAACAATAGGAATTAACTTCTAAAAGACAGGCAAGCTCGCAGTGAACCAAATCTAGCGCTGCAATGTCCCTATACCTATTTGAGGGGCTGCCATTTGAGATGGAGAACTCTCTTTCAATGAAAAACATCTTGCCGTACACCAAACCAATATCGTCCTTGCAATTCATAATACACACAAAAACAGCTTCTAAACACTAAAGCCTGTAAAAAAAAAATATATATTTCCAAATAAATCCTCACAAAATAATACAAATAAATTCCATTAACTGGAAGTTACCTGTAATTTTAAAATGCACAGTTCTTAATGATAAATTATGATACATAACATCAACCACAGACACCATCCTTGTCTTGATGTTTTAAAGTATTTCATAATGCTTTCGGCTACGAATAATAGTGCCATTGTCCACTACATTATATTTAATTATTTTGGAATACATTAAATTGCGTATATTGCAAAATAAATACTGATGTAAAGTCTATAGAAAGAAAGCAAGCTCAGCTAAAGCTTCGATCAATTTTAAGTTACTATCTTTTGATATAATTAATGGCATAAAAACTTGATTAATTATTTATAACATTTTATATTATAAACTAGTTTACCTATAAATATTATAAATTATTATATATAATAACTAAATATTCTAAAACAACTAAAATAAAGTTGATTATAGTTGAAAATAAATTATTATAAACACTATAAATTATTTAGCAATATATAGTTTCTGAAAATCACAATCTTAGGCAGGCACACACAGAATCTGTACACATACAAATTCTGAAGAACCTAACAGCTTCACACAATCTCCACTCTATGCATGTTGGTTTATTAATCATTTTGGCTGATATGATGGTGCTTTCAGCTACCAGTAAGACTGAAGTGCTCTCAGCTCTGCACATGGCACAAATAGTCTGCAGACTCCATCTGGACTTGGCCGACGTGGGATGTCCGTGTGTAACTCACCCTGTTGGTTGTAGGACTGCTCAAACACAGTCTTGTAAAGGCTGCGGAAGGAGGCACTGAGATCTTCGAAGTCAGAGAAGAGCAGCTGCTTGTCTCGGTCCGGTATGCTGTACTGGGCCTGAGGGGCCTGCTGCAAGCCCATGGACTGGGACACCGGTTCTGGATGACTCGACACCTAAAGGGGGAGGAGAGGAGGAATGCAAGATGCAAGATTAGCAACAATGACAGAAATCAGCCTTGCCACTCGACACGGCAGAGCTGCTCAGCCAGGCCCAGTGACCGGCAGATTAGAGCTCAGATAGAACATGACAGCACTGACTACAACACTCAGGATCACGGCACAGGAAATTAACTGCCAGACACTGCAGCACAATACGCAGGAGCCAAATCTCAGGCGCACGAAACCCCTTCAATCCTTGACCGTTTATTTACGAGCACGGCTGAATCTGTACATAACCATACAGCCATGATCAAAACAGACGCGTCTCTTGAGAGACTCTCTGAAGTTGTTTTTACGGCTGTTTATTCTGTAATTAACAGCTTGGCGAAACTAACTGAGCAATGCAACCGAAATCGACAGCGAGATCATAAAAGCTTGCCTGCAAAAAACAGGCACTGATCCATAAAACAAATCTTTCTAATGATAAATATCCTTCTAACTAAATACAGTACAGGTTTGCCCATCGAAACGAATTAGCTTGTGTGTCTAAACTCTCACATCTATGAAATCCTAAGTATTGCACTCCAAAGGGGATCTGCTCACTGTTTAGAGTCTGAAGAAATGCCTTTCGTGCCCAGAATGAGTGATTCATTGAATGGCTCCCAAGGCCTCCATAATGCCGGGCATATTTGTGGCGTACACAAGGGCAGAGGCTCTGCCATGTCTAGCTCAAGACAACAGTGTTTAACAGACTGGAGAGGCTGGCAAAACAGTCATCTGGACTCCAAAGAAGTCTAATTCTAGCTGTCGGTGCGAAGTGGTGATGGGAAATTTATGCATTTTATAAATTTATACTATTTTGTCCAAATAAATTTAAAATAAAACATTAAAAAGTAAAATCAGTCCTTTAAAATGCTACAAGTGCATCAGAACATTTGAATGAAAAATGGATAATATGAGATTTGCTAAAGATTAGGCTACATTTAACTGTTATTAAATTATTAGTGGTTTTAAAGACTACATTTAATGAGTCTTAAATGACGGCCATGGTAATTTAAGTGTAAAAAGTAGGGAAATGAATATACACAATGAAACATACAATATTGACCCATATTGAATATCAGGAAATCCGAAAAATAATTTATATAAATAAAAACACACACACAGTACCTGTCAAAAGTTTGGAAACATTACACATACATTACACTCACATATCGTTATGCACATAATACATATGCATATACTGTGCACCCCTACATTATCCTGTGGTACCCATCATTTTGTATCTCATTACAGTTGCAAAATTGTAAAATCAGAGAGCAGGAAACACTAGTTACTTAGCACAATCAAAACAACAAAAACTTGTATAAGGAAAGACCTGCTTGCATGCAACATTAGCAGCAGAGACTAATTGTACACAAGAAATATGAGCAGTGGGAGTCAGATGACACACTATGCATCACTGTAAAGATGAGCGCATATAATCTGGTTATGTTCAAACAGACTACAGTGTTCGAATAAGCTGGATGGAGCTGAAAAAGAGAGACAGAGAGACTGAGAAAGAGAGAGAGAGAGAGCATTGTCTGGCCCACTGAAGTGAATCTATCAGTGTCTGTGCCGGATCAATGCTGAGAGCCTGGAGCGAGAAGCATGCGGGGCTTCTAGGGGACCACAACAAAGAAGCGGCTTCTCTGGTGGGAGGACATCAGAGGCAGCGTCTCTCTTTAGCAGCGCTCCAGCAGTATGAGCTCTGCCTTTCATTCCCTTAACCTCGGTGTCAGCACGCTCCCATGCACAGGCCTACAATCTCTGGCAATCTGTCTAACGCACTGGAATCTTGCTGTTTTTCATAAAGTAGATCCACAATAAAACTCAGCAAATTAAGAGCTTTGCTTCAGGTTCACGAGGTTAAAGAGTGGAATAGTGGCTGCAAAGTTTGATGAAAAATTGACTCTTACCGGTGTGTAGCTGTGCACGCTGCCCACGCTGTTGAGATTAACAGAGGCCAGACTCTGATCAGATAGGCTATTGTTAAGGCTGCTTCGAGGGCTGTCACTCCCCTCCTGGTCAGGGTTGTACAATGCCACCTGGAAATCAAGAAAGGGAAAGGGTTAATGACTTAGGAGTGTCTATGATAAAAATCTAGTTTAAAATACATGCGCCAAGTTCCTGTACTCTTTTATGTTTATGTTGGTGTCATACAGTTTTGCAAAACTTTAATACCATTAACACCTTTAATAATACTAAAAGGGTTAAATGTAATGACACTAAAAAGGACAACATTTTCCTTACACATTGAATACATGTGAATGTACAAATTCTTTTTACTAAAATATAAAAAAGAAATGAAATGTTACATTAAGATGTATTTCATAATATATTAGATAATTCTTTACTATGATATGAAGACAGTAGCAAGTAAAGCATATGTAAAAGCAAGCATAATTCGAAGTCAGTATACATTCAATGTATAATTGAATAATAATTAAATGTATAAAATATATTGTATTAAATATATTAAATATATAAGAATATAATATATAAAAATATATTAATTATATTCCGTTAAATTATGTTTTTTCCCCTTTATTATGATATCAAAACAGTTGCATATTAAACATTTTATGAATAAAATGATTAGATATATAAAATAGACTATATAAAATATATTAATGAATATCAAAATGAATCAGCACTCAGAAAAACATGTTTATTATAGTAGATATGAATTCAGGTAATTGCATTTTAATGTATTTTTGAAAAAATGTATACACAGGACCAAGAAAATGAGTAAGCTACTGTGCCATTTCATCCATTGTCAGGTACATTCCAGAAGTTAGTTTGAGATATGACAAGAAGTCTCTAGTGCAGATACTGTGGGTGGGGTGCTGGGGAAAAGCCAATCAAACAGAAACCACCTAGTTTCAGAGGTCTTAAGGGGAATTCTTATCCCTTTTCAAACTGTAACAGAAACACAACAGACGGTTGCGTCACACACGTGACGTGTGGCATGCGTACACCACACTCTGTACACGAGTAAGGTCAGTTAATACGCCGCGCCCCACACTGTGCTTCATATGGAGGGAGAGCGTGGCTGGTGGCCAGCAAGATGATCTGCTGTCTCAGACGGCTGAGAGGGGAGAGCTCTCCTTCAGTAAAGGTCACGATGCTGGCAGCGTTGAAACCGTCAGCTTGCACAGCGCAAATTGGTTTGGGACAGCTCACAAAGGTCCCGAATGCTACAGAGACCCTGACCTTTCTGTGTGCACTGTTGAATGCGCAGTTTTCCGAAGCGTAAGAACCTCGACTTCAAAATGATAATCCCAATTATCATTTGAAAAGCTGAACTGCAAATATGTGCTGGTTGCAAAATGAGAATAAATAAAGCATTGGAGGGATGGTATGGGAATGAATATAATGAGCTCCTGGGAGAATAGTCCTACATTGAGTTCGCCGTGGTAGGAAAGGATGAATGGAATCGCAACAATGCTGGCCGTGCTCGCATCACACGCCGCATGTCTTGGCAGCCACAGAATAGTGCTAAAACTATGCAACAAGTCCCAAGATTCACCTGGAGGTGTAAGGCCGTACAGAGACTTTCATGCTACACTAAAACACAAAAAATTAAAACACCGTCAATATTTACTCTCCCTCATGTCGTTCCAATTCTGTGTGACTTACTTTCTTATGCTGAACACAAAAGAAGATATTTAGAAAAATGTCTCAATGTTTTTTTTTGTCAGTGGGGTCCAAAACAACATTCAATTACTTTCATTTTATGGACCTTTTCCAAAACGCAGGGCAAACAATTTCAAGAGTGAAAGGCCCCCAAAAAATGATGTTGCTGGAAGAGATGCAGCAAACGCTTCGGTCCTGTTCCCTCTTGACTCAGCGAGACAGCAGATAGAAAGACACATTACAGATCACGGTCTCTTACAGAGAATTATCATTCAAGCAGAATAAATGTTTCCCAATCCTATTATTCCGTTCATCAAAAGAGCGGAGCATAACGGTTGCTGGGGCTGCACTGGATTGAGGGTGGATGGGGGGTTAATGTCATAGAATGATTTGCATATTATAACTCTTCCCTCTTTCAGCTATGTTTAGTCCTGGAAACAGTACATTACTAGAACAACTAACCCTGTGCGCAACTAAGCACTGAGAGGCTCAGGCAAGTCGAAAATTCAATCACGCAGAAAACAGTTACAATTATAATCAAACCTGGTGTGAAGAACAAGTATAAATGTTATGTGTAATTAAGTCATAAAAGAGGCTTTTAGCCATGAGCCTTTCACCACAATCTATTTTTACTCCCTGTATCCATAAAGTATGATTTAAAGACCTCATCACACTGTGGTTTGTTCAAGGCCTAAAACGTAGACGCCTACACACTGTGTGCACGTCCGCACACACACATACACGCAGTGGGAAAGTAACACGCAGAGAGAAGGTAAGGGGTGAACAAATCCATTGCAAATACTCCTGTGTGTTTGCTGCAGTGGAAAAGGAGCGCTATATTTAGCCGTGAATTAAAGTCAAAAGCCAGTGGAGTCTTTTATACAGGCGACTAATCTGCAGCATGAGACAAGGATTATGAAATCAAAGAGAAATCCACCCAGGTGTCTCTAACAATAACTCGCATTCAAAAGAAAACTCTACGCAATTTAGATACAATGTTGGAAAGAAATAAAGGACAGAAAGAAATATAAAGAATAATAATTAAAGTTTAGCTTATGTTTCAATCCATATTACACTTTCAATATAAGAAATAATAACAATATATATATATGCATATTTAAATATAAATCAATAATTTTTAAATTATTAATTACATAACATTTTTACTATGCAATTAAGAAAGTTAGAAAAAGAAAGTAATTCAGCTTCAAACCATTTTAAGTTGCAATCTTTAAATATAATTCAATTCAATATAATAATAATAATAAATATTTGAAATATATTGAAAAAATGTACATAAATATAATATTAACAATAAAATTACATGCGCACACACATATCAAATACTTTTATGGCATCAGTTAGAAAGTTAATGTTCATGTTAAGCATTAAGTATGATTATAATCTTTCAATATAATAAGATGCTAAATATAATAAAATATATTTTAATAATTTTATAAATATGATCAATGAATATAATGAAATATAAACTATTTTAAATAATTTTAAAAACTATTTTAATATGCTAACTTCTTAGCAATAAGCCTGTAGTATACAACAGTTAACACATTTTCCAGTTGAACTCATTCAGCAGATTTTAAACCCTAACCCTCCTTAAAATCAGCAACATCCATAAATCAGATTCCATCTATGGGTCTGCTCAGTAGGCTTAACCAACCGAACTGAAAGAGGGAAAAGCACTGCATGATGATCATTTAATCTGAGGGAGAGAGAGAATGCTCAGTCACAGCCAGGCTTTCCTTCTCAATGTTATGCAGCACATGCGCTTTCCCATTGGCCTGCACCGGCAGGCGGGAAAGTCTGAGAAAGAGGGAATTCCTGTGGCTTGGCATGGAACACTCAAGAGGCGTGGCGTGTTCTCTGTTTACAGGGCCCACACTGAGAAACAGCATCTCCAAGGAGCCACCGAACTCTGCAGTCTTGTTTTCGCTCTCCTGCGTGTTCGGTTTCTAATCTATCAGCGTTTCGAGTAGGAGGGCAAAGAAAGCATATGCTCATGGGATAACCTCAAAATCCCATTCTGGGTGGATCTTGAAATTCTTCCCATATGAATCAGTCATACCTTATGCTCGCATTGTTTTGTTGTGTGAAACACTGTACAAGGGGAACAGTCGTTAGAGATGTGCTAAAACAATAATAATATTGCAATAAAACAAATCAATAAAAAGCTTTATTGTTATTTGGGGATATTTTGGGGATATTTAATTTAATTTTATCAATCAATAAATTCCTCTTGAAACAAACTTTGTTGTATTATTTTAATTTAATACTGTGAAGCTGCTTTGATACAATCTGTATTGTGAAAAGCGCTATACAAATAAACTTGATTTGACTTGACTTGACTTATTGTTCTTATATATAGGTTGGGTTTCAAAACCTAGTGAACTTCCAACATCAGGAGCATTCAGAGACAAACTCCAGGACATTTGCTAAGAAAAGTTAGCAAAAAAGAGAGAATGACAGAAAGTCAATTGTAAAATGTACTTAATATTCATTCAATATTGAAAATAATCTATAAAAAGCTGGAAAACAACAACAATTGAAAACTGAAATTAAACAATTTACTCAATTTGCATGCTTATATTACACTATCACTTTATTAGTTCCAAATTGGTCACTTATAAGGTTCAATTTTAGCTAAGACAAATCACTAATACTGGAGGTTTTGCAAATAAATTTTACAAAAACAACAATTCTATATACACTGTATAACCAAATGTAACATCTGCACATATTGTATTTTATCCAGATGAACAGATCACCAAACTTACTATAATTCAATCCAAATGAATTCCACATCCCCCTCGCCATCATCTTAAACACCATGCTTAATGTGAAATACTATTGGTTTAATGCCTGAAGTAAATTAATAACTGATGGTTTTGGGCTTTGTAAAAGCACTCCAGAGAGAACGAGCAGCCCGCAACAGGCCAAGAGTGAAGCGCTTAAGGTTAAAAAGCCTATTTAAATTTCAGAGTGTTTTACTCTATTTCTTTTTACACACTTCTCCATGAAGTCATGCCACAAAGGGCGAGTTACGGAGAGAGTCACTCGGGGTGCTCTGCCTAGAAGCATTCAGCAGGTAATCATACTTCCAAACATTAAACTGCTCTCTTGCAGAGAAGTACTGCAAGCATTTAGCACTACGAAGCTTTTAAAGATGGAGTACAAACTTTAAACCAACTTAACTTTCACTATAAAGGAATATTCTGTTAAGTTCACTATAAGTTAAGCTGACTATAAAGGTGCAGTCAAATGTCTGTGAAATTTCACAGACAAAAAAAGGTCCATTGTTTATTGTCAAAAAGTGATGTATGAAGCACAACTAACAAAGCCACTTTCAAACCAAGCAGCTTTCCCTTGGTCAACAAACAAAATCTGTCTGCCCAACTTAAACCTTTTGTGAAATCTGCGTAAGAGTCTTTTGCCTTCATATGAAAATTCGGACTGCATGGATTTCTATTGAAATAACTGGATTTTGTCTGTGAAAATTCACAGTAAAATGGTAAATAAGACAGCACCTTAAATGCGCAGTATGTAAGATTGACAGCTAGTGGTTAAAATGGGTACTGTAGTCCAAATTCAAAATATTGGAGAGTGTCGTTTCCCCCGCCCCCTCCTCCTCAGACTCAACGCTCGCGCGGGTTGCCAGTTTGAGGACACGCAACAGGAACGAGTGAAATTGACAATGAAATGCGGGGAGACTTACATGAGACTCATGTAAGTTGATGAGTTGATTTATTGATTTATGATGAGTTGATATCGCGTTTTAATTTGCTCCCGTTCGTACAGATTTTTAGATGGGTGCTGAGGCTTTTTAGGTTGGGTAGCATCTGCGATCTCTGACCCAGTTTGTTCGCTGGCTTCCATGGCTGCTGTAGCATTCTTTTTCAGAGAAACGAGTATGTGAACTCAGCATGTTTCCTAAATATCTGCAAACATATGGTATTTTTATGCTTTAGTACAGTCAAAAACTTACATACAGCACCTTTAATGTTGATTACCACAAAAAAAACTTTTACTCAATGATGAAGAATACTGTATTTTTGCACAGCTTAATATCGTGTAGGCGCAAACCTGACATTTTGGACTCAACAGACAAATGGAATAAGGTATTAGCAATTCACAATACAATGCATTTGCACTGTTAAGAGGATTTGTATACATAATGCCTGCCCAATATAGATGAAACCCAATGTCAGTTTTCTGAGCGTCCGTGTAAACAAAAGCATCACATGTCAGTCCTGTTATGCAGTTCATGCATATAGTCATAGCTGGATAAATATAAATGTAAACTGGTTATGTAGGCTGCTAATGTCAGCTGTGATGGGACAAACAGTCAGGACTTGTGGAGTTGGAAATTGAATGCTACCTTGTTAGTCACAGTGTTGATTGCCAGCGTTGGAGAGGCACTTCCAGAGATGATGCAGTCCATTCCTAAGTTATCCGACTCCAGGCTGTATGGCGTGGATGCCTGCAGGAAAATAAAAAAGGACACATTCAGCCAACCAGGATGGAGATGAGTGATCTGAAGTGACTTTGATTTTCTTTTAAAGGCATTTGATATTACTCTGGGTGCAAGAAATTTTTAAGCATAAGCAGCAAGCGTTTATCAACAACAAAAGAGCAACACCTTTTATTTAGGTCAAAATTGGAGGCATTCTGGGAAAGAGATGAGCAGGAGAGAGGAACGGCTCCCTGTGCTCTGTCTGTTCTTGCTGGGGTAAAAGATAACTTCAGCATGCCTGTCTCCCAAAACTGCTTATTATAAGAGGATTGCCTGGCAACAATGCGATTTTTAATTTGTGATAAACATAAATGAGATTTTGCCAAGTCACAATTTTTAATGTCAAAGAATTTCTTAAACAAGACAGGAGGAGGATGAGAGAGAAAGTGAGAGAGAGCGCGAGTGGTGTGTCTAATGAAATATACTCTTAATAGCAAGCATCACACTTTGCACAGACAGAATTCCCACTTATTTTTCATGCAGGATCAGGCTGAGAGAGAATGGATCTAATTGGAGGTTTTTGATGTGAGTGAAGTGAGTGTCAGTATGAAAAATGTTTGTGTGTGGCCTGAGGGCAGAGCTGTGTGCCGAGAGAAT
Source organism: Leuciscus leuciscus (assembly GCF_965113295.1). Taxonomy (NCBI): domain Eukaryota; kingdom Metazoa; phylum Chordata; class Actinopteri; order Cypriniformes; family Leuciscidae; genus Leuciscus; species Leuciscus leuciscus. The sequence continues at coordinate 11,687,872 of NC_138747.1, read as the reverse complement.
GATACTCTCACTGGAGTCTGGAGTGTGGCGATTATAAATGGCACCAGCCTAACTGCCTGACCATACAGAAGAAAACACACGCTACAGACTCAACACACATGAGGTCAATTAGGCAATCAGGCTTATCACATGTGATTTCTGACATATCTTTTTGGTCCAATATATTTACATTCATATAAATACTGATGTGCGAGCAGACGTAATCAAGTATTTCACTCACTTTGCAACAATTGAATAAAAACACAGCTTGTTGAGTTAGAATGCTTCCAAAATTTTATTTTGGGGTGCAAAGAATGACCCTCTAAGTCTTTGTCTTATATTTATATCATAAGATATAATTAAATATATTAAGTATATATGCATTTATAATTAAATCAAGAGTGCTGTTTTTCCTGAATATCGGCACGATAGTATATGTGATGAATGTGATGTTGATTTTATAGATTAAAATGTAAGAATCTGACAAAAGATGATGCATGTGTCTAATACTAAGGATGCACGATATTTTCGGCACGTCATCAGCCGATAAAGGCTTAAAAATGTAAACATCGGCCCAATATGAAAAATTATGCCGACATGGCTTACCGATAATAATGTGCTCAAAAAGTGCTAGCGATATGGTAACGTCAGCAGTGTGGTCATTCTTGAAGCGAACTTTTGCCTGAATGGTGATTAGATTCACTGCTTTAGATCGCTGTGCTGAATTTGAGAATGCGAGTACAGAATGACACGTCCGGTGTGCAATAGTCACTAGCGCGTGCAGGAGCAGCAGCTGCAGCAACAACCTCCCCCAGGTCCTAATGCCTGCCTGATAAGGAGTTTTATTTGTTTAGGGGGTGCTGCAAGCCTACATGTTGGACTAATAAAAAAGTAAATTATGCAAATACCATTAAGACACTTGTGTTTCTTAATAAATAAAGCAGCAATTGATGTCATAAAATCACAAATCTGATTTGATTTAAAAAGTCAGAAGCTATAGTTTACGTGATGAATAAAAATCACAAACATGACACTTGTAAATTAAATTATTTTATATATACAGTTTTATTAATTAATGTGCAATATATATAAAAATAAATAAATAAATAAATAAAAAACCAGCAGTGATTAATTGTATTATTAAGCTTTCAATGTTCTCTCATTATAAAAATAACTTAAATAATGTTTTAGTTTTTGCTCAAAACTAACCAAAATAAATAAATAAATAAATAGATAAAAATAAATTGTGCACAGGAGAGACTTGGTGTTGTTTCCAAACTAAAAGAAAATATATCGTATCGGACAAAATTAGTTGAAAAATATCGGCATATCGGACATATACAATAATCCAATATCATGCATCCCTATCTAATATGATTAGAAAAAAATGCCTTTGGCCCTTTACAAAGGTAAAAATGCCCCTGGAAATCAAGTTAAGGGAACAAATTTTGCCCCTTTATGGAAAAGATCATTTCTGTCATTGCTGCATTCTAACCACCACACAGAATACGAAGAATATGAAAAGCTTCAGGGTCATCTATCCACGACAGGCCTAAACCAGCCAAGGTACTAGAACAAAAATACTCCCACCACCAAATATAGTCTAGTTATCTTTATCGACAAAATCCCAAAATATTGAGATATAATCTTAATATAAATTGCACACCCCTACAGTGCACCTAAAAAGGAAATTCGGTCATTATTTACTTTCTAAAAAATGTTCCCATTGTGCTTGTGACCACAATTTAGTCGCAGTTTAACACCCTGATAAATAAATGCTTCTTCACAAATGCTATTTTCCTCTATATGGTTTCCTGTCATGATTAAATGTCTTCAATCTCCGCCCCTTTCTCTCACTATAGATGAACTCTTTCGGTTCGCCTGTGCCTCCGATCCACAACGTAGGGGTAGACAAAATGATGCAAGATACCTCTGAGCCAGGTCAACCTCGGATGCCGGCGTCGAGTGCAGCCGAGTTGTATATTCCGGTGAGCGTTGCTCATTAATAATGGAAGGAAAAAGCTCTGGCTGGAAATAACTGCTGCAGAAACTCTGCATTAATTGATGTTTGCTAAAAAATGAGTGCAGAATGCAACGTATGTAAAGGCTGCCTGGGGCACAGTTTATTAATAAGTCGGACCCCCTCTACAAGATAAACTGAGCCGCACTGAGTGAGACAGCTATTTAAAAAGATATAAGCGCCCAATCAGCAAACCTGTGCACGGCACGACTGTAAAGCACCGACTCAGACATGAAACAAAGCCAGCGTTCTCAACTCAGGAAATATTCAGTCCCGTCTCATTCCTTTTCTATCAACACACCAAGTCCATGTTGTCACAGATTTCTAGCTAGAACGAATACAGGCAACATATTGCTAAGATGGGCTACCTGCATGCTAATGTTTAGGGGGAAAAGAAACAATGGGCAATATCTTTATCAAGACTCGAATTTGCGACGATTTTGGTCGCATGTGCTGCTGAATTTGAATCTGTGCGACCTAAATATATATTTGGGAGCATTTGTGCGAGTGCAAATAATGGTTGTGGTGTGACCCGTTTTCATTTCTCTACCAAACGTTCGCAAATTACTGCACAGCGTATACCTTATGTGCGCTGATAAGCGGTGGCCGGACCATCATTCTATCCAACGTTACATAACCAATCAAACGTCATCCTTGCATTCTTAACTTTAAAGCAGATTTTAGATTGGTTAATATTAGCTGTTAATCACTCCCACTCCCTTTCACTCTCCGTTGTCACGTGACAGGGAGCTGACTACCGCGTGAAATTTAAAAGGCTGAATAAGAGAGAAGATGAAATGCTGACAGATTTCTTTTGTAAGCCGTCACCTAAAGTCACAAATAATCCTGGAGTTGGTAATGTGCTTAATGTGGTGATGTTTCTTAATGTGGATCCACCAGCTGAAATGAAATCGTACAGCTTTCGGAGGGAATGACTAAAAGATTTAGAGTGGCTCCGCTATACTGATGGTTCAATGCATTGTGTTCACTGTAAAGCCTGTGGGACAGAGTTTGCAGGTAACACAGCGTTCGCAACTGAATCAATATATTTTAAGTGCGAGAGCTTGGTTAAACACGGAGAGAGTGCCAAGCACAAAAAATGCAGGGACAAGTGTGTGGCAAACAAATCAGGTTCATCTGGTTCGATTATAAAGACTTTTAATCGCCACGATGCTGCCGGTCATTCCACTCTACTGGCAGAGCTAAACATCAAATTTGGTGGGTGCTCCTAAATGTTTGCTGGTGCTCCTATCTTTTTGAAGTTGGGAGCACCAGTGCTACCAAGTAAAAAAGTTAATTTCGAGCTCTGTTTATTTTGGAAAAAAGCTTAAACGTCAAATCAAAGTCAGACTATATAAACAGTAAATGTTTTATGTCTTATGTGTGGTTGGTTGGTTTTGTTTATAGCTCTTCCCAAAAGATAGAAACCATGTACGAGCCATCAACACATGTACTAAAGAAATTACGTAGTTTTCTGCTGATCGTTCAAGTTTAAAAAAAGATGAACTAGACTAATAAGCTTACATTTTCACCCCCCAAAATAAGATTTCTAAGACAGAAATCCTTTTTTTACAGCAAGGACCCATAACCTCACTACATTCAAAAACAATACAAAAAAAATAATGTAAAATATACTCTTTTGTGAAGTATCTTTAGGTAGACATTGACATAACATCCAGTCAGTAAGTAAGTCGGATGTTATTTCAATGACCATTCTAACAGATGAGCGACAAGTCTGTACATTTTTGAACACCTCACTAAAAGAACTGACTCTGTGAATCATGTAGCCCTGAAGAAAATGCATCAAAACACCTGCCTCTATTTATTATCTTTGGATTACTTCAGTTTTTAAATCGCGTCACATTCAATTGAAACTACAAACTTAAATCTCAGGTAAAACCATTTCTTTTCCATGGCACTCTAGATCAATGATTCCCAACTGGGGGCCCCAGGAAACTCCCAAGAGGGCCTCAAGATGGCTTTAAATGATTTGATATAGGACAAAACAAGCATTTAAACCAACTAAAAATCAAAATATTTCTTATGCAATTCACCAATGTTTTTTTCTTTGATGAACCAGGGTTCCAGCTGTCTTGAAAAACCTTGATATATGAGGTAGCCTAATGTTAAAAGTATAATTTATAGACCTGGAAAAATCCATGAAAAATCTAACAAAATCTCCATGGGCTTTTTCATAATGATTTTTCTAGTTATACAAAACTCATAAATATTTGATCAGGTGGAAATTGTAAAAAATAAAAATAAAAATACAAATAAAGTTATGGGGCTTTCTGAAAAGTTTGAGAACTAAAACACTGTCAACATCACCACGCTGGAAACACTGTCATTTTTACAGTGGTGATTTAATGGTATTCAGTGTGGTTTAAGCAACCACAGAATAAAGTGAAGTTATGGTGCAAATAAGTGACATTGAGCTTGAACAGGGAGAGTGAGATACTCACTGTTTTCTGCTCTTTGATCATTCCCAGACTCAAATTAATGAGCTGAGTTTGGCCTGAGAAAGTCTGTAAGCCTGAAAAACGACCACCAGGGGGTCTTGGAGCACACACATAAACACAAACACGCGCGCACACACACACACGTGTACAAACACGCGTACAAACTTTCACTCACCCGCTCTCCAGACCGTGGCCTCTTCTTGGGTCGTGTGGGCAGCGTGTCCTCCTTTGGATTTGTGTCGATTGCCCAGTAGGAACCCTAGAAACAGGATAAAGTTGGAATATTAGCTCCAAAGCAAATCATAATATTCTAAAATAGTGGTCAACTTGAAGCCAGCCATGCAATAAAACTTTCATAAAAAGCCGAGCACGATAATCAGCAGGGTTTCTAGGAGAGAAACTTCAGTAATCAGATACTGTGCGCGTTTGCTGTCAAACATGTACAACTTTTAGTTCATCAAAGTTTCAGCGAGCTCATTTTTAAGCCTGTCACGTCTTGAGGACGTTTTCATGGAGCTATATGTTGAGGTGCGAAGAAGTTGGGTCTTTCGCTACAGCCGGTTCTTGCACTCGCTTGCTCTCACTTCGCATTTCTCCTGAGCCTTGGCAGAGGCAGGTAAAATGTTAAGCCCCTCCTGAAGCCCCTCTTCCTCAGCCGCAGGTTTATCGATTGCTCCTGTTCAGGGCTGGACACAGAGGTGTTGGATTTCTGGTCAGGTCTGAGCTCTGATAATCAGGCAGAAAATAGCACACCTTGGTTTGGGGTTGCTGGTATCCAAGCACCCAAGACCCTGGCTGAATAATTTATCTTTGCATTCTTCCTGTTTAATTTATTTTTCAATAGTGCTGCTCTTCCCAAAAGCTAAAGGCAACTCTGGCCGGCAAGTTAGGCGAAAAGAAAAAGAAATTAACCTCCAGGCTTGGGTTTTATTTAAAAATATTTCATATTATATGGGATAAGATCTCAATTGTCCAGAGAGGGTGCGATCAAGACCTTTAAAATTACTTGTGCACAGCTGGCGCATGCACCTAAGCAAGGAGAATAATTGAAAATCACCAAAGGATTTGTCTAGACAGCATGCTTTAGGTTCTTCAAACGTTCGGCCTCCAAAGACATATTGATAAAATGATGTAAATTTCTGCATTTAAACAGCAATACAGCACAGGTTAGAAGCCATGGAATGGCAATGAGCAAAGCTCCAGCACCCGAACAGTTTTTCGCAGCATTCCTTCCTTAAGAAAAGAACTCATTGTCTCTGTTTTCACATCCGGATGTTACATCAATTTGTTATTTAAGTGCGATGACAGCTCCAAAACAATCTGACCAATCACAAAGCTTGCAGCATTATTACACCTTGCTTTAACATGCCATTTTTTGGCCTTTGAAGCAGTGTACTAAAACCGGCCTGATGAAAGGAAGTGACATAATTAACATTAGGGTATGACGGTATATATCGTTACTGCGGTAGAAAATGTCAACTGTAACAGATTTTTTTATTCCGTGTATACCACGACATGTAAATAAGTGGGCGTGGTTAACTCACGAGCAGCGTGACTGAGACTGAGACACTGAGATTTGTCAAAGGAACATGAAGAAAGCAGATAAAGAGGATCCACAAAGGAATTACGTTTTCTAAAGGGTGGTTGTTAATGTGATATTTTCGGGGAAAAAGGCGCAGCAGTCAACTAGAGCAGTGCAGCACCCGTAGGCTACAGTTTAGAGGAGTGCACGATCGCAACGGGGAAAGCATGAAGCTTACTTGACAACAACAGTTCATATATCAATATCGTAACAAATAGAAATAACCGTAAATGTATAGTTTACTTTCCATCTCTTATGTATAGTTACTTTTTAAACACGAAACTCGCATTCAGCATGACATGCAAGCGGTTGCCATGGTAATGAACAACCTGCTTGTTCAAGCGAATGTATAATCCTGTATCTGAGGCAAAATTACTAAATATGCAGCACGAGTTATATATTTCTAACTCTAAACAATTGGCCACTGATAAACAGCTGATAAAATCTTCCTTTGATTCCATACGTGATTACAACTTGACACTCAGATTAACCGATTGCATTTTACTGATGCAAAAGACGCGCGGTGTGCATAATTTATATTATGTATACAAGGTGTGTATAATTTATATTATGTATACAAGGTGTGTATAATTTAAACTACTTAGTCAACACCAACAGTAGCTGCTGTTCAGTTTTCATACTGCTCCTCTCCTTCTAGTCACTTCTGAACTTGATGATTTTGACACTTCTGAACTTCTCTTGATTAAAGCTCCAGGTGACGGGTTGCCAGATATCACAAAAAGAGCAAAACAAGCTCCTTGAAAACGCAGTATAATAAGCAGACATGGCAAAAATGTACCGGGGAACACATTTAAACATAACTAGTATTACTAATATCCTACAAAATTAAAAGAAAGTAACTAATTTATTATGAATAGAATAGTTCAATATAAAATATTCAGATATTATAAACTAATTGATGAAGTAAAACAATAACATGAGATTGAAAAATTATTCAGCAATTTATTTAAAGTTTAATTGCACCTATGAGTTGTATTTAATATCAATCAGTTGGGGGCAGTTCATCTAAAAGTTGATGAGTGTGTTTTGTTTACTATATTTAGCTATCAAAATATTTACCAAAGAAATAATTTACCAAATAAAAGAAAAAGAAAAATCAAACAAGGTGAAGTACTTTTCATTTCTAAAGTATTTGGGTTTATTATACAAAGCACTTTTTAAAACAAATTCGAGAATAACTACATATATAAATAACTATATCGTGAAATATATCGTTACCGTGAAATAAAATTAGTCATACCGTGAAACCTGAATTTGTCATACCACCCACCCCTAATTAACATTAATCAAATTATAAACTAGGCATTCAAATGATAACATTAATGAATGCAGATCACTTTGTGGCAGTCAACCAAAGTCAGTCATTACAGCCATTATTTAATCGCCACAATCTTCAATAAGAGCCTCATTTAATTTTAAGATTGTATGTGACATTTTTTTTAAGTTATGCATGTCTGTGTGTATTATAGAAATGCATAACTAACAATTTTACATTTATAAATCCGATTCATTTATTTTTTGTTTATTTAATTAGACAGGAGCATTTAGCTAAATATATGCACTTTATTACATATTCTTTATATTTACTTTATACTTATCCTGACAGTCACCACTTGAATGTTTATATTTCAAAAAAACTAACTGCAGTAGAAACATAATTGTGTTATTAAAAATGAGTTATTACGTTATTATAAAAACTGCCTTATGTGCAACTTACATGTTTGTACAGTCAACAGCCAACATTATAGTAATGTACCAACAGACAGGGTTCCTTGTATAGTTTACAGCATTAGTTGAGAGATTTTCCTCCTTGAGAAATCGAATTGAATCGAGATCGGAACTGAATCGCAAGCTTGTGAACGGATATCGAATCAAATTGTGAAATTTGTGCCAAGACCCAGCCCTAAATTTTTACTACCTACTTACTACTGATTACCTGAAATCAGTATTCTGTGACATTCACAGAATAATTCATCATATTACACATTATCTATTGTATGCAAATTAACAAACAGCGTACAACACTTGAGCTGAGAGGTGCGCTAGCGTGAGTCATGCGAAAGGGTCTTAAGTTTCTTTACATATTCTAATGTAGCATAAGTATCCTAACAATGTTAAATGTTACAGATAGTGAGTGCTTCCACACAACAAACAGACTAGATAAGTACAGCTACTTTCCAACAAATCGTTTAACAAACACGATCTTCTTCACCCTGCATCGCTATTTACGCATTATATTCCACCATTAGACATCAGAGTTCATAACATGCAGGACAATCTCACTGTTTAAACACCCTCATGTTCATGATTTTAATTTAAATCATCATGTTCCTGTAATTGATGCAGTGATGATGAAGGACAGCTGAAGGTGACTGAGAATGCTGGCAGTCTGTTACACCTAGCAGATGTAATTGAAATTAAAACTACTGCAAGACACTTTCACTGTGGAAGGGGAGGCTGAGTATCATTCCTTTTAATTAGCAGAAAAATCTTGAAAAACTGAAAGCCCTTGGGAGGAGAGTATCTGTAGGCTACAACACAACCTCTAGAGAGAAAGCAACGTTTAAAGAAATCCATGAAACGACAGTTTACATGAATCTGAAACAGGGCAATATAATAAAACTGTGTTAAAGGGATACTTCACAGTTTTTTCATATTAAACTATGTTATTCCCTTAACTAAGACGAGTTGATACATCCCTCTCTCGTCTCAGTGCGTGCACTCAATCGCTCTGGCACGCGGCGACACTTTGATCGCACTTAGCTTAGCCCAGTTCATTCATTAGGGACCAAACAGAGATGAAGTTAGAAGCGACCAAACACCTCCACGTTTTCGTGGCGGAATAGCACTTGAAGTTGGAACATTATAGTTATCCTTTTTACCCGCTTAGAAAAGCGCCACGCTTTATTTTGTGTCACCATATTTGGTTGTGTAACTACTCGTGTAATTGTATTTAAATAGGGAAAACATGGAGGTGTTTGGTCGCTTCTAACTTCATCTCTGTTTGGAGTATCCCTTTAGGGCAGTCATGGCCTTGTGGTTAGAGAGTTGATCTGGTGACCCAAAGGTTGCTGGTTCGATTCCAGAACCGGTGGGAAATGACTGAGGTGCCCATGAGCAAGGCACCTAACCCCTAAGCCCTGTGTGCATTAACTTGGATGGGTTAAATGCAGAGGTCAAATTCCAAGTATGGGTTACCATACTTGGCCGTCACGTGTCACTTTCCACTTTATTTTTTATTATTAAGGTTACTTTAGATTATGTACTCAGCTGAGCCCCAAAATTAATAGACGATAATGCAATCAACTAAAGAACATTAACAGTCTCCAAATCAAGTATTAAAAGGATAGTTCACCTATATTTTTTAATTGTCATCATTATGAAAAAAAAAAAAAAAAGAGAAAAAAAAAAGTTTTAAACTGTAATAATATTTCACAGTATTTTACTTTATTTTTTATATTGTTTGGAGTCGATAAGATTAAAGAAAGGGTCTCTTATGCTCACCGAGCTTACATTTATTTGATCAAAAACAGCTGCTGTGTTTGTGATGGTTTAATGGGAACCGACTATCAAATTTCTAATCTGGTCTCTAATGGAAATAATCAGTTTGACACAGTCTTAACGCAGACTAGACCTCCCTGACCAGAGTCTACTCAAGGGCAAACAAGATTGTATCCGCCCCAAAGTTCGGCCTTCCTCATTCTCAGCAGCTGCTGCGGATCACAAAGGTGAAGTGAACAATCGTTTTTGCCATCTCTGAGAAACACGCCTCAGTTACTATCTCGCACAAACAGCAGGGTCCATATTCCTGCCGTATTACAATATTGATGGAACATATCAAGAGAGCCCTTCGCAGCTTTGAAGTTCTCCTTCCAGGGGGGGAGGGCTGTGTGGAAGGAGGCAAATTCCAAATTGAACATTAGGGATGCAAGCATGTTGGCCGTGCATTCGGAATAGAATCCATCCAGCGATAGATTATTTTGTATTTAGTGGAGCACATCCCAGGAGTGTCAATATCAGAGGATTACACCAAAACATGAAATTAGCATTCAGTCCCCATCCCCTGCATGCCTCGGCTCTTCTCTTTATGTCGCGCTGTGAGCGTATGTGCGTGAATGTGCTCGCACAAGATGGCTGAGGATACAGAGAAATGAGCAAGCGTTTGTGGCAGAGGTACTATGTGGAGGGAGAAAAAAAAAAAAAGATTAACCGGTGTCCATCGAAGTTGCATGATGCATATGTAGTGTATGTATGCACGTCTCTCTGCACTCTGGCCTACACATGAATTTGTTTGGTTTGTTTTAGGGGTTGTTTTAGCTCAGACAGGCCGGGGTAACGGCATGCTGACTGAGGGGAAGCAGGTGGTGGTCTCCCCCTCTTCGTGCAGGAAGTGCCGGGGCTGAAGTGCTTTCTCCTCTACCCGGGAGAGCTCCGGAGAGCACTTTTAAAACATTACTGCGAGTGCTCGCTCTCATCTATTTTCACAAGGATACGTATGCATTTTTAACGGCTGAATCTGCTCTGGTAGAGGCATTTTGTATTTAGAGAATGTACAAAACATTTCTGAATAAAACAGAACTACATCTGGAGGTAAGAAGAGAACGCTTACCTTTCCTGGGTCATCTTTGGAGCGAGGCACTTTAAGAAAACACTTGTTCAACGAGAGATTGTGCCGTATTGAGTTCTATAGGAGGAAAGAGAGACAGAGAAGTGTTTAGGTTGTTTATAGGTTAATGAGACTCCCGCATGATATTACACTATAATAGTACCTAAAACCCGCATTTACATGCAGCCTATAGCGTGCTGTCAGACAGTGCTGTAGCAATCGCGAGTGTGTAAGGTCCCTGCAAATAAGAGAATATGAATAAAACACAGGGGTATTATAACCCTGAGTCTGCGTCATCTTTTCAGTGCTATGCAAAGCAACCAGGCCAGAAAAATATATTAAAGAGATTCATCTTGTTGTAGACGACAGCCTCAAAAAAAAAAAAGAGAAAAAAAAAAAGAGAAAAAAAAAAGGGAAGGACGGTTAGGATGATTGCAGAATATTGAGACTCCTAAACTCAATAATAAATACCCCGACTTAACTATTTTTAACGACCCAGATATTTTTCATAACTTCTGTGATTCCCACACATTCAAATGCACTGAAACTGATGTGACACAAAAAACTCGATAATTCCCATACATGAAGGATGTCCTGAGGTTAATTAAAAAAATAGCGAAAGATCCAGTTTAACAGCATAGTAATTAATTAATCATCCTGATCCTCAGAGGGAAATGAATTATGCAAATATTTTTTTTTAAACTTACACAATTCTTTAATGAGCAAAAGGTAATTTTTCAGCATGTGAGGGATGAATCAGCAGGAGGCAGCTTGAACGCACATCATGCCTTAATGCTCGGCGCGTTCCAGCTGGAGCTTAGCCAGCCACTTGGCTTAAGACACAAGAAACGCACAGGTTTTGAAATCATTTGACCAAATTGTATTGACAGATGGGTGTGATATAAAAGCTCTGGGATCTTCGCATGTGCTGGTCTGGTGTGAAACGTGAGAGAAACGCTCAGAGAGGCAATTAGATGAAAAGACTAAGAAAACACAATCCATGTTAATATGTGATGTATTTGTATAAGAGAACTACCGCATAACATCTAATGAGGGCAATAACGGGCCATTTCCACTGGGCCGATCAGGGTTGATTGCAGGTGTGTGCTGGATGTTAACAGTGGACCGAAGGGAGTCTCCGACTGCATCAGCAGTACCGAAACCATTAGACACAATAAAGGTGAGCTCTGTAGGACAGCTGAACCTCAGAGTCCAAGAGATGCATGCATGCAAAAAAAAGGCAGGTCAGAGCAGTTACTGTGTAACCCGCAGCTGAACCTGACGGCATCTACGTATCTGTCCACAGACCCTAATCTTGTAGCGCATTAAAACTTTAGCAGCCACAGCAACTCTCCACACTGCAATATCTGAGGTTAGTCAGGCAGACAGCGTCATGGTCTCTCTGGAAAAAAACAAACACAATGTCAACTACTTAAGCCTGCTCTGCAATAGCGATGTGCACTTTGGGCATTTTGAATGCTTTGGTACTCGAAATATGTAACAGAAGAGTACTCGAGGTCAGAGAGGGCAGATAAAGGGAGATCTTTTTATTATAATAAATGTGCATCAGACTGTCATGCTTCAACTCATGGGTTTTGCAATCAACACAGGTTTCCAACATCTTTGATGAAAAGAAACGGATCAGTTTCTTGTTCAAAGTAACAATTCTGTGACAACCTTCTATCAGATTAGGTTGCGACCAGCTAAGTAGACATGCAGGTCAGACAGGCAGGTCTCTTTCCCTGGCTGTCACGTTCTCGCTTTTGTCCTCCACTGCTTTAACTTTCCTCTCCCTCTCTTCACAGTCTCTCCCTCTTTCTCTGCTGGGGGCCAGAGAGTTCAAGGCTGGCTCAGCAGGACTCCTGCAGACAGACACGGCTAATAAGCACTACTGCACCAGTCCAGTCTGTCTCCAACTCTCTATCAGGGGAACTAACCAGGAGAGCCGCAGGGCCAGCTGCCATTCTGACACACTGAGTTTGAGTGTGTGTGTGTGTGTGAGAGAGAGAGAGAGAAAGAAAGAGAAAAAGAATGACCCAAGAGAAAGTCAGAGTGTGACAGTTTATGTGTAGAAGCCCACTCTGTGTTTATCAGATGGATCATGTGTATGGTGAAAGCTACCAAATCTAATGCATGCAACATTCAAAAATTTTAATGAGTTTAAAAACAAAACACGGTTACCTTTCACAATATAATCAATTTCAAAAGGATAAAAATTAGGATCCATCCTAAATGTTTTTTTCTCCTCACAATAAAGAAATCAAATAGGTTGTGCATGCTATTTTGTGTTTAAGACATATTATACATGATGGCATGAAGTGCTACTATGTCTTACATCTTTGCACACTTAAGGTAGGACATGTTACTTGTCTAAATTCAGCAGAGACCTGCTTGTCAGTGAGCTATATCAGAGACACACTCATCTTTTTTGACCCTGCTTTCAACCTGGAAATTGAGTTTTACTTTTTAATGAGTTACCAAACCGATGTCTGCCTTAGATAACACTATGTTATCAAACATGCCATCTCTGACAGCATCTTAACATGCACATTGCTGGTGTAAACCCAAAGGTCGGCAGGTCACTAACAGACATAACAAATTACTTACAGAGCATAAAAATATTCCACATCTCATAAAATGATGTGCAGCTAACACTGCTGATTCTGAATATCTTATGCTTGATTGCATAGAATACAGCTGGAGCTCAGAAGCACCGCAGTGCAGTGAAGTGATGAAGAGGAGGAAGAGAACTGTAGGAGTCAATCGAGGATGAGGAGCTACAATAAGAGGGTCAGACACTGAGCTCTGTGGGAGTGCCTGTCCATTACTGTCTCTGTGGGCGGAGATATACCTGCGTTTCACAGCGGGAACGCTCTCTGGTAACCCCCCGCACAAACTCGCACGTTGACAGTTGTGCACCCATCCGCCCACTCACCCCTGGCCTATCGCCCACCTCATCCAACACGACAGAAGGGCAGGCGGGGGAAAGTGGGTCAGACTGACCTCCTTGTCCTGAGTATCAAGCGCTCAGCGTGAGTCAAAGGGACAGGCCATGTCGCAGCGGAGTTCTTCATCAAGGACATACCGCAGTTCCATGCCTTCTCGGCCCAGGGAGCCCAGGTTACAACAGAACCATCCCATCAGTGCCCGCAAATCCAGCCTGACATCCTCACTCTACATACAGAGGAAGATTTTAAATTATGGCAGGGTTGGCCAAGAAACTGATGATGACTTGATCACAAGATAAAACACATTTTATTGTCTGAAGGTCTCAATGTAAAGGGTCTCTATATGGCAAAGCAGAATACACATTCAATTCATGTCAGGCTATTATTGTGCTGTAACGGAAAAGTATATACACAATACATTACAAGCACCAATTAATTCCAGCCCATATAAAAAATGTCATATTTTTAGCTTTTATGAACACATTCTACTAAAAATAATAATCTTCATTTCATTCTTATTGGATGTCATGTAGGTCATGCATTGGTTCCTAAAGAAACATTTAAAAGACAATTCGATGTGTAACGATTCGATACAAATCATGATACTGAACTCGCAATACGATACTATTGCAATATTTTAAGCCAAAATATTTATTTATTTATTATTATTAAAATAATATTACAAATGATTCACAATTGCACCCACAAATATTTTCCCTTTGCATTATTGTACATAATATTCAACATTATATATAGTAGTTCAATGTAGTAATGGTTAGTTTATCCAAAAATTTAAATTCTGCATTTACTTGCATGTTGTTTTCGAGCGTCACACAAGCATTGGAATGTCCGTGTTTATTTCAGTATATGCGTGTTGTAAATATGTCCATAATATAAAGCCATCGTGTCTCTTCAGAAGACTTTGATTAGACCACTCGAATGATAATTTTTACGATGCCTTTATGACAATTTTTGGGATCTTTTACATTTTAGAGGAATGGACTTTAAATTAGGGGACAGAAATCTCAGGTTAAAAAAAAATAAAAATCTTTATTTGTGTTTGTAATTTGAACAAAAATCGTATAGATTTGAATTTGAAACGACATGATAGTGAGTACATGATGATAGAATTAAAATTTTTGGGTGAATTATACCTTATAAATACAGAAAGCAAAATCTTGGATAAAACAATCTATATTGTGAATCATATCGTTTACATCAACGATACATATTGTCGCATTTTTATATTGTGACATCTCGATATTACAACATATCGTTACACCTCTATAAAAATATGCTTTTATAGAGGTATATATATATAATTTTATGAAGAATATCTTTGCTATATAAAAACAACACAGCATATAAAATTCATTAATTAAATATATTCTGAAATGTATAGAACGGAATAAAAGAAAAAAATATTTTATAAAGAAAATCTTTGTTTACTTACCATTTTTTTTTTATTCATATAAAACATGCAGACACATGTAACAAATTGATGTTTTAACAACAATATTGTTTCATAGATACTTATTTGTTGGATAAAAGAAAAAAAATCTAGCATCTCAACACACAAAATAACCAGGTATAATGTGATATCATAGCCTATGTGTATGACCCAAGCGTGAATTGATCATTTGGGGGCATGTGTCTAACCACCAATCAAAATATGTTTTAGCACAATGCTTCATTATCATGCGAGAGGTAAAAAAAAAAAAAAAAAAGAGCAAGGTTGATCGAGTGAGACAGAAAGGAGTGTTTCAATACTACAGGGCATGGAGGACATCCCAAACACAGCCTGGAATTCCCAGCATTCCTCCTTATACGCTGTGTGTCTTTTCTGTCCAGTGTACCCGTTCCCAGTTCCACCCATCCCATAGAGTATTTTATATCTTTTCTCTCCAATGCTTTCAATATCTTTGATATATAGGCCTATCCGCAAAACACGTTCAAGTTCCCTCAACCACAGCAGTTCCCGACAAGTCTTTTGCAAACACAGAGACGTACACAGGCATTTCTTAAGTTTACAATATCTCTACACACATTAGGGAATGTAGCACGTTGGCAGACTGTGTTTGTAGTGGGTGTGGGAAGATGCTGGAGCAGTTGTTTTTTTTTCATGTGTGTGGTGAGAGGAGGCACAAACGGTGCCCTTAACCAGACCCAAGGTGGAACGCACCATCCAGCTCGCAGACTAAACCTGCAAAAATATTCCCCCACCTTTGACAGACAAGCCATGCGACTACAGCCTGGAACTGGATTTAATCCACTTAGAGCATGGAGAATCCCTCACCCTCGGCCACAGCGATGAGGACACCATGACTGAGTGTGAGAGAGGCACGAGCTGATAAGGTGCTAAGATGTGGGTGCCTCTTGTTAAATAAGAGGAAGGCATCACACTGGAGCTGTACCTGAAGTCTGGCACTGTTTAAACCTGGTATTAACAAGTCTCAGGTGATCCTAGTACAAAAGAGCCACAGAAAACAAGAAATATAAAAATCACAACAATGACTGGCATACAAAATTAGTTACGCAAGTCTTGTGTAAACGTATGGACTTTCCAAACTGTTCCAATAGGACTGTTATTCTCATGACAAAATCGTTGTTAGTTCAAGATACTTATGCACTATTAGCAAATTGAACCTTACTGTAAAGTGTTACCAATATGGATATACTTATACTGTAGCCTAAATCAACATTTTAAATTGCAACCCCCCCCTGATATATTGATTATTATTAAAATACTCAGTTTAACATCTTTATTTAGTGCTGAACATACGATTGGATCACCAGAAACTTATCTTAATACCATAAATAAATGGGCCTCTGAGTACTGATACCTTAGTATATTCACTATATATCCGATTTATGAAAAGACAAGTTATTTATTATATAAATGGCTGGCAATCACACGAGGAAACACACCAAAGCAGAGAAAAACGGCATTTCTAACTTCAGCTTCAAGACAAACAACCCACATTCGAGCAGCAGTGGACGACTAGTTTAACGATTTCTCAACTTCATTTTCAAGGACTTCAAAGGTATTTGATCTCTTTTCTCTTGGCATCTAGTAGCAGTGTGTTGGCATGCAACATTTTTAAAGACCATTCGTTCTCTGATCTTTACTCGCTTATAAGTCGTTTTAATAAAACATGAAGATTTTGCTAGCTGCAGCAAAAATGAATGCCAAGGTGAAAACCACAATAAACAAAGTGCCCCATTACACTGAGATCTGAATAGCTCACTATAAGAACAAGTCGAGAAGCGGTGCGGTCAATATCGGTGTGATGTAATGCCGTGTGCGGTGTACTCAGTGAAGAATTGCGATAATTAAAATTTGCAGATGCTGTACAAAGTAATATAACACCTTGGGGGACTGACTAATTCAGAGTTTAAATTAAACCCATCTTTCATGTAAAGTATGTTAATTTATAAGACTAATAATACATGAGTACCGTGGTAAGTGAGCCCTGAACAGATACTAGACAATGCATGCAGATGATGGCACTGGCTCTTTTTGGGAATATTTTTCTCATCTCGACCAAATTAGTAAAAAAATCCATCTGAGGAGACCTTGAGGACAGAGCCTGTGACTGTGTCAAATATCAAGTGTAAGTCTCTTTATTTATTTGAAAGACACAGGAGTGTTGATGGAATAAATAAATACCTTAATAACCTCTTTAAGCATCTTGAGAGTCTGGCTGCATGATCCTCTTATTTAAGAAGAGTTGAAAGTGGCAATGAAAGTCTTCCAAATGGACTTCCTTCCTCTACATTAGAGTGTCGCTGTGTCAAACACTTTGCAAGGCTTTGCAAATTTTTCAATAGAAATACACAGACACACACACAACTGTGAGACCAGGGTTCAAAAAGATACAAAGGATGACTATTCATTCAGATTTTCTTCCCGAGTTAGGCTGGCTTTGTCTCTCATGGTGGTTTTAAAGCAAAGAGAGCTTCAAGACCTGACCTGACCTCTCTCTGGAGATTTCAAAACCCTCTGTATTGTTTTCTACATGTGTTCAAGGCTGCAGTACTTACCTTAGTTTAACAGTACAGAGTCCAATTTAAAACAGCAACCGTTTAATAAGGGTTTAAAATGTTTTGGGGAGAAATTCACTGATGTAATTCTGACCAAAAGGTCAAAAACTCATGAAAAGACACTTGTCTAGAGTTCAATTAATGTTCTGTAAAGCTGCACTTTTAGCAAGGCATGTTCATAATTCAGAGCTGAGAGCTCAACAAAAAGAATTTTCTTAATTTTCTAACAACCTTGAAGAATGACAAATTCAACTGAATCCTGCCTTGCTCAATGGCTCTGGTTTAGAGAGAAGATATTCAGAGGATTAGCTTGACTGAATTCTTCTGTGCTCTATAGTTATTGGTAGACAAAACAAAGAAACATGTCCTTCTACGTAAACTACAGATAGATGCATTGCATTGAAACTATCACATTAAAACCCATTATGAGATGCATTTCCTACATTATGCAAACCAGATATTCAATGAGAAATATAATATGGGTGGAACTTGGGAATAGACTGGATTGTGAAAAGTGGGCGTTACACACCACAATGTAGCAAGGTGGTTGGACACACACACACAAAAGATTTATATGACGCCAAGAATAAGCATTAAGAACGCAAAGCAAATATTTTTTACTTCATGTTGACTTTAAGGAAAATGGTCGCTAAGACCATATAATATAACATAATATATCTCATTCATTACTTCAGCAGATTAGAAATTAAAAAGCACATTTCAGAGAAATTTGAGATTAAAGCATGGGGCTTGGCAGATTTACCCCGGTTCCCAGACTAAAATGCCTGTTTGAGCCATTTTAACTGAAAGCAAATGTCAATGCCCTTGGTTTGTCTACAGAACAAAACAGTAATTTTTGTTTTGTTTCGTTTTTTAAAGGCACTTTTTAAAAAGCCACTTAAATGCCCTAAATGAACTAAGGCCTAATCCTGGCTTAATCTAAGCCCTGTCTGTGAAACCAGGCCTTAGGGAAAAGGCCTGTTTGTCTTTATAAAATGTGCTATGAAAAAAAAAAAAATCAATCAGTAATACGTGAAAAAGCATCATATACAGTTGACCAGTTTTCAAGTGCAATCTTTGTCCCACTGGTCTGAGTTAAGCTAATGGTCTTGTCCTGTTATTGACCTATTATGGCACGAAATGGCTTAGTACCAACTACTAATTTTACAGAAGCACAGCCATTGAATATGTTCCAAAAATGTACCCAACAGTTTAATAAATACTCCCAAAACAAGTGCAAAGTGAGAATGTCAGCAATGTAGGATGTTAAAAAAACAACTTACACATGTGTACTACTGTTCAAAAGTTTGGGATCAGAAAGGATTTTCAAAAAAATAAATCAATACTTTTATTCAGCAATGATGCATTAAAATTACAGTAAAGACCGTTAAAATGTTACAAAAGATTTCTATTTCAAATAAATGTTGCTCTTTTGTATAACGTATCTATCACGGTTTCCACAAAAACACTTTTCAATATTGATAATAATAAGAAATGTAATGTGAGCACCAAATCAGTATATAAGAATGTGAAGGATCATGTGACACTGAAGACTGTAATAATGATGCTGAAAAGCTCAGCAAATCAATTACATTTTAAAATATATTACAATGAAAAGAGCTATTTTAAATTTTACTAATATACCGCAATATTACTGTGTGATGATCAAATAATTGCAGCCTTGGTGAGCATTAGTCTTCTTTCAAAAACATTAAACCTCAAACTTTTGAATAGCATTGTAAATAATAAGCTAAACCCCTCTGTGACATTACCTGCTAACAAACAGCAATAACCCATGTGCATTCTCGTTTCCCATCACTGTAAAAAATGTCCTTTGCTGTAAACATCTCAGGTTCTGAGGCAAGTTACATGTACATAATGTAAATGTCTTTATAATACATAGACCGACATCTGTCTTGTTTTTGCATTATAATAGCAATTTAGTATTTTGCCAACAGAAACTGCAACTGATGCATCAAAAAAACAAAAAGGCAATGCCAGAAAAAGAGGTGAAAAATATCTATCAATCAA
This sequence comes from Leuciscus leuciscus, assembly GCF_965113295.1. Classification (NCBI taxonomy): domain Eukaryota; kingdom Metazoa; phylum Chordata; class Actinopteri; order Cypriniformes; family Leuciscidae; genus Leuciscus; species Leuciscus leuciscus. The sequence goes on along the minus strand of NC_138747.1, from coordinate 11,668,182 downwards.
AAGCCCAAAACAATTTTACACCAAAATGACAACATTTCCAAATTAGTGAGTAATCTGGTAACCCCAAACGGGTGGAGGTATAAAACATAAAAGCCATTGTGTATTAGTCCAATAAAAATCAGGAATATCTCAACGAGGCAGAGGGAGAACTTGGCACTTATGTGTGGCATAGCTGTTGAGTTTTTAAAGAGAGAGCTCTTTGCTCTGCTCTTCTCTGAGGAGCCACAGAAGGTTATGAAAGATTGCAAAGCAAAGACACGTCTCCCGGTTTATCCTCTCTGAAAGCCTTCGTGTGCTCTCAGTTCCAGATGAGCGATCTGATGAGAGCCATTTGTCAGGCCCTCCTCTTAATTATCAGCCGGCTCAGAGCGGCATCCTGCAACAGCCACCGACAATGGCACTTTGGGCCTTATTCAGCACTGCCTCAAAACTGCAGTCAGACAGAGACAAGGGGGAAAAAACAGCATTTGTCTGAGAGTGAACAGTGAAGTGAAAGATACTGAGCATACTGAGTTTAAAATACTTGTGCATTCTTCTCGACTATTATAGAAGCGGAAGGTAGAGCCGGCGTATTTCCTCATGTCTCATCCCGTGGTTTTGTGCCACGCGGATTGGTGGAAAGGAAAATCACTTAAATGTTATAATTTAGGTCCATGCCAACAGATAAAACACAGGGTTAAGGAGTTGCGTGGGAGATGTCCCTTTATAATCAGGGCTACGAGGAAGAAAATGAGAAGACAGTTGGGCAGAGTGCAGATATTAATGCTAGGGGGGAAAAAATTGGTTTGTGGTTAGCTTCAAACAGCATTTAAAAACTGCAAGCAGTTAGTGAGCAGACCGTCCAAACAGGAGTCAATTTGTGGTATTTTAAGGTTTGTTTACTACATGTTCTAATGTTTTAAATAAAGAGACTATATATATATAATTTTATACATAACAAGTAAATAACATTTTCCTCTCACCATAAGACATAACTTGATGTACTTCAAGAATCACAATTTAATTTCCTGAAGGTCAGCCATACACATTTTACATGCAAAACAAATATGCGGAAAACTAATAAAAAACCTGCTCTTTCTATAAACTCAATTACATTACATTCAAAACTATCTGTTTTTGTTTTGTTACAACATCAAAATGTAAACACACATGCATAAATCATGAGTAAAATTTAAGTAACTGGCGAAAATCTATACGTGCCAGTTGGTTTCTGTGTCAATATTTTACGAATTTCCCTGATAAACGAATTTTTTTATTATCAGGTGTCAAACTATTTGAAAATGGACATCAGTAAACAAATTCCAATGCCGACAGGCTATTCATTTTAGAAAATGGAGGGAATAAATGTTTTATATTATTATTAAATATAAATGTTGAAATTATAAAATAATTTTTACATTTATAATCACCTAAATGTTTGCTCATAAATGGTTTTAAAAATCACTTGAACGTTTAATTTGGTAAGACTTAAAAAGACGTGCAAATGATTAACTTTAGAGACAATGCAACACTGGCCCGATTGTGCAAGTAACAATTCCGTCAACTGCCCCAACTCCCGAAACTCCAGGGGAGTATATCGCCGTCTGCAGTGCGCTTGACGCTTGCCTTGCGCAGATGCAATGTTAAGTTAAGTGCATTTTGAGAGAGAGAGAGAAGACGCGGCGCCGCTGAATCACTCACGCTGTTTGTGAAATTACGTCTTACAGAACATTTTAAAATGACTGATTTGATCTTATAATATGTGTTGATTAATTTACTTAAACAACCAACATTCAAAAGTGAATAAATGCGGGAATTTCCCGCATGACAACCATGAGACCTGCGGGAATGATTGAAATTATGTTCAATATTCGCAATCCTGTGCCGAAATTAGATCCGTGAGACTAATTTTGGTTTGGGTCCATGTTGTGATGTACATTTGGAGATTCACCAGAGGGAAGACTTAAATATGTAGCTGCAGGTAGGAGGTCAGTTTATTAAAAATCATATTCAAATTGTTTATGCATGCAGAGTCTGAGGACTTATATCTAGCTGGCTGTAAGAACCTCCAGGAAATCCATAATACAACATTATCATAAGAGTGGTGTCAAGATGCAATATGTACTGAGCTTCTCAGAATTTGAAGCCTGATTCTTCAACAACTTTTAGTCTAACCAAAGATATTGTTTTTAAACACTGTATGTTACTGAGATGCACCAGTCGACCGGCCATCCATCAGAGCAGGATGGTTGCATTTTGGCTGATCTTGCTCACAAACTGCACTGAAATAATTTCCCAAAATGTAATTTGTGTGGAAATATTACAAAGTCTGTAAACAGGACATTAACACAGGCTGGAGACGGGACACGCTGAAGACAGGCACAGCATGCTTACTGTTCGCGATCCTCTAAATATTGAAATAAATATATATATATAAAAATGTAATTGGGGGAAAGGGCTGTATATGAATTTATCTCGGAAGGAAACTGACTATTCAGAAAAGTTTTGATGGCTTTTTCTTTCCCTCTCACCTCCGTATAATGCTTAATAAAGTAGTGTTTGGAAGCACAGCGTTGTTTTGTTTACAGTGGTAACCAAGGAAATACTATATCACTGCTGTTTCATAAGCGCCATCTACTGTCAGAGAGTGAATTTGCATTTTCATTCAGTCCATCTGCTGTTTTTGTTTTGTGCAGGTGTGATATGTAGCATAATGCCACAAAGCTAAAGTCAGACCATTCTAATTTAAATAAAAAAAAAACTGCTCATGTTACATGAGTTTAGCATTTTTGTTTGTATCATTATTAAAATGCAGTGGTTGCCTCTCAAATGGTTACAGATATTTTTGTTCAAGGCCAATTTGGCCTGTTATAGAGCAAATAAATAAACAAATTTGCTTAAAAAAAAAAAAAAAGCTTATCGGAATCCACCTATTTGCTTGTGAAAAAAAAATGGAATAGGCCATGAAAAATCATGATTGGTGCATTCCTTATATGTCGATTGTTTTAAATATGTTAAGTATTGCTTTTTACCAAAATATCTTAAAAGTTCTTAAAAATATCCTAAATACAGACACTGCACTGTAAATTTGTGTTGCCATATCGACTTTTATAGACTACCATTTAAAACTTTGAATGGATTGATACGATTTTTATATGGTTTTGAAGTCTTTTGTGCTCACCACGGCTGCATTTATTTGATCAAATATACAGTAAAAAACGTAATACTGTGAAACCTATTCAAATTATTATTAATGTTTAAAACGGTTGTGCTGCTTAAAGGGGTCCTATGATGCCCTTTTATGATGTCTTGATTTTATTTTTGGGGTGTACTAGAACAGTGTTTCTCAACTGGTGGGTCGCAAGACTGAACATTTTTCAGTTTTCAAAGATCAGTTTTTCTGATGCGAGACTTATTTTGAAAGACGTGCATGAAAGCTGATGACACTTCTGTCAAATGCATGAGAAAAAACTAAAAAACATTATTCTATTGTTAGTTTCGTAACTTGTTACAAAATAAAGTCTCTCACCTCAAAAAAAGGAACTTTCCTGTCAGACGTTACATACGGTGCTCGTTGCGTTCACTCTTCAATTGCACACGCAAATGCGGTGGCGCGCTATATATCACTTAACAAAAGCACAAAAGAAAAAGAAACAAAAGAAAAGATGTGTGACTGTTCAAGTTTCTGTTTAGATCAGTATGCTCAATGTGCCTTTCATCATAGATTATTATAAAGGGTCAAAACCAGAAAGAAATTATATTTTGACATAATATGCCAATTACATACTGCAAAAAATGTAGCGCAATATCACAATGTATCTTATTTTACCTCCACCTTTAGTATGCTCCAAATGTCCCCCCAAAAAAAAAAATTTCACTGGTGCTTTAGACTATTACATTTAAAAGCTAACAAAATGGGAGCAGGCCTGAACATGCAAGGGTCACCAGCAAACCCAGAGTTTGGAACGGCCGCCGCGCACAAGTGGCTGATGAAGCAGCGACAGAAGAGAGTCCTCAGCACCACTAGCAAACGCAGCACTCATCCATCGCAGCTGTGAGAGTCGCCATTAATATTACAGGTGCTTAAAGCTCCATCCAGTCAATAACCACTATTACAGCCAATGGAGCTAATGAGGGGAGTAGAGGTGACAATCCAGTTCCCATATGCACAATGCAGCATGATCTCTCCACACTACTGTAAGATGGGCTGTTATGTGAACACTTCACTGTGCTAGTGGCCTCCAATCAGCATGATCAGATCGACGGAATACAACTGTTCAAGTCAATGCCGACAATTAGACTCTTTGAAAACAAAATCGATCTGCTTGAGGGTCTGACAGTGGTGCAACGGCACTGAACGCTTTCAAGAAAGGGCAAAAAAAAAAAAAAAAACACTTCCGAGAGGCTGTTTTGGCAAACCAAGGGAAACTCAGCATTCATCTATAACTGCGGACTGACACAAGAATCCCTCACACAACAGAGGCAGTCAATCAATCAACAGAACGCAGAGCCGACAGGGCGAAGAGGGTGCCAAAGGTGGACAGGGACCAGTCTTTTACACCTTTATCCATCTGAAGCTCGTACACCGACTTTCCCTTCAGGCAACGTTCTACTTTAAACTGAAGTCTAGAAAACAAAACAGCAGATTCTTTGTGGTTTGACAAAGAAAGGGGCAAAAAATACTCAAGTTTCCCATTTTAATTCAACTTAACACAGATCCAAAAGTCACAACCCTCCTATAGAGTCCATTAGCAAAGTTAATGTAAAACTGTCAAGCACAACGACCCATAAATAATACATTGCTGAGGTGAGGAAAGGCCGGGTACCCTTCTGCTCACTGCAGTCCCTCTAGTCAGACACTCCAGCCCTCTACAAGGCCACATTAATTGTCTAATTCAGAGGCAATTAGTTGGCAGTGAGAGGTTGTGGCCCTGCAGCCATAAGGAGGACAGAGGCTAGAGGCGGCGGCAACCAGCAGCAGTAGTTCTGCCCGTCTCTCTCTTCTGCTTGCTGACCAGACTCTATCCACTGCAGCCCACTTCACCTTGAAAAGAAAGACGACTGCGTACAGACTCGGGCTGTAGATCTCATTAAGACTTTTCAGGGCCATGAAAAGTATTTTGGACACTTAAAACACGCTTTAAAAGGACTGTATATCACTGCCATTTGATAAAATATCAAACCAAGTAGCAAGTGTGCTGCAATATATTGTAATTCTACTGGCCTAACTAGTGGAGGTCTAGTACCTCTGCAGACAATGTAGTGACAATGTAGGGAAAAACCTTTTTTTTTGTTAAACTTCATTTCTGACACTGGCCCAAGGTCATTTTTAATAGATGTTTTAAGTCTTTTTCCTTTACATTCACACAGGTAACCTATCAGAGTAACACAGGTGTAGTTCATCACATTAACTATTGCATCTTATATTTATGTTAGACAAACAGAAAGGGCTCGATTGTTTTAATTACGAACAACACATCTACACTTTAAAATTTCAATTTAAAACTGACTTCTTTTCAAAATGCTTTACTTGTAAAGTGTGCTTGAGCTATGTTTAAATGCCACTTGGTTTGATGATTTGTTATCTAATGCAATCACATACATTATGACTTCAGTGTCCAAACATTTTTGGGGCTACTGTATGTGCACCCAAAAGCTTTCTTCAATAAATTAAGATGGAAAAAGTGTATTGAGAGCACTGACACTGATAAATAGGCAATCATGAGTGAGGAATTGATGTGTCATATCCATGGCTGCTATGACCTGCGATTATACAGAGTGATGCAAAGATGCTGGAGCTTTGCCTGTCAATGGCTGTGGGACAGGAAGACAGCGTTGATTCCTGGCATCTCATCCATCACTGGTGGTGCTCCACTGCTAGGAGGCAGTGTCATTCTCTTCTCCTGAGTAAAGGGTAAATTCTGTAAGGACATAGTGCCTGTGGATACACAAATACTGTAGTGGCAAACTAATGATGATACCAGGCATGTGAAGTGAATTTTCTAATCTCGAGATGATTATAGAAATTGGGTTTCTGGCAAAAATAAAATAAATAATCCAAAAGACAAGTATTGCTTTGAAGCAGAGATCTTGTAATTTCTGCTGTTTCCTAGCGGGAATTTAAGTCAAAGAGGGGAGAAAAAACAGGCACAGGATCAAAAAAGCCCGGTCTAACTCATTAGACCTCAAAGTCGTGGCCTTCCCAGCTACCAGCACAGACAAACCAAAGTCACCCAAAACCCAGATAGTAAAAGCATGGAGCTCAATGACATTTTCGATGTGGGAGCTCTATGTGAAGTCCCTGGGCAATGTGCCATATCCTCAGTGACACCACACACACGGTGCCACTCTGTCTGCAGCTCCTGCCTGCTAAAACCATGTCAGATGGGCATAAAATGAGATGAAACATTTCTGCCATGGCACATTTCCTATTGTTAAAACTCAGCATTGTACTGGTAATGCCTTGGCAGGCCTTCTTGATCTTTAAATTTGCGTCTTCAAAAAAAGACTTGACAAGAAGGGTTAGGTTTGCTAAAGAGAAAGCAAAGTAACCGAGTAACTTATGGATAATTACATCAAAACGCAAGTGCTATTTTGTATGACTGTGGTGCATTACCCAGTATTCTGGAAGGCGTGCTCCTCACGCAAACTTCTATGCCAGTTAACTCAATCTCCTGTTACACTGAGTCTTCATACTATTAACATAAACACATTTTCTCTCCTCATTCACAAATACGAGTAGACAGAAAGACAGAGGATATAGTGACAGTGATATATAAGAGTTTCCATGATAATGGAAAATGTAAAAAAAAAACGTTAAAAAAAAACGTATTAAATATATTTATTTAATATTTTTCTTTCATTTAACGCCATTCCAGTTTTTATGGCTATGTTCATGGCGAGAGCTAGGTATAGTTATTCAAAAATAAAACTAAATAAGATGTCAAGTTCTACCAACTTTATATAAAAACAAAATTGAATACATACTAGTCTCAGAAGAGGTGTGTGTGTCACTATGTAAGAATTGCATTAATATACATTTGAACAATTTAATAAATACAAAAATAAGCATTATTGTCAGTCACTGACTCTATAACATCTGAAATGTAAAATATCTGCATTTCCATCGAATAACAATTCTATAGGAACACCAGATTACTTTAATTATAGACAATTCATTATTTCAAAACATTGACCAGGAGGCCTAGAAGAGAGAAGAGGAGAATCCATGACACACAATTCATTAAAAATCGGAGATGAAGAAAATCTTTTTCAAAGTGAACTGCACAACCATTTATGAAAATTACAATTTCATTTTTTTCTTCTTTGTATAATGCCTGCGGCAGCGACAGACCGACCAACTCCAGCTTAAGCAGATTTCAGAGAGTAGATTCTATGTTAAAGGCGGATTCCAAGGACCAGACTCTATTTATAGCATGTGCAAATTCATCATGGCTCAGCGCCTCTCTCTTGGGGCCAAATCACAGCAGCGACGAGAGGCCATGTTCAGGTCATCCCAGCCTCAATTAATAAAGAGCCGGGCATCCTCGCCAGAATGAGGGAAGCTGCTGACTTGTTTAAAGGTTGGCATGATAACCGTGCTGAAGATTTTTTATTTATTTATAAAGTGGTTTACAGAGAAAAGCAAAAACAAGTATCTTAAGCAGAAGATGGCAATTAACTTCTGCGGGGGAGGAGGTAAAAAACGTACGTAGATGGAAATATGAAAACAGGAAGTTGAGCTATAAGGTATGAGAGGACAAGCAACCCCTTCAGCTGTGACTATATTCAAAATAAAGCATGCCCAACAAAGCAGTGAATACATCATAAAAAAAAAAAGAGCACAGAGCTTATTAACTTATTTTTAGCTATAAAACAAAGCAGTTCAGAATCTTCATCTGCTTTTAACCCCTAAGTGTCTGATGGAAAGGTGGCTGCTATTTTACAAGCAATAAGAAAAGCTAAAGAGGCCGACATTCACAGTTCACCCAGGATTAAATGTTCCATGTCAGGTATTGACTGTGTAACAGGTCTCATTATTACTGTAGATTGGGTTAAATCAATCAATGAAGGACAAATGATTGATGTTTAGTGAGTGAAGTATAAACCTACATGGACAGAAGGGATCACTGGCTTCTTGCTGTCTGTAAACGCTTACTCACAATATATATTTGTATTGTACTTTTAAAATAAAGCATGGACACGACTACTCAAAAGTAACAGCAGTTACTGATCATGAAAACATTAATAGCGCAACTTGATTATTGTTTTTGAATAATGGTCTGGTCAGAGCAGCAACCACACGCAACTGCATCACAACTGGGCGTTGGAAAAATGGAAAAACTTTTTAAATGACATGCAAATAAATGAAACAGAATTTTTAATAGATGAAAAATAACAATATAATAACATTGAAGCAATCCAACATAGGGATGGGCATGATTAATCGACGATCGATAATTGATCGTTAAGAATTTCGTCGATCACGTTTATTTGTTATCGATTAAACTAATGCAGGTTGCGTTGCGTAGTGTGAGTCTTGAAGCAATGGAATTAATTTTAGCGCGGAGGTACCTGTGCATCCCGGCAACGTCAGTCCCCTCAGAGCGGGTGTTTTCGGCGGCTGGACTGGCTGTCATCAGGTTGCGGTCGCGTCTGATCCCAGATCATGTCAACATGCTTATCTTTCTCAACAGAAATCAGTAGACTGGTGCAGAAGTTCTATGGGAACTTCATGCGTTTTCTCAGATCGGATAGCTATCTGATTTATCAAAACGATTCCATTTACACCTGGTAACATAAATGTGTTTTTGCAAAACGGATATAAATCCGATCTTGAATTCCCGCGCTATATGCATATTTAAATTGTTGCACGTCATCGAAAGCAACTGATATGAGCTGCATTTTATTGATCATCAGCGAAAATTTCTAAATCAAAGACCGCAACAAGATATTGCGGCAACAGCCCTGGTAAGATCATTTCGGTTCTTTACTTTTAATGAAGATGATTGTGTGTTGATGAATGACTTTCACTTTGATTTGCGATAGTTTGCACGTTGGCTTGATGAATAGATGCTCATCTGTGGTGATGCGTGTTGAAGTAGCGTCGTCATATCTGGACATAACATGACATATAGCACGCTCTCACACGTTTATTTCTTATCATTTTTGGGATAAGTCAAATTTACATATGTGGTTTCAACAACCAGATGCATTTACTCTTGTCCAGTTTCGTCTGGAATGCGTCTCAGATATAAAGTATAAAGTGGTTTGAGCGATCGGATTTAAATCCGTCTCGAATGCGTTTCGGAGGGCATTTAGATTTGGTCTTTTCACGACCGGATAGCTATCCGATCACAGAAAACGGATGAAGTGGCCATGGGTCTCTGTTTAAGAACGCCGGCTCGCAGCTGCAGGTTCCGCTGGTTTAGAGCACCGCAGGAATCTTCAAGTCTACCGAACGTCCAGTTTCACTGCCACAAGTTGATCTTCTTGTAATAAAGATCTCATCGAGGACAAACAAACTGTATTTTTGTATTTTCATTGCATTTTTAATTTATAAAAATATTAATGATTAATCGATAGTCGATCGTTAATTCTCCCGACGATCGACTAAGAAAATGTAATCGAATGCCCATCCCTAATCCAACAGCAACACACAAACAATAGTTGTATTGTAGTTGTACCCTATAGTAAAAAAAAAGTCTGAAAATCAGCATATTATAGAGTTAAAATGATTTCTGAAGGATCATGTAAGACAGTGGAGTAATGACTGCTGAAAATTCAGCTTTGCTAGCCTGACGTCGTCATACTAGTCAGAATATGAGTCTGATACTGCTCCACTGGGCTGTGATTATGGGGGCGTATTTCAACCGAACCAGGAAAGCAAATGCCTCCGCACTCAATTGGATAGACCTACAACCAATCAGAGCAACAGAGTAAGTGACTCAACTGCATGCACAATGGAAGTAGTAGAAGATGAGATATTATATTATATTATATTATATATTATTATATATATATATTTATATTTATATATATATATATATTTATATATATTATACATATATTTGCATGTTTTCTTTGCTCCCCTGGCTCTAAAATTGTATATTGTATTGTTTTGTTGTTTAAAGCAATAAGTAAAAAAAAGAAGAAAAAAAAAAGAAGATGAATGTAAACGATCTTTGCCGGTGTTGTAAAAAAGATTTTAAGGATACACAGAGTACTTACCAACACGGTCATCATTTTTGAGAGATATAGTAAAATGTGAATGCATATATAATGGGTACAACGGGAACAAGTTCTCCGTTTAGGATTAGAACTCGACAATACAGCAAACAAACCTTATCGCAACCCAAGCACTCTTTGGTGACAAGGATGATTACGTTACTGTTGATCATCTGTCAATCATCGTATAAAGCCCGCCCTGACAATTTGATAGGTCAGAACAACTCTGGTTCGAGCAGAGTTGCTCCACAACGGATCAAGTCCAGACCGAACTTCCTGACCTCAAATTTGGTGGGCAGGGCTAAGTCCGGCTGGCATCCAGGCTACAGCTTCGCCATTACATGAATAAACTGCATTTTATCTAAATTAAAAATAGGAAACAGTTATTTTAAAATAACAATATTTCACAATATTACTGTTTTGATCAAATAAATACAGCCTTAGAAACATTTACTTAAAACTTTAAACATAAAAACAATCTGAATAACCCCAAATGTTTGAACGTTAGTGTACAGAGAATGACAATCTCTCCCTAGAATATTTAACTAGTCGTTTGATCTACCTGCCAAGTACTGAAGTAGTCAAAAGTAGTGCATTCCCTTTTTAAAGACAAAGAATAGATCATGACTGGTTACAGCACCACTGGATAAAATGCTTCAAGACGTCAATCTCTTCCGCAAGCTTTGCCAAAGTCAACTCTGTGCTTTGCGAGGTGTAGCGAGTGCCCTCTCTGCCAGCTCCACCTGGTGAGCCGCTACGCTTTCTGCCCACCTACTCTGAGTGAGCGGCGGGGTACGAGTGGGATGGGGCAAGGTGAGGCTGGTAGGCGGGCGGCCAGGCGGGAGCTTCCTGACACGAGAGCCAGACAAACAGCAGGATCAAACTGGCTACGGCATGATTCACCACCACTCCCACCACCGACACAGCCACTTCTGCTGCTACCACAATTAAAAACACAGAGAGATAGAGAGAGGCTGCGTACTAAATGTATGCAACAACACAGGCCCAATAATTGCACATTAGATGATCAAATCTGATGCACTGAAGGTGACTGTATTTTTAGAAAAAAGAAGTCTAGGAAAGAAAAAAAACAAATCAGGAAGCCGTTTAAAAATGAAATGCCCGACCACGTAATGATCCTGGCTGGAGGATTAAACTGAAAATCAGAGTGCGCTGAAGCAATTTTACATCTTAATATTCCAAACCCTGCATACCAAGCCTGAGTCGAGAGATAGGACGAGTGCAATACCTGTGCTTCCACATTTAAATAAAAGCAAGGGGAGCTGGGATTTGGGCTGTTTAGTTACTTAAGAGATAGTGTTCCCGGCTTGCAAGTAAATAACGCCCTGGGGTGGTGAAGCGGTCCCCCAAATCACTTATTAGGGAAAAAAACGGTCAATTGCCCCTGGCTTCCATTATTATGTCGGCTGCCCAGCAGTGGGTGCAACCTTTGATCTGTTTAGGTTGGTGAGCATTTGCATTTCATAATGAGATCAAAGAGGAAGGTTCGGACACTCTACAAGTGCCAACAGCGGTTTTAAACAGGGCAAGACTCAAACTCGCCTATTGCATTTATCCATTTTTGCAGGCCGAAACAGCTTTGGAGTGTCAACGGCTACGCCGTTTGTGAGGAATTATGCATTTGCACACTTTTTCGCCTGCATGCAGGTGTTGAAATGGGAGAATATCATGCCGGTAGCGACAGCAGAGATTCAAGAACAAACATTTTGAGCATATTTAACCTGGTTAAGATGCGAGAACTGCTCTGGATTTTCGGCGGCGTTTCAGACGAGCAGTCTCCTGCACATTGAGATTCAGACTCAGGGTTCAAAAGCGGGTAAAGCAATGACCTGAAAAGCCACCCGGCCTTCCCGAAGCACTACTGGTAAATCATAAGGGAGCAATTAGGCGAGAAAATGCCAGAACCGCATTGTGTATTCTAAAGAGCAGCAGCCGTGGCAAAGCCATCATAAGCAGGCCGCGCTGTCACATCTGTTAGCGCCGCACGTTTTCAGAGTGCCTGATCAGATTACGGCCTGCTCTGTGGCCGGATTACAAACCTGTTGTGTAAACAGAGATTGAAAATTCTCTGCGGATAACAAGAGCTTTCGCATGGCTCGGGTCCTCCATAATCCTCTAACATCCATACATTTAATGCTTTTAAACTGAGGTTTAGCCTGGTTGCATTCCGTTACAGCTTCTATATAAGTGCTCTGAGGTCAAACGAGATGAAGATGCTGGAACGCTCGGATCAGGTAGGTTGCGATGGCTTTTGCTTTAACCAGAGACAGTTTCTGGTGTCAAATGCAGAGACTCAGAGGGTGACTGGGTGCTAAGCATCTTGACAGAATTAAACACCTCATCAGTGACAAGTGCGTTTGACGGGGAACAGTGAGCCTCTCAACCTGATAGATGTCAAATTAATCTAATTTGCTCTTTCACTCTTTACACCGAGGTAGCTTCCATGCAGATAACTTGGAATTATGAGAACCGGACAAAGACGAGTGTATTACATAAGAGCTTTCAATAGGGATGGAGGATTACTTCTAGTGGTGACAGTCTAAGCAATATCTTGTATGCGTGTAGTGGCTACAAAATTGAACACCACCCTGCTGTTCCAAGGCAGCAATACTGGATTGTTTCATTCAAATCATATACAAGAATTTGATCTTTAATTCAAACCACTGTGGGATTGTATACATGTATAAACATACCTGCATATAATATACTATATTACTGTACTATATACTATAATACTAATAATAATAATACTAATAAAACAAAATGCACTCTTGCATAGGTCATATTTTGAGGGCTGATAAAAAAAGCTATTGGGTCACAATCAGCAACAAAACTGAAAAGCATCTCTTGTGTTATAAAAGTACAAAATAAATAGAACAATAAAAAAAATACAACTTGCAGAGATTAGTTTTCTTTACCAGTGAGAGTTCATTGACGTGGTGACAATAGCAGATGCACAAACTTCAATATTACGCTTTTTAAAGAAATCACAGAAAGATGAGCGAGGAGAAAAAGAGGCATCTACATCTGAGTCGAATTTACCTTTCCATGAGGAGACAGTGAGTGAAGCGGCACCTGAGGCTTCCCATTTCCTGGACACACATTTTTCATCACTGGACTAGGGCTGTCAACGAATATTCTAAAGTCGAATATATATTCGAATAGTTTTAAAAAGCAGAAATTCGAACGTAAAAATTTATATTCGAATGTGAATTTCGAATATGGAAAAACACGCCCGCGGAAGCAGAGGCGCGGGCCGCGCGGCTGTCTGCTTTGCGAGTGGGTGCGCTGCCGTGAGGCGTCAGGGACAGGTCACACGAGTCGCACTGTCTAGCACAGCGTGACTGCTGAAAGTTGACTTATGGAAGATGGCAGAAAGTGCAGAGCCCAACTCGACCGCAGCAGAGAAAGTGATTTTAACCCCCCAAAATCTAAAAAGCCATGTCTGGAAGTACTTTGGATTTTGGTCGGTAGAAGGTAAAATTGTGGAGCCGCGAGATAAAGTAGTATGCAAGCTATGTAAGATACAGCTATTCGACCACTAGCAACATGAAGTCACATCTCGAAAATGTGCACCCAAATGAGCATGGCATAATGACAATTATTTTTTTATTTTTTTATACAAGCACCAAGAATGTTTTTTTAATAGCACTTTATTTTTTATGAACCTAAACGGAAATGTTCCATGTTTACCACAGCACAGCCCGCTCGGAGCTTTCAATGTCGGTTCTATACTGTAAAACTTCAATTAATGTTAATAAATTTGTTTCAATCACTGAATGAAGCCTGCTATATTTGGGACAAGAGTCGCGACCTTAAATTGCTTGCACAAAACTCTTGATCAGCACTCAACATGTGCTTATTGTTGTTGTTAATTTAAACTGTTATGCGCAGAGAGAGCGCGAGGGCGAGAGAGGGAGAGAGTGCCTGCGATTGAGGTCTGCGGTCTTGGCCATTAGTTTATTTACTTGGTTTTGTGTTGTAATACATTGTCAAATATGTTTAAACTTAAATTAACTACCTACACAAGTAGTTATGTATCTCTTTGTATTAATTTGTCCTTATTGATGTAATGCGCGTCATTGACAAAATGCGCAACCAGATGTTCGAATAGTTCGAATATTCGTGTGTTTTTTAGAGGGAATATTCGAACGTCATTTTTGAGCTATTTTGACAGCCCTACACTGGACTGAAGTAGTTAGACTTCCACGACACAAATCGGCACAATGCCAAATGATTTTGTCTCATTATGTCAGCGGAAAATAGTCTGTCATTAATGGCATAAATTAGGGTCAGACATCATTCGAAAATTAAGAGCAAGACATCATTCGAAACTGTAAAGGGTCTAATTTTATTTGTGTACACTACACTCACAATAAAACAAAACACTGTGCTTTTGTAAAATAAAGAAAACAAACAGGATGGCGCTTTCTGCCATCACGGTTTTCTTCACGTGAAGTTAGTGGAGCGCGTCACAAAAATTTATCGAAACTCAAAGTATAGACTACTAGCAAGCTCTTGCGTGCCAGGAAAATGACTCTGAACCCTTATGTGCTTTATCCAGAATTTGAACCACTTCATATTTGATGTGTCAATTTATTTTCATCGCTAACATAGACATAAGTGTTTAGATCCAAGCTATAAACTTTATAAACATAAGTACTTCTGATATAATTTGAACATTTGTAACACGGAAATGATAATGTGTTATTGAAAAGACTGTATGTGAAGCTGTTTCATACCTATACATGACAACTGCTCTCTCTGGTTCAGCGACAGAGTAAACGCAGATTTTAATGTTCGCTGTAATCGGACTTGTCAAAGGTTTAATAGACAGCCGTGTGTGTGTGTGTGTGTGTGTGTGTGTGTGTGTGTGTGTGTGTGTGTGTGTGTGTGTGTGTGTGTGTGTGTGTGTGTGTGTGTGTGTGTATATATATATATATATATATATATATATATATATATATATATATATATACACACACACATACACTGAGGAGAATACTAAACCATAATGAGCGTTTAATATAGGCATCATATAGCCTATTCCATGCTCAAGCGCACGCATAAAGTTTAACATTAGAGCAAGCAGCCATGTAAAGTTGCAACTTGCATGTTTCAAATGATAACCCAAATTTGTGGTCGATGGACGATAGGCCAACATTTGGATTTCCTGACCGAGGCGACATACTGTAATTACCACAAGGACCCGCCGTTAACGATCTGTCCCTCACAGACTTCGCAACAAGGTTTTTTTTTTCTTTTTCTGCGACTAAATGACTAATACAATTTTGGTCGACTAAGCCTCTTCTAGTCGACTGACATTAAGTCGACTTTTTGGGGGCAGCCCTAATTATTACAGAATAAAAGTATGAATTTATTTGTAAAAAATATCTTACTGACCCCAACCTTTTAACTGGTAGTGTATAAGAGAAGTCATCCTGCACACTGCTATAACTTATAAAATCCAAAAATGTCCACTATAAAGCCAAAGACAGAGTAAATACAAAATGTAAAAGTTCTTACAGATTAGAAATAATCTGTTCAATTTCACATCAGTGAGTAATTTTATATATTTGAACTAAAAAATAAATACAAATGGCTAGAAAAAACAAAAACAAGTGACTTGAAAAAAAATGAACCAGCCACAGAAAAAAGTTAATTGGTTACAATCCTACTCTACAGTAACTGCATGTGGTCAAATTAATCTCAAACTGCATATCTGTCTCCCCTAATACTGCATATTTTTTGACCTTGATGAATTATCTATTCTTATTGACAGCACTTATTGATCTTTCTTAAAAGTGTTGGCTAATGGAGTTCTATTGAGATGACTAAATGAGTTGCCGCCGCCTGGATTAGCCCAGTCTCATCTCTCCGGCACAGCTAGAATTATCATAGAGAACAGACGTGTGCGTGCGCTGGGTCGTAAATTCCTGCTGCCGACATCTCAGGGGGGTTGTGGAGAGATGGAGGGCGATGACTGCACACAGACCTACATTCACCCCAGCCACACTCGGTATATGTGGAAACTCACAAATATAGCAGCGTGCACTTCAGAGACAAAGGATCTCTCTAAAATAATAGTCGATGGCGGTCGGAGTGAGATTCACGCTCTCCTGCCTATTAAAAGCAACACTCGTATTGCTGTTATACAATTCTTAACACCAACTCCATAGCTCCGTTTTCCCATCAGTACACACTCTTCCGCCTAGGAGATGCGTTTCTGCTGCAATATCCTGAAAGCCATTTTCCACATCACATAGTAGGACAGCAACATAGCACTTTCAGAGACTGGCCGGCATTTGATTTCAGCTGTATCTTCAACCTATAGATTTATAAATAAAAAAAAGAAACAGAACCACCTTCAATTATCTAACTTAGCCTTCGTATAAACAAAGGAATGACAACACACTACAGAATGTATATTTGGCCTTTTTTTAAATTGATAGGCTGCTAGATCTTTAATATAATAGCTGTAACAATACATGATATAGAGATGGAATGTGGCAATTAACAGCCATCATTGACAACAGCAGTGGGTCGCCTCTTTCCACAAGGCTTTTGAAAAAAGGCTACATTCCAGGAAAATGGAAAGCCGTCTCCCGGTAAACGTGTCAGGGCAGCAACCTTGTACAGCGATTTCAGTGAAAACCGCAGAAATCCATTTGTTATGTCTGTCCAAAATGCATTAAATTAGAGCCATCTTTCCAGGTACCACGGACAAAGTGTGAGCACGTTTCTAGCAAGAGAATAAAAAGGTTAGTCTTTAACGAATAAAAGCGCCACACTGACCCTCAAACTCACCTAAGATATCTGCAAACAAATCTTTTGAGGGGAATTTTTTTTTCCATTACGCTTCTGGAGGAAAGAAAACTTTAAGAAATAGGATTGATAAATAAGCAGAAACTCTAAAGCTCTATAATTCACAGATAACAATAGAGGTGGGAGTTTATAAAGCTGCATGTTTGATTTGTTATTTTGATTATAGTTATCAAGTAAAAACTGCATCTATAAAAATATTTTAAGGTGATTTTTAAACTTGCAAAATCATCTGTTGCTCTTGTATCTACACGGACATAAATATCCGTTTCATAGCAGAGCAAAAGAGGGTGGTGGGTGTAAAAATATGCTCACCAACAGATAGACACACACACACACACAAGCACAAGCACGAACAGGGCCGCGTCTCGCACGGATATGAACCACATACATCTTGTCAGTCTGCAATAAAGCTGTGCTACCAATTCTATTGCCAATAAATGTCAACTGATTGGAAAGCTCATTCTAATATCAATTTCCATCTCCGCTCTTTAAAAGGCAATCAGCACGGCTTCATCTCTGTATATCATATGCTCCTTGAGATGGTGACACAGCAATGGCTCTCTCCAACATAATGGACTTCTATCAAGGCATCTGGCATCAATAATACAAGCCATGAAAGGGAGTTTTTTTTTTCTTCTATGGCTTGTGTGGCTGGATCTGGCTGGGTGAATATCAACACACTTCCTTCTCACACTTGTGTCTGCAAAAAGAGCCTTTATTTTCTTGTGTCTAGAGAGACAAGATACTGTGTCAAATATTAATGGTCATAAACATATCCGAATGGCGCTTTGCAAAGTAGCAGCGTGGCTGTTGCTTTGATATTTTCTAAATGTTCCTTGGCGAGGAAAGGCAAAAAAAAAAAGCCTTGACAGCATAAGAAATGAGAATAATTTCACACATTAACCTTGGCAGTCTCCTCTGACTAAATTCAGGGCTGATTTGGTACACTGATTGAATTTAAGTGGAGGGACGTCACTCATGTGCATGCAAATGTCTCTGACGGGCAGAAAGCAAATAATGACAAATTAAAGGACGCTTACAGTCAGCACTTCGCCCCTTACCTTCCACCCGCTGCCGGCTTCCCTGTAATAGGGGAAATTGTCACAGATCCACTGGTAGATCTCGCTCAGTGTCATTTTCTTCTTTGGCGAGCTGTTGATGGCGAACGTGATGAGGCTGGCGTAGCTGTACGGCGGTTTGCCGTCCTTGTGCTGCTGCACCTCTTCCTGGTCCAGTGTGGTGTTGGGGTCCAGCAGGGCGCTCTTCTTAGCCATGCCTGGCCCGTGAGTGTTCTGGGCATCTGCTTTCTGAATGGCCGCCCGCATGGTCAGCTGCGGCAACCAGTCCATGGAGGTCAAGCTGCTCTCCAGCTCCGACGTCATGATGGCAGGTTGAGTGTCGGCGGCTGCGGCGAAGGAGGGGTGACGATCCGGTGCGGTGAGAATGAAGGGGCTCCCTCAGATCACTGTTTTTGTCGGTGTCAGTCAAAAATGAAACCTGCAGAGAAGAGCAAGAGAGGGGATCATTATATTGCCCGACACTGTCAAGATATGAGTGATTGCTTCTGAAGCACGTCGACACTTCAATAGTTAGAACCACTCCAGCTGGAACCAATGTCATTTTAATTAGCACATTCAAACAGGCAGCGTTTCTCTTTGGAGAGAAGCTCCAGAACAGACGCTGATCTGCAGACAAACCAAAAAAAAACAAAAAAACACTGAGCTGAACAGACTGGCCAAGCCGTCTGACCCACCTCCTACCTCCGGCCTGCACCCTGCAGCTGACTCACACAACAGTAATCCGAGCCGCAAACTGAGTAAATGCTGCGGAATTGTTTTCACAACTGCCAGCCAAATGGGGGATTGGTTCACAAGAAATTCCAATTCTCCTGAGGGTAGCGTAACCCTTTCTATCTCCCTCTACCCTTCCCCCTCACCATCTCGTCTGCGTTGTAAACAGGCCTCAGAATCGTCGTCACTGTGCGACACGGGCTCTTATTCCCGTCTGCGGCTTCACCCTACACCCACAAACAACCTTGTGTTTTAGGCACGCTGCCCCCTCTGATTTAAAATGGCGCGAGGCTCGTCCCGTCGCATAGGTAGACGGTCAGACGGCATAACCCATCCACACTCTAAAGAACTTATTATCGTGAAAATGACAACACGACTGGAAAAAAGGCACCAGGGGAGGGAATATCCCAGATGTTATTCAGACGAACCTCAGTTTAAAAATACCTCCCCGGTTCTCTCGGGAACCGAAAGAGACGCCCTCATTGAAATTCCTCTAGAATGGCGGAAAGCGAGCACGAGCCTCTGAAATCTGATAAATGAGATGTCTGTGAGGCCAGTTCTATGACAGACACTTTTTTTTCATCATTGTGTCATTTCCATAAAGGTGAGTCATGACCCTCTAATTTAAAAGATTTTTCCCTGCATGAGTATGGGAACCTCTGATCTAGCTGTATGAAGTGCAAACTTAAAATTCAAATTTAGCATCCTCGTCGTTCACATGCAGGAAATAAGCGCCTTTGGGCGCTTGTTAATTAAATTAAATCAAATCAAAGCACAGTGGACTCCTCAGTTTTTCATGCATCCAATCTGATCTTCCCATAGACTGCAGAAATAAACTGCATCGACAAACTGAAACTGCTGCATGTTCCAACAAACAGGCAACCATCAAGCATCCCAAAAGCAATGCCAGGCAGAAGGCAGCAAAAACATATAAAAGCTAAGGCAAATAAGCATTTGGTAAAATATATAGCCTAATCATGATTTTCGATAAGCCTGTCTGCCAAATGCATAAATGTTAACGTAAGGTTAGCCAGTGTCTGAAGGTTTTCAAAGTGAAATTGTAAATATCAGCATTGTAATCTAAAACTATTTTAAACAGAATTTTTATTCTTTTTTTCAGAATAAACAAAGTTTTTGTGACCTTACCCCTTCTGGTACTGTCCATGTCGGTCAAAAATGACAGATTTTTTTATTTTATTATTATTGTACTATATTTTAGTTTGATACTATTTTTTTATTTCATATTTTGTATTTTTAGGGGATTCTATGGTCCTAAATTATATTTATGCAGTAGTTATTTATGCATTTATTCACCTTTTTAGCATGGACCTGAAAATTAAATTTCCAACTTAAAAGGTCATAAACCTTTGATGCTTTGGAGCAAAGACTTAAGGTCTATTTTTAAAGGTGACACCTGGCAGATTATTGCTGAAGTGCAAAAAAGTGAACTTGGGGGAAAAAAAGTTATAAAAATGTACATTTAACATGAAAACGGCACAAAAATACCATTTTCAATTTTAATATGAAATAGGCTATATATTTTCCAAAACACATTTTGAATCAAAAACTGTGAGAAAGTCAAAACCATAATTCTAAAGAAGCTGTGTTCCAAATTTGAAGATGATATCTAAAAAAATTTGCTTTCAGTAAGAATTTGTTTGTGCAGTCATTTTTGACTGTGAACAATACAAGTGTGGCTATTTATTTTTCAGGACCATTTAACTTTTTCAAATCATGTAAAAAAAAATGGTGTGTGTTCATAGGCTAAATTGTCGATTATGAACATCTATGCATTTGAAATGTGACAGATTAAAATGTGGGCAGGAGAGAATGAATTGCTCAGAAAAACTTTGAATTATTGATCAAAATTAAAGAGTTAGATATCAAAAAGATCAGATAAAAAAAAAAAAAAAAAAAACAGCAATAAAATAACTGATGTAAAGTTCAAAACTTTCATATCAAGTTTAAACTTTAAGAGGAAGTCTAATTTTGGTAAAGATAACCAAAACAATGCTAAAATACTTCAGGAGAACTTTTAAACACTTCTACATTACAATATATATATATATATATATATATATATATATATATATATATATATATATATATATATATATATTTAAAACAAAACAGCTGATTAAAGGCTAATTTGGACTTAAATATTTGAATATTTGTGAGGCTGCTCATACCACATGTGCATAATGCACAATGTATTTTAAGGCTGTGACTAATAAACTAATACAGTACAAAACCGCTAAATGATGCATGCAGAATGAGGCTCTCTGTGCACTTAATATTCACATCGCCATCCCACAAACCATAGAAGTATCCCTGCGATGACTCTGAATGATGAAATCTGCAGATAAAGACTCGGTTCTCAAGCATCACCTACTTTGCTACAGGGCTGCTGCCATTTTGACTGCATGCACATCAACGAGAAATGCACCACACACACTCAGGAGTGCTGCTGTGTTAATTAGCACACCTCTGCCGTGCCAGGCAGTAAAATGCAGTAAGCATCTCCCCTCATTAACAGTGGCACCTGTACAGACGACTCAGTAACAGGCCCCACTCCGTAGAAGAGCATGCATTGACTGGCACGAAAAAGGGATATGGCTGGTGGCCATTACACACACATCCACAGAGTTAGGCAGTTCAGCCTACTAATGCAAGTAAACCCCTAGGAATTGATTTCAACAAATGCATGTCACTGCTTTGAGAATACTTTGTTGCAGCCAAAATAAAATACTATTTACACCATAGAAGACATAAGAGTAAATGTTTTAGGTAAACTAAAAACAATTCCACATGATCAGTGTAGTTATTGTTAACTAAATAAAACTATTCAAAATCAATTCAAATAAAGCTGAACTAAAATCAAATAGAAATATTAGATGTTAATATAATAGGTGAAAAACTGAAATAAAGTTTTCAGTTTATAATGATTATCAGCTAAAGTTTAAGTACTACAAAATAAATAAAGTTTAAGTACTAAATTTCAAAAACTAAAATGAAAATAGAAAAATAAAAGCGAATGAGTGGCGACAGGTATCAGCCATTAAAACTTTGGCTACTTTGTGGTTGAAAAAATATTCACATATTTTATATATATTTTATATAATACATACATACATATATATATATATATATATATATATATATATATATATATATATATATATATAATATGTATATGTACGTACGTGTGTATAGATAGATAGATATACATACATATATTTGTGTGTGTGTGTGTGTGTGTGTGTGTGTGTGTGTGTGTGTTTGAGAGAGAATCTGTGCATGGTCTTTAAAATCATAATGTTATGAAATTATATCCACAAGGTAGATTTTATCAATAAGACCATGTTGAATCAACTCACAAACAGTGAAAATGCTAATATTCATCATGTTATTGGTTAGCATTGAGCAATGTTTGAGAAATCCCATGGTAAAATAAACAAACAATCCTAAATACAATCCTACTGTAATTCAAAGATGACATTTACTCGTGAGTAATCTCATTCCAAAACTCAATATCATCCGATCACAGTGTTAAAAGAGAACATTAATTGCTTTGGCACACCGTATGCTCTCTCAGATGCCGTTTCTACGACTCAAAGTGTGAACAATAAATATTTACTTTACGGAACAAACGCGAGCAAACTTGTGTGTGCACATGGATGTGTGGATTAGTAAGCAGACTTGCGGTGGAGAGGGCCCCGTCGGGGGGGGGGATGGTAACTTGGCTTCGGCAGAGGGGAATCACTCTCTGTGAGCTCCTTCCACAGCGCCTGAAGACCTGGCACACCGCTTCACAACAACAACAGTGATGTAACCTAGTAACAAGCCCTTGGCTTTTCTACTCCTAACCGAAACTCTGGCCATGTCTTCCATATCAACAACATTATTACACTGTGTAAAAAAGGCTTGTGTTGTCTTAGCAATCATGAAAGGGAAAACAGGGAGTGGTGGGAAACACGCTCACCTGCCCCAGAGTAAAAAGGAGATTCCTCATTTTTTCCAATGCCCCAGGCGCTGATCTCGAGTTATTTTTGAAAACAACAACTAAAATAGCAACGGCTCATTGTTGCGCCTGAATGTTGAGTGCTGTAATTGTTCGCTGCGGCCGGCTCGAAGACTCATCTTCATTAAATGGAAAAGTAGGTAACAGCAACAGCTTTTAAATGTCAGTCTTCCCTCTCCATTAAAGGCTTAATGGTTGCATTGAAACCACCCCCAGGGTGAGAACATTAATAACCCAGTCGTTACTCGCATTTTTAGGATGTGTCAATTATCGCTCCGCTGCGCACACTGCCAGCCGAGCGCATTGTTCGGCTTATTACAGCCTGCAGCAGATCAGGGCTTGTCACAATGAGACCGCCGCTCATCCTGGCATCTCGGATGCCAGCGCTGATCTCAGGCCTGCCAGAGAATTTCCTTTAAGGCAGCGTGCACAGACCGGGAGATCTGAGGCGTCGAAGGAGCCCTGTTCCAGTAACGAGGTCTGGCAGATACACACTGGCCGGGGTGCTGTGTCCTCAGAGTGCCAGTCTCATTGCTTTACATGAGGGCAGATTCCCACCTCCCCGGCTCAGCAGTCTAGAGGGAACGCATACATGTACTCCATAATTAATCTGCCAGTCAAAGCAAAGTGCCACTCTGGCTGGAGAGAAATGGAGAACTGCGCACATCCGAGCAGCTGATAATCATAAATGTTACACAGTGTTAATGGTAGGTTAACGTGAAAGCCACAGGATTTTAAAAAGCCTCGAGGGCCAGGAACACTAAGACAAATGGACACTGAATTCCCACATAAGCATTTCAGCCTGATGTGCTTATATGCACAGAATGTCAACTGAAAAATGTAATTTGCCAAATTGTAAAATCATATTCATAAAATAAATCAAATCAGTCATTTTTAGAAGAAAAAAAAAAACCCTGTACATTTCTATTTTTATCATCTTTACATGACATATAAGACAATGTAGCATTATCTGTCTTCTCTTGCAAACTGTGCTTTTTAATGCACAAGTACCAGAGGAAGATGGGAAGATATTTTAGGTTTGGGGTGCTCTGTGTGTTTTGATTTATTTAGGGGAGGGGGGTGGCATTTGAATAAGAAACAATATTGACTGTATAAAACACATAAAAACTCCATGAGGCACAACAAGCGTATCGTCGAGAACACTCATTTAAACTGCATACACATGGGGACATTTGACTGCACATCATATTTTTGATATTATTGATACTGCTTGCAATCGTAATGCAACGAAACGGTCTACGGGACATAAATTAAGCCTTTAAATAAAAGGGTTATTGAGCTGTTTACACTGCCATATATAATTAAAGAGCCTGCACAGCAACAGGAAATAAAAATTAACACAAAAAATCTGCCTACCTCACACAACACCGAAGGTGGACTTGCGCTTAGGAGTAGAGTGGATGAACTCTTTGAACTGCAACGGTCACAACATGACATCACACTCTGCGCATATGTTTCAGAAATCATAATTCAACATATTTTTAATAGCCCACTTAAAGTGTTTATTACAAATAAATGACTAAATGCTAAAAAAAGAATAAATGTAAATTAACAAAAATTTGCGTTGCATTTACAATCATGCAGTACCCCTACTTCCCGCACCTCTGACAAGTTCAAGTTTCCATACAAAGTAATGACATTGTATTTCATACATTTAATTAACAGTGATATGAATCTTAGCTTCTGCTTTTGAAAAGTATATATCCCTGTTGTCCTAAACAAGGACTGCAACTTGAAAATGATCCATTAATGTTGTATTAATTGGAATTAAAGCATGAATATCATACCATATGTGTTAGCTGGGTACTGCTTGATAAGCTACATCCAGGTCATTTAAATATAAATGATCATTTTTAATTATTGAATTATATTAGCCATTCCTGGTAGGAAAACACAATAGTGTGCAACAGTCGAATTTCAAAACTAACAAACAAAATGTATCCAAAGGGGAATTGTTTTTTAACAATAACTTATAAATTGTGAAAGACAAACCAACACATTAAAACTGTTAAGTACATAGTCTTGTACCTTTGTTTGGTCTGATTTTCAAATACAGATTTTTCTGATTTTGTTGCTTCAAATAAAAGTTTGTAATGTTGCAATTCACCTCACAGCTAGCTAGTTTGGTTCATAGCTTATTTTTTGTTGTATCCCTATGGGTAAAATACTTTCAGAACCACGGCTGGTGAAAAAGTGAATGGGCACCGTTGCACTCTATTGGTTATTAGCTGGAGTTTTTAATTTGGCCGAATCAGGAAGATATTGGATGTTGGACATTTCCACCTATTTAACAAAAACTAAAATGGCACACATCTAGATCTAAATAAACATAGGGGAAAGTAAAACAATGACAAAACATGACTGAATCATCATGACTAAAACATTAGTCCATCAGAGTGACCTTCACAGAAAAAGACATACTCTAAACAGAGCTCAGACTGCTGGATGTAGAATGTGAAAGGAGAAAAGGTACACCAGACAATTTTATCGTCACTGCATATCAGCTTCCAGCTGCAAACATTGCACTCGTGCCTTCTGAGAGATCAAAAAAAAAAATCCATACAAGCTAATCAGCTGCAGGATGTCACATGGGGTTAAAAGCAGAGACAACAGGCTTTGTAACCTCTGATGCAGATACACTCAAATAATTACTGAAAAGGGAGGAAGGAATTTGAATTTATGCAAGAGTAATTATGCCATTTGGGGATATTAGAGAGATTTTCTCAGCAGTCTGCCACCACTCGCAGTGCTTTTCAGAGCCGGGCGACTAAGAGCTGCACACGCTGACAAACACAAGGCCTTCGGCTCATTGTGCAATCTGCGGGCCCTTACAAAATGACGCTCGGCATTCCAGTAATTCAATAAGCCCTTCCAGTGAATTACAACCCTGATCAGGAGGGGGATTGTCTCTGTGTCCCTGGCAGCTAGGCTAGGAGGTGCCCTTTGTGTATGGAGCTGTGCCGCTGCCCTGACACCAACCATGCGAACCCAATTACACTGCTTTGTGAGCCCACGGCCCCCATATTAACACATATTCTCCCCTGAAAAGCGTCGACCAGTGCCAGGCTGGCAGCCATTCGCCAGAGCCCACTGTTGAATCTCAAATAAAGCACTTAAGGCTCTGGCAAAATAATCATTTGTCCCTGGCATTCTTGAAAGCCCCCTTTCTCATCAGAATTCCCAGCTCCTTTCCTTGGCAATTAAATGCTAAGCTCTTCGACTCTCTGCAGCAGGGAGCACAATGGGACCTCAGAGCTGCAGCAGACACAAGCCAATGCTCACTAGCATTATTAAAAGAAAAAAAAATGAAATGAGAGATATTGACGTTCATTCTTTTGCATCTCTTTCGGATGGCGAACCTCTGATAAATTTCTTGATTTTGTCTCAACTAAAATCCACGTTAATTGCTCTCCTCTATGTATTGAAAATCATCTCTACTACTTGAAGACATGAGAAAAGACCTCACTAAATCTCATTCATGCGTCACTTGTTTAGCAATTCCAAAATATATTCCATTGGAATTGGAATATTCTGACACTTTATCGTGATCTGTCTAGTTAAATCTGTCACACTTTAACTATTTAGTCACAAAGAGTGAATAAACAAGCTGAAATAAAAGGACTGAATGGATTCAGACGTTTCAAGTTCATCTCACGTAGGCCTAAAATTGTCAACACTTGGGATGACATTAACACTTGGGTTATAATTAAACCCCTTTTGCTTTTCAATCAATATCCAATCTCTCAGAAGTAATTAACAACATATTAAAGAGTTTATTGCCTGGCAGAGCTGGCTGCTGCTGCATCATTAACTGTTAAAATGTGACTCTTTGACACCTACAGTCATTTCGCAGCTTTTTACTGCAACACACCAGACCCCCCCCCCCCCCCCCCCCCCACCCACCCTCACCCCCCTTCTTGGCTGTCATTCCGGCATCCCCCTCAAAAAGAAACGCATTACCTTCCGGCGGGTGCAGATTCACATTAGGAATCGCACACAATGGCTGATACCAAAGAATACGTTGCAGAAGGAGTGAGAGCGAAAGAGAGCATGATCAGTCTCAACCACAATGCACAGTAATTATGATTCTTCTAAGGGACAAGTACCTTTATGCAACATTAAATCAGATGTTTAAAAATTAAAACAGAGCAATAATTGCCCAGACACATGCAGAGACAAAAATGCTTGACGAATCTGAGGTTGCGAGTGCAGTGCGTGATGTGTCACAAAGGGCTAATCCCTTAGGAAATGAGGAACTTAAGACAACATGACGCAGAGGGGGAATACCAGCGAGGGCAGATGAAAATATGGAATAAAGTTGGTGATTTCAAACCCACACAATTTAGCATTACAGATGCAACCTTCTCAATGCTCTGATGTAGGTTACTCTCAGCAAGTCTGCAAGTAAAAAAAAAGGTCAGATTACAGGCTAGAAACATGAAAGTTCAGTGTTAGGAATCATATTGTCTGCCACATTGAATATGGCTATTTCTCTAATACAAATACACTCACATGGAGTGCATTAAAATAAGTATTTGTTTTCTGATTAGCAATGTATTGCACTTACAATATTTATCAGATGGCTCAGTTTAAGTTACTGGGTCTAGAGAAAACCCTTAGTAGTATGACGACAACCAATTCAAAGAGCAACAGTTACTGTTCAAAAGCAGCCACCCACTATAAAGACTTACCCTTTTCCCAGAATGATAATGCATCGGAATCTGTGGTTGCACAATGCGGCGGCACACTAGAGATTAGAGGATTAAGTCACAGGTCAATAGTTTCATCTTTTGTTGATGTTCCAGCTTAGCCATCACTTTTAAAAGACAATGCAAGAAAGGAGCCATGTCATATGAAGCAAGGGGCATGTGTTGTCAATATGCTATTGTCCCAGGGACACTTAAGAAATGGTTAATGCACACAAAAATTTACAAAATAAATGAAGTATGGCTACTTGAAGCAGGTGACAGGGAAGGAATAAACTGGACAGACCAGCAGAGGAATTTGACCAGGGATTCCTGGTCATGCAGCTTTATAGTTACACCCAGTCATAAATTCCTCTGAATGATGCCATATATAGAGAGTCCGGACCGAGTCATACTCATAGTCATATCTGAAGGTTGGGTTTAGTTATGTCGGTTCTACAGTGACCACTATCAATGAATAGAAACAAATAGTAACACATTTGACAGTTAAACAGAGTTTACAAGACCTGCTTTGATGTGCCCAATGACTAAGAAACCCACCCAACCTTATACTTTATGGGTGTGAGTATATAGCTTTCTCATAATTCATGGCAAGCTGTTTACATACAGTTAATTAAAAATGCTTTCAATGTAATAAAATGAGAAGGTGTTTATGTTGTCCCAATACAAAGGAAAAGTATCAATCTCAAATTATAACAACACTCTAATAACTCTGTGGAATCTGTGGAAGTGAAAAAAAACGAAGTAAGATTAAGTATGCTAATTAATGAGTTTATGAGGCTGATTTTGGTAAAAATGACCAAAACAGACAAGGGAAAAAAACACGAGAGTAGGGCTGTCACTAATGATTATTTTGGTAATTGAGTAATCTGTCTATTATTTTGATGATTAATCAAGTAATCTGATATATTTGTGGTTATAAAAATACACCTAAGCAAAGACCTAAGCCTTTAAAATTACTTAAAATGCATATATAATAACAATGAGGCAATAATATATGGTTCAAATAAAGTATCAAAATAAAGTAATCATATGGTTTTAAAAACAATATTGTTAAAATACATAATATGAACAATCATCTTGTGTACATTATATATTATAACAAATGCCAGCAGACGGCACCAACGGCCCAGTGTTGTTACACTTTACAGCAGATCAAATCCTTGTTTAATATTGGCCAAACCACATCTAAATAAAATGATTACTTAATCTTTAATATTTGGCCACTTCTTTACGATAGAAATGCTAGTCACTTATTTTCCACAGCTCATTTTGTCTGGAGTTTTTTGTCTAATGAAAATTCTTGGAAAGATAATTTTGCAGTGTTTCATCAGCAGAACAATCCAAAAACACATTAAATAACACTCACAGCATCACTTTCATTCCCGTAAAAAAACAAAAAAACAAAGATGGCGCTGCTGTGAATAAGGTCTATTTCCTGAACAAGAACATGTGGACATCAAAACATGTAAACTCAGAGCGAGGGTTTAAACTTTTAATTTGAAATCACGATGAACATTTAGCATATTTAGAAACATATTGATGTAGCCTATTTTCCTGTGTTGGCTTCAGTTTATAAATTATTTACAAATCTAATGAAATGGTGCACATTGCGTTCCCAGATGAACATAAGCAACCCAAACTCACAACACATACAGAGCTGGAGTTTGAGACGCGATTCACATGTGTAAATGATAACTGTTCATGTGGAGCAGCATTCACTGTGAACGGAGCCGCTCAGACAAACGTAAACTACACCCATGTAAATATATTAAATCCTCAGGGCAAATGTTTATTTAATTGAATCACAGCCTTTAAAAATGTACAGTGGCACTATGTTATTGTATAGTTTTTAAATGGTTTTAATACATCGTGCAGCATTAGAAAATGGTCTAATAATGTCATTAAATACAATGGTATTTTGCTGATTACTTGACACGGGTAAATTGCAATCGAGGATTTTTTCAAACGGAGTACTCTAATGTAATCGAGGGATTGTGACAGCCCTACCTGAGAGATTTCAAAAACAACTATTTAAGACTGTCAGTCAAACTCAATATCAAGATCGAAATGAATAAAGGCAGAATCAAACCCTAAATGCAGTTGAATGACACAGACTCATTACTATAGAAAACCACGTTAAAGACCATACATCGGCTGACATCCCCATCTAACAGTCCCCTAATTAGGATGTAAAATGATCCATGAAGAGCAACAGGGCGAAAAGTTCTCTGAGACAGCACCTTGCTGACTACAGGGACTCCACATAAGGTCATGTTACACCAAGGTTGGAGTGGCCACTCT
The DNA here is from genome assembly GCF_965113295.1 of Leuciscus leuciscus. Lineage (NCBI taxonomy): Eukaryota > Metazoa > Chordata > Actinopteri > Cypriniformes > Leuciscidae > Leuciscus > Leuciscus leuciscus. Next base: position 11,638,288 of record NC_138747.1, on the reverse strand, counting down.
TGCTTTCGGCTCTGCAGTGGAGGCAGTAGCAGACATTTAGACTGAAAGAAGAACCCAAGCATGACAGACTAGCAAAAGGCTGCAGCATGAGATTTCCTCAGAAAGTCTAGTTGTGCATAGAAACTCATAATGCATGACACAGGCTGGGTGTCTTAGTAAAGGACATCCACAGCGATTACCTGGGAATATAATCCCATCCATGACTTTGTCTGAATTAATAACTGAGAGATCATATAAAGAGAAATTCAAACTCCTGACATTAACAATCTCTGGGTAAAGTTTGCAGCAGGGTCCAAAATTAAGATTCTGTCACAACTGCTAATGGCGAGTGAAGTGAGAATATATTTTGTATACAATATAACAATAATACAGGGCTCCAGACTAACATTTGAGAGCAGTAGCACCGATGCCGCTAAATTCTACAGATGGTGGCACCAGCACCTGATTTGGTAGCGCTGGGGGAAAATGTATCAAAGTTAATTTAATCATAAAATTACTATTGTTTTGCATTAATAAGTGCCATTACTAATAATGATACATGTTTGTTTATTGGAAATTTAACAGTAAAGCACTGAGCTTGAATTGATATGCAGATACAATTAACTTATTAACAACAGTAACATGCTAAAACCAATTTTTTTATAGGGAAAAGTTAAATATTCTACTCTTATTAAATGTACCATTATTGTTCTATAGTATCATACTGAACTGACCGACAGCTTCTGTGATTATAAAATGTTTTCAGTGTAAAGTTTTTCATGAAACTTTGTTACTTCCCATTTTATATATATTATATATATATATATATATATATATATATATATATGGGAGTGGAAATGGCTAATTAGTCAAATGCTCCTCTGCCACCATCTACTGGTTATAGTGGTAATTTTTATATCTTTCTAAATAAAAGTGCTTGTTTGCCACAAAGTGTTAGTTTTCCTACATCTTTAAACTTTTAGTTTCACAAATCACTAAAAATAACATTGAAATTGGATTAATATTTAGATCTTTGATGCTGGAAAACTGTAAAGCACTTGAAAGCCCTTGAAAAGTCCTTGAATTTCACTCTCAAAAGGTTGTACGAATCCTAAAATGAACAATGTAAAAAATAAAAAAATAATAAAAAAAAATAAACCCCAACACATTTGACAATTTCTGCCACAATACCATGGTTATAGTTATCATTGCTACATTAAATCCATGGTGAATGTTGGTGATTTGTGGATTGAAAAGCCTTCTATAACTTGTTTGCTCATGGCACAATGTTACTCCTGGTTCCAACGTCAGTGCTGTTTGATCTGATTTCTGTGGGTCATAACAGAATTATGCAACGAATTTGAGTGCTTCCCACTAGATCTCATTGCGATGTTAATAATTTTGTGGCAAAATCAAACGCAAATGCAAAATAAATGGCAGCTCTTATTAGTTGGGCAACGTGGTTGTGGCACCAGTGCGACCTCTAACAAAATTCGACCTCGCACCGGTAGGAAAAAAGGTCGAAGTCTGGAGCCCTGCAATAATAAATATTATAATTATTAATAATATTGTTGTTGTTATTATTATTATTGTAAAACATTTAAAATATTATTGTTAATAAATATTATGTAAATATGACCCATCATCATGTTATACTATTTACATGTAAGACTCATTCTTACAATTTAAAGTAATGTCATGCAGTATGTTGCAGGTCTTTGTAAAGATACCAGCCACAGTTTTGTTTCCCCGCCAACATTTTTTTAAATCACATCTGGGGCTTACCGAGTGTTAATTGTATACCTTAAGCTGCAGTTATTTTTCCGATTGTGGACAAGAGAAGTCAGTTGACAAAATCACCACAAGTGTCACTGATCTGTCTATTTAGCAGTTGAATATTCTCAGCTGCATAAAAGCTGCTAAGAGTCACACTTCATTAATGCTGAAGGCCCCCCACCTGCCCAAAACTGAGAGCATAACATTAAGATACATCAGATATTAACTCTGCAATTCATTAAAGAATGGAATTCTGTTTAAATTCCTTTACAAGCAAATGATAGGTCTAAGCATAAATGGACCACAGACCGACACACCCCTCTCTCCCTCTCTCTCTCTCTAAGATATCAACAGGATATTGTTGGGGCAGGATGCAGTAGCAGTGACTCATTTCCCTTTTCTAATTTATGGCATGAATCTGAAATCTCAAGCTTTCATGAGTTAAAGCAGATGTTCATCAAAAACATTTAACCTAGCAGCAGCGATTAACCTTGGCCTCCTCAATGAGTGAATGAATGAGCAGCAATGCCTGTCTACCCCCTTTGAATGCTATTGACATATTTCCTGCAAGAAAATACAATTGCAGACTAACAGGAAAGTAATCAGCTAAACTGTCCAGCAGACAAAGCACGATACGGCATCATGGTTGCTCAGGCTTACCAGCCAATGGCTTAAAAAATATACAACTACATACAGTTGTAATCGAAATGATTCAACCCCCATTGCAAATCAGGTTTATTGGCAAAATTTACAGACTTCCAGCTGTTTGCAATGAACAAATAAAACAGAAGTAATTGAAATAGTCATTTCCCCAAAAACAACTGAAAAGGCAACTTTTAATGACTTCTGCAGTCTCAAAATTATTCAACCCTTTCATGGTAAGCATCTTTAGTACTTAGTAGAACATAATTTTGCTGTTATGACCTGCTACAAACGAGATGTATAACCAGACACCAGCTTCTGACAGCGTTTCTGAGGAATCTTAGCCCATTCCTCATGAGCAATGGCCTTCAGTTCAGTAATATTCTTGGGTTTGCGTGCTGCAACCGCCGCCTTCAAATCCCACCAGAAATTTTCTATGGGGTTCAAATCAGGTGACTGATGATGACTATTGTAGAATCTTTCAGGACTTCTTCTGCAACCAAGCCTTGGTGGAATTTGAGGTATGCTTGGGATCATTGTCCGGTTGGAAGGCCCAATGACACCCAAGCTTCAGCTTCCTCACTGACGGCATGACGTTTTCTCCTAGGATTTCCTGATACTTTAATGAATCCATCTTGCTTTCCACACCCTGCATGTTTCCAGTGCCAGAGGATGCAGAGCAGCCCCAGAGCATCAACAAGCACCACCATGCTTAAGTGTAGGCAGAGTGTTCTTTTCAGCATATACTTAATTCTTCTTCCTCCTGACATACCACTGATCCATTGGGCTGAAAAGTTCCAGTTTTGTTTCAACCCCAAACTTTTGTGGCTTATTTGTATGACTTTGAGCAAATTGGAGCCGACTTTTCTTGTGCTTTTGGATCAGTAGTGATGTACGAGTTCTGGAATGCGTTTAGTACGCGCCTTACTGTGCAAGCTGAATCCTTAGTGCGTGTTGCCGCCAAGACTTGCTGCAGGTCTTTTGCAGTCACTCAAGTTTTTTTTTTCCTGAACCAGCCTTTTCAGAAATCTGGTTGCAGCAGCTTCCTTTTTCTGCCCCGTGTCCAGGTAGTGTAACCACTGTTCCTTTAACTTTGAACTTGCGAACTATGCTTTCAAACGGTGTCTCTAGGAACATTTAGTGCCTTCGCTATCTTTTTGTATCCCGTTCCTTGTTTGTGAAGGGTGAGAATTTCTTCTCTTAACTTTTTAAACCATTCTTTTGACTTAGCCGTATTTCTAACATGCGGTCAAACCTGACACAAAACAAACCTAGCCATAATTGAAGGTTGAATAATTTTGAGACTGCAAAAGTCATTCAAAGTTGCATTTTTCAGTTGAATTTGGGGGAAACACTGGAAACATTTGATGTGTTGAGCTATTTCAATAACATTTGTTTGATTTGTTCATTGCAAACAGATAAAAGTCTGTACATTTTGCAAATAAACCTGATTTGCAATGGGGGTTGAATAATTTTGATTACAACTAAACACAAATTATAAACATACAGTGTGGTCCAAAGTCTGGGACCACTAGTGAAAATGCTTCTATTTAACATTTTTTCAAAATAATCCTGAAAAATGTATTACAGAAGTAATCCTGAAATTTTTCAAAATTCCAGTGCTTTTCTTGTTAGTATTATTGAACAGCCTATATGCGTGAAGTAAAATATACAATACTATTGAGTAGGGATGCACCGATATAAACATTTTGGCCGATACCGATAATTCTTTACTTTTGAAAGACGATAACCGATATATTGGCCGATAAATCTAAATTCAAATTGATATACCGTATTTTCCGCACTATAAGGCGCACCGGATTATAAGGCGCACCGGATTATAAGGCGCACCTTCAATGAATGGCCTATTTTAGAATTGTTTTCATATATAGGCCGCACCGGATTATAAGGCGCATAGAATAGAAGATACTGCAGTCAAACGTTTGACTGGGTTTGCGTTATGCAGTGGTCACCAACCTTTTCAAGCCTAAGATCACATCCAAAGTCCAAATGTAAACCAAGATCTACCACTTGCAAAAAAATATGAAAAAACAAGTGGCTGAGCTGTAAAACCTTGTTTATACTCGATGCGTCCGCATGAGCGCGAAGGTAATAAAAAACTAATATCCGTCTGCTCGGGCAGATTCGGCTCAAAGTCGTGCATCTTCGGATGCGGAGGCGCGCGCGCGGCAAAATGACGTCATTGTGACAGCGCGCGCGCCTCCGCATCCGAAGATGCACGACTTTGAGCCGAATCTGCCCGTGCAGACGGATATTAGTACATCTCATCACACCGGCACCCAGTTTGCGCGTCTAAATCAGTTGTATGGTCTGGTGTTCAGTCTAAAACAAAACAGTTGCGTCAAGTATAAATGCCTCGTCTGTTTGGGGAGGTGCGCGCGCAGTCAGCGGAGGCTAGTGTTTTACAGACATTAATATAAGGCGCCAGATCCATATATAAGGCGCTCCGGATTATCGCACTGTCGTTTTTTGAAAAAATTAAAGGCTTTTAAGTGCGCCTTATAGTGCGGAAAATACGGTACTTTGATAGCCTGAATACATAAACAAAAGGCTCACCATTAAAAGCCATGTAACAAACACTTCAACATAAATCAAACATATACAATACAGTAGCCTAGTTTAAACCAGTGTAAGATTCCTTAACTTTCAAATTAATTTTACACTCCTATGGCCAACTTTCTTTATTAAAATATGGTAACACTTTATAATAAGGTTTCATTTTGTTAGTATTAGTTAGCATGAACAACATGCTTTTATAGGCGTGCTCTTATTATAATGTTATGAAGCCTATGTGACAGATTTGTGCTGCACTGAACTCTCTTCCTTTTCGAAGTGATTCCAATCATTCAAAACCATCATGGGGGATCTCTTAAAGGTGGTATCAGTGATTTCAGGCCCAAAAATATTTTTATCACATTCATCTAATCTTTCCTAACGATCCGCTAGCTGCCCGCCCCATAAGCATGCCGTCAAAAAAACGCGTCTCTGTAGGCAGCCTAGGCTCTGAGGCCCCGTCCACACTACTGCGTTTTCGTTTTAAAACGGAGACCTTTTGCTACGTTTGCACCTCCCATCCACACTAAAACGGCAAAAACGGAGAACCAAAACGGAGAAGTTTAGAAACGCTGCCGACCCGTTTTTCGTTTTGAATCTCCGGAGGGCTTTGGGTTAACCCGGGAAGAACCAGCGCATGGTGGGATAATTTTATCAATGAAGTTGTGTTTACACCGGCACACGCATGCCCAGTGTTGGTGAATGGTCACGTGATCCTCGTTTTCAGTCGTTTTAATGTGGACGGAGATCAATTCTAATACGCAGCTAAAACGCTGGTGTGGACGGAGATCGTATTCGTTTTAATTCTCCATTTCTAAAATAAAGCGCAGTAGTGTGGACGGGGCCTGAGATCTGCACACAAAAACAAATGGTTTAGCCAAACACTCAAAACCAAAACAAATAGTGTTCCAACCAATCACTGACAGGGGGAGGGTGTTGTGAGGTTTTGAGCCAGCTTTTTCTTCAGCTCTGACTTTGCGTGCAGCCGTGCACGAGCACAAAACCTCACAGCACCCTCCCCCTGTCGGTGATTGGTTGGAACACTATTTGTTTTGGTTTTGAGTGTTTGGCTAAACCATTTGTTTTTGTGTGCAGATCTCAGAGCCTAGGCTGCCTACAGAGACGCGTTTTTTTGACGGCATGCTTATGGGGCGGGCAGCTAGCGGATCGTTAGGAAAGATTAGATGAATGTGCTAAAAATATTTTTGGGCCTGAAATCACTGATACCACCTTTAACTTAAGTAAATAATCGATTATCTATCGGCTTTGATATATCGGCCTAATTTTCTTATCGGATCGATAAGGATAACATCAAAAATGACCATTTAATCGGCCGATATCGATATGTGGTCGATATATCGTGCATCCCTACTATTGAGAATGATCAGTACTATGACCCACAAGACCCACTATTCTCTCAGTTATTAACCCAACCCAGTAACCCTTATGCTAGCCACACATTACTGAACATGTTTTTGATACAGTACCCAAGACATGCTTTGCAACAATTATTATCATAATCATGTTGCATAGAAGTCTGAAAATTAAACTTATAGCCTTATTAGCTTTAGCATGCTACACTGACATTGGGGTTAACACATGACAAACAAACTATGCAAGACAACACTATTAAAAAGTTGGATTAAAGAATAGCTTGGATTGAACCAGAGTTAACTGCGTCCAAAATGGCATTACACAATACAGCCAAACAGCTGTTCTGGGGGAAATGCAGATGGCCTGCTAGCTCAATTACCAGCTCAGGAGGTAATAAACACTTTGAAATCTCGGCGTGAACTACCGCTCAAGTCTAAGCCATGAAAAAAGCAATACCAGTCAAATACACTTAATGTGCTGATTTACTGTGAATCGATGTAAGAAGCTCATCAAACAGTATCTTCAAATCCTCTGAGTATTAAGGCCTGCGAAACGATGTCTGATGCATTTTTCATTGATTTGGAAGATCATTTAGTTGAACTATAAGACTGCTCAGCTCCAGGCATACAATTAACCCCTCTTTTAGTCCATAGAAGTTCAGCATTTCTACAGTAAGAATAAAACTGTAAAACATGCTGCCCACATTTTTTAACGACGGAAATTGTAATATTAAAAACCGAACATAAAACATGCATTAAACAACATGTATAGTCTGCTTAATACTAAAGCAACCAAACCAGAACATAATAGCAGCTTACTTTCACCACTCTGTGCCAGCTTTGTTTATTCTAGTTTAATACTCAATTACCCAAACCATTTACAGCTTTCCCCTTGAGCACTATAACACCATAAGAGAAACACTAAGCAGGAAATCCAGTTAATTAATTAATACTTGATTTGAACGTGAATGAAATCCTGTTACGAACCATGTCTTAGTAGTCTTCCTTCTAATTCCACATTTTCCTCCCTTTTTTATTTTACAAATCGGTCTGAAGCTCACCTTTATTTCCTCTCCACTTAAAATCTGTGAACGCTTTCTTAGCTTCGACACGAAACGGGCTGCACTCATTTCACTGGATTTGCATGTCTGCTCCAGAACAGTTTGAGTGGAGATAAATCAAACTCCCAGTGGTTGCCTCTGCCAGGCTTCACTCATTTGAGAGCAAGAGCATCAGTTCAGGGCCCAGATACAGCAGCATAACAAGAGAGGAACTTAAAGGGGCCACACTCACCAATCCAATCCAACATCTGCAACGACACAATTATCACAGGTGAAAAAATAAAAGGGAACAATGATTCATGGCAGGTCAATATCACACAGTCCCATGAAGTGTTTTTAAATAAGTCAATAATACTGGGAAGGGTTGCAGTCTCAGACCTGGCTGGTAAAACCAAAGGTTGTGCATTCAAACCTCAGAAGACCGGAGACTGTGCTACCCACCATCGACTAACCCTGACTCTCCGCTTTGTAAAAATGTACAGCAAGTAGCTTTGGACAAGAAAACATCTGTATATAATAATAATAATAATGTTGTTTTGAATTTATTTTATTAATATTGTATTAATAAAAGGTCAACATTTTTACAGATTCCTTTAACACCAAATACTTGCTTAATATTATTATTATTATTATTAAAAAGCTGGCCCACTTTTTATAGATTGTTTTAAAGGACCCCTATTAAGGATTTTTGAAAATGACCTTTCATGTAGTGTGTAACATAGCTGTAAGTGAATGAAAACATCCTGCAAAGTTTTAAATCTGAAAGTGCACCGTATATAGTTATTGTCTTTCAAAAGTAAGAGTCGACTCTGAGTCAATTAAATGAATCGTTTTTCAAACGAGTCATAAGCCGTTTCGTTGTGACGTCAAGACGAAACATTAGAATATTGCCCGCCCACTTACTGCACGCGCAGACACCAGGGAAAACTGGAACCTCAAACCAGCAGCTGATTCCTGTGGATACTGGACAGCATCATGTTAAGAAGACGGCGCTGTGCTCTATAAAGTGAAGGTAAAGCCAGTTTTTTTTTTCACTGCCTAAGGACGAGCATGTGAAGAATCAGTGGTTAAAGTTAATCTTTACCACGATATCACAGCAGTCTAACCCTACACTTTTGCTGTGTTCCCTTTATTTTACTGAAGACTGCTTCTCAAATCTCATAGTTCAATGCAGGATTCACAAACCGCTAGCTCTTGAAAGATGGTGTTCAAAAAACTTAGTTTTGAGTTTTATATTGTGTAGGTCTCCTGCTAACTGGCTAACTCACGTTATTACTGTCTTACTGAAATACTTCTGCTAATCAGTTGTGGGCCACGATTACCTATAACTGTGTCTATTAAATGCAGATTGTCTGTCAGTCTCACTACTTTGAAGAAATAATTGTTTTACCAACGTTTGTTACATCAGATCATTCACTCTAGAGCTCGGCTAATGTATGCATTGTGCATTGCACTGTTATTGATACAGTTTGCACGTGTTCACCGCAATATATTAGAAAAATACTCAGTAAATAAATTAGTACAAGTAAAATAATCGATTTGTTGATGGACATGCACTTGCTAATGCTGATAGTGAGGAATTACAGTTGCAACAACTCATATAATGTACCTCAACTGAGTAGTGTATTACTGAGAAACGTCCTGCTTGAGTCGTCCTTGCGATGGAGGTTCGAATTGAATAACAGTTCTTCCAATGTTTCATCATCGGACTCTCGCGCGCATTGACATGGTAAAATCAACGTCATTGTTCGTAACTCTTCTTAGTTTACGGTGTAGGAAGCCTGAGGACAAGCAGAGCTGACGTTGTAATGGCAATGGGCGGTTTTGTTTTGTCTGTACACGGTAGGCCAATCACAACAGACTAAGCTGTCTGGCCAATCAGAGCAGAGTATTTGGGGAAAGGAGGGATTTAGAGAGATTGATTCATTTGACGAGTCGTTTGAGAGTCAATGAAAATGTGATGATGTGCAAATGTATATTATGAGGAAATTAAACTTTTTTTTTACCTTTGATGCATGTAAACATGTTTTAGGAGACTCCACAACAACATTAGGAAACACAACCAAATGTCTCCTTTATTATTTTTTTTATTAATAATAAGGATCATTCGTCTTTTTGTTTTAACCTTTCTCATCCTTTATTACTTTTTTTTTAATCAAGAGTAAGAATGCAGCAGACAAGGGCGAACATTACAGTGAAAGCAAATAAAATTGGCTGGCGGAGGTTGAATTGTGATGTCCGCTATTCTGGTCAGCAATGAGGCTGGTGTGTAGATGCCAGATTGGAATCCATCGACAGATACAGATCAAATAAATCACAGTCACAGTCCTGACATTTTCAAACATCTCAAATGACTTTACTTTGCTGATAATGAGATGCTTTAAATCTTTGTTTATCATATCAGCAACATTATCATTGTTTTACTTTCATCTTGAAATATTCCAATAGTCACCAGGAAAATAAAGTTAGTAATATTATAGATAACTATTATAGATATCATGATAGGGCTGTGTATCGCCAATAATCTAGTTACGATACAATATATTGCGATAATGTAAGAAAGGCGATATATTGCAATATTTCTTGTTTTATAGGAAGAGGATCTATCAAAGAACACACCACTATATGTATAAAACCTGAGCCAAAACTGTATATGATCAAAACAGTGGGATTTGCATTTCTATTTATATCACTAATCACTATTTTCTGCAATCTAAGTAAAGGGATGTCCCGAGTATTGGATTTTAGCATAGCTTATTTTCCATGGCTCTACTTGCTCTTTCTCTAGAATTGTCTTCTCTCCTGGATTTAATGTTTGCCAGAAGCTTTCAACCACCAGACGTTCCTGATTGACTGATGAACTAACACAGTACCTTTAAATTTTATAGAAATAACGGATTCACCTTTTTTTCATCATAGCGTTTCAGCTCATTTTAGTCAGCAAATTCTCTAGTTATTTTATTATTTAATAGTTTTTGAGTTAAGTGCTTATTGTAAATATATATTTATTGAATTATTTTATTTGTGAACCGCTACTGATCATCAGGTAGTTTAAGCTATATCAGCGAGAACGCGACAACGCTCATGGATAGAATGTGCTTTGTTTGGTTGGTAAAGTATTTGCAGTTCATGCGTTTCTCTTCAAGAGACACAAATATCTTGTGTAATTACTTCATCAAGCACTCCATCGAACGAAAAAAAAAAAGACACCATTCTTGAAAAACTAAAAGTAGGCTATAATTAATTACTGAGTAATGATAATATTAAAATGTTTTAAGGGGCATGCGTGTCTGTCATGGTGATAATCAAAATATTTTATTTGAAACACTGCTACGAAAATTTATGTTGACAAATAAAAATACGACGTGAAAATGTCTATCGAAATATGAACATAACTAGAAAAATAACACTGCTAGCTTATCAATAATGCATCAATGTTTTCGAGAAAGAAACATCTAAAAGGAATAGCTGCATGAGATGAAGTTGAAGAGTAAATGAACACCAGTAAACATAAGCCCCTTCTACATGATGTCTTGTATTAGATTAATCAGATATCCTAGATACAAAACTTACTTGGTTGTAAGATTACAACTTCTGCACAAAAGGATGCAAATGCAAGTGAACTTGAACTAAGTTACATGCTAGCTAGAAAGTGCTAATCCCATTGTGGATGCACTCTTCCCGTAACAACGCGCTGAAACACGGGCAACTAAAGCACAATGAATTCACAACATTCTATAGTGTCGTCATTATAATGTTTATATACATTATATGGTAGATTGGCACTGCACACATCTTGCACTTAAAGGGGTGATGAACTGAGAAATCAAAATTTCCTTGAGCTTTTGACATATAAGAGATCAACATACTATAATAATATCCTGTAAGTTTCAGAACTGAAAACTACCTTGTTAGTCCAATAAAAGCTTTTATAGACATCAGGCTCAGCAAACGACTCGTTTTTCAAAGTGGGGAACTATGACGTCAAAGAGGATAAAACACCGCCTCCACAAAAGAAGATCAACGCCTACTTCAACACGGCCTGTTTAGCCCCGCCCATGCTAAATAATGCTAAATAACATAGGACGACATGATAATTGCTAAACCGGATCGAGCTACTTCCAAGCAAGAAACATGCTGTTTACTAAATATTGTGCAGTGACTGTTTGTGGAAGAAGATAGTCTGCATAAGCTTCCTTCGGATTCCAGCATGGTTAAACTTTATTAAATCAGTCAATCACAATTTCCCGACACGGATCTGCCAGCAACATGTAAGTAACCATGTGTATTCTAGGATGCCGGATGCCGGGTGTCAGAGCGCCACCGTTACTGTTTACAATGCGTGGAATGGTGCGCTGTGATTGGTTGAGCGGATTTGTGGCATTCTGCAGAGAAAGGAGACGTGTGTGTGTGGCGAGCTATTTTTTACAGTCTATGGTGGCGAGCTGTACCTCCGGGAATGGTGCAAAAAAATAAATAGATAATAAATAAAGAAGCGTCGACGCAAAAAATATGACGTCGACGTAATTTTGGCGTCGACGTCATCGACGCACCGCTACAGCTCTAATATATATATATATATATATATATATATATATATATATATAACACTGCTGGTTTATTAATAATATCTATGTTTTTTAAAAAGAAACATTTAAAAAGACAAAATATTGCGATATTCATGTGTATTGATATTTTCTGACATGAAAATGTATTAAAATAACATAAGAATAATTTTGTTCACTGGTCTGTAATTCTTCGAGGTCTCCGGATTAAAAGCCCCAGATCCTATAAAAAAATTATAATAATTTTCCAATGTAAAAATATGTAACTGCATTTTGTTACTGTGTAATTCACCAAACCCATAAAAAAAAAACGTTACAGTGGGCAAACTCAAGTTGGGCCGGTATGAACGAAAGGAGAGACAGCTCACTTTCTATGAATGTTTCAATAAGAAGCTCCATCACCTCAGTTACATCAGAAAATATGTGACTATAAAAGTCATCAAAGTTCATTTGAACATCTTGGTAATAACCCCGCCTTTTACCTACTTCCCATCTACCTGCCCCAATTACAAGAGTAGGGACACTGAAGCAAATACAGCCTGAAATCCCTAGCAAGACAAAATCTTGTCCATCTCTAACCCGTAGAAGATTTGATTCTTATAACCCTGTATATCTGTGAACTGCTAGTTTCGGATGACTCACTTGGCAGAAGTCACACGTCATGTGGCAGGCAGCATGACTCATTCAGAGGATTTCTAGTGCAAACTGCTGACCCGCCATTATCAGACACCAGGAGCCATATATTAGTATTGACATCTCAAAAGATTCCAGCACTCAAAATTTGTGTGGAACTTTAAGCATTTCATGAAGGGAAAAGTTGAGGCAAATGTTTTTTGGTTTTCTTTACCAATAAGAAAGAGGGAAGAAATTTGCTTGATCATTAGGGCTGCAACAAAAGATTTTTTGACAAGAAATCTAACGATTATTAGAACGATTAATCGTCTAATCATCAATTATATCACCAATTAATCAGTAGGCTTTGGTTTATTATTTCGATTTTGGAATTAGTTAAATATTGAGTTATACCTAATAAATAAAACAAATAAAAAATTATGTATTTCATCCAGAAGGGTTGCATTAGTCTTGTGCTACAGCGCCTCACTGATCAAAACACATTATTGCAGGATCTTACAATAGGTCATATGAGGTCAAAAGAATATTCAACAACATTTTTTTTTTTTTATTCTGTTGACATTGCCGATAATGACTAATTGTTTCAGCTCTATTGATCATACTTTGTCATCATTACACTCTGTAATTTAGTAGACTATTTTATTCAAAATAATAGGGTAAGTAAAACATTTTTTTTTAAAGTAATGAATACTTTTATTATTCAACAAGAATGCATTAAATCGATTAAAAAAACAGACATTTGTAATATTACAAAAGACGTATTTCAAATAAATGTTCAAATAATTCATTCAAAGAATCAAAGAATCCTGAAAAAAATGCATCATGGTTTCCACAAAAATATTAAGCAGCAGCTGCAGCACAATTGTTTTCAACATTCTTAAGCACCAAATCAGCATATTATAATAATTTCTGAAGAATCATGTGAAACCGAAGACTGGAGTAATAAAAATACAGCTTTGCCATCACAGCCATCATAGTGCGCTTGCGCACCAATTTTCCACATGCTTTCATTTCATTTCAACATGGATGGTATCAGACAAATAAATAAAATGATATGAAATCGGTTTTATTTTTTCCAAAATTCCTTCATGACTCCCCTCTTAATGGTTAAATAAAAGTTTAGTAATCAAGAAGCATGTCTAATTCTTTGAAATCACGAAACTTATATAATTTAGTAAAAATGTATTAAAAGTTTAACAAAAATGACATGTTTAGGACCCAATGAAATAAATAAAAATGTGTACTCAAATTCAGTTTTTTTTAAAATCAAATTCTGTGTTTTCTGTTTTAAGTTTTCTGAATTACATTTTAATGGTTTAATTTAAAAAAAGTATAATCAAAAAGCATGTCTAATTAATTGAATTCATAAAAAAAAAAAAAAAAAATTATTTCTATTTAAAAAAATCCAAAACTTCTGTGTGTGTGTTTTTTTTCTGGCAATCAAATGAAGGAATAAAATATTAATTTAATTTATCTTTAAATCATATGAAATTCAACTTTTTTTGTCAAAGTGCAGCACAACAGAGCTTTACTGTTAAAATTAAAACATGGAAGAAATATTGTGATTAGCCTATTCTTTAAAAAAAAGAAAGATTTAATAATAATTATTATTATTATTACTACATTTAGACAGCTAAATAACAAACATATTTCTGTCACAATTTTGTCAAGTTAAACCGAACTTTTATTTTGACGGGTTGCTGGGAATACCTTTGATTTTCTGTGTTTATGATATTATGATAGTTTACCTCAAATGAAACGGTAAAAATGCTCACAAAGTGACTCTCAGAACGGCTCTAAAGATGAAGTTCATGCATTCATGTCCACATATAGTGAGGCGGCAGAGGCTGAAAAACACAGCGAGCGTTACACGTGCTTTAGTGTGTGTGTGTGGTAAATGAAACCGCCCGTCAGCCATTCATTCACAGAGACATGTAGAATATGCAGGATTCATATTTAAATAGTCTTTTTGCGGTTTAATATTCTATATCGAGATTTTATCTAAGTGTTCTGACCTGATTTTTTATTTATTTATCAAATTTGACAAATTCTATGAAATTATACCGTCCACGTTTTCCACATCGCGAAAATCATAGGGCCTTAAATTTGCAGATACTTTTGCAACCTTCACATTGCTGTCTTGTAGACTTTTAAATAAAATGCCTCTTTAAAAAAGGCAACTTGCACTGGGTATGTGTGGTCACAATGTTCGGCCATTAAGCAGTGCACCCTATGAAAAAGTCTGCTACCCCCTACCGCACAGTGGCTTTTACAAGCAACATCCTCTTTTGCATGTTAATGGAATAGTAAATCAAGACGGGGATGTGAACGTATCAAACCGTATTTAAAGACATCAGACTAAATGAATAAACACACTCCCTGGAGCGGCCATACTAGGGGTTGCAGGAAGATTGGTCTGTGCACGACTGCTCGTGTCAGATGAAGCTGCAGGGTTCACAGCAGATGACATCAAAGACAGAGGCTTGTAAAAGGGGAAAAGCAGGCAAGAAGCCACATTCAGTTCAAATTTGTCTCTGATTCAAAGCGAGACAACAAATCCTGGGAAACAGCAATTAGTGGTTCAAAGTGCCATTTGGGAAGGGGAGTGTTATTTCAAGCTTAAATAAGAGCAGATTAAATTTTGCAAGATGTGCTTTTTTACAGTATGACTTAGTGTCACGTTACCAATGTCATGTCTTTTCCCCCCAAACTGCACTGCAAGACCCATCACCAAGTTAAACAGAGAAAGATGGTCTTAGGAAATCCCCTAATACAGCATTCCCTTCATAGCATTTGATTTCCTCTCTAGAGTAGTCAGACCAAACCATGCTTTCAAAATCCTGTACGCCAGAGACGCAAAATGATCTTTTACTCAGAGAAGAAAAAAAATCTGATAACATTAGACTACTGAATGGTTCAGATTTCATGTTCAGTAACAAACATGAGTTTGTTTTTGCATTATCAGTACGATTTATTTGAGGTGATGCACAATTGCACATACTGACACAGCTTTAACCATCATCCTGAATCGAAAAACGGTTTTAAGACCCTTATTTATCCACTCTATCTTCTATTCTATAAAAAAGGAAAGCTCATTCTGGCACTCCTTAAAGACATTAAAAGTAGGTCATTCAGTCTCAAGTGACTCACCAATTCTGGCAGGAAACCAAATAGTGCAGGTATAGGGAAGGCAAGAGCCTTTCTGACTGAAGCTATTTGGCAAAGGGCTCATGTTCACAAATCAGCACACTGCCCTTTCAAAAACATTAAATACTTATGAATTTCTTACAATACATGAAGCATGTAAAACTAGATCTCTAACACAGAGCCTCCCTTAGAGTGTTGAGGCACATTAGGGCTTGCTGAGATATCTAAAAAAAAATATTCAAAACACCTTGATTCATTTCAACCGTTTGAAACAATACAGCTTTTATCTGTATTAACATGTAAGAAACCACCATTTCAACTTGGGGATATGGCCAAATTTTTTTTTTTAATTCTCAGTATTTTTTGGTTGAATGGCGATACTGTATATATCTTGGTATTACTAATACTAGTGATGCAACAGATCACACAAAGTTACAAATAAAGTAAGGTCTATCAGTAGTATTCAGGTACATACATTTAATAATTAAATGTAAAATAACACTGTATAGTGTTCACTGTATGTATAAATAAATTAAAATATATTCATTTTTGTTAAAGCTGTCTTTTGTAGTTTGATTACCAATAATGGCATAAACAGCAGCAAGCATTTATGGGCTGCAGACACTTTAAGAGCTAATGCACAGATCCAATAAAATGATACAAATCTGATTTCTTTCTCAACTGTTTAAATTCACTTCAGACTGTATTCACGTGATTACTAGCCATTTTTACATAATTGTGTCCGTTAAAGTGCCAAAAGGCATGAAAGATGAATTAATTTGTGTTTGCACACTATCTGAAATGCACCTCTCTATGCGTGCGGCTGTGCGCACAAATAACAGCGCCTGAGTACAGAGTTCTCTTTCGCCTCTTCTTGCGTTTGATTGGTTTAAAATCGCGTGAATGTGTAAACTGAAGAGACAAAAAAACATGCAGATGATAAACTTTCACTCTATGATGGTTAAACTTTGTAATGAATCAGTAAACATTTTAACATTTACAGATGGAGAATATACCTGTGAAATGTAAGTTATGCACTGAGGAAAACAAACGCATTAAACAGTGCAAAAAAAAAAGTATCTATCTGTCAGCACATGCATCTGTTAAAGCATCTGACGGGGGCAAGCTGCCTTATATTAAGATAACATAATAAAATAACCCCACAAAACTATAAACTTACAAAATAATACATAGCTGGACTTCCTCAAAAGCTTGCATTATAAAAAACAAACAAACAGAGCATCATAAAAGTGAGTTTAGACACCAGGTGCAGCTTCCTCCTCTCCTGCAGCCGCTGGTGGGGTCACTCCAAGGGCTAGGATTCCAGCCGGCCTATTTAGGAGACGATGACTCAGCCGGCCCACCCTGATGTCAGTGTCAGCCACCAAGGGATCTGGCATTCTAAAAGACCCATTGATCAGTGTGGCTCATGTCCCATCACTGAAACACCACCACAAGGCCAATGGCACTAACCAAGCCTCCAAAAGCTTTGGAGTCAAAGGGGGATGAGTGCACCCCTCCCCCAAGTCGAGTTAATTCAAGCTGTGCAAAGGGAGCAGCACCGAGTCCAAAGGAAATATGACTCATTTGAGTAACATGAGGCATTCTCCACAGAACTCTTGTTTGTTAAGTGAGAGAGGCCAGTTGAATGCAGCAGTGTGACACTTCAGGAGGAGAGAGGGGCTTCAAGGGGGACTGAGAAATCCCTTATGGTGTCAGCTACGTCATCTTAAAGCTTTGCTCCACAGGTTCACAAAGCACTTCTTTGGCTTCATTCAAGGACTTTCTGAAGCATAATGACAGAAACACTCTCTTTAAGAGGAATGTTAAGAACAATTTAGTGCAGCAGAAACTATTAGTCAATGAAGTCAAAAGGTTGAAAGAACTTAAGTGAAATGCATCACAGAACGCCATCACTGTAACTTATGCTCGATAGTGTGCATTATCTCCTTAATCTCCTGATCAAAGCACATGCGAAAAAGATGCAAAAACAAACAATCTCAAATGTAATCATATGCATAGGGCTGGGCGATAAATCGATTTTATCGATTAACTGGAATGTGTAGTTTACTCCGACTTCTTTGAATGAAAATAATTTTTCTCTTTAACATCCGCCGACGCTCCGCTCTGGGATCCTGTACTTCCGAATGGGCTCAGCCCTCCCCCCGCGCATTTGCCATAGAGATACCACAAACAACATGGCAGCGAGCAGGGAAGAACTCAATCCCAAGAAAGGCACTGTCATCCGTAATTTGGAATTCGGTTCGGTTTTGCGGCGTCAGACGCAGAACAAACATCACCCCGCTGCAAAGTGTGTTTAAAGTCTGTTGCTAGCAAAGGTAGCAGTACGACCAATGTACTGCAGCACCTCAAACAGAGGCATGCTGCCGAGTGAGAGTGATGTTGCACCCTACGAAATGAACAAGACCGTGGCAGCACAAGCA
Organism: Leuciscus leuciscus; assembly: GCF_965113295.1. Lineage (NCBI taxonomy): Eukaryota > Metazoa > Chordata > Actinopteri > Cypriniformes > Leuciscidae > Leuciscus > Leuciscus leuciscus. Next base: position 11,620,094 of record NC_138747.1, on the reverse strand, counting down.
CACCAGCCAAAAACAACCTAGTCTTACAAACATTTACAGACTATCCGGTATGATAAGAATGGGGCCCGGTGGAAAGCGATCACGGATGCAGTCGCAATGATTATTGCAAAAGATATGGTGCCCATATATACTGTGGAAAAGCCGAGGTTTATTCACATGCTGAAAGTTTTGGACCCCAGGTATGTGCTACCAAGCCGCAAATATTTTTCTGAAGTTGCCTTGCCTCAGCTATATAACAGTGCACGCCAAAGGATCGCTAGGGAGCTGGAAGGGGTGTCGTTTTACTATGCCACAACACATTTATGTGATTTAGAAAAAAAGAAAAGGATGTTCAAACTAAAAACAGCACAACAAATAAGCACCTTATGCACTCATGCACTGATATTTAACGCTGTTGAATGTTTTGTTTGCACTTTATCAGAACTACCTTCTACCTTCAGAATCGATTTAAATCATAAATTAGATTTTTTTGTGAAAACATCAGGGATTTTTTTTTAGGCCATGTCGCATCTACATATGCATATGTGAAATGATGTGATCATCAACATTAAACAGCATAAATCAAAACTGCCTAATGTTACTGAATGAAATGTCACCCCAGGATGAGCTACAGGACTGTGCAAGCATTTGAGGTGTTGATGGACTCCATTTTACTCCATCCATGTTTTGATCATCGTTCTGAATCTGATCCAGATTGTAGTCTTGGACAAAAACGTGATTTTCTCAGCTTTTTGCTCAAAATGTTGCTTTTTTATGAAAAAAAAAAGAAAAGAAAAAGAATGCATGAAGCTAGAATAAATCAGAATAAAGCAGAGGGTCTGTTCTTTCTTTTGATATATTGCATGTTCAGATATTCATACAACAAAATATGAGTTTTTTTGTGAAAATGATAAAAAACACGTGGTTGGCAACTTAAAAAAAAAAAACGCTGATAAAGAATTAATGTTCATCAAACAACAAAAGACAAAGAAATCACTCTCTGCTCTTGACTGAATAACTTTTGTAACTTTAACAAGGATTCATCTTTTTTTAATTTATACAGTGAATGTTATATACAGTGTTATTTTACATATCTGAAAAGTACAATGAAACCTACCTGAAAAACACAATTTTTTATTTGTATCTTTTCCAATTGTATTAATTTGTGCTATTACTTGTAGTTTGATTATTTGACAGTAGTCTCTTTTGTCTGAACATAACACATTCCGAACAGTACCGAAACAGAGACCCTAAAACAGTGATAAAAAGCGAACTGAGTAATTTGAATCATTACACCCCTAATATCCAGATGGGGTTCAAAACACAACAGTGTGATGCACACCCTAAAGGGGGTCGCACACCGGACGCGCAGCTCGGCGGCGCGCCGCGCAGCGCCACGTCTTTTAAATTCGAACACACTATTCTCTATGAGAGTACACACACTGGCGGCGCCTTTCGGCGTCTGTCCGCGGCGGCTCAGGACCGTGTTCAAAATCCTGCCGCGCCACAGAGAGCCATTTACATAGTTTTATATTAAATTTACATGTGTGTGTCTCAAATCGTAGTTAATGTATATACGGACTTCACCCTGTGCTGCAATATACATTTAGTTTTATATTTATTTACAGAAATCAGAAAATTGCTGATGTTATCGGATTTTCAGGTGACAGTTGTCCTAGACGCGGCGCGGCGCTGAGCTGCGCGTCCGGTGTGCGGCCGCCTTAAGTGTTTCATCTGGCTTTACAATAGTTTAAATCACAAGGCATTTGATTTGTGGTTTGTATGGGAGAATGTATGGGAGTTTGTAGGCTGTTTAGTGGTTCCTTAATTTTATCAAGGGAAATTATAATCGCAATAATTATTGTTATAGCTTTATCAGCCAGCCCTAATTAAAATAGAAAACAGTTATTTTAAATTGTAATATTTTACAATATTACTGTTTTTACTGTATTTTTGATCAAATAAATGTAGCCTGGTGAACATGAGACTTTTTACAAAAACATTTAAAAAATTCGTACCCACTCCAAACATTTAAATGGTAGCGCATGTTAAACTTACACCGTAACTAAATTGAACAAAAAAACAATAATTGTGACAGTCTTAACTATAGTATTAATTCAGTCGTCAAACATCACTTGGTGCTACTTCCCTGGTCAGCCTATGAAGCGTTTGCATGCTACTCACATTGAGAATAATATTGAGTATTCCTTCAAAACACTGAAACCAAACAATTTTATGACGCAAAATTTCTAAACCTTGAGCATTTCCCAAGGAGACGTAGAAACCCAACTCTGTGGTATCAGATTTAGCTTAGTTATATTAAGTAATTTCACTGCCTCAGGAAAGTGACCTAAGCATTATTCAATTGTCCCATTAGCATATGTCAAATTAAAGCTGAAAAAGTGGAACATTAAGAGCTTTAAATCCTTGTTAAAAACGTCTTAAAATACAGAATAAATGCATCACTTTAAAATAAACAGTCTGCCATTTTGCAATTTTTAAAGGCAACTTCAAAAACAAAACTTGAACATTTCTACAGCAACTAAACCAATTTGCTTTATTAATCAGACAAATGTCTGCATTACAGTTTTGGCCACTCAAAACTATCAAATGGGGGTAAACAAACCAAAACATAGAGGGAACTGGGCAGAAATTGCTCTCCGAGCACAGAGCATGGATAATTGACCATCTTTAGCAAGTTATTAGGGCTTCCCCAGAAGTGCATTTGTAACTACAGCTGAGTGTGCAGTAAGCTAAAGTAATTTAAATGGTTATTAAATGGCATTATTAGCTAAGCTTGATTGTGATTATTTAAGCTGTGTAATCTAGGTAAAATCCTTTCCCTGCTCACAGCATCCATGTCTCTGCCAACCAAGAGAGTCTCTTTTACCTTTAGAATGCACCAAGTGAAGTATTCTGTGCTGCTCTTACTGTTTTAAGAGACACAAGAAGATACACAAAGTCCTTCAATTCCACTGTGACGCTCCCTTGCAGACCAGCCTGTTTCGCCAAGGACAAATAGGCAATGCAGCAAGAATTTTTTCTGCAGTCATACTGAAAGGAATGAAAATACCCCAAGGTGTATCCCCACACATTTCTCTGACGTGCCTGTGGTGAACAGAGGGCATGTGTACTCAAATAGGTAAAGCCGTATGGTTAATGAAAGTGACTGACTGCATGCAGCCTACTGAAACCACAAAACGTTACAGGTAGATAGGGAAGGAGGTCAGTCAAACTGATGCAAGAGGCCAAAAAGGTAGTCAAGGCCCGTTTGCACCCGTGAAAAACTTGATCTGGATGGTAGAACGGGTCTCCAGCCAGGTAATGGGGGCGGATGACACATAATCTGTCCACTGCACTGCATATCTGAAGTTCCAACTGCTGTTGGATCTGCCAGTGCAGCACAGCACACACCAACATCTAACAAAGTTCTCTGTACATGGAGAGACTGGTAGAGCTCTGGCAGTGTATTTCAGCATTAATAAAAAATGAAAGCATAGTGCTTCGGTAGATCCGCGCTCCTCTTCCCAGGGGTGGGGGGTTGTTTGAAAAACTCTGAACCAGTGCAGCATTCCCATATCCACCCATATCTAGTGAGGGGCTCTTTAAAAATTCATTAATTTACAGCAAAAATAGATTAAAGCACCCAGCTGAGCAAAACTCGAAATTTGGCTCCTGAATTATATTAATAATAAAACAGCTCTCAAAAGCCCTAGGGGTTTCGCCTGAAGAAACTGTGTTGGCTTCAGCTCGTAACACCTTGTGAAAAGCTAATTTTTAGTATTCGCTAAAATATTTTGATTGTCATTCATGAGAATGAATATGTTCAAAATTGTTCTGCTATTCACTGTTTCCATTTCCAATCTGATCATAGCCTTAAAACTGCGAAACTAGCCACTGGTTAGGCCATATATAGGCAATATACTTACTATTACAAGATATATGGACATGACCTCGATCATTTTTGGTGACGCAATATATTGCCTATTATGTTCGCATTAAAATTAGTTACCAACATTCTGCGCTGCCTCTATCATCTGCTCTCCATGTTGGAAGTGAAAGTGGGGCTCAGGCAGCTGCTTCATACACAGAGAAGAAGACATCGATAGGTGAAAAGAAGGTGTCATTCGCGAGGCGTTATAAGGTTTTCCTTACACCTACAGACAGTTTGGAAGAATAGCCTAATTCCAAATAAATCCGCAAATCCGCAATCCACTGTTCCGCTGCAAATATAAACATGACAGCGCAAAATGGTGCACACTCACAGCTAAGGCCGTTTCACACAGGACACGGTTTGCACTTCACTCCGCTGTTTTTCTATGTAAAGGTGTACTAGACGGACATATTTGAACGTTGCACTCACGTCTTTTGCAGCATCTCGTGCATGACGCGGCGTTATTTACACGAAGTTCAACTTTTTAAAAAAATACGCCTCTAGAAAAATAGATTTAGCAGCAGATATGGCCTAAGGCATCTGTACCTTTGTCCATGGACATCTGACTGCTAAGTAAGGTTTGTGTTTTTCAGCAATAACATGTACCCTTACTTTACTGAGACAAAGTCAGGGAATAATCTGTAGATGGAAAATCATCATATAAGTGCCTTTTGTGCATTTGCAAGTGTTTTTTTCTTAATTATTTATTGGGTTTTTTAGGATATTTAATTTTTTGACACCAATTCCAGTAGCTAAATATTCTTAAGAATTAAAATGTTGTCATTAGAAAGTGTGTAGGCCTAACTGCATTATTATGCTGTTGTTATGATTATATATTAAATGGCATAAAATGGTCTTAAAATGACAATATTATCAAAAAGAAGTTATCGTGACAGGCCTACAACCGGTGGCCCAAAAATGCCTGGCCCTGGAACTGCAGTTTATGTAATTGCCCTGGTCAGTTCTAAATGAGGTTCACTTAAGTGCAATTATCCCCCGGTGATCTTTTACATAAAGAGACTTCTTGCACATGAAAAAGTGGGCTCACATAATATAACTGCAAACACGATTGAAATTGGAATCATAGATGAATGGCTTCACAGCTCATCTGCATTCCAGTGATGAACGGCTTTGCTAATGAAGACCGAGCTACTTACTGACTCTCACCACTAGCACAGCAAGGCTTTATATTGGATTTTGCCATAACAAGAGCTTTGGCATGCAAGGCGTTATTGCAATAGCTTGAAATAGACAATACAAAATAGGTGTATTTGGTACATTTTAAGGTGACATAATGTGATGTTTGGTGACGTTTTTTTCGTGCATTAACAGAAAACAGCATGGAATAAAAGATCAATATTGCGATTTAGGAATCAATGTTGGTTCATCAAAATGAAGATCAGTTAAAATCGAGAAATCAATATTACCAACACAGCCCTATATCTAACTGTTATTAAGCTGCACTCAGCTTTGATGTATCCTTGAGGAACACAACCCAAGTACAGTATACTTGGCCTCCTTCACACCGTTTAGTTGACTAGTCTTTCAGTCAACCACAGACTAGTTGACTATGAAAATATGTTCATCACATACCTAATACAAAAAGAAAGAGGGTGTAATATTAATGGTGGCAGCTTTTCTGAATCAACACTGCTGTAAATGATTCTTCATTTAACTAATAAACCCTAATGATTTTAACACTAGCATTGCAAGAGTGCTATGCTCTGACTAATTTCTATGTTTAACAAATACATATTGACAACCACTGAGGGTAGCAGGAAGTTAAAGAAGACAATATACAGAAGAGTAACAATAAAAAATGCCAGAGGGAGAGTAGGAGCAATGTAACAAGCGGTGGGCGGTTTCTGAGCTGGGGAAGCCATGCATTTAGCTTGCCTGGACCCCATTTACCAACAGGGGTCTGATAACTTCATCTCACGGACTGCCATTTGAATAATCGCTTCAACAAGGGGGAAAAATTAAAAGCCTCTGAGTGAGACAGGGCTGGGCAAAGGGCCACCGCTGAATTCCAAATGAGCAATTGGTATGCGAAAGGTGAGGGGCTGTCTCTTCTTTGCCCACGTCAGACTGCTCAATCTACACACGCCTTACTACTAATTCAATGTCATTATGGTGCTTTTAACATTACAAATTAAAATCTGTCTGACTGTGAAAGTCTAATGGGGAAAATGGGAAGCAAACCACTTGTTGCAACCAGACAGAAAAAGAGAGAAAATGATACACTGGTTTCACACGACACAAATGTAAGAGAACAGATGTTTGTGCAGCACAGCTGGAATAAGGCTTAACTTTTCTAAATGTGGGACAAAATCTCATCAACCAATTCAGCAGAGAAAAAAAAACTGCTAATGCCTCAAAAAACACTGTAAACAGTGTAACGGTAAAGACAGCTCATTACACTGAACACCGTATAGCTCCAACGTATAAAAAATTAATAACGCAGTCACCAAAGATCTAAAGCACCATACAATGCCCCATTTGGCGTGTAGCCTATGGCGTCGTTTAGCGATGATAAAGTAGGTGGAATGCATAAAGCCAGCAGTTTCCAGGTGAGTTTAGACGTAGCGGCAGGATGCCCATTGAGGCCTGAGGGCAAGACAGAGACGAGTCTGTATGCAATACTGCAGCGGAGGCCTCGTCAGATCCTGGCATGGGAACAGTTATGCTACGCTACAACAGATGCCTTGCTTGTGTTCTTTAACAGCTCCCATTCCAGCCCATTTAGCAAAGCACTAATGAACAACATACAGAACAAGTTAAAAGATAAAAGACACTTAAGGGCTAATACCTTTCTTAAGACAGGATTTAAAACCAGAGTAACGAAAACTTCGTTCATGGCTACTCTCAATCGAGTTCACTGTGAAAATACTAAAAATCACAATTTTGAATTTTAGAGATGAATTTTAAACTTGACTGACATTTAAACATTAAAATATTTAAACATTTATCTAATAAAATTGTTTCAAACAAAACATGTATTATTTGGTAATCAATTCATAGGTTTTTCTTCTGTACTCAGTCACTTTCCACCCCGTTAGTCTTTTCTAATATCTATATAATACATAATATACATTTAACTAACAAATGTCAGGTCCCTCATGACACTATCCTCCAGGAAATGACATTTTGGTGGGAAAACAACAGCAAAAACATTAGCAAGCAGCAGCAATGAATTCGGTGATGTATGGTATTAGCTGATCAAATTCAATAAAATAGTAAAAATAGGTATGCTGTTATCAAAGATTTACAAATATAAAAACATCCCCAATGTAACCACATTTGAAAAACAAGTGATTTTAAACCATTCAAGAGCAAAAAGCAGCGAAAGACGACTATTTTCGATATATGCGCGTGCTGTCTGAGAGAAATGAACGCACATTAAGCCGCTGCTCATTCAGTGCGAGTACTGAACTGTTTTTAACGCCTTATTGGGCTTGAATGGTCAAATAAACACTTATGCGTCAATAAACCCGTCTTAGCCAGTATACTCCTCATAAACACAGTCGTTTATGTCTCAAGTGAACGTAAACAGTTGAGAAAGAAAGTGCATTTAGATCAGTGCAGTCTTAAAGTGACAGCAGCCTAATAAACCTGCTGCCGTTATTGGCATTACTGCTAATCAAAGAATCTCACTGCTCTTTCTTGACTGAATCACTTTTGTAACTATAACAAGAATAAATGTATATATAATTTACACAGTAAAGACAGTATTTTTGGTACATTTTGATTACTTTGTTCAATATGTAGTAGCCAATTTCAATAGGCTTATCTAATGTTTTAAGTTTTTCAGGTAGGTCTATTTCATTTGTGTCTTTGTACTATTGTAGTTTTTTGTCCTATTGTTTGTAATTATTTTCTTAGTTCCTATTTTATCACTGACTATCTACTTGTCTTCAGTGAGCTTGAAGTTAGTTAGGCTAGTATTCATTTTTGTGTGATTTTGAAATTGGTGATGAGGTTTATGAAATTTGAATTCAATTTTGATATCTTAAAATCTTTAAAGCAAAAATAACTATTATTGTGATATATATTGTTATCGTGAAATAAAATGTATAATTTCATTATTTAAGATTTTGGTCATATTGCCCAGCCCTATAGCCTGATAGTCTGCTATAACATTGTATATTAATGCAAGGGTACAAAAAGTTACAGAGATCAAAATGTACAGCATAACATGCGTGACTTAAATCATTTTTAAACAAATGTAACAATGTTCTTGATGCAATAATTGTAAATACTAAAAGGCATCAGTTTCAGCACAAGAACCACCAGGCATGTTCTGACAGGCAACTGATGGTTCAATCATTTTCTGCGTTCTGTGAGCTGACAACCCAAAGACAAACAAGTCTGGTGCTAACGTGAATCTTTCACACTATTGTACTGCCACACTGACTGGGTGGGGAAAATATGTCTCGGGTAGTTCACATATGTCCATCATTCAATATTTTAAGCATGCTGGTGCATAATTCAACATCTCTCCAATCGTACTCTACTCTTTAAGTGAATGGGGGGGGGGGGGGGGGGGGGGATCCCATTATAACTAATAGAATGCTGATGGTCGATCTTTATCAGGCTATTACAAATGTAACATGCATGCAAAAATATGCAGACAAGCTGTCATTGTCAACTACAGGCAAAACCATTGTTTTTTCAAGCACTGGTCAATTTTTAAGTGTTCGGCTATTTTGTTCCATAACAAGAAAACATCCAAAATACACAGTTAAAATATTACGGTTTCTCTATATGCATCAGTACATATTCATTACAAAATATATCTTTAAAGGATGTTTTCTCAAAATTAGCTTTATCTCATGCACTGAGCCAGAAATCTCCACTTCAGTAGAACTTACACCAAACTTTCCAGTTTAATTACCATCTCTATTATGACATTTTTTCAGAGGGGCTTGTTCATATATAATTTGCCTGATTTATTTTTAATTCCTAAAAACATGGTGAAAATTTTTTTTTTCTGACTGTTGACAGTATTTTCAAGTTCATTTGTCATATGCACAACGTGTCAGTGACAGTTTGTTGAAATGCTCAGGCATTCTACAAGAGAAATTAGAAATACAGATACAAATACTAAGACTAAGATTGTACTAAAACATGGAATAAAATAAGAATAATTCACAATCTGATCTTCAAACATCCCCTCTGTAAAACCCTTTAACTCTAATGTAAACAAAATATATATATTTTTTTTTTTTACAAATTACAATTTATGTAAATTAGTGCATATTTTATTTGATAACGACTTATTTGCATATTTAAACATAACATTTCAGAAACTTGTAATACGTAACAACTGTCATATTGTACAGAGATGATGAATCATCTGGGGAGGTACAGTGATATATATTTGTGTTACCCATCACCTGTGGTGTCTTGGCTCAATGTCAAATTATAAACGTTAGAAATCGCGATATAAACAACAAGAAAGCATTTTCAACACGAAGCACAACATGACAGCAAAGGTCTCTATTTGCAGTAGCTAGAGTGGAAGCCCCAAATACAGACAGCGGGTAACATTCCAGCTGTTGACTAGACGGGGGACTAGTCTTGCATTGACTAGATATGACAGCCAAGGTAACCTAGATAGGTATGAAATCTTGCAAATGTGGCTCTATATACGATTCAAACTGTAGAAACTTACTAAGTATTATCACTCGTCGTCGAATTCACATATAATGCTAATTCATCCAACATATGGTGACAGAGATGAAAATAACTCATGCACAACTTCATTCAGTCAAACTAAAAATCTCAATAACGCTCCATAAACAATCTTTCATCTCTTGTTGGCATAAAAACAGAGCTCGAATGCATATTAATGGCACCAAAAGTTGGCCAGGATTCGTATTTAAAATGACACGCAGCTGCCGCGCGTCTGTTTCCAAAATATTAATAGATACGGCCTCCACCTCCAACTACTGTTAGTTGACAGGACCTAAAGTTGCTCGTTTGGCAGCTCCCGGTCGAAGAGCCCCCTTCCAGCTCGCCTTACTGACCGAGTTTCAGTCACAGATATTTCACGTCAGACGCCTGTCAGATACGCAAACAAAAAGCAGGCGAGCTAAAGTAAAACTGGCGGCTAATTAGCTGCTCACTCTCGCTACCTATCTGACAACAACCGTATTGGCGGCTAGCTGGCTTGCTAACTAAACTTGTTCCCCTGTGACAGTGGAGCTTGCAGTGTCCCCACCTGCCCCCGACCGACGGCGGCAGCAACATACCACTTGAGGCCTGAACGTCTGTCCTCCCGCTCTACTCAGAACTTCAGACCACACAACTAACAGTTAAAGTCGTCCATTTTTCGCGGGCCCTGACTTCAACTTCGCGAGCTCCATGTCGCGAGCTTGTAACGTTCACCCGCACTCACCCAGGCTCGTGTCCGCTACTGGAGGCCAGTGCAGGTCTGTCAAAGTTAGGCGTCCCCTCCCCTTCCTTTTTTCGATCACAGCTCCCTCTCTCTCCTCGAAATGAGCCTCAGCTCTCCGTGTTTATCGTGGGTTTGAGACCCGCAATCCCTTTACCGGTTTGTCCGTGGTGTCTCCTAGCTTCTCCGCCTCTCTCTCGCTCGTTCGTCTTTCTCTCTGAATAGCTAACATCCGGGGACTGCGCGGATCAAAAATCCGGAACTACTTTTGGGCATTAGCCGGAGAACGGCCCACTGTACCAAGCTGCGACAGGGTTGCAGCCGGAAAGTAGTGCCTTAAGTGTATAAAAATATTGTCATGATAATTATTATCAATGACTTTTCACATTTACCATTATCATATTAAGCATAATCATATAAAAAAATTAAAAAAACTTCGAATATTAAATGTACTAATCGATTCATAGTAAACTTTACTGCTGATAATAATACAGATCATAAAGTCATAAAGTCACAGATCATGTCGAATGATTTGCGGTATATAATGTACATTTTCGGAATGTGTGAATAGTGCCCACCCAATTTTTTATAAAATATAGATGGTATTATTATTATTATTATTATTATTATAAAATAAAGTTAATTTAATCACGACGTTTCCACACTGTGTCTGGAGGAAGAAAAATATTCCTCACTAGTTTCACCCTTTTTTTACACCATGTTTCTGTTTTCAAATAACAGCTTCTTTATTTCTTGTATTTCATTCCATTATTATTTTCTTAATCTTTCTTATAATTTTGGATCTTATAAAAAAGAGTTAGGTAATATCTTAAACTTTATTTGTAGAATGGGTAAATATAACATTAATAATAATACAGCTTTTAGCTGTATAAATACTTCTCATTTCGCATTGCTTAAACAATGCTGCCCCCTGTGAACCTGGAGGTGGACTACATGTTTACACATATTTTGTAGTTCATTCTTCCTACAAAGCCTACAGTGCCGTTTTTGTTGTTGTTGTTGTTGTGGTTGTTGTTGTGGTTGTTGTTGTTGTTTTTTGGATGTTGGATGGATAATTATACCACAGTTTATTGACCATAGTAAATTAAATGCATTAAATAAATAACGTATTACACTGTCCTTCTTTTATATCTGCTTTCCTGTGTACTTCTGTCTTTTCATATTACTGTTCCATGATCCACATAAAAGCTGAGGGAATAACAATAATCTAAAAACCTTTATTTTGGAATTTACACAGCAGACCTCTGAAAGAGCCAATCACAACAGCCAAAGCTGCGCATGCGCACACTCAACCACTATAAGTTGTAGGAACTGTTTCTGCTGATCTGTCACACACTCAGTCCAAGTTTATTAGGGTCATTCGCAAGTGAATTATATTTTTTCGCGTTTTATTTGTGAGTGAGCACACAGGTAAACCTTCGATTATCTTATTTTGTTCATTTATTAATATCAGCGCGATAACAAGAGCAGCATAACGTACACTGACAGCGAGAATGTTTACATTGTGTTTAGTTAGCAACACACAAGATTAGTGTAGTACGCATTTTACAAGAAAATTTGTTTTTGTCTTGTGAAAGTCATGATGATAATTATGATGCTCTTTCTCACACTTAACTTGGAATTATTGCATTAATGTGGTCAAATATCTGACCTTCATTTCATAGTTGACCAACAACAGTATATTATTGACACAGTGCTGCTCAATGACAATTATGTAGCATGTCATTTTGGCTCTCTGGAATGTGTCAGGTCATTGTCTTTAGCATATTTTTAATTCCAAATTGGCATTCATAACCACATACCTTTTGATAACACCTCAATAACTGAAACTTTTTTCTTTTTTTTTCAGGTTTACAATGGCCCACTTTGACCCCTCAGCCTCAAGTGCAGTGGATGGAAGACTGTCTGAAGAGTTTGCGGTCCCCTCTCATGTGGAGGAGGTCAGGAAACTCATGGCAGAGTTTGCTGAACATCACAGATCGGCCGGGCGCAGAGTAGTTCTGATCACCTCGGGAGGAACTAAAGTTCCTCTGGAATCCCGAACGGTACGATTCCTGGACAACTTCAGCAGTGGTCGGCGAGGGGCATCCTCTGCTGAGTATTTCCTGGACTCAGGCTATGCAGTGATCTTTCTGCACAGGCATCGTTCTCTCTACCCATACACTCGTCTATACGCAGGGGTCAATTTACTGGATAGCTTACAATTAGAGACTGGTAAGGAGGACACTTGTCAGATCCTGGTGGATCAGAACACACTTCCAAACATTGCAAAGGTTTTAAAGCGCTATCAGGCAGTGAAAGCTGCAGGATTACTCCTGCCGGTGGAATTCAACACCTTGTCAGAGTACCTTCATCTTCTCAAAGCTGCAGCCCAAGCATTAAGCTCCATAGGTAAACAAAGCCACCTTTTGATTACTTTAGGCCGAATACATTTTTAGTGGGATTACTAGTAGTTATAATTAATTCTGTTTTTCCCTCCTAGGGTCCAAGGCTATGTTTTATTTGGCTGCTGCTGTTTCTGATTTCTACATCCCAGCATCTGAAATGCCAGAACATAAAATTCAGTCCTCTAATGGGCCACTTCAGGTGTTGTAAAATACAAATATTAATTCAGTCTTCTATGCCTGGAGTTTTCAGTCTTTTAAAAGCTACGGATCGCCAAATATGATCACCCTTGTGCAAGGGATCCAATTCTAAAATTCCACATTCAGCTATGTATTTTCATGGATAAAGACCCTATTTATGTGAAAAATATAATATAAATGTGTAAAATATTTAGTTTTACATTATTACTTTTTTCTGCTTACTATAATACTGTACTATTTTGATGTAATTTTTAAATCATTTATTCTTTTTTTACGTGCTTTATAACATGGACCCCCTAGCACTCCCTTGCAGAAAAACTCGTGCTAGTCTAAATTTAGTTAATCTAGGCTCTAAACAATATATGACAAGTTGTTCATTTGCTTGTTTATGTTATGTAGATAAGTATGAAGATGGTTCCCAAGATGCTGTCTCCATTGGTGAAGGACTGGGCACCTCAGGCATTTGTCACCTCTTTCAAGCTGGAAACGGACCCCACCATCCTTTTAGAGCGAGCACGGCGTGCCTTAGAAACGTACAACCACCAGGCAGTGGTTGCAAATGTTCTCGACACTCGCCGTGGTTATGTGGTTGTCGTCACCAAAGACACGCAACACGAGCTGGTCCTCACAGATGAGGAAGTGCAGGAAGAGGTAGAGATTGAGGACAAGATTGTTAGTAATCTGACTGCAGCACACAGTCAATTTATGTCTCAAGTATGAAAAACCTTGCTGTGATTTCATAGCATGTGATCTCAAGTTGCTCTTTCAGACATGTGGAATGTTTATTGTTGTCTTGTAACGATTTTGGTTCAAATTTGAACAGAGAAGCTTATCCTGGAAAATGTACTTTGTGGTCATTCTGAATGACATCTTCAAATTCAGAAACTTCTCTGTTGTGAAATTCAGTTGCTTATTACAGATCTAACAAGTTCCTTTATTTTCATTTCCTGCAAACATCTTATTTTAGCAATATTCTTAGGCCTTTAATCATAGTTTAAAAACAAAATTATATTAATAAATATATGCTTCAATAGTTATCCTAAACTCACCTTTGCCTAATATCTTAAATCTGTTCTTTTTTCTGAAATTTTGAGTCTACAACAAATCACACTTTAACAGCTGATGATGTACATTTAATTTACAATAATATGTAAAAAAAAGGTTTCTTCAATAAATATTTAATTAAACGCTTTAGTACTTTGAAGTACATTCTTTGAATATGACAGTTTTGAAAAGCACTGCATGCATCACCAAAAAACATTCTGCAGAAATGTTGAACTTGAGATTTTATTTCATTCATTATATGAGCTGGTGAATAAAACAAGTAATTTCCATCTTCTGTTATCTGGGATAGCGAGTATAAAAAGAAACACCAGAAAAGTCCATTTTAATATCACATTCAAGCTTGGATGAGTATCATCTGTAGATTGATCACTTGAATTTGACGCTCCTCTTAACTCCAGCACGAATACCAGACCATTCTCCACTGTATCTCGTCTCCTCGCGCCGCACCTCACGAACCTGACACAAATAATCTGTAATCAGTGTCCGTTCTGGATAGTGCTTTACAAATGAAAGTGAATTAAACAAATGAATCCTATGACACTTACCTGACCCTTGCGACGAATCTGGGCACGTCTGAACTTCTCTCTGTGTTTGACTCTGGGATTCCGGTCAATCTTCTTCCTCTTGGGTGTAAGCCCTTTGTTCTTGGACATCTTTTTACAAAACATATGATGTGAAAATGATAACACTGTCCGTAATATTGTTTAAAATTGTATAGACGTTTTGGGAAATGGCTGGCTTTCAGGTCATTTGTTGCTAAAGATTTTTGTAAAGTTGTTTGGGTACGAGTTGAAGGCATATTAACCACAACACCTCACCTGATAGGTGATCCTTCTTTTAGCATCTCCCTCCATCTGTTCCTCTTCCACCAATCTGGTAATGCAGTTAGTGACAGTAAGGTCTCTGAAACATTATGACAAACCACAAGGGCTGAATGTTGTAAATAGACTAACCCGTCCTCGTTCTGCATCTCAATCTTTTTCCTCTTGAGTTTCTGCCTCTCCGCAATGGCGTTGTAGAAGCGCAGATTCGCTTCCTCGTCTGAATCTGACATCTCTTCTCCTTCCAACTTAGCCTCTTCTGATACCTAAAATAAAGACATGTCAAACTCAGCAAAAATGGTGCCAGTGCTAATACTGACACATTAATAAGGAAAAGCAATTACTTTGGTATGTTTGCTGCCGGCTGAACTCCTTGCAGTTCTGTCTTTCTGTTCTCCAAAGAGAAGCTGCCGCAGTTGAGGAGCTAGTCTAGCATCTACTGCTCCTAGTTCATTTATCAGCTGTGAAAGTGATAAAGAGATGAAGTCTTGAAAGCTTCTTTAAATGAATGCCTGTGGTTAATTTGATTGTACTTACATTTCTGTAGGTCAGCAATCTCTCAATCACAGGATGGTTATGTGCTGGAATTCGCTTGGCTTTTAGAACCAAATAAAAACTAATATTTGTGCAATAGCTGGAAAGAAGGGAATATTCATAGTAAAAAATAGAATGGCACTATTGTTCAAAAGTTTGGGGTCGGAACGATTTTTTTAAATGTTTTTGAAAGTCTCTTATGTGCCCCAAAGCTGTATTTATTTTATCAAAAATGCAGTAAAACAGTAATATTTAGAGATGCACCAGTCGACCGGCTATCAATCGTTTTAGGTTTTTTGGCCGATCTCTGTTCCGGATTTGCACACAAACTGCATTGCAATAATTTCCCAACATGTCGAAATATTGGCAAAAGGGGGTGGGAGTTTATATGAATGCATCTCTGAAGTGAACTGACTGTCTTCAGAAGTTTCAATTGCTTTTTCTTTCCCTCTCTCCTCCGTATAATGCTTAATAAAGTAGTTTAGAAGTGCAATGCTGCTTTTTTACAGTCAGTGAGACAGGGATAGCTGCAGGTTGGAGTAATGGGCGTTCTGAAAGGTAGGGGCGTTCCAGAAGATTCGCAATGCTACACTACAACATAAACTAATCCCTAACCCTTCCCCACACCCTAACAGGCAGCTTTCGCGAACAATTGTAAAGTTTCTGTTTCTGTACACCCACTACCTTTCAGAACGCCCATTACTTACGCAGATACCCACGCTTGTTTACAGCAGTAACCAAGAAAATGCTAACAGAGAGTGAATTTCCATTTTCATTCAGTCCGTCTTCTGTTTTAGTTTTGTGCAGGTATGTTTTATGTAGCATAATTTCACAAAGCTAAAGTCAGACCACTGTTTTTGCTTTAAATCTGCAAATTATGAATATCTCATTTAAATCATCTTTGTTTGGATCATGATTAATGCAGTTGTTGCCTCTAATTTCAAATGGTTACAGATATTGTTTGTTTAAGGTCAGTTTGGCCTGTAATAGAGCAAATAAGCATCAAAATCAATTTGCTTACCAAAAAAAATCTAATAAAGGGCAATCGGAATCGGCCATGAAAAATAATGATTGGTGCATCCCTAGTAATATTGTGAAATATTATTACAATTTAAAATAACTGCTTTATATTTTAATAAATGTTTAACATGGAATTTATTCCTGTGATGGCAGTTGTGCTGCTTAATATTTTGTGGAAACTGTGATATATAATTTTTCGGGATTCTTTGATTAATTGAAAGTTCAACAGAACAGCATTTTAATGCATCCCTTGCTGAATAGAGTACTATTTCTTTCAAAAAAATCTTACTGACCACAAACTTTTGAATGGTATTGTTTGTGCTACGAATATAAATATTATATATGCAAATACAGCAATCACTCACAGAATTAGAGAATATAACATGATATAGGTGAGGCTTACTTGAGATAAAGTTGCTGTTTTGTAATGAGGTATTTTGCACCCTAGAGGATGGAAAGGATACAAAGCAAAAATAAAACGTCAATTTTAAATGCAATTACATTCAAATTGAATAATTGTCTATTTACAGCAATAATTATGTAGATTTAACTCACCTTTCCAGGAGGAATCCGTCCATCTTTGACCATCTCCACAAGGGGCTGAACTTCATCCCTCAATTCTGTGATCTGAGTATGCAAAAAATACTCAAATTTAGAAATGCAACAGCCCTTAATAGCAAAGCAATGCAAAAAGACCACATACATGTAATTGATGCAAGCCTTTACCTTTGCTTTGAAGTCCTGAATAAGTTCCAACAACTCTGGTGATTCTTTCTTCAGCAGTTTGAGCTTTTCCTTCTGTGACATGGTCTTCAAATCTTTCACAATCCTTTCCTCTTTTTCAACCTCCTTCTCCCCTTCAGCGTGTGCTGCAAATTCCTAATAGACCACAGGAAAATACAAAGACTGAGTTATATGATGCAAACACCTGAACTCTCCTGATGTATTTAGAAAAAAAAAAAGCATTGTAGTACTTCAAGCAGGTTTAGATCGTAATCTTCTTCGCTTAGGTTGGCTGCCAATCTTCTTTGAATGTTTTTGGCCTCCTCTTCCTCTTCTTTGTCTTCTGCCTCAACCTCTTGAAGAGATTTCCCCTCTACAAAATATACAAATCAAACATGCTATTATATGTATATATTATGCATTGCAAAATAACATAAAGCTATAATGTGTCATAATACAGTATGTAGGTCAGGTGAAAAATGCTTACTTTTGGTGACATAATCAGAATTATAAAAAATCTTCTTTTTCTCTCCCCAAGCCATGTCATTTGGAAGATCTGTAAAAATGGAAGTGTTAGAGACAATGACTAAAACATCAATGTGCAGGGCAATAAAATACTTTTATATGCTTAAATATTCTTTAAATGCTCTTGAATACTTATTAAATACACACAAACAGTTATATTTGGAATATTTTTAAAGTACATTACCATCATCTTTCTTTCCTTCCAGGTCACTCTCCATGTCGGTCTCCTCTTTATCATCCTCTTCTTCATCATCCTCTGATTCAGAAATTGTCAAGGGCATGACCTCCTCCTAAAAAAATTGAAAAAACAATGGTGATCTTCAAAAAAAGTATTACCATCGATAAAAAGCCTTTAAAATCATGCTACCAGTTATCAATTGTTTTGTAATTGTTTCATTAACTTACAGCTTTATCTCCGTCCTCTTGATCACTGTCTTCCTGGACCCCTCGAGCCAAGAGATTCTATAGACCAAAGTCAAAAATCAAACATGTACTAGGATAATATCATGCCTGTTTGTGCATAAAGAACATGAAAAAACTAAACTCACAGAGATTCTTTCATTGTGGAATTCATCAATTTTATCCTCCACATATGTTGACGAATTCTGAAAAGAAAACACAGATGTTTACAACCAGAATGCCACAATTATATGTAAACAAAGTTGTTTATACATATACATATATATATATATATATATATATATATATATATATATATGAAGAGTTCAGATGCAAAAGCCTCTAAGTGCCATCTGAAATTTTCTTCTAGAATGATCATTTTTATCAAGCTCGTATATTTAAGTTCAATAATTTCACTTAAATGACAATTAATAGCTAATTTTCATTGCCATTTAAGTGAAATTACTGAACTTAAATATACAAGCTTGATAAAAATGATCATTCTAGAAGAAAATTTCAGATGGCATTTAGAGGCTTTTGCATCTGAACTCTTCATATATATATATATATAATTACCTTATCTGGCTTGTCTTCATTTTTATAAGCTTCAGGATCATCGCTGTCAAATTCTTGTTGCCTCTTTGTTCTAGGCTTTTTTACTGCCCTTTGAAATGAAAACAAAATGCATTTGCAAAATTATAACGATGTAATAAATTAATTATAACTGTTTGCACCGGCATTTGTAGTGCAGGAGTCAAAAAATTTGCTTTGTCTCGTGTCTATTTATACAATTTGTTAGCAGTAACGATGCGGAATACAATAAACTGGTTTAGTCGTAGACGACGACACATTGTAGTGTAACTTACTACTCACCTTCTTGCTCGGACCATGCTGTCATCGGGTGATAAAAATTACTGCTTGATCTAATTATCTAAATATTCGAGCAGTTAACAAATAATGTATAGCTCAACGTGTGAAAACAGCTCAATTGCTATCCGCATGGACTTCCCACATGCATTTAGAACAGGAAGTTAACCAAGTGAGTACTTCCTCTACTGTGTGAGTCTGTGTCAAAATAAAAGTCTCCTTAATTAATCCGTTGTTTGAAATATATTGAATATATATCTGTCTGTATATATATATATTTTCAGTTTCAAAGTACTTTTTTAGCATGGTTCTTTTACATAAAATATTCTCAAAAATCAATAAACACACAC
The DNA here is from genome assembly GCF_965113295.1 of Leuciscus leuciscus. NCBI lineage: Eukaryota > Metazoa > Chordata > Actinopteri > Cypriniformes > Leuciscidae > Leuciscus > Leuciscus leuciscus. Next base: position 11,600,874 of record NC_138747.1, on the reverse strand, counting down.
ACATGTTGGGTTTTGTATGTTTTATGGAGACTTTCCATAGACATAATGATTTTTATACAGTGCAAACTGTATATTCTATCCCCTAACCCAGGGATGGGCAACTTCGGTCCTGGAGGGCCAATGTCCAGCAGAGTTTAGCTTCAACCCTAATCAAACACACCTGAACAAGCTAATCGAGGTCCTCAGGTTTACTAGAAAGTTACAGGCAGGTGATTCAGAGTTGGAGCTAAACTCGGTAGGACAGTGGCCCTCCAGGACCGAAGTTGCCCATCCCTGCCCTAACCCTACCCATCAAAGAAAACTGTCTGCATTTTTACATTTTCAAAAAACACGATTTAGTATGATTTATTAGCTGTTTTCCTCGTGGGGATCAAAAAATGTCCCCACACAAGATCAAACATTTCTGGTATTAAATGTTGTCCCCATAATGTAGGGCTTAACAGGTCACACACACAACACACACACACACATTCTTGAGCATCTATCTTTATGAGGACATTCATTGACACAATGCATTCTCTAGCCGCTTACCCTAACCTTACCCATCACAACAAAGTGCCAAAACTAAAACCAAGTTTTGACCCTCAAACAGGCCTTTAAAGGGGTCTCAGAAAGTGAGGACCGGCCAAAATGTCCTCACTTTACTCTCTTTGTCCTCACTCCAATGGTCTAAAACTCAAACTGGTCCTCACAAAGATAGTTGTACAAGTACACACACACACACACACACACACACACACACACATTGACAGAACAGAGAAGAAGAAATTTGCAAGTCACCATGAAATAAAAATGAAATGAAACACCATGAAATATTTTTTTTATGAAATATTGCAGTGTTTAACATAAATTATTTATCTGTGCACATCATTATTTTATTTTTTAATCATGTGCCCGCATAAACTTTAATCAAAATAAATAATTCAAGCTGACATGGTGTGAACGCAGAACATGTCACACTAGATAAGCAAATACGATCATAACTTCCATCCGACCACCATCCATCCATAGAGTTCTGCAAGTGGTGCTCACTGCAGAGTCCAATGACGTCCTGCTTCACATTCGCTCCTCCTCGCTGGACGTCTAGACTCCACCCATTTGCTCTCGAGTTCTGGGCGCAAATATAATTTGGGCCTAATGGGTGGAGCTAGAATATCCAACCACACCCTAACCTAACCCTAACCCAGAGTCATATATGACTCTGCCTAACCCTACCCACAGCTCTATCCCTCCAACCGGAGGAGCTGGACTAATCCAACCCCATTGGAGCTCCAGAGAGGAGGAGCTGGACTAATCCAACCCCATTGGAGCTCCAAGGAGGAGCTAGTCGTCATTTGACTCTGCAGTGAGTACCACATGCTCAAGTGACCCACCTACTACAGCGTGCGTCTGTTTCTCTTGCGCGTTAACTGATTGGCTTACATCAGCGCAAGCGCTGTCGATCTTTCTCCTGTCGATACTGAACAGATTGAGCACGACGATATTAAGACGCTGACGAACAAGAGGTGGAAGAAGACAGCTGAAGCGCATCGTCTTTATTATTTTCAAAAGATCAGTTAAGACAAATAATTTCGGTAAGAATATGCAAAGTACATCAATTCACACAATGTATTTCATGTAGCCATACACAACACTCTCGACATTTGCAACATGCAGTGGTTTTATACGCTTAATGGAAGGCAGGGTGATTGTGAGCTGCAAGCAATGAGCTTTTAAATGGACAATGCACCGCTAGCCAGACATCCCTTCCTTTCCGTGCAGTGAATGTTGTTTTCAAATTTCTAAAACGTGCTATGCTGATTTGATGAATTGTGAAAATGGCAGCGAGCTTTGTTTCAGTTGTAGACGACATCAATCCATTTGCGCTGGTAAATACAGACGGCGCCATTTTGTCATCTCGCTGGTTTTGAGGTTTGAATGGCTGATGACGCCATACGATGGATGTTATTGTTAAACTCTATTTACTTAGATCATTTTATTTTAAGAAATCAAAGAGTGCTGGGTTGTCAAAGCTTTTCTCGAACGGCTTTACATGTTTCTATTGTTATGATTCGCTTATTTCGCTATTTTATTTCAGTGGTTGTTCCAGCTAAAGCAAGCTGTAAACGTTCAAAATAAGCAAAGTTTCCTGGATGAAGCTCATTTCATATTCGATGTTGTATCAATTTTGTTGACACTTCGTCATATTTCAGCATTAGCATAAAATTGTACTTTAAGGGGTCGTTTATGTTGACACTGGAGTGTTTGATTATGGTGACATTGGAGTGTTGATGCAATGGAAATCGCCAAGTTAAGGTTTTTATACAACGTTTTTTAAAGTGCAATTAGCAGACCTCAACCTTGATGTCATACTTTTAATTATTTGGTTTTTATTAGTTACTATCTGTTTTTTGGCATACATCCTTTCAGGTTTATGTCCACATGGTTATTATCCTCTGATTATGTGACGTAGTTTCCACTTTTGGTTTAAGGCTCTTAACATTGTATTAACCTTATCAAGCAAAATGTTGGAGGTTGTTGCTCATTTTGTGTTTGAAGACACTTTTATTCAACTTACCTAGTTTTTGTGGTTTCTGGTGGTAGGTGATCAAATACTTCTCTTCCAATTTAAACAGTTCACACACACACAAAATCTTATAATTTTCTCACCCTAACCCATAAGACCCATTAATAAAATGTTCAATTAAAGCGATTATGTCAGAACACTTGGATTTAAACCACTCTATAGCCTAATTTATGGATTACTTTTACAATCTATTTTTGTACTTTTTGATGCATTAGCCTAAAGTTTTAGTTGCATGGACTTTCAAAGTATTGACAAAGATGACGAAAGAATATTGTATAAATATTTCTATTTGTGTACTGAAGATCAAATTAGGCTAATAAGTCTTATAGATTTGGAACAGCATGAAGGTTGAGTAAATTATTACAGTTTTAAATTTTTTGGGTAAACCATCCCTTTAAGTGTCATGGACTAAGTAGAGTGTAAGTTTCATGTTCTTTTGTAGTGTAATAGTGAAGAGAGGTAGTGTAATAGTGAAGTGAGGTGTCTACAGTGGTTGTACTTTTTAGTGTCTAAATTGGCCTTTTTTCTGATTCTTGTATGTTTACAGGTTACCAATTTACAGATTAGAAATACACGAGTTAGTATTAAACAGGCTAGATGCTTTTAGAGAGGTTCTCTAATTACGTTTCTTATTCATTGCTCACAATTTACCAACATTATCAGATTTTATCTTCACTTCTATGCAAGGTCACAATCAGTTTTTTCTAGCTTAATATACTACACAATGTTTTAAAATGTTCCTGTATTTTGATGTGTTGCTGTTAAGTGTGAATGTTTGCTGGGGTTCATGAAATGCATGACATTCATGTTTTCTAAGACCAATTTTAATGTTTATGGCTTTTGCGAAGCAGCCGGCAAACTTCTGATGTGCACAAGTGGTGATTCAATTTATTGTTTTGCTGTAGCAGAATGTTACTAAATGGGCTGGAAATTGCTGGATGGTTTTCTTGGAGACACTCATGGGTATGATTGTTCTAATGCTGTTTACATATATTTCCCTCCATTTATTCTTTTTATTACAGTCGAGAATTGATTTTAAATGATTGCCGTCAGGATTGGCTTGGGTATCCTGTGCATCTTGTAACGAAGCAGCACTTTAAATACAGGTAAGCATTTGAGGGATCTTAGTCAAACAAACATAGACTTATTTTTTTAAATTGTTTAATAAAAGAGTGAGAATTTTTATGAATTTAGAAATGTCGAAATTTGTAAATTTTTTGTTGTCTTGAGTAATATATCATTGCAGTATGGATTCTTTGTGAATGGATGACAATCTACAATCCAATTAATTTTTACAATGCTATTAATGTTTTGGGGGACATTTTGCTGGCTACAGTAAAATGTTAAAAAGCAAAAAAAAAAATCTCCAGAGGGTTCCCAGGGCTCAAAGCTAAGGATTTTTTTCTGCTGGTCCGGTCAGGCCAGTGGTTACAATTTGTATTTGCCCTGCCAAAAATGTTACTGACCCCACTACAAAATAGTAATTAAAATAAATAGGTATTGTTTGATTAACATTAAAACAAACACAGCTGCAGGTTTATTAGGCGGCTGTCATTTTAAGAGCTGCATGGATCCAATATACTGTTACACATGTGTTGTATTTCTCAACTCTTTATGTTCTCTTAAGATATAACAGACTGTTTTTACTAGGATACTCTGTGACATTTTTTGAAGTTATTTTGTGTGAATATGTCAGTTCAAAAATAGACGTGATCGAGAGCTCTATTCAGCATTCGCACGCTGTCGGAGAAGCGTCTTTTGTGGCTGTGATGTGTGCGCACACAAAACTGAATGGATTTCTCTTTTGCGCTGTCTTACACTTATTTAAATTGGCAAGGCTTAAAAACACGTGCAAATGATAAACTCATAATGCAGCACTGGCCCAATTGGGCGAGTGACCCAATTCAACTGTCCCGAGCGACGTTTACTCTGGTCCCGGGCCATCGGACAGTCCTTATTGATGGGCCCTGCTTCTCACAGTTGTTAAAAATCTGGAAATATAAGGATCATTTTTAAATTGTAATTTTTAACTCTGGAAAAGTTAAAGGGATAGTTCACCCAAAAATGAAAATTTAGTAATTTACTCACCCTCAAGTTGTTCCAAACCTGCATGAATTTCTTTCTTCTGCTGAACACAAAAGAAGATATTTTGAAAAATATGGGTAACCAAACAGGACCAGGGTCCCATTAACTTCCATAGTATTTTTTTTCCCATACTATGGAAGTACTATGGAAGGACTGTCCCGAGCGACGTTTACTCTGGTCCCGGGCCATCGGACAGTCCTTATTGATGGGCCCTGCTTCTCACAGTTGTTAAAAATCTGGAAATATAAGGATCATTTTTAAATTGTAATTTTTAACTCTGGAAAAGTTAAAGGGATAGTTCACCCCAAAATGAAAATTTAGTAATTTACTCACCCTCAAGTTGTTCCAAACCTGCATGAATTTCTTTGTTCTGCTGAACACAAAAGAAGATATTTTGAAAAATATGGGTAACCAAACAGGACCAGGGTCCCATTAACTTCCATAGTATTTTTTTCCCATACTATGGAAGTCAATGGAGCCCTGGGCCTATTTGGTTTACCATATTCTTCAAAGTATCTTGTTTAGGTCAAAATGTGTGGGAACCCTTTGGTCAGCAATCTTCAAGCCAAGGACTGTGTAAAATAAGCTAAAACAGTGGTTTTCAATGCTGGTCCTGTGTTTTTTTTTAATCCTGGTCCTAGGGTCCCACAGCACTGCATTTTTTCCCCCCTTTATTTAAAATAGGAGAAATTAGGAGAAAGCTCAATGAACTGAAATGATTGTGTCAGATATAAATAAATGTGCAGTGCTGTGGGTCCTCAGGACAAGGATTAAAAACCACTGGGCTACATTTTGCTATACAAATAACAGTATTAGTGTTGTCAAACTTCTGTCATATTTGAAGATTGTGACTTCAATTCTCAGTTAAACTCATGCAATGGGTGTGTTTAACAGTGTTTTATGTAGTTATCTGGGTATGTAGTCTTTCAAGATTAAGTGTTTAATGATTTGACCTCATTCTAAATTGTTGTATTTTATATATATATAAGTGAAATGCAGTATGCTAGCTAGTGTGCTTTAGCTATGACTCCAAAGCCATTAAAAGGTGTGATAAGCTAACAATCTGTGTTAGGCTTTGTGTTAAAATTCATGCGCTATTTATTCTGCTGTTGTCATAATGTTTCTCACATAATCTTTGGTCTTGCTGTTAATTGTCTTGTGGTTTGTATACTGGTTCTCTGTGTTATCTTTTTACCTTTTACCATAGCCTGACAGTCGTTGCCTTCTTTCATCTACAGGTGTGTTTTGTTGCACCTCAGCATGGCTGTGGTCATCCGTTTGCAGGGTCTCCCCATTGTGGCTGGGACTATGGACATACGTCATTTCTTCTCTGGATTGACCATCCCGGATGGTGGTGTGCATATTGTAGGGGGTGAACACGGTGAGGCTTTTATCGTGTTCGCCACAGATGAAGATGCAAGGCTTGGAATGATGCGCACAGGGGGCTCGATCAAAGGTTCCAAGGTGTCTCTGTTACTGAGTAGCAAAACAGAAATGCAAAACATGATTGAGCTGAGCCGTAGGCGCTTTGAAACCGGCAGTGCAGAGGTTGCCACAGGAAATGGCAGTAGGCCGGGTCCACCTGTTAGTACTGGTGGAAGTGGAAGGGGCAACTTGGCAACCACAGCACAAGGTTTTAGTAACACAACTTCGACTACAGCCACCACAGCAGTGTCAACACATGAGCCTGTAAGCAACAAGACTGTCCCTACCTTTTCGACCACTACCATGGGAAATATGCCCCCAAACTTTAATAATTTTAGCAGCCCAAGTCTTAGTTTGGGATCAACAATGACAACGGCAATGTCGTCCTTGAACTCTGTACCTCCCCCAATACCTCCCTTGCCCACCATGCCAACTCTACCACCGATGCCCCCCATGCCAGGACCCCCACCAGTATCCACATTACCACCAGTACCTGCTGTTAATCCGCTTACGTCAGGGCCTCCGGTCCCTCCCATGGCACACATGACGCACATGTCTGCGCTTCCTCCATTCAATCCTGGTGTCCCTCCCCCAGTCGGCCCTTTATCTGGTGGTATAGGTGCCTCTGGTCCAATGTCTCTCGGAAATCACAATCCAATGTTCCTGAATCCCCTAAACCCTCTAAACCCCCTTAACCCCCTTAACCTCCAATCTCACATGAAATCAGCAGCGACAAACCCAGATGAGTTTTATGTTCATCTACACGGCCTTCCTTTTTCTGTCACTGAATGTGAAGTCAGAGATTTCTTCCAGGGACTTGGGATTGAGTCTGTTCGTTTGCTCAAAGACCACATGGGTAGAAACAACGGCAGGGCATTGGTTAAGTTCTTCTCGCCCCAAGAGTCTTTTGAAGCTCTGAAAAGAAATGCTGGAATGATTGGCCAAAGATACGTTGAAGTTTCTCCAGCTACAGAGCGACAGTGGAGAGAGAGTGCAGGACAGTCTAAACCAGGTGGTGACTCCGAACACAATCGCCATCGTCGCAGAAGTGCCAATTCGCCACCACCCTCTGGTCGCGAGCGAGCCAGATCCCGATCTCCCCACAAACTAGAATTCTGTGTGTATTTGAAAGGACTCCCCTATGAAGCCGAAAACAAGCAGATCTTTGAGTTTTTCAAAAATCTTGACATTGTTGAAGATAGCATTTACATTGCGTACGGTCCCAATGGCAGGGCAACCGGTGAGGGATTTGTGGAGTTTAGGAATGAAAATGATTACAAAGCTGCTCTCGGATGCCATATGCAGTACATGGGTAGTCGGTTTATTCAGGTGCATCCGATCACAAAGAAAAACATGTATGAAAAGATAGACACCATTCGCAAACGAATGCAGGGTTCCCAGGGTGATCAGAAGAATAGCTCAGGAGGAGGAAAGAGTGCCAAGAATTGTGCTCACATAACCAATATTCCTTATAACGTGACGAAAAAAGATGTCCGTCTTTTTCTTGATGGCATTCAGTTGTTTGAGGAAAGTCTTAAGGTGCTAGTTGACGCAAACGGTAATGGTCTTGGCCAGGCTATTGTGCAGTTTAAGTCTGACGAGGATGCACTAAAAGCAGAGAGACTCCACAGGCAAAAATTGAATGGCAGGGATGCTTTTGTTCATTTGGTAACATTCGATCAGATGAAGGAAGTTGAGAGAAATCCTCCTCCACAAGCAAAGAGAGGCCAGAAATCCCTAGGAAATTCCCATGCCCATTCTCATGCACACGCGCAGCCCCAGGCCCAAGTTCCCCAAGTGCCTCATGCTTTTCCAGGAATGACAGGCGACGAGTTTAGTTTTCTGAGAAATGCTGTAGGGACCCTTGGCAACGGTCCCCCTTTTGTCAACCCGTTCGTTGCCCCAGGTAATGGACTGGCAGGTCCACCGCCTTTGCCGCCACTTGGTGCTGCTTTGGGTGATGTCTCGCTAGGCCTTCCCCCACCAATGGTTGGAGGACCCCTGCCCGGTCCTGTTCTAGAGCACCCTGGTTTCAGACCCAGTGCACCTTCTGGCTTTGGTGCACCAGAGCCATTAAGGGGCATCCCATCATTTGATAATGGATCTTCTCGTAAAACCATCGGCCAAAATCATGGAGGGAGCCAAGGTCAGAGGCCAGCTTCTGAGAGTCTTAGAGGACCTTCCAGTGGTCCAGGTAATTCACGGCCCACCATTGTCAAAATTCAAAACATGCCCTTTACTGTGACTGTTGATGAGATAATTGATTTTTTCTATGGCTATCAAGTGTTGCCTGGTTCTGTATGCTTGCAATTCAATGAGAAAGGTTTGCCCACTGGGGAAGCAATGGTTGCTTTTGACTCCCAAGATGAAGCAATGGCTGCTGTTATGGACCTGAATGATAGGCCTATTGGGGCAAGAAAAGTGAAGATCACTTTGGGATGAAAACAATGACTATGTCATTGCAAATTATGTTTTCTTTTGACTCGGTTTTCTGACAAATTAACTTAACTGGTTGTTTTTATGTACAGAAGAAGAAACTGACAAGTATTAGTTTTTTTTCCTGGACACATTATGTATCCAAGATTGTAGTTTCATGAAGCATGACAATTGAGGAAAGACAATATTTATTTTAAATTCCTCTAAACAGCGTTGTTTAAGACTTCAGGCCAATAACGTTTTAGTTCACATCTGCAGATCAGAAAAAGGGGCGACTTCATAGCGGTATGTTCATTAGAGCCTAATAGCTGTGGAGGAGGTTAGTTCCTCATTGTTTGGTATCTCTGTTCAAGTTTTACACATCTGTATATTATCCATGCTGCATCTACGCATTTGAGGTAAAAAAAAACTGCTGCTGTGCATTGTGCGCTATATACATGTCTACACTTCAGTTACAATGTTTGCTCTCTGCTGCAAGTTTTTTTCTGTCAATAAAATGCAAATGCTGTCTTTATCAATATCTGTTGCTGTCACATTGGATTGCTATAAAAGCCTGATGTCAAACCAATACTTCACTGTACACTATAAGCGGATGTGAAGCACATGCGGCATTGTAATATAATGTAAATGAAAGCATTTTACTCTCTTTGCTTAGCTCTCTTCACAATGTGTTGTGGTGTTTGATAGCTTCCTTTTCTTTTTTTTTGGATGTTTGGCTTTTTTTAAAGTTTTGCAGAAATGGATCAGTTGTTATACGTAGTTTATTTTGACGTTCCAGCGCTTTTTCTCTTGTAAATACTTTCCAGCTGAACTATTTTGTCAATAAAATGCCATTCCTGAAATGATGACACTTAAAGGTATTGTATTCTCTCCTGTCCTTCTGTTTCTCTCAGTTCAAATATGAACAATAAAATGTTTTGCTGTGACTTCCTTGTTTCCCATATTGAACTGCATAATTATATTTTGGATCTTTTTTTTCTTTTTCTTTTCTTTTTTCCTTCAGATGTCTTCTAAAGATGTGACTAGCTCTAATATTTTGCTTGTTGCTTGAGACTCTTTTTTTAATATTGTGGCATTGACCTTTTCCCACAGTGCTTTATTTAAAACTAAATTTTTTCACTTTTTAAATTTTATATTTTCTACTGCCACAGATATGCATTTCAGGTAAAAGCTTTATACTGTTTTGTTTTTTAGAGTGAAAAAATAGTCTAGTAGTTATTTTAGTTTGGATTCTGTTGAACTGCACAGCATAAATTTAGTGTGCCCTTATGCCTGCAGCATTACACAAAACATATCTTAATTGTGTATGGATCAAAAACGTATGAAATTCTGCCCCAGTTGTGCCACAGATGGTTTTTTAAGAATGCAGTGTCTCTAAATGAAACATTAAAGAGGAACACATTGTTGTATTTGGCTGTTTTTGAACTTTGTTCTGATATGAAAGTGGAAGAACAATTCTCATACAAACTGCACTGATGAGAGGCACATGAAATGTTTCATCGTTTTGGCTGTGGATTATGATGGCAAATGATGATATGCTGCATAAAAGATTATTCAAGTTGCACATGCTTGTCATTTCTCTCTAGCAGCGAGAATTGCTGAAATTCTCGATGCATTTCTTTAAAGCAGGTCAAGTGGTATTGCTCTCAAGCGCTGCTCTTTGATGCTTTGAATCTGCTTGCACTGGGGCCGTTCAGAAGCACAAGTTCACGGTTATTTACGCAAGTTTTTTATTTGGGTTGAGCTTTTGTACTTTTGGTGTTTTGAAATGCTTTGGAATTAAATTCATGATGAATTGAGTGCATTTCTGCCTGTTTCGCATTCTTGGGTGGTTCTCAAGCATTGTGGACTACATATTTTACTTTGTGCCTTTTTGATGCTGAGCCTTGATTCCTGATTAACATTAATGTTCAGGTAAGTAGTAATCATAGACATTAGTGCTGCAATAAACTATCTGTGAGCATTGGATTTTCTGCCAGCTAGTTTTTTAGTTTTTAAGGAAGAATGCATTGTGGGGGGAAATTGGGACTTTTTAATTAACTTTTTTTTTGCTTTAATTGAGTCTTCGTTTTGAGAAATAAAATGTTATTCATTGTCAGAGTAGTTCTGGAATTTTTTTTAACTCGTATTGCTGCAGAAATATATTGTTTATATATTTGCATTATTATTATATATATATTTTTAAAGTGGAGGTATTTAATTGAAATATTGTTTCTATGGCCCAGTTTCACAGAACATGGTTTAGATTAAGCTAGGATTAGTAGCTTTTATAAATGTGCCTTAGAAAAAAACAAACATTTCTGGTGTAAATCTTGAGACAAAACAATAGCACTGACATATTTTAAGATGGCAGAGCAAGTTACTTTCAGTTAAAACAGCTCAAACCTGCATTTTAGTCTGCGACTATGTTTAAGCCTTGTCTGTGAAAAAGGGGGTATAAGTTGTGTACACAATAACAGTTAAAACATTGCTTTATGGTGGTGATTTGAATTGGTGAGATTGATGTTGAAAAGTAAAGCTTTCTCATAGACATTAAGACTTCTATACATGTAAGGCTATATTTTGATTGCACTGCAATATTAAGAAGGAAAAAAAGGCCACTAATTTGTCACTCTTAACGACAGATTAGTCAGCAAATACGGTACAACGGAGTAGTGTGTGTGTGTGTGTGTTTGTTTGCTTTTCGTAAATTATTTGGCCCAATTGTGGAATCTGTGTTACCATGGTGACATAGCGGTCAAGGCAACCACGCTCTGATTCTGCTCGCTGTTTTTTACCCAACTGCTACGACAGGTTGCTCTTAAACCAGTCGAGACTAACGTTAGCTGCTGTGCTGTGGGGCTACTGATAAAACTGACACGCTGGCAGAATACATAACAAATGTAATGATTCTTATTGATTGCTGCATTGTTGGGTGTACGTGAAAGTATTATGAACTCATGCAGTCATATATTAATTATTCAGCTATTACGCTGAAACTCTGTTATAATATAGATTAAGTGAGTAGTATTCTTTACACGCGTGTTTTTTTAAAAATATAATTTTAAGTGTGTCTATGAGTTCACGGCGTTGGTAAAAAAATTACAATGTTTGTAGTTATGTTGTTGTCTGTGTAATGACTCACTCCACGTTGGTTTCATGCACACTGCTCTCTGTGCTGCCGCTGCGAGCTTGTGCTGTGATTGACAGGCTCCTGGCCAATCGCCGCGTAGTTCAGCTGGCGTTCTGACCAATAGCGTTGCACGTCCAGAGGAGCTGAATGGCAGCGCCCTGCTCATTTGATATTACATGAACGTGTCAGGGTGTAGACGGTAGTACTAGTAAGCAGTTTTGTTTCGACGGAGAATCTCCGGACACAATTTCTGCAGTTTGAAAGTTAAGGGTATGATATTTTTAGTTTCACGGTAGCATTTGTCAGCTCATCTTATAGTATCGGGGTATCTGTATTAGATTTGCAGTGCGCCATTAAGCATTGCAGAAATATAGTTTCAATCGCGTTAACATATTTAAGGCGTGACTCTCGGACAGTCTCAAATACTGACATTTAGGCCCTCAGACACGACATTTGCCACATTTGTTTTAAAATATATATATTTTAAAACGCGTAATTTTGTGAAAAACCGAGCATGTATGATTCGAAGATTATGTGAATTTTGTATTGCTTTTTATTACGGCCAATTTGATCAAAATTGTCTGAACATTCCTTTCTTTCATCAAATGTCACTTCCTCGCGTGTGTAAGCTTTAGTACTGATTCATTGAAGCTAGAACTTCATACATTTTTTGTTTCTGTTTTCAGATGGCCGTTCAGTGTGTGTCGAAAATCGAGCTCTCCATCTCTTGCAATAATCTTCTGGATAAAGATGTTGGATCCAAATCTGATCCACTCTGTGTCCTGCTGCAGAGTGTCGGCGATGACAAATGGACAGAGGCAAGTTACACACTTTAACCCTCGAACAGCCGCTGTAACAAAACTTGCAGTTACGTTTCCTTTTTTTTTTATAGTTATTATTACATCTGCTGACACTTTCGAATGTATCACTGCAACAGTTTTGATGGGGGGAAATGTCACTGCTCTCTGACACCATTACTAACACCTTTGAAACAGATTTAGAATTATTATTTGAAGTAGCCTAGTTAGTAAATATATTATAGAAAGATTTTTTTAAATTATTTACTTAATTATTATTTTGCAGGTCTTAGGATTGCTAGGAATGCTGATTTGAGCAATAATTTGTTTTATTTTATTTTTATGTTTACTTGAATAAAACAAAAATATTGAGACAATATTATATGGATGAGTTTTAAAATGAAATGAAATCATATTAATTAATATTATTAAAATATATTATTTAGGCATTAACTCAATTTAATGTTTTACTTACAGCCAGGTGTTTTAATAATTTGTGGCATTGTTAACTCATTGAACTGTAAGGAAGAGATGATAATTTGGTAGATGTTTTAAAAATATTTGTTATTCATCTGTAGGTAGCGTATTCATTCGAATGTAATCGAATGACACAGCTATTTTCACCTTTTATTCAATTATTATTATAAATAGTCAATTGTTTTAAATTGCGATGCCATGAAACATGCCAAATTGAGTGGACTTTATATTTTTATATATATATATATATATATATATATATTCCTCATTTTTTTGATGGTATAATTCAAACTTGTAGAGCTGTTAAAAACAAATGACTTTATTTGCTTGTCACATTGCTGAATGTATGTGATCATTGCAGGTAGAACGCACAGAGAGAGTGAAGAATTGCCAGGACCCCGAGTTCTCCACAAAACTTCACATTGACTATTACTTTGAGAAGGTGCAGAAACTAAAGTTTGGCGTCTATGACATTGACAACAAGTCTGTTGACCTCAAGGATGATGACTTTCTGGGAGGCTTTGAATGCACCCTTGGTCAGGTATGTATTGTGAGGAGTGATACAGTGAAATGCTGTTTTGTGCTAGTTGCTGCAGAACAGTGCTAATCATTAGTCACACTGTACTTCATTAAAAATATAACATATGCATAATGGCCTTGTTTATGCACCAACCTTTACAACAGATTGTATCAAGTAGGAAGATTACCAGACCCCTTCAGCTCAAGGCAGCAAAACCAGCTGGGAAAGGCACAATAACGGTATGTTCATATAAACACTCTTACTGATATTTCTAATATGGAAAAAATTGTAAAAGAACATGGGGATTTGTCACATGACAGTTTTACCATCTTCCTGTTGAATGTTTTACAGGCATCAGAATTCAATTCATTTTCATTTGCGGTATCTTTGTTTGTAGAAGACTTTAAGGGCTCCATAAAATAATTTGTTTTATTTGATAATCCACAAAAGCCCTCTGTTTGAGCAAAATAATATTTGCATGTTTGAATTCATGCAAAGTTTGTCAATGATGTGTAACATCATCTAGCTGTTCGTTTTTGCAAGCATCGCTTTCCACATTTCTACTACTGTTCTGCCATTCAAAATGTTTATTACATTTAGCAATGTTGTATTTTTGGTACAGATTACAGCAGAAGAAGTGAAGGACAACAGGGCTATTGTAATGGAAGTGGAGGCAAAAAACCTGGATAAAAAGGTAGACATAATCATCCTCTGTTCTTACATCTTGTTATAACCAATTATGATTTGTACTTCATCAGTTATTGCTGCAAAAGAAGCAGGGAAAATGTTGAAATGTCACCACTGGTTTACCACACACAAAAAAACATATTCAGGGTAAAAGCCACTTATGGTACTAACTGTTTTGAGTTATATGGAAGCTACACTATTCACTTATGTTTTTCAGGATCTGTTTGGGAAGTCTGATCCATTCTTGGAGTTTTTCAAGCAAGAAGAAGATGGGAAATGGCAGTTAATTCACAGGACAGAGGTTTTTACCCACTTTCACTCTCTCAGTGAACCAAATATTAGTCTATTTGTGCATGCAGAAAAAATCATGAGTTGTTGGATTTGTTTGCTGATGGTTGTTGACTTTGATCTGTTACCGATAGGTCATCAAGAATAATTTGAATCCATCTTGGAAAAAGTTTACTGTCTCCTTGCATACATTCTGTGGTGGTGACCTGAACAAACCAATCAAGGTAACTACAAAGTTTGTTTTATGCTCACTGAGATGTGCATTTGTCATGGTAAGTTATCAGAATTGTAGAAGACAGTTTCACTATGCAAGAGAGAAACAATTTTCTTCTGCTCTTATTTCTATTTTTTGTAACATCACATACGCTACCGTTCAATAGTTTGGGGTATGTACGATTTTTTTTAATGTTCTTGAAAGAAGTCTCTTATGCTCACCAAGGCTGCATTTATTTGCTGCATTTGTTTGACATAAAGATCTTTTGTAACTGTTAACCAGCTGCAACAGCGATACATGACTATTCTATTTTAGAAACTGTTGCTATTTCTGCAGCGTCATGGCATGGCTTCAAGTACGTTCAAACTGTGGACTGCATTTTTGCCCTTATTATCTTGAATTATAGGAGCATTCTGACTGCATTCTGTAGGCTCCATCATGCAGCGAGTTGTTGCCCTTCTTCATGTTGGGTCACCAATCAACTGTATGAAATGTAAGATTACCTACTTAGGTCTGGGGTGGGTGCAATAAATGCGTTAATTTTAACGTGTTATTTCCCCCCATAACTAACTAATTAATTGAATGCGCTAAATCGACAGCCCTATTAAAAAAACATATAGAATAGAATAGAATAGGGCATTTATATAGCGCTTTCACATGTACTACTGTACACCCAAAGCGCTTTTACAATCATATCAGGGGATCTCTCCTCAACCACCACCAGTGTGCAGCATCCACTTGGATGATGCGACGGCAGCCACAGTACAACGGCGCCAGTGCACTCACCACACACCAGCTATAGGTGGAGAGAGGAGAGAGAGTGATAGAGCCAATTCAATGTAAGGGGATTATTAGGAGGCCATGATTGGTAAGGGCCAATGGGTGGAATGTGGCCAGGACACCGGGGCTACACCCCGGTGGTGTAATATGGTGTAATATTAATGGTCTGGTTAGGACACTAAAATTCTTAACTGATATATTTGATCAATTAAATGCAACTTTGCTTGATAAAATCTTACTGACCCCCCAACTTTTGAACGGTGGTGTACAAAACTTAGGCAATAATGTCTTTTTAGGAGGTAGCTATTAGATCAGAAGAAAAAAACGCATATAATCATGTCATGTAAAGATGTCATCTGCCAGCACTTTCAGTTGTCCTAGTCCTTAGACTAAAGCTTTGTCTGATTACTAGGTAACATGTTACGATAAGGATGAAGACACAAGCTCAGACATGATAGGAGAGTTCACCTGCACCACTGCTAAACTAATCGAGGCTAAAGACAATGCGGTGAGCAGGATGCATGTCATTTAATCTTCTCTAAATATCTTTCTTTTTCTTTCTTTCTGTCTGTCTGTCCCTGGCTTTTTGTTTTAGGTTCATTGTTCTGATTATGATAGCGATGGCTCTCATGATCTCATTGGTGTGTTTCAAACTAATGTGTCAGATCTGCAGAAAGCAGTTAATGGCTCCCCGGTGAGACTCCACCTCCACTGCGCCAGGCTTTTTTTGTTGTCATTGTGTTAATAGTAGAACATTTCTTTATCTTCACATAAATTTCCATTCTATTCACTTCCATAATTTCTTAGGCATGTATTAAAGGGTATAAGTGAAAAGTTTTCATTTTTGTAGGTCGAGTTTGACTGCATTCATCCAGAGAAGCAAAAGAAGAAAAAGAGTTATAAGAACTCTGGGGTCATCAAGATTAAGTATTGCAAGGTTCGGACAACCTTCATCTGTTATGAATGAAAATGGAAATTGCAGAATTCTTTACAATAATTGTACAATAATGATAATAAATAATCTCCACACTGTCTTTCAGCTTGAAGCTCAGTATTCATTTCTGGATTATGTGATGGGAGGTTGCCAAATTAACTTCACGGTAAGATCAGCCATGGCACAATATTTGCTTCTAATAGCTGGTGTCTATTTTGCAATTGTTTACATTTTGATGTTATCAATGAGTATAATGCAGAACATCAAATTTAGGTTGTACATTTGTGGCTTTATGGTTTAAGCTCTAAAACATTGGTGGAAATTGTTTGGTTTTAGGTGGGCATTGACTTCACTGGCTCTAATGGAGACCCCCGCTCCCCTGACTCTCTTCACTATATCAGCCCTAATGGTGTAAACCAGTATCTGTCTGCCATCTGGTCCGTTGGTCAGGTAGTCCAAGACTATGACACGTAAGAGGAAGATTTTGTCCATAGACTTTCCTCCAGCTGTGTGACAAAGGACAACATTCAGTCTAAAACCATTCAATGTTGCTACAAACTAACATATGTTCACCCATTGAGTAGTAGTGCATTGTAATTGTTATAAGGAAAGTATAGAAATATACAAGTTGGTTTAATATGTATACACTACCGTTTAAAAGTTTGGGGCTAGTATGAATTTTTATTTATTTTATTTAAAGTAAGTAATACTTTTATTAAGCAAAGATGCATTAAATTGATCTAAAGTGACAGTTTAAGTTTTTTTAAATCACCATTTTCAAGAAATAGTAAGCTATTTAACATTGATAAAAAAATAAATGTTTTTTGAACGCAAATCAGCATATTATAATTATTTCTGAAGGAAATACTGGAGTAATGATTGCTGACAATTCAGCTTTGCATCACAGGAATAAATGACATTTTAAGATGTATTAAAATAGATATTCTAATTAGTTATTTTAAATTGAAATATTTCCCATTAGCTCTGCTGAATTTTTGATCAAATACATTCATAAGAGACTACATGAGTCTTTTTGTCTACAATCTATTTTTCTGTCTTCCCTTGTAGTGATAAACTTTTCCCAGCATTTGGATTTGGTGCTCAAATACCTCCAAACTTCCAGGTTAGACATTATAGGTGTTCTTGATACTTTTTCATTATTAGTTGTAATCATAATTTAATTTGACAAAAGTGCCTTTTTTCAATTTCTTAGGTATCCCATGAGTTCCCATTGAACTTCAACCCCAATAGCCCATATTGCCAAGGTAAGAGTCCCACTGTTTGGAAAATTAGATCTGAAATGTAACAATTGCATAACTGTCTCACTTAAAATAAATTCTAGCATGTTTGTCACATGTGCTGATGTTTTATACCATGCAGGAGTGCAAGGAATTGTGGAGGCCTATCGTACGTCTTTGCCTCAAGTCCGTCTCTATGGACCTACCAACTTCTCCCCCATTATAAATCATGTGGCCCGAATTGCAGCCGGAGCTGCCCAGCAACCAAATGCAGCTGTAAGTAATACCAACAAGTGCCCCTTTTTTTTGTAGTGCACTGCCTCATCCAACTCAGGATGTGGTTTAATGGGTACTCGTGCATCTTTGATCTGTGGTCTACCATGGCATTTTCAGTCCAATTAACACTATGTATGTCTAACATCTTTCTCTCTTAATTAGCAATACTTTGTGCTGTTGATCATCACTGATGGGGAGATCACTGATCTCGACCAGACCAGACAGTCCATCGTGAACTGCTCCAAACTTCCCATGTCCATCATCATCGTGGGTGTGGGTGAGGCAGACTTTAAGGCCATGGAGTTTCTTGATGGGGACAGTGGAGTTCTCAAATCTGTGACCGGAGAGTCGGCGATCAGAGATATTGTGCAGTTCGTGCCCTTCAAGCAGTTTGCCAGTGTATGATCCTCGTTAAA
Organism: Leuciscus leuciscus; assembly: GCF_965113295.1. Classification (NCBI taxonomy): domain Eukaryota; kingdom Metazoa; phylum Chordata; class Actinopteri; order Cypriniformes; family Leuciscidae; genus Leuciscus; species Leuciscus leuciscus. Next base: position 11,582,623 of record NC_138747.1, on the reverse strand, counting down.
TTTTAATAGAAATTGCATGCTGGTTTGAAGTTCTTAAAAACATATCCAGTGTTTTCTGTTGTTACATCACTGTCAATATTTAATGGCATTTAATTTTTTACGTCTCAATTTCTTCTTAGGCTCCTAAAGAAGCATTGGCTCAGAGTGTTCTAGCTGAGGTGCCAAATCAACTGGTTTCGTACTTTAAAATGAGGAATCTGCTTCCTGTCAACCCCCCTCCACCGACCAAGTAGACAGATTTGCAATGGAGACTGAAACATAGCCATCTAAATGAAATAGTTACAAGCTAAGTATATGGAACACCACTAGAGGGAGCCACAGCTCTGTTAAAGGATGCAATGTCCGGTGTTGAACTCTTTCGAAAACCACTTGTATTCCATTTGTATTGCCTTTTTTATATATATTATGCAAACAATTTTCCTTTTCTGTCCTTCATAGATTTCTTTTATCTTCCTAGATTCCTCATATTATTCTTTTCCAACTGGTATAGAGTTTTTATAAATATTCCTTTTTATAGATCTATTTTTCTGTATTGTTGCATATTTTTTTTTTTTATATTGTTTATGGATACAGATGCCTTGATTTTTCCGTAAGCCAAGATTTGAAGGCCTTTCGCTGCTTTTTGATGCCTATGTATGCAATATCAATCAGGAATGCTGACCTATGAAATTCGTTACACTTTCTGAGCTATAGTAGTTATCAGAGCAAAGTGAATGACTGAACTCATTCAGCCACTATGCTGCAAAACATAATCATGCTGTCATAATAGAGATGATTAGTAGTTAGAACCTTGCCAAAGAAATCACTGCATGTCTTTTAGTAGCACACTATATGATTTAAAAAATGCTGGTTTACTGGTATAAAGGCGTTATGTAGACTTTGGGACCATAGAAGACCACAGTGTCTTTTTAAGTTGTAGTTGGTGCCAAGTAATATTTTAAATATTCCTTTTGAAAGACAGGTCATTTTGATTTATCTAACACGAATGTTTGCACCTTAATCGCACAGTAAAGTTAATCTGCACTTATCTATTAGAGCTGTTGAATTTAGTCATATATATGCTTGCTCTTGCCACATAAAGCCTTATGGGACTGTTATCTTGTTTAACCTTTTTTTTTTTTTTTTTTATCTAATGATATAAAGGGAATGGGGTTCTAATCATATTATCATTGTTTTTCCAAATCATGAAATATGTTTACACAGCAGCATGTTGTTCTGTTCTTCAGAAGCCATTTTATACTGTCAAGAAATGCTTAATAAAATTACCTTATTAACACACATAACACATGTTTTTTTGGTTTTTTGAAATCCTTGAATGTGTAGCTTATGTCTGCAACAAAAAAGGCATATTTCAATCACTTTATGCCTTTTAGTCTTAAAGGCCGATATGAGGACAGCCGTTCACCTGTATTACGCCCTTAGTTCACTAACTGTTCAACTGTTAACTTAAATTATCATAGGTAAATATTCCAACTCCTCCGCTGCCTAGGGAGTTTTCCTTCAGATGGAATTCCACCACAGTTCCTCAAGGTGTAGGATCGTATAGTCTGACAATGTTTTCGAAGGCCACATGTCTGTTGGATATTTGAAAGCGGCTTAATTGGGGATATATCTGTCTACCACTTCAAGTTAGATTGCATTATACCTCAAGAACAATGAGGACCAACTGCACTCAAAGCTAACACCGGTGGATCAGTATTACAAGACGCAGAAACACACCAGCACTCTGCCATGTCTATTACTGTCATTTTAAAGAAGATATATAATCTGCCAGGGAAATATGACAGAAAAGTGGAGTTGTCATTTAGAGGTAAGCGATGGATATTGAGAAATAACTATATTGCCATTATGATTAATATTGTCTATTCAGTTGGATAAAAAATGTTTTGAATATATATTTTTATATAAATCTTCAATACTTATCTGGGAAACGATTGAGGTATTATGTCATGTTACTATTTTAAAACATTGTTTACGGTGCAGGATTTACTCACAAAACCAGGATCCTTCAGTGTGAGAATATAGCCATCTTCAATGAGGTAACTGTTTCAGTTGTTTACGATTAACTTAAGTTCATTTATCCGCTGCCTTTTTTAAAGTTATGATAATCACAACAGGATAGGCTACTAACAAAAACAGCTAATATTTGAATTACTGTTCCAGTCATAAAAGATAATTAGGCTAGTAGCTGCTTCTTTTCAAAAGTTTGGGGTCAGTAGGCTACGAATCTGTTTTTGAAAGAAATCTCTTATGTTCACCAAGGCTACACTTATTTTAGAAAAACAGTAATATTATGACCTAGTATTACAATTTAAATGAACTTTTCTATTTTTATTTATGTTCAAAATGTAAAATTCCCGCTCTGACAAGCTGAATTTTCAGCATCGTTACTCCAGTCTTCGGTGTCACGTGATCCTTCAGAAATCATTATCTGCTGGTTTGCTGCTCAAAAAGCATATTTTACAATTATTAATGGTGAAAACAGTTGTCCAGCTTATATTCATGTTTCCAGGATCTTTTGATGTTCAATTTAACAGCAGCATTATTTGAATAAAAATATTACTTATGGAAAAAAAAACATTTTAATGTAATGATCCCAACTTTTGAGCTGTAGTGGAGCACAGATTTATAACAGAGCAGGTGCTTTAAAGGGTTAGTTTTAGTGGTGCACGATATATATCGGCCGCCGATATAATATCGGCCGATTTGGTCATTTTTTTACACATCGGTATCGTTCCGATGTCAAAATATAGCCGATGTGAACAGGCCGATATTTGACGTGTGAAGATGAAGTTGACGATGCTGACTTGATCTTAGCAGTAGTGAATGTGCCTGAGATAAATACACATTTCATACAGATGACATAAGCAGAGAACAGTCTGTTTTCTTTCGTTTTGAATTGTTCTGTTTAAAAATAGACATTTCAAGCTTTCTATATATGTCTCCGGTCTGTGAGTCAGGTAGATTTCGGTTCATTTATGAGACGCGCTCCAGGTTCACGCGCCCTCGCCTCCGTGTCCTGATTAAATATTTTCTACTATATTTACTTCTTATTTAATTCAATCCAGGCAATTGGTTGATGAAACATTTATCAAAATTAAGATACAATTAATACAAAACGAAATTAAATTTAAAGACAGGCTTTTTGTGCTTTCTGTTTGAGGTCTCTGTGAAAGTTTTAAAGCAGTCTTAGTGGCGCTTTCAGAGCGCTCACGTCAACTGTCCCGTCCGTAACATTGTTAACGCAGTCCAGTGCGACTTATGTTTTTTTCCTCTTCATGACACATTTTTGACTGATCGTTTTTTGACTCGTAGATATTTGAATATATTGCTTGATATTTGATACCCGTTCGAATTAGATTTTTCTCAAAAGTGACAGCACGTGTGATTTGTGGATTACTGATAAGCGCGAGTGGAGAAACAGGCGTTTATTGTTTCATTCTCAGTGTTGAGAAACGTATAGCCTTCATGTGTTACGTTATTGTATTAATAATAACTAAAGTAGCCTACCTAATTATGTTACATATTTATTTTGTATGAAAACTAGCACGTTCGTTACTTATGGATTAAAAAGTAGGCTACCGTTGTATCAGTGCTGCGCGAGCTCTCTCTCTCACAAACACGGACGCGCGCACACACAGAGAGAGAAGATAATTGTCAAATGAAAAATTGACGGGCTAAGTTTAAATTTTGTTCTTGCTTGTTTTTTTTCTGTCAAAATATCAGAAAATATTTTGTATTATCCATCCGTGTTTTTAAAATTCGTTAAATGACGGACGTTTTACTGTTAACACAGCCCATGTCGGATTCGTCTTATAGCCTAGGCTACTTGTTATTATTTTTAGAATGATTCGTTATGCTATTATTGGACTCCTGTCTATTCATTGTCAACTGTTTTCTATAAATATGTTTGTATTGGCTAACATTTATTCAGTTAATGAGTGTCCTGTTTAAAATGTGCAATGTTCAAACGCAAAGACGGCACGTCACAAATAGAAGCCCTTTTCCCTGTGGTATTTTTTAGTATCATATTTGGATATTGGAATAATAAATAAAGTAGCCTATCTTAATTTTACACAATGTTCCTGTTTTTTGTGTGTTTTTTTTACTGTTTTCTAAGGGTTTCTTAATTTTAGACAAGTTGACCAGCACACATTACTGTATATGCAATGCAGTATAATGCATGTGTGTCGTATGTGACATATTTTGCACACAGGTAAAGGTGCCCAATATCAGTCATTTCTAAAGTAAAAAAAAAAAAGTGTTTTGGAAAATAGCTCTTTATTTGATAATCATTAAAATTTGTTTTCTATACAGAGATATCGACATCGGCAAATATCGGTATCGGCCACAACAGCAATATTAATATCGGTTATCGGTATCGGCCTCAATTTTCACATCGGTGCATCACTAGTTAGTTTACCCCAAAATGGAAATTCTGTCATCAATTACTCAACGTTCCAAACCCGTAAGATGTTAGTTCATCTCCGGGAACACAAATCAAGATCTTTTTAATGAAATTTGAGAGCTTTCTGTCCCTTTAATACTTTGTTAATAAAGTGGTAAAGTAAGTTTTTTTTTCTTGCTTCGCTTCATAAAAATCAGGTTAAACCACGGGAGTCTTGTGGATGACTTTATTGATGTCTTTACTACCTTTCTGGGGCTTGAAAGTGGTAGTTGCCTGTTGACAATGGAGGGACAGAAAGCTCTCAGATTTCACTAAAAAGATCTTCATTTGTGTTCCGAAGATGAACAAAAGTTTTACAGGTTTGGAACGACATGAAGGGTGAGTAATTAATGACAGAATTTTCATTTTGGGATGAACTATCCCTCTAACCAGCTTCACTTTTTATGTAATTTTTGCACTTTTTATACATAGTAGATGTGTATAATATTAAGTGGAAAAGCTGTAAAAGCAACAAATGTAGCTACTCATTGTTATATAGTTAAGTTGAAATCAGTGTTTGGTGGTTGTGTATGTTGGGAGGAGATCTTTAACCACACCTTTAGTAGTTGGTTACAATGACAGAAGGGACTTGAACATTTTCAGAGTCTTGTAAACAGCCACATCTATGAGCTCAGATACAATAATGAAATTAAAATATTTGTCTAGAGGTATGTCACAAGGTTATCCTTTAACTTAAGCTAACAGATATTAGAAAAGTGGGAAGGACAAGAAAGAAAAGCTGTTCAGCCTGAGTGAAGATAAATCATGTTCAACATGCTTTATGAAGAGGAAGTCTTTGGGGTTTTCATTTATGAGAAATGCAGTGACTGTAAAAGAGGGAGAGATCTAACACAAACCTTTACAAACGTGTGTCAGGAGAGATCTAAGACAGACAACATGCTGTTCGTTGGAACTTTCTATTCATACGACACATCACAAATGTTGATAAGTTGAGCATAAAATCAACATGATTTCTAAAGGATCATGCGACACTGAAAACTGGAGTAATAATGCTGAGAATTCAGCTTTTCCATCACAGTAATAAATTACTTAATTTTAAACTACATCTAATCTCGATATATGAGCAAGCTGTAGCTGATAGATACAGATCCATAATCATGAGTTGAACATCTGAAGGAAATTTTTAGCCTGTGTGGAATAAATAAACATGTTTGGTATTGTTTATGTGACTTTAGCACTTCAGATGGCCTCACTATGGGAAGGTTGAGAGGGATGAAGTGCTGTCAATCAGTGTCTACAACTGCAGTAAGATGTTCAGCAACAGGTCAGAACAGTATTCATTATATATAAGACCAGAGGGAAATGAACTTAATGATTCATAACAAATAATATTAGAAAATATGGGTATAATAAGTGTGTGTGCACAGATTGCTGGGGAAGCTGGTGATCAACCTGCAGCATGTGGTGTCTGTGGGACAGCTGCTTCTCCGTGAGTCTCTAACAGACAGTCAGCACAGTCTTACTGATGTGAGTTACGAACACACTCCTCACTCCTTTAACATCCATTAAACAAATACACTTCATGATATTGTAACATTGGTGTGGTGAAAGATTATTGAATCATTCTAGATGTTCATATGTTGTAGTTAGGTTTTGTGTTGTCATGTGATGATGGATTTTCTGGTGTAGATCTACATTGAGCTGGAGGTGAAGTACAGTCCTCTTCAGGGGGCCGCAGGGGGGTGGGACAGTGAGGACTTCATCAGAGAAGAGGACAGTGATGGGTAAACTAGGACAATCTTCCATCAATCCCCTTCTTTCATTCCATCTTTCTTTGTACCTTCCTTTCTCTGTTTATTTTCATCCATTCTTCCTTTCTTCTATCCATCCTTCCTTCCATCTTTCTTGACTTCCTTCCTCTGTTTCCATCTATTCATCCATCTGTCCCCATCCATTCATCCATCTGTCCCTTCTTTCATCCATTTTCCCTTCCTTCCCTTTTTTTAATCCATTGTTTTCCTTCCTTCTTTTTCCATCCATCCATCCATCCATCCATCCATCCATCCATCCATCCATCCATCCATCTGTCCATTTTTCTTCCTTTTTCCCTTATTCCTTAATTGTGTCCACTGCTTTTATCCATTACAACATTGTCCTTCCTTAATTTTCCATTCATTCATCCATCCTTTTGTCCTACATTCCTTCTATTTCTTTTCATTCATTCTTCCTTCAGTCCTTCCCTCCTTCCATTCATTTTCCCTTCTTTCATTACTTCCCCTCCTTCTGTCCATCCATTCTAACTTTTTCCTTCCTACCTTCTTTTTACTTTCATCCATCCAATTTATCCAATTTTCATTTCCTTCAGCTATACCTTCTATCTAATCTTACTTTCTTTCTTCTGTCTATCCATTCTTCCTTCCTTACATTTTTCCTTCCTTCCTTCCACCCATATTTAATTTCTTTTTACTTTCTTCCTTCTTTTCCATCCATCCAGCCATCCATTCATCCCATTTTCTCTATTCTATTTCAGCTCAGAGCTTGTCATCAGAAACACAGGTTTTTCGGAACCAAGGTAGGACATCTTCTGTATGATCCACTATACATTTTCATACACTTTATTGATGGTATTCACACTGATATTTTCAATAATTCGCAGTTCTTCAGACGGCCTGCGTCCTCAGCAGCTGGACCGTGAAACCAGGATGATTGGTCGGGGGCTTTTGAAAACTGATGACGAGAACGGAGACGAAGATGATGACAATGACTATGATGATGATTATGACTTTGCAGATATTGAATGTGCCAATGTGACATTCACTCCCATTTTGAGGTGCGTTTCAATTACCTTTTAATGTAATACATTACACTACAGTGAGCCTATTTTATTGTGTTGCGGTGTAATACAATACATTACACATTGCATAACTAAAAATGACCCATCATGTAATTCCCATATTTGAAATCTAATCTGAAAATGTAACAAATTTGATAAATAATACTGACTCACTGCTTTGTTGATGTGTGTAGTCGTTGCAGGGCCATAGCAAAACATGAGCTTGCCATCACACCTAAAGTGAAGTCTTTCCAGGTAAAACAATCCAATGAGGAAAACATACTTATTTCATATGCAAGTAATTGTTTACCACATAACTGACACTATTTGATGAGTGTCTACTAGGGTTAAGTCTTCTATTGCACTCTTTTTTCCCCTCAGGTGAATGTAAATGTGGTTGAAGCTCAGAAACTGGTAGGGGTGAACATCAACCCAGCAGTGTATGTGACTATTGGGGATGAGAAAAGGCACACAGCTACTCAGAAGTCTACCAATTGTCCATTTTACAATGAGGTAACTGCTTGCAAAGAACTCAGCTTTAAGGTCCGTTTACACCAAGAGCGATAATAACTCCTTATAAATATAAAGGTCAAGGTCAAGTTTGTTTATATAGCACCTTAAAACAACATGAAAGCTGACCAAAGCTGCACAACTGTCATAGCAAAATATCATCCTACAATAAAAGAATTATATAAACAAAAAAGATTTGAAATAAGCCTACTATTAAAATAATTAAAAAGAAAAGCAGATCAGAAAATAACAGGATTAATACAAAACATCACCAAACAAATAAAAATACGATTAAAACTAAAGGTGTTATCGAGTTAAGCAGAAGCCTGAGAATGTTTTTTAAAGAGATTATTTAAATGTAGATTATAAAGGGGATGATCTGATGGAAAAAGGTAAGGAGTTCCAGAGCTTTGGACCAAGAACTGAGAAAGCCCTTTCACCTTTAGTGATTTTAGCCGAGATTTTGGAACAGTCAGTAACAGCTGGGAGGAGGATCTGAGCATTTTCTCGGGAGAGTAGGAATAAAGACGATCTGAAATTTAAGTATGGACCATGGAGTGCTTTGAATACAAATACTAAAATCTTAAAATCAACTCTGAATTGAACAGGTAACCAATAAGGTAACCTGTGTCAGAGAGTATAGCAGTCCACACCACAACTATAACGATAACTTCACAGAGAGACGATACTGTTGGAATCACTTTAAGGTGGATTTTTTCCATCTAATGAACGATAAAATCATTGACAGCCAATCAGAATCCACCCTGCTTTAAAGAGCTTGAATATTTAAAGAGGCAGAAGACAAAACTGCAACGTGCGTAGTATAAACAGAATTATATCGTCAGGTGGTGTGGATGCTAGTTATCGTTATAGTTAGCGTAGTTATATCGTTCTTGGTGTGAAAGGGCCTTTAAGCATCTAAAGCTTTGAGCATCTCTCGATTGTTTTGTTTCTCTGTTTTTGTCTTTCAGAACTTCATGTTTGAATTCCAAGAGACACAAGATGTGCTCTTTGATAAAGTGATTCAAATTTCGGTAAGTATTCCCAGAGACACTAGAGACATACAAACATAAAGGATTAAAGAAAGATTTAAAGGGACTTACATCAATTTCTTACATATGTAGCAGCTAAAGTTTTATGCACTAATATTTTGCCTGTAATAACTGATAATGCACATGCTAATTCTGCTTAATCTGACCCTTAAGTATTACTTATTGGGTGTAACCAAATGTAGTCAGGTTCAGTCAGCCATAATAAACTATTTTTGACATGTATTCAAGGTACACTATGTAATTTCTGGCCCTCTAGTGGTTAAAACAAAACTGCATGCATTTTGCGGAAGAACATGTTATGGTTGTGCTTCAGCAATGTGTGACTGTGCCGATGAATATGGTTCGTGGCACAGGTGTTTAGATGCAAAGGATCTCAAGATGTGTTCAATAAAATACCCTACTCACCTGTTAAGTAATAAAAATGGCACCTTTTCAAACGCCAAAATTTCAAATCCTTCAGTTCTTGTAATCTCCGAAAAAAGCCAAGCCAATGTTGATTCTTGTTTTATGTCGAATTCTCATTTTGCCAGCAGAATCTCCTCTGTTCAGCGTTTTATTAAATGGGTGATTCCCCTGAGGTTCAATATTTAGCGTGCTCCATGTCAACTTTTCTCGCTCGTTGTGACAACTTTTCTCTATTTACGGATTTGACGAGACACGCTCGGACGAGTGATGCATGTACGTAATTTCCTGCGAAAACCATCCAGGTCTAAAATATAAACACTTATAATAGACTTACCATTGTGAATCATGGTAAGACAAAAACACGTTTTGGAAGAAGGATTGATGATGTATTGTTCATTTAGAAAAAGAAAAAGTTACATAGTGTAATTTATATATTATCCTTTTTGTTATCTGACAGTATTTTAGCTATATGTGTGTTGTATGTATCATGGCTATTTTCTTTTATTTTAGGTGGTTCATAAGAAAATCCTTGCCTTTTTGATGAGCCACATAGGAACCTTTAAGATCGACATCAGCACTGTGCATCAGCAGCCAGGTAGCATGACGCTTTAGCAATAAAGGCGCTATATGTAAGATTTTTCATGTATTAATCGCATTTTATTGTAAATGTGTGAACAGCTTGGGACGAAACTTAAAAAACGAGACCTTACTTCCTAGGTTTTCTATGAAAGCCAGCAGACTGATTTTTATGTGAAGGACTTTTATATTACGTTTTTGCCATGGCAATCAAAAGGAAGTGACGTTTATGCATGCACTCGAAACCCTCTGTTACGTTCTATGACACATGAAATTAATTACTGTATGTTCACGATAATGCAAAAAGAGCGATTCTGTACTGCAGTGTTTCTGAATTCTACATAAAGCCCCTTTAATATTGATATAAACCCAGCTTAAGAAACAATAAATTCTGATTGCAATCTTTGATACACAGAGCCAAAATGAACAATACAGGCTTAGAGTTCATTGCATTGGTAAAACATTCCCTAGACATTTTAATGGTGATAATTAACTCATCACCAGTGGTGAAAAAGAATGATTATAGGTTGACTTAGAAACTGCAACATTGACCATTACAACAACTTAACACAGCCAATATATTTCACAGATCACCGCTTCTACCAGAAATGGGCTCCGCTTACTGACCCAAAAGATACCCGCTCGGGAATTAAAGGCTATGTGAAGTGCACAGTGAGTGTGGTAATGAAAGGAGACCCTATGGGCATGGTCAGCCTGGCACCAGCTGGCAGCCAGAATGATGACATTGAAAAGTAAGAGCTTGCCTTATGTTACATGGCAGTTCTTCTCTTATGAACCCATTCCCACTAAAATAAACATTAATATTAGATGTTTGGTTCTTTGGCCATTGGCATCAGTGTGTTCAATAGATACTTTTCAGCAGCTGAAACCTAAATGTTTTTGGTATATTTTCATGTGACATGTAGGAACCTTCTCCTTCCAAAGAGGATGCCATCAGAACGTCCTTGGGCAAAGTTTGTCCTGAAGATCTTCAGAGCTGAAGGCCTACCCAGCATGAACTCTGGTTTCATGGGGAAGATAATGAGAGACAAGAAGGTTTTCCTTGACCCTTATGTTCAGGTCACGTTCGCAGGACAGCAGGTGATTTTCTTTCTATCTAACTTTGAATAAGACATTTTGTTCCGAGTATTTCTAACACAGAAGGTTTAAACTAGAAGAACTGAAAGTCTTTGTCACGATATGTTTGCTTAAACTCTTTCTTTGATGTATGCCTTGACAGTACTATTTAAACAGTCAAATGATCTAAATAAATACAAATTTAGTTTCTTTTCCTTATGATGTTCTGTTTTCATTTTTAAATTCATTTCCACACACTTGTCTTATGTAAAATAACACTTTTGTCAAATGACACACACACACACACACACACACACACACACACACACACACACACACACACACACACACACACACACACACACACACACACACACACACACACACACACACACACACACACACACACACACACACACACATCCACCCACCCACCCTGACAGTGCTTTTGTTTGTTAAATGGGCTGAGGTGCGTCAGTATTTGAACTGTTCTAAGAGTATTGCCACACAGGGTGTTGGCAAATAGTTCTGCTCAAAATAAATTGCTATGATGTCAGAGCATGTCTTATGTAAAAAAAAAAAAAAAATTAAAAGTGGATTCAGAAGCCAAATCTGAACTCTCTGTTCCCATCAAACAAACACGTTAGTCTACATATAGTTTTTTTTAAATAAATTCAGTCAGTTTTTAACTATAGTAGAATACTCCTAAAAAAATGCATGGAAAATAATATGTTAATATGTTTGATAGGGGGAAACGTCAGTAGATAGTAACACCAATGCTCCTGGGTGGAATGAACAAATATCCTTCATTGAGCAGTTTCCTCCTCTTGCTCGGCGGATCAAGATCCAGATCCTTGATGATTCCAACATTGGAGATGTGGCTGTGGCAACACACTTCCTGGACCTTCTTCAAATCTCCAATCCCAACCGAAATGGTCAGTTTTAATACTGAATACTGCAAGTTTAAATGGATAGTCTACCGGATATAGCTAAATCTGTCATCATTTACTCACCCTCATGTTGTTCTAAACCTGTATGACTTTTTTTCTTCTTTGGAACAATATATGTATATTATAGAATTTTGGTAAACAAACAATTTCGTTCCTACTGACTTCCATTGTATGGTCAAAAAAAAAAAAGGGAAAAAAAGGAAGTCAGTGGGAACCAAAACTCTTTTGTTACCAACATTCTTCAAAATATCTTCTTTTGTGTTCTACTGAAGAAAGTCAGTCATAGAGTTTTGGAATGGCAGGAGGGTGAATAAATGATGACAAAATTAAAAAAATTGTATTACAGTGCCCTCCACAATTATTGAACCCCCTGGTAAATATGATCAAAATTGGCTGTAAAAAATAAATCTGCATCGATTATCCTTGTGATCTTTCATTCAAAAAATGTGCAAAATTCTAACCTTTCATTGAAGTAAAAGAATTGAAAGTGGGGGGAAATCACATTATGAAATAAATGTTTTTCTCCAAAACATGTTGGCCACAATTATTGAAACCCCTAGAATTTTTTACGAGTAAAATATCTCTGAAGTATATTCCCATTAATATTTACCTTTTTTAGTACACCAGGGGGACTAGGAACATGAAACTGTCCAGCTATGACTTCGTGTTTCACAGAAGTTTAAATATGAGGAAACACAAAGGCCAAATCCCCTTAATCATCCATCACAATGAGTAAAACCACAGAATATAGTTCTGATGCGTAGCAAAAGATTGTTGAGCATCACAAACTAGAAAGTGGCTGTAAGACAATAGCTAAAGAATTGAAAATCCCCATTTTGACCATCAGGGCAATAATTAAGAAGTTATAACCAACTAAAGATGTTATGAATCTGACAGGAAAAGGACGTGTGTCTATACTGTCTTAATGCACGGCGAGTATGAAAGTTTGACTGGCCAAAGACTCTCCAAGGATCACAGATGGAGAATTGCAGAGATTAGTTGAGTCTTAGGGTCAGAAAGCCTAAAAAAAAAAATTATCAAACAACCCCTACATCCCCACATGTTGTTTGGGAGGGTTTAAAAAAAAACCTCCTCGCTCATCCAAAAACAAATTCCAGCAAATTTAATTGTCAGACACGACTGGATCTTCAAACAACACAGGGTTCTGTGGTCAGATGAGACTAAAACAGAGCTTTTTGGCAGCAAACACACTAGATGGGTTTGGTGAACACAAGGATAAAAAGTACCCCATGTGTACAATTTAATATACCATTGGATCTTTAATGTTGTGGGCATATTTTTCTGCTGGAGGTCCTGGACTTCTTGTTCAGATACATGGCATTGTGGATTCTATCAAATATCAACAGATAAAAAATCTAAACCTGACGCCTTCTGCTAGAAATCTTATAATATGCCGTGGTTGGATCTTCCATCAGGACAACGATCCAAAACAAACATCAAAATCAAAACAAAAATTTGTTGTGGAGCACAAAATGAAGCTTCTGCCATGACCGTCTCAGTCCCCTGACCTGATGAGTGGGCTGAACTGAAGAGGAGAAGCACCAACATGGATCTGGGAATCTGAAGGATCTGGAGAGATTCTGTATGGAGGAATGGTCTCTGATCTCTTGTCAGTTATTCTCCAAACTCATCAGGCATTATAGAAGAAGACTCAGAGCTGTTATCTTGGCAAAAGGAGATTGCAAAAAGTATTTAATAAAAGGGTTTCAATAATTGTGGCCAACGTGTTTTGGAGAAAAACATTTATTTCATAATGTGATTTCCCCCCACTTTCAATTCTTTTACTTCAATGAAAGGTTAGAATTTTTCAAATTTTTTGAATGAAAGATCACAAGGATAATCGATGCAGATTTATTTTTTACAGCCAATTTTGATCATATTTACCAGGGGGTTCAATAATTGTGGAGGGCACTGTATCTATCCCTTTAAGTCCAAATTAGTTTTTGAATCCCTCAGTCATGTATCCGCATCCTCGTTTTAACATTTAGGTGCCTTCTGGTTACCTCAGTTTTTTACCTCTTGGTGAACAACTTCTACTTTATTATACCTTTTGCAACCTACTCCCTGTCTTTCCTTCATCAGGTTTCAATCCCACTTTTGGCCCAGCTTGGGTCAATCTCTACGGCTCTCCTCAAAACTCCACGCTGAGAGACATCCACAGGGATCTTAATGAAGGTCTGAGTGAAGGGATCTTCTACAGGGGCAGAATGCTGCTCTCACTGAGTGTGGAGGTTTATTCCTCCCCTACGGCTGTGGTGACGGAGAGTAAGCCTGCTGCTAATGTGAAGAGCTCAATCAGCAGGCTTAATCTTAAACGCAAGAGCCGAAAGTCCAAGAAAAATAAAACAGCAGGCAAAGAAGGTAGTAAAAAGAAATAGTAAAATAAATATATGCACACTATGTTTGGTGAAGTTTGCAATTTCTTTGCCTTGGTGGCGCTAAAAGGGATCTGTTTATTTGAGCATCCTGAATGGGCCAGACATAACAACATTAGCTCTAGTTTTGGGGCAGGGCTACTTGTTTGTTCGACCAATTTCAGTTGTCGGGAGTGTCTGAAACTTGTTTGTCACTAGTTGTCACTAACTTTTAATGTCAATATGTAATGTTAACTTTATTCACATATTAGAATAATGCATTCATATACACACAGACATGTATCAAAGATGCTCTAGCACTGTAATCATTGACTAGAGGATGATTTTATTCAGCAGTGCAGAGTCCCAGTGGGCCTGGCGAGGAATCTGAAGATAGTGGCGCTGAGGTACCAACTACCGTCACAGTGGAAGTGGAAGAGGTTCACCCTCTTCCTGAGGTCAGTGACAAAGTTTGCCTGGTAGGAAAAGATGAACGGTCCTTCATTCATGTAGTATTTCAGATTATACAACAGTTAGTTATGGTCTTTGAATTTGATTGGCCGAGTGGTGTTGCAAGACAACACCCTAACAGGCTACGTGAGGAGTTTTCAGTAACTTGTTATGGCAGGAGGTGATCACAAGTCTTTATGAGTGAGTCATCAAATAATTCTCTCTATTGATTCTTTCAATACACTGATTCATTTGCAAGAAAAGCAAATGCTGCATCCCAATTTGCCTACTTATACTATGCCCTACAAGTATGTACTCTTTTTATGACGAAAAAGTACATACTTTTGAGTGTGTAGCAAAAAAGTAGGCAAACTTTACATATTACGTCATCATAACTGCGTATTTAAAGGACAGCTGTCGCTTAGTTACGTGCATCCTGTCACTGTTTAAACTGCTCTGTCAATCATCTTGTCACAGTTAAAATCCTCCACATTCAATTTAATTTAATTTCCTACCGTTTAGGAGAGAAATGTAGCAGCACGTTTATCTGCCTGTCGTGGGTCTTTCATGCAGAGAACTCTCCTCATGTGTTTCCATAATGATGCATTTAAAAGTTAATGACCAAACGTATCTTTACAAAAGTTCACAAATGAAATATAATGTGGATAACATTGAATAAATATATTTTCGTCAGGTTAGATACTGATTATTAATCAGTCAAACGCCTTTATCTAAACCTCTCTATTTAACCGTCAGACCTGCACATCCGTCACATTTTTTATTTGTGTTTGTAGTTTTAATCGAATCCTCATCCAACGTGCAATGGATTGTGGGCAATATTAGCCGTTAGAGTGCGCACAGATCTGTACTTCAGATTCTAACCAGAAAAGTAGACCATCCGGGTATCTTTGGAATACTCATTTCAGCATGCTATTTGGGACACACTAATTCTCAATATCACACTTGCACTAAACTATTATTACATATACAGTATTAAGTTTAATCGACAGTGTATCTGTTTTTTCTAATGTAGAATTTCACTGGAGAGAAGGATGAATTTTTGTTGTTTGCGTCCTTCTTTGAAGTTACAATGATAGATCCTATTATTGGCATCAAACCTGTCACCTTTGAGCTCTCTATAGGTAAGACTGGACTTTTTAATATCATATTGCCACTTAATATAAACAACTATTTGAGTACAAGCCACTTATACAACAGTACACTTCAAATCTTATTGAAATTGGTTATTATAGTATTATTTATTTACCTATCATAGCATTTATTAATATTTTGAAGTAGCTTTTGTTTTTATATTTTCAGTATGTTAAAGTTTTAGTAATTTTGTGATGTGCTTTGTCATTTTTATTAGTTTTTAAAAAATCTGTATAGCTTTATATCTATCATTTTAAAAAATCTATATATATATATTATTTTTAGTACTTTTAGTACTAGAATTAAAATTTATTTTATTTCAGTTAGTTGCAAGGCAAGTTTTTTAAGTTAAATGCTATATTTATATTTTATTTTATTTCAGCTTTATTTCAATTAATGAAATTAATTAATGAAAAAGATGTTTAATATAGTTTTACTTAACAAGAACAACGCTGCTTCACAGGGAACTATGGGAAAACTGCAGATGTGGTAGTGAAGTCCAGCAAGAGTGGTAGTCAGGAGAATTTGGCTGAGGACAGACAGCCGTTGCTTGAATCAGATGATGAGCTGGAGAGAGATCAACTTCTGAACCCTGGGCCTCAAGACAGATCTGTCACGGCACCCAGGAGACCACAGCCCACTGAATATGACGGGTGAAATGACATCCTCAAGGCTGACAGCTTATAATCATGTGGAGTGCAGTAGGATTATGGAGGAATAACTGAAAATATCATTATTTTTCTCGTTCAGATCATTTAGTTGCATTCCCTTGTTCCGAGAGAAACCATGTGTCTTTGTGTGGAGCAACTTTGAGGATCACACCTTCCGATTCCACAACAGCAACTGGTTGTCCAAGATGGCTGACCGGCTGGTGAGTGCAGATATTGAATACTCTTGTCTTTAATTATCTGGATTACAAATATGGTATTTTAAAATGCTAGGTTATTCCCCTCATCCTTTTCACAAATTTGTTGAAATTATCTAAGTTTGAATTATGTCCTATATTCTTCAAGGAATATGGCATTGATGAAGTGGAGATGCTGTTGAAAAGATCAAAAATCAAGGCTAAAGAACGTTTGGTGGATGTCGTGCTGGAGTTCTTTTCCACTTGCAAGTAGGACACATTTGCATGACTATTGTATTGAGTTCATTGTAGCCGTTTCTTACATAGCACATTATGGATAATAGAAAACCTATTCTCATCGGCTCTCAGGCAGTACATCAGTAACTTAGACAGGAAGAGAAATGCGCGCCAAAACACCCTGGATAAGTGCCGTGTGGGGCTCATCAAAAGGAACATTGTAAGTAAATTGTATTGGTTTTGGTATTATGGATATATGGTTTAGTTGCACTAACAGTCTTCATTGAGAATGTCATATTAATTGCCTTATTTTGCAGGTTTTGCTGGCCAAACAGATCCTGAGAGTCAAAAAGAGAGTCACCAGAAATACAGTTAAAGACAGACTAGTAGATCTCAAGAATATTGCAAAGAGGCTCCGCTTTCTGGCCCTAGAAGTAATGCTATCAATATGCTGTATCTTAATGTTTACCTTACACACACACACACACACACACACACACACACACACACACACACACACACACACACACACACACACACACACACACACACACACACACACACACACACACACACACACACACACACACACACACACACACACACTGTTTTGCCAGCAGAACTGTATATAAGTGTGTTTGTATTCTCATATGTCAGCCTCAGAGCACACTGCCTGATGTATTTTTATGGATGTTAAGTGGAGGAAGGCGAGTGGCCTATGCCAGGATCCCAGCACCCTCCATCCTCTTTTCACTGGTGGAAGAGGAGAAGGGTAAAGACTGTGGGAAAATCACTGCTGTGTACATGAAGGTGAATTCCTACATTATATTGCAACATTTTGTTCTGTCCAAAACAATTTATTACTTGTTTCCTAAAATAAAACTGCCATGAAATAGTTTGGTAAATGAAAGGGGGGGGTTCTTTCGATTTTGTTGTTTTCCCTAAAAATATTTAAAATATATATGTGTGGCTTACTTTTTATACTTTTCATTCTGTAGACCCCTGGAGGGCCAGTGGGGGAAATCTTTGCCAAACTGGAAGTCTATATGTGGCTTGGTATCACAAAGTACGCAAAAAACTATGTCACTAGCCTTCCAGCAGAGTTTAGACCCATTTATGAAGAGGCGACATTTGGCACATTGATTCCCCGTAACTTGCCTCCTACCAAATTAGCAGTGGAAGGTACTTTCTCCCAATACAAACCACTCTGATATTTTCCATAATTGTCTCGGGCTCCTTTGAAAACCAATATATTTCCATTTGGATGACATTTGGATTCACTTTCATGAAAAATACCATACCTCCCTTGTCCTTTCATCCAGACAGTCGTTATTTCCAGTTACGTGCTCACATTTATCAGGCACGTGGCATCATTGCAGCTGATGACAATGGACTGTCCGACCCCTTCACCAAGGTTGTGTTCAACACTCAGTGTCAGGTCACAAGGGTGGGTCTCATATATGAACATACAAGTTAATTTTGTTCTATGTCCTCAATAAAAAGCAATGGATATGAAAAGCTTTGAACTTTTATTCAGTTCCCAAGAGATGTATTGGTCATTTATAGCAGGTCCATTAAGTCCAATAGGATCTGAATGGGCATATAAATTAATCATTCAGCCTGTATTGATTGCAATTTTGTATGGTTTGCATTTGTATGGTTTGTAGGTGATGGAAGAAACTCTGTCCCCGACATGGTGTGAGTTACTCCTCTATGATCAGGTTCTGATGGAGGGCAGTAAGGACGAGTACAGAGAAGACCCACCTGTGGTCATCATCAACATCTATGACTACAACAAACTAGTGAGTGACACTTTAATGCATTCAAATGCTTTGAAATGCTATAATCTGTGAATCACCTATAATGTGATTTATATGTGATAACTGGATGTCAGATTTATGAATATTTATTACACAATATAATTTATTTGATTCATGTGTGGTATGTTTCAATGTTACAACAGGGCAGTCCACAAGACCTTGGTCGTGCATTTGCGAAGCCAGAGCTGAAGTTTGTGGAAGAGCCATATAAAAAGCCCCAGCTGCAGTTTTTTGAGATCACAAAAGGCAAAAGCAAAGCTGGTGAAATTTTGGCTGCTCTTGAACTAATCGAGTTGGATTACTCTGGCTTTGGAGAGGTGGGACCCCTGTATTTTCTCATTAATTTCACTGCAAAAGACAGTGAATAGATTATCTTGCTTTGTGCACACATTCACACGACTAAAAGCATTAATTTGTGTGTTGGAGAACATCTTTATTCAGCTGAATGGATAGAAAGGGATGTGCGCACACACAAACACACACACGTTTTCAATTTAAAATAACTGTTTTGTGGAAATCTTGATACATTTTTCTCAGGATTCTTTGATGCATGAAACATTCTAAAGAGCAGCATTTATTTGAAATAGAAATATGTTGTCTTCCATGTCGATTTTGATCTAATACATCAATATTAATACATCCTAGCTGAAAAAAAAAGTATTAATTTCTTATAAAAATCTAAAAGAACCCAAACTTTTGAACAGTATATATACAGTACATATTTTACCTGAAGATAAAGATGACTTGTAGTCAATCCTGCTGCTAAATTCACCTCCACCTCTATTAACAACAGAAAGTGTAAAAAAAAAAGCCTTTTAAATGTCATGTATGTGTGCTCTGAATCAATCTCAGCCAAGTCTGCCACTGGATGTTGATCCCAAAGAACCACAGTACATTGAAGAAGAATGCCATTATATCATTCCTGAGGGAGTGCGACCCGTGCTGAGGCAATACAGAATAGAGGTACGAAGGCACAACCTTGAACAGAAATAAACTGAATCAAAAGCACAGTTGTATTTAACATCAACATTTAAAGGTCTTAAATGCACAAGAACAAATTGATTTATCACATAAAACAGATGTATTGATAAATCAATCCCCAAGAGAGCCTTTAAAATAACAGCAAAAGTTTGCCAGCTGACTAGTTTGGTACGTGCACTACAGTGTTTTGAACTCGAACCCTTAAACGGCAGGTGCTGTACTGGGGCCTGAGGGACCTGAAAAGAGTCAACCTATTTGAAGTGGAGCGGCCTCAAGTGAGGATGGAGTGTGCGGGCAAGATGATCGAGTCGGAGGAGATTCAGAGCTACAAGCTCAACCCCAACTTCAATGATGTGGTTAAACACTTTGATGTTGTAAGACTCCCTCTTATTAAAGTATTAGACCTTATCTTAAGAGCTGTGTTAAGAACATACTTTCATCTTTGATCACATATACTGTCTCAGAATTACAAAGCAAAGCTGGTTAGATTCTGGCTGCTGTTGAGTTCTTTTAATTTGATAGTCTGATGTCTTAGAATGATTCATTGGACAATATGTTGCCCTGTCTTTGTCAGTTGTAGGTTTTTATTTGCGATTGCTTGGTGATGCCTTTTACAAACACAAAAGCAATAATATGCTTTTATGACAGACAAATATTAAATATTTAAACATTTAAAATTTACGACACATTAAATATTTGATGAAGGTGATTTAATATTAATCATCTACTGCTTACTTTTATTATCACAATTGCACAATATCTCATAACTGGTCATGTGTCCTCAGGAACTTCCAGAGCTTGTCTACCTGCATCCTCCTCTTACTATCTTCATTATGGAGCAGAGGGCGTTTGGGAGGATGGTCCTGGTGGGAACTCACGTGGTTCAAAACCTTGTGCAATTTGGGCCCAGGGACCAAGAGGAGTGGAAAGATGAGGAGGAGGAGCCTGAGGGTATGGAACCTTATATAGCTCATATGCTTGTGGTTTAAAGGCCAAAAATGAAAGCATCTGCTGTGTACATAAATATTTTACATTTAAAAGTCCACCAGACTCTTATGCTGTATAAAAAAATAGGATGACATGAAACATTGTTGAAATGAGAAAAAAAACAGTGACCACACTCTTATATTGCTCTAGTTTAAGGTACATATTTTGTTTACATTTTTTTTTTTTTTTTTTACATATTCAGTCATTCATGTTTTTGATAACATCAAGAATTACTTGCAACGAATTGCAAAATATGACTCATAAGACTTGTCTTATAAGATCACATATTGAGATTTGCTCATTTCTTGTAATGTTTGTAAAGACTGATTATTGCTCCTTTTTTCAGAACAACCGCTTTTTTGCACTCATAGTTATATTCTTTTCTACCCAAACAATAAACAATGAAGGTTTTTAAATAAGGTGTTTAAATGATGTGCAATACTACCGTTCAAATCTTTGAGGACAGTAAGATTATTTTCTCAAAGTAAATTAATACCTTTATTCAGCAAGGATGCATTAAATTGATCAAGTGAAAGTAAAAATATTATATATATTATATATATTATTATTATAATTTTTTTTGTTTTTTTTTGCTATAGCTATAAAGATATTTATAATATTATAATTTCCATTTCAAATAAATGTCTTTTTTATCAAAGAATCCTGCAAAACAATGTATTATGGTTTCATGAGAACCAATTCAGCATATTAAACTGATTTCAAAAGGATCATGTGACACTGAAGACTGGAGCTAAGGCCTCTAAAATTCAGCTTTGTCATCACAGGAATACATTACATAAATATATTAAAATAGAAAACAGCTATTTATGTACTGACCCTAGACTCTTTTTAACTGTATTGAATTGGAGGATGACCACATTTTCATTAAAATAATACTTTCACATCTAAAGTTGGTGATTGACGTTGACTGGTTTTGAATATGGCAAATTCCTAAACATTCTCTCATGACTTTAGAGAAAAAGCCTCCCAAGAAGACCACTCCACTAACCACGGTGATCACCATGGATTTGGGAGGACTTGCATTGAAGCATTCCAAAATTCCTATCAACCCTCTCAACTTAGTCACAGTAAGTTCCACTGTCTTTATTTTTCAGTCCATAAGAGTGACCACTTTCTTCATTGTTCCTCAAATTTCTACTCGCCATATGTGCAAAACGGTCTCAAAATGATATCTGCCATCTTCCACCAGTTTTCAGAGGTTTTGCAAGCACTTTTATTCAGCCACATACAGCTGCCTTGTGGTCATGGGGTATCTAGTCTGGGTGTGATGACGTTAGTTGGCTGCATTGGGGTGTTTGAAATAGCTCCTAATGAGTACTTAGCGCACATGTTTTTAACCATCAACAGTCTGCCGTTATTAAATGTGAAGTCCTTTGCACCCATTAACCTGTTGATTATGGTGTGAATCTGCTGGTTTGTTGAGCGCAGTGAAGTGTGTTCCTGTGGCAGTTTGAGCTCCTGCTGTTAGATCACTCTGATTAATTGGCCAGCCACTGCCTAGCCAAGACCCCTGCTGACATCCAAATGGGAGGCTTTTAATCATGAGTGTGTGTGTTTGGCTTTTAAAAATCTGTGTTCATAGTTAGTGTGTTAAGGCCTGTTCACAAATTAAAACCATGGAAGGACACGAGGGTGAGTAAATGACATAATCAACATTTTAAAATAAGTATTTGTGCAAAACTACATTTTCAGTCTCCAATCAAAAGGGTGATTAAAAAAGAGGAGGAGTTAGAGGAGGAGCCACCAGAAAAGGAGGAGCTTGATTGGTGGTCTAAATATTATGCGTCACTGGCTGAACTCGAAAAACAGGTGATAACTGATTTTTGATAAATTGCGTGCCTTATTGTTTTCTTCAACATTTAAAAGTCTTGTGTCTCTTCTTCAGGAGGAGAAAGAGGATGACCTGGAAGATGGGCACGATGGAGGTATTATAAATGCAAAGCATGATTTAATTGTGATCATCCCAACAACAAATTCCGACAAAGGCCTCAAAATGTATTTTGAACACGCTTAAAATTGATTGACAAATGCACTACATAACATTAACAAAATACCAAACCATGTGGTTTCTCTGCTACACCTGTGTGAATCGGAAGGTAAATTACTTCATACATGCACTAAAATCAGCTATGGACTGATTGAAAGTGAAATTTCCTCTAAGAAAAGTTGTAGCATAATTTGTTTGCGCTTTACAGATACCACTTGGTTTGAGCTTTCTAATGTGATGACGATGACATTCATACATTTGACTGTGGCCTAAGTGACCATACTCTACTTTAAGTAAAATGCTTAGGACTGAATTTATTTCAAAGCATCAATGTAATGTCACATTTTGCAGATGGAGCAGCACTGACCATGTCTGCGCTAGAGGCAGAGGACGATGAGGCTGTGATTGAAATGGAGCCTCCTGCTCCAAAGAGGAAGAACATTGCCACCATAGAGGTTTGAAATATTCTTCAAACGGCAGTTCTTTTATTTGTTAAAATGTTTCAATGTGTTTACAGTGTTTTGTTTCCGTTCTCAGACCAACCAAAACAATTTTCAGTATACATTCTCTGCCTTTTTTCTTTTCTTTTCTTTTTTTTTATTCCCTAGCTTTACAAGTCTGAACTGGAAAATGAATTTAGTCAGTTCATGGATTGGTTGCACATATTTCCTGTCTACAAAGGCAAATCCAGCCTGGACGATGAAGAGGAAGATGAAAGTACGAGATATATGGGTAAATTTAAGGTAAGATGTGTGTTTTGGCAAGCTCTTATGCCTTACATCAACAGTGTGACGGCATGCATGAAGGAAGTCGAGGATTAGAGGTTAAACCAGAGCTGTGCTTCATTGCAGGGATCCTTTCTGATATACCCAATCGCTCCCGAAGACGAGGACGCAGACTGTCAGATCACTAATGCGATTCCCAAAAATACACCCATCAAAGTCCTTGTGAGGGTGTATGTAATTAAAGTGAGTACATTTATTTCCAATTTACAAATTCTGAGTGGACATGAACTTCTTGGATTTTCATAAACCCCACCCCTTTCTAAAAATCATCTACAAACTCACATTTAGATCGGTCATCATCCAATCAACAACCGATTCATAGTGTGTGTCTCATTACGAAGGCTGCGTCCTCCGGAGATCACACTTGTCGACTGCATACTTCATAAAGGATGTCTTATTTCAGAACAGTAACCAACATAAAATTGACCGTTATTCCTAGTGAAGCATAAACTGTTGTACATTCTTAATGACTTTGGAATGTCAGTTTACTGAAAGGAAGCAGCCTCAGTGACAAATGCGATCTCCAGAAAACGCAGCCTTCTAAATGACACAGCTATAGAATTAAGTCCTGCCCTCCATTTCGATCTTTTTCGATAATCTGTTCCACTATGCTTTCTCGCAATACAGAAGATCTGTTGCTACTTCCATTACATCGCAACTTTGTTTTTCACGATTTGCATCACCATATTTATCACAATTATACAAGAACACACACATTGCATGCATCACCATGGTGCAGTGTTTTCCTTCACAACTCTGTAAGGGTGGATTTCCTGCAGGGGTTCAGGCTGCAAGACTGTCGAAATGACTAAAGAAACGTTGTCAGCAAGATGGTAGAAAACTGTACATTTCTTGTCTATTACCACCCATTGCTACTTATACCAACGTCGGAAATAAGTGCAGTTACAATAGCTTAATATGTGGGAGAGTGTTGCTATATAGAGTGACGATATTGTAATGCAATAGGTAGCACTTCAAAGTCAATAGCAAATCAAAACTAGTTAGCACATTATTTGTAATTGAAAGGGTTTAATGACAATATATGGTTATGGTTACACTTAAAATAGTTACAAAATAGATGTATGAGATGATAAAAACTTATACCATTAATTGTACCCAGCATAGAAAGAGAGAGAGAGAGAGAGAGAGAGTAGAGAGTAAGAGAGAAAGAAAAGAGGAGGCAAAGAGAGAGGGCCCTAAGAAAGGGACCCAGAGAATCAGAAGAGACAGAGCATAAAAGAGACAGAGCAACAGTTACAATCTTCTTTTATCCTTTCCCTGACCATGTGACTAAAACCCAAATGTGAGACTGACCAATCAGATAATTACAATTTCCCCCATTGTACTAAAGGTGTGACAATTCATTGACCCCCAAGTACACATATCTTGGCCTACAGGCCTTGATCACTATCAGCCCTGTGCTGGCCACACTCTGTGCCTTTAGGAACTCCAAATGGTCATTGGGGAAAGAGGGGGTGGAAAACAGTAAAGCAAATGTCTTTGTTCACTTAAAATATCTTGGATTATTTTCAATCCTACAACTCCATGTATTTTCTGCTCATTTATCTGAATGAATTTTTTATGCTTCTTTTCCTTGTGGACCCTAAGGCAACCAATCTGGCACCCACAGACCCAAATGGAAAGGCAGACCCCTATGTGGTGGTGAAAGTTGGCAAGCAGCAAATGGACAGCAAAGAGCGATACATTCCCAAACAACTGAACCCAGTGTTTGGAGAGTAAGTGCTGTCTATTCACAAAATGAATGGGAGAAACTATGGTAGCTATAAAGCTCCGCCTTTAAGTTTAAAGATTAAAGAGCATTTTTAGTTGAAGCTTTGTCTGTTTTTTTTTACTCTTGAAAGCACATGTATATTGGCAGCTGAAAACTATAGTTTGTGATATTGTTGTCAGAATTGTTTACTGATTCGATGTACTCCCCGCAGAGTGTTCGAGCTGACCGTGTCCTTCCCCTTGGAGACAGAGCTCACCCTGTACGTGTTTGACCATGACCTTGTGGGCTCCGATGACCTGATTGGCGAGACCCACGTGGACCTGGAGAACCGTTTCTTCAGCCGCCACCGTGCCGGGTGTGGCCTGGCCCTTCATTATGATAAGTGGGTAATGGCTTTAGCCTTTTATGATGATGGTGATAATGATTATAATGATGATTAGTATTATTATCTTTGTCGTGGCCACTGCTGTCGTTGTCATTATTGTCTTCATCATCATCAGAATTTCTGAAAGCTCATCGACTGCTTTGAAGCTCATATTTGGAGTGCTCTCAGTTGATTGTTTGCAGCTGCAGCGTTTTAGACTGAGACAAATCAGGCAGTTTTGTGGCCTGATTTTCATTTGATTCTCTACAGGTTAAATCAGATTAGACTGTCTTGTGATTTCAGGGATGGCTACAATAAATGGAGAGATGCCAAGAAACCCACTGCGATATTATTGGAGCTCTGCCGCAAAAATGGGATTCCATCTCCAGAGTACCGGGAGTCTGAAATTAAAGTTCTCAACATGATCTTCAAAGTTCCCAATGAGGCTTTTCCAGAAGGTGGAAATGGCATTATAATATTTTAATATTTTAAAATAAAGGTTATAAAGTACCTTCATGTAATACAAAAACAAACCCTTTGTTCAGTTTCCCTGTTTTCTGAAGAAAAGAAAATTTGAGCTTGGCTCAAAACAGATATACAGGGGCTATAAATAAAATATTCACTTCCTTTTATTGTTTTACGACATTGAATCTGGATATTTGCCTTTTTATACTGATCAAAAGGAAAAATATTCTTTCATGTCAAAATGCTAATTTTTGTAAGTAAATAAAATGTTATTTAATCTGGATATTTGCCTTTTTATACTGATCAAAAACAATTATTTCATATCAAAATGCAAATTTTTTTGTAAATAACATTTTGTTTAATCTGGATATTTGCCATTTATACTGATCACAAGAAAAATATTCTTTCATGTGAAAATGCTAAATGTGTGTGTGTGTGTATATATATATACATATACATGTTTGTACATACAATTATAAATATTTTTTATTATTAATTAATTAAATATATATGTATATGTTGCATTTGCATATTTAGTCATGCACCCATAAACACCATGTTGGATGTATCTGTTTATGGATAACAGATTATTAAAATGAGAATTTGGTGCTGCAGAATTGCTGAAGAAGAATAAGAAGACAGAAGAAGACTATGCAGAGCTGGATGAGCATAAAGCTCTAAATGTCCTTCAGCGCTGGAAGGAGATGAGAGAGTTCTGTGAGGGAGCGTGTCCTCTGGTTCCTGAGCATGTGGAGGTCCGCTCACTGCTTAACGCGGAAAAGCCTGGCCTTCCTCAGGTCAAACTCCATCACACACAGTGACTTGTTAGCAATCTTAGTCAAGCCAGTTAGCCTGGGTCAAATCTTCACTTACACTATTCAAAGTTAGAGCTGTAGTTAGGAATGTGGTGCTCATGCACCGAAGTTCGAGGTTGATTGGTGGCGATTTCCATTGTTAATCCTCCCCATTTTTTGTTTTTCGTCTTGGATCTGATATGCTCCAATTAAATTAGTATTTCATCAAATCAGATTACTATGTAGTTGCAACATAATCTCTTATGTCTTTGCCTTTCACCTAACAGGGTTACGTTCACATGTGGATTGACATGTTTCCTGTAGATGTACCTCCACCACCACCTGTTAATATCAAACCTAGACTTCCAGAGAGGTAATCAAGATGATATCACATTATACTGAAGCTATATATAGGCCTATATACATATATATACTGTATAGGGACTCAAATTGATCATCATGTTCAAAGGACACAATTTCACCCAAACGACTAAATATAGAGAATTAAAGAAGGTTCCTTCCTACATCTCTCTCAAGAATAATCATTCTGCTCTTTTAATTTACATCTTGCTGATGTGCTATATTTATTTAATGAGAGAATATTTTAACCCTATGTCTCTAGTTATGAGCTGCGTGTGATCATTTGGAATACTGACGATGTTGTACTGGATGATGTCAATCCTTTCACTGGAGAGCCATCAAGTGACATCTATGTTAAAGGGTAAGGATGCACAAGGTTATATTGCACAATTATATTCCATAAAAACTACGTGAACTACATGAACACTACGGTTCAAAAGTTCGGGGTCAGTTGATGTATGCAAATAAATGCTGTTGTTTTGAGCTTTCTTTTCATCAAACATCTTGAAAAAAAAAAAGCATCACAGTTTCCACACAAATATTAAGCAGCACAACCTTTTTTTTTTTTTCTGTAGATTTGGATTTTTTATCAAATAAATGCAGCCTTGATGAGAAGAGACTTTTTTTTTAAACACAAAAAAATCTTGTTTACCCGAAACACTAGCGTATAATAAAATAATAAATAATTCGAATTATAATGTTTGTAATATTCCTTAACAATTACGTACATAAACAAAATATTTGTCCATATGCATGTGCATTTATGTGTATTACATTCACCAGCTGGATTAAAGGTCTGGAGGATGAGAAACAGGAGACGGATGTGCATTTTAATTCCCTCACTGGTGAAGGCAACTTCAACTGGCGCTTTGTCTTCAACTTTGACTATCTTCCCACGGAGAAGGAGGTCATCTACAAGAAGAAGGAGTCCCTGTTCTCCCTTGAGGAGACTGAGTTCCGCCAGCCGGCTGCTCTGGTACTGCAGGTCTGGGATTATGACCGCATCGGTTCCAATGACTTCTTGGGTTAGTGGTTTTAGTCACTGGTCATGTATGTAATCTACTTACATTTTCTAGTTAGTCAGTAAAAACATGAATTCCTTTCCAACTGTTACGGCTAGGATCCATAGAGTTGCGTCTCAGCGATATGGTCCGTGCAGCAAAATCATCAGAGCAATGCAGCATCAAGATGGCCAAAGACAAGGCCGGCCCTCGCTTCTCCATCTTCCGCAGCAAGAGGATGAAGGGCTGGTGGCCGCTCATCAAACTAAAGAGCCAGGAGGACATCGAAAGAGAGGAGAGAGAGGCAGAACAAGAGAAGAAAAACAAGAAGAAGAAAAAAAAGTCCAGTAAGCGTGGCAACATGAAACCAGAAGATCTGCAATTTGTGGACAACAGTGGAAACACCTTCCTCTTAATGGTACCATCACTTCTTTAGTGCTCCAACATTGACTACAATGAATGTAGTAACACACTTGTTTACTTTGTAAAGGTAGACTCAAACCCTTCGTTCATTTATGTGGTTTGCAGGGTAAAGTAGAGGCAGAGTTCCACTTAGTGCCAGCTGAGGAAGCCGAGAAGAACCCTGTGGGAAAAGCACGCAAAGAACCCGAACCTCTGGACAAACCAAAGTAAGGGACCAAAATGCATTTATATCATTTCAAGTTTGCATATTTTAATTTTAATTGTGTGCTTGCTAAAATGTGCTACGTAAATAAGATTTTTTTTGTCCCCTTAAGCCGTCCTAAGACTTCCTTCAACTGGTTTGTGAACCCCTTGAAGACCTTTGTGTTCTTCATCTGGAAGAAATACAAGAAGTACATCATTGCTTTGCTCATTCTGGTTATCCTGGGGATTTTCCTCTTCCTCATCCTCTACACCATGCCTTCACACATCAGCCAGCTAATTGTTAATGGATGAGAAGGTGGAAATGCATAGAAATGCATGGATCAACAGGGGAAGTAATGATACGCATGTGTACATAGCCATTATTTGAATTTAATGGGAAATATACATAAGCAGTAATATCTAGAATAGCACTTTAACAATACAAACAATTGCCTGTCAATGCTATTTAATGCTTTATGATTCATTCAATGTGCACTACTGTAAGTAAGATTTTTTTTTTTTTTTTATCAATATTTTAATTACATCAAACATGCATTAAATTGATCACTTTTACATTGTTACAGAAGATTTCTGTTGATTCTCTATCAAAAAGTCCTGGAAAAATGAATCACGGTTTTCACAAAAATATTAAGCAACACAACTGTTATTGTGTACATGTGACACTGGAGAATGGATTAGTAATGCTGAAAATTCAGTTTTGTCATCACAGGAATAAATTACATTTTAAAATAGAAAATAGTTATTTTAAATTGTAATACTATTTCACATCCACAACATTGCAGTTTTACTGTATTTTTGATCAAATAAATACAGCCTGAGCATAAGAGACTAATCTCCAATCATGCTGCTGCTTTTTAATGTATTCATTTTAATATATATGTATATATTAATATATTATGGGAATGTTTGAACAATTAAGGGATTTGATAATAAATAACTTTTATAGATAGTACAGGTTGTTTAAGAAAACATTGTAAGTTGCATAAATAAAATGATATTGTGATGATCTTTAGTCTATTCCATTTACTAACATTGTATAAAATGAATGCTGTATGTGGTCTTCAATTTGACTGCAAAAAAGGCATGGAAAATGTAGACACGAAAAATATTGCCTCTCTTAGGAAAAATCTCTTAGGTCAGGACTTACACTAGCTGTTTGTATATAAAAAAATAAAAATAATAATTCTATACTGTATGTCGAGTTTTATAGGGTATTGTTTGCAGAGGTAGAGAAGGAGCAGAGACATCAGGTAGATTTACACAGGGATTTAGCCATTTGCGGTTCATGACAGAAGCCTTAGCAGAAGATTTGATAAATGAAATGACATCCAAACTGGTGACAGTACTGCTTCCATGACACTGCTGCTCAGTTTAATGGATGAGATGAGATGAGATGAGATGAGATGAGATGAGATGACTAATGGAGGCAAACATCCATAGAAAAATGCATCCTGGAACAGGCTTCAAGCATCTTTAAAAAAATAAAAATATAATTTTGGTTATTTAGCTGGCCTGTTCTGTAGACCTTATTCTGTTTTTGTCATGCAAAGTAATAATATAAAATATGATACCATGCGCTTTAATAGTAAATTATGTGTTTGACTATCTTCCCTCTAACACAGCACTCTAGGCTGATCTTGCAGTACATGATCTAAACCCATTCGTGAGATAATTGCCTCTGAAATAGCGAAGGGTAATTATATAGAATATACCAGTGAAGCTTGACTGTCACATGAGAATATAACTAAAAACTGGCAGCTAATGGACATGCAAATGATCACTTAATAATAACCACGGTTTCCATGGTTATGCTCCTGAACTGAACTGTGTGATGGATCTATCATCAGCATACCTCAATATAATGGACAAGATGTAACAAAAAATTACCAAGTAGTCACCTAGAAATCCATTTTTATGGAAAATTACAGTATTTATTATAATTAACTCATTCGTGCTCCTAATTATTATTACTATTTAAATAATTTGCCCCCTCGTATTTACACTGTAAAAAAAGTGTAAGTAGTGTATTTAGTAAAAATGTATGATTACAATTTATTATTACACTGTAATAAAGGTATAATTACACTGTAATAAAGGTACAATTACACAATGTATTATTACACTGTAATAAAGGTATACTTACACATTTATTATTACACTGTAATAAATGTATAATTACACTGAATCATAAGAAGAAGTTTTATTCACATAGCACCTTTCAGTAGCTCAAGGTCGCTTTACATTGTACATTACAATACATTTACACACCCGCACACACATTACAATCACATAAGGACACATTTAGTCACATTATCCAAAATAATATGTTTTTAGCCGTGTCTTGAATGTAGCCACATATGAGATATTATGAAGTGTAAGGGGTAG
Organism: Leuciscus leuciscus; assembly: GCF_965113295.1. Classification (NCBI taxonomy): domain Eukaryota; kingdom Metazoa; phylum Chordata; class Actinopteri; order Cypriniformes; family Leuciscidae; genus Leuciscus; species Leuciscus leuciscus. Next base: position 11,551,445 of record NC_138747.1, on the reverse strand, counting down.
TGTTTTCCTTAATTTAGGAGCATTAACACTAAATGACCTTCCACCTACAGTAGACAACCGGAAACGAGGGATGGACAATAAACCAAGTTCAGCTGATCTAAGGGACCGGGCAGGGTGGTAAGAGTAAAGTAGATCAGACAGATATGGAAGTGCGAGACCATTTAATGCCATAAACATTAAAAGTAATACCTTAAAGTGAATATGTGATGCCACGGATAGCCAGTGGAGGTCATGAAGCAGAGGAGTAATGTGAGCAGAACGCCTGGTGGAGGTGAGAACTCTTGCTGCTGAGTTTTGAACATATACTGTAATCTTGCAATAGGTTTTTTGGTCAGACCAAGAAATAGAGCATTGCAATAATCCAGACGTGATGTGATTAATGCATGAATTAAGGTTTCAGCATCAGCTAGAGTGAGAGAAGATCGAAGATGTGCAATATTACGAAGATGGAAAAAAAGTTTTTTAACAAGAGAAGAAATATGAGAGCCAAAAGATGACGAAGGCTTCACATGAACTCCATCAATATCAAAGGATATAGGACATTAAAAAATTTGTAATTCCACTGTAATAAATGTATAATTACACTGTAATACATGTATAAGTACACTGTAACAAACAAATAATTACACTTAATACACTTAAATGTATTACACTGTAACAAGCGTATAACTAAACATGTATAATTTCACTAACAAATGTATTGTTACACTTTAAAAATGTGTAATTCCACTGTACTAAATATATTCCACTGTAATAAAGGCATAATTACACTGTAATAAAGCTTATTAGACAATTTATTATTACACTGTAATAAAGGTATAAAGTGTAATACAAATATAATTACACTGAATCATGTGTAATTACACATAAAAAAATGTATTACACTGTAACAAATGTATAATTACACTGTAACAAATGTATAGTTACAATGTAACAAACGTATAATTACACTTAATACAGTTTAATCTAAATAACTTCCCCTCAATCTTACAGAGACAGCTCTTCTCTTCTCTGATGACGTGTTTTTTACAAGTGCGAGGGCGGGACAACTTATCACTCACATGAGATCACAGCAATAGCAAAACACAATAATCCAATAAATTCCTGCAAAATCAAGTTCCGCCCTACATTTTTCTTGTTCGAGAAGACTTTTCACTCTAATATACTTCACAATTGTAACTTCCGTTTCATGCTGATTTTAAGGTTGTCTTTAAAATACATTGGAGTACCATGTGAATACCATGGGACATGACTATGGTAATAATCTGAATATGGTACTATCTGATATCATTACCATGATGCGCTGCAGGATTTTTTATAAGGAGATCCATTTTATGTTCATCTTGGACTGTCACTTTCATTCTATCAGCTTCCAACGGCAATTTTTTAGGAGTGAATGAATTTATGAAAACATGTAATTAATTTGTCTGCTTTCATCATATCTTTTTGAGATATTCAGTTATTTTGATTGCCTTCATTGCCAGCTCTTTATTCTCACCACCCAGCCTGATCACAATAATTTTGGGGTCTTTTGCCAATTGATTTTGACAATATTTGACATTTTAATGTTTTTATTGTAGTCATCTTAAACTAGATATCTAGATACAGTGCATGGGCTCTAGGCATCCAGTCATCACATTGTAAGATAGCAGTTATGTTGTGAATGAACAGTCTGGGAATGTGCAGCAGGGGTCACGTGGCTCTCTGCAGGGCCATTTGGGCTGTCTTGGGTAGAAGAAGCCTGCGGCTGACTGAGTGAAACTCTAATCAGAGATGACAGCTGGGATAGGTGACTTCCAGGCTTTATTAATAATGTGCTATGTTATGCTCCTTTCCAAACTCTCAGACCAAAAAGCAGGTAGTGTGTGGCTATAATCCCCTTGGACAAGTTTTTGGATGTTCTGTCTTAGATATTGGTGTTTGGTTCGTAATTGAATCAGTGCTTGAATTTTTAATTAAAGGGATATTTCACCCCTGGAAAGATGAATGTGTATTTAAATTGGGTCATTTATGTAGTAGAAATGTGAAATTATTTTAGAAGTCGGTGCCGTCTAGACTGAGAAAAGCCAGAAAATGTATTTTTGGCTCATGTGGATGAAAGACAACAACTCCCAGAATGCACTTGCTTCGCTGCCCTACGAGGCCACTCCCAAGCCACGCCTACCGTTTACAGAGGGCAGTATCGGAAGAATTGATACAACTAGGCTACTAGTTGACTCGAAAATGAAAAGATGACGTTTTATCGTGAGATCCCACCCCCTATGGGCGGGTTGAAAACATGCGGAACTAGCTCCTACTACTGGCTGTAGTCTCCAGCCTCTGGCCAAAAAAGCCTCCGATGATGCAAAATGACGATGTTTGCGTCATCTGAGAGAGGGAAGCACAGTTACTCAAAAATACTACCGGGTTTCTTCTGATACAAAGCTTAATGCCAATCGGTGAAGTATCCCTTTAACCATTTAAGTGAATGAATCGTTCCTATTCCATGCAGTTTTCGATTTTTTATTATTGTAATCATTTATTTATTGAATTTATTGGTGGGAGGCTGGGAGCTACTGCATGAATATGCTACACCCTTCACCAAATGAGTCAATGGTGTTTTGAATCTGAACGACACAAGCTCCAATTGGTTGAACCGGGTCCTCATCTGTTGAACAAAATGAATAAACACTTTTAATGGAGGAGGATTTGCTGACCACTGAACTGAATGTCAGTCTGGCATGCAAGTCGAGGACAAATAGCAAATAGAATTTAGCACTGTAAAAAAAAAAGTTGCTGCCTTGAATTTTTAAGTACAATCAACTTGGATGTTTAAGTCATTTCAACTTAAATTACATTAAACTGACTTAAAAACATTACATTAAACTGCGTGAAACAAACGTAAACACACTACACGCAAACATCTACCGACAACTGAGGGTGCACAGGGAGGAACTTAGGGGCTTTTTACACGACACCGTTTTCAACTAAAAAGTACAACTTTCTACGTGTTTTGGCCATTCATTTACACGACGACGGCGTTTTGGGTGCCTGAAAATGCAAACTTTTGAAAACGGGTTTCACAAGATTTTGAAAATGGACTCCATGTACACAACAAAAACCTGAATCTCTGAAAACGATAATGTCATGCACATGCGTATTATGTGTTCAGTCTGTAGTATTTCATAATGAGCGTCACCTGCATGCCGCACTGGCCTTGTATCTAAAAGGAGGAGCGACAACAGGGAAGGACGAGAGAGGACCAGGCCTGGACTTCTCTCGTCCTTCACTGTCGTTGTTCCTCCTTTTGATGCTTCCGTATAGCTCACGCAGGAGAAGCCCTTGTGGCACCCAGATGACGCTCGTTAGCAATCACGCCAACGGCCTCGCGCCATTCTCTCACGGCCCTCTGCCCCGTCCTGCTTGCCACATATATGTTGTCTTTGATGTTTTTTGGGAAAACGCTTCTGAGTGTCCCAGGCGATTAGTGGACTTTTCAACTCAAAAGTTCGCAACGAATCAGTTAAAAGATTCAGTGATTCACTCAATACACAAAAAGACACTTGCCGCCACTTACTGGCTAAACGTACTGTAACCTGCAGAAAGAGTCACCGAACGAATCAGTGGATGAACAGATTTGAAAGATTTGACTGGGATGAATTAAAATCTTCACCACTATTTGATATAGTTGAAGTCATTTGTCTCTGATAAAGCGCGTTTATTTATTTTTTATTTGCTTGGGTGAATGTCTCAGGGGCTCAACTGAATCTCTACACAATTATTTCCTGGACAATAAAATAATCCTACATGTTCATATTATTTTATTATAAATTATTATAAATTGTTGATTAAAGCTGCAGTCCGCAGTTTTTCCTCTTTGTCGCCATCTCTGTTCGAAATCTGCAATTGCAGTTATTCGCGGAATTATCAACTTTACGTGCGTTGTGCCTCAGCATGGCACAGTACGGATGAATCCAATGTTTTGAGGAGAATGTACGGCTGTCAATCACCGCGCTGGTGATGTGGATACTGTCATTCGCAATCACAGATTCTACTTTTTGGAAGTATGACCAACATAAGAATTTTCACCGGAAAATGTCGTCTGAACAAGTAAGTAACATCCACTTTTGTTCTGACCAACTAAGGGGGAAAAAGCATTGCAGTAAATCACACCGATTAAATCAAACGATCTGCAAATTATACTTTGTTCTCAAATTGTTAATGTTAACAACATCAGCATTGCGTGACTACATTTAATGCCTTTCCGATATTTGTCCTTGTTTTCGCATGGGCCCGGTTGCAGTCTCTTTTTTTTCTCCGAAGTCTTTCGCGTTTTACAGCGAATGAATCTCCAGTTGTCACTCCACCACCGACATCCTCACATGCAATATAGCCTACTAGCCGAGACACCTTCTTTATGTGGACAGTTGCGACGTAATGATGCAAAAACATGCTCGAATTTCCCGCGTAAATCCACCAGTACCACTGGAATTAAAAACAATATTACAAGCTTTCCATTTTGAATCGAGCTACGGCAAGCAGATAGTTTTGAACACTGGCTGGTTATGTACTTGCTCAAAAAATTATTTGGGATAATTTTTAACCCAAAAAAGCTACGGACTGCAGCTTTAATGTATTAATTCATTAAATAAATAAATTAATAAACAGTTATTGCATAGCAATTAAACTAAGAGACTAGATGAGATTATAAATAGATAAGTAATAATAAATATTTTAGATAAAATATCTGGTGGTAAGGTCATTCATAAATGCGAATAGCTTTCAAGAATGTATAACAGGTTTATTTTGGTTTTATTATTACAGTGCAATTGTTTTTATCTATGGCCTTCTAACATATTGACCACAGTAGATGCTTATAATTGTTTCACCATTATTAACCATCCCAGCCTGATATGATTTGTGGGGTCCGTCGGCCAACTGCGCATGCGTACTATCGAACAGTCAACACTAGACTGACACTAAACCCTCCTGTTTCCTCTTTATGCGCGTTCGCCGCTATAGCCAAACACAACACTGCTGCACTTTACTTCACCGCTGTGCGAACTTTTCAAACAGCTTGACATCTTTCTAGTTACTTCCTCACCAACAATATCATCCTTTTTAATGGGCTTACTGTGAACATTTCTTTTAGAATTAGCATTTTCCTATTTTTCCTCCAAAATGTCTGAGTTCATATCAGTGGATGAGTTTATCGTGGAGACTTTGGAGGACTACAGCTCTCCCACCACCTCTTCCTTCTACACCAAAATGACAAGTTGCCGAAATTCCGCCAACCTGATCGAGGAGGTATGAGATAGTGCCTTTGTGTGCTGCCGTCTTTTGTAATAGCTTCTTATTTTGTCTTTGACAGTTGTAGGCTACAGCATGATGAATGAAATGAATGTGTTCTGTACTGTCCAATATCAGAAGCAGGTCTCAATGTATTTTTTTTTTTATGAAGGCAATATGCTCTTTATCCTGTTTTACAGTGCCGTTTTGCATTGCAGAAATGCTTAAGCCAATGAACGTGTTGTCTTTCATATTTTCCCCTACGAACACTGCTTCAAACATTACTACAGCAGATACAGATGCTCTTTGTCTTGTTGAATCGATTGGGCTGAGCGTAGCCTATTTCCAAAACCCCAAACCATGTGATTTCAAGCTAAATAGTCTGTTAAAGCGTAGAAAATTATTGTAGTCATCTAATCAGGTTGCTTTTAAATTTGTTAAAATTAATTAATACGCTCCTTTTCTGTGGTTTCTGTATCATATCGTGCAACTGAAAGAGGAAGGATCTCACATTTCATTACGCGTTAACATCCATTTCCTCTTCGTTATTGTAAATTAAATGGCACCGAAGTTTTACAATCTTTCCTTTTTTTGTAATAATAGATTTTACTCTTTATTTCGTATTTTGCCGCTATCTCGCGCTTTTTATCTCATATCACTGCTCGTGCGTCAATAGTGAGCTTCTGCTGTATTATCACGAGCACGTGCCTTTCATCCACTGTTTATTGAGCTGCATAAACAAAAGCCGGCTTAGGATTCATGAATCTTCTGGAGCTAAGGAACCAGCATGAATATGACCGTCATGTTTCTGGATCCGCATCCATTGTTGTTGTCGTGAAACAACGCTCCACCAATCATTGCCTTCTGATTTTTGGGTTAGGGGTGGGAGGATTGCTTGATAGAGATGTTGCTCCAGGACCAACAAAGGATATTGATCCAGGATCTTGTCCTGTTAGTGAATGTCATGTTGTGCATGTTACAGAAATCATGGTAGTGAGAAGTTTTTTGACTGCTGTTTGCCACAGGTACAAAAAGGTGCATTTACTTAGCCTACTATAAAATGCAGCACAGAGGTGTCGTTTTGTCATTACAAAATCTATTATATATATATATATATATATATATAGGCTATATATATATAGGCTATATATATATATATATATATATATATATATATATATATATATATATATATATATATATATATATATATATATATAACCTGTCAAACCGGAACCACATCTAAACATAAAAGCTTGTGTTTATATATTTGTGTGTGTGTGTGTAAGTATATATATACTCACACACCCATACAAATATATATATATGATGTTCACACACACACACACACACACACACACACACACACACACACACACACACACACACACACACACACACACACACACACACACACACACACACACACACACACACACACACACACACAGGCTATATATATACAAACACATATGTTATAGAAACAAAAACTTTTGTTATGAGATTAATCGATTTGCAGCACCAATATAAACAGTATGTATATTAAAAATGAAATGTATACAATGAGCTGTAAATAATTAAATATGTGTCAAAACAATTTTCATGACAGTTTGTTGTTCAAACAATCTATAATTTTATTTACATTTATTACTTTAGATTTGATATATTGTAATTTCATTTAGAAAAAGATTTGTATTATGAAAACATTATTTATCATATTTTAATTTTTTTCATATATTTATTTGTCCCGGCAAGAATGTGATTATTTAGCTACTGCATATTTTTGACACAGTACAGGTCATCATGTTCCTAAAAAATATGGGTAACACTTTTATTTCTAAACCAAAGCCAGTTTTTATGTACATTGGCTCTTGGCTGGTGTTAAATTTGAACCCAAGTTGTGCCTATTTGAAGCATATATACAGCAGGGTCAGGGTGGTAACAATTGAATGATGACTGCTTGAATGATGACTGCATAGTGGAATGTGAAGTAACCATGGTGATGACCTGGTCTGTGCAATGCACAGCCATACAAATTGAACAGTGCATCACATTACATGCTTGATTGTGACAGGATATGAACCTTATATAGTGAGCTTTGCACACGCACAGCCTCAGGGGGGTTCAGGACAAAAGGGTTATAAGAGAGGCCGAGTAGTTGTCTTTCTTCAGAACTTGTCTAGAGTCAGCCTCCGCTATCCAAAACCCTCAGCCTTGAGATATCAGAAACCTCAAGACTGATCTCAGACCAGGACACCTCAGTTTAATCTGCCTTAGTGCAGATTTACAGGCGCTGAAGCAAATCCTGCTGCTTGGACAAGCCCTTCAAAACAACAATAGAAGCACAGAAGGGCAAATCTATGAAATAAATGACTTAAAGGGATCAGCCTAATTAAACCAAAAATGAAAAATCACTTACTCACCCTTATGTTGTTCCAAACTTGTATGACTATTTCTTCGGTGGAACACAAAAGAAGATATATTGAAGAATGATTTTCTGCATATTATAAGTCGATGGAGCTCAAAATAACATTGGACCCCATTGACATTAATTATATGGACAAGAAAATATTTGGACATTTAAATTTTATGGGTTAAATATCCCTTTAAATAGCGAATGTTTTCAACCCTATTGATAATCTCTCGGTACAGTATTAGTCAGACCTGTGCAGGTCATTTAAAGTGGAATCTCACTTGCCTTTTTATGTTTGAACTCGTGAGAAGTTTGATTAATCACCAACCAGATATTAGACAACACAGATGCCTTAATCTGCACTGACCTCAAGGGAGATAATAGGAACTCCATGCTATAATAGAGTCTGTGTTTGGGTCATGTGACTTAATGACAAAGCAGGAACAGTAGTGATTTCCCTGGACATTTCTGATGATGATCCAATACACACCTCAGCTATCTCTCTTCAACACAACATGTTGTTCCTGTTTTCCCATTGTATGTTGCTGAAAGTTAATTAAAATTTGGGGGGCGATTTGGGATTAGCAGATGCACCGGAGAGGAATAAAGAAAGATAATTGGAGTACTTGGATAATCTGCCACACCAACAGGAGCAGCCTGTTGTGCCATGCCTTGTTTTTTCTGTTTAAAGTAAAGCAGGGTTACCCATTCATTCAGAGTGGAGACACCTGATATAACTATTATCCTCATTCCTGAAATATTTGTTAAGAATGAACAAAGGTACACTCATTCATGCTTTCCTCATTAAAACGTTTTACACATAGGCCTAAAGAAATTAGTAGAATATTTAAAATGAATTGAAATTAATTAATTTAATCTTTTAGAAAAATACTACTACTGAGAGCGCCTTTAAAATAAAATAAAATGAATTCAATAGGTAAAAGTAATTACCCTGCGGCATTGTTTCCCCAGGGATCCAGTTAAATGCACTATTGTGAATTACTGCAGCACTTAGTGCTTTGAAAGTCAATTTGACGCACTTACCTAGGAATTTCACAAACCTTGATCCAATTTTATTTTGGACTTAAAGGGGCATTTCATCCAAAAATGAACAGTCATCATTTACTCACCCAAATCGTTATTATTGTGAGAAGTATCTCGGTGGGCTTTTGTTTCATACAGTGGAAGTCAATGGTAACCAAGACTTCTCAAAATATCTTGTTTTGAGTTCCCTAGAAGAGTCTTATAGGTTTTGAACATCCATTAAAAAGTTTATTTCAGTATGTCAAAAAGCCCCTTGGCAACATCTTGCACTTGCAAAGGAAGTGGTATCAGCATGTTATTTTATATCATACATCTGCTGACTTCATGATAAACCTGCTCTGGATCCCTCATGTTGCTGAGCTTCATCTGAGTGGGTTTGATGCTATTTCTGTGCATGTGTGTGTGTGTTTACCTCAAACTAGTCTTTAGAGCACTTTGGACACAATATAAATAGCTTGCTTCACAACTTTATATGAGACACACAGGTCTAAATAAGCGGTCATAGTAGATCTGGACTACATTTTGTTTTGTATAAACTAATGGGCTACTACCCCAGATGCCAGTGGAAAAATGACCAGGTAGTTTCTAGTTACTCTTTACCCAATCTTACTCATAATTAACATTTCATGACTGTAAGGTAGTGAACTCTACCATGGTTACGTGGTATTATTGTGGTATAGATTTATTTTAACTTCTGGCCATCTTGGTTAAGGAGCTAAAATCCACCAGTGGTGAAGAAAGTGAACTGTGTGTGTCCGTGTGCGCTGTGCTTCATTTAGCACAAAAGAGGGAGATAAACATCTGGTCGTGCTCCTCAATTATAAAATGCCTCAGACCTCAAAACATTATTACTGCATGTCTTATGGTGGATTCGTTACATGAAGCATGGAGCTTTTATGTGTCAGTACAAGAACCATTTTGTCGGTTCTGTTGTGAATGATTAACATTTGAAGTTCTTAAAATTAGACTTAAATAAACATTTGATTTCTTGAATTATTTCAGTAAATATAGACTTTTTTCTCTCCCATGGGAATAGAAACAAGCTTGGGAAAATTACCTTAAAAGAAATAAGATTTTATTTAAAATATGAGAAGCAGCACTGTTGTTTACTGGCAGTTTGTACAATAACTAGGATTAGAACTATAGCTATAATTAAAAATGTTATATGACATATTATATTATAATAATAGACAGTATTATCCACTATTAAGATATTATTTCATATTTGGGTGAAAACCGGAGCAGAATCAACAAATAATTAAATTCAAAATTGTATTTTCTATATTATATTTCAGTAAATAAAAGTAGGCTACAATAAAAAAAAATTAAAAAAAATGAATATGATAAAGTATCATTTTAACTAATATGAAATTCTAAATGTTATATGCTGTATTATATTACATGGCATATGCCATAAAAGTATAATATTATATATTATGCTATATTAAGATATATTTTTAAGCATTTTTTCACATTTTTGTGTGAACCCTAAATTTTATATTTATCCATCCATTCATTAAACTGATTGTCCACTGAATTGCATGCTGAATATTATATGCCATATTATAATATTATAGGATCCAGTTGGGATATCCCAATTATAGGATATTATTTCATATTGGTGTGAAAAACATTCACAACAAAGTTTAAACAGAGTTTCTGCAGTTTAAGGAAACACACTAAAAGAGTTCAATGCTTCCCTCCCAAGCACAATGGTATAATAGGCATAATCAGATGGCGGTTCTTTTTGTGTAAAAATTTAAATGTAAACTGAACAACAACTACATTTGTGGTCACAACCTTCGTAAGCCAGTCACTGCCCCTGTTTACCATGAGTATTTATGGCTGTTTATCACTGGTCCTACTTTGTTCTATCCTTACTATGTGTGCTGTGGGGAATTTCACCAGCACTAAATGCACACAAAAGCCAATCCAAAAAGCCAGGCACCATTGCTGCAATATAGAACAAAAGATCTGTGAGGTTAGTCATGCTGAGTACAGAATTCACACTCTGCCTAGTCAGGGGAATGTGAATTTCAGCATGGAATGCCGTTCCAGGTAAAATACCACACGGTTGAATTGTTATTGGCCCAGTGTACACATAACAGAGCTAACTGGAATTGCTAAAAATAAGAAAGCCAAACATCCTTGATGCAAAACTAGCTGCTCTGAATGTGTTCGGTTCCTGGTTGCTTAATTTAAAGGGATAGTTTGCCAAAAAATATATATTTAGTCAGTATGTATTCACCTTCACATTATTCCAAACCTATGACTTTCTTCAGTGGAACACAAAGGGAAATATAATGAAAGAAGTTGATGGTGACTGACTAGCACCTTTCAAAGACCAAAATAACAACATAAAGCATCATAAAAGTAATCCATACGACTTTTACACTATATTACAAGTCTTCTGAAGCCATAGTTTTGTGTGCGAAACAAACTAAATTTATGTTGGCCTCCGTGGTCAGCATTCTCTCGGAAAAGAGCAGCTTGGAAATTCTAATCAATTTCTCCTTTTGTGTCGCACAGAGGAAAAAGGGTCATAGAAGTTTGAGAGTGAGTAAATAGTGCCAGCATTTTCATTTTGGGATCAGCTACCCCTTTAAGTGTTGGTTGTATGACAGTTGACTCTTGCTCAGTGTCAGATGATTTTACATCACGCCCAACATGTTTCTCAATTGTGCTGTATGAGGAGTTCATTACGGGCTCTCTGAACTAATAACAGTGAATTACATTTTCCTCTTCACACTATCATGTGTGACACCAATGAATATTAATGGATTATAATCCTTTATGCTGGCATTTGACAGGCCTGTTTCCTTAGAGAATAAAAACAGCAAGATAAGACACGAGTGTTAGAGACAGAGGTCCCCGGCTTTGAAACAGGAAGAAGTCTCCATAGAAACTGGGATTTTTTTTTTGAAGGAAGTTGATTTCATCAAGGCTAAGGAGAACAAAGAATCTAGTTAAAACTCAGTTTTCTGCGTAGTCATGTTACTGAGTTTAATCATGTTATGAAATTCCTCTTGTGCACTTAACATTCAGTAAAATAAACATGACATGAATGTTATGAATGCAGTACATTTTTGGAATCGATTTCCATATTTAAAAACAGTTGTTACTCAATCTGTCCATTCGCTCAACAGATTACTTACTCATTTGACTCACCACTGTATAAACGTGTGACGGTTCCACTGTTCACAAAATCCAACATGATTTTGGATTTTTCCGATTTTTCCCCATGCTGCTTTTATATGTGCTACACATATTTGACCATTGCGGTCTTGCTCAAGTTAAAAGAAGTTCAAAAAAACCTGTTTCTTTTTTCCATTCCACTGCCCTGCGTCTCATATTTCTGAAGTCAGCATGGCACAGAAGTTGCAATAGTCTTTTCTTTTTTATTGTGATATGTATATCCATGTGAAACGGCTTCTTGAACAAGAAAAAATGTAGGGCGGGACTTGATTTTGTCCATCTGGAATGAATTGGATGTGGTTTGGTATTGCTGAGATCTCATGTGAGTGACAGGTTTTCTCGCCCAGTAAACAAGTCATTAGAGAAGAGAAAATATGTCTTTACAATAAAACTGGAGGGGGAGTTTTTTGATTAAAGAATATATGGGTAAAAAAAAAAAAAAAAAAAAAAAAAAAAAAACCTGGACGCGCATGAATCACTCATTTGCACTCAATACTGCAATTTTCTTTAGAAAAAAAGAAAAGAATCGCCGCTTTTGATTTCATGGTGACTTTTACTGCACAAAACAAAAAAACGCATTCTGTGTGAATGGCCCTTAATTGACTTCAATCTCTTTTATTGTTTTATTGATGTTTCTGTGTGAGTTCAAGTTTGAAAGGTCAAGTAGTGTATTCCTGCCTTAATGTCGACTCTTCCAGTCTGTAAATCGGGGCAAAAATCTGAGAAAAAGTCCTGAAGTGTATTCCGCAGGGCTGGAGTTCATGCGCAATGCAGTTCTTCCATGTATTAAATAATGGGTAAACGATGTGGTTGTATTAGTAAAAACACTGTTTTGAGTTGATTTACATTTTGCAGTGCTGTTGTGGATAATAGACTTCTCTGTTTGACCATTAGTGGCACGTACAGAACATGGCAGCTGATCTCTCTTCTTTTTTCTGAACTGGAGCAAACAAATGAATCTGCTTTGTCAAAAGCTCTTTGGGGACTCCCTCAAGTCTTAAACCCAACCCTTTTTTTATTCAATAAGACTTTTTTATTCAATAAGACTCTCTTTGTGAAAATGTGATTATGCTAAATCACCTGTGGTTAAAAAGATGGGAGCTGTTCAGGATATGAGCTAGGGAAGTGTTGCAACCCTCTTCAGGGCTTCATACACCCTGAGGAACAAACTGTTTACCCTGAGTGAAGGGAGGGATAATTGGGACAGGATATACGGTTTCCCATTAAATCTGTGTAGAAACTAGACTTTCATAGACTGTAAGACTGCAGGCATGTTTGAATACTATCTGGAATCTTGTTTATAAGGTCCCATAATGAATCCCATGTTTTCTTATTGTACATCATGAGCCAAACACTGTTGTGGTAGGTAAAAATAAATTTTTAAACGTGCCAAATTTTTGACAATTTCACCCCAGCACACAACAGTCACACTATTTTGAACCACACACCATTTGTTGGTGAATGGGTTAGTGTGACGTTGTTCCAGAGAGGCGTGTTACGGGCGTGTTTTAGTGATTTAGTGAAGCGCTGTGGAGCTTCTGGCCCGACCGTGGAAACGCAGGCCCGGTGCTATTAGCCCGAGGCTATCAGCCCGGCACGGCCCGTTTAAAGCCCTGGCCCGGCCCTGGCCCGACAGTGGAAACGCGGCTATTGTATCATGCTTTCAGATGGCAAGCGACTATGAAGCTGTTCATTAATCTTTCCATGTGTGCTCTTGCTTTTAGTGACACAACAATCAGACATCACGCTCCATTTGCTGCTTTATAGTAACCAGATTGTTGCTTAATTCAGTAGATTAGATTTTAGTATAGAAAAGTAGCAAGGTGTAGCAGGTGTAATTTCAGCTGTTCAGTTTCAGAGGACAAACTCTCTCAGCCTTTCATGATTTCATAATCATTTCATGATTGCATATAATTGCTGTTTTTGAAACTGGAAATGTGTTTCTGTAAGGAGCCATTTCAAGTTGTGCTAAATTTGTGCTAAACAATATGTGCGTGCCTTTATGCGTGCTTCTTTGTGTTTGTGTGAATTTCAACAATATTTTAAACAAACTGAAGTGATGTTATATGGATATATGGTCTGGAATTACAATACATTTACATTTATGCATTTGGCAGATGCTTTTATCCAAACTGGCTTACAGTGCATTTAAGATACAATACCGGTCAAAAGTTTGGGGTCTGTAAGATCTTTTAATGTTTTTGAAAGAAGTCTCTTATGCTCACCAAGGCTACATTTCTTTGATCAAAAATACAGTAAAAACAGTAATATTATGAAAGATATTTTGATACCTAACTTTTTTTGGGGGGGATATATATGACATTTTGATATATATTTTAAAATGTAATTTATTCCTGTTCTGGCAAACTACACTTATTCACTAATCCAGTTTAAAAAAACAACTGGTATCTGCCGAATGGGAATTCCTAACTCAGATGAGACCCTTCTTTTTTCTTTCAAAAGGCCTTGGACTCTGACCGCACAATCTTGCAGAAAATGAAGAAAGCAGCCAAAGCAAAGCATTTCTCTGGTCAAGGTAACATAAAATAATATTGAATCTGTTGGGTTTATTTGTGTTTAAATGTGTGAGAAAGTACCTGAAAGGGTGTCATTTCTCGTTTAGTCAGGTGATTTGGTTAGCTGCTTGCATCGTTTTGTCACAAATGCAAGTATTCACTAAGCCATACTTGTTTTTATTTCATGCACATCAGACTGTAAGCAGCATGCATTCATTTTTGTTTCTTTGATAGTTCATTAGAGAGACTGATTGGGCATGCAAAGCATTTCCTCCTACGTATGAATATGAATGAAGTGGAAGCCAAATGCCCATATGAGACCCAAACCCATCAACACCTCTATCTGTTTTTTTTAGTTTTTTTGTGTCATATGCTTTTAGTCAAATTTTCTGTTTTCTTGGTTATATTTTCCTGATTTGTGCTGAAGTTCTGCTGCTGTTCTTTCTCCAGACCACATATCACATTTGGAGTCATACATCAATTCCATGGAGAAGTTGGCTGTGAATTTCCGCAACAATGGAGAACAGGAAGTGGCCTCTGCCTTTAATAAGTTTGCAGAATTCTCCAAAGAACTGCTGATGCCAATGAAGAACTTGGTGAGACACATGGAACTTCAGGGAAGGTTTTCTGTTAGGCTTCTGCATAATCCCAAAGAGTCTTTTTAATATTAGTCACAGTTTGGTCTTACAAGATAGGCCTTATCTGCAAACAGCTTAGCTTCCCTCCAAAGGTTTTCTCACCTCCCTGTCCACAGTTCCTTATCCTTTCCAGACGTGCTCCTATTAAATAGATTTTAGTAAAACATGTTTTAATGTGCTTGTTTGCAAGTAAGCAAGCATACGCTGACATACACTGGCAATAAATGGATTTTGCCAGCTCACAATTTCCGTTTTAATATTTCCGTTTTATCAGTTGAAGAGCATGTTGCACAACATTAACTTCTTCCTGGACTCGCTGGTAAAAGGGGATCTGAAAGAGGTCAAAGGTGTAAGTTGAACTCTTCAATTCAATACATTACTGTCTTGTGATTGGTTTGTAAATGTATAGATTGTGATTTTAGTATTTTAACTTCCTTTATAGGCAAGTACTCAAATAGTTAGGCTGATAATATAATTTGCAATGCAAAAAGGTTAAAAAATGTTTTTTATAAAAATTTTATTAAATGTAAAATAAATAAAATATTGTTTCTCACCTTTCTCACTTTCTATAAAAGTATAAACTTCATAGGTTTAAAAAAAAAAAAAAATTTGGTAAATGGCTTTTACAAATGTTATAAGATCAGCATATTTGAATAAATCAAATTTAAAATATTTGTATAAATATTACCTTTGCCAGGACATGTTTTATACCATTATTGTGAATGATTACTATATTCTGATACCATGGTACCCCAAAAAGAGGAAATGACAATTGTACCAAGTCCAAAAAATATAGTACCATGTAACTTACTTTTGTTGCTCTGTTAGTGTTCCAGTGTACAGTATATGATGCAAATGAGATGCACTGGATATTATATCCCAGAAGGCAACAAGACGTGTTCTCTGCCTCTACAAGCAGAAATCCATTACATAGATCATTACCATAAGCACAGTGTTTAATGTGAGCAGATGGTAATAAGACAGATGATGACTTCTCTTAATTCTGTCTCAATTCTCGTCTTTTACTGTAAGATGATGTAAGTCTGACTCTGTTCTAACTCCTTCTTTTTATCTTGTCAGGACCTGAAAAAGCCCTTTGACAAAGCATGGAGAGATTATGAAAATAAATTGTGAGTGCTTTTTATAACACTGTTTTTAAATTAGGCCATTTGTGCCTGTGTTTTTTGACACCCACTGAGTGTTGGATTATTTTGATTCATTAGTTGAGATATTGCAAAAGCTTCAAAATAAGACAAAAAGAAATCATTTTATCTCTGGTCTCTGTCACGACAGTCTCTCTCTCTCTCTCTCTCTCTCTCTCTCTCTCTCTCTCTCTCTCTCTCTCTGTGTGTATATGTATGTGTGTGTGTTTCAAACAACAACCAATTTTAGAAACTGTGTAGGATATATTTTCTGTGCCTCATGTGTTACATATTCACTGCAGGATCACAGTCACTTTCACTTGTTCTCTTTTTCACATATTTCTTCACACCTTTATTACAAGACATGGTTGTTTAAACCAGTATATTTCCCAAATGGACACCAAATCAGAAATATAGTCCTTTTTGCACATATTATAATGGATATCATGTAGCAAAAACATTAATACTATGAAATTCGCTTTTTTTTGTAAAAGTGTGAATATTTCCATCTACACAAATGTATAAAAAAGAGATTCATCACAATTAGTTGTAATTGTAATCTATTAGTAAGCACAAAAAAATACTTTTAAGTTAAAAACTGTAAGTTATAGGTTTCACATAGCAATATCGAAAACCCATGACCTTCTAATCTAACTTCCTGATCCTTAATAGTTACCAGAGATCCTTTCAGCACTTCCTGTATTGTTATTTTGCTCCTTCTAATCTCTGTTCTTCATTTAATTGTAATTCTCGTAAGTGTCTCGCTTCACTTCTCTTACAATACTTTTGTATTGTGTTTCTAATTTACTGTAACCACAAATCAGACACATACCATCAGTTTTCTGTTATGTATATGCAATACAAAAGTCATGACCACACTGTCATATGCTTTCTGTCCCCTTCAGCACTAAGATCGAGAAAGAGAAGAGGGAACTGGCGAAGCAGTACGGTATGGTGCGCACAGAGGTGAGCGGAGGAGAGATTGCAGAAGAGATGGAGAAAGAGCGCAGGATGTTCCAGCTACAGATGTGTGAAGTAAGATCCGCTCGTGTTTGTGTAAGCTGCGATAGAGGAACATGACCGATGCTGTTAGATTAATGCTGAGATCAGCTCATCTGTGTTATTGTCGGTAAATTTGAATGGCAAAAACATTTCCTAGGTTACTATTACTTTAAACCAGGGGTTTTCTAACTTTTTGATGCCCAGCATGGGCGAATATGATGATACCAGTAAACTGTGTGGAAAAAATTATTAAGTGTGATATTATAAAGTGGGACATTGTTCTCAAAAATAAATAGTAAATAAAGGCTAAACTCTCCATTATGAATTAAAATGGTTGAGTTTTTGTCCATATAATAATGTTTTTAACCCCAGTTGAAAGTCTCTAAACCAGTAGATATCAACCTGTTTTACTTCAGTGCCCTTTCACTCACAATTTCAACCCAATAAAACATTTTAGAGCTTGGCCTAATTAGAAGTATGTATATTCATTTTAAAATTGACCAAATAATAAGAATCTGTCATGCTATTTGTCTGTAATGAGAACATAAAGACGAGGAGTACAAAATACACAGTCTTTTAATCATAATCTTTATGAGGAAACACACAGGAGAAAAGAATAACTTAACCACACAATACTGAGACGACACGGAACAATGACCAAAGGAAACTATAAGGGTATAAATGCACAGTGATAACAAGGTAACTAAATGAACAACAGGTGAACTTAATCCAATCGGAAATCATAGAAACTAAACCGAAACTCAAACAAACAGAACCCAGAAAAAGCAGCACAGGGGACAGAATGAAAATGAAACCAAAACAGAACAAGACAGTTACAGAAATATTATATATTTAGCTTTTTTTTAATGCTTGTTTTGTCTTATTTTAAATCATTTTAAGTCATCTTGAGGCCCCCTAGTGGGCCCCCGGGCCCCTGGTTGAGAACCACTGCTCTAAACAGTCTCTGACTGTATGTATATCTACACACAACCTACCTACACTACTAACATTTTGTGGTATTTTCAAATTTTATGAAAAATGTCTCTAAATCTCACCAAGGCTGCATTTATTTGCTCAAAATAATAAAAAATAAAAAAATACAGTAAAATAGTACTATTGTGAAATATTATTACTATCTGAAATAACTGTTTTCTTTTTTCTATTCTCATCTGTTTTCCTCTTAAACAGTACCTCATCAAAGTTAATGAAATTAAGACCAAGAAAGGAGTAGACCTGCTACAGAACCTCATCAAACACTACCACTCTCAGTGCAAGTAAGTCTGTGATAAAACTGTGATTTTTTTTTTTTTTTTTTTTTATGTTTTGGAAGTTTATTATGCATTTCTATAGATATATAATAATCCTTCAGATGAAAAGTCCTCGTAAAGCAATATAATCAGTCCCCCACAACAGAGTCGTCCAATGAAAGGAACCAGACCATGGCAAAATGAACAAAGTCATCCGTGTTAGGAGAAATCTCTGGGCCAGGCAGTGCACCTGTGCCTGCTTGGCACCAACACCATCAGTGTTCAATGCATGCTTTATAGTCACATCCCTCCACGCTCGAGTCTGTCACGCTGTTTTAAGTGTGACTAGAATTTGAGAGGATGAGAAACCAATGAAAGAATAGCGAGAGGGGAAGGGATGCAGCCTTGACAATTGACGCTGTTTTGTTACGGGATCTGTGATTAAAATTGCTTTCTCCTCTCAGTTTCTTTCAGGAGTGTCTAACTGCAACGGAAAAGCTGAAGCAGTACATTGAGGTCTTTACGGGACAGCTGAGCGCTGTGAGTGATTCCGCCCATGCTTGCTGCTTGCTGCTTGCACACAAATGTTCTTAATGTATGGGGCAGATGACATGCTGTGGCTCAAATCCCACCTTACAATGACAAAAAGCCGCAAACACACTTACGAAAGTGGAAGAAATCAGGGTGAACGGCCCTCTAAAGTGTTTTTTTCTATGCTTTCATTCATGCTTTTGTGCTGCCTAAGGCTTCCTATACAAAATACTCAAACCTCAAACAGACGGCGACAGGTTTAACCAAACTACTTTGTAATGCTGTTTGAAGGGGAAAGAGATACTAATTCTACTACCACTACTACTAATAATAATATGTTGGCATATAAATGATAATTGTTGTTGTTATAGTCGTTCTTTTTATTATTATTAAATTATTACTAATTATCATTACTATTTATAATCCAAAAATAATAAATAAATAAATAAATAAATAAATAAATAAATAAATAAATAAAAGGGCAATATACTGTATGTACTGATGCAAAAGCCTCTAAGTGCCACCTGGAATTTTCTTCTAGAATGATAATTTTTATCAAGCTCGTATATTTAAGTTCAGTAATTTCACTTAAATGGCAATGAAGATGACCTATTACTTGTCATTTAAGTGAAATTACTGAACTTAAATATATGAGCTTGATAAAAATGATCATTCTAGAAGAAAATTTCAGATGGCACTTAGAGGCTTTTGCATCTGAACTCTTCATATATATATATACAAGCTAATGAACTAAAAGGAAACAAGTCTGTATCTCAGTTAGAAACCAAGGCAACTAACAATGAATGAGAACACAGGCAAAGCAAGAACTGGGAAAACTGAACTAAAACACAATGAAAGCAAACATAACCCTTACAATTACTATTACTAATTCTGAATATTACAAATATTATAATTTAAATTACATAATTATTATGATTATTAATTACCCACCACATTCCATCCCATATTGTACTGTAACATGATTAACACTTTAATGTGAAATAGTAAAGAATTGTCCAAATATTTGTAGCACTTGTCAGCTCTACTTTTTATAGCATCATTATATTAAACTGACCTTTAAATTAAAACTATTCACCCTTTAGGGATTAATGGCTCACTTGTGGAAAGGTCAGAATGCATTGAAAGGCGTTGAAAACCAAACTGACGTGAAATAATTCAGACGGATCACCTGTACATCATCTGTCAAGCGATTTGATAGTTTAGGCCCTGTATACTCAAAATCCATTCAGACAAACAGGATCAGCCCTGAGTGTGTGTGTTCATGTGGCAGAGCGGGCTAATCTGTATTCAGAGCACAACTTAATTTGCAGCAATGAAGCTCAGGATGAGCATGATATTGGCCCTGATCGCTCAGTCCATGCTGTCCTACAGTCCCCTAGTGTGTTAATATTTCTTCATATACCATCCCATAAGCAAGGTCATTATTTTTAAATTGAAAAGTGCTGAGGATCCTTTGCATCCTTTGTTCATTCTCAGCCAAATATATCTCAATCTCAGAGAGTAGATTGCTCATGCTGAGCAGCGAATGACTTTAGGACAGTTGTTCTGCATCTTTATGGTATCTCATCATCCCCCAAGCTAACAATGTTCCTTCATCTCCTTGTGCTTTAGTCAGCCCAGATCAATAGTTTGTTGGCTAAAAATAGTTAAGTCGATCATCTCAATACGTGTATGACCACACTGATATGACCAAGTGACTCACATTGAAGTGTTAGCAGTGTTGGGATGTAATGCATTACTAAGTAATTAATGTAATTTAATTACTTTTCCCTTGAAAAAGTAAAGCAAGGGATTACTTTTATTTTTTCCTTCATTTAATTACAGTTACTTCTGATGTAATTGCATTATAGACTATAAAATAATTATATCTTAAACAATAGTGGATTTAACATAAACATTTATTTAATGTAACCCTCTCCCTTTAAATAATTTGGTCAGTTCAAGAATAATTTATGCAATTTTATATTATTTATTTGAAAGAATGAAAAGAGCAGTTTCATGTCTATCCTTGTATTGTTCAACTGGTCGAGGTTGACATAGGGTGACTGTAATAAGTAATGTAATAGAGAAATTAGTACAGTAATATAATTACACTATTGAAGATGTAATTACTTGAGTGACATACCCAACACTAAGTATTAGTGGTGTTAGAGATTTAAACAAAAGATAATAAACTGCATCCTGCTGAAAAACCCATCTTAAACTATCCTGATGTAGATTAAGCTAGTCTATCTGGACTCCTAGTCTGGCCAAACTGCTGTTTAACTGGTTTAGCTGGTTAGCCTGCAGATTTTGTTGCTTGACCTGGTAACAAGCATACACATTTTCTCTAAAATATCTAGCAACCAGGGTTATTACTGTTAACTAAAACTATTGTATGTATATTACATATTGTAGGTTTGTGAAATAAAGCTGAAATCACATTTAAATATTAGATGAAAAATGGAAACTAAGCGAAAATGAGAAATGTTGCCTTGGCAGCTAACATCCTAGATTTCACTCTAGACCTTGAAGAACCACAACAGTGTGGCTTTTGTTTGCTTGGATCGCGGCGCATCAAGGTTACCAGCCTCCGCCGATCTACCTCATGCTGACACAATCAGGGAAGAAATCAGCACTGTAAGCAGTTGGTAACAGTAAATCCCATTTAAGGGCAAATTTGTGGAGGGTAAATCAGACGGCTTCTTTCAGCTGCAGTTATGTTGTGAGTGACAGACAACTTAATGAAAGGGCAATTGTCTCACCTAAAGCTTAAGTAATCATGCTTAGAAAAACACGGCTGGAGGAATGTACAAGGAGGAGAGGAAGTGTAGGATGTGTTTGGAGGAATTTAAGAGTGTGTGTGTGTGTGTGTGTGTGTGTGTGTGTGTGTGTGTGTGTGTGTGTGTGTGTGTGTGTGTGTGTGTGTGTGTGTGTGTGTGTGTGTGTGTGTGTGTGTGTGTGTGTGTGTGTGTGTGTGTGTGTGTGTGTGTGTGTGTGTGTGTGTGTGTGTTTATACAGATCAAACATAAGCAGGATGAGGAGAAGAGACAGCTCTGTTCTCTCAGAGATCAGCTCAGACCTGCTCTACAACCCGAATTCAAAGAGGTAAAGATTGACACTCTATTTACACTTCATTCCCGCTCCGTTTGCACACACATTTTTCCCGCTTCAGCACTTGCACAAATTTCTCATGCTGATTTTCACCTCTTATACTCCTTGCTGTTCAGTTTAGGATTTTCTAACACTTCCTCTGGATATGATCTCACATTGTTTAATTGAAGGCTTATATGCATGGAGATACCGGGGCAGATTGGCACAATGGCTATTTCTCAGTAAGCTGATTTTCAAAGATAAACCTACACTGAGAAATATATATATTATATATATATTAAATATATATATAAGTGTGACAACTAGCCAGGCCACTTTTCACGTATAGTATTTCTGCAGTGAGCAGAGTACATACACTGTGGTCTGTGTTCAGTTTTGTATTGCTTAGGACTGCGGTATGTTTAATCCACTGCCGTGTTCTGTTTTTCCTGTTTCAGAGGTCACCCACCACTATTGATTCACAAAAATCAATAGCATGTTATGTTGCAGTGCATGGCGGTATACATTATTTGTCAGGGTAATAAATAGATAGGGTCTTATGGAGATTTGTTAGTCTTACTCAGGTGTTTAATGGGATAATGGGAGAGGGGGGTCAATATATTTGTTACTGTCAATCATCTTCCACAACAATTTTTTAAGTGCTTGGAATGACTGTGAAGAGCAGCTATTAACAAAATCGTTTTTTCTAAATGCTTCACTGACAAAACAGCAGTCCAGGAGAGTAAGTTGAGATGTTTTTTTAAATTATCATGTGATGTTATCGAGCTGCCGTAATTACTCATAAACACATGCATGTGAACTGTCACCTCATGTTTCCCACTTTAGTTGAAAAAATTAGCATGTGCAATATAGTGTGACATTCTCATGAGGAATATAACAATTTGCTGTCAAACTTGCTGCAAAAATCCAATTTTCATGTTTTTGTTTCTGAAAGCTGTTGATATTTTGGATATATTCCAGGTTAAACACAAGTTAAGCTCTCAACAGTATGCTGTCGACTTCAACACTACAATCTTTGTACTCTTGCCCAATAGATGTCCATTGTAATTATATTATTGTTATAATCATTTATACATTCTAAAAAAAAATTACAGAATTTTGGATATTTGAATCTATTTCCTGTTGACATCATTTCATTATTTTCTGTTGACATCATTTAACACAGAATATTCCTTTTTTATTATAAAATTTGTACCTACGGCATGAGTGATATTCATCTATTGTGCATGTCCTGCATGTATTACCCCTTCTTCATAAGTGTGAGCCAGTACTTCCCCTCAGTGTTAGTATTTCGCCGAATGTTCTCACTGTTCTTTTCCATAGAATTAAACTGTGACCTAGCAAATCGGAAATGTCATGTGGACTAATCTTATGGTACTTTTATGGTGTTTTTTTGTAAATTTTTTTGTTGAAAGCCCCTGTTCCCATTGACTTTCATTAAATGAAAAAGAGAAGTGAGAACATTCTGCTAAACGTCTTCTATTTTGTTCTCACAAAAATAAATAGATTAAAATAAATAATACAGGAACTATCCCTTTAAGCTGCTGTGTGCAAAAGCCCATGCATAGAGGCAATGGAAATCAAAAAAGCTTTTTGGGGGCCACGTATAAACAAACCATGACTTTCCAGTTTATGCTTCTGTTGTTCAGGATTCTCTTAGCAGACAGACCGTGTACAGCATGCATCAGCTTCAAGGCAACAAGCAATATGGCACAGAGAAATCAGGCTACCTCTACAAGAGAAGTGATGGGTAAATGAATTCATGTTGTAGCAAACGGTCATGATATTATTGAATTTCTGTTCCCGGATCATGCATTCTTCAAGCATGACGTATAATCCACACTTTCATTTAGATTTCCCTGATAAATGCTTTTGGAAGTGCTCTGTTAGCCCTTCATTTCAAATTATTCATGTGTGGTAGGACACGCTGTCCCGGGAGTTACACACAGATCTGTCACTGCATTCACTGTATAGCTTTGTGATGATTGAGGAAAATGTGATGTGGATGCTGTGCCGTAATCTCATTTCTCTGATAGGTTGAGGAAGATGTGGCAGAAGAGGAAATGTTCTGTGCAGAACTGCTATCTTACCATCGCTCATGGAACCGTGAGTACTCGCATCACTCTCTGCAAATACAGCAGCAAACAGTTTTTTTCCTTCTGCTGGTCTCTGTGAAAAAATGTGGATACATTAAAAATGTCACGTGTGGTTGCAAGGAGAAAGCACAACGTTTTAGTAGAACAAAGAGCTGTAACGAGAACGGACAATGAAATGAAAGAAAGACAGGCTTAAATACATAGACTAAACTAATCACATAATCAATGACAGTTGCAAACACTAATAAAACCATGAGTAACCAGTAAACTAACTGAAATACATGAAACTGGGACACAGAACTGAAAGACAAGACAAAACCCCACCCAAACATATAATGAGCACTTTATAATATACAGTAATAAAGTACAACTTTCCAGAAAAGTTGGGACATTTTGTAAAATGCAATAAAATTCACAATCTGTGATTTGTTAATTCTCTTTAACCTTTTTTTAACTGACAAAACTACAAAGAAAAGATTTCCAATGTTTTCACTGACCAACATAATTATATTTTGTAAATATAAGCAAATTTTGATTTACAAATAGTTTATAGTTAATTAATAGTTAAAGGTATAGCGGAGGATGTTTTACTTCCTGGTGGGTAGTCTAAACTATTGGTCCTCCTAATTGTCAATCATTCTGGTGAATCAATCAAACTTTTCAAAAAGTGGAGAGGGCGGGTCTTATCTAAAATTTGGAAAGATCCTCCGCTATACCTTTAATAGACTATATACAGTTGTCACTGTAATTATTGTTATTGTTTAATTAATTAAGTGCTTTAAACCAACCTTTATTGGCCATCATAAGACCTGTGCAGACCACTTCTGAAATAGTTGTTATGAAAAACGTACATGATATAAAAAAATGCACCTTAATATGGCATTTTACACCTGAAAATATCATACTGTGTGGATGTGTTTTTTTTATTATTGTTTAATTTTTATTTATTTTTTGGATCCCAAATATGACGCATTGGACTCTATAATATATATATTTTTTAAATGTATTTAGTCATTTATTTAGTGAATATTTTGTTTTTAAATTATATTTACACTACAAAATGTTTTGGGATATAAGTTGGAAGATTTTTAAGGTTTTTGAAAAAAGTATTTTATGCTCACCAAGGCTACATTTATTTAATCAAAAATACAGTAAAAACTGTAATATAGTGAAATATTATTACAATTAATTATTTATTAATTATCCAACTATTTCTATATTTTATATATAATTTATTCCTGTGATGACAAAGCTGTATTTTCAGCATCATTACTCCAGTCTTCAGAAAATCAGAAATCATTCTAATATGCTGATTTAGTGCTTAAGAAACATTTGTGATACATTTGATACATTTTTCATCATTCTTTGAGGAACAGAAAGTTCAAAAGAACAGCATTTATTTGAAATATATTTGTTGTAACATTATAAATGTTTTTATTGTCACTTTCGATCAATTTAATACATCCTTGCTAAATGAAATTATTAATTTATTTTAAACAAAAATCCTACTGACCACATATTTTTGAATAGTAGTGTATATTTATTCATTTATTACTTTTACTTATATGTATTTATATAATGATACATATTTATTTATATTTATATTATTATTTTATATTTGATACTTTCATAATGTTTAGTTGCATTCTCAATGGCCGAAACCAATGCTGATATGCACACAATACAATTGAGATGTACACAAAATTGCAGTAGACAGGCTTTAGTGATGTGCTATCCCTTCATTGCAGCCTAATAAATCACCAGCTAAACTGAACCTCCTCACCTGCCAAGTCAAACCAAGTCTGGAAGACAAGAAATGCTTTGACCTCATCTCACGTGAGTTAACCACGCACTCTCTCATGCATTCCCCAACCAAGCGTTCGGTCCATCACACACTCTCCCATGTGATATATAATTGAGAAAAAAATATCAAAGGTAGATTTCAGGATCTTCACACCAAGCTGAAGCGAACCAGCCTCAGGCTGTTTTTAGTGAAGTGAACTGCATAATTGTATCTGCATGCGTCCATGCATTATTCTGGCCTCAGGTCTCTAGTGTCATTATTATGTTATGTAACAATCATGAAATATTTTGCGATACAATACTAGAGTCCTTGAAACAAATGCAGGTTGTTCTGAAAACAGGGCACTATTTAAATTCACTATTTGTACTTGAGCACAATTGTTTGTTCATTCCTGCCACTTGTATTTTAACAAAGGACCTCAAACCTGTTTAATCTCTCCTGATTGTTTGCTGATTACATGTTAGCTGGTGCCAGCTGAGGATGAATTGTGAATTTACAAGGATTAATGAGTGTGTTTGTGTGTTTTTTATATTTTTTTTATAGATAATCGCACTTACCATTTTCTGGCTGATGATGAGTCTGATTGTGTGGCGTAAGTATTTCTTTTTTTTATTCACAGCAATAAATACTTGAAACGCAAACTGTTTAAATTTGGTTTGTTTCAACCTTAAACAACCTACTCAAGCATTTATGTACCTCAATGAGTAATTTTGACATAATTGCACATAAATCCAAACAATAAAAAGCAATGCAAACTATTATTCATATATTTTTTTTATAACTATGCACAAAATGTATCTTAAATTAATACAGAGATATTTAAAAATGATGTATTAACGTATTTCATATTGAAATAGGAAGTTTGAGCAGGACATATCAAAGGGCTTTTTATTTCAATTCTCAACAGGCTTTAGTTTACGTCATAATTGTGAACGATTTTTTTTATACTTGCTAATTGGTTGCAGGTGTTATTAAGGGCCATGACATTCTCATTCTTGAAAGCATCTGATTGGACTTAAACCAGAATAAATGCATAATAAATCAATGTTTTTTGTAAAATGAAATGTTTCTTGAGCATCAAATCAGCATATTAGAATAATTTCTGAAGGATCATGTGACTCTGTAGACTGGAGTAATGATGCTGAAAATGCCGCTTTGATAACACAGGAATAAACTACGTTTTGAAATATATTCATATATGAAACAGTTATAGAAAATTATAATACCATTTCAAAATATTCCTGTGAGCATAAGAAACTTCTTTCAAAAATAACAAAAAATCTTACCAACCCCAAACTCTTGAACATTAGTGTATATCTGCTAAAAGTGAATTTTGTCACTGATGACCTTAAAGCTCACAGACATGAACTAAAAGCCACAAAAAACTGATTCTGATTTCATGGTCTCATTAAAGAGAAATGCCTTTATTCTTCCAGACACTGATCTGCCCGAGTCTCAGTCCACTCATGTGACTGTCAGATGAGAATGTGTAGAGGCCGTCAGATAGGAAAGAGCCTGTATAATTTTCAGCACACACACCTCTTCCGATTTGACCTTTCCATCTTGACAGAGGAACAGAGCCTCCTTTCTTGGAGAGAAAGAGAAATATGTAATATTTCTTCCTCAGATGTGGCTGCATGTATGATGATTGAAATGCTTCTCATGTCAGATCACAGCCCAGGCTTCCATCTTCAGCTAAATGTCAGAGTTGAAGAGGAGCAAGAGAAAAGATTATTGATAGTCGCATTATACCGCAGCTTTTCAGAAATGAATCCTAGAGAGGATATTCACTGACTAGAAGTAGCCTACGCAAAGCCTGTGCACTGTTTACAAAATTCCCTGAGCTGTAATCAAGGGCATTTTCTCATTAATTGCAAATGAACGGACCTCTCAGAGAGCTGGATCGGCATTAGTCGCAAATTACTTTTCTATGCACGGTGCCACCTGGAAATTTGATCTGAAGTTTCTTGTCGCCCTCTAATGGTTGTATTTGTTATTGCACCTTCCTAAAAATATCAGGTGGATATCAGTGCTGACAAACAGTAAGCAGGAGGCTCTAAATGTGGCTCTGGATGAGAGGAGGACAAGTGGGGAGAACAGCGTGGAGGATCTGACGCGATCTATCACTGAGGACATTCGCCGCATTCCTGGAAACAACGTTTGCTGCGACTGCGGGGCCACAGGTACACATATAAAGTCTTTACAGTAGCACAAATGTTTCTGGACATGTGCTATGATGTTTTCTGAACCGAAAATATCATGGTACATGAATATGCTATCATTTAGTGTCCAGGAGGACAACCACTATCTCACTACAGTTACGTCAGTGGAGGTATGCTGCCTTCTCGTGCTTTCTGAATTATCGTAAATACGAGTTTCCTTGTCAGAAATTGGGCATGAACGCCCCTCTCAAGTCGTATTTAATAATGGGAAACTTGGAGATCATTTTGATACCCGGGCTTCTGAGTTGGGCATGCCATAACTTTGAACATGGTGGAGGGGAGAACGATTTCTGCCTGCTATGATTGGTTTTCTTTATTAGTTTTTTCCACAACAGCTAGGCCTACATCGACTGGTCTTGTTGTTAAAGTAGTGAATAACCATTTAAAGCACATTGTATATTTTATACACAACGAACATAGCATATATTTGACCAAAATTCTAGAACGGACTATCTCGCGGTGAATGTATATGGTTATACATTTTATTGAAAATTAAATATCTTCATACACAGCACAGGTACATCTGTAAGATGTCTGCTAAAGATCTGTTAATCTGATGTGTAAAAACATCTGATAAACGTCTTAGAAAAAGCAGTTTTACATACATTCTAAATCTTAAACATCTTAAAGACATCTTCTAAATGTCTATATGACATCTAACAGGAAACGTCCTGGAGACGTATTGCAGATGAGCAAACATCTTGCAGATGTAAATGCAGACATCAAATAGACGTCTCAGAGATGTACTTGTGCTTTCAGGGAGATTACCCCCAAGAAATAGGCAAGAATAAAACTGGTGTCCTCTATGATTCCTGTTTTTTCCTGTTAAATGTGAGTTTTGTCAACTCTTAGGAGTGCACTGATGTCAAAGTGTCTTGACTCGAGCAATTCTCACAGACATTGTTTATATGATAGAGTCTTTTATATCTATTTTAACAGCGCTATTGGACAAAAACGGGGTTCGAAATTGAAACTAAGCAGTTTAAGATAACAGCGGCTTTGGAAATGGGAACCCTAGAACCACAGTTTCATAACCGTAGCCACAGAGCCGGAAGTGAGGGGCGGGGCTTAATCAGTGTGCTACTCTTTTACAAGTAATTTTCTTGTGTTGAATATAAGCTGTTTTCACATGAATTTTGATCGGATCTATGTCTACAATATTTAACAACAATACCTACAGTCACTTCTGTTCATATAATATGAATAAGATTTCATGATGTAGCCTAAATTGAGCAAAATTTTAAAAGATAGCCTATTGATCATGCTTAATGACACTGAATGGATACAAACACAGTAGTTTATACTTCAAGGTTATAGGCTGCAACCATAGAGGGCTGCAACTATACGTTTTTATTTAAAAAAAAGAAATAAATGTGTAACATGTTGTAAAGTGTTTCCCATTTGACTGTATACATATGTGATATTATTATTTCCTTCACGTTCATGTTGTAATAAATAATACTTAATGACACAGAGTATGAGAGGATTAAATGTTAATGGATACAAACACTGTAGTTTAGTTACTTCAACGATACTACAACTGCAACTTTTTTTTACTGTTTTAAAATTATATTATTAAATGTGTAACATGTTGTAAAGTGCTCCCCATTTGACTGTATATTTGATCGTATTCCTTTATGTTCATGTTGTTACAAATAATATGAGTATGTGACGTATTTAATGTCAAATAAAAATAATTATTTAATACAAAGCCTTGAACAAGTGAAACGTGTGTTTCTGTATGAAAACAAATAGGATATTTAAAAAAATATTTCTAGGTTTAAAAAGTATTTAAACGGCTCATAATAATAATAACAACATGCAAACAACAAATAATCATCTTAAAACACAAAAAAGATTGACTCTTAAGCCCGTATCAAGGCATTTCGGCCTTTTCATCCCTGAAAACGAAATGAATACGTTTACGTTATTAATTAATAATTATTGACAAATGCAAAAAAAAGCTTTTATTGATAAAATGGGAAAGACGTGAACAGATTTTTAGCATATAAACACTTAATAATATTCGTTCACCACATCATGACATAAATATCACACACATCTCATCTTATTCTCCATCATGCTTCTGTTGTCAAATGTCTCATTGGCTTAAATGCGTGTTTCACTTGCTCAAGAATTTGAAATGATTAAATACATGAATACCTATATTTGATATTAAATGCCCATTCCTCTGTCTTTAAGTAGGCTACTATTTGTCACAAGTTCACAACATGAACATAGGCTACATATAGAAAAATAATATGATCATATAATACAGTCAATTAGGGAGACATTTTACTATATGGTTATACATTTATTAAAACATTTTCAAAATGATACGGTTAAAAGTATTTGTTCTCAGTTTATGCAAATTAGGTT
The DNA here is from genome assembly GCF_965113295.1 of Leuciscus leuciscus. NCBI lineage: Eukaryota > Metazoa > Chordata > Actinopteri > Cypriniformes > Leuciscidae > Leuciscus > Leuciscus leuciscus. The sequence goes on along the minus strand of NC_138747.1, from coordinate 11,520,834 downwards.
AGCTCATGCCGCATGAACAAAAAATTGTTTGTATTATCCATTAACATGGTAATTAAAAAATCCATATGTTAAATCCATATGTAAAATATGTTAAAAAAAGAATAATAAGATTGCAGACATAGATCCGATCCAAATCCATGTGATATCAGCTTATTGTAATGGTTACCAGCTGGAGTGCCCTTGAGAGCCACCAGAGGGCACCCCACATCAGACTATTGTGGACCTGTCCCAAATGGCACACTTCATGTGCACTTTCGGTCTTGTGGACTTACAATACGCTGATTTCACGCAGCCGTTATTTTGAAATCGAAAGCGAGGCTCCGGTGGGAAGAAAACCGGAAGTGTCGCCTTTAATCACAGGAGAGTCGTGAATGCGATGGCGTATTGTTGTGTTTAATGATGTTGTGTCAATTCTAAAAATGTACATACATTTCTTTCATACTTTAGACTATATACATTGAAATTAATTTATAAATAAAATATTTTTTTTATATATAATTCAGAATGTAAAAACAGAAGCAGGAATGAACTATATACATATCCTATATTGAATATTAACATCCAATAGTGTAAATCGCGGCAGCAGCTTCAGGTTGGTAATCCAAGGCATTGTTGTTTATCTTTACTTCCGGGGTTCTTCCCACCGGAGCCTCACTTTCGATTTCAAAATGGCGGCTGCGTGAAATCAGCGTATGGCTGCCGCGTGCGCGTGTCCGTTAAGTCCGTGAGACCGCAGTGTGTCCCATTCGTCATTTTTAGATCTCAGAAGGCTGCTCGCGAGCGCCCCCCATGTGGTCGATTTGCGCCCTTGATGCGCACTTTTGCACTGATGCGGGCTCCACAGCAGACTTCTTCCCGACAGTCAAAGCGGCATTACGTCACGAAAGTGCGGACTCAGAGGAAGACCGCGAGTGCTTAGGGTTCCATTTGGCCTGTCATTCCCTCACAAACTACATTTCCCATAACTCACTGTCCGGGCTCTTGATCCATTATCACATTCACCTGTGTCTCATTATCTTGTTTAGCTCACCCCAATTAAACCTGGTTTCATTATCGGAGAAGTCTTGTTTAGTGTTACACTGCAATTCCGAGCATTCTCCTATGGTTTCATGTCTCTTGGTTTTTGGATTTCTTGCCTGTTCCGTGGATTACTCTTTTGTCCGTGTTCCCTGCCTTATTGTGTTTGTTTGTTTGTATGGACTGCCTGCCTGTGTTTGACCTTGCCTGTACTTTGGATTATGTCTTTGGATTACCCTGTTCAATAAGTACTGCATTTGGATCCTCAACCTTCGTGTCTCAGAGCAGTTTGTGACACTTATATTTAACTAAAGAAATGTGTAAGCCCCGCCCCTCACTTCCGGTTCTGTGGCTGTGGCTGTGGTTCTGCAGCTGGATACTTTTGGAGACTATGCTGGTCCTCTGTTCATGCTGTTTCTTTAAATGCCCATAAATCATGTTTAATTAAATTAAAACCCAGTGAGTGTACATGAGAGGACAGCCTGCAGGATTTATAGACATGTTTCCTATAAAAAGTGCTGAGTTCAGATTTTCTTTGGCTGCACCTTCTATCTCCATTGCAAAAAGTACAAGTGTGAATATCATTGAATATTGTAGCAGGTTCACACTGGGCCAGTGTTATTTTAGTGTTATTGACTATTATAGTATTTAAAAAAAAAAAAATTTGTAATTAGTTTCATTTTCATATTAGTCATTTTATTTTGTGCTTTGTATTTGTTTATTATTATTTGTATTTATATTTGGCTTTAATGTATTTTTATTTCAGTTTAAGGTTAAAATTTAGTAGCAGCTGATAATGTGTTTTCTTTACACTCTTTGCTTTCAGATCCGACTTGGATCTCTATAAACCTGGGAATCCTGACGTGCATCGAGTGCTCAGGGATCCATCGGGAAATGGGTGTACATTATTCACGTATTCAGTCACTTTCTCTGGACAAACTAGGCACTTCAGAATTGCTGGTAAGAATTCACAGTGAACAAATGAGTAAAATCAATTCATGCTTTGTTTAATGCAGCTGGTTGTTATCTTTATTGCATTCATGTATAAAGAGAGTTTGACAAAGTTAAGAGTATGAAAATATTAGTGATTTCTCACGTTCTTAACCACTACCCGCATATTTATGGCTCTTTCTCTCTCTTTTGCTCATTAGTTGGCGAGAAACGTGGGGAATTCAGGTTTTAATGAAATTGTGGAAGCCAATCTTCCCAGTCCCTCTGTGAAGCCGTCAGCAGAGAGTGACATGTGAGTGATGAGCAGCTCTGTAATTACTCTTCAAACGCCAGCCAAATGGTTTTGACACTTGGAGTCTCTGTGTCCCCATAGCACCCAATGTCTTTAGTATTTCCCATAACATGCGCACCACTCAATTCCCCCTCAATTTTTCCAATTAACCTGTCTGCAGATGGTGCAGATCTTTTAAAATTTCTTTTAAATTGATCATTCTTGAAAGTAATTTGAAAGCTCAAGAACATCCAAATTACTTTAACCTTCAAACTGAACGGATTGATTTACCCTGCTGTCACGATCAATGGGAGGAAAGTATGGTTGTGTACACTATTCTAGACCAGCTGGACTAAATGAACAGTGCTATTATTAGATTATTGCACAGAGCCCTGAAATAACATGCATATTTCCAGGAACTACTTTAGGGATGTTATATGTCACAGGAAATGCTTAGTTCACTCCATTGTTTGTCTGTTCCAGATTCTCATTCTGCCACCCGACACAGCTTTTCCTTTCTAGACTTTCCATGTTTAAATCTCAACACCTGTTTCATTATTTGACTTTGTCGGGGGGATTGTTACTTAATAAGTTAATGTTGTGAAATATTATTACAATTTAAGATTACGGTTTTCTTTTTGAATATTTTTTTAAATGTAATTTGTTCCTCTGATGGCAAACCTGAATTTTCTGCAGAATTTTAAACAGTTGTGCTGCTTAATATTTTTGTGGAGACCATGAATTTGGTTAAAAATGTTTTTATTTGGATTCAAAATGATTCTTTTATGAATAGAAAGTTCAAAATAACATAATTTATTTGAAATATAAATAGTTTGTAACACTGTAAATATTTTACTGTCACTTTTGAGCAATACATACAAGCGGAATACAAGTATTAATATATTTCAAGAAAAAAATCTTACTGAGCGCAAACCTTTGAATGGTAATTGTAGGTCTAAGTCTTAAAGGTACAGTAGCAAAAAAAAAAAAAAAAACGGTGCAATTTTAAGGGTCAGAAAGAAGGTGTAAATGGTCATGTATAACTAAATACCAGCAAAGAATCCTTGCATAACTGAGTTGACTTCAGACACACACAAAAAGTGCATTGAAAGAGTGGCCCCTTTAAGAGCTCTGACAGCTGTTGCCTGTCTCAGGACTCAGGCTGGGTTTTTTTTCTAATGGTGTGAATAGTAATTTTTTTTTTCTCTGTAGTGTTTCAACCTACATCTGTCCAACATTGTACCATGAAAAGAGAGGAGAGTTGCACTAATGAGAGCTCCAGTTATGCTGTCTCTTACCATCTGTGACTTGCAATGAGCTTGTAGGCATCGCAGAGATGCTCATTTTTTAAATTTCACTGCACAATTTATTGGTGTCGGACATCTGTTGAATATCACTGCCATTCTGATAGCCAATAAAAGATGTACTAAAATATTGAGTGTTATTGACAGGGCCGTACGTAAAGACTTCATACTCTCAAAGTATATGGAATGGCAGTTTGCACAGCGTAGCAGCAGCTCACCGGAAACAAAACGCAAATATCTGCTGGATGCTGTTCGCAGTCGAGACGTCTTCAGCCTGTTACAGCTGTACGCTGAGAGAACAGAACTCAGCCAGCCACTGCCATGCCACCTACAGGTCAGCAAACACGTCTCGCCTTCTCATTTTCTGCCTAAGTACATGCATATTTTACCTTTGTATATGTTAGATCTTCCCTTTTTAATAGCAAAATGTTACGACAGGAAAAGGGGGAAACTGCACTACACTTAGCCGTTCTATTGGCTGACAGAACATCTCTTCATGTGGCTGACTTCCTGTTCCACAATAGGTCAGTAAAAAACTAAACTTGTTGGTTATCTGCATGTACGTGCGTGCAGATATGGATTCATCAAGTGCCTTTCCTTGTCATGTGTTTCAGTAATAATCTGGACGCTCAGACAGTGAAGGGAAACACTGCTTTGCATTACTGCTGCCAGCACAACAAAACTGAGTGCCTTAAACTTCTGCTCAGAGCCAAGGCCAACACACATATCAGTGAGTGAGACCTTCAAACCCTAAAACCAGCAAGACATTTTTGCTTTGAGTTATTTCATGATTGAAAATGTGTTTCTGTTCAACATTTATTGTTTAACATTTAACATCCATTCATCCATCGTCTTCCTTTTAGTTGTTTCTGCTGTGATAGAAGACCGTATTTTAACATTGAAAATTTGACACACTTTAATATTAATTGATGCTGTATAGGGTTTTATCAGCATCTTATCAGTCATTGTTAAAGCAAGGAGGCTCAGCGTGTTCTTTTGAAGGCTGGATTGGCTGTTGGCTCATTTGTCAGGAGTTGATTATAGATCAGGATGATCATTGAGCTGATGATAATTGCTGTTCTGTGATAGAGAACGATAATGGAGAGACAGGACTGGACGTGGCTCGCAGACTGAAGCACACACTGTGTGAGGAGCTGGTGAGTCAAAATGCTGTTAAAGCAAGTCTTTATTATTAGGATAATCATATGGGTGTAACCTGTTTATTTCACTTTTATTGTACAAAATGTTTGCTGTACACTTCAGCTACATCATAGTCATGGTCTTTTCTTTAAGCAGGGTCCCTAGCACACCTTTAATATCATTTAGAAAGTGATAAAAAAAAGTGTATTTACTTTATACATTTGATAAAAAATATGTTATAAAATAATAATCAAATAAAACAATTTAAAGCGGAATATAGCTAGAATAATTTATTTTTAAACCATACATTACCATTCAAAAGTTTGGTGTTGGTAAGTTTTTCTTAATTATTTTTTTGAAAGAAGACTTTCAAGGCTGCATTTATTTGGTCATAAATACAGTATAATAGTAATATTGTTAACTAGTATTACTATTTAATAAATAACTGTTTTGCATTTTAATATATTTTAAAACGTAATTTACAACTGTGATGGCAAAGATGGATTTTCTGCCGCCATCACTCCAGTCTTCAGTGCCTTATGATCCTTCAGAAATTATTCTTATATTTGAATATCTTATATTTGGTTCTCAAGAAACATTTTTATTATTATCAATGTTAAAAACAGGTATGCCTTCAGGATTTGTTGATGAAAAGAAAGTTTCAAAACAGCATTTATTTAAAATCGAAATCCTTACGGTCATTTTTGATGAATTTAATGTGACCTTAATAAATACAATTTAAATATATAAATGTATGTAGTTTATACTCTGCTCTAAAATATTTAATTGGCTAGATATTGCTCTTTGTGAGTGCTTGTGTAGAGTTAGACTTGCAAGCAACCCACCATGATCAGTATGTTGAGTGTAACATCCTGTGTGATTCACTGATCTGCAAGTGTTACCAGCTAATAATGGTTTCTTAAAGGGATACTCCACCGTTTTTTCATATTAAACTATGTTATTCCCTAAACTAAGACGAGTTGATACATACCTCTCTCGTCTCAGTGCGTGCGCTCAACCGCTCTGTCTTGCGGCGAAACTTTGTTAGCACTTAGCTTAGCCCAGTTCATTCAATATGGGCCAAGCAGAGAAGCTACCAAACACCTCCACGTTTTCCCTATTTAAATACAGTTACTCGCGTAGTGTAACTCGACCTAGGATGGTGACACAAAACAAAACGTTGCGCTTTTCTAAGCGTGTAAAATGGAACTATATTGTATGGCGGAATACCATAGCAAGTGCTTGTAAGCACTTCGACTTGGCGCAGTAATATCTTCACTAGAGGGAGCGGGGGCCAGTGTGAGGATTTTTCACGAGTGAAGATATTACTACGCCAAGTCGAAGTGCTTACAAGCACTTGCTATGGTATTCCGCCATACAATATAGTTATCCATTTTACACGCTTAGAAAAGCGCAACGTTTTGTTTTGTGTCACCGTCCTAGGTCGAGTTACACTACGCGAGTAACTGTATTTAAATAGGGAAAACGTGGAGGTGTTTGGTAGCTTCTCTGCTTGGCCCATATTGAATGAACTGGACTAAGCTAAGTGCTAACAAAGTTTCGCCGCAAGACAGAGCGGTTGAGCGCACGCACTGAGACGAGAGAGGTATGCATCAACTCATCTTAGTTAAGGGAATAACATAGTTTAATATGAAAAATCGGTGGAGTATCCCTTTAAGGGACACAGAGTTGCCTTTCTGCATTTGAATCTCAACTCATATTTTTGCATAGAGACATTTGTAAAACTTTGTTAAACTGATTAATTTCAAGGATTGTTACTTGACATCCAAATGCATCAGCAATCTCTACAAATTGAATCTTTAAAAATCCTCACCCAATGATCTCAAAAACTAGAAAAATCATGGAAATCCAATTGTCAAAAAGGGATTGATCTACATGTTAAATTAATGATGTGTCATGTTCAGATCCACCAGTCACAGAACAACCAGTTTAACATGCACGTGCACGTGGAATATGAGTGGAGACTCCGGCAGGATGACCTTTACGAGAGTGATGACGACCTAGATGACAAGGTGACAACATAAGAAGACTACACCACCCATAACTTACAGAACAAACTCGCATTTATACTAATAGAACATAATACATGAGACCTTCACTGCATCCGAAATTGAATACTTCCATACTATATAGTATGCGAAAAACATTACGCCAACAGAGTAGTTTGTCCGAATACATAGTATTTGAAAACAGTAGGCGAAAATACCCGGATTACCTACTTCCGGTGAGATTCTGAAGTGTGTATTCAGTGGACACTTTACTATCCCATGAGGCTACGGGAGAGGATTTATGAATGGCAGTGAAGCAATGCAACTTACAGATATGTACGTCCGAATTTCACTCATATTACCCATATTCATACTATGTAGAATGCACTTTTTTAACAATACCGAAGTAAATTCAAATGTAGTACCTACTTAGAAGTATGCGATTTCGGATGCACCGATTGTATTTGTGTAGCGTGCAATTCATGGTCTGATGTGTAACAGTGAAGGCCCATATTTGTAGATGGGCCCAGTGAAGAAGGAGCGCTTAGGACGGCCGTTCAGCTTGTATCACAGTAACTCTGCCTCTCACAGTGGCGGAGGGGGGTTGTTCAACGTGGGTCGGAGGCTAGCAATGGCCCGAGGGGATAACCGAAGGGACCTGTATGCCAGTCCCAACTCTCAGACGCGCAGCCTTGACAGTCCCCCTCCCCCACCACCTTCATCACCCGCACCGCCACTCCCACCCCGGGTCAGAGGTGAGAAAACTCTTCTCTTCTCTTCTCTTCTCTTCTCTTCTCTTCTCTTCTCTTCTCTTCTCTTCTCTTCTCTTCTCTTCTCTTCTCTTCTCTTCTCTTCTCTTCTCTTCTCTTCTCTTCTCTTCTCTTCTCTTCTCTTCTCTTCTCTTCTCTTCTCTTCTCTTCTCTTCTCTTCTCTTCTCTTCAGTCTTGAGTCTTGTTTACTCTCCTCATGTCCTTTCCAGCTCCAAACGTCCCCCCTCCTCCCCCTCCCATGAGCTCACCTGATGGCTGGACGTCCCATGAAGTAATCAGCAGTAAGAAACGAACCCCTCCTCCCCCTCTTATCATCCGACACAAGCGCACCTACTCTGAGCCCGCCCCTCAGGTGCCCCCCAGCCCCCACTCTACACGGCAGGGACCTACAGGTATGTGCCAAACCCGGAAAGATGCATATTCCCGTTGCCATGGAAAACATGGAAATATCTGGGAATTTAAAATCATGATTCCCAGGCCTGAAAAAGTCATAGAAATTAATAACATTCTTTAAAATCATGGAAAAGTCAAGGAAATTTCTAATGAATATACTTTTATTACAGTTTTATTACCTTATTGTAAAGTGCAGAGGTTGACAGTAACAAAGTACATTTACTTGAGTACTGTACTTAAGTACACTTTTTGAGTATCTGTACTTTACTCGAGTATAATTGTTTCTGGAAACTTTTTACTTTAACTTCCCTACATTTGAAAGACAAATATCCTACTTTTTACTCCACTACAATTCTGTCAAAGTCCTTGAGTAGAACCCGACGTTGGGTTGAAAATGAAAATTACGTCAGAAACCAACATCAGTCGTGTTCTGACGTCAACCCAACTTTCATTTTCTCCAACGTCTGCAACGTTGGAGATTAACGTCAATCTGACGTTGGATTCTGACATCAACCTGATTTTCATTTTCAGCGTTGGGTTTGGTCTTCTAAATGCGAATTTTGTCATTGTTTTGGAGCACACTAGCTTATAGATAACAGTAAGGCTAACATATTCATACTAAAAGCCAAAAAACTTTAAATAGGGCACTATTTGAGGGAACAGCCATTTGGGTGTCCGAAACCATTGTGTACATTATTGAGTGCACTTATTCAATCTCACATTCAATCCCACTACTGGAACTGTGTTCTAGAAATAAATGTGATCTTGATATGAGGGCAGGCATAGATTCAGAGGCATAAGGTCCTGTAAGTATTACATACAACAATGCAACAATAATAAAACAATGCATTGACATTTACTTTTTACTTTTGATACTCAAGTACTTTTAAAAACGAGTATTTCTGTACTTTTACTTAAGTAAAAAACAGTCTTTACAACTTTTACTTGTAACGTAAAGTAATATTTGACCAGTAGTATCTGTACTTTCACTCAAGTAAGGAAGTTGTGTACTTTGTCCACCTAAAGTGTTAACAAAATATTTGTTTAAATATTTAAGCTCATCGATTTACATGAATGTTTTCTTTCTGTCGTAACTTTCTATTTCCAGATTATGGAGTACCTTCATGTCCGATAAGCTTCGGTGGTCCAGACTCACCTTTCCAGAAGTGTGTGTAAGTGCTTTTTGGAGCCACAAATGCTGACCTCTCTTGGCTATTTGCTGTAATTTGATTTATTATTATCATCAATTTAATTGTTATTAACGGTTGTGCTGCTTAAAAATGAGACCATGATACATTTTTTTCACGATTCTTTGGAATGGAATGATCAAAAGCACAGAAATCTTTTGGAAAACTAAAAAAAAAAAAAATAAATACTGTCACTTTTGAACAATTTACTGATCGTAAGACTTTTTGTTTCAGCTCAGGTTCTCCCAAATACACGACATCCACTCTCAACTCCTTATCTGAGCTACCAGAACGAGGTAATGCTTTAACTGTCCGGTTATCTCTCTATTATGTTGTTCTCATTTAAGTTGTTTTGCTTATCTCGCCCCATGTTTTTTGTTACAATGTGTCGTGGCTGTAATCTCTCTCTCAGCAGGCTTTCGAGCAGATGGGGAAAGCAGCTCGTCTCACTTTCTGTACCAAACCCCACAACCCATCAGCAGTGCTGGACATCACACCCCGGGCCTGTCTCCCACCTCCCCCCGCTCATTTAGCCTGGAGACTAACGGAAGCTCCTCTTCCTCCTGCCACACTGCTCCTCACCCACTGCCCAGAAAAACTTTGGTGAGAAACTGGAGAAATGTCTTCAGAGGAAAATCTTATTTCTTACAGGTCTTTTCCCTCAAGAAAAAGTCTCATTTGACCATGTAATTTGGGTCGGATTTTAAATGTTTTTGAAAGAAGTCTCTTAAGCTCACCAAGCAGCATTTATTTGATCAAAAACACAGTAAATATTATTACAGTTTAAAATAGTTGGTTTCTATTTTAAAATGTAATTCATCCCTGTGATGGTAAAGCTGAATTTTCAATATCATTACTCCAGTCTAGCTGGCAATGTGCCAAATAATGCTTGCAACATGCTAAATCATGCTAACAATTTGTTAATTCATGCTAGCAATGTGCAAAAACATGCTAATTAATGCTAACAATGTGTTAAAACATGTTAGCAATGTGCTAATTCATGCTAGCAATGTGCAAAAACATGCCAATTCATGCTAGCAACGTCCTAAACATTTTAACAATGTAATAATGTATGGTAAAAATGAGCTAAAACATTGTTAAAAACAGTTAAATTGCTTTTAATATACATATATTGGAAACCATGATACATTTTCAGGATTCTTTGATGAATAGAAAGTTGAAAAGAACAGCATTTATTTGAAATAGAAACTTTTGTAACATTGTGAATGTCTTTATGTATTTATCACGTTTTATCAATTTAACGCATCTTTGTGTTAAATAATACATAAAAGTATTCATTTCTTTAGAAAACTAGCTTCACCAGCTGTTTTACATGTCTGTGCTCTGCTGGCCTTCCGAGCATCAAACCGGCTTAAACCAGCCTGTTTCCATGTTGCTGTTTTTTTCTGCAGGGTCTAGAGGAATGGTATTTTATTGCATGTGTTTTTGGCTGTTGGAAAGACACAGGCGTTGCTTGACATGTTTCTCATACTTGAGGTTTTCACTTCAACAAATTGACAGTTTAAAAGGAAAGCAATATTAGTAAAAAGCCAATGAAGCAGTTTTTTTGTTTTGTACTTGTGTTTAGATGAAGTCGAAGCTGAGGCGTGTGAAGGCCATGTATGACTGTGTGGCAGATCATCACGATGAGCTCACCTTCAATGAGGGTGACGTTCTGGTGGTACTTGGAGAGGACGATGCTGATTGGTGGGTGAGTATAAGAACAATTGATTTGAGGTCAATTTGAAAGAGTGTGAAAGACACAACACTTGCACAGCTATGTAGGAAATTCATTTCCTGGGACTGCGGTCAATTTTAAAGTTTAGTGGTCATTATACGAAAATATTTGCAGAATAGTGCAATTGACCAATCAGATTCAAGCATTCCAGAGAACTGTTTAATAATAGAACTGTTAAGTCATAATGTCAAATCCGCAAGGCTAATTTGCCATGGGTTCCCTTGGGAATGTCTGATATTTTTTTAGTATAATTATGAGAAAAAAGCTCTGTGGGTAAAATTATTATAAGAAACTTTCCTGTTTAGCTCAACAACATAAATTACACAGTCATATCTCAAATGTGTATTTTGAAACCGTTGTGTGCTTTTTAAAGGTATGTTGCTTATATATCGCTACACTGTTATTTTAATATTATTTATATACTATTATAGTAGTTATTCATATTTTGAATTAGCTTTTATATCTCCTTTTTTTTATGTTCTTTTGTAATAAATTTTTTTTTATATTTTTATATAGCTTTATTTTTCTCCAGTTATTTTCGTTTCATTCACTAGTTCACATTTTTTAAGTTTATCCAGTATTTATATTGTATGTTACTTCAGCTTTATTTCAATTACCAAAAAACATAAAATTTTTAGTTTAACATAGGGTTTTTAAAATGAATGCTTGAATGACTATGTGTAATATGTTGTAGAACAAACATGTAAGTATCTTCAGGTAACCACAGAAAATCCAAAACCGTTATTTAAAAACCCATGGCAGAATCCTGAGGGAATCTTTGACATAAAAATTCTTTCTGGATGAACAGCTCTATTGTGCTTTCTTGTTTTACATTCCGTTTTTGAGTTTTCTACTTAATTCTCAGTTGTTTTCGGCCCTTTGAAGTATCGCTGTGATAAATGGCTCAAAAGCCTTGTTACGGTTAAATATGGTTTTGACGAGGAAGAGGCAGGGTTCTTGTTAGCCTTTTACAGTCATGCTGTGTGTGGAGATCTATCCCACAATCTCATGGGAGCAGATGGAACTTATCAGAGCAGAGCTCTCAGGGTCCATGTTTTATTCTGAGTCAGAGAGCTGCCCATGTCTCCAGCGGGCTTGTCTAATATCCTGCAGATGCTTCGACAGGAAAAATAGCCTCTGGATGGCCCATCAAAAGAATACATTTCTTATAGATTCATAGAGAGACTCTTTGCATGCAGGAAAGAGCTTTGAAAGTGAAATGAATCGTGAATTGTATTTTTTTTTTAAAACATCCCGCATCTTCTGTGTTCCCAGCATTGCTTTTTCATTTTCATTCTGTCAGGAAGCGCAGCCCTTGTTTATGACATTATTTCTTCATTACATGTTGTCATGCGCCGCCCTTTCATTTAATTGAATTCCTCATCCTTCCTTTTGATGACTCTAACCAGAGCCAGTAATGTCTTCCTTTCAGCATGGCTACATCGAGGGACAGCCAGACAGAACGGGCTTATTTCCAGCATCATTTGTCTCTATGCTCACCGAATGAAGCCGGCCAGGATCTGAAATCATAGCACGGTTGACTTTACTGCCAAAGCACCCTGGGAAATGAGGGGCTTGAAGTCTACCCACAGAACCATCGGTAATGAAGAATCAGCATGACAAAGCAGCACTCACAGCGCCAGGAGAGATGGGATATGTGGAACGAGTTGTGCTGTGGACAAAAATTCTCATAGTTTGTGGTTGTTCAGGTCCCTCAGACATGAGAATCATGCCCCATGATCCATCCTAACCGAACGCTCGTTGAGTAAAATGTACCATCCTAAAACTGCTCCAAAGGCACACACAGCATGAACCGCATGTCATTTGTTACATTGAACTGAACTCGAATGTGAGTAATCATTTATGTCAGGCCACAGAAAGTGTAATGTCGAGATTGTTGCTAAGAAATGGAGACAAAAAAGAACAATGGAGACAAAATTCTCTGTGACTGGGTTACTTGATAACAACATAATTATTTTAGAAAAGAAAAGTATGAACAAATGAATGAATGATGAAAACCGTGTGCTTGGGTGTATAGCACAAAAACACATTCAGGTCATATTTCACCTACATTTAAAAGAAAAAAGGTTTTCTATATACCAAGGATATTTGTATTGTGACATTTTCTCAATAATTTAGCACACTTTGCCCCAAATTCTCAGTTATTTTTAAATCGATTATAATTTTGAATTATCATAGTTATCATTCATTATTCTCTTTATTAAATACTGTACAGTATTTTGTTACATAAATGGCACAAAAATACTACTAGTTTCAATAAAATGAATGAAGTAAATGTTTTTGGTATAAAAAGTGCTTTAAAAAAATATTTCTATATATATATATATCCCAGAATAAAAAAAATTGTTTTAATAAAACCTTAATGGTCCTAAAATGTCTTTATTCCAAAAGGAATTTTCTTTTGATTTTGGGTGAAATACCATTGTTTCTGTACCTTCAGATAAAATAATAACTGAAAAAATGGTTAAGTAAGTGGTTTATTGAAAACAGACCACAGATTAATCACAGGTTCACACAAAACATCATGAACACAGAAGCTTACAAAGATGTGCACACACCACACAATTTGGCCATTACAATGGGATCAAACCATCACATTCAGCTGGACAGTCTTTGAACATGTACTAACTTCTTAAAGTGCTTTAGAGTAGATAACTACTTGTGGCAGAAGACATTTTTTCAAATGATGTCACACCCAGGGAATATTACATCTGCAGTCACATGTTGTTTGAATATATGAGCTGTAAACAAAACGATAAAAAGTAATTTGGCCACAGCTTTTCTTGACTGTACTGCTCAATATCTCAGACTCCTCCTCGATAATTATTCCAGCAGGGATATTACATTTTAATTGAACTATTTCACTACTTGGATCATAGGATCTTGTACATACACAGTCATGTATTACAGTACAAGTTGAAAATGTGGTTTCAGCATTTGCTTTTTATTTGTTAAAGAACCTGAATGGAAAACTATGGTGTTGTGAGATATTTATGTATTGTGTATCTCATAAAAAAAAAAAAAAAAAAAGGCTTGTATGTTTTTCTGTATTTTTATTTATGCAAAATTATCAAATATTTTTTTAATACTGTGCTGGATGCCCTAAACTGTGACTTTTTAATTCAAATATTTTTTATTGTTTATGCTTTGGTTTTGGTTTGTTTCTAATTAGAATAAAACTGAACTTTGTCCAAACTCTTAAATCTTCAATGTCCTGATTTGAGTGTTTGTGTATTTTCAGATTATCTGTGACTCTGCTTTCCATGAAAACTCTGTAAACTTTGATAGCCACTGACTGACATGAAGCAATGCAAAGCCAAAATACATTCAAGAACATAAAACCACAGAACAAACACACGTGTGGTAATACTTGGCAACGAACTTACGAAATTACAGCTCAAGTTTCAACCTTGTCACAGTCCTTAAAGTTCACAATTATGCAAACTAGAAAAGGGAAAAAAAAACCCACAGAACATCTACGACCAGTAATTTCAACTACAAAAATACAGAGATCAATTGTATTTCAGGAATAAGAGATAATGAATCAAACATGTATGAAAGTACAGCATTTGCTTTATCCAGAACTGTAAATCACAAGGCAGGCTGTTGTATGAGTGCCAACGGGTCATTTTAAGGCCACTGCGACCAGATGCATCACTTTAGGGACGGCTTTGGTCTAAAGGTATATAATGCTATTAAACACATAACCATAGGAAACTCCACACTCTCAACTACAATCTAGAATACTTTCACAGCTCTGTGTGATATACATCTTCCAGCATGTGTTTTGGGTATAATTAGGTGATTTCATTGGCAGTATGGTTAAATTAGAAGAGAACTTTAAGGTTAGAAGAGTCCTTCAAATACCAATGCAGGAAATGTGTGGTGACTTGAACAATGTCAGTGCATCTCTGTAATTGTCTGATGTGAAATCTAAAATAACATTTGTCAACGTCTTAATACGCTATCATTTCTGATTTTTAAAAATGTGTTTATTGCTTATTCAATCTTTTGAAACCTTTTAATCCACAAACTTGCAATCTAAAATGCTTTAATGCACTGCAGGTTAAAGTTTAAAGTCAACATGAAATTTAATCAAATCTTATGTACTTTAGTTCCCCCAAGAATGAATTTTTCTTGATTTTGTCATCATTTACTCGCCCTCATGTCGATCCCAACCAGTAAGCCTTTTTGTTCTGCAGAATAGGGTTGTCACAGAATCAAAATTTTAGTAGTCAGTACCAATACAAGTAAAATTTCGTGGTTCTTTGTATCAATTTCGGTACCAGAGCAAAAACTGTTAAATTAAGTACTTAAATTTTTTTTTCTTTGATGCCTTTCTTTGAAACCTTTGATGCTCAGGGCACTCGAAAAAACATGAACAAGAGTGTTTAAAAGCAGTGTCTATCAGCGGGTACCGAAAATACCCCATACTCGGTACTACCGGTACAGCAGAAATGTTGGTACTGTCAACTTTTTTTTAGTACCGACTTTGGTCTATTTGACAACCCTACAGCGGAATACAAAAAAAGTATTTTGAGAAAGTGTTTTTTTTAATGGGGTCTAATGTTTTTTGAATCCCAACGTTCTCCAAAATATCTTCTTTTGTGTTGCAAGTGAAATATCCCTTAATACTATTTTAATAATGTTCTTATTTTGCACAGTTTATCAATGTGCATCACTTCAAAGAAAAAGAAACAAATAAAATAAAAAAATTCCATAATTTTTCATCAAAATTGAACAACTTGCTCCACCTAATTTATTTTCAGTTGACACAAGTAAACTGCCCAACCAAACCTCCTGTCATATGGTCCAATCTGATATTTAAAGGGGTCCTTGATTATGATTTCAGTTTTTTAACTTTAGTTAGTGTGTAATGTTGCTGTTTAAGCATAAACAACATCTGCAAAGTTACGATGCTCAAAGTTCAATGCAAAGGGAGATATTTTCTTTTACAGAAATTGCTTTTTAAGGACTACAGCAAATGGCTGGTAGGGACTACAACGAGCTTCTTCCTGGGTTGGTGAATTCACAAACCCTAAAATGTACATAAACCCTGTCCCCGGGGACACGCAACAAAGAGGGTGAGGCCACGTTGGGCTGCTTTAGAGAAGAGGAAGAGTTGTTGTCGCTGTTTTTTACACCCCAGAAAAAGTTTGCCTTAGGCAAACAAACTTAGAGAGGTTAAAATTTATTTCTCGTTTTTTACGTAAAACAGCTTCCAGAAGAGAGTGCAATGCAGGCTATATGCACAAAAGCTTCTCCTGAAAGACGTAGCCATTCCCATTTTGTCGGGACAATCTGTTGTTTATTGATCACAACTTGTAAGTATGTCATATTATTTGTAGTTGTGTTTTCTATTAACAGTTCCAATTATAAGTGCTATGATAGCTATGATGTAAAGGAAGGGACATTTTTGCCTCCGCTAGCCTGCTATTTAACATTACAGTATTGATGTAGTGTTTACTTTAGCTTTTGTAAGCTCTTGCTTTTGTAATACTGTTCACCGCCCCTTAGGAAAATTATCCATGATTTTGTGATCGATTACTGTTTGTATTACCATAGATTTCCGACAAATATGATTAAATGGTGGATTACATCATATCTATAAGAAAATGACACAAAAAACATACTACTCTGAAATATCCTGTGAAATCCGTGTTTGCTAAGTCCGTGCTTGAAATCTGTTTTGCACAATCCTCTTGATTGTTAACATTGTCAGGGTCTGAATCGGGCTCGAAATGGTTTGAAACTGACGCCATCGTTAATATCTAAATTTTAGTCGAGTTTGCGGTTATGAAGGGGCGGGACATTTCCCGAACACACGCCAAGCGCTGCCAATCACAACACACAAGGCCAGCTAACCAATCACAGCGCATTTTGTATTTCAGAAGGAGGGGCTTCATCGAAAAAAACGCATTCAACCAGACTGGGGAGAGAGGAGCTGTAATAATGTAAAATATGTGAAAAAGAATGCGTTTTTTGAACAATCAAGCATGAAAATATATTCCAGTACACCCCCAAAATAAAATCAACACTTAGTAAAAGGGCACAATAGGACCCCTTTAACACCCACTTTTCACGATCCAATCAATTACCAATGGTTCAAATCAAACCCACCCTTTTTTTCGTCATTGGATATTTTGTTAGGAAAAGTGGGTTGCAAATGCTGCTTCATGTTGACTTGTTGACTAAGGCTTTAATGCCCTGATAAATGGCTTTTTATAACATCTGCAAGTGAATGGAGCTGATGATCAACAACTTTCTTGCAGTTCAGACAGCTTTGTCGATTACACGCGAAACCCATCTAGTTTTGTCACAAATTGCACATTTGCAGTGCAGACACTGTGTGAGGCTAGTCAGCTTGAATAAGAAAGAAGTATATAAGGGGGCTTAGATCAAGCCAATTTGCTTACTGTTCATCTTCTTCAAGGTTTCAATGCCAGACTGGGGAGGAAGGCAACATCCGTCTTTTTCTTCAGGCACGTAGAGAGTAAAATGCTGTTAGAGAACAGGAGTTGTTCATTCGGTCTTAGGACTACAGCTTGATGTCTGTGGGTTTGGTTCAGTGCAGTTCACAGTGGTCAATTAATGGTAGGGTGGATCACAGATCTGCGTCTCTTTGGCTTCCATACGGCTGCAGTGCAAGTCCTGGCCTGGCATTTACATGGCACTGAGCACTACTGAGTCAATAAAGGCCATAATTACAGGCTCATCTGTACAGTTTGATTTTGCTCTCTGCGTTGAGCCTATGAATGATCTCAGTCTCGAAATCCGCATTGTGGACGCCAGTCTTTCGAAAGGCACCTGCGTATCTGTTGTTCTCCCAATAGTGGTGCCAGTTTCCTTGCTTGTCTGCCCCATATCCAAACACTGACACCTGTTGAGATTGAACATCATGATTGAAATCATCTAGGGACGCAGAAATGATTTTATTGGCTGTAAATAGAAATACAAACCTCGTCACAAAGATGCAAAGCAAATATAATGGCTACTATCCCAGTGGACGGATACCTTCCATGACGCTCTGTCCATTTGTCATGTATGTACTTAAAGAAGGCTGGATTTACAACCATCACCTGGTCGGCACACACAGACAGTAAAGTTAGGCTTAACAGATTAATGTGTTTATGGATTTACAAGCTTTAGCATGATTTACACTCACCTTGTCTTTGTCAGCTTCTACACGATTTTTCACTCTCATGTACGTCCTGTTTAGGATATTCAAACATTTTAGTCATTTTTAGAGTAATAAAATGTTTTTAGTTAAATTAAAAACATGTTGCACAATTTTCAGAAATATTTTGAGGTACATTTTGATCTCTCCTGTGGAAAGGGCGCTGGACAACCACTGCATGTCTTTCAATTTGAAAGGAAGAAGGACGAGATGGACACCAGGTCTCAGATCGATCGCACTCTCTGGATACAGAAAGTGGTGGGTGGTTCGGTTACCAACATCCTCTTCATAACCCACAGTTACGGCCTTATTCATTCTGTAGAACGTTTCAGTGGAAATGCATTAGTAAAAAAAAAAACAAAAAAAACATGCACTTATTGGCTACTTAAAATAAAAATCCATTTTTAAAATAGTTTTTTCAGGTTTCTCTCTTAGACACTTTTAAAGTCAACATGAACCAGCATTCATATTTTAATTCCTTAATGTGGTTGAAATGTGAAAGGATTTTTAACGAAAATCTTTTGAAAATTTTCTCAATGTTGTTTTGTCTTTACAATGAACATTAAGGAAGTAAAAAAAAAATTGGGCCCCATTAACTATCATAGTATGGACAAAACCAATGTTTTCAAAATTCAAATTCTTTTTTGTGTTGTATTGATTAATTTGAATTTTCGGGTGAACTACATTAGTCAACATTTGAAGTGGATCAAAACCTTTCATCAAAGTTATACATGAATTTTTAACAATACCCGTTCTTTTCTTAGGACAGCTTTGATGAACTTTTTTGATCCACTTCAGATGTTGACTACTGTATTTAGACTTAACACATAAAGAGCAGAAAACACACCTAATAACAGTTGAATGGGAATCTATCAAGGCTCCGTTTTTGGACTTCGACAGATTGCCTGAGTTTCCAACAACTGCACATTTCCGGCACTGGTTTTGCCGTGGAATTTTGTCTTTAGGTGGAGGGGAAATTATCTTAAACATCTTCTGGGTGACATCCTCGATCGTTCCATCAGATGACTGCAAAGACTGCAAAGCAATATCATTAATAAAAATTATAGAGCTGAACCTCAAAATTTAAATAATATTTATTTTTCACTACTAATCTCTACATCTTTAATGTTAAAAGAAATGACGACTATCCCAGCAATGGTCTTTGGTGTTATTGTATATTTTCTTAATGCATTATTTAAAATGCTGCGAACGTTTCTATGTGCCATGGAAACTCAAGACACTTCAGGCAAACCAATTTCAGGCTTATCTGAGTGCACTCTTAGTGCCATTGCCTGCAAAGGTCTGAAAGCCTTTAATTAGGCTAAATTAAAACTTACTGAAACACATGGCTGGGCCGAAGGGCCTATTTGTGCCCTTGTTCCCAAGGGAAAATTACTTTTTTGTTTAAGGAAACCAGATAATGACTCTGGGATCCACAGCCATCACTTTAATGATGTTTGGCGAACAGATATGATGGTAGTAAGTGAACTTGAGATGGTCTGGAATGAACACACCAGCTGTTGTCTTTCCCTGACGTGTCCGTGTGCCAGAAAAGGGAAATGAAAATGATATCTACAGCTATGACTTCAGAGGCATGCCTGAGAATCCCAAGAGCTATTCTGTCTCTAGCTTAGAATGGCCAATGGCTGTCTAGAGACTAGCAAATGAATCAAGGAACAAATACAACATTAACTGTCCCATTCGTTGCAGAAATTGGAAAACAGATCCTGTTGAGCTAAATCTACATATTGAGAGTTGAGTTTTTTGCCGAAAACTTGAGCATTCTGTTCTTTTTTAGGGTCGTATCTTGTGACATCGTGTCCCGTTTTTAGTTGCGTTCATATTTCATTCAAAAAGAACCAGAGTTGATTTGGAAGCGGACCGAGAACAATCTTTTCAGCGGTCTCTGTCCGCTTGTTTGGTGCACACCAGGGTTCGGATTGTAGCATTTACACTTCAAATTAACTGCACTAACAGAGTAATCGCACCAGGGCTTGTTTTAATCAAACCAAACATGCCAAGTGCAACAAATCCGTATTCTCTATATCAGGAAGCAGTGTTTCTGAAGTACCTGAAACTTGCGGTTATGGTAAGGGGCGTGACATTTCACATCAGAGCACATTGAGGGACTTTAGAGACCACAGGCACGTTCAAGCTCAAACCTGTGCACAATGTTTTGCTACGGTTTCCAGGTTGAATGACAAGTTTCCTGGAAACAGTGTGCAACGGGGTTTGATACATTTACTCTTGTTTGGTGGGTGTGTCAAAAATGTCAGCCCAATCAGCAGCAACATGTATATAAACCACGCGGTATTAAAGAGACAGCTCGCACAAAGAGTCCAAGTAAAGTCGTTTACAAATGTGTGCAGCTCGGTATACGCAACAATTGAAGATATTAGAAGACATGTTTGTCTTTTCATCCTGAAATGCGAGGCAAATGTTGGATCACAATAATTAGGAACCAAATGTTTTACAAATCCCTTCACTCGATTGGGATGTTCTCTTTTATTCTGGAAGGCAAGGGCAGCGACTGTAACATTGAGCGTAACATGAGCATAATACATTTTCAGTATTAAACACGTATATATACCGATTTCATCAGGCTCTGAAAATTCTTCAAAAAGAACACAAAGAATGGCCTTCTCAGCTGCCATAGTTGCAACTCTTGCGTCATCAGAACAGGGTGTTCAACGCACCACCGTTTTCGTTTAAAAAACGTTTAGCAAATTTTTGTCGGGGCTGAACACAGCCCAGAACTAAACAAAGGTGAGTTTCACAAAAGCATTGTTAGCTAACCAGTCGCAAGTTCTGTCGTTATCAGCACAGTTCAACGAGTCTGTTTCCTGAAACCATAGTTCCAACAAACATTCACAAACAGCATCGCAAAGTTGTGTGGTTAAAACAGATCTCGACCTGTGGTTAGAAGCACACTTTCTTGTTTGCTTGACATGTGGACTTAAATCCTTATCTTGAGCAAAACAAGCTAGCTGGCATTCAGTACAATCATATCTTTCATTTAGAATATATACAAATTTCATTCACGTCTTTTAGCTTGTCAAGAGATTTAAAGCACCATTTTTGAAGAGTGCGCATGTGCGAATGTTTTCTAGCACGAAAGAAAGAGACTATGATTGAATCTTGAAATAAAGCAAAATAACTGAAAAAATTTGAATTAGTCCTCAGATACCATGTCTGTAATTTATAGCAAAAAATCTGGCAGTAATTCGATCTCAAAAGGATTAATTTAAATAAGTTATTACTCTACCTGCGTGACATCATTAACCAACATGGTTGAATGACAAATTTGCGACATTGGTTTCAGGAAACAGTCGTGACTAGCTAGTTGATTTCTTCAACGATGCATCGTTCTATGGTAGTTAAGCAGCGAGTTACGCCATTGTATGGGAAACGCTGTTACTGACAGACTGGAAAGAGAGGTGCTGCAATAATGTAAAATATGTGAAAAATAATGTGTTTTTAAAATAAATTGCTTTTGTAGTAGACAAAATCAAGACTTTATAAAAGAGCATAATATGGCCTATTTAAACCATCTGAATCAAAAGAATCTGCTTCTTACCAGCCACCACTTCAGAGAGGGCAGATCTATGTCATCCTGTCTGCCGGTGAGGTAAGGTTTCTGTTTATGATCATAATGTTGGTCAAACCACTTTGATACACCCGTGTCTGCTATACAAGATGTACAGCAACAGTAATGACCTCGTCTTGGCTCGGTGATAGGGTGTAACTGTGTCTGGTTCATTGTTGGTGTCCTGGCATTGTGGTGAGAGGGCAAAACTGTGATGGGCACAATCCCAGCCTTCTGAATGGTGTGAGCAGCTATCATTAAAAACAAAATAGCACCTAGCAAAGCACCTAAGTACAGTTTTCTTCTCAACATCATGGCTAAGAAAAACTGGGGTGGATTTTCCAGAGGAAAAGATTTAAAGGAACCACCGCTGTAACATGCATTCACTTCTGGCTTGGCTTGTTCCTGCCAAATGTATTGTGGCTTTTATGGTGTAGGATAAGTTGCTTTACACAAAAAAAAGGCCGCTGAGGTGGAAAATGACAGGATCTGCCATCCAGGATTGTCCATTATGGCCTTGTTCTATCTGTCCATCCTGTCATGAGTTTTTAAAACCAAAGCACAAGGCCTCATGGTGAAACACACTAAAAGGAGTCAAAATCTTAATAATCAGTACAGTGAAGGAAATGAGTCGGAGATGAGGCAGCTTCACTTCCTGTCTGTACAGCTGTAGGCGCCTCTGCTCATGTTTCATTCCACTGCGAACACCCACTGCTGCCAAAGCTCCTGAAAAACACACAAGAACATCAACATTTTGAGTTATTTTTCCATTATGTCATGATCTGATTCATGAATGCAATTCAGTGAATTGGCAGATTTACTCAGAATGATTCCTTCACAAATCAGATTTTGTTAATAAATTAAACATGCCAAAAGGAGTTTTGCAAGATTTTCAGTGAATAACAACTTAAAGTTTAGTCACTTCCTCACATAAAACCTCCAGAAGACTTAAAATATAGCAAAGAAGACATACGACCTATGAACATATGAACTGGATCATTTTGAAGCTACAGTACACATTTATTGTAATTGCATGTAATATTGCATTTAATTTCTTCTTTTGTGTTCCTGTTTTGTGTTTTGTGTTGAGGGTGAGTAAACAATGAGTTATTGTGTAATCTATCCCAAAACTCCACTGAGAAAACTCATTCTTTGAGGCAGTGCTAAAAAGAAAGAATCATTTTTTTTCTTTTTCAAAATCATGTTATGTTCAATCATGTTGAACTGACCTAAAAGGAAGAAAGGAAGGAACGTTGTCTGTCTATTTAAAACACAGTGGAGAGCACTCCAAAATACAACAAGGAAGTTGAAGAAAGGTCACAACTGTTGCCTCCCGAGACTGCAAAAATGCACTCCCCACCACATCCACGCTGAACATCTACATAAATAAAGCACCGCTGACTGCGTTGGACCAATCACATCAATGCAGCAAATCCATCTTTAGATTGATGAGTGTCAAACACAGCTACTCCCACAATTCCCAGTCTAGAGCTCTTGACTTGATGCATGGTACTTAAATAGCCTACTTGAAGTCCTTAACAAACATCCTTGGAACAGTCGCTTTACTTTAAAAAAAACAAAAAAAAAAACAAAGCTATCCCAGGAACGACAGCCAGTGTGACCGCAGAGCAAAGCTGACATTTGATCCAATAGGAGAAACAGGAAGTCCAGGACTTTCCTCATCTGTTAGGGATCCGTGTCCGGCGGAGCAGGGAGAAGCTGGTAATGGAGTGGGGGATGTGAGATCAGCTGACGTTCAGCTGATTCAGAAGAACCGTCTCTCCCTGCCAGACAGCTGTCTCACTACAGACCAAACAGAATTACATCTCTGGCCAGCGCAGCCAAATCTACCTAGTCAGCAAAGTGAGTCTCCCCCACCGTTCATTACTCAAAGTGAACTAATCTCAAAAGCAACGCAAGGGAACTTTAAGTAGCCAATCCAGGGCTGATAAATCCAGAACGTTCTCATTCGCTTAAGCTGAGAAACAAGCGGTTCATTCAGAACACTAATCAAGACTACAAAATTACAACAGCTGTAAGAATGACATAAATGTATTAAGCCAAAGTAATATTTGCTCTGGGCCTGGTACATGGGCAGCCTGTGTTGTGTGATGTGTGTGTGTGTTTTTAATTTTTTTTATTAAGATAACAAGGTTTCTCATGAAGTTACCATGGCTCAACACTGCTGCCTAATCTGGCTTTGCATGGTCAAAGAACAGATAAAATACAACTATGAAAAGCTCCTGTGTTTTTTTATTTATTAGGACAGTTATTCTGCTGCATCAAGGGAAACACCCTGTCTGCACTAATTCATTTGCATACCAATATGTTTAACACCAGAGCCAGTGGGATTCTCACATTACTGAAACAAGAGGCTCCTCAATGTCTGCCAAACTATTCAGATTTGATTGCTCATTGAAATGTGCCCTTTACTCAGCAAAAGGGACCCCCTTTTCACAGGACTCCTGTCCAAACTTTCTGTGTGAGCCTTGAGGTAAGGTTTGGAAGAGAACCATAGAGCAAGCAAATGTTAGTTAATAAATGCTGACAATGCATTGCGGTCTTTGTTAATGAGTCTTATGAGTTTTGAGAACAGTTTTATGAGTTTTAATTAACGGTCTTTACCCCAACACAAGCTGCTTTTAATGCAAAATTCATAGCAATCCATAATATAATATAATATGAGCAAAACAGAGCCTTAGAAAAGCTATTTAAATTATACATACATATATGTGTCCAAAGCGACACAAAAGTTATAAGTATTCTACATGAAATGTATAGGCTACTCTTTGTTAAATGATTCCTAATTATTTCCATTATTTCACGATTTCTAGTATTTGTACAGACTTTACATTTTATTTAAATGTTGTAATTAGCAATTCTATCTTTTTTTAATGCAAAAATATGAAAACTTTCTGCCATGGTTTATGAATAAAATATATAATGTATAATAAAATGTATAATAATAATTAAAAATATATAATAATAACTTAAAAATAATACATTAAATATATAATAATATAATAATAATTTAAATAATAATAATTTAAAAAAAAGATAAGATAAATAAAGTGGTTGGAGCCACTATGTATATCTGCACAGGAACAGATGCCAGTCATCTGATCGTGTTTTGCATCTGAATATTGTGGCGCATGTGTCACTATTGTGTCAACGTTGGTTACAGCCAACATTAAAAAAAAAAACTGTCAACACTGGAAGCAATTATTACAGCCACTTTGATTTACCCAAACTGTTTAAATAAACATATTCTTCTGTGTTACCAAACATAAACAGTGTTTGAGATTTTCCATTTTTGTTTCCTATTCACTGACGAACACCAGAAACAAATTCATGCAAAAATGAAACAGCGAAACAGCGATCAAAACTGCTGAGGTGCTGAGAAAAACCCTGCTCTAATAGACTTGCCTTGGATGCCAGCCAGAGCTTTTTAACTTGCAGAGGCGTAAGAGGCTTGTTTTGCTCAGGGCATGTTAAAGAGTCAGGCCATGTTAACACTACAGTGAGAGTTTCAAGTGAGGTGTGGAGTCGGCTGCTACGAGAAGGTTTTTTGGGGGGTTTTACATTAACTGATTTCTGCCTCACTTTTGTGAAAATGTGTGTAGTGTGGTTTCCTAAACTTGAAGATAAAAAAACAAAAAAACAAGTCCCACCCCCACTATATCACTCCAAGCATAGCCTACTTATCGGCCTCTCTGATAGCTAGAATATCTTTAAAAATGCAAAACAAGGGGGCCCTCTCATTTCCTTTCCCCTTAAACTCACATGGGTTACATCTAAAACTAAGCTTAAGAAACAGGAACAGCTACACTGTAAAATATGTACATTTGACTAGAAAACAATGTAAAAATGCTACTAGCAAAACATGTTACATGTTTAACTGTACTCTTATCCTTACCTTATTGTATATAGTTAAATTACTATTATAATTGACAACATATGTAATTTTAGTAAAAAATATTGTTTTTAGAAGTAAAAAGTATGAATTATCATACCTTAGGCCAATATGTACACTTTCACATAAAATATTGTAAAATTAAGTTATGGTTAAAGGTACACGTGTTCCCTATTGCTCATAAAACATTAATTACTCGGCTTAAAGGGATAGTTCACCCAAGAAAATTGGTTCTGTCATCCTTTACTCACCCTCAAGTTATTCCAAATATGTATCAGTTTCTTTCTTCTGTTGAACACAAAAGAAGGTGGACAAAAGAACACAATTAAAAATGTTGGTAACCAGACAGTTGACCGTAGCCATTGACTTGCATAGTAAAAAACAACAACTATGGAAGTCAAAAGCTATAATTAACTGTCTGGTTACCAACATTCTTCAAAATATCTTCTTTTGTGTTCAACAGAAGAAAGAACCTCATACAGGTCTGAGTGGTAAACGATGACAGATTTTTTCATTTTTGGGTGAACTATCCTTTTAAAGGAGAACTTGGTAACTTTTTTAACTTAATAAAACTGTCTAGAAATCATTTGGATGGTTAAACAACCTGTTCTGGTGATATTGGTGACTTTCCCCGCTCCCCCCAGCGTTCCCAGGCGGAAAACCAACCTTGCAACTTGCGCACTGCCGTCCCGGCAAAGTGAAATTGGAAGTCTCGTGAGAAGCGAGAACTAGAACGAGAACGAGCGCGAAACACAAATTGCTTTACGGCAATTCGACATAAACACACACGCATGTATGATGTATTACCAGATTACTCACCTCGGTAGACATAGCTCCACGCGATACAGTTGGCTTGCTCCGATCAAAACAAACGCACATGAGCAGCGGTAGAGAGGGGGAGGAGGCCGCCGCAAGTGAGTTTTTTACGACCGTGTTGTGAAATATACGCCCCCCCACAGCTGTAGGGGGAGCTCGTGGGGAAAACATGCGACAACAAAAGGGAAAATCAGCGAAGAAGTGACTAGAGTTCGCTAGAGTTACAGAGTTCTCCTTTAAGAGAGATATAACCAGTTTAGATGGAAAGGATCTGAAGCACTCTCTGAAGACGATACTTTAACTATGCCCATTAATAGAAACGGTTCTTCCTTAAAAATAAAATCCAGCACAGATAAAACAACCATAATGAAATGACCCTTCACAATAGATAATGCTTAACAATGGACTCCATTAGAGAGCAAGATATGGCAATTTATCTGTTCAATAAAAACCTTACTCGCCTGTTGAGTAATAAAAGCGCCATCTTCGCGATGCTTTCACAACATTACAAATCCTTCAGTTCTTGCAATCTCTGAAAAGCCAAGCCAATGTTGATTCCAGTTTTATTACGAGCTCCATCATTGTTCTCTTTTTGCCAGCAAACTCTCTTCATAGTTTTTTTTTTTAAACGGGTGATTCCCCGGAGGTTCGATATTTAGCATGCTCCATGTCAACCTTTCTCGCTCATTGTGACTCACTCACACACCATACACGCATCAAAATAGCCGGAGCAAAGTTTATAAAATTTAGGAATATGACGAGACACGCACGGGTTAGTGACGTACGTATGTATGCAAATTCCAGCAAAAACCATCCTGACAGGTTTAAAATATAAACACTCATAATTGTCTTTTAGAAGATGGATTGATGTATTGATTTACATTTTTGATAATTTTGAAAAAAAGTGATATTATTTCATTTGAATAATGTTATCTAATTTAAGTTCAATGGAAATGGACATTCCCAGAATTCCCAGCATGAACCATCACAGTTGTAATTATAATTTTTTTTTTATCTATTATGTCCATTGGAATGTTTTATGTTGCACTATATCATTTAATGTCACAGTTAAGAACTCTAAAATAAACGGTCACCAACATGTTTGTAACATAATCACTGAATTCTTACAGTAATGTATAGTTTTTTTACTCAATAAAATTATCCGCATTTCGACCATATGTGTTGGCAAAAATGTGTGGGATGAATTGGGTCTCGTAGTCGCCTAACTCTAAACGTCACGTAGTACGAAACAAACCAATCTGACAATATTAATTTACACACTAACTGAAAGGTATTCCACACTAGAGTAATAAGTAATTAATAACTGGTCAAAAATAAAACCATATAATCTATATAGCTTAGTCACTCGCCTTAGACAGCATTTTGGGCATCAAATGCCTCGGGTAGTCAAACGCTTGAACGCCGATTACATGCCAAAAAACGAAGGTAGGAAAGCTTACGTTCTTTTGAGCCATGGTTTAGCTACATCCAAACGAAAACGTTATAAGTAGCTATCCGTAAGTCTTACGGACAATTTAGGATAGTAAAGTAACAGTTTAAGTTTAACAAACATGGATAAGTTATCAAAGAGTCAAACCGTTCGAACTGTTTCCACTTTAAGTTCAGCTCAAGTTTAATCTTCGAGGTGGAAACTCGTGCAATCGTGTTCAACACGAAATAAATCTTGTAACTGTACCCTGTTGTTTAGTAGTAAAATGGGATTGATTAGCATTGCATTGGCTAAACGTGTGGGTTAAAAAAGAAGTAGATCGAGAAAAAAAGAACACGTTTTGAGATGGCAGTTCAGCTTAACTCCGTTAACTCTGAGACCGCTTTCTCTCATTATAATCTATCACGTAGCCTATATTCAAATCGGGCTTGATAAAGTTTAAACAGGTTTTAGTATAATGTCACATGATGTCGTCTAGAAAGCGGGATAAGTTTAGGCTACTTACCACCTTGTTCTCAGCTCGAATGCGGGAAACTAATTCGCAGAACTACTTCTTGCATGGACTGAGGAGAAATGATGTCAAGCTCTACGTCCTGTCTGCTGTGTGTGTGTGTGTGTGTGTACGTACATGTGTGTGTGTGGTCCTGGTAAACCCTCCGTTGTGGGGAGCAAATGTCCCTACAAAGATAGTAGTACCAGTAATTTTTGACCTTGTGGGGACATTTTTTGTGGAAAAACATCTTATAAATCATACTAAATTATTATTATTTTTTAAAGTTTTCTGTGTTTAGGGATAAAGTTACTTAGGGTTATGGGGGATAGGGGATAGAGTTTACATGAGATGTTAAAGCTGTTTGATGTCTATATCAGGGGTCCATTCTTTGTGCATAGGACATCTGAGATCATGATCTGACAGATGCCAGATCTTCTAATCATGATAACTGATCTC
The DNA here is from genome assembly GCF_965113295.1 of Leuciscus leuciscus. NCBI lineage: Eukaryota > Metazoa > Chordata > Actinopteri > Cypriniformes > Leuciscidae > Leuciscus > Leuciscus leuciscus. The sequence continues at coordinate 11,492,142 of NC_138747.1, read as the reverse complement.
TGGCTAATCTGGTTCTTCAAGCAAATTTGTGGGATTTGATTACAATATTTAAATGACATTGTTTGAGATCACTGTACGTTTTGTGTTCACTGGAAAGGACAGATACTGTATCGATACTCGAAACCATGATCAGCAATGTATCGATTGGACCTTAAGTAAGCAAGCAGCCAAGTATTCTACATGAAATGTGTATAGGCTACTCTTTGTTAAATGATTCCTAATTATTTCCATTATTTCACGATTTCTAGTATTTGTACAGACTTTACATTTTATTTAAATGTTGTAATTAGCTATTCTTTTAATTTTACCTGTGAAGCAGATTTGTCACGTGAAGGTGACAGCATTAAGTAAAGTTTCTAAATGGACAGCATTAAGTAAAGTTTCTAAATGGGATAGTTCACCCAAAAATGTAAATTTTGTCATTAGCCTATACTTACCCTCAGGTTGTTCCAAACCTGTATGAGTTTTTTTCTTTTGTCGAACTCAAAGTAACCAGACAGTTGACGGCACCCACTGACTTCCATAGTATTTTTTTTCCTATGGAAGTCAATGGCTACCGTCAACTGTATTCTTTAAAAATTATTAATTTTATTTTTTAATTTATTTTTTTGTGTGTTCAACAAAAGAAAGAAACTCATACAGGTTTGGAACAACATAAGGGTGAGTAGGCTATATGATGACAACATCTTCATTTTTGGGCGAACTAAACTATCCCTTTAAGGGTACGGTTTCTGCAAAAATTGGCTGTGTCTATATTATGATAGACTACACAACATTATCATAGTATTTTCTAATTATTTTTTTATTTTAATTATTATTATTTTTAATTATTATTGTTCCTGGTTCAGTAAGCTACTCTTGTAAGAAAGTACCAGTGGCTGGGGCAGACTTTAAGTATCACCTCCGCTTAAAAAAATGCAATCTATTCCTGTTTACAACAAATAGGCCTGCTATGAGCAGGTTTGAGTTTAAGGACCTGTTGCTGTAACAGCAACTCCGAGATGTTCGAAGAACCTAACAATCCTGGATCAAATCATCAAGAGAAAAATCCAGATAACTGAGTAATCCACATGCAAAGAATGGGCCCCTGCTGGTCTCCCCTGGTTGCTGCCATGTTGAGATCACATGGCCAGCTGTTTTACGCAATAGATTGAGATTCTACTGCTATTAATAACAGGGTGTGAATAACCATTACCCCATGACGTTTTTTATAACAACCCTGTGTCACAGCCCTGATGACCCAAATTTGTAGCTAATTAATTACTAGCTACTAATTACATCTTCAATTACATTACTATACGAATTACTCTCTATTGCATTTCTTATTACTAATTACTTTCTAATTCTCATATCAACCATGACCGGTTAATCAATACAAGGATACACATGAATCTTTTAATTATTTCAAATAAATAATATAAAAATTGCATAACTTATTCTTAAACTGACCAAAGTATTTTTGAAAAGGAGACGGTTACGTTAAACACATAAGCCATTTAAGTTTGATGTTATATCCACTATTTTATATAGAATTATTCTATAATGCAATAACATCAGAAGTAAATGACAGAAAAATTAAGTGTAATCCTTTACTTTACCTTTCAAGGAAAAAGTAATGAAATTACAGTAATTAATTAGGCTACTTAGTCATGCATTACACCCAACATTGGCCCTGAACACATGAAAATTTGTTGGGATCTATTGGATGGAATCCCCACGCCAGAAATATCAAATCCAGCCCCAGACGCCGGATCTTGTCAAAAGATATCCATTTTGTCTGGTGTGCAAACCAGCGTAATCTGTCAACAGACAGTCTTGTCTGAGAGTTTGACTGAAAAAGCCAAAGAAAAGAGCAGAAGCAGGAGACGAAGTGATGATAATAAAAAAAAGGTTTATTGCATAATCTTAGTTGCGTGTGTCTCAATGCTCAGACTTCGTCTGGCCAGTACAATTCCAACAAGTGTTATTATACCAAGGGAAAAACAATGGAAAATTACTGCGTCACAACATCGTCCTGTGACGTTAAAAACCTTGAAATTTGGACATTCCTCTTATCTCCTAAAACAAACATCCCTTTAAACCACACAATGAGAGGATTTAAACTTATAATAAATAAATAATAATATAAAATAAAAATAAAAAGATTAATGACATAAATTAATAACAATCAATGAAAGATAAATGATGTAAATCTAATAATAATAATATGAATAAATGAAGGACACATAAAAACTCCTGTGAAACAGAACTGGTGCTTTGAAGTGGTAACAGCTAGTGAACAAAAGGCCTCCACACCAATAGGTGTCAGTATGAAGCCCTCGTATTCATGGGATTAATAAAAGCCAGATACGTGTGCAAATTGAATGTAGCTTTTTAATATAATATCCATTTAAACCTAGCCAATGCAATCCGCAAAACAATGTGTGAAGCCTTATATTTATTTCTATTGTTATGCTCAAGATATACAGTACATTTCCTCCACACATTGATCCACATTGTGATGTGGGCAGGGCTTGTGCAAAGGGAGCTACGGGAAATGTTGAGATGTAAATCAAATATGAGAGAAACATAAAAATAGTGCTTATCTGCACATTTGGCATCCATCCTGTGTCTGGTTTGTGTGGTTCTCTCATAGCTGTCTATTGCTTAGTCAATGCTGCTGTTCCTGACAGGCCACTGAGGGTGCAGTGCAGTGTTTACTCAAAATGAATTATCTTGACAATAATTGACATTAATAGCCATTGTTTGTGTCACAATGATTTAAAATAAAAGATCTGAGAGAGAGAAGGTAAATGTCATTCCTACTGAGGGCAAGAGGAAAGAAGCACTTTATTGCACAAATGGAAAGGTTTAAACAGTGATAAGAATGGAAGTGATCCATTTTCTCAATCTCTGAGACAGCAGTGACTAAATTTTGCAGTAGACTACAGGACAGACCCATATGAGTAAGAGATAAGAGTAAAAGCAACAGTTTTTGTGCCCATCAGATAAAGAAGTCATTTAAAATGCCCGTATTCATATATATAAACAACAACTAAAGAAAGTTGGTAGAGTATGTTTGCATGTGGTTTCATTAAACCCAATTCGATCTTTTCTTGTAAATCTTTTGCACATACCTCAAACCACAGGAAAAGAAGATAATGTTTTTAAAGCCTATAAACTTTAAATGTCTGTTTGATTTCATTTAAAGCTGAATATACAGTAAAAGCGGATGGTTTTTCTGAACAGCCGTGGCGTTTTGAAATGAGAGGTCCTGACATGGCGGAAACTGCACCGTCTGATGATGTTGATGTCTTGGCACGGCGTAATTCACAATGTGGTTTGAAATAAAACTAGCATGTTTGTGTCCATACAAATATGTGAGCATGTAAATATATTGTTATTTTCTGTTCATTTGGAACTATTAAGTACGTCACATCTAGTTGTTTAACAGACTTCTGTCCAACTTTGGCATGAATTCAATGTAAACACTCAGAACACAGACTGAAATTTGGACATTTGGCAAACAAACAGCATTTCTGTTGAAATGTGACCGATTTTTTGTTGGTATTTAATGTCATTCTGATCTTGCTTATCTTGTTTATATAGACGTTCAAGAACATCATTTTTGTTGCTGAAAAGTTAATTTGCCACATCATTTCTTTATTTAACTCGAAATTAAGGTAAATGACTTTTACATTTACACATTTGGCAGACAAAGCGACTTGCATAGCATTCAAAGTATACATTTGATCAATTCTTGCTTTCCATGCTAGCGCCATGCTTTACTGTTTTGAGCTACAGGAAGGCAAATGCACTGTAAAAAATTTTTTTTGGTGAAGTAAATACTACTGAAAAAACAACAATGTAATTTACATGAAAAAGTTAGTTCAGGCAAGAATTAAAAAAACTAAATAAATTCCATATCAGTACTTAATTCAAGCGAGTAGAAATGAAAGCGTAAATATCAACTCAATAAAATTAAGTAAAAAATACTCAACTTTTCTGATACTGGGGTTCCCATCATGCACTGGACCTTGAATAATTAATGAGGTTCATTTTTCACTGGTTTCCAGCTGTATTTACACTGTTTTATCATTGCTTTTGTTGTCAGGATTAGTAACTTGCCATTTTGTGACATTTCGAGTACATTTTCTGCTCAAAATGACACATTCAAACACAAAAACGATCCATCAAATGTTACCGTCATTGTGTATTGTCTACCAAGTATTGAGGTCTTTGCATTCACATGAGGCTTAACATCTGACATGATGTAGTTTAAATTACTTAGATAATCTAAGTAAAACACATACTATAAATGACTGGTATAAATCAATATTATTATTTGAATGAAATGTAATGCAAAGGAAATTTCAACTAAATCGATAATAATCAACCTTTTACTAGCCAAGTTAAAATGACTTATTTTCTTTGTTACTTTCACTTAACTAGGTTAAGCAAAGTTTACTTAATTCCATATTCCAAGTAAATTTAACTTAAAGATTTCTAATTAAAGCTACTGATAAATATGTTTAGGTTTTTACTTGGCAAATCTTTGTAAATTTACTAGCATTTTCTGAGTGAAAAAAGTTTCCTAGCTTTTTTCAAGTAAATCCTACTCCAAATTTTTTGCAGTGTGACTTCATATCTATATAAATTAAGGTAAAGTTGCTTAATAGAAAAATGGAAATCTGAATGGATACAGTAGATAGAAAGATAGACAGATATAGTGTCCAAATTGGGAACAACTGATATTGTGTTCTACTTGTACGTTTTTTATCAAGATTTGCGATGTTGATAACTGTGGAAACGCATCATCACGGTCTGTGAAATGGTCCCTTGCATCTGTGATTCAACTCTAGCCACGGTTTTGTACGTACTTAGTTAGTTTAGCATCATGTCATTGTCTTCAGTAATGTCAGTTACACCAGTATTACACGTTCTATATTTTGTCATGACAAAAAATGAATCAACGCTGCTGCAAGGATGTTTCTAATGCAACAGCTGAGGGAGTGACTGCAAATTTTACATCTTTCTCTCCTCTGACCAACGTAATCAAATCTCTCTATATTTTTTCCTTCTTTTGCAAAGTTGTGGGAACTCTACTCTTTTGCTATTGGAGCAAATTAAAATACAAAAATTATATTATAGCTTTCGTCTACCGTTCACCACTACAGAAGTTTACCCAACTATGATTTCCTCTCTGAAAACTGTAAGAGATGTGAAAAGGCTCCATAGAGTTGAATCATAGTTTTACATAGTTAGATAGTGTTTGCACAGCTATTTAAACTTAACAAACAGTAACAGACAACACCGAGTTGCTGATGAAGGGCTTGTTTCTGCTGTTTTCTTTAAGCTTTGTTAATGATTTCTAGGGATGGCAAAAGCTGTTTGGCCATGGACCTGCAATTGAAGGACAGTATGATAAGCAGCTGTGGACTGACCAACAGCTAGTATGAGATGTCCACATACAACCGGGAAAGCAAAACATCTGAATGGATACAGCTGTGTAAGCTGTGTAAACCATGATAAACAGCTGTTAAATTAAATGGTATAGGATTTTACAAATTAAAATGTGCTCATTTATTCATTCACTTATTTATTATTGTTTTATCTGAGACTTTTTGAGCCAAGCAGAGGTGGACAGTAACAAAGTACATTTACTTGAGTACTGTACTTAATACTCAAGTAAAGTACAGATATTTTTCTGGAAACTTTTTACTTTAACTTCACTACATTTGAAAGATAAATATCATACTTTTTACTCCACTGACGGATTGACGTCAGAACCCGACGTCTGATTGACATCAACATCCAACATCGGACAGACGTTGGATTTTGGTTGGAAATGAAAGTCGGGTTGACGTCAGAATCCGACTGATGTTGGTTTCTGATGTCAACCCGATTTTAATTTTCAACCACAATACAACGTCTGTCCAACGTTGGAGGTTAATGTCAATCTGGCGTTGGATTCTGACATCAACTTGATTTTCATTTTCAGCGTTGGGTTTGGTCTTCTAAATGCAAATTTTGTCATTGTTTTGGAGCACACTAGCTTATAGATAACAGTAAGGCTAACATATTCATACTAAAGGCCAAAAAACTTTAAATAGGGCACTATTTGAGGGAACAGCCATTTGGGTGTCTGAAACCATTGTTTACGTTATTGAGTGCACTTATTCAATCTCACATTCAATCCCACTACTGGAAATGTGTTCTAGAAATAAATGTGATATTGATATGAGGGTAGGCAGGCATAGATTCAGAGGCATGAAGTACTGTAAGTACAACATTCAAGAATGCAACAATAATAAAACAATGCATTGACATTTACTTTTTACTTTTGATACTTTTAAAAACAAGTATTTCCGTACTTCTACTTAAGTAAAAATCGGTCTTTACAACTTTTACTTGTAACGGAGTAATATTTGACCAGTAGTATCTGTACTTTCACTCAAGTAAGGAAGTTGTGTACTTAGTCCACCTCTGGAGCCAATACGTTTGTTTTAATATCCTGGAAAGAAGAAAAGAGGAAAAAGTGTGTTGTTGTTTTTAAAGGGTTTGAACTATACTTTGCTGCGTTATAGTCACTGGATCATATTTCCTCACCCTGTCAGTAGTCATGGACAAGATGAGACAACCCCTATTGGGCAATAGCTGGTGTCCAGTTACACATGAATAAGAGACGTGGATTTATACACAGTTTGAAAATGTTCATGTTGGCTTTGTCATATTAATAGAGTTGCAGTTTGGCCTTTGTTTGGTAAAAGTCAGGCAATGTATGTCTGAAGAAAACTCGTATCAAGCTCTTAACATTATTTAAGAGGGAATCTGAGAGTTCAGTGTCTCTGAATGTGAAGTAAAAGTATTTATTACAAGACAAGGAGATAATGAGGAGGACCAGGAGGTGCTCGACGCTGAATGTGTAGGAGTTATTAAAACTGTACACAAAGCTTGCTTTTAAAAGGTGTTTTTCTCCTGAGGGAACATGGTTCTGCTCCCAGATATCTACATTTTACAGTGTGAAAGCGTCGCTAATTAGTCTCTCCCAGATAGCATGGTGACATTGATACAATGTTGAATTTTGATCCAAACCATCATTTTGGTTGAGATTGACATTTCAGTGTTTAAAGTGTGTTGGATCAGCATTGACATTTTGATGAAAGCCAACAGAATACATGGGTGAAGACAGTGACACTAACAGTGATTTGTAGTTGATGAGCACAAGATCATTCAGGCATGTATCTCTGCAGAACACTAGTGGGTGTTTCTCAATCAGTGGGGCGTTTTCAAACAACAATGGGCATTTTCAACCACTTTACCCGATTTGCTCTAATCCACTGAGGGCTTAGTTTAGGGGTGGGCCTTCATGATTTTAGGAAGTCTGTTGAAAAATGGTTGAAAAACATTTATTGTAGTTTGAAATTGCCCACTGATTGGTAAACACTCATTTTGGTTTTTCATGTACACTTCTCAGTAGTCTAATGCTTCCTCATTAGAGTGAAAACATAGGCTGCTCCAGTCCACTTTTAGACACGCACATGCAAACTTCCCTAACCACTTCTTCTCGGGGAATCCCCGCCGCCATTTTGAAGTGTGTTCCACTTTGTGAAGTGGATGAGGGAAGTTTATATGGACAGATCCTCGCTCCCTCGATTTTGACTGAGGGAGCGAGTCTACTTCATATGTACACTTCAGACACCTATATGTCCCAGAATGCAGTACGATTGAGACGTCACCACAGATCTCGTCTAATCACCACCACAACAAACAACTCTATGATATATTAATTATATATAAACAACCCAAACACACCTATCTACATTTGGATTGCTGCATTAAACAAATTCTTAAAGGGAAAAAAAAATATAATAATACATCAACTCCATAGCTGATTCCAAGTGATCAAGGGCTTAGGACGTTCCAATTCAGCCCATTACAGTTTCCGCCAGTAGTGGGCACTCGTGCAACGTAAGCAATGACGTACATCCGAGTGAACAAGACGGAGGGAAGTTAGCAAGTGAAGGGCATGACAATTTTGGACTGGAACGCAGCCATAGGTGTATCCTAGAAGTTTTGTTTGTTGAAGTCATTTATTCACCCTCAAGTTGTTCCAAACCTGTATGAATTTATTTCTTCTGCTGCACACAAAAGTAGATAAAGAAGATAGAGTGAAGAATGTTGGTAACCAGACAGTAAATGGTAGCCGTCAATGGCTTCCATGGTATTTATTTCCTACTATGGAAATCAATGGCCACCGTCAACTTTCTGGTTACCAACATTCTTTAAAATATCTTATTTTGTGTTCAACAAAAGAAAGAAACTCATACAGGTTTGGAACAACTTGAGGGTGAGTAAATGATGACAGCATTTTCATTTCAGGCTGAACTATCCCTTTAAATAAATTTTCATTGAAAAAACCGAACTGAGATATAGTTAATGGCTATAGCTCAGAGGTGTTTGTTCCTCTTCATGAAGAGTTTAGCTCCAACACAACTGCCTGGAAGTTTTCATTGATCCTAATGACCTTGATTAGCTGCCGGTGTGTTTAATTAGGGCTAGAGATAAAATCGGACACCCCTGCCATAGTGCTTTCTTCTGTTAAATAAATGAAATAAACAGAATTTAACGATACTATAATCGTAGTTTTAAAGGGACTTGATGAGACTTGTTTTAAAGAACAAGACTTGAATTGTTCTTGAGCAACATCATGCTTTCTTTTTCAGATTTCAGAGAACCCAAAGGAAAAGAGGCAGACATATTTTTTACAAACCTGAACCTGTTGGACCACCTGAATCAGACTTCTGAAGCCAATTTCATTTTTAAAGGTTGAAATGCTTTTGTCCCATTTCTCCCCCTTTATTTTTTAAAGAATGATCTTTTAATATATTTTTGTCATTGATTGATTGAATAAAATAAATTGATTCAACTGCTGGAAATGTGTCAGGTTTTCGCCAAATTTTGAAATGGTCAGGAATTTGTTGACGCACCATTGAAGTGTAGTTGAAATATTAATGTTGTTTCAACATTATGGTACATCAGATGGCAACATTGTTTGACGTTCCTTTTCAGTTGTATGTTCAGTGTCTCAACAAAATGTATTTAGAATCAACATTGATCAAACCATATTACCAAAGATTATTTTAGTTAATTTCAGTGTTAATTCAACAGCAGTGAAATAGATTCAACATCATAGTGTAAAGTTGATTCAACTACAGTATATTATAATTTATTATTTTTGTTAATTTCAGTGTTGATTCAACAGCAGTGATGTAGATTCAACATCATAGTGTAACATTGATTCAACAATATTACCACTGATTACTTTAGTTAATTTCAATATTGATTCAGCATCAGTGATGTAGAATCAATCATAGTGTAATGTTGATTCAATAGCATTAACATTGATTTTTTTGTTCAACATATTTTCAACATTAACTGAGGATGCAAAAGTGATATTGATAAAATATCACTTTGTAATGTTGAATCAATACTATAACCGTTGATTTTTGGTTGAAATCTCAACATTGCTTCACCATTAACTGAGGGTGGAAGAGTGATACTAAAGCAACATCACTTTGTAACATTAATTCAATGTAATTAGCGTTGACGCATCAACACTGAGTCAACATGGTTTCATTGATTACATGCGATCTGAGCTGTTTCATGTCAAATTCAAGACTAATAAAAAAGTGGATTCCTTACTGGCTATAAATAACATTTGAGACCTCACCTGAAGCTGCTCTAACAGTATGCATGATATTTACATTAGCTTTTTCACGTTTACATTTGGGTTTACATTTGATATTGGACATACGCTATGGATTGTTTCTATGTGCAATGCATGCACATACAAAGGCTCTTCAAACTTGGGCTATAATTAGCATGTCTGCAACTACATGAAGCATTTGAAGTGTATAGTTATATACTTCCTTTTTTTTATGGTTGCACACTCTGCACAATGAGGTTTGGCAAACCACTTTGAAAAAAAAATGGATTACCTAATTCAGTTTTAATACTTAGTACCAGTGGCGGCTGGTGAAAAATATCTTAGGTGGGGCTGTATCGGTCGGTTTCAATAGTCTGGTAACCATTGGAGTCTTTTAGCGTAGTGGCTCTGAGGTTGTGGAATGCTCTTCCTCAGGATATCCGTCAAACATCCACACTTCTCTCCTTCAAAAACACATTTTTTTATCTGAATATTACTCTTCAGCTCACAGTCTGTAAATTCTACATTGTTATTGATTTGCCATTTGTTTGAATCCCTCTTTTTTATCTTTAACATAACTTTGTAAGTGGCCTCTGTATATTAGGCCTATGCCCTTGGTATGTGTATTGTGCATTTACCCCATGAGGTTTTTAACATCCTTCTGCGTACCCATGCTCTTCAGTCACACCTTTTTCAGTAATGGACAATATTTGCCCCCTTAAATCGATTGTTCAAGTGCATTTTTACCTTTACAAATACCTTTATAAAATAAATAATGCTTTTTGAATAAAAACATTTTCAATAGAGAAATATGCAATGATGGAAAACCACAGTTAATTGTATAATCAGGTCATTTGAAAATACTGCCAACTTTGTGTTTTGTTATTTTGTTACCCCATCACATGGTCGTTCTATGATATTTGCTTTAAATTTGACCCAAATGTGAGGCACCATGCACCCCCTCCGTCATGCATGTAGCTGCACATATGGAACGAGTCAAAGTTTCCATGTGTAGGCTAAGAGTAGAGCTGACCTAGCAGCAGTTATTAAGTGGAAACCCTGAGGCAAAGTTTGGAAAGGAAGTAAATGACCTCATAAGTCCACAGTATGCCTGTTCATGTCTCTCACACTCATCAGACCGTACCTGTACCATCTTTACAGTGGTTAGGATATAAGCAACCTCATTTTCAAATCAGTCCAATTAAACATTTCCTTTTTTCTCATCAGTAAGTAATAGGCTATAGCCTAACTTGCAGAATTCTATTACTTTTTTTTTTTAAGCATGTCTAGACATTAAATTGCACCACAGGGTTCAGTAAACTTTCAAGTCGAACAAGTCTGTCATTGAACTGCTTTTTAAAGCCTATTCCATCTGTCATGTAACTTTGGGCAATATAAGTTTTAGTAGGCTACGGTAGTTAAAAAAGTTTACTTTTATTTAGCCTTCACTGTTTTATTTTTGTTTTGTTTTTTACCCACTTATGGAAACTAGAGGTTAGTCCCTTTTAATATAAAATAGCAAACATATCTACTTCACACCATTAAAGACTGAATAACTTCCTAGAAAATCAGATGAAGAGACTGCCACATTTTTTTGTTTGTTTGTTTTCTAGTTAGCCTACATTATAGTGGAAAAGATTCTCATAGCAAAAAAAAAAAAAAGAAAAAAAAGAAAGAAAGAATGCACATTCAATGTATGCATATTCATGTTAACCTCAAAGTAGGCTATATGTATAATCAGGGATGGGCAGTATTTCAGATACGTGTATTTAAAATACGTATTTGAAATAAAAATACTATTGTATATTGTATTTTAAAGCCTTTGGAAAAAAATCAAATGTAATTTGTATTTAAATACATTTAAGATGAGTATTTTTGTATTTTCAAAATACATAAAATACTTTTTGCCAGTCAACCTCTTTATCAGGGTACTGATTTTGTGCATCAACTAGTTCAGACATTCACTAGCTCAGCATTGGATCAGCGATTTTTTTTTTATTTTTTTTTTTATAAGGTGAGAATGTCATGATCAATTCTACTTGTTGATTAAAGTTAAATTAGTGCATTATTCACTTCAGTTAACATGAAAGAATGAAAGAGCACAGACAAGTGGGAAAATAGCGTAAGCCAATCAGTCTTGACCGGTTGTTGCATTTTTATCAGCTTGTCAAATGTGTTTAAAGCATTACTGCATGTTAGGGCTGGGTGATATGACACTACATATCATAGCGATGATATAAAGTTTGAATTGATGGAACTTTTTCTAAATTGTTTACATAGATAGGCCTATTTGTGGGGCAAGCAAATTTATCCATGCAGCTTTTAGTGGGCAGGAATTATTGGAACATTGGAGTGGAAAAAGAAGCACTGATGAATGATACACCACAAAAATCTTCAGCTTTTAGTTTTATTGTACATAAAAAAAATAAAAAAGGGGTAAATAGTGTCAAATGAATCTAAATTAATTCAAATTTTAAATTTTAGATACACTTTTTAATTTTAATAAACTTATAGAAACAAATAAACTTTACATAAAATAAACATAAAATTACTTAAAAGCATTGGACTACCTGCAAAAAAACAAACAAACAAAACACTCAAAAAAGTTTGATTATGTTCAGTTTATGCTGTGGAATCAAAACTGATATTGAGAATTGTGAAACCATGATATTGTTACTGTGAAGTAAAATTGAGATTTTGGTCATATCGCCCATCCATATTCTTTGCTATAGATAGCAGAAAATGTTCCCACAGTTTTACATACAGTATGAAGTTTTTAATAGTGTTCACCACAAGTAATAGACTACATTGTAACCAGAAATAATATAAATGGCTGCTATTTTGCATAAGTTTATTTGTAATTGCCAGAAAGAAAGAAAGAAAGAAAGAAAGAAAGAAAGAAAGAAAGAAAGAAAGAAAGAAAGAAAGAAAGAAAGAAAGAAAGAAAGAAAGAAAGAAAGAAAGAAAGGGCAGAGATGAGGTTAGGAATGAAAAGTCAGTAGGCCTATGTAGTTTCTTCTTTCACTGTGAGCTATCCCTGCACTGGATGGCCAATTTCACATGTATTTTGTGTATTTTCAAAATACAAAATACTGTATTACATTTTTTTATTTTAGTATTTTGTATTTGTATTTAAATAATTTTTTTCACACAGTATTTTGTATTTGTATTTTAAATACATTTCCATGTATGTATGCCCATCTCTGTTTGTTCAAATATAAAAGATCCAAGAACTCTTAGTTAGTGACCGGCTTTCCTCCAGTCCAGCGGATGGCAGTAACGCATATCCGACCGTTCACATACTAGCCTAACGTTACATGTTTCTAGTTCCGGAGTTTGCACCATCAATCATAGCAACGAAAACACCGACTTACCTTCACAATGGCAAGTACATTTTACCATTTATACTAGATCAAATGTTACTATAATTGAAAGTACATGTTTGCTAGCTTGTTATTGTCTCGGTTAAGGTTTTTGTGGGCTAACATTGAATGCAGGGCGTTGTCATTTACGAGATGGCCTGTATTACTGCTTGAGTAAATAAAATGGCAAAAATACGTTTTCCCCCCCCAAGAGACTCATTTTGGGATTTCACAGTGCGACAGTTCCGAAGAATACTATATATTAAGCTATGACATAAAGCTGGTTTTGCCGTTAATTAGGCTGTTTTAATCCATAAAGCGTTTATGTTGCAGGCTGAGGTGGATGAGACGATGAAAAGGCTCCAGAATCAGAAAGGAGTTCAAGGAATCATCATTGTTAATGCAGAAGGTACATGGCACATGAGAAATGTTGCAGCTGTTATTAACAGTTACATATTTTAGTTTGGTTGTCATGTGCTTCAGCATGGAACTGATCAGACAAAGAGATCTTTGTTGTTGTATCTGCAGTTTTCCCAGTATGTGCTCTCTTTTAATAGGCATCCCCATTAAAAGCACCCTTGACAACGCAAGCACAGTCCAGTATGCTGGTAATATCCACCAGTTGCTCATGAAAGCTCGGGGAATAGTGAGGGACATCGACCCTCAGAATGATCTTACCTTTCTTAGAATTCGATCAAAGAAGAATGAGGTCATGATTGCCCCAGGTAAAGAAAAGTGCACTTATGTAATGCTAGTTAGTTATTTAGGTTAGTGCAATGGTTCTCAAACAGGGGGCTTCAGCAAACCTCCAAATGGGCCAGAGGATGACTTCAGATTATTTAAATTGATATACTATTATTAATATAATAATTATTATGGTCATACTTTATATTAGGTGTCCTTAACTACTAGTTTCTTACATCTAAAAATAAGTAGAATGTACTTATTGTGTTCATTGTATTGCAAAAGACTTTCGCTGCTATTGAGGTTAGGGAGAGGTTTTGTGGTATGTGGGTAGGTTTAAGGGTGGGTTAAGGTGTAAGGAAAGGTTGAACAGTGTAATTATAGATGTAATTACAGAAATGAATCACAGCTATAATTAAATGCAGGGTTTTTAAAAAATATATAAGTCCAATGGAAAAAACATGCATGTACACTAAGTTCATTGTATTAAATGATTAATTTTACTGTTAGTACATAGTAGTTAAAGACACCTCATATAAAAAATGGGACCATTATTATTATTATTATTATTATTATATTAAAACAATCTAACTTGATTAAAATTTTAAAAATAAATGTTAAGTGAGTGTTAATGCAGTAAACAGTTAATGTAAACTGAAATCATCTTTCTTTTTTTCCCCTTCAGTGGCTTTTGTTTTACTGGAGAATCACAACAAGAATTGTGGTTAATTAATTCATTTACCTATACTATATCAACAGTCCCATTCTGCCTTCATGAAACATGCCTTAAACAAATTCATTTACATTTATCACATGTTTTTTCCAGATCAAGTAGAGGAAAACAAAGTATGGAATCTCTGTGTTAAAGGAAAAATTATGGAATCCTCTTTTAATTTGCATTTCTAAAAATGCTAAGGGGAGATCATTTTGTAAATAAAAGCTAAACATATGAGGGTTGAATATGTCATAATATTGTATTTTTGCTGCCTGTCTGCTTAAAGCCAAATATGTGTCTGGTATTTATCTGACATAGACTGATGAAAATGAGTACATTAGTAATGTAAATTTTTTTTTCTGTTCTCTTTACAGACAAGGACTATTTCCTGATCGTCATTCAAAATCCTACAGAGTAGTCCTGAATTCTTCATAGTTGTATTGCCATAGTATTTTTTTTTTTCTATAAATATCGGCCAAAAGTGTTTCATTTCATATGTTCCAGTAAAGTGAAGTTTATATAGTAACACAGTTACATTAAAGGAAGATGCATCCATCTTATTATAAATAATAGGTTTGTACTGATCTTGCTTATCATTCCAATTATTTGCCTATTTTCTGTAATTTATTGTTCTCTCATATTCTCTCTTTTGCAAGTACTCCAGCTTCATCATCTATACGCATCAACTTGACACTATGACATACTTTACTTGTGTGTGTATGCTAAAAAGGACAATAAAACAACACTGCTTTTCCTTTTATTTATTCTTTGGCATTGTATTTTCATATGAAATGGAAAGAGTGCTCTGCTGTTTGCCATAATTTAAAACATAATGTTTAGATTTATAGACAGATTTGATTGTACGTGAACTACTGATCTGAAAAAAAATTACATAGATTATAAGAGGTTACTAAAATACAATAGTGTTAGAATGTAAATTTACAAGATTAGCAAAGAAACGTTGTAACTATATTGTTATTGTAGGTCTATTACTTTAACTGCGTCCTGTCCCTTTAAATCCTGCTATGACATCACGAACTCTAGTACATTGTCTCGAGCTGTTTTGCTTACAGTGAATCAGGAGCTCGAAAAGAAGCG
Source organism: Leuciscus leuciscus (assembly GCF_965113295.1). Lineage (NCBI taxonomy): Eukaryota > Metazoa > Chordata > Actinopteri > Cypriniformes > Leuciscidae > Leuciscus > Leuciscus leuciscus. The sequence goes on along the minus strand of NC_138747.1, from coordinate 11,476,595 downwards.
AAGTCGATCGAGACTTCAACATATAATAGCTAATTTTTTTTACCACATTCAAGTCCAGTTATGCCATCTGACAGACCCTTCAAACAGAGACGGAGCTTTGGTAAGATGAGTTTTATTCGTGCTGTGTCAGCACATGCGTGTTTGTTTATCAGGTTTGTTTTCGTCCCTGGCCTGCTAGCAGCTTTGTGACACAGTGTTTACGATTTTTTCTATAAAGCTTTAAATGCTTATGAAACGATTTTAGAGACATTTAGAGATTAATATAAGTTTAAACGACGGTTTTGAACCAAACCGACTGAGGTCAGTTGCTATCCAGTGAGGTAACGTTAACGTTAGCCTGACTCGAAGGCCTTCTGTTTAACGTTAAAAAACAACAGCTTTAATCCACAGTTGATTTAGCTGATTTGTTAAAGATCATATATTTCTTTCCACATTTAATCTACCATCTAGCTTTTAGGAAGATAAAACTTTAAAATTAACATGTATGATACAATTATAATTTTTTTAAACTGATGCTAGTAACGTAATGTTAACTATTGTCTAACAGGTGATATAGACAAGTAGTCTATTTATGAATATAAATTGTGTTTAATAACAGCATTAAAGAAATGGATGGACAGTACTCGTGTTGGTGAAATAAATGATGCTGTAATTTGAGCTTTTTCTCATAGTCCAGACCGAGGACAGGGAGTGGGGAGGGAGGAGCATAAAACCCTTGCATAATCTTCCTAAACATAACAAACAACATAGATCTGCTGTTTTAAACACATCTGTAAGTGTCAGGGTCAATGTGTTCTGCAAACGCTCTCATATTTGTCCAGCTTTTGGGATTATGTAATTGACATGAATGACCCTGACATGGGATCAGTTAAAGGGATAACGTTAGTTCACCCGAAAATGAAAATTCTGCCATTAATCACTCACCCTCATGTCATTGCAACCCCGTAACAATTTCGTTCATCTTCAGAACACAAATGAAGATCTTTTTGATGAAATCTGAGAACTTTCTGTCCCTCCGATGACAGCTACACAACTTTTTGAAGTGTCAAAGTGGTTGTCAATGGAGGAACAGGAATTTTATTCTGGTGTCACCATTATCCTGTCCATTGGGTTACCAGCATCAAGTTAATTTACACCCACAATGTAATATCAAATCTAGCTTTTTAATCAACTACATTTTTTATTAACCTTTTATCATATGTCTTGGACTATTGCAATAAATATCGTATTGTGAGTTCAGTATCAAGATATGTATCAAATCGTGACATGAGGGTATTGTTACACCCTTAGTAACAACACATCAGTCTTTATGTGTTGCAATTAGGCTTTTAAGTGTGGTAATATATGCTTACAGTCTAAATGAGCATGCCAAATCTTTGTTTTATTCTTTTTGATTTTCAGCTGATCGTTGCAAGGAAGTGCAGCAGATACGAGAGCAGCATCCGAATAAAATTCCGGTGAGAAACTCTTTCGTCTTTTGAATGTGTCATAAATGAATTAGGACTGAGTGAAGAAGAGCCTTATTGCTTTCAAGATATCACTTTTGCATGTCAATGTGAGATTTATTTTAAGATGCCAAGATTTATTACTCTACACTAATGGTTTTCAACTTCTACGAGGGCCTCAAGATGACTTAAAATAATTTAATATAAGACAATATTATAAACTAAACTAAAACAACTCTAAATCAATATATTTTGTATTTTAATTTAAAGAAAATTGTTGTGAACAATTGGGTCCTTGGAGTAAAAAAAGGTTTAGAACCACTGCTCTAGATTCTTATTTCAAGAGTAGACTATGTCAAAACACTATATCAATTTTCTTGTTAATATTTTTCCTTACAGGTGATCATTGAGAGATATAAGGGGGAAAAACAACTTCCTGTCTTGGACAAGACCAAGTTCCTTGTCCCTGACCATGTTAACATGAGTGAGCTGGTAAAGATAATCAGGTAAACATAACATCCAGAATCCAGGATTACTTGTTGATTTTTTTTTAAACCGGGTTGTTGAGTGTACATTCTTGCCTGACTGTCATTTGGTATCACATACACAGAGAGTATTTTTGTCACTTTGAGCCATGAGTCCCGTGTGTTTCAGCCTCATCTGGTTTGTTTACTCGCCTGGTGGGGTTTTGAAGCAGGGTGGGGGAGGAGAATGCAATGGTGTGCCAATTTTGAGTGTCTGCCGTGCTCGTCATCCACAGGGGACTTCTACGAACACTTATAAACAGTTAAACTTATAAACTGTTTTTCAGTCATTGCACAACATCCACAATTATTTTCCTAAATCCATTGTGTTGTATTCTTTTTTTAAAAACAAGACCCTAGTGAGCTAAACTTCCTCTAAAGATAAGCTTGCAGCTCAGTGTTGCCTTCCAGGTATTTTAACACGGGCTCAGTCAGATGATCAGACTAAGAACATTTTGTCAGATCCATGCTGCCTATCATACTTCATAATCCTTGGCTATGAATCATGACTGATTTATTTATAGTTCAGACTTGAAATAATGATTAAGTTATAAGTGTGAAATTTCTGCTGCACTTGCATCACATTTTATGTGGCTACTAACAAAATGAAAAAAAAATATACGGATATGAATTCTATAAATATTTCGGGTTCAAAAAGTAAAAGTCGACATGAAACGGAAGTTACGATAGTATTTTCTTTCCTATTGTGACGTAGCTCCGAGTGAAACGGCTTTTCGAACAAGAAAAAAAAAGAAGGGCGGGACTTGATTTTTTCCTTTGAGGGACTGATTGGATCGATTGCTGTGAATTATTTAATTAATGCCTCAATATTCCATGGAAAAAACTAAGAATTGTACATTTTGATTTCATGGTGACTTTAAGCTCAATGAACAGAATTTTGTGGCAATTTAAAATATTCAACTCAATATTGATCAAACCTTTCAACTCAATCAAATTTAGTATTTTTTTTAAACTTGTGTATCATTTGAGATGTAAAAAGCTGTTAAAATCATAAGTTTTAGTTTTTTTTTATGTGTGTTCACTGAAATGACAAAATAGTATATAACTTTACACAAAGTGTTATTATTTTTATACTAAAATCATGGTTTCATGCATATTGCTTACACCTTGTGGTTATACTATTGAAACAGTGAGTATTTTAATGTTTACATATTGGCCCAATTCACTATCATTTGTATTATATGTTTTTATTAATTTTATTTTTGAGGTAATCAATAGTATGCCACAAATGCTGTGGATTGAGCAGAACTTGTACCAAACCCAGACTTGAATGTGCATGTTTTTGTCATTATAATCAGTTATTAAAACGACTCTCTTTTACAGGCGTAGACTGCAGCTCAACCCCACCCAGGCCTTTTTCCTTCTTGTCAATCAGCACAGCATGGTCAGTGTGTCCACCTCTATTTCTGAGATCTACGAACGAGAGCGAGATGAAGATGGCTTCCTCTACATGGTTTACGCCTCCCAGGAGACCTTTGGTTGCTAAGCAGGTCTCGACCTTTGAGGGAGGGATAGCAGAGGGAAGGACAGACGTCAACAGGAAGCAGGCTCATCTAAATGTACCCGTTCTCTCTCTCTCTCCATCATCACTGCTCCTCCCTTGCTGGTATGAAACGAAATAAAACCGTTGATTCTTGTCTATGTGACACTACAGTGCAAACCACAACGTTACTGTAAACACTATTCTGACCCAATTTCAGACTTGTTTGTTTTCCTTTATTAGCTCAGCATAGGTATTACACTGTTTATACTTTGTATTTGGCCCTAGTAGCTTTTTTCCCCTTGAGTTTTATTACTTTTAGGCCATTATGTCAAATAATTAGTAACACATGTTGCTGTAAATAGATGAGAGTGTGTTTTTTTTATTATTATTTGTCTTAGGATTAATTTTCTTTTTGTTTGCTCATAGTAATTGTTCGTAGTAGTTACCAGACCTTAGTGGTGTTGGTGTAAGGTTGTAAAATCTTACTTCAGAATTAAGTGCTTATTTAAACCAAGTGATTAATCAAAATGCAGCGTAATTCTCATCAAATTTCCTGTCAGACCCATTCTGTAGTTCTCAAAACAAAACTGTTAGGAGACCAATGGCTCCAAAGGTGTAATTATAATTATTTGAATGATCAGAGGGTTTCTGAAGCCTTTATTTCTGGGCTCCTGTGTAAAAATAACTCATCATTCACTCATTGTAGAATAAAGGTATCGTCTGATGGTAACGGTAGTCAAAAGCCACATTGATCTGTACTGTACACGTGTGAGCCAGAAGAACATCTTTTGGCATACAGTATTCTGCAGTCAGCCTCACATAATCTTTAATAGATGCGAATGAAATGCTTTTTTTGCACAATTAAAACATCTAAGAGGACAACTTATTAGAAGTTCAACAAATATAGCACATAATTATACTCTCCTTTATACTTTTTTTCCTCCTGTCACCATACAAGCTGTATGCCTTCTGTTAAATCTCAGATGAAGGGATCGTGATGCCCTACATTGCATGTTTTTTTCAAACTTTTTTTTATTGATTTATGCTATAGATTTGTTAATTATTTCAGCTTTATTTAAAGCTAAAAAACGGAGACTTTTTAGATGTTTTGAAACCAAAAAAAAAAAAAACTGAAATATGTATATGTATGTTTGAATTGTTTGAAAAACAAGTGCGTGTATAAATCATTGTACGAAATGATTATGATGTGCTATGTTTTTAATTTCTTGTACATATAAGCACTGATGATATATTGTCCAGTACCTTATGTGAAACTCATGAAGTTTATCTAGAAAAAAACTGGATATTTCCTTCAGTACACATTTGACAAACCAAGTGTTAATCTTCACTGTAGCTTAACAAAAAAGCATCCCATATTTGTACGATGGGAGAGAGGCAGAGACACTGGCAATTATGAAACATACAGTAAGCTATATATTTTGTTTCATGCAAATCATGGATAAAAATCATCCTTAAAGAGCAACAAAACTGCTCAGAAGTGCTAAAGTTTCTGTATTTTGAAACAATGAATAATGCAAATGTTCAGTCCAGGGATAGCTCACCCAAAAATGAAAATTCTGTCATCATTTATTCACCCTCAAGTTGTTCCAAACCTGTATGAATTTCATTATTCTGCTGAACATAATAGAAGATATTTTGAAAAATGTCAATAACCAAACAGTTGATGCACCCCATTGACTTCCATAGTATTTTTTTCCCCATACTATGGAAGTCAGTGGGGTCCATCAACTTTCTGGTTACCCATAATTATCATAATATCTTGTATTGTGTTCAGCAGAAGAAAGAAATTCATTATTATGAGCATTACATAGCCTATACCTGAGTGGTTTTTAACTAGGTGTTCCTTTACCTGTGTTACCACATTATACATGAAGCTGTAATGAACACCATTGTATAATGTGCATGTATTTTAAGATAATACTGACCAAGAATATATGAAATTGCAAAAGGAAAATCTAGGAAAAGTAGCTTAAAATGTTTCAAAATGTGTCACATCATGTTTCATTATAAATGATAAGAAGCTAAATGTTTTACACAACTATACACAGAAATATAAACACATGAAGAAAAATACATAGCTAATTCTGCTCCCATTTTCCAACATGGCCAGTTAAAAGTCCTTTCGGAAGAGTCTGTAGCACCCTGTGACCATCAGGTGGCAGTCATGTCTAGAAGGAGATGAGCAGAGAGTTGGTGAGAGACTGGTGACTCTCTGCTCTCTGTATCGTCTCGCCATTAGAGAGGATCTCACACGCAGCCAGTTCATGACAGAGAGCGTTGAGCACCTCCAAGATATGTGCTTTCCCTGCAAATCAGTTATAGAGAAGCTAAGCTTTAGATCTGTGTGCGGCTAATATGCTATAAATAAGTATATATATTCTAACACGCACACATATATATATACATATATTATTTGTATGGTTTTAGTTTAAGTTTTAGTTAACATCAAGAATAATCAATGTCACAAGTTTAATTTGTGACCTACAAAAAGTGTAGAATCTTACATATTTTATTCATTTTACAACTTTTTTTGTTTTACATTTTTTAAAATCCCAAAACTTATTTCTGTCTAAATTTTTTTTTAAAGTGGTCAGACGTTTGTAGCACACTGTATATCTTAATGCTCCTGCCACATTTTTTTTATTGCATACCAGGCCTGGTAAACAGTAAAGGTTTTATAAGAGCAAAGCTGGCAAGTTAAAAGTTATTGTGTCTCTTACCATGCTGAGGATCACTGCAAGACTCCAATGTGCTGAGTAAAATCTTTCCTAAAGATCTTCTCGAGACATTCTACAATAAAAACAATTTTTTTTACATCATAATAAATGTATTCAAAAAGGTAATTAAATGGCAAAATACTCAATCACACATAATTCAATGTTTCATAATAATATAATGATTATTGAAAAAAATGGGAATATTACAGGTGAAAATTTTAATATTTATAATTTTAATATTTATATACATATTTTTTAGGGGTTTGTTTAAATGCCACACCAGCAAACACCAATAACAATTATTTAATTTACTGGTAATACATTTATAAAATTACAAAATACTTATTAATTAAAGGGATACTCCACTTTAAAATGAAAATTCTATCATCATTTACTCACCTGTTTCAAACCTGTATGAATTTCTTTCTTCTGCTGAACAGAAAGGAAGATATTTAGAAGAATGTCAGTAACTAGACAGTTTCTGGTACCATTGACTTTCATAGTATATTTTTTTCCTACTATGGAAGTCAATGGTACCAGAAACTGTCTGGTTACTGACATTCTTCTAAATATCTTCCTTTGTGTTCAGCAGAAGAAAGAAATTCATACAGGTTTGAAACAGGTGAGTAAATGATAACAGAATTATAATTTTAAAGTGGAGTATCCCTTTAATCTTATTTCATATGTCAGCATTAATAATTAAATCATGTGCATTCAACCAGCCTGCCATCACAGAAACTGAAAATATTAATTGCACAAAATACTCTACTTATATGAGAACAAAAATGTACAAGCATGACAATCATATGTCAGTGTTGCTGACATCCTAAATATTATTTTAGAATCACTGCTGGATTAACACCCATCTATTGTGTGTGCAACGCTGGGCTGATGAGTCTGACTCTGAAATCCCTCCAGATTCACTCCCTAGAGATTCCATTTGACTGACCAGCTCTCGCAGCTGCTGCAGAAGCTGTAGCACATCCATCAGTTTCTCCTCCACCAGAGACAAACGCACCCGCTCCGTCTCCAGCATCTGCAGCTCCAGGTGGAGCAGCTCCGTCTCCTCAGCCTTCTGTTGTAGCTCCTGAACCAGGGCGTCCCGCATCTGCAGACACACGACACTTACCATTGACCTTGCGCATATTTAAACACTAACGCTCCAACACACAATGAATTTCAGGTAGGAGAATCTTTGCCAGATGTGCCGATAGCCCATAATTCAGCCGAGGCACATAATTTCTCAGACAGAAATAGTTCAGATATGCTTGTTTTTGGCCTGTCTGACCATATGTCAAAAATCCACATCTGCCTGCCTGCGTTCGCGTTAATGCTCGCCCCAAACTGGTTAAGCCTGGAATGTGCCAGGATATTTTTCCATGAATATGTGTGGGGCCTTTTTTAAAAACACTAGCAACATAGTTCACGTCTGGTGCATCGCAGCCGACGTCTGTCTAACAGCTCAGTGTACATGTAATTGTGTAGGGCCTGGAGGTTTATTCATGTGGTCATCTCAGGAAGGGACAGCGATTGGCTGCTCACATTGACACACACGCGGCTGGTTGCTTGGGTGGGAGTGTGAGAGTTGAGGCTTTTCTTTGAAGCCCGTCCTTCTCATAACAACTGCTTGGTGGGCAAGTGCCTTGTAATCTAATTTTACACTCCTGCACCCGAAAGTAACCATGAATGTAAAAGTAAAACAGAACAGAAAGTCCTGGTTGGGTGACGTAAGCCGTTTAGAAGACCAGCAGTCAAAGCTTATTTGGTTTAACTTGTGCTCCTGCGAATGAAAATGTCTTATTAAAGGGATACTCCACTTTTTTTGGAAAAAGGCTCATTTTACAACTCCCCCAGAGTTAAACAGTTGAGTTTTACCGTTTTCGAATCCATTCAGCCGATCTCCGGGTCTGGCGGTACCACTTGCCTTATTAGCTGGTTGTCCTGCATCCTCAATAAACAAGCTACAGTTAGTCCAAAATGCCGCCGCTAGAGTTCTTACGAGATCAAGAAAATATGATCATATAACACCGATTTTATCATCACTGCATTGGTTACCTATAAAGTTCCGTATTAATTACAAGGTATTGCTACTGACTTATAAAGCCCTAAACGGCTTAGCTCCAGTCTATTTAACGGATCTTCTATCGCCCTATAATCCATCGCGCTCTTTAAGATCACTAAATTCAAGGCTTTTGGTCATACCTAGGATATTCAGAACCACCAAAGGAGGGAGAGCATTTTCACATTTGGCTCCAAAACTCTGGAATAGTCTTCCTGATACTGTTCGTTGCTCAGACTCGCTCTCCCAGTTTAAAACTAGATTAAAGTCGCATCTCTTCAGCCAGGCATTCATATAATCCCACAGTTCAAACTACAATCCGGCCTCTAGCTCATAAATGCCAGAGGAGAACTGGCCCCCGACTGAGCCTGGGTTCTCCCAAGGTTTTTTTTCTCCATTAGGTCACCTGATGGAGTTTTAGGACACCATTAGGTCACTTGATGGAGTTTTTCGGTTCCTTGCCACTGTTGCCTTTGGCTTGCTCAGTTGGGGATATTTTGGGGATATTTAATTTAATTTTATCAATCAATAAATTCCTCTTGAAACAAACTTTGTTGTATTATTTAAATTGAATACTGTGAAGCTGCTTTGATACAATCTGTATTGTGAAAAGCGCTATACAAATAAACTTGACTTGACTTGACTTGACTTTTAGCATAGCTTAGCGTAATGAGCAGGCGTAATGATATGACGCAGCGCCTGAAAAGATTCCCCAGTTCGGTAGACTATAGGGTCAACTATTTTCAGGCGCTGCGTCATATCATTACGCCTGCTGAACTCATGGTACGGCAGCAAAGTTTCTTGATTATTACGCAGGAATGAGAGTATAGTTCCTAGCCATATCAGTCTAGAAAATCGCAACTTTTCATTTTCCGTCGGTCTTAGTACACGATGTAACTACAGAAGAGTCAAGTTTTAAATAGGAAAAATATCGAAACTCTTTGGTCATTTTTTTGAGAGAGATGCTAATGGTCTTGTCCGATTCAATGATCTATGCTAAGCTATGCTAAAAGTGGTACCGCCAGACCCGGAGATCGGCTCAATGGATTCGAAAACGGTAAAACTCAACTGTTTAACTCTGGTGGAGATGTAAAATGAGCCTATTTCCAAAAAAAGTGAAGTATCCCTTTAAGTATTTAAATTCTCTGATACGTATTTTAACTGCTGGGTTCAAATGTGTTTATTTGGAGTTCAATGTTATTCTGCACTTCAGATGTTCGTGTCATCCGACTCACATATTATTAGTTTCTGTGGTAAGACTCATAATGGCAAAAGAATCCAAATATTTAGTTACGTCAATTCACCTCTATGTTCTTTTTGAGCTGAATGAGCATTTTAATTAAAGGTGCAGTAGGCAATTTCTGAGAAACGCTGTTGATATTTGAATTCAACCCAAACAAACACACCCCTCCCTTCATTGCTCCGCCCCCAAAAAGCACAAACTCCCATCTCGTTATCATAGCTGAAGCAAAGAAAAATTATGCTTTGGCAAAAAATAAAGGTGACAAATGAAGTCCTACAGGTTTGAAATGACTTAAAGGTTTAGATATATCAAGTTATCTCAAAAGCTGAAGAAAAAAAAAATCATAATTTGAATGCGGCACGGTCATACCTGGTCTGTGTCCATCTCCACCCTCCTGGCCTGACTCTCCTTCAGTTCTAGTTGTTTGTTGAGTCGCGTGACCCTCTCCAGCAGCTCTAGCACGGCCGTCTGACTCTCCTCTGAGCGCGAGTCGCCGAAATGAGACAACAGCTTCTTCACTGCTTTCTCATCGCACCTGAGAGCACACAAAACAATTGAAGAACCTAAACAAATAGGATGGTACATACTAGTCTGTGAGCCATTTATTTGGATCTCATTTGAGTGAATCAAACAGTTGTAAACAGCAGTACAAGGACACTTGTGAACCCATCGAGTGATATAGTAGGGAAGGGTGTACCTGTCTCCACAGCAGGACAGTCTGGTGAGGATTCGCTTCACCTCGTCTACTTGTTTCTGCTGCTCTCCGGTCCATCTCTCTTCCTCTTCATCAGACGCCGCCTGACCCTCCACTGAACGGAAAAGCTGCTCATCCACTATATAAACATAGGAGCATAAACATGCATGAAATATCTCATTACACTTGAAGCAAGGTGTCAAGATTTTTATTTTATTTTGTTGGTGTAATCTAATAATACATTTTTACTTGAATAAAACTAGTTAATTTAGATGTTACCATATGAAGGTATATACACTACCGTTCAAAAGTTTGGGGTTGGTAAGATTCTTTAATGTTTTTGAAAGAAGTCTCTTCTGCTCACCAAGGCTGCATTTATTTGATCGAAAATACAGTAAAAACAATAATATTGTGAAATATTATTACAATTCATTACGACTGTCTTTTATTGTAATATATTTGAAAATGTAATCTATTCCTGTGATGGCAAAGCTGAATTGTCAGTATCATTACTCCAGTCTTCAGTGACACATGATCCTTCAGAAATCATTCTAATATGCTGATTTTGTGCTAAGGAAACATTTCTTATTATTATCAATGTCAAAAAGAGCCTTATAGAAAAGAGCCAATAATGCACTTTATAATAGTGCATAATAACTAATATAATGGAAAATAGAAGTATCAACTATTTACAAGTTGCACATCAACAGAGCCTCAAAAAGGGTTAAGTAATGTCAATATTTGACTTACTGGTGTCAGGCACAGTCTCTGCACGTCCCGTCGGTGAGCGTCGATCCTGCTCTGTGTCTAGACAACAGCGTGGCGCAGGCCGACTGGCCCCATTATACCGTCTGTCCGCTTTACTGATGAATGCAACGGATGTTTTAGACACTTCAGATCTGTGGAGAATAAATAACCATAACAGGTCAGAGTAGAGATCAAATCATAAAGGGTTGATAGGTTGTACAGTAAGCAATGTACAGTAATACTAGCAAACAAACGGCTCAGGCTTGTACTTAAATTGCAGCAGTTAGCCTAGTATTTGTTTGTTGATTTAAATATGCATTATTTTAATGTACAAAAGATTCATGATATATACCACTAAACATAATTTCCACATCTTTCTATACAACAAAGAAACCAAGTAAAATTGATCAATGTAATTTGTATCACTTTCACTGGCTCTTAAGAGGAGTTGTGAGCAGTGAAGGGAGTTGTGGGTAATTGTAGCCAGGCATGGTGACATTACATCCATCAAAGTGAAAAGAAGGATTATGAAAACTATATATAACTAGACCCTAACATAAAACAGTATGCATTATGATGAATGTTTAACATACAGTACATCTGACAGAATTTTCAACAATGCATATCAGAAGACTTTCAAATAAACATATTTTGAGCATTTTTACTTTTGTCAGACAGCTATAAGTGAAAGCAATCGATTATGTTTCAGTCATTTCAACACAACCGTTTTTCTGAGCTTTGCGACAGAAGAAATGCAATATGGGGCTTTCATGAATCAAAGAATAAATGTTTCCAGATGACAATGTCTTGCCTGCAGAAGAGAAAAAAAAAAAAAACTAAAAGGCTGTAGAAATCCATTTGCTCCAGCATGAATCCCAGAGAGTGAAAAAGGGGAAAAGAATTTCAAGCCGGGTGCACTCATGCATATATCCTGCTGCCATGAGGAACCCTTCAGTGCAGAGCGGCCATAAATATAGCCCGTATGAGCCCACAGAATCATCCCTCGGTACACTATGCTTTCGCACAGTTTAGGGTCAATATTTGGAATCCACATTGTCAGATGAGGGGGTGAAGGGTGTTTGTAAAGGGGGGTGGGTCGGTTAAAGGTGGGTTTCAGGGCTCTCTGATGACCTACAGCTGCTGAAGGAGAGTACCAGGGAGACCCTAAACAGGCCTGTCAGGGTTGCTATAGGAACCCATTGACATAAGTATGGTATTATGGTCTAGGCACGACGATTAAGAGATTGCACATGCACAGTGTAACTATGGAGTTTAACTGACAAGGATGTTGAAGTTTGTGTTGGAATAATGTGTTACATAATTAAATAAAAGGCACTTTCCAAGAACAGGTTACACATTTTGTATTTTTAAAACCTGTACATTTTGTGGGACTAAATTCATTATAAACAGATTTACCCTACCATTAAAAAAACGTAACTTTTTTTTTCTCCAGCAGGGATGCATTAAATTGATCAAAAGTGACATTAAATACTTTTACATTGTTTCAATTGAGCTGTTCTTTTGAACTTTCTATTAATAAGAGTCTTATTAATAAGAGAAAATTAAGCAGAATAACTGTTTTCGACACTGATATTAATAATAATACAAAAATGTTTCTTGAGCACCAAATCAGCATATTATAATGGTTTCTGAAGGATCATGTGACACTGAAGACTGGAGAATGATGCTGAAAATTCAGCTTTGCCATCACAGGAATATATCACATTTTAAAATATATTACAATAGAAAACAGTAAAAATTATATCACAATATTACTGTAATTTCAAAACCTCTTTTTACTGTATTTTTGATCAAGCTGAGCATAAGTTATTTCAAAAAAATAAAAAAATATTACTGACCCCATATTTTTGAACATACATTTGTACATGTACATGATTGTTATTTAAAAAAAACACACACAAAAAAAACCCACATGAACTACAGGGAATATTCAAAATAAATATATGTAGTTTTATTTTGAATATTGTCCTGGAAAAATAAAAAATAAATTATTTTTATTTTAACTATAGTTTTTGAAGTGCCAAAAAAGATAACTGTGCCTCTGAAAAGCCAGGACATTATTGTATGCCACATCTGCTCAATGTTATAGTCTTGTAGAAGTGATTAGAATTGTGTATATGACTAATACTGCTGACAGGATCTGCTTTCTGTCCAACTCTTTATGAGAATAACAAATGAAGATGAGCTACTGAAAAAACTCAGTAACCCACCGTCTGTAGAAATGGATGTGAGAGCACACATTGGGAGCAGTTAAAGGAGCTCTCTAGACACCTGAATCCACTCCAGACTCTTGGAAGAGTCTCAATATTAGATCCAGCCATCTTGGCCCCTTCAAACACAGACTGTGAAACAAGTCAGAAACAAAGTAGAACAGAACGGTTGCATAAGCGGTTATGAAAATGCAATCAAAATGAAAATTCAAGGGTGGAGAAAAGTACTTTCTTCTTAACAGAAACAACTGCAGAGGCATCACTAAATAATTGGACATTTTCAGTTTTTTTCTTTCATCAATATGTTCTAAGATAATATGTTTATACTTATATTATTACTAATACTTTTATTCAATAAATGTTTCATGGTTTCCACAAAAACATTAAGCAGCAAAAAAGATTTATGGAGCACCAAATCAGCATATTAGTATGGAGCCCTGCACATTTCTGAAGGATTATGTGACTAATAATATTTCACAATATTACTGACTTTACTGTATTTTTGTCAGATTTGAAACATAATCTTAAAAAATCTTACTGACCCCAAACTTTCAAACTGTAGTGTATATTAAAGTACCATCTTACAATTTTATACTGTACTATGGTAGCTCCAAAGTGCTTTTTTGTAAGGGATAAATTAACTTTTAAATTAAAAGTGTAAAGTCAAGCTATAAATTTAATTACACAAGTTCCTAGGAAGCCAGAATCAAACTCACAGCGCAGCTCAACATGTTGATGAGTGATCAAAATGATGAGCATCAACTACAACGTGAGTGTGTGCGCCAACCTCTAGGCTACAGCTCTGACAAAATAAGAGAAATGTAATATGCAGTATAGCATATCATGCACACTAGATTCCGAAATGCTGAAACATACTGGTTTTATTTCATAGCGCTCACAGAAAGAGAGAACAGAGGCTCAGAGCATGTGTCTGGATAAGACAAACACAAAGCCCAAATTTGACAGAACCTCCATCTGGCATCCTTTAGCTCTCCCAGTCGTTAATTCCATTCTGTTTGATTCCATCTCCGCTGTCTTCCAAACATTCATCTTACACAAAGCAAACGTGTTATTTAGTGAACACTGACAGAAGACACAGGAATGAATCTGCATTTGTGAGAGGATGGGCTGATATTCTATCAAGTTTTACGTTTCTTTGTGATGCATGAATTTAAACTCAAAGCAGAAGGTTTTGGAAACTAAAGAGCGTCTTGATTTTCTTTCAGTGGAGAAGTGGAGGTGGATTGGACATTTCCTGAACAGTCTGCACTGGCTGTACTAGCATCTGCCTATCTGAATCACTTATATGAGCTGCCTGAGGCACTGATAAGAGTCTGCAGAGAACTTTACAAGTCACATAGTGAACAACAAACCTTTCTTCTTTGAGACACACAGGCTAAAATACTACCTGTACGTGTTTAAAGAGGAAAAAGACACCATTTACTCATCATACTTTCAGCATTGAGTTCTAGCAAGCTTTCTTACTCTTCTTCTTTTTTATTTTTTTATAAGAACATTTAGGGCAAGTTACAAAACCAAAACAGATGCAAGACAGAACTGTGGCAAAGTCTGTCTCTCATTAGTCTGTCTATCACTTTTGGCTGCCCGTCTCATCTCTTGTCTTGAACAGTTCTCTATTTTGGTGGTCAACCTAACAATAGGTTTCTATCTTGAGACTATATTTACACTGGACCGGAGTGATGTACTAACATGGGGCGAGCCCAGCTGTTTGTGGTTTAGACGTGCACTTCCTGTGTTTATTACGGCAGGATCTGAACTTACAGACCCCCTCTTGGACCCATTTTACTTGAGAAGTATTTCAATGGAATGAAGACTCGGAGCACATTTTGAAGGATGAGACGATCGATATGGTAAACAACCACATAAACTAGATTAGGTCTGCTCGGATGTTGCGAGGTCCTTGATAAAGCAATCGATTTATCTTAAAACTATGAAACAGATGTCCACAATTAAGAGTATAGGCTCATGGTAACACGATACCTGGTTAAGTAAGACTACAGAGGCTGAGTCAAACTGGCAGACATGGAACATGTGTGGATCCACAGACGCCGTTAATCTTGGAAATCACCTGATCCTGCTGGGGGTGCTGTCTGGAACCGTCTGGAGATTCCAAACGGAACCAGACGATAATTAATTGAGTCAGGAAACTTTGTTATTACGAGGGCAGTCCCAGTAAACACAGCTTTGAAGGAGGTTCGCGAAGTGTTTACGCGTCTTAACAAGTCATAAACATGAAACGGACACATTGGAGAAAAATTCGAATGGACTTAAACGATTGCATTTCAGAAAAGTTAAAGTGTTCGCAAACAGTGCTGGTTGATTCCTTGCGATTGTTGTCCATTACTGATGGCAAATTTCATGATAAAAGTTGTAGTTCGTATTGTAATCTACATAACACATTTTAGGTAATATAATCAGACTACCTTTTGATTAGGGTATTTTTGACCTAACTTCTTTATCACATTGATTTGCATATATAATCTTGTATCATATTAATATAAAAATGAAAAGAAAATTGTATTCAGGGGGTAATACAAGTAAATACATGATCAATAAGGTTTGGCTGACAGGAATCCCTGCATCACATGCAAATACAAAATGATGTGAATTTGTGCATTTCAATGTGTTTGAAAGACAAAAGCCTCCCAAAGACAAAGAACTTGCTGATTTTTGTAAATCCAGTTGTCAAATGCTGTGTGTCCTCTCAATTTTCAGTGTAATTATATCCACTTGACGAGTGTGTGTGCAATTCCACAAATCTAGAAGACTTTGCGAATGTATATAAGCAATGGCCTTATTTAAAAAGGAAAATTTAAAAGAAGAATTAAGGAGAATGAATAAATTATGAATAATTTACTGCCAATGTGTGAGTTATATGTAATCCCACAGAAAGTAACTGTAGCCTTATTAGGAGTATTTTAAAATGTAATGTAATCTAATTACAGTAAGACAATCTAATTAGAAGTTAATTTTTGGAATCTGATTATATAATCCAGATCACATATATTCAGTTATTTCCCAGCACTGTTCACAAAGAAGCAGGAGGAGAAAAAGTGTACATTTTCGAGGACATTTCTCCCCCAACATAGCAAGGTGGGCAGTTTATTAGTGCTGAGGTCTGCAGAGCAAGAGTATCAGCTGGCCGAGGGTGGGAGGAGAAAGGGAAATGTTCGTAGCTGGGTTTGAAAATGGAAAAAAAAAGTCAAGGTCTTGGGAGTTTTTCATTCTCAAAGTGCTTAGAAAATACTGGACCAAAAAAACCCTGCCATATAAAGACCTCCTAAAGACAACATTTTTATGAGGCCTCATTTTGTTGACATTTCTTTACCTTCTTCAGTCATAATACAGGGAATTTTCAAAGGACTGTTCATTCCATCTGTCCAGCCCTGTTATTATGTGTTGAGGTACAACAGGTTACCCCGGACACATTTTACACGAGTCGGCCGCACCACAGCTGAAATAATAGTTCTCTGAATAATAACTGATTATTTTTGAGCGGTTAGTCGGCCTTACATTTAACATGTCAGTCTCCGTGATGTCAGCAGAGCTTAAAAAACAGCACAGACCTGATGATAAATGCAATGCTTTTCACCTGGTATGAATAGAGGGAAATAAAGCACGTCTGAAAGCGGAGCGATAAATAGAGTAAGATGGTGGAAATTCACCCCCACTGAACAAACAGCCGAGTGTTTGCCTCTTCCTCCAGATGGCGGCTCTTGTCCCCCCTCTGCTCTTTTTGTTCTTCTCGCACCGTCTGTCTCTTTTGTCCTAAGGTCTGCCTCGCTGCGGTTCTCTTGGGGTCTAGGCTGAGGGTTTCGGTCCATCTTGGATTCTGAGGGGGAGAAAACGCCTCCGGGCAGGACGCACACACGGATGGTGTGTTTTTTCATGGTAATGAACTGAACAGATCAGGTCTGTTCCCACCACCTCCCCCATGAGACCTGGCCTCTATCTAAACCTCTTCCTCTTTCTTTATTAGGGCCAAGAGGGCTACAGGAAACCTTACGCAATATCTGTGAGATCTACACTTGGACTTTCTCTCATTCTGGATGACTCCAAAGTGTCGAATATGACCGGAAATGGCTCATAAAAAAGTAAATCTCCAGGGGCCATGTATCACTTTCAGTTGTACAACCGTTCAAACGTTTGGGGGCAGTACAAAATTAATACAAAATTTAAAAGAAATTAATACTTTTATTCAGCAAGGACACATTCAATTGGTCAAAAAAAGACAACAAGGACATTATAATGCTACAAATAAAAAAATTCTATTTCAAATAAATGCTGTTCTTTTAAACTTTCTAATCATCAAAAATAATGTTTTCCAATAAAAACATATTAAGCAGCAACAACTGTTTTCAACCCTGATAATAATAAGAAATTTTACGTTAAAACAAAATGTAAAAAAAAAAAAAAAGAATAATATCATGATACCACATTATTGTTGTGTGCGGAATCTGGAGGAAACTGTACAATAAATCAGATGCTTTGTTCGGGTCCAAGGTTGTGTAATCACACATCTTAAAGAAAGAAATTTGATATTAAATAGTGTCTCTAGAAATGCAACATTTCCAAGACCACTACTACTCCGAGGAAAGAGAAAATTAGTTTAATAGACATCCCTTTCATGTGAATAAAGAGTCTAATATCGCTGATTATTGTCGTGCCAGATGGGGAGGTTAAAGCGGCAGGTGGGGGAACTGAAGTGAGCTATTAATATGTGTGATTATTACAAGAACGGCATTAAGGTCTGAACAAAAAGGACATGAAAAATAGCCAACAGACACACCTCTCCCTCCAGATAAAAGGCATTGCTCTCAGTGTGAATGGGTCAGTCCATGACCCGCGGAGCATGACCGGTATCCTCTTCGCCCACTGGCAGCTGCATCAAAAGCTATTCTCCAGCGTTTTTGTTTTCAGAGAGCTGTGTGCCCATTGGAAGCACTCTAGAGACTTTTCAGCTTTCAGCACTTGCCCATGGGGCTTTCTGGCCTCAAAGTAAAAAAAACCCTGCTCTGATCTGCCACATACCAGCCAGAGCGCTCTGCACGTGTCTACGTCCCCTCCACCCCCCCCCCCCCCCCCCCCCCCCCCCAGAAATGAGCTGCTGAAACACGAGACTTATGACTGCTACAATAACTTTCACTTCCAACTTTTTAAAAGGACCAGGTAATAATCTATGCTAGTTTGTTAATAGTCTTTTGGCACCCTTATGATGAATTCATTAATTAATTTAAACAAATTTCTACAATTCAGAAATTCTGGGTCGGTCATTTTAATCAAAATAAAAACGTTTTTGAAAGAAGAGTCTTATGCTCTCCAAGGCTGCATTTATTAGATCAAAAATACAGTAAAAAACAGTAATATTGTGAAATATTATTAATAATTAAAAATAACTGTTTTCTATTTCAATATATTTTAAAATGTAATGTATTCCTTTGATGGCAAAGCTGAATTTTCAGCATCATTACTCCAGTCTTCAGTGTCACATGATCCTTCAGAAATCATTCTAACATGCTGATTTAGTGCTCAAGAAATATGTCCTATTATTATAAATGTTTAAAACAGTTGAGCTGCATATTTTTGTGGAAATCGTGCAAATTTTTTCAAAGATTTTTTGATGAATAGAAAGTTTAAAAGAACAGCATTTATTCGATCAGTTTTGATCATTTTGCACAGTCTTGATTAATAAAAAGTTTTCATTTCTATTAAAAAGATTTTTCTAACTCCAGACATTAACTGGTGGTGCACCAAAAGGCACTATATCTGGCAAAATGACTTTGAATAACTGCATTCATTGCAGTGTGCAGACTGTAAACATGGCTTTGGGATGTGAGGTCTGTTACTGGTTATGGCTGAATATTAAAACAGCGGTACAGCCCAAGGAATTATTTACACCCAAACTAATAAAGTCTACAAAGAAAGAAACGCTTCTGAATAACATATAGAATCAGCAGTATTTGGTATTTAACATAAAAACAAACAGGAACTTACTTTTAAACATTTGTAAGTAGCATGCCAAGATCTCTAAACTTAGTGAGGTTGGTAGGAATTGTTGCTAGGATATAGACAGGGAGTGTTCTTCCATTATTCTGTAGAGCGGGGAAAACTGTTTGAAGATAGATGGGAACTTTCAATCTGTTTAGGTCAGGCCTTGCCGGGCTGAATGGAACTCTCCCCAAATGTGTCAGCTCCATTGTGATCTGGAATGAATTATTTGGCTTAAGGGCATCAATGGAGAGGCCATAGAAAGGCTTCCTGGTAAAGTTCACCACAGACTTCACATAGATTAGTGCAGTCTGGAGGTATAAAAGTGAATGTTTATTAAAAAAGTCAATGTGATTCTGTCAGTAAAACCCACATCTTACCACTGAATTGATAACTGAAAACACTTCTAACTCCAGACTTTCAGTAAATCCACTTTTATCAGGATTGCCAGGAATGCTGTCCCAAAATTAGCATGCAAGAAATATGTAAACACTGATGACGTTAAGCTGAACTTCTTCTAAGCGTAAATTAAATGGTTGCGAGCTAGGAAAGTTCAATGACAGCCTAAGTATAAAACCCAAACTACGAAATGAGTGGCTTCCAGCAGAAGCTGTGCATAATTTCAGCTAACCAATATGGGAGCCCATTTGCCACACACATTGACAACTAAATGAACCCAAACAAAACAGGGTCTGCACCCGAGAAGCAGAACCACATCAAGCCAACCTAAATAACATGCATGTTGGCACACGTCTGCACAATCAGGGCCAGCAAGTTCTGGCGGGAGCCATTTTAACCCAGAGGAATCTCAGTTCACTTTGAGTCAGATTATTTGAATCTACATTATGTAATGAAACTGTTTACTGCATTCAGTCTGGTTCAGATGACAATAATGCTTCTAGCAGAGTAATCTCATTAAAATCCTGAAACAAAATGCAAACTGTCATTCCCAAAAGAACTTTATCACAAAATAGCAGTAGCAGCAGCATAAAACAGAGTAATATTTAATGTATATAGGATGAGCTCTGCGATTTCTGTAATACATTTCAAACTGTTGAACAGCTAAAGTAAACATCCTTACTTGTTAGGATCGTTGCTAAATTGTCATGTTTTGACAGAGTCTTATACATTTACATCAGTGAAATCCCCAGAAACAGATGCCAAATTGTGGTTAGTGAAGATAATGTCTTCTTTATGCTTCATGATTGCTGAAGTAAGCTATCCCAATGTAAAAACAGATTACCTCACCGTGACAAACGTCTGTGGGTATATGATACCTAGTTAGGCCTGCTGCATAAACGCTGTCAAAACTGCATGAAACAGTAGTTCAGTAAATAAAAGGGCTTTTCACACATGAAATAGTTAACCCTGGGTCATTCTAAACACCGGGTAAACGGAATCCTGGGTTATCTTGATTCACATTTCACACAACTCAAAATTTACACGGGGTTAACAATTAATCCTGCATATCCATAAACTGACATTTCACACTGTACATTCCTAAATGCTGGGTTAATGTCCTTATTTGCATATTTTTTGTGTCAGTGTCACTGATTGGACGAATGCTGTATGCACCTAATATGTTTACACAAATGCTCTAAAATTGGGCATCCTCATATTATATACTGGAGACACTATTAGTTGTCCGTTGCTAAGTATCTAGTCGTAACATTCTAACACCTCATTGACTCACACTTTGCAAGTTTGGCACTGCAATGCAGGGTTAACGGTGCAAAAGTGGTTAAAAGTGAGGTTTAAAACGGCGATAACTTGGGGTTAAGTGCAAAGTGAAAAGCCCTAATGTGTGATGCATTTCACTTGTTTTTGTTCCATCTGGCACTTCACGTAAGAATTACACTAACCTGTAGTACAGAAGCTCCATCTCTAGCTGCTCAACGTGCCTCTGCAGAACAGGCACATGACTGGCTTTGGTCTCCAGCTCCTTCACTTTCTTGAGGCCACTCAGCACAGCTTGTCTGGCTTCCTCCACCCTCTTCCTCATCTCCACCTGCTCCTTCTTTAGAGTCCTGTTACAATCCTCCAGAATCAACACGGTCTCGCGTGATACTCGCAGTTCTTGCTCCAGCTTACGGTTGAAGAACATGGCCTCCTCGATTTGCCCATCCCTGGAGTTCCGGATGAGTTCCACTTCTCTAAGGAAACTCTGGATGTCCTTCAGGTTCCCAGAAATGTTGGGCTTCTGGGCTGTTCGCCTTTGGTGGGCGATGAAACAGCCACCCTCTGGTTTATGTTTCGAGTGGCTTTTCCACAGACCCACCTGTGACAGAAATATGTCAGTAGAATGTGATAGTATAGACCTTATGCGCCAGAGAAACAAGCAAGCAGCCATCTTTGTGAAACTGGTCTTACTTGACCCGCTCCGATCGGGATTCGAACCAGGTCTCCAGGCGCGCTAGCGACTGTTAGCGTGCCTGCCTCCCAGACTCCGGTTCAAATTCCCGCTCGGATCGGGTCAAGGCCAGGGGAGTGAGGTTTACACACACAGCTCTTACTGGCCTACATCTGTTACATTTGAACTATCGTGTTTGCAGTAGCCCTGTATATTTCTCTTGCGTTGCTGTCGAAGAGTATTTACTTATTTAGACTTAATGAAAGCCATCATGAGCATTATAATGTTTGAAGCGGATGTCATAGAAAATGCCAGTAGACTGGAAAGGTTTTAAAATGAGCGGTTCATTCATAAATCCGTAAGATCTTACCTTCATGCTGCGGAAATACAAACCGGAACACAATGAAAAAGGGACGGGGCTATATAAGGGCTATTCAGACCAGGGCTGGGCAACTTTGGCCTTTGAGATCCTCTCAAGATCAAACTCACCTGCCTATAACTTTCTAGTAATCCTGAAGACCTTGCTCAGGTGTGTTTGATTAAGGTTGGGGCTAACCTCTGTAGGAAAGTAGATCTTGAGTTGCCCACCCCTGGTATAGACATTGCCACTCATAGCAGGCATTGGTTGTAACAGAGTAGAGGACTATCTTATTTATAACTTAATCAGGCTAGCTACAGATTAACATATCACCAGTATATGTAAAATTATTTTTAAAAGACTTGGGTTTGCGAAGAAGAAGAACCCCAAAACCACTAAGTTCTTTTATAATTCGCTCACAAACTCGATCTAATAATCAAGCAGACGTTATGCAGAAAATATTGTTGCTTAATTTGTATATTAGGCTAGTATGAACTTGATCACAATGACTGTACCTGTAGGGCCAGTGATCGAGCATCACTGCTTTGAAGAGCCGCGCGCATGTCCTCCACCAACTCCCTGAGACTCGCATTTTCCTCCTCAAGTTTGGCTATCCTGTCCTCAGCCTCCTCAAGGGCCACGATTTCCTCGTAACACTCCCTGGTGCAGGATCCCAGCTGCCTACAACCTGATGTGTGTCTATCCACAGTGGGCGAAGAAGGCTCTCCGCTTTCTCGCTTATTGCTGGTACCCAACGACAGCAGCTTCTCGCGCCGCCTCAAAGGGCTCCGGAGTCTGATCTGCGTCTCTATATGCTCGCTCTCCTTGCCAACCAACAACCTCCCATTCTCATACTGACACCCAGCTTTGGTACTGAAATAACCGCAGAGTTTTGCGTGAAACTGCCTGAAGCTGAACTCTTTGGGTAGATTATCCAATATCCCCGCGCATTCCTCTAGATCACACTCTTTATTGAGTCCTAAAATATCGCAAAGAATGTTAAAATCCTCGGCTGGTATTTTCCCATCTCCCTGACAGTCTAGGTGATGAAATATCTCTTGGAGGTATTGATCCAACCCGGTTGCGAGGACTATAATTTCGTTTTCCACTCCACGGTCTAGTCCGTAATGATACGCCAGAGTGCTCACTATCCATTGTGTCCTGCGCGCGGGTCGGCTGTATGGATCGCATGCGTCCGACTTTTCCATCCTTTTTCCCCTCACAAAAATTCCATTTATAGAGCCTAAATGGATTAATGGATTCAACAGATCCTCTAAGCACACAAACAGCATACCAAGTTCATGTCATCTGAACACCAGACCGCCCCACTCTTGTAGTAGAAACTCTCGCGCTGTGCGCGTGGGGGCGTTGCTGTGAAGGGAGCACTGCCCCCAAAATCTTAACTGCAGAGGGAAAAAAACTTTTGAAAAGAAATTAAACAACATAAAGGCATTTCAAGTGTCAATGTATACAGGATATTTCATATAGGCTTTCATATAAATCAACCGATATAGGACTAATGTTTGGTTTAACAATTAAAATCTACGTTTAAACTTAAAATATCAACTGAAATAATATTTCATTATAGTATGCATACAGGTTCGCTTAATACAGCGCAGGATATATCAAAGTTAATCAAAATTGAAGTTTTCATGAATAATGCAAATACATAAATTATACACAAAAGAGGCCAATAGGCCTACATAAAATTAAATGATGCAATAAACGAACTAAATAACAAAATATAAATATCCTAATGAACATATCTTCATAACTCTTTTATTTTTTATTTTTATTTTTTATACTGTATTTAGGCCTGTTTGGTTAAATATAAATTAGAATCGTGCAGTTAGTTATTATTTTATTTACAAAAAAAATCTGTAGCCTATTCTACAGCTGAACAGCAAAATTACTGTTACATTGAAATGTATTGTCCGGTTAAGTTTAATGTATTTTTCACCGTATTGCAAAGTATGCTAACGTATTAATTAGCCAGTGGTGAGAACGTTGGAATTTGCCTTAGCTGCTACTCGAATATGCCCTTATAATACACAGAGTTACTTTTCCTAAAGTTTTCTATGGCTGCAAAGGAATTGTTTTATTTATATGGAGGCTGCCTATAGCAGAACCAATATTTCCTTTCAGCCTCTAGTAAGTAAAAGCTTTGAAGTGCCGGTGGAGTCGAATGTCGATTGGCCACTGTGTAACTGCTGTTGACTGTAGTTATGTTCCATGAGTCGCTTGTCATTTCCTATTTACCAGCGAGCGCGCTTTATTATGTTCTCGCGACTCCGGTTGTCACGGCGACGCAAAGCATTCCTTCACAAAAGCCAACGTTTCAAAGTTCTCTAATGCTTATGCGCTCAATTAAAACATAAAAGTAGCGGTGAGTGGTCAGTTATGGTACAGTAAGTTTAGTTGAACTTTGTAATATAATAGTGCTTGCTAATTATATAATGTTTAAATTAGAAATGATACAATAAGACACAGATGATTTTTTATCATGTAGCTACTGTGGTATTGCCATCTGAAACCATTACTGTACACTACAATAGTAGGCTACCATATTTGTTGTGATGGTTTTAATATCTTCTAATCCAAGACCGATATTTCTAGAACACAATGGAATGCAGGGACTCAGCATCACCTGACATGAAGAGAAATGAAGATTTGTCTTTAAACGCCGAACTCCTCACAGACAGTGGACCTGATGCTGACGAAAGTGAAGATCCATATATGAAGATGCCAGAATCCAGTTCTGTGGATGAACAAACCATAACATCATTCACAACAGACTCCAGCTATGTTGTCACCTGTACAGTCAGCATTGCATTAGCAATTTTTAAAGGTATGGCGATGCCATTGTTTTTATGTGATGATGATGAAATCATTTTTCCTGACACTATGAAATAAATTGACATGGTCATGCCTAAATAGTCTTTACGTGAATAATAATATTATTCTGTTTTTTTTTTTTTTTTTTTTAATCAAGTTGAACATGAGGAGTATTTTACAAATTCTGAGAAAACAAAAAAAGGGACAAAGAAAAAGCCATCCAATGTGGAGGCCCCCAGAGCTGAGGGCTATTATTGCATTGAGTACAACATGCTGCCTGATGAACCTGAACCAATCAGAGCGGATCTAGTGATGTTTGGTTCAGCTGCTAAACTCTACATGGCCAATGAGACTAAGGTAAACTATTGGAATTAATTAGGGGTTAATAAGCAGGCGCTTGTAAATGCTCAATTATTTATATGTAGAATAATACTAACTAGTACTACTTTGACTTGATAAGCAAACAGTTGTTGTTGTTAATCTCTGTTAATACATTATGCACAAGTTTGTGCATCACTGACCCAAAGAAAGCTGGGCTAGAGTTTCAGTTAATTGCCCTCTTGGATTTCTATTGTGCACCTCGCTGTTTAGGGTGAACACTTTTTGTTTACCTAGAAATAATAATTTGCACATTTGAGAATGATCTTTGCATGTGTGTTTTAATTCTTTATCACAACACCCCGACAAAATATTGTTGGTTTAACTTAAAAAAGCAAGTTACCTGGTTGCCTTAAAATTTTGTGTTCATTGAAATTTAAAATTTCATTAGGCCTATATCAAATATAAAAGGAGATTGGTTTAATAAATATAACTAATTATCTAAGTTGATTTGACTAAAGAAAAAAGTTGTGATAACAAATCATGATTTTTTTTCTAACATTCAAAAGTTTGCAGTTTTTTTTAAATGTTTTTGAGTTATGCTCACCAAGACTGCATTTATTTGATCAAAAAATACAGTAAAAAATTATGTGATGGCAAAGTTGAGATCCTTCAGAAATCATTCTAATATGCTGATTTGCTGCTCAAGAAACATTTCTTATTATTATCAATGTTGAAAAAAGTCATGCTGCTTAATATTCTTGTGAAAACCGTGGTACATTTTTTTAGGATTCTTTGATAAATATAAAGTTGAAAAGAACAGCATTTTTTTAAATAGAAATATTTTGCAACATTACAAATTTCAATTTACAAGAATTAACTAAATAAAATGATCTGACCCCAAACTTTTGAACGGCAGTGCAATTCTATTTTTGTCTTTGTAAAATAGAATAAATCTTCAGATGATCATGAAATCATTTGCTATGTGTTCCGACAAGGTGCTGAAGCCATGGCGAGAAGGAAACCAGGTGTGGTTGAGTTGGTCTCAGAATCTGAAAGTCAATGTGACCAGAGAGCTCCTAATTAAAATGGCCTCCCATAAGGTCACAGTTAGAGTGTGGGACAGCAAAGACAAGATATCCTTCAAAGCCATGAATGACAGACCCAAAGCCTTCGGACTTCCACAGGAGAGTTCTGGAGAGGATTCAGATCAAATGGGTACGATCTACCACTGTTTTATTGATTGTGCTTCCAATTAGGTTTTCCTTTGTTGTAACTATCACTGGTCTGAACACCTCTATTATACAGCAAGATCTATTCTACAGTTTAAGACACTGCAGAGCATAATTACTTTACGAAGTGAAATGTGATAGATGAATAAATAAAATAATATTTGTCTTACCCAGTTACTTCAGAAGGGGGCCATTTTAACTGATTTAAAGACATTAATTTACATCACAGTAGGCAGAAACATGACTATGAATCTCATGTGTGAAATTCATAGTTACATCCTCATACATTATACTTGTGCACAAATCACAAAGCACAATAGAACATGCATCATTTCTAGTGATCATTCTTGGAAAAAATATTCAGTTGCAACATCAAATGTCTTCAAAGATGGCATCAGGAAGATGGTTTTTATGATGAGAGCTATTTATGAGAAGGAAAACCGGAGATCAAGGACATCTATGAAAAACAGCAAAGCTCCAGTATCAGCTGACTATAGGAAGCGTTTGGAGCTACGCTCTGCCACAGGTATGATAATAATGTATGGAAGTAGAATAATGTCAAATGTTTTTGAATTAAAAAGCCTGTTGAATTGCACTACTTGAAAAAAAATAGGCATTGCATTAACCATGCTTGCATTTTAATGCATTGTATTTTTAGTGCTTACATTTTTATGGGCTGAAATTCAACATGGTTGAATATTTAAGCTGTGAATATTTCAATTAAAAACATTTCAAACACCTTTTCATTATTAAAAATTCAATAATCCATATTCACCTTTCATATTTCACTTCCAAAATATTCAAACTGTTTAAAAATACAACCAATAATATTCAACAGGCAATTTTCGGTCCATTTTATTTCGCTTTGCAAATTCGCTTCCACAAATTCAGTGGTTCAAATTCGACAGTAAATTCAACATTGACGTCCAGGAACTGCAGGAAAAGCAGTAGATTGCCGAGCATACTCTCCATCTGCTGTTAGTCTACCTCACCATCAGATGGTGCAAAAGCGCGTGTTGAAGACCAGCAACAGTTAGAACAAGTCATTCATTCATAAAACTCATTTACAGCAATGTAAGTGTATTTGTGATTATTATGACGGCTGTTTTATGTTAAATTCAGCGTCTTCACGGTTACTTTACCTGTGTAGCCTACATGCATCTTTCTCTACCGTGAACGAGATTATAATGTTATTCCCCGATGCGGATATACAGATCCAATGTTACATTTTTGAGGTTGACATATATTTCTCTTGGTTGTTTAGTTGCCTTAACTTTATATTGTGGCGATGTGCTGCATGCAGGCTATTAGGGTTTCCCTCAATACTTAAGGATTCCCCTGCTGGACATATACAACGCTTAACGTAGCTTAATGGACTACAGTGATGCAAAAGACCAAACTCGCAGGCAAGCAGATGGACTCAGAATAACGCGCAAAGCTTAATGCTGAGCGTTTCCCAGTGATAGATTGGCATACAGATGGCTTGATGTTGGACATTCGCACATTTAGGGACCGTCTCTAAAGTGTGTACGACTTTGGTATACACGTTTCTAACTCCGATAGCATTTGAATAGAACGACTTACAGTCATAAAACCAACTGTAAAGTGTTCATTTAGTGTCAGGCATAATGCGCACCCTTTGGATTTTTGATATTTATTCAAATAAATTTAAGTTTGCTATTGAAGTTAGAAACGTGTATGCCAATGTTGTATGCAACTTTAGAGACGGTCCCTAAATGTGCGAATGTCCAATGTCAAGCCAATTTTTACATTTAGTCATTTAGCAGAAGCTTTTATCCAAAGCGATTTACAGTTAAACTAACAATAGGAGGACAATATGCAAGTGCTGTGACAGTTTAAGCTAATGCAATACACGTATGCATACTATATATATATATATATATATATATATATATATATATATATATATATATATAGGCTATATAATGTATGTATGTGTTGATTTTATGCCAGTATATCACGAAACGCTCAGCATGAAACTTTGCGCGTTAAGTTCATATTCTGAGTCCATCTTCTTGCCTGTAGCCTATATAATAGCCTACAGCCTACTTCCCTAATAAGGTGCAAGATTGGTCTTTCACATCACTGTATCAACGGAAGGGAAATCCTTGAGTATGAGGTATTGAGGGAAACCGATTATAATCCTGTTCATGGTAGAGAAAGCTGATGACATGTAGAATACACAGGGAAAGTAACAATGAAGTTATTGAATGAAACATAAACACAGCTTTTGTGTGTTTATCATCTTTTCCGCATATACTGACACGGATAATCATTTTCATTTTATGAATGAATGTCTTCGTCAGCAAAAAGCGCTTTTGCACCATCTGATGGTGAGGTCGACTAACAGCAGATGGAGAGTATGCTCGGCAATCTACTGCTTTTCCTGCAGTTCCTGGACGTCAATGTTGAATTTACTGTCGAATTTGAACCACTGAATTTGTGGAAGCGAATTTGCAAAGCGAAATAAAATGGACCGAAAATTGCCTGTTGAATATTATAGGTTGTATTTTTAAACAGTTTGAATATTTTGGAAGTGAAATATGAAAGGTGAATATGGATTATGGAATTTTTAATAATGAAAAGGTGTTTGAAATGTTTTTAATTGAAATATTCACAGCTTAAATATTCAACCATGTTGAATTTCAGCCCATAAAAATGTAAGCACTAAAAATACAATGCATTAAAATGCAAGCATGGTTAATGCAATGCCTATTTTTTTTCAAGTAGTGCAATTCAACAGGCTTTTTATTTCAAAAACATTTGACATTATTCTACTTCCATAATAATGCTAATATTTATACTGAATGCTAATAAAAGACTTACTATGATCAATGATTATTATGTTTTACAACAATATGCATATAGGTTTGATTGCGTATAGTCATATTAATGCCAAAGTAACGTTATAAGGATAAAAAGTAGTTACAGGGTTCGGTAAGATAATTTTTTTATTTTTTTTTATCAAATCTCTTATGCACACGAAAGCTGCATTTAATTGATCACAAATACAGTAAACGGAGTATTGTGAAATATTATAATTTAAAATAACTGTTTTCTGTTTGAATATATTTTATTATTATTCCTGTGATTTTTCAGGATTCTTTGTTGAATAGAAAGTTCAAAAGATATGAATCTTTTTGTAACATAAAAGACTTTACTATCAATTTAATGCATCCTCGCTGAATAAAAGTATCAATTTCTTTTAAAAACCGTACTGACTAAACTTTTAAAAGGTAGTGTACATTAAATAGCTTGATACATCTATATATATACACTCTAAACAAATGCTGAGTTGTATCAACCCATGTTTGTGTCAAATACGGACCAACCCAAAGTTTTATTTAAAAAAAATTTATCCAATGGTTGGGTTTAAAGTTGGGTTTAGCATTTTTTAAGAGTGTACAAATTGCCTCATCACAATATTATCATTATGGCTCTTGAAATAGCACATCATTGGTCACTTTACTTCTGTCTTTCTTTTTAGTTCCTATTAAAAGTGGCTTAACAAAAGAAAAGTGCCAAATAGCACCCACTAAGAAGAGACTCTTCCAGAAACCCACCCAGGAGTCTGCAGAACTCATGGAGGCGAACCGGGAAAAGGCAGCCGCCACACTGGAACTCAGTTTCGCTCCTCTTCTTGCAGGTAGGTTCTTCCTAGCAACCTCAGAAGAGTGTAGTTCATGAATGTTTGATGAACATGTAAAGATTCATGTTCTTGTATTCACCTTATTCTTTGCCCGTTCTATTTCCAATGATTCATAGCGGGTTCAACTGACTAAACGGTTTTCTACTTCCGGTTGAAGTGTTTGTTTACATAGCATGCTAGCACTAGCGTAAAGGCTACGGTGGTAGTTTTTAAAGTTATTAAAGTAGTAGATAATTGTTCGGTCAAGATGGGCAGTAGTCGGTGGCTACACACCGCCGATGAAATCTTAAAAGATCGTGAAGGCGACCATATCAGAGTGCCACATCCCTCAGAATTGACAGGTTGGGTGGATGACATGAAGCTATGGCCAGGAGTAAGCCATATTGACATCATTAATTATTTTATCTTTTCGGAGGGTGTAGATCGTGAGGAGATGCACAATTACAAAAGCACCCAGGCCTTCAATTGCTTCTATAGAAATAAAGTCAGGCGCATTTCTTTACTGAAGCACGGAGACTATGTCTTTTTGAAAGCAGAGGTAGACAGGAGTCATGCTAACCAGCCTAAGCTTATTGCTTGGGTTATGCTGCAGCAGTCGGGGGTGATAGAGACTGTCGGATGTTCATGTATTGCTGGATTAGGGAGATTGTGCAGTCATGCAGCAGCTGTCCTTTGGAAGGTATGAAGAAAAAACATTTTTTTTGTTTTTATCTGTGATTTAATAAAAATAACGTGATCAGATCACTTTTGATTAATGTTTTTTTCGATTTAGTTTAGCAATGTGGGGATGACACAATCTGAAACATAGATGTGACTCTGGTAACGTATTAGGTGAATGTGCTTATTACATTTGGAGAATGCAGTTACTGCAGGAAGACAGGGCTTGCATGTACAGATGAGCAGTGCAGGTGGAATGCAGGGACAGTCAGGAACCTTGAGCCAAAACAGGGCAGAGGATGAATTTAGCATTAGGGTGTCAGGTGCTCAGCCACTTCCAAACACCCTACAATATATGTCACATGCAGAATTTATAAATAATGTAGACAAAGACTCAACAAAGCCAACAGTCTATTGGGCAAGTGTTACAATGTAAAACCAGTAGTGCAACCCTGTAGCCTTGCAAATACTGCAGTAGATGCAAGATTTTTAAGACCCTATCAAACCCATGCCGGTTCTGATCTCACATGTGAGACATGTAAACGTTTCTATGAGTTGTATGTTCAAGTGAGCAGTGCACAGGCTTCTACTTTAGAATCTGAAACAAGGGAGCAGAGTTCTTACGATTTGTGGCACAATGCAAGAAAATTGAGAATAACTGCAAGTTCAGCTAAAAAGGAGCATCCACCAATCCTGATAAGTTTATGGCAGAGTATCTGTGGCAACTATGCCACAAATTATGGTGGAGAATGAGGTGGTTGCTGGTAATGCACTTCGAGAGCAAGGCATGAATATTCCACATAGGGGCATCGTTAGTGTCACAGAGCCATGGTTGTCAGCCAGCCCAGATGGGGTAATTGACTCATCTGTCCTACTCGAAATAAAATGTCCCATCCCAAGTAAACTCCATTCTACCCTCTTGGATCAACTTGACCATAACTGCAGTGATATCAAGCTATAGATGGAGTACCACAACTTCAGAAAACAGGTAGCCGAGGATATTACATGCAGGTACAATTAGGCATGTTTTGTGCCGGTCTGAAGATGGCCAAATTGTTTATCTGGAGCCCAAATGACACAGTTATGTTCACTGTACCATTTGATGAGCCCTATGTTCTGGAGAGGGTAGGACATCTGAAGAGATTTTATTTCTCAACAATGTTGCCCTAGCTTGTGGATGAATTTGTTGGTCAGGGACTGAAACTGCAGAACAGATACATGAGCATAATGAATTCATAGAAAATATCCCTCAGAAACATTTTATTCAAATCTCAAAACAACTGTTAAGTGCTGCTGCGGTTAACAGTGTGAAAACTCCTTTTTCAAATCAATTGCTTACATTTAAAAATTATGAGCATAAGTATTTTTGTACATAAGTGAATATTTACAAATACAGAATGTTGTTCATGTAAAATTGTATGCAAATCTGTTCAAATCTATTGTACACAAAGAATAACAACAAATTTAATACAAAGAGTAAATATAAACAGTAAAAAATTACAAAAGGCAGCGAGTGTCAATATGAAATATACAGGAGCAATTTATGTAGATGTGTAAAGGGTGTGTGTGTGTGTGTGTGTGTGCACGCAGATGGAACTACTACATCAGAATATCACCGTTGTCACTTATCACTCACGGATGAGATCACCCCTTAAGTTGGTGAGGGTATACTTGTATACTTTAAGTCGCCTGATTGCCCTCTCAACATGAATCCGTACATTTGCAATCCTGCGAGTTGCTGTGACTTGTTCCTCAGTTAGCTGAGCACCCCCTCTAGTGAAAGCAGGCAGAACCAATTTGACCCCTTTTTCAAACAGTAAATCACGAATCAAGAACCCATGATCTGCCATGACTTCATCTCCAGGCTTT
Source organism: Leuciscus leuciscus (assembly GCF_965113295.1). Lineage (NCBI taxonomy): Eukaryota > Metazoa > Chordata > Actinopteri > Cypriniformes > Leuciscidae > Leuciscus > Leuciscus leuciscus. The sequence goes on along the minus strand of NC_138747.1, from coordinate 11,444,112 downwards.
AAATAGTCCTGATAGAGTTCATAGTGATATATTTGTCACTGGCACGTCCTCCATGTCCCGTTGAGATAAACATGATTAAGCCACATGGGGCAACAGCAACAAGGTATTTGATTGTGTTGTGCGAGTAGTAATGGCTGTAGGACTCCCCTCTAGAGTCAAGATTTTTCACCTTCTGTAACAAACTTTCACTGCAGTCAATGACACAGGTGGTGTTGGGAAAACTCTTCTTGAATGCAGTTGACATAGTGGCCTTAATGGTTTCTTTTGGGAGCCAGATAATAAGAGGGCACAAGACCTCCTCCATTTTATCAATCCAGAATGAGATAACCTTACTGGCAACACTCTGAGTCACATGAAACTGCCTACCAAGGTCACCCAGCACACGATTTAATTTAAATTTGATCTGTGTCATCAGTGTCTGATCACGCACTGACAAAACAAAAGCCCTTTCAGCAAATCCATCTAAGGTGGAAACAAGAGAGTTGAAGGTTTCCAATGAGACTCCAGTGTAGAGGAACGAATCGGCATCATTCTGAAGCATGGAGTAGCTGAAATCTTCAGTTTGTGTTGTAGGCATCTTTGTCCGCCTCGTCAACACCCTTCTGTTCACCATAGTTGTGGTCCCAAAGCGATGGATCTTCCCACTGGGTGGAAAGAGTGCTGTGTGATGGTTGTGGCACCTCAGGTATACCCTCATCCTCCTGGTCAGTCACTTTACACTCTACAGTTTCTGTCCATGTTTCTCACACTGACAATATTACAGTGAAAGCTTATGATAAATGGTGATGAAAGCTCTTCTTCGCTCAGACTAACAACTACCTGGCCCACATAACGATAGCAGCTAGCTCTACGATAGCCCTCAGTGAAGTTCATAGCACTAAACCTACAGTAACATTCAGTAGACAAATGCATAAACCATTAATGGCCATGTTTTTAACACATTTACTCCATCCAGCAACATAATGGGCATATTGTTCATAAAAATGTAGGTTAGACTGCCCACAGATATAACACGAATATTTTTGTAGCAGGCCGGTGGAGCTCATAAAAATGTAAAAAAAATGGAGGTAGCTAACTAGCTAACTAGGTTAGCTGTGAAGTGGTGCTATCGCTAACCAGCTACACAATTCAACATTAAAAGTGGCTTACCTGTCGCTTTGACACAAACAAATGTACGTCTCTTCTTCACCTCTGGTCTGTTATATCCAAGGTATAATTCCGGAATGGGATGGTCACCTGTGGGGTGTTTGTCAACAAAATGGTGCAAATAGACAGATACCTTTTTCGGTGAATGCTTCAGATTTAGTGCAGCAAACCACTCTAAATTTCTACTCTCTGGCATTGAATGTAGCTGATACTGAACCGGACATGGGCATTCTCTTCTTCTTATCTTATGCTCGAAGTACTCGGTTTCTAAAAATCTTCTTTGAATTGTTAAAACAACCAACAACAGCATGTGGAGCCTGAACTCATTCTCTCGTTGCTAGTACAGGTAGTAGGCCTATCGCTGCGAACTGAAAGTAGACAAGCGGAGTCGTCGTCATGGTGGCACGCATTGTTTGGAGCAGAATAAGGTGAATAGCATTACCATTAGACACAGAGGAAGATACTTGCATTAAAGTCCTTATGGTAGTTTTAGGATCGAGTAGCCAAAAGCGGTTGTATTCTCCCACTCATATGGCTCTCATACACAGGTTTCCTGTAAGTGAATGTTATGTTTATACAATATATCATGAACATGACTTTAGCTAGGCAGCCAGCCATTTAGGGGCTGTTTCCCTTATGCCTGAGCGCTGTGGGGTGGATCGTGTAAGGGGGCTTCCCTGCAGGGTTCGTGATACTTAGCCTCTAATTGGCTGTGGAATGGCACCAGCCAAAGCCGACCGACTAGTTCTTTAGCTTTTGATGTGTCTCATCCAGACCCCCAGCAGGAGCTCCTGATGAAAGCCTTCACTTGGGAAATATTTTAGCCTTGCTACCATAAAGCCGAGCCAGACAAATCACATGTAGCTCGTTTCATTGCAGGGTTGGCTTTTACAGGATGGAGGCTATCCTTCAGTACTGTTATTATTTCGCCAAACTATTATCCATTAAAGAAAGAATTCTCATATGCACTTTATAAGAATTACAGCTATGTAGAATATGGGAGTGGAGGACATTCCCACAGTTAAACTATAACATACACTACTGTTTGAAGGTTTAATGTCAGTAAGACTTTTTTTGTTGTTGAAAGAAATCAATACTTGTATTCAGCAAGGATGCATTAAATTAATCAAAACATTAACTACACTTAATGTTAATATTACAAAAAAGTTCAAATTCTATTTAAAATAAATGCTTCGATAAATCAAAGATATCCTAAATAAAATGCATCACAGTTTCCACAAAAAATATCAAACAGCACAACTGTTTTTAAACACCATTATTAGTAAAAGAGCACCAAATTAGCATATTAGAATGATTTCAGGATCATATGACACTGAAGACTGGAGAAATGATGCTGAAAATTCATCTTTGCCATCACAGAAATACTGTAAATGACATTTTAGGATATATTTATGTAAATTGTAATATTATTTCACAATATTGCTGCTTTTACTGTATTTTTAATCAAATAAATGCAGCTTTGGTGAGCATAAGAGTAAGTCAAAAACTTACGGACCCCAAACATGGTAGTCATTCCACCAGTTTCACAGACAAAGCTTTAGTCTAGTCCCAGACTAAACTGCATCTTTGAGGTGTTTTAACTGAAACCAGTAAAAGCACGTTTATAGAAGCTACTTAAATGTCCTGATTGATCTAAGGCCTAATCCTGGCTTATTCTAAGCCCTGTCTGTGAAACCAGACCTATATGTAATATATGTTTTAAACATTGGCTGGCATGTACTGTGTCTTCATGTTAGGGAGTATGATGCTCATTGACTGCCTGGGATTCTGTTCCGGAGAGGTGAAAGAGGGATTCTGGAATATCACTCTGGATCAGCCACTTATATCAGATCAGCTAAAGGCTGAACTCAATCCACTAGTTATCACAGTTTTATCTGCTTCTCTGCCATCGTCTCCCATTCCTTTCCATGTACTTAAGGTATGCTATGTCAGAAATGATTAGTTTCATTACTCAACAACATTAATAGTATATTACAATAAACACAGGAATAATCAAATTCATCTTTCAATAGGAAAAATGCCTTCCTGTCTACTGCCAATACAAGTTCCACAACAAGCCTATTTACAGAACCAAAGGCCATGATCACAATGCTAACATCTACTTTAAGGATGTGAATGTGATTTTTACCGGTCTAAGCCCTGGAAAGCTGTTTGAGTTTCTTAGAGGTCCACCAATGGAGATCGAAGTCCATGATCGGGATAGAAAAAATGAAAAACCCTCCAGCACACCCGCAGTATTTGGGACTGACCCCAATGATGCTAAACTTGCAAGTGTAGATCTATGGACTACACATAATGCCTTAAAGGCAGATACTGAACACCATGATCCATATGGAATAGCAAAACTAGATCTTTCAGATCTTCTCAGAGGATGCAGATATTTGAAGCTGACATTGCCCATTAGTTGTTCTGCTTCTGAGAAAAATGAACCGAGAAGTTCTTTTGAGATTTCCTCAGATATCGCAATGCCAGTGGGTCATTATCTCGAAGCTGACGCCCAACTAAAGGTCCAGGTGCAGATAGCTTACCCCCTCCATCCTAGAGATGGCAATAATGAAGAAGATAGTCCTTTTGGTCGCATCATTTATGTCTTTAAGTATAACAATACTCGCATCTTAGCCAAACTGACATCCGAAATTCTACAAATTAATACAGATGCCTTCCAACTAAATCATTATCCAGAGGAAACTATTCAAAGGGTCCTATCTGGTCATAAGATAAGTGCCAAAGAAAAAGAGAACAAAAGGCTAAATGTTCTCACTGGATTTCATATGATGGATACGGCTCTACACCTTCTTGTTCTGGAAGGATTGAAGGATCAAGCAGTCAAAAGACTGTGGACTACAGTGCCTATAAAGTAAGAAAGTCATCATTTAAAATGCTCCAATGTGCACAACATTTACCAATATGCAGCAAAGCAAAAATTCCTGAAGATCATACAGACCGATCTGATCTTTTCCAGGTTGGATGGAGATGAGGAGGAACAGGTGACTGTGCTGTATAACTCAGAATTTAGTTTCTCAAAGCGACTGTATGACATGCTTGACGTGGGTCTGAGTCCGATTTGCCTTCTGAGGCCGCTTGAGACCATTATGATGGAGCCTCTGGTGTTTATCAGGAATACGGTTCCTCATGCCTGCCTTGAAGCCATGAAACGGTATAATTGCAATTACACCCACACACATCATCTTTGCCGTACAGGTTCCAGCGTGGTCCTTTTTTTCTTGGTTTTCTCAGTAGGTTATAGACCATTTCAACGGCCTTTTGCCGGTTTAAGTGACGTCTTTGTTCCTTGGACATTTCCGGTTAGTTGTCGAGCGCATTCAAAACAATGGCAGGATGCGCTTGATGTACAGTGTGATTGCGATAATTTATTTAATCCTGCTATTTAAAATATCAAAATTAAAATTAGGTTCTTGTTGCTCAGTAGTTGGGTCCTCCCTCTGGCCCGAAACTAACCTTTAACTTTTTTTGTCACGGTCCATAACTCTTTCTCTTTCTTTCTCGTTGCCGGTGGAGACCGGCCGGCTACGCTATTACCTTATTCCAAACCGGCTTTTGTGTTGCCTCTAAAATGGCCGCCGTTACCCACAACACACCATTCCATAACATCTACGCCCGAGCTCTATACAAGCATGTATCTAAAGCTGCTCTGAAATGATATACAAATAAATATGAATATTTGCATAGATATACAGACGGACCCAGCAATGAAAGTGAAATGTCCACTCGTAACCTCCCCGGACAAACCATGATAAGTACGTTTTTGACGCTGTTTGACTTGCTTCATCTGCACCAAACACAAGACAGATGTCATCCACATTATACAAATAGCCTAAATGTTCCCAACCTTTCCGCGAAGAAATCAACTGTAAGCATCCAGACTGCGATATGCTTTTATCGCATCTCTCGTGTACACGCAAGCAGTCGCAACACGCAATCAGATAATGAGCCGTCAGACTATTCAGGTAAAAAGTTTACGCATCAAAGTCTTATTTAAAGAGTCAGATGATTTCAATCATCGTTTATTTTCAGTTTTGGAAATACTTTAACCGTTGCCTTTTCGCTAGACTTAAAAAGTACAAGCTTTTTCCCAGATCTGTGGTTTAAAAATGGCAACACCGGAAATGTTTCAGGGACAGACATGCGCAGTAGCATTTCAACTCGCATGTTTGTTATTGTTTAAGTCCTTGAAATGGTCTATCTATACAAAGAAGAACAGAGTTTACATTAGTAGAGTATTTTGGTGTGATTACAATTTCAACATGGTGACAAGTAGTGTGTACTTGGATGCAGTATTCTTCACCAAAAAGCATTTGCAAAATTTGCTAAACCTAAATGAACAAATGTTGTGAAATACAGAGAAATTGTTCAAGAAAGTTTAAATGTTTGCAAATAATCTTTCAGTATAAGCCACATCCGCCAAGCAAAAAAGCTTCAAGAAGCAGTGCGCCTCAACCTGTTCCCATCGGCCGACATGGTTCTCAGTTTAAGCAAGGAGTTTGGATCGGATCTCGGATCGGATCTCAGGAGGAGAGAGCTATGGATGGCGACAGAGTCCCAGGAATCTCAGGATTTACCTGATCATCGTAACATTAGAATGAGAACTCAAATACCTCTAGACAACTTCAACACAGAATATTTACAATGGAAACAGAATGAGGGCAATAATGTGAAAGACTTCATTCAGGTAATGAATTACTGATACTGTATGTTCAACAAAAAAGTTGAGTTAGCAATTGATTAAAGGCAGTTTTTATTTCAGGCAAATATCGAAGAGGTCCATAGGGCGAGTAGCAACTTGCAAAAGTCAAAGCCTAATGTTCTTTTGCATAATGTAACTGACGATCAGATCATCCATTGCCACAATGTTCAAACAATGAACTCTACAACTCAGAGTGGAGAACTACTCTACAGAGAACTTTCAAAGGTTGGCACCAATTTCCATGAAATACATAAAAAACAACCTCTAAGCCTTTATTTAGCAATGCAAAACTGTAAGTAAAATGTGGCTATTTATCCTCTTTCTAGGACTCCACTTGCATTCGCTTCTCTTACCCAGGTTTTAGGAGCAGTTTTGAATCTAACCAGCACCCGAAGCATCCAGACGATGCTCGGATAGAGGAGCTGAGAATGGTGCTGTTGATGTCATGCCATACCACCGACCGTTAGACCCCACTGGGTCATGTTTCTCTCTCAGTGCAATGTCAACTTTATAGGCATTCCTTAGAGCTTAAGCAACAAGATAGAGTTTTACTGATGTTTACCTACCTTGCCCACCTCTTTACAGATCCCCAGAGCTTAAAACAGTATTTAGTTACAAGTATAGTGACAGGGCTAAAGCTGATTGACTCATGGGACACAGAGCATTATCTAGAAGCATGTGCTTGCCTGAAATTGATTTATCTGCCTTTCACAGTCTGTAACTTATTGTTCCCTGCTGAACATGAGCATAGCACCCAAAAATGTGAACTTTACAGATGACAGATTGATGTTATCATTAGCAGTTTCTCCCATTTAAGCAACTGCATGTGTTATGTGTGTGCTTCCCAAATTAAAAGCATTAATTTGTTATGCCAATTGGTTCACAGTCTTGGAGAGAAAACATTCTCCATGGGAATAAACTGAAGCCAACGCTTTCCAGAGCCAGGCTGCCATGGATCAAGAGATATCAGGATTTTGACATTTACTCCAAGCCACCATCACAGTTTGGACCAGAGCTCCCCTTGAGCATCCATTGGACTGGTAACATTTTCTTAACATGAACAAATCATGCTATTTCATGTTTGATTATTCTTATTAAACAGCTACTCACCAAATCAGTAAATGCATGGACATGAAATATTGATTTGCATGGAAACAATTTTATTTTTTATAATTGTACCGGTATCTTAAAGCTTCCACTAAAGAATAATAAATTAGTGGCCATTCACACAGAATGATTTTTTCATAAATTTGTTCTTTTCCGAAAAATGTGGTGCTCAAGAAGTTAAACTTTTTAAAAATCTACCTTTAAGGTGCATTGTTTAATATTTAGGAGGATCAGTTGACAGAAAGGTAATATCATAACATAACTATGTTTTCAGTGGTGTATAAAGACCTTACATGATGAACTGAATACGTCTTACTGAATAAATCACGTTTTTACTGAATAAGTAAACCTAATTTCTTAATTTATCTTTGTAAAGAAACCTCATTGCTTTGCTGGCTACTCTCTGCTCTCTCAGACGACATCTTTTCCTGTCGGCCACCGTAACTTCTGTTGGTTGCAATTCGCAACCTCACCACTAGATGCCGCTAAAATTACACAGTGCACCTTTAAAATAGCACACCTTAAAATTTCAAGAACTTTTTTATTCTACTGCCCAGCTGCGTCTCACATTTTTAAACACATTTTCACTTCAATCGATAATTGAGATGCAAGATGGCGCCAGATGCGTTTGAATGAAACATGAAAAGTTGGACTGAAACAGTGTTGCCATGGAAGATGGTGCATATTAGAAAATATCTGACCGCTGAATGCAGAAACTAGTAATGGGAGAAACGTAACTTTTCAAAACTTTGAATCAATTGAACCAATTGCTTCACAAAATGATTCACTGTTTCAAAACACTCAAAACACCATGGGCTGGCAGCACCAAATCAGTTAATGCAATGAATTTAAAAAGTATTCAAATTCATGAAATTAATTAAAAATGAACCTATATTATAAAACTGACCCGAGATCAGTTAAACATTAGACGCTCGTTCATGGCAAAACCAAATCATCGGTTTCTAGCGACGAATCTTTAGAAGTTTTGAAACAGTATGATGTAACAGCTTTGTTTGCTAAAATCACGTGACTTGGCAAATTTGAAACAAGCTCCGAACCACTAATTCGAAACAAAGATTCATAAATGTTTAGAAGTTTCATGAAGCAGTGTTTCAAAAGCACCCATCACTATCAGAGAGAGACTGACCAATCAGAATTGAGTATTCCAGAAAGCCATGTAATGAACAGTTATAACCGTCAGCATCCTTGATCATTTGATCCTAAAGGGACTTGTTTTACCTTGTATTTCGCGTAGGAGAGGCTCTCCATGAGGACCAGCTCCAGGCTGCATATGCCCAGTGCAACAGGTGGCAGAGGAAGATGTTGCTTGGCGAGAGCTCAACAGGAAGCGGAAGACTTCCCGAGTTCAAATGTCACATGAAGAGAGCAGGCCTGGATAAGCTACAAGACATACTGAGGGACAAGCCCATGAAATATTCTCTGAAAAAGCCAGGAATGGCTTTAAAAGTAATTTTTTTTGATTTTCCAAATTGAAATTACTGCAGAAAATAAAAATATGAATGACAGTCAAATATCATTTTTCAAATGATGTAAGTTTTATTGTTAGATAAGTTATTATGGATGGATACTGATGTACATATTTTCTTGACAAACTCTCAACAAACATACTTCAGTATGCTTTAAAACAGTTTAAGCTTGGTATTCGAGATCTAATCCCTGTTTTTTTTCCTTCAGCCCATTCCCGTTATTTCTGTGGTACAGCCTTCTGAAACGATCGGCTCAGCAGAGAAGGAGGCCAATGTTCCATTTGCTCCGGGACCCTTTCAGAACCACAGCCTGAGCTGGGACAAAAACGCAATTCCAAGATACTCATCCCAGTACAGCAAATTCCACTTCTGGTTAGAAATAATCCTTGTGCTTTCGTTTGTACTGGTTTAAATTAATATACCACAACTTGGAAAGGAACGTGAACCGTTCAGAGTACTAATATAAACTCTGAAGCGCATAAATGAGAAAAAAAATTAAACAATCAACAAATGTTATACCTTAACCTCATAACGAAACTGCTCTGACATTAACATTTAGATATTTTAACAGAGATTACTGGAGGCCACATTCAATCCTGCACAAGCGAATTGCTTTACCGTTCACGGATGAAGAGCAAAGCATACACTCCTTCCAGAAACCTGCTGAAGGCCCACAGACGCCAATGAAAAGTGCCCACTTCAAACACAGCAGAAACATTATAGAGATGAGAACCAACAAAAACATCACCTTACATGTGCATTAAAGGTATTGCTTCAACATGATTTTGATTTTATGTCCTTCAACCAATATTAAGAAGCACTTAGGTGGCACTATGTCATAGAAAACCGACATAAAAAGAACTAAAACATTATAAAGTGAGGCTCAATCATTACTGCACTTCTTTTGGGTTAAACTGAGACACAGGGTTGCGGGAAGCCTGTCGGACAACGAGAGCCATGTCAGAAGGTCCTGTCCAGGGGATGTGAGCAGACATACGCCCTCTTAGCTAAGACCTCCTGGGCGATCTTCTTTATGTTGGCATCGTTGTTCTCCGGGGAATCTGTAGAGAACACACACCCCAATCATTCACTAAATCTGAACGCTCTGATCTAATGCATCGCATTGACTGGAGTTATTAGGCGGATGGTAATTGGAACAGCATGAAGAGCGCATGCAAGTGTTAGTGACTGACTTATGGTTTGTAAGGTTGTGGAGGAAATTCTACAACATGTGCAAGCGCTTTGTCTTGCTATGCAATAAAACGAGGAGGGCTGGTATCAATTATAGTTGTGCGTTTTACTCACTTTTTTGAAGCTGAGTCAACAAGAAGTTGTTCTTGAAATGAGCATCCTTGCAGAAAGTGTTGGTGAGCAGCACCTGAAAGCCAGTGGAGATTTAACAAGGTCGTTTACATTAACGATTTTAAAATTAACGTGCAAGCAAATTTCCTTGATAATGACTTTTTGTTGGCAAAACTCTGTGACCTTACAATAAATTTAACAAAAGGAGAATCAACAGAAAAATGACACAGAAAATTCAGCTTTGCCATTACATTCAAATATAAAACTGGTATTTTAAATTGCTATAATATTTCACAATATTACAGTATTTGATTTTAATCAAATAAATGCAGCCTTGGTGAGCATAGGAGACTTCTTTCAAATACATTAAAAAAATCTTAACGATCCCACATTTTTGAACGGCAGTGTATGTTTAAAAGCATGTATAACATCCCATAAAGTTTGATAAAGCAAATTGCAAGCAATCAGCATAAATCAAAAAAAGTCATTAAATTGTTTCCATCAATTGTTTCTCTCATGCAAAATCAAAACCGCTGTGCTGCTATAAATTACAATTTAGCTTATTGAAATGCCTCCCGGGACTTCTGAGAAGAAATGCATGTTTCACATTGCAACATCCACAAACAAATAAAATGATCCTTTCAAGTCAAATCCTCTCTCATTTCAGTTAATGAAGCATTTCTTTTTTTCTGCCCTAATCTAGTACTCATTCACCACTGCATCCTTCATTTAAATGCTTTGACTGATCTCAAAAGGTTGATGTCTCCAGACAAGTCTCAATACTGTAAATCAGTGTACAGGTCTAGGTTATGTGCTCCTTCACTTTGGCTGACCTTGTGACCTCAGTGAGGAAGGTTTAAGAGTGTTACCTCATGGTCATGATTGCGCAGGCCGATGCTGATGGAGCGACTGGTGCGGGACAGGACGGCTGTCATGGCGTAGAGGTTAATTAATACATCTGCAACTTTCTTCAGCACAAGCTGCTCCTCAACGATTGTCTGAAACAGACCATGTTTCAACGGTTTAATCTGTGATATTAGAGGTTTTTTTTTTTGTTTTTTTTGGTTAAAGGTCTTAAAATTAAAATGCTATGCAAAAAAAAAAAAAAAAATTTGTTTGTTTAAATGCCATTTATTACTATGATTTTAAATTGTCAGTAGCCAGTTCTCCAGTCTTTAGCATCACATGAACCTTCAGAAATCATTCTAATATGCAGATTTGGTGCTCAAGAAACATTTCTTATTATCATCAATGTTGAAAACAGTTGTGCTTAATATTTTAGTGGAAAAGCTGTGATAGTTTGAAGATTCTTTAATGAAGAGAATGCATTACATTTGAAAATGTAATGCATCCTTGCTGAATTAAAGTATTAATTTCTTTAAAAATAAATAAATAACATTTTACTGACCCTAAACTTTTGAACGGTAGTGTACACTACCAGACAAACTTTACTAAATCAGTTTCTTATGATTTTAAAAACCTTTTTGAAAGGGCTTTTTGATTTTGGCTTTGTAGAGATATATATATGTATGTATTTACAAAAATGACTTTACAATTGTAATAATTTTGAAAATAATAAGTATACTGACAAACGTCCAACCTGTATCATATAAAATCATCAAAGCTCACATCTGTCTGTATCTAGAATTAAACCCTGTCTGAATATCATATTTCAAGATGTTTCAGTTGATCTAGGTAATTTAAAGTAGGACAAATCAAGGCCGTCCTTATGGTAATGCCCATAAAGAGACAAGCACATCCTGTGCCTGCCTTTATACAGTTCGTATTTCACACAGCATGTAGGCAAAAACACTGCGGTAGGGGGATTTATTCCTTTAAATATTTCCTGCAAATGAGAATGAATGAAGATGAAATGTTGCGCGCTCCAACAGAAAAAAAGTGCGTGGAAATCTGAAGCACTTCCAGGCTGCACTCTTGTGTCTGAACAGCACGGCCACACAGACGTTCATTCAGAAAAGAGAGAGTGAGGCCAGCTGTGTCACACATGAACATTACCTCAGCCTAGCAGGAAAGAAGGGACCAGAAACCAGGTCCCAGCAGCGCTAACGGCCCACGCTAATTACCTTGTGCGTTACGATAGCAACCGAAAGAAATAACATGGCTGTACGTTAAACGAATGGTAATTTTTCATTTTCTGGCAGCATCTGAGGAATGTGGACAAACTCCGATTAAAAACTGATGGTGGGGAAAATGTGAGATTGATGGGACCGGTGACTGTGAGGCTTGGCTTACTATAAATATAGCAGTTTTTATACAGAAAGAAAGAGTTTTGCTTCGGCGTGACAATATCCATCATCCAATGTCTGATCAAAATAAATACAAATGGTAAACGCTGAAGTAAAAATCTGTAAAAACAATTATACAATAAATAATAATCATTTCATTTTCTAAAATCAAACCAGCTGCAAAGTTTCAAAATAATGTAAGTATTTACATCAATTTGATCTATTACCTTTCCATATCGGTACAGTAAGCTTTCCACAGTAGAGCCGAAGAGTGCAGCGTTCTGCTCAAACATTTTGGCGCTCTCCTGTGGGAGAATGATGACATCATCACTTTGCTAAAAACAAGCTGGGCTCAATTACTCGACCACACGGGTTTAAAGGAGAGATCAGAAGAAAGGATTGCGCCTGATGACATGTCAATTGCAGGAGAACTAGACGAGATCAGATGTGAGGGTGACAGGACATTTACAAGACATCAATGTTATTACTATAATGACGTAGTCCGTACATTCATTTTATGACCACTGGTGTCATGATTATTGCTGATTACAGTCAAATAGAGCACAAGTACAAGCAGCATTGGTTCTGTACCGTCAGACTGGGGTGCACAACGCCATCTTTGCCGGTCAGTCCAAAGTCCACCGTCCTCCCCACTGAGTCCTTCAATTTCTTTCCCAGAATCTGAAACACCACCCCCACATTCCCCTTCTTCATCTCTCTGTAAGAAGACAATTGCACATGTTAAAGAATGCAGCTGTCTTACTCTTAAAGGTATAGTTCACCCAAAAATGAAAACTCTGTCATTAATTACTCTCCCTCATTTCAAACCCGTAAGACTTTCGTTCATCTTCAGAACACAAATGAAGATGATTTTAATGAAATCTGAGAGTTTTCTGTCCCTCCGTTGACAGCTACGCAACTACCACTTTGATGCTTCAAAAAGTTCATAAAGAGACCGTAAAACTAATCCATATGAATTTAGCCCAACATTTTCTGAAGAGACTCGATTATATGATGAACAGATTTAATTTAGGCTTTTATTCACATTTAAACATTGATCAATGCAAAAGTCAGTTATGATAAAGGGAAGCACAATCATGCTTGCTAGAGAGCCAATGAGGTTCATTCTCGTGTTACACATCACGTTTAAGATTCAGCAAGAACCAATAAGGTTCATTCTCACGCATCAAGCAGGTTCGGTTTACGTTCACTGATCAATGTTTATATATGAATAAAACCCTAAAATTAATCTGTTCATCACATATTATAAAGCGATCGAGTCTCTTCAGAAAATTTCGACTAAACAGTTAAATTCATATGGATAAGTTTTACGATCTATTTATGAACTTTTTGAAGCGTCAGTGTCAGTTGTGTAGTTGTCTATGGAATGTACAGAGCTGGCTCAGATTTCATCGAAAATATCTTTAATTGTGTTCTGAAGATGAACGAAAGTCTTGCAGGTTTGGAACGACATGAGTGTGAGTAAATGATGACAGAATTGTTATTTTTGTGTGAACTAACCCTTTAAATATGAATTAATCATAAAGAATGACACATTTATAAATGTATATATTTCTTACATACTTTATTTTTCCTGTTAATATTTTTCCGGCATACTGCATTCCTGTAAGTGCAATGTACATCCTCAAAATCTCATTAGTACCCTAAAAACAGGGAGCAAAAAAAAAAAGAAACCGTATTATATAATGCATTTCTCATTTAATTGTTTTTGCACGTTCGTGCTGGAACCTTACGTTTGTCAACATGCCCTCTGGTGGTCAAAAACTGATTTTTGTTTTACTATTACTACACAAATTAAAGTTGCCATTCATTTAAAAAAGTAATCAAATTAATAAGACAATAAAACACAAATAAATAAATCTAATTAATTTCAAATAATCACAAAATAATAACCGTAACATAATAATAACAAGCCTCAAGTTTAATTGACCCCAACTATTAAGGTTTAATATTAAAGGTAAAATAACAAAATAATTGCTTTTAGTCTATTTTTTGCCACTATTTCATGTTAAATAAAGTGTACACTTCCATAAAAAAATGTGGGGTCAGTAAGATAGCTCAGCAAGGGTGTGTTAAATTAATCAAATTACATTAATTACATTGATGTTACAAAAGATTTCTATTTTAAATAAATGCTGTTCTTTTGAACTTTCTATTCATCAAATAATCATAAAAAAAATCCCACCAAGAAATATTTCTAGAGCACCAAATCAGCAAATCAGAATGATTTCTGAAAGATCATGTGACACTGAAGACTGAAGTAAATTCAGCTTCGCCATCACAAGAATAAATTACATTTTAAAATGTATTCAAATAGAAAACAGTTATTTTAAATTGTAATAATATTTCACAATATTACTGTTTTTACTGTATTTTTGATCAAATAAATGTAGTCTTGGTGAGCAGAAGAGACTACTTTCAAAAACATTAAAACAATTGTACAGACCCCAAACCTCTGTAATGTACATAAAGTAATTTTGCTACTTTTATTTTACAGCTGTGCTTCCCTTTCATGTCAGTATAACACACATATTACAGTTGTTATCATGCTCTTCTGTACCTCAAATATCTGGAGGATGCGGCAGTCCCTGAGGTAGCGCTCGTAGGGGTAGTTCTTGGTGAAGCCCAGGCCTCCTAAAACCTGCAGGGCTTCACTCACACAGATCCAGCTGCCCTCAGAGCTAAAGACCTGTAAAAACACAGCTGAGGCTCATTTGATGATATCAGGAGCAGCTCCAGTCAAGTGTGAGGTTTTTCAGTTATAAACGTTTATGATTTCGAGTGACTTCACCTTGACCATAGCGGCCTCCAGAGAACAGTCTGGGACTCCAGGTCGGTCCATCATTCCAGCAGTGAGGTAAGCCATGCTCTCCATCACAAACGCATTTAGAGCCATGGTAGCAAACTTATCCTGTGTCCAAGTAAAACAAAATGTTAATAAAGTGAACAAATAACACCAACAGAATAATTCAATATGACTAAAAATGTACCTGAACCATTCCAAACTCAGAAAGGCTCCTGTTGAATTGTTTTCTCGTGCCTGCATATTCTGATGTCAACTCTGGAATCACGTGGCATGAAAAGGATGTATTTTTAGAGATTTAAATTTAAATGTGTTGTGAATTTTCAATGGATCATGTTCTCACCAATCAGCTTCTTGATCATCCCTGCACCCGCACTGCCCATGCTGAAGCGCCCATTATTCAGGATGTTCATAGCGACCTAAAGACGATGCACACGTCACGTGTCAATGCAACATCATGTTATCATAGTGTTATTAAAATGCACTGGTTGTGTGCTTGGATCACCTTAAAACCTCCACCGACTTCACCAATTACATTCTCGATTGGCACCTTGGTGTCTTCAAATAAGACCTCACAAGCTGTGGAAAGTACAAATATTCAATGAATGTGCGCGCCAAAAAAGGGCACAAACACCCTTTTAACTTCATTTAGATCAATAAAAATATTGGGTAACACTTTACAATGTTCATTAGTTAAAGGTATAGTGGAGGATCTTTCCGAATTTTAGATAAGACCCACCCTCTCCACTTTTTGAATAAGTTTGATTGATTCACCAGAATGATTGACAATTAGGAGGACCAATAGTATAGGTGATCCACCCGGAAGTAAAAAATCCTCCGCTATACCTTTAATTACCTTATTTAACATGAAGAGTGAACTAAGAGAGAACAATACTTCTTCAGCCTTTATAAATCTTAGTTTATAAGTAATATATTATTAAAATAAAAAGTTGTATTTGTTAACATTAGTTAATGCACTGTGAACTAACATGAACAGCTGTATTTTTATTAACTAATATTAACAAAGATTAATAAATACTGTAACAAATGTATTGCTCATTGTTAGTTCATGTTAGTTAATAAATTAACTAATGTTAACTAATGAGCCTTATTGTAAAGTGTTACCAAAATTGAATATATATATATATATATATATATATCTTTCAAACTCACTGTTTGATCCTCTGATGCCTAGCTTGTCCTCAGGTTTGCCACTGGTGATGCCACCGAACGCCCTCTCTACAATGAAAGCTGTGATCTTATCTTTCTTTTGACCATCTTTGTCAACAACTTCTGTCCTGGCAAACACAGTCATGATGTCTGCCCATCCTCCATTGGAAATCCAAAACTTAAGATCAAACAACAAGATTTAATCGAAATACAACCAGTGAAGAGATTTCACTAAGCTAGACAGAATGATCTAACTGAAGCGGTCACCTTTGTGCCATTGAGCACGAAGTGCTTCCCATCTTCTGTCAGCGTGGCCCGTGTCTGTATAGATGCGGCATCACTGCCGCTAACACACGAGAGTACATTTCATTTAAAATGATAATCATAGCAGATCTGAAAAAGGATTGGTTCTAAATCTTAGGTGAAATACGGTACCTTCCAGGTTCAGTGAGGCAGAAAGCTGCAACATGCTCTCCTGTTGCTAGTTTGGGAAGGTATTTTGCTTTCTGAGCGTCATTTCCAGCAATCAAAATTCCCTAAAATGCAATGGCTACGTTATGTAAATTGTCTTTGAAATATCAAACAACATAGTAGTTAATAATAGGACCCACAATGCAACACCGAAAGTCATTCGCTTACCTTCAGGCCAATGGCTTGATGTGCTGCAAGTGTGACTGCAATAGCCGCATCTAAAGAAATGATCTCTCCTAACCTGGCATACATGGTGTTTGAGAGGCCCAGACCACCTGAGGAAACATGCAAACAAGCAGATGAAACTCTGACGGTATATTAGAAAGTCTCTCGTATGAGGTCAGAGGTCAGTCTCACCATATTCTTCAGGTATCTGGATCCCAAACAGCCCCAGTTCCTTCAGCCCATTTAAAGTCTCAGGAGGAATTACGGCCTCAAGGTCGATCTTCTTAGAATCAACTAGAGGTGATATTTGCACAAGTACAGAAAAAAGGACATTTCTCAGTCATTTGAATAAATCCATGAAACTGCAAAAGCTGAGATCAGGTATTAAAACTTTTTAAATGTAAAATCTAAAAATCTTAAAGAAGATTTTAAATTTCCATTGTACAAATGGAAGATTTACTTGCTTACACTAAAGCACAAAAGTATTAATCAATCTAAAAATAGTCCGAATATAAACACTTATTATAGGTGTACCGAAGTGATTCAGGAAAAGACAAAAAATAAAATAAAACACGATTTGGAAAATTGTTTCATGATGTAGACCAGTGTTAATTTTGACAGCAAATTTTGATTTAGTTTTAGTCATAGTCTTTTGACTAAAATGCCATTTAGTTTTAGTCATATTTTAGTCATCTGAATTGTTTTAGTTTTAGTCGACGAAATACAGTAAGATTTTAGTCGACTAAATCTACAGTAGATTTAGTCGACTAAAATATAATGGGTTTCAATTTCTCTAAAATTTCCAAACCCATATACTCCCGGAGAAAACATATATTAACCTGCTAATATGATTTTAAAGTTTGAACGTGCAATACAGATACAGATTTAACTACTGTAACTTAAAAAATATATTAAAATTAAATAAAACCACTTTTCCTAAAGTAGAAGACAGTCTTTTTTTCAATGAATGATATATGCATTCTTTATAACTACTTGCATACATCATTCTCTATTCTTTCAAGCAGACATATTTATTTGTATGAATTAAATATAATTAATCCTTATTAAAGCTATTAACGAGCAGTGAATGCTTTTCTCTTTCTCTTTTGTTGCTTGATCAATATTAAGGACACAGACCGCATTAGGTTTATTACCCACTGTCACTTTAAGACATCGTATCATGTCCAATGACATGCGGATCCAATGCACTGATGCACATAGATACACTCACAACTGTTTAAGACATAACCGACATAATTTACGTGAATACTCTCCAAAACGGACATTTAGACATAATATTTGTGTGTATTTGTCCATTCAGACACGAAAGAGAGCTCAATTCTGTACTCGCGCGCTGTATAGGCTAGGTGTCTATGGCTGCACGCTTCGGGTCGGGTGTGTGCGCACAGAAAACCGTACCGAATAGAGCTCTTTTTTTTCTTCTTATTCAGATCTTCATGTCTGCTCTACTCATTCTCCCAGACGTTTACATGTTTTAACGTTTTATGAAGACATGCAGCGCATGCCAACCCGTGTGTGCGGCTGGGTAGATCAGTTACAGTACAAATGTGCGCATCTACCACAAACGCAGGACATCAGTTCTGACTGGATCGCTTCCCAAATCGTCACTATCTAACATTTTCGTCTAGTTTTTATTCGTTGAGGAAAATGTCAATAGATTTTCGTCATAGTTTTTGTCATTCAAAACTAGTTTTTATTTAGTTATCGTCTCGTTTTCGTCTGTGAAAAAATGTCGTTGACGAAAATAATGACGAAAATTTTTCGGCAACGAAATTAACACTGATGTAGACTACTCGTTTATTACATACAATTACATTTGGTAAATTTTTTATAAAAAAAAAAAGTTACGGACTGCAGCTTTAACTAAAGATACCTTGTTATACTTTATTTGTTAATCAAATGCTGTTTTAGATGAGAAGCCATTTTAAACAAGTGGACAACAAGTATGTTAAGTAAGTATTAAAGTACGTTAGTAGTATAATATAATACAACACAATATATGTACAGAAAGCTCACAATAAACAGACAAAAGCACAATAATACATGCTTACTTTGTACCCACCATCTTCACTGAAAAACTTCTCCACAGGCTGAACAAGTTGGTTCATCTCCTCTAATTCTTCATTGCTGATTTCTGGGTAGGGAAAGACTTCAGCCTGAAAGACGTAGGCAATGCATTATTTTTATGTAAAATCACAGTCTTATCCAGAATATTTAACCAAGATGGATTTTTTTATTTATTTAAATATTATGATAATGATTAATATATTCATTATATATATATATATATATATATATATATATATATATATATATATATATATATATATATATATACACACACAGCGCTTTCCCCCTGCTCAAGTGCTCAACATTTAAATAGGTATGTCAGTTATGTAAAAACAAATTATTCTGCATTTTGTTTACATCACCTTGTTTACTTTGCCCAGGAACATATCTTTAGCATATGCCAAACTCCTCGCACTGGATCTAATGGATCGCCGCGACTGAAACCGATGCAGACAATCTCCATTTCTCGCGACTCGTGCAGCGAACAAATTTCTCCCAAGCTTGACAGTACTTGTCAAAAGAGTAAGTTTATTCAGGCCCATCTTTAACGTGAACACTCACCCTGATCACCCTACGACTGTCTGAAACACCTTTCACCCATTTTCGTCTCACATTGATGACGACACGAGTCTATTAGAGTGCAGTTCTTTTTATGCCCTGCAGATGTCAGTGTTTAGCTGCAATACACATTATTGTTATTCATTTCAATGCTGAGTGAAAATTTATCGTGAATTCCCACTAGTCACTGAATTCATCAAGATTGTTGCTCAGATTTGTTAATTTCATGCGTTCAAATATTATTAATAAACAAACAAACAGTAATTAGTTGTTCAGTGGTTCTCTTTCATTGCAGTCCTTTTCTGGGCAGCGACCCAGTGTTGTTGGTGTTGACAATGAGGATTTAACCCTCAAAGCTGCTCTATTTATAGCCTACAGCAAGCCAGACAGACAGACAAGAAGGGCACAGTTCCCTTTCTCACCAGCTGTCTGTAGGTCACAGCGTCACACATGCATAAGAAACGGTTTATCCAGACATTCACAAAGCGTGTGCAGTTTCTCCATGAAAACATGAATCTTGAAGCTTTCAGCCTTATCTTTATTACAAATATAGCCTACTTGCATTCAAAAGTCTGGGGTTGATTTAAAATGTAAATATATATATATTTTTGAAACCTCTTATGCTCACCAAGACTGCATTTATTTTATAAAAAATGCAGTAAAAACAGTAAAACTGTGAAATATTATTACAGTTTCAAATAACTCTATTTTAATAGATTTAAAATGTGATATATTCCTGTGATGGCAAAGCTGAATTTTCAGCATCATTACTCCAGTCTTCAGTGTCACATGATCCTTCAGAAAACATTCTAATATGCTGATTTGGTGCTCAAGAAACATTTATTATGATCAATGTTGAAAACAGTTGTGCTACTTAATATTTTTTGTGGAAACCATAATACACTTTTTTTTTTCAGGATTCTTTGATGCATAGAAAGATCAAAAGAACAGCATTTATTTGAAATAGAAATCCTTTGTAATATCATAAATGTCTTGATCTAAATCAGTGTGTCCTTGCTGGATAAAATTATTCATCTAAAAAAAGATTTGTATACTTTTTTATATATTTTCAAAGCATGATGTCTTGGCTCTTAATAGGTCTAATTCAGCTGCGTATAATGGATTTTTTTGATATTCCAATTCCAGTACTTATCATGAGTTTGTCGTTCACAAACAAAGATATTAAGAAACTCAAGCTCATAAAAGCATTTATAAAGAGAGTACTGAGAAGACAAAAAATTAGAATGAGAAAGACTGTTGCAAGGATTCTGAGAACCACCAAACCTTTCATAAAACCAGTTACGCAATGACCTTGCTGACTCAAACATACTTTTATGTTGAATTCAGCAAGGCTTTGGAGAGTTTTGAAGGCTATTTCTAATGCTTTATATCTAACTACAAGAGTTTATTCATTTTGAGATCCACAGAAAATGCTAAGGACATGCATTCAAAATGATTTACATCAACATAATCTGTGCTTTAATGCAGAACAATACAGGTTTATGGTATATTGTTTTATTTCATGTTCTCAACATGGTCACAGTTATAGTTAAACATCAATAGGGTCTTGTCATCTACTTAAAAACAGAATGCATATTAAAACCATAGTTCTCCTCTCCTCATTTGGTAGTAAAAAAGAAATGCATGTTTGAGTGGACGCACATGAAAGGCGGTGAGAGTCATGTAACAGTCGGCTTATTAAAGAAGATCCTATGACAAATTCAAATAAGTACATTTGGTAGCAGAAGCAGTGTCATGTTAATATGAGTCTCTTTAAGGTGGAAAAGGACTACACCGTCAATGCGATGGCTGAGCGAAAAACAAAAAAGTATAATACAGACTATGTACACTTCAAACAAACCCCCAACACTTATACTTTCCCTTTATCATCCATAATAGATTTCTATATGATATGCTTTTTTTCTCTCAAATTTCTCACATTGGTTTGTGATATATACAGCAACAGGCTTTTTATAGAAAAAAAAAAAAAAATCAGAAGTGTAATGATCTTTTTAGGGAGTAAACAAATGATACACATGCCGAGATGCAGTGGCACAGAATAAAATGTAACAGCAAGCCAACATCACAAACAAAACAGAAACAAACAATAAAACCAACCAATCGAACAAACAAAAGATGAGAAAGAACATAATAAAAAGAAAGCACATTTCTTCATTTTTTAAATAAGCTCACATTTCAACCAGAGGTGCTAGGCATCAGCTGCATGCAAAGCTTCGTGACGTTTTGACTTGACCGTCCAGTACTATACAGTACAAAGCTGAAGCACCACAATACATTTACAAATACACTGCACTGAAATCCATAAAAAAAACATTCAACACAAAGGTGAAAAAAAGAAAAGAAAAAAAACATACAAAAAGACTCTTTCTTGACAGCTCTCTGAATTTATGGTCGGTGGTTTAGTCAGAAATGGCTTCGGGTGATCGCATTCGTACAGAGATGGACTGTCCTAGTCTGATTAATGCTCTACTGTACAAACTACTGGCCTCGGTGCATCCTGGGAACAAGCCAGGTGTTATGAAGTCTGATAATGACATAGACACGGATTTATGCTCTATTATCCGTAAGCTTCTATTACTATACGGACGTGCCCTTACGGCACTTCATTACGATTAGGCTACCGGCTAATATTTTCCTTTATGAACTATTTGACGATCAGTGTTTAATTTTTAAGCCCAGATAAACAATAAACTGATGCCTAATTGATTCTATTCTGGTGCGAAACAGGATAAAGAGGTTTTGAATGAAGAGAAGTCTACAGATTTTAATATGTTCATCATCATCATCATCATCATCACTCATTTAACAACGGTCAACTGTAACACTGATAATATCTCTGGAAATATGCAATATCTAGAGAATATTTTTTGTACAATATACATGCAAGAGTACTTTAGCTGACATTCCTGACTGTAGGTTGCAGGTAAAACAGAGACCAGGGAGAACAAGTTGTCGGTGTGGGCGAGAAACAATATGGGGTCAGACGTATATGATGTTAGAAATATGATATAACAGAAACAAACAAACCAAACAACTGGTTGAAATTCGGAATTTACAAAACCGAAACATATATATTGCACATGATTAGTTTAAAAAAACAAACCAAAAAATCTGAAAAAAGAGAAACAACGCACAGCAAATGTCGCAACTGCTGACACCGGTCTCGTATAAGCTCATTTCAGCCGTGGTTTCTGTACATTAAGTGATTATTTACAAAGACAAGTGCTGTTCAGAAGCTCTGTGCTTGAGTTAAAAGAGCGTCGAAACGCAAAACGAATACATCGAATCACAGCTCCAACACCATTTATCTACTTACAGTACAAAACAAGTCAAAAAATTGAACCAAGAAAGGGGATATGTGTGAAAAAACATGTCCAAATCCGTATCGAGTGAGAACACATCCATCCGACCCACTGCTACATATTAAATGCAGTTTACATTACATTAGATTACATTACATTAGCTGTGTTTCTGAGCAAGTGAAAGGCATTCTCACAGGAGGACAGAAGAATATGTATCAAATCTACTTCATTTCCACACAGAAGAGGGCACACGCTCAGCCTGCTGAGAAAAATCAACATCTCTGCACAAACTAAGCTTTTAAAATATGGGGAGAGAATTCGATCAGCCTGCTTTCCTCCGACACAAACACTACCCCTAATGTTAGACGTCAAAATAGCCTTTTCATTGCACCGGCTTTGCCATAAACATCTTCAAATGTACATTTGTTTCATATTGTTTTATTCATCTCTAAAAAAATAGTTAAAAAAATAAAAGCATGTTGCAGCAGTGGCCGGGACCGATGAGTCGAGGCCGTGGAGGATCCATCAGTGAGCTCCCTTGTTCCGCCCTCCCCCTTCCCAAAGTCCCTGTGATTGGTTTGCGCTACGTAGATCCCAAAGGAGGTGGTGCGAACACAAGCCGGAGATTCCGGGAGAATCATCCAACTCCAAGGCAACCAATGATTTCCACGTTGTTCAATTGGCCACCTACTGAGTTCAGTATCAGTGAAAATTAGTAACCCCTACGTCGTGAGTACACAGAGAATACTGAGATTTTATCTGAGGCTGTTCTATACCAATAATAACAATAGCTGCTAATATTATTATTATTATTATTATTTTACAAAATACTATATGTACGACATACACAAAGCAAATCTTTTTTCGTTTTTTTTTTCTGATTAACTCAGTCACTGCTTTTTAATAATTGGCACGTTATAGTCCCCTAACTATATCACAGAAATGTGTGGTCTACAGCTACATTAAATACTGGAACACCACTCGTTTTGACTGACTTAGACAGACTGTTATCTTAAACCGTTGTTCTAGCAAAAACATAGTTTCTGCAAACTAATAAGCAGGCTATTTGTTAATGCATTTAGGTAATTAAGTACAAGAAAACAGTTGCCACGGTCTTTTGCGCATGCTTTTGCTTCACCGCCAGAGTCGAGAAGGTTGAGAGTCTCTAAAATGGAGCCTAAAAGAAGCAGCAGCAGCAGCTTTGTCTGGGGCTCTACAGCTTGAGCAATGACAGGTAAGAACTGATGATTTGAGTTCTAGCCGCCCCAGAAGGCCGGTGCTACACATTGTGGCTCCCTTTCCCAGAGGAAACGGGCGCTGGATGATTTAAACGTGAGTCAAGGTGCCCTTTTTGTTCATGTCCTGGTAGGCAGCAACAATCCGTCGCAGGTTACAATCTAAACAGAGGCCCAACGGACAAGCCCGCCAAAAACGGTCCCATTCCCAAGAGGAAAGAGTTTGCGGAGGGGCTCAAACCACAGTGCTGATGCCGCTGTGTTTGGGCTTGGTGCTGCTGGCCGCTGGAGGAGGAGCCGGAGGCTGGCTGTGGTGGTGAGGTGCATGCTGGGAGTGGGCGGGGTGCGACAGGTCTCGGTGCGTCCCGTGGCCGTGGGGGCCGTGCGAGTGGCTGTGAGAGGAAGAGGGGCCGGGCGCGGGGTGGAACTGGTGGGGCGGGTGTTGAATGTGCGCTGGGGGGTGGTAGTGATGGTGGTGGTGGTACGGAGGGGGGTTCTGCATGTGGCAAAACTGAGCGTGGTGGGGGTGCATCTGGGCTTGGGTCTCAGTGACGGTGACGACATCGCGGGCCGTGTGGTGCAGGTTGGTAGGGTGCGGGGTGTGAGAGATGAGTGTTGGGTGGGAGGGGTGGGAGGATTGGGCAGCCAGAGAGGGCGACTTGCCCCGCTTGGTGCCGAATATGGAGCCTAGGAGAGAGGAGGAGTTGGGGATGGACTGCTGGCGGGAGGGGCAGTCGCGGCTGGAAGTGGCTCGGCGCCGTATGTGGGGGCTGCTAATGATGGACCCCTGCGGGAGCACGAGGGAGAGAGAAGAATGGAGAAGTTAAAAACGAGATGTGTACAGCATGCTCAATGAGCCAACAGTTCCATTTATTATATATTTCACATTCTGCATTCTGAATTTTTAAATGTTAGGTTGATATAAATGTGTAATTATTAGGGTTGGGAACCAATCCAGTTTTCTATTTAAAACAAACAAACAAACAAACAAACAAACAAAAATAAAAAAAACACCACCAATGATTTTCATGTTAATGGTGCTTGAATGTCCATATCTTTGGACCAGCATAGTCCAGTTCATTAAAAAATTACTCTTGTAAGCCAGTTTATTTTATTAAATCATTAAAAGGACTCACAAATGAGTTCTGGACCCATGAGTTATTGGTTTTAATCAGTCTAATGGCTCGCTCACTGAATAAATTGATTTGATTCTTGAACTGAAGTCATTACTTTTGTAATGTCCAAATCAAGAAGAACCATAAACTGTTACTGTGACACTAAAATCAGTGGAGTTAGTGACTAAGTTGATTATAAAGCAATGTGTAGTTAGACACATTCAGAGCTTTGACATAATAAATTGCAATAATTAATAAAAAGCATTTTATGTAACAAAAAAGTTTTTGTTTAGTAATTTGTTGGAAAAAAGGGACCAAATATACTTAATATACTAAAAAAATAGTTTCAATCAATGTTTCAATAAAATAATGCAATCAATAAGGAGATTCAGAATCAAAATAAGTACAATTCAATTCAATTCTTTATGATTCCCATCCCTAGTAATTCAATATTTCATATATTTTAAGTCATAGAACTGAAATACATTACCGTTCAAAAGTTTGGGGTCTGTAAGATGTTTTAAATATGTTTCATAGTCTTTTATGCGCACTGAGGCTGCATTTATTTGACCAAAAATAAACTCTCTGATGAATTAAAAGTTTGAAGGACCAGCATTTATTTGAAATAGGAATCTATTGTGACATTATATGTCTTTACTGTCACTTTCAATGTATCATTCAAGTTTCTTTCAAATTCTTAAAAATAAATAAATAATTGTACTGACCCCAAACATTTTGAACAGTACTGTAATACAAACCAGAAGGTTAATCCCCAAAATAGTATCACATAAAAGTACTCTAAAAATCATTCCTTTTATGTCAAACAAGGACCCAGCACTCAAGCAATGCATCATGATCATCCATCAGCAGTTAATGCATTTATAAAAGACTGAAGCAGATCGCTGAAAGCCATGCATTACATGCAAAAGCTGGAACAGGCAAGATTGAGTTAGTCAGCATTTATGATGTTAAAGCGAGCATATGGGCTTTCCTGCATTCTAGGATAGGCTGTCAATCAAACAGGCACATGTGATAACCTACAGACTAAATGGATGGCAATCCAAATCCATTCTGTTATAGCATCGATTCCTTTGCTATTCTCCCTCGTGTTTATTATGCTTATCTGCACACAGATGGGAAACGATTTCGAGGCATTCCAAGAGGTAAAAGGTGCTTTAGGGCTGGAGAGGAAGAGGTCAAGTGGTTGGAGGTCGGTGAGGAAATGAAGACTTGCACTTTTTGAAGTACTCTAACAGAACACTATTGTTCACTTGCAGCTGCCAAGTGAAACATGCCATCAGGAATCAAATGAAACATTTTACAAAGGAAAAAGACAACGCAGCCCACTGTACGTGACATGGGATGTTTGCATTAGTTGAGTCATGCTGACTAAGTTGGACTGTGGAGATGTTATGATATGTGATGTGAGCCACGGGGGCAGAATTGCCCGTCATTCCACATAAGCTCCACAGGAACAGGCAGCTCATGCATGCAGGGTGGCCTACTTAGTCCAAAAACAACACCACACACATACAGATAGTTGAAACTACTGAGCAAAGAAGCAACCAAAAAGAAAAAGATGGAACAGACCAGAGAAATAAATAAATAAACAAAGCAAAGTTGCAGTTTCAAAATGCAACATTGTCACACAGAATAGCGGCCTGTTGTAGGTTCTTGCATCCTATATCACGGTACTTACTTCCATATTGCTGTCTAGAGATCCTGCACTGCTGCGGCGCCCCCGCTTGCCTGAGCGAGACATGCAATATGATAGATTAGAGCACGCTCGAACAGTCAGATATATAGAGGCGCATGTAGAAGCGTATATATCCTGCCTGCCTACAGGGGCGCTATTGAGACATGAAGCAAGCAGCCGTAGTCTGAAAAGGGAGGGAGGGAGGGTAGAGCCAGGTGGGTCAGGAGCTTTTAAAGGGCCAAAGGATGAGGGTATACTGGTCCTAACATCAAGAAGCATAGTACAGCTACATCTACAAGTGTCTTAAGCAAACTGGGTTTTGATTACTACAAGCAAACTGAAGATTCCTATTAGAGCTGCACGATATACCAAATTAAAATTGATATGCAATGTAATTAAGTAAATATACGTGCTACCGGCTCCAGAGCGGCACTGCTCATCCACATGATACAGAGCTTCACCGGACCACGAGCTGCCCACAATCAAACTGAACTGAATTCAATTGAATGGAATAAAAGCTTGATGGTTTAATGTTTGAAAATGAAAAAATTAAGATATAAATAAAAGTATTACAATATATTTCTTATTTTGTTTAATATATGATTTAATAATAATCACAATAATTATTATTTTATACTGAATTGGTCAAATGTGGGAATGTGCCCTGCAAACTTAAAGATATATATTTTTTAAACCAAGTAAACCCAAGTAAAAAAAAAAAAAAAAAGATAAAAAAAATGTACCCCCCCCCCCCCCCCCCAAAAAAATGTGTCTTCAGGAGTTAAACAAAACATTTTCCAGCTTTTTTAATTATTTTTTTTTGCAATCTCCAACAAAATCACCCCACTCGTTCTGTCAATGTCAATTTTTTTCCAATATCGTGCAGCCATAATCCCTACACTAGATCACAGAAGCAACTGAACAAAAAAAAGAAAAGCAAAAACAGTACAAAAAAAATCATTATCGTTTTTGATGTATGGTCAAATACAAATGTGGCAGCTCAGACTAGCAGTATGAAACAATCGTCAACCTGAAATAAGTATTGAATGACTGAATGACAATGTTAGCAGAGCTATCAACTTCTACACACTTAGATTCTTCTTAATCCATTATTATACAAGATACTGCGCACGTTTTCAGTGCTGTACAGGATTGCTGGAGTGGGATATTCATAGCTTTTCCAGATATCTCTCAGGTTCTCACGTGTAGTGTCTCCTGTCGTCAGACTCAACGACCAGCTTGGTCGAGTTCAATTCACACTTACGGAGTGTGACTACGCTGTGAACTGATTGTTCTAACAGAGAAGGCATGTGAGGTCACACTTCACACTTTCCATTTTTTTCCTGTGTAGTGACTGCCATGTTTAGGGCTCAAAAGCATCTGCTAAATAGAGTGAGAAGATATCACAGCTCGCAAATTGTGTGAAGGTTCAATTATAGAGTGGGAAAAACGAATGTGGAAGATAATATTTGTCAGGATGCTTCTAGCTTCGTTAGCCATGGCGAAGGACATTCATAACAGGGCTGGGTGATATACAGTAGGGTTATGTTTTTCATCTAATATTTATATTTGATTTCAATTGCCGAAAACAATTTTCAATCATTTTGGTTTCAGTTAACAATAACAACACAAAAATCTATATAAAATAATCAAAGCATGCTTTCCCAATACAGATTTTCTCTAGACAAGGACCATGAAACTAATCAAAATGACAGAATAACTAGTGGTCCAATAAGAACACATTAAACAAATCAAATTATTAATTTTAAATTGGCAATAAAATCCTGTGAATATTTGATATATCACCCAGCTCTAATTAATAAATAGTTGAGGCTACACTAATGGTTGTGGACAAACACCAATTTAGAAGCAAGCATTCAGCGCTCTACTTTGGCAAGAGGCGAAGTATTGTTTGGACAAGACTGCACAAACTAATCAGAGGTTGTGACAGATAAAGCCAGAAGCACATCATGTCACGTGGGTCTGTACACTCACCTGCATCTGAAAGGTCACGCAAGGAGCTGCTGAGGGCACTTCTCTTGAGGCCTTCACCTATGGCGTAGCTGTCATCCAGACTGGTGCGACTCAGATTGCCATTTCCTGTGTCTTTCTTTAGTCCTGAGCTCTGGGAAATGCTGGGACGGACCACACCTTTTTGCTTCTCCAGTTCAGCTATGAAAAAAAACATCAACATCATGTTATTTCACATGTCATTTTACTTCAACGCACTGAACATTAGACAGGGTTTGTAGTTCAAGTTATTTGAAAAAGCACCACATTGTTTAAGGCCCATTTTACTTTCTTTTGTGGACCATCCTGGTCACTCTTTCCAACATAATGAAAGGGAACGAGAGCCGCTTACACTCTATTCTGTACTTCTCCATCTCCTGCACCTCTGCGATGGACTCCCGCAGGTCATCTGTGAACTTCTTGCGGTCTTGCGGGTTGGGGGCGTTGAAGTTAATGAGAACTTTAATGTCTGCGCCTGGAAGAGCTGAAGTGAGACGCACTCCATTGGGGTAATCTGAAAAGCAGCAGCGGGAGGGGAATATTTACAGACTGGCGGATCATGACAGCACTCAGACGTGCCCTTTTCAGAGGGACACGCTAATCGATATTCTCACATTTCACAATCGCATATGACAGAGATGTTAATCTTGGTAATACATCCTAATACACAATACTTTGAGAATTAATTTGTTTTCGATCAAAAGCAAAAGCATTTCATGACCTTTAACACCTGTTTCGTGTTTTCCTGTGCAGTGAAAAGCCTGGTTTTTACATGACACGCCAGCACGAAAGTGAAAGCGTGCAATCAAACTGTTTGAATAAGGTTAAACATAGTCCAGAAAAGGGTAATATGGGGTCAAAAGGGCTTTGACCCTTCGCTATGGGTACTTACACTGGTTTTCAAACAGAAGCACCTGCATCCCGTAAAGAGAGAAGGACTGCCTGAAGCTGTACGTCACAGAATTCTTCTTCTTCTGGAAAATCTTAGTGACCTGAATCAAAAGCAGTCACATTAGGACTCCATCTGTTCCTAATTATCTTCTCTTCTCTTTGAGCCTCCGGAAAAGCTGAGTAACACTTTCTGACTGTCATGATGTACACTTACTAACCTAGAATTGGGCTAAAAATGTCTCGCTGACCATTACACCATCATAACAACAAGAACATAACAACATAACAAAAGACGCCATGATGTACAGTAAGACTGTTCGGTCTCATTTTTCCCTGTTGTTATGTGTCATGGGCTATGATGTGTGTGCTTTCTTACCACCAAAAGGTCATTGAACAGGAAGATCTCTCTCTGGTGGAGACCCAACTTCTGAGGTTTATTAGGGTCCGGCACTTCGAACAGCCTGCAGTAACATACCAGCCTGCGATGTGGTAGGGACAGCACCTGTATGTGGAGAACAAATATCGATTAGCCCGAACCTGGTCCATAAATGAGATCCTAGACATGTTCAGAATATAATTAATATCAAGTATTGCTGCAGTATATAGTATGTATTTATACACTGTACTCTGCAGAGTATGCACATTTTCAAGCAGTATAGTATAGAGCTTACGGCATAGAATACTGTATCCCAAAATGCAATGCACTCGACTTGACCTGCCATTACCAGTTACAACATTTTTAACGTGTTTTTCCTGATTTGTTATTTGACCAGACTGTCAAATTATACAAAAACATTTAAATTAGGTCAAAACAAGATCATTTGACAACAATGTAGCATATTATTTTAAAATGTGGAAAATATTTTTAAGAAATCGTAGATAGTATACAGTATACACTATATACTAGTATGCAGTTACATAAAATAGGTCTAATAATTGATTTTCTTTAATAATAAATTTTTTAAATAATATTTATTTATTTCAACCCTCCAACCTACAATATTATACTTGAAAAACTGACCACAATGTAGGATACTAGTTGGAAATGTGGAATAATCCTTATTGTTTCATTTATTATTTTATAAAAAAATAGCAGATAGTATACAGTATATAGAGTAAATCATCCAGTTAGTAACATAAAAATAGATATAAGAATTATTTGGTTTAATTTCATAATATATTTTTATTTTATTAAACCATTTATTTTATTAAATAATATTTATTTATTTCAAACCTCCAACCTACTACTTTATACTTCAAAAACTGACCAGAGGGAGTGCAAAAACAAAAAAAAAATCATTTTTTAAACACATTTTTTCTAACTATAGTTATCAGATTTAAATTGTTGAATGGCATTGATAGAATAAAAAAAAGTGAACATTATACTTACACATCCAAGGCCATGGTGCAGAGACCCAATCTGAAAAGAGGAAAAAATTGAGACGGATGAGTAAGAATCATAGAGAGAAGACTGAGGGGAGGCTTGAAGGTCAGAGAGTGGTCTCTCTCTCTCGTTATTAAGACCCCCCTCCGTCTACCTGTCAGATGTGAGCTGTACTGTATGAATGGGGTGAGAAGGGAGGTTAATGTGGAGCCAAACTGCTGCTTCTCGAAACTGTGACAGGAAGACTCGGCCCATTTTGAGAAACCTAATTACATGTCTTCAGGCAGGGGTCTCAGGCACAGCAGCCTTCTATCTGAGCTCCACAGGAGATCTCTATTATGTCTTCTCTAAAGATGTGTGGAAGATACACCAGGGAGAAAGCTTTCCTGGCAACTAAGTCATGTGTGCCATTTCCATTACAGCTTAAATGTTAATTATTTCAGCTCTGAAAACCCACAGTGCCTCCAAATTCAACTGTGTGACAGGCATGACGATGCAACGGCTTCAGTTGCTTTATCCTTGGGAGAGACCAACTCTGTTGGAGGGATGATGTATATTGTACTTATCTTCTGTGGATTAAAGAACAAAACTACCTGAACACTTTTCTTAAGATACCACTCTCCAGATGTACATCTATCAAGCTAACAGACTTGAGTGAACTCTAGTGGTCTAACAATCTACCTGCTTTTATTTTAAATCAACAAAGACAGGGACACATTAAATTGATCAAAAGTGACAGTAAAGACTTTTATAAGATTTCTATTTCAAATAAATGCTGTTCTTTTCAACTTTATATTAATCAAAGAATCCTGAAAATAATAATATAACGCAATATATTGATAAAAAATACATTTAATTAAAACATTTATTTTATTATTAATCATTCAGCAAAAAACAACAAAAAAAAAACAACAACAACTTGTCTATCATTTTCATTATGCATCACATTGAACATGTTTCCTCCTCTGAATAATTTCTCTGGTTGTAACTGGCTGTACTGCATGAAAAGGTGGTTGAGTTCAGAGCAGGTGAACTGTCAGAAGATTTCATCTTTAGATAACTCTGAAGGCCTCTGTGGAAAAGCAAATCCCATTTATCACTGCAGAGCACCACGCAACCCTTGCCACATGACTTACATGCATGCACAGACACCACAGTCAGATACCGTGAAGGTCTTGAGATATTAGATCTGTCATAAAGAAGAACATCTTGTAGATAAAGAACCTTCTCAGAGTCTCAGTGTCATGTGTCTCTTGAGGATAAAACAGAGGTGACTGACAGAATGATAAAACCTATAGATCTACACTGCATAGAGTGGCGATAGCATACAAACACACAATAGGTGGGGAAAGGAACATGTTTGACCAAAGGCCTTGGATCATTTCACGCCAGTAGACCATGAGTGGAATCGATACAGCGTAATTTCTAGAACCGAGGTCAATGTAAGTTCACAACATGATGGATAGAGATGGACTGCTCCTGCAATGAAGGCACTGCAAGTTACTTTGGATAGAAGTGTGGAAGACAAAAGTGACCATGACACTCACCGGCTTCTTGCCAACAATAAGTTTCTCCACCTTCTGCACCTGGGACACGTGGTCTTCGTTAGTCTTAAGCTCTCGTTTCCGGATTCGCTCATAGATGCCCACCAACATCTCTCGAGGGATGTCCTCGCCATCGTCCACCCCTACGCACAGGAAGCGCAAACAAAAGCCCATGGATAATTAGGGCACGTAAAAGATTTACGGAAATTTTAGGAAAGAATTCGAAAAGTAGGTTAAGCACATTTGATGCACATTGTGAATATATTAACATATCTAGGTTAAAGGTGAATATCTGTTTGCTTTGCTCCAATTATTATGCAAGGTTGTGACCAGAAAGATGTCGTTGCTATCCCAATGAGGCCATTAATCAGTTTAGAGCACATCTATTAAGCTTAATTGGAGCACATTTAAGTATTCTCTTTTTTAATATAACAAAAACCTCTAAATGACTTTAAAGGGGAATATATGGATGAAATAGATTCTGTTTGCAGTGTAATGTGAATCTCACCGCGAAGGTTCTTTACAAAGTCCTCCAGTTTCATCTTCCTCTCCGGCTTCACGTTTGGGCTGTACATGTCCGTGTTGAGGAGTATAATGGCAAACGCCAGGATGAAGATGGTATCTGGGTTCCTAAACTGACGCACCACCCCCGGGTTGCAGATGCAGTAGCGCTGACTGAATGGAAATGAAAAACAACAGCAAATGAACAAAGTGAAACATTAATATGAGACGCCACTTCCACAGAATCAATAGTTGCTCTGGTGAGTAATTGGTTCTGGATGCACTAGCATGACAAGGGAATGGTAAAACTGCCACCGTGGTAAAGAGCTATGTTCTCTTGGATAACTCTTGAATGGACTTTAAACAGTTCATTCGGAAAGAATATGTCTGGCTGAAAGGGTTTAGCTATAACAATATTTTTTGAAGGTCTGAGGGTGGTGAATAGGCAACCGCTGGAGTGCTCAAATGACAGACAGTCCTTGAGATCCGATCGAACAATGTTCTCTGAGGGCTGGGGGAGTGTATTATGCTTTTGAGTTGGTGCAATCTAATGAATGCCAAGAAAACAAACTATCCTAGAGACTTACTGGATAAAAACATTTTCATTGTGTAATCACCAAGCTTCTCTTAAGGGGACAGTTCACACAAACATTTTAATTATCTTATTATTTATTCAACCAAATATCAGTCCAAACCCATATGACATGTCAATGTGGAGCACAAAAGGCACATTTTAGGTGAATATCCTGTCCACTCTTTTCAATAAAATGAACATTAACATTAACGCTGAGGTTGTCAAGCTCAAAAAATGTTGAACAAACCACATTAAAGTATCATAAAAGTAGTTCATATGACTCATGAGCTATATTCCAAATCTTCTGAAGCAATATTGTAGTTTTGTTCTTCACCTGAAGGCTTCAATGAGTCGCTCGACCTTCTGTGCCTCTCCCTGCACCCGGATATGCGCCTGGAATTTTCTCAAGGCTTCATCCAGCTCCATTCCAGAGAAATCCATCTCATCTACCACACAGCTGGGAAAAAGATAATGAACAGAGTATTTAAAGAACTGCCGCATTCTTTCCTGCACTACAGTATATTTGTGATGGTGTATTCAATAATGGTTTGGAAATCTTCTAGACAAAATGACATTCTATTCCATGCATTTTATCACGGCACACATGAAGATATTTTAAACTGAGAGTGGTCATTGCTTTTAGTAAAATTTAGTCTTTCAGATAAAAGCAAGTTCTATCAGTCTCTAAATCACAACCGTGGGGCATACAAAGCAAACTGAGGGACATTTTGCTCCAGGGATACTCATAGTGCATTTAATCTGGTATGTCAAGATTTACTGATTTTAAGGAAGTGCCTTTAAAAAAAAAGTGCTGTCAGACGGAGCTGAACACAGACTGCATGGCTTTATCTGTCCCCATTATCTTGACTGTTCCTTACAGACACATGGTGTCTGAAAAGTACGAACCCAGACACCTCAGTCAATATATAAAGTATAAAGCAGAGAAAGAGTCCATATATCATCCTCTCTCACATTTTAATCCCAACAAAGGTCTGGCTGGAATAATCGTTTGTCATATGCTCCCTAATTTCACGGTGACACTAACAATAACAGCAAATGGTTGTGGTTTTGAACCAGTTTCAAAGACAATAGAATGTGATGTTTTCCACCTTTGATCCTAAATTCACTCATTTTAAAAAAGAGGACGCTTAATGGTTGTGGGTAATATACAATTGTAAAGAACCAGTTTATGAGACAATGGACTATGATGTTTTCCACCTTTGATACTCCATGCGCTCAAAGCCACAAGAGCTTGGAAGGCTTACACATTGTGGTCAGTTTGTCCCAGGAGGGAACACAAATTCATACAGGCTCCAGTAATATTGGCTTTAACTAGTTCATTCTTATGTAGCAAGGATAGTGAAGGATAGTGAAAAGCAAAATTACAAAGAGAATTTTGTCTTTGTTTTCTTTGTGTTTTTCTTTCTTTGGAGAATTTGTGTTTTATTTTTTGTGCATTTAGGTCAAATATGGTTTACTTGGAGCACAGATTGAATAAATTAAACAGAGATGAAAAAACAGGCTGACTGTAAATTATTAATATTTTAGCTGAAATAATGTGCAGAGACAACAAATTGTAAATAACATGTACAAAACAAAACAAAATGTGTTATGCGAGTGGACATGGCTGCATATTATATTTGAAATAACTTGGTTTTGTAGTATATCTCAATTTGGATGATTGTTTTTTTTAATACAATACACCCAATTAACCCAGTAAAATTTTCTGAACATACTCAAGAACATCTCTGTTGAACTGTTTCTGCCTGTTGCCCAGGAACTCGCCAATCATCTGTCGACTTAGCCCTTTTCTCTGTAACAGGAAATGAGCAACTCCCACAGGTGTGTCTGGGACAAATCCTCGCTCAATCAGGTATTGGATGCCTTTTTCAGGTTTCCTAGAGACAATAAAAGAAGATCAAGAGTTTGAACAGTGCATTTACTGGTCCCAATGTGTGACTAAGCAGCTCTCAGATCAAGTACGTTCTTGTGACTGAACCATTACCACACAAGATTAAAAGGAAAGTAACGGCCCAGTGCAAAGACAGGCAAATCCACAATCATCTAAGATTAGAGGCCCCTTTAAAGCAAAGCTTTAAATGACAACACACACACACACACACACACACACACACACACACACACACACACACACACACACACACACACACACACACACACACACACACACACACACAGGCATATAAACATGCACAGCCCAGCAGTTTCAATCAAGCACCTTAATCTGTTCAATAAAAAATGAAATCTGATTTGAAATACCTCATGATTGCAAAATAAATGATCAACCCCTACACTTTTGTAAGAAGCTTAAAAAAATAATTACATCCGTTTGTCTGAAGTACACAGAGTAAGATGGTAAACTGTGGTTATGAGGACAGTGTGCTTTCCTTGATCAGCAATGCTCTCATCATGGTTCTAATTGCTTGATCACTAATCAAATTTAGAGCACTGAGTGGCAATCAAACAGACAGCACCACATGCATGCACACAGACACGTACTGAATAAATAAAAGCGCCAAAATTATAATGAATGTCTGGAAAACACATGACTACTGTGCATTGTGTGCTTGGTTTAGATGATAATTTAAAAAACACAGCTATTAACACAGCTCCGATTGGTGCTAATGAAAAATCATTACTCAATACAACTGAAACATGACACTCCAAACCAAAGTATGTAAGCGGTGTGGGAATGGGGTGCATCATTTTTGCCTGTAGTGAGGTGAGGTCCTGTAGCTAAAACAGTAGAGCATGGCGGTCAAAAGACATAGGTGTGATCACTTAAATGTTAGTCGCTTTGGATAAAGACATTTGTCAAATGCATATTTGTAACCTTTAAGGTTTACAAAACGTGTAAAGTATAACAGAATTGAATGTCAGCAACAATTCACATAACGTAATGTGCTAACAAACTTTTAGCTGTGTCAGAAATATTATAACAAAGAAGCAAAGGTGAAAGTGAGTGACAAAAAATATGATACAATAAAATGTTGGGTAATTCTCTTAAAGATAGGGTAGACATTTTTTTAAACACTTTTTGTTATATGGTTGAAACTTTTCACATCCTGAAAGCAATCAATAATAGAAGTGGTCTAAATATTAAAACAGGTACAGTACAAATGACTTCTGTGGACGTCTCAGAACCAAAAAATGTTATCCTACCTGCCTGTCAACATGTATTTCCATACCTCTGCGCACCCTGCTCGCACAGACATCACACGTCATCAGTGCGCTCCGTAATGCTATGCACAGTTGTAGACAGACAGTCAACCGAGTGCCGCAAACAAACAGCAGTTTGTTACAGTTCCTCCTGAACCAAAACAATGAGCTTATGCTGCGTTCACGCCATGCCATCTAGCTTGCTATTGCTAGCCTATCCGAAATTGCCTACCCTACCTTTAAATGTAAATGTTAATCCATAAATGGATTTGGATGTTTTACACAAAGAGAGGAAACTGTCGTCTCTGCACTCCACCAATATAATCTTTTCCCAACTAGCTTTCTACTACCAAAAGCATGCATTCATACTTCACCTACTTGTTGAAAAGGTTCAGGCCAATGCGGTAGTGCCTCTTGCGAATGATATCATTGCTGAACGCTGGGGAGTCCCAACTGTTGCGTGTTTCCTTATGATACGTCTGCTTGCTGAGAGTCTGCTCTCGAAGACTATCCCTGGATGAGGACTCTGAACTGCAGTTGATGGTATCGTTGGAATTGGAAGTGCTGTTGATGCTGTCATTATCGCCGTCTGAGAAGTCGGACTCTGATTTGCTCTGCCGGTTGCCGGTGCCATTGATTGCCAGGTGGCTTTCCAGCTGCCGCGGCCGATGCCGAGGAGCCTCGTCATCTCTAGCAGGTCCCCGTGGTGGGAGCGCGTGAGAGGGGATGTGTTTTGGGCTGCCCTGCTGGCTGGCGATGCCCCGATCATAAGCGTTCTGTCTTTTGAGGGAGCTTCGGTCAGAGCGGTCACTCAGCTCAACTGAGCTATCGCTGGGAGGTTCGATAGTTAGCAGGGGTAGGTGGTCTATTCTCAATCTCTGCTCTTGACACTCCAGAGACGGGGTACTGCGGCAGCTAGTGTCCGTGTCACCCTTTTCATCTTTATGAGCTAGAGACCAGTAGTCCTGCGAGGAGTTCAAAGAACGTAGACGAAGATCTGACTCTGTGCTAGAAGGTCTTTCAACTGATTGTGTTAAAGGAAGAGGAGGGGACAGATCTTCCTCATCTATATAAAGTGTCACATCACTGTAGGATGCTGTCATCTCATCTCGCTTACGGTGGTCACTGCTGTGGGAAGGCTTGACCTGGTAGGTAACCTCTTTCTCAATGTCTGGATGACCTCTGGTTGACTCTGGCTGTCCCTCGTCTCCATGTAGGCTGCGACAGTTCAGAGCATCATCTATCGACTCTGCCAAAGACTTCACTTGTCGAGAGAAAACGTCCTCCAGCTCAGTAATGGCATCCGTGAAATCGCTCTGGACCACAGGCGACTTTATGTTGGCGGGGACCATTTCCCCACGCTCCGATTGCACCAAGGCTCCTAGTTTAGAACCATCGTCGGTAAGAGACACCTGCTTCCCCTCAAAATAGGAACTATGGACTTTTTCAGGTCCTTCAAACGAAAACTGCATTCTCATATTGGATAAAACTATGCGTCTGGACATGCGGTTCTCCGACATAGAACTCCTGAGGCGCTCAAAGTTCTTATTCATCTGATATTGGCGGAAGGCAGTCTGGATCGTGCGTGCAGCATGTCGGGTTATAAAACGCCCTCCATACTTGCGCTCCAGCATCTCCACCTGTGGAAACACACAAAGATTATGCACCACTTTTAGTGATGGTAGCAAACTCACATGCACAAATGTCCCTCCTTCTTTAGTTTTACAGAATTTTGTTGTTGATGGGACTTAAATAGCATTTTGTCCTCCCTCCCATGACACAACATGACTTGACCAAACCTCAAGCCCAAAATGGTAAGCAACATAAATAAAAGACAAACAAAAGCCACACATGGTATTAACTAATAAAGCATGGGTATTTTGCAAGGTAGGATGGATAAAACTCACCATTTCATCCCCTTATAAAGGCATTGAGGACTGAAGAACGCCTTTAGCATGGTACCTAAGCAATCAGTTATAACCTACTTGCATGCTAAAGCCAGCCCAAGACCTTTTTAGCCTGAAGAATGGGCAGAACTAATCAAATTTCTCAGCTCTGTGGGACCTCACACAGAGACGGTGGGCAGCACGCCTCTGGATAGTACCACTCTGAATAAGAATCACTCTCCCAGCATGCATTGAGTTATGATTCTCATCTCCCAAATCCAAAAAAGCTCTCATTGATCTCATATCAGCCTTTGGGTGTATTAAATTACTTCATATGAAAGACATGCAGTCAGCACAAGCAAGGAATTTATGTTCAACCAACTACAATAAAGTAGATTTATTTACACAGTCCTTTGAGGGGAAGTACATCAAGTATAATATGAAGCCACTGAACCTCAATCACACTCCCTCTGCACCATAACGGCTCATCACAATGTGAATACAAATAGTTGGTGGAGAATTTATGGTTTCTTGGTAGCCTTCCAGTTAAAGATCCTGAAGAACTCTACCTGTTTGTCTTGGAGGTCGGTGGAGAGCTCATAGCTCTCAGACAGTGATCGGGAGCGTTTGATGGCCTCCTCCTCTGCTTGCTTGCGTAGGATCGACTGGGAATGCTGGAGTTTGGGTCGCCGGGGGCGCTGCCGTACCTCGTGAGCGTACAGTGGTGGGCCGTCGAAGTGCTCGCCACTGATGATGGCACTGCGGCTCACCGGCCCTCGTAAGTAACCCCCGCTGTTCTCTAGAGAGGGGCCCGCCTCACCGCCCGGAGCCTCACCTTCCACACTGTAAAAAAAAAAAAAAAATCGTAAGTATTGTGGGTTAGAATAAACAAAAAAGGAGCATAAACAGTTCATACTGTCGAATGAATGAGGCATACCAGCAGATATTCGGATTTTGATTCATTTCTCATTATGATTCAATGAGTCAGTTGTTCGAGAATCAGACTACACTGGATGCGTGGTATGTTTTTGATTTACTAAAAAGAACCGACTTGTACTGTTCTGTTGCAGGAAATGTAAAGATGTTTCTTGTCATTATTTCATGGTCTTTTTTTATGGCATAACATTCAATACAGACAGCACATTCAGATTCATAACTATGAAGAAATATGAAGATTCAGACAAAATTCTACAGGCCAGCACTAACCACTTTATACAGTAGACGCAACACATGCAACCATGATTTTCCAGACACAAATCAAAGTTCATTGTAAATCCCATTATCCACTCCCACAAGCTTACACGTGAGGTCACAAGCTGAACTTTATAACTAGTGGGGAGGTATAAAAGCAAACGACTATGTTTATAGCAACACGTTGTGGTATGATGCACCTCCGTCAAGATAAGTAAAGAGCAATGATTACAAACACTTCCAGCAAAAAAAACTTATATTGGACGTTCAGGAAACTTCCTTTAATTGATTAGGTTGGTATTTACCTTGGTACTTTGTGGTAATCTGTGAGTTTCAAACTATTATAACATACAGCCTATATAGCATGTGTTTTAGCGCCTACATTTCTCTAGTACTGCATACTAAGATAAAACATTCAAGCAGTATAGTGTCAGCGTTCACATACATCATGCTTACACACCAAACAACACACTCCGGGAAGCAGAGCAGAGAATCAACAGCATAACTCCTACCTGTCAAAACCTTAGCAGAGGAATACCTTCTGTGGCAAATATCTTGTATTGCTCAAGGCAATGAGTAAAAGGAGAACTGTGACACATTCGTAAACAATCACACACTTCAACCAGACACTTCACGCCACCTCTAATGTGATTGCTTGGAAAGGTCAAAGTATAACAAGGGTTATTTGATTAGAAATATCAGTTATACCAGTGAAAGAGATGACAGATAATAGGAATATAGGAATACATAATATATTGATAGATATCAGCTATATACAGGGTAACACTTTAGTTTAGTGCCCAATTCTCACTATTAACTAGTTGCTTATTTGCTTATTTCTATTTAATAGAAATATTGTTCCAAGAAGACATCCTACTTGATCAGCTGTCACTACTGTATATACTTTGAGGTAAAGATCTCAAAGCTAAATCTGAATTATTTCAGTACATGTTTGTTTTGCACGAATACTGCTTCTCATCAACACACTTTCTTGCATCAGCTAAGTGCCAGTAGATTAACTTTCTAGATTAAGTGCTCTTCTTTTAATTAAATGAATTAGTGTGCAGTAGAGCACTCAGTATTACAGAGATGAGAACACTGACAAAGTCAGATTGATTGAATTTGTTCATCTTGTATAGGTGAAAGCGACCAAGGTGTGGGTATATAGAAGTCGGAGCATTTGTACTGTTTGTAGGCGTTTCCAATCTTGGATAAGACAATACGAGAGCTTGGTGTAGTTTGACTTCAACAAGTAATATCCTCAGGCGGCAAGCTCTATTGAGCCGATGAGACCCCTTATACAACCCCTGGAGCTAGTGCTGTGATCGTCAAATGACATACAGAGGATATGCCCGAGAGATGTCAGGTCGAAGAGATAGACTGTTCTCACACCTTTTGACACGTCTGTATTCACCTGCTGCTTCTCTAAAAAATGCTCTGAACTACAGAGTCAAAGGGGAGGTCGCCACAAAAACCAGACATAAACATGTTTCCTCAGAGTCACAGGTCATGGCTGTAGAATCGATTACAGTGCATAGGGACAACAATAAGGCTAAATGAATGTCTCCTTTATACGCTCCATACGGCACAAAGCATGCCACAGTAATATATTTACTGGTTTTAGATCCTTAACAGAAAATAATAAATATTTGGGGAAAAAGAAGTACAATTTCATTGTCAAGTTCT
The DNA here is from genome assembly GCF_965113295.1 of Leuciscus leuciscus. Classification (NCBI taxonomy): domain Eukaryota; kingdom Metazoa; phylum Chordata; class Actinopteri; order Cypriniformes; family Leuciscidae; genus Leuciscus; species Leuciscus leuciscus. The sequence goes on along the minus strand of NC_138747.1, from coordinate 11,402,603 downwards.
GAGATTTTTTTGTTGTTGTTATTGTTAATTAAAACTAAAAATATGAAAAATGGTTTCCGTTAATTGAAATAAGTGGAAATAAAATATAAAAACATTAGAAATGTTCCCTTGGACACTAACTGAAATGAAATACTTCGGGTTGACATACTAATATTTATAAAACTAAAACTGAAATAAATATAAATTAAAGCTAAAAAAAAAGAAGTATTTAAAAAACAAGAACAAATAATAATAATAATGACAAAAGCAAAAAATAAAAGTGACAAAAGCAAATAATACAATTACAAAAAAAAGAAAATTCAAAATATCATGATAATATGTAAATAACACTAAAATAACACTGTATAAATAAAAAAAGATATATATTTACAACACATTTTAATGTCCTTTTTGAGGTGGCATAAATCCAATCCAATAATTGGCCTAAAAAAACTATAAAAAAAAATCACAATGTGCATAGATACACATCAAATAAACACTTATTTAAGTCTCACAGTCAGTTTAACGCTGTATGTGTTTGATTCACTGAAAAGAACTGCATGTTCATGAATTAGAACACACTATATGTTTCCGATTGAATGAAAAGAACCATATCAACCAGTCATTAATTTCAAGAATAAGACAACCTCGATAGTGTTGTCTTTTCAATGCTGTAGATTTAGTAGCACAAGGTTCTCAATTCTCAACCCTAGTACTGCCTGTATTATCATGCAGAGCACATTGGGGTGTCTCTGAGAGCCAATGACATGACCTCCAGACATCACCCAGAGTCAGTGAACACACATAAAGCCCACCTGCCGCTCTGAAGGACACAGCTAATGAGGGGGTAAGATGGGTAAAGTCAGAGGTTATATATAGATATAAAGGTTAATACAATGGCCTTGTTTCATGTATTCCTACATGCACACTTAAATACTACCGCCCTGCCCACAGTGTTTGGAAATAAAGGAAGATGAAGACATTTTGTTACACATGATTGTACATTATATGAAAACACACTGCAAGGTAATTCAGATGATGAATTTGGCAGCTAATTTCCCCACATCTTTGCACTGAGGCCACCCGGCTCGAACGACTTTCAGTGTCTGCCGCCTGACGTCTCCTGAAAGAGCTCTCAGCGGGTCCCTTGAAGGGTGGCAGCAAATACAATTTTCATTTTGTTTGGTTGCCTTCTCATCTCTCTGAGGAGAACCAGGGTATTTTCAAAGTCTGACTCCCCCTAAACTGTGATAGATGACGGTGTCTGAAAAAGTTGCAATTATTGTAAACACAAGCGATATAAAATCCTTTGAGGATGCCAGATGACAGGTCTGAGAATAGATTCAATGAAAAAGATCAGAAAATAAATACTTGGAAGTGTTTTGAGATCATCACAGTGATGGTGTGGGGCAAAATGAACAACTTTCTGAAATGGAGGACATTAATTCATCTTAGAGCAAGCAAAAAAAAAAAAAAACATACAATGGCCTAAATGTTCAAGGTCGAGTCACTAAGTTTAAACTACAAGGAGGGATGAAGCTGAATGACTGACAATCTAGCTCTCATTTAAATTTTCTGCCTCATGTTATTTTATAAGACAGTGAACACAGCAGCAAATTGAATTTAATGAGAAAAAAAAAGCCTGATTTAATTGAGCCGAGGGCTGCGCTCTTAAATCTATACGCTGCAGTTCAAAACACTAATTAGAAATAGGTTCATTGTTAAAACAAACACAGATTAGCTTAAGTCTATCAAAATGTAACTTCCCATTATTGTAATGAAACAAACAGACCACTAGGGGCAACAATGAGCATTTCAGAATTTAGCCAACTTTAAATGGATAGTTCAACTAACATAATGCATTAAAGAAATCAGCTTTAAACAACATGAGGGTGAGTAAATTATCTTAAAACTTTCATTTTTGGCTAAACTATCCAAAAAACTATGTTATACATACAAAACTATGTTATTTTATTACACTCAAATGTAGTTTACACACTATAGATGGCTGATTTTAGCAAACCAAGTGAAGTGTGGAGACAACTGAGGCTCTCTGTCATACTCAAATCTATAACTCAAGACAGCTGGCGAAGTTCTTTATTCTCCAGAGGGTCTCATTAGGCAGCAAGAGGAGGCGCCTCTATTGGACTAGTTTGGGCTCCAGTCACGTCCAGCTCAGAGAGATGTGGGAGGTTCTGACAAGGGTAAGAGAACGCAAGTGCTAACAAGATGGTGAGGTGTTAAGATCTGACAGAAGATGAAACGCACCGTCTCTTGCTTTCCCCTTTAGAGTTCACCTAAATGAGTCTATCAAAAGAAGACCTCTATATTAGTGCTATATTACTAGTTTGAAACTCAAAGCCAAGAAACTATTGACTTACAACATGCCGATACAAATAGGAACTAATCACTACTGATTTCAATCATCTTAAATTAAATGCATTTTTTTTTACATTCAAACCCTCCAACAATCATAAGGGTCCGCAATAAGGCAATTTTTTGACAGCCATTTCTGCTGAGTTTATGTAACTTTAACTTTGTACTTCATCTAATTTGCTGTGAAGCTGAAGTACAGATGCTGAGTCTAACAAGGAAAAATAACAAGCTCATTTACATTTCACTTACCTAAACTACGTGTCATTTGAACTCTTGGCTGCTGCTTTTGGAGTCTTTTTCATGTTCTGAATCTTCAAGCTCTGAAGGTTTTTATTGCCACCCTTACACCTGACTTTAGTATTTCCTCTATGCTATATGTTGAAGATTAGACAGTTAAAAACAATAAATGCTTTTATAAACTAAACTCTTTTTGCGTAATATTTTTTCCAGGCTTGCAAAAAACATTATGTTGTGCTGTTAACTCAGGTTACACACAAACCCACACTAAATCCAAGTTTGAGAGCATTAGAGGACCAATCAGGCTCCATTCACAAGCGTGGCACGTCGCATGAATGCAGCCCTGTTGATGACTGGGAAATGCTCCGGCATCTTGCATAAAGCACTTATTGTTCAAATAAAGCTTGCTTTACTAATATCACTAAGCTTATTCTGGTCTTACATAAATTTCAATGGGGCTGATCTAGTAATATAAATACACATATCTCGATTTGTTGTTATTAATAAGATTTTTTTAGCTACTGCCACCTTTCCATGACTGAGGCAAGTATAAAGCCAAACAACTGACACAAATACTTCATTCATTAGCAAAAAAACATACAGAATCAATGGCTGAAGTAGAGACCTCAAAAAGATCTTCTTCTTGTAACTTTTTGACTAACACAATCAGCATTTTCAACCAGTGATGGATAGAGGTCATCATGAAAAGAAATGACATAACAATGACATTAAAGCAATTTTTGGGCTAATGACATAACATATAAATGTGTCTATCCGGTGCAAGATCAGATCAACTAAAACATCACTCAACCACACAACTAGAAGCAGAAGTGCGCTGAGAGCAACAATGGAGAGGTTTGCGCAATAGAGGAAGATCCCCCATAATTCAAAGCAGGTAAAAGAAACAAAGAACCACTGACCTGAATGTCACATAAAACATCTGTGATCTACTTAAAAACACACCCTGATCCAATGATACACCCCGTCCCAATGCAAACAAACACAGTAGAGACAGACTTAAAACACATTTCTCATATGTACTTCTATATGTGTTCTGAAACACACGCACACACACACACTGAAATCTTACCAGCTCCCCAGTTCCAGCAGAGACTGGCTTCTGTCTGAAGCGCAGTGCAAACACCACATGTCGATTTCTGATCCCTACAAACATCAACATCCCTTTGGCCTGTGGCTGCCCATCTCCTCGCCAGGCAAATCCGTCTCATAGGAAAAAGAGGCACGCTCTCAGTCCGACTAAAGACCTCTAAATCCTCACCCTCTCCGTTGCGCGTGCTCTTTCCTTCTCTCCTTTTTTCCTCTGACTTTGTGGAAGGGGTGCTCTGAGGGGTGTGCAGGGAAGGGGAGGGAATTCCACAGTCCGGAAAACTAATTACGTGATGGCGGGAATATAAACGACCAGCCCGACCCAAAGAGGAGGGAACGGGCCGGCCCGCCGAGTCTGGAACAACAGAGCCAAAAGAACTCCGGCTGGAAAGCCATGAAGGGATTGGGAAGCCCCTCTGGAATGACAAAAGGATGTGAGTCTATAAATAGCACGATCGCAGGATGGACTAAAACTGGATGGATTGGATGGAGGAAGTTCCGCTCGTTCTCAGGTTTCAACGGCTGCAGTAATATGAGCTCATAACGTGTTGCATACACACTTCAGACTGGACTGGAGAAGTGCAGCCAAAAAGCTGCTCCGTCAACGGCCAGTTTGCACACCCATGATGAATCCTTCTCAAACTTACAACCGAACCGTATCATTTCTGAGCAGCTGTGTGGATTTCTGATGCATTAGAGTGATAGATAAAAAAATAAATAAAATAAATGAGGCTCTCCCTCATGGCGTTTCAAACTTGTATGACTTTCTTTTCTTCTGTGGAACATAAAATAACAGTTTTTGTCCATATAATGAAAGCCAATGGTGTCCAAAACAACATTGGACAACATTGAGACACTTTTCAAAATATCTGCTTTTGTGTTCCACAGAAGAAAGTCACACAGGTTTGGAACGACATGAAGATGAGTAAATTAACTTTCATTTTTTGGGGGGTGAACTCAAATTGAGGAACAAACACCTAAAAACTTTCTAAAGTACACCAAAATGTCAAAACGTTGTCCAGCTGACGCCTTTTTCACAGACAAGGCTCTGCTGTCTAGTAAAAGAGGTCTAAAAACACACACGCGCAGCCGTATTTATAGCTAACAGTTTGAAAAACATCTCTATAATCTTTTCCCTCTTTTGCCTCCTCCCGTCTACTTACATAAGGAGGGCGGCCTGGCTTACGCATTTCCTTTCTGACATCATTACCTAAACAATGGGCGTCGCTCAGGCAAAGCCCAGATGCTATCACTCGCCCAAGTGTGCAAAGTGTGCAGTTTGGACTGTCCGTGGGGTCCGAGAAAATAACCTCTCAATGTGGACTTGCGTGGTTTAAGGAGTCTCGTCGAAAAAGCCAACACGAATAGCTTCCAGGTGGTGACGTCTTGGAGTTTGGTGTCTAACGGTTGAGAAGTGATGTTCTCTAATTAGAGTAAAAGCTCAAAGCTGTTCCCTAGTGAGAGCCCCTCTTATTTCCTGTTCCTTGCTCTCTTCCTGAACTAAGACTCCCTGAAGGAAGACTAAAACAGGTTGAAATTTGACCAAAGAGGTCCAGACAGCAGAATCAACATCTGTTCTTCTTTGGTAGCCTCAAGTTGTACATGTGCTCTTTGTCAAAGATCTTCAGCTCTGAAGTGCAAAGCAGCAATGGGGGGAAAATCACAGCAGGAATCAGAAATACTGATCTTTACTGATGTCCTTTCGGATCACATGGACCAGTTTGGTAATGTCTCTGCAAACATGGAATAAATAAAAGCATCTGTGAGGACAGGACATCTAATGAGTCAGAGGAGTCATGTGTTCAATAGCGCATGACTCACTCCTAAAATACAGTCTCCAAATGAGACAGACATGCAGAAATACCGAAACATCACTAAAATAATAAATTACTACTTTGTATGTACAAATTAATGCAGTTGAAGTCAGTCAGGCAAAAGCCCATTATACTATTCTGTAGCTTATACGAAGCGAGAGGTCACTGTGACTTTTAGAGCCACCTGACAGAGTTCATTACTGAGGTCCTCAAATCTTTTAATGCTAAAAGGCTTGGAGAGCAATAAAATCTTTCCTGCTTGTCAGAGTGAAGCTTCAAGGAAAACAGCGTGACAAATTTATTCATTTGCTTCTAGGTCTACTTATCTGTTACTCTATTGCACGGAACTGCAGCTAAAACACCACAATGACCAAAACATCTATTTCTACTATATTTGAGGAATATTCAGCTATTTGCAGCTGCAGTACATATGAAATCGCACTTGTGGTCTAAACGACAATAGGCTATTAATAATAATGAAGACGCAAGCTGCTAAAGAAAATAAAACAATGACAATACAAACAAAATTGAAGAAAAACATAATCTTTAAACTAAAACAAGGGCCACAAATATTAAGCAGCAACGGTTTTCAACTTCAATAATAATAAATAAAAACGTTTCCTGAGCACCAAATCAGCATATCAGAATGATTTCTGTACAATACAAATGGATTATAGAAATAGATAAAAATGTATAAATGTAATATTTCACAATATTACCAATTAATTTTACAAGTTTAATGCGTCCTCTTTCAAAAATATTAAAAGATCTTACAGACCCCCGAACTTTTGGATGATAGTAGGCTATATGCAGTATGTAAACATGTAAGAAAAAAACAAATATTATCCCTTTGTGTATGGATCTACTTTCTCTCGCCACGGATTCAGGATCTGGCGTTCAAACGTGTCAACGTCTCAGTTAGTAATTTAAAAACGCCACGTTAGAACTAGTAACGACAGCTTGGGATGTTTCATGAGAAGTTATTGGAGTAACAAAGAGGCGGCACGATTGTGCAATACAGTTCAATAAACACAAAGTTAATACAGAGTAAATTACATTTTAGACGCAATATAGTCAGTGTCTTTGTTTGTTTTTGCTAAGCCAATGAAAATAGTTCCAAATAAAGACATAGCAGAACCACTGCAAAACACTCAACAGAAGTTGATGAATCATCGTTTATAACGAATCAGTTGAAGGAATAATTCAATGACTCACTCATGCGTACAGTATTGAAGGAATCGGTTTAATGGTAATGATTCAATGACTCATTTAAAGACACTAACCACCACCTACTGGCGCTATGATGCAACACAGGTATAAATAAACTTGTTATAATTAATCGTTTTATTTTATTTTATTATTTATTCTATATATTTGTTATGAAGTCTCAATGCACCACTCGTTTTTTTCATGCCTTTTCATTACCAGCTGTCGTTTATTCTTTCATTGCTATTTTCGGCCTGCAGTCTGGGCTGACAGACAGCTGAGTTTCCTGTGAACTCGAAAGACAGAGGACAGAGCCAATGTGTTATTCCAGGTCTGACTTCATTCTCATCTTTAATCCAAGGAACAAATTCAGATGAATGTGGAAAAGACGTATATTTGAAAAGAGCTGATTTTTCCTGTTAGCTCACCGCTGATTCCTAAGAAGCAAACCTTGTGAATCTACAGTAAAAGTGTGAATTAAATTTCTGGCAGAGGTCAGGGCATGGCTTAATCTATGATTTCAGTTATGTCTGTCTGGAAAAACCTCATTGTTGAGATATGTCTGCAGTGACACAAATCCCCAGTGTTATTCTGCAATGGATTTTGGTGTGAAATTACATGTTATCTACACTATGGATAATGAATTCATTTCTTTCCTTCTCAATAGTTATTCTCTGATCCTTCTAAAAGGGATATAGTACTTTTGTATTTATTTAATCACCCCCATTTCATTCCAAACCCATACGACTTTTTTTTAAATAATAATATAATATAATATAATATTTTATATAATGAAAGTGAGTGGGAATATATGTCTTTTGAAGCCACATTACAACTTACATATATGCAATTCTTTTGCAAAAAGACTTTTATAGTACTTTTATTTGTCATTTTGATGCTTGACAGCCATTCATGCGACAGCCATTCATTTTCATAACATTAAAATTAGCAACTAAGAAACTCTTCAACATTACTCCTTTTGTTTTCCACAGAAAAAATAAAGTCACATAGGTTTGGGATGTCATGTGGGTAAATTGTGACTTTTTTCCCCTCCTTTTTTACCTTTAAACCCTTTTTTGATGTGAAATCTGAAATCTACAGACTAGTGTTTACAGGTAACAACCACTCTGTAATCCATACAGCTACAAAACAATAACAACAATTACCAAATAGTACGGAATGATTTTAATGACCATCCCAAGGCACTTAACATGAGTTTTGTAATACACAACTCACCCTCACTTCATGTACACATAATTATATGGCATTGGTCATCCACCCGGCAGCCGCCTGAGCACTGAGACACAGACACACACATTATAGCAGCATGTTTGCCTTTAGGTCCAGCTGTAATTTAAGCCTCTTTGAGTTAAGTGCTCCTTGCACCCTTCTTAAACCTGATCAAATAGAAAAACAAGTGATCTTCCAGTCTGAGTAGCAGCGGTGGACTAGTAAAACTCCAGTTAACTGCATAGCTAGCTGTTTATTAGCAAATACTGTTCGTTCTCCCACATCTGTCTGTAAACAGTATGTAAACTGACCCAATATTAATCTACAACTTAAATGTAGCAAGTTTCAAGTCCGTCCTGATTGACAGATAACCGTTTCCTGTTTGTAAAGTTTGCAGACAAATTTGAATAGCACTATCCATATAAGGACATCTGAATGTGTGTTTGATCGGGGGATGCTGAACTATATTTGCAGTCCCCTCCCCCCATACGCCGTAGTGGAGCTTAAACATGCTTTTGGCTTCTCTTACAGGTCTAATCTCTAATCTGAGGGATCCTGTCCACGTGTGACCCTCCATCACGGTTCCCATCATGGGCTTTTGAGATGGATTAAGTGTTGCACAGTTGCATTCCCTCCATCCAATGCAAAACAACCACTTCTGCATCCTGACTAAAAGACCAAATAGCTTCCCCACAGTTCGATTTTGCAGGGTCAGTTGTGGTCAGGTGCTTTTTACGGGCTTTGCTCTTCCACTTCGTCACCACGCTTGAAAGCTGCTTCACTGGACGAAATTGCACAGTCCCATTTACCTCTCTATGCCATCCAGTAGCGATAATACAACAAATGTGGCATGTGATGATGTTAGGCCTGTAACACACCACAGACTCTATTTGTGTATTTTAAGCTCTTTCAGAGTCTGCTACACAGATGTTAGCCAATTGACTGTTGACAAACAAGCTTAGACAAGTTGCGAAAAAGTTACGAAAGTTGATTCGAAGCCAAAAAAGTGTTTGAAAATCTGACAAAAAGACAAAGGTACAAGACAGATTTAACGAGTGAGAGAACTGTATAATTCCATGAAGTATTGTGAGAAATGTAATAAACTATAAAACATATAAAACTATTGATTTAAAAAATGTTGATATATATATATTTTTTTATGTTAATTGCAAAATATGCATATCTCTACAAATTTGTAAGTAGATGCTAAAGAGTGTGATTTGCTTGTCACGATTCTCTGATTGGCTGAGAATTCTCTGCAGAATCATGGGTATTGTAGTTTTTCACCTTTTTCAAGTTAATACCTCGTACGTCACAGAAGGTCTGTTTTTAATGGTTTATAAGTTATCGTTAACAATCAGTTAACAATTAACAATCAGTTATCGTTAACAATTGCATTTTCTTCGCTGTCTCCATGTTAAAACCTACATTTCAACAATGTAGCCTAGTAGTTTGACTCAAGAATAAAATACTCTTATGAGATGATTCTTCTAATGAATCAAACAAAAAGACTCACAAGTTACAGGTTTAAATCTGTTACAAATGTATATCTTATAAATAAATAAAAAAAACAGCATTGCTTTTAGTATGTCGTTTTAACCTATTATAAGAAGTTTGGAGGACAAGGCTTTGAATTTAGCTTGAAGTGGTATGTGTCTTGAGGCATGTGTGAAAAACGACACAAAGCCTTTCTGTTGCTCAAGCACAAAGACAAACAAACAGGCTGGGCAGTTTCGACATGCTCAGACATTATCAGGCCCCAGACGAAATGACCACTGAGGTTGAGTCTAAATAAACAGAGTTTGAAGGACGTGCCTTGTTATCCTCCCTGTCTGCTCCCTGCCTCCCTTCTGTGCTGCAGAGACAGAGTAGCGCCATCTAGAGCCGGAGATCTGCCGGGCAGCTGTCAAAGTCTCAAACACGGGGCTTCAGATCACCCCAAGGCTGACAGGCTTCTTACAGTGGGCGGACTGCGGCAGGCTGAGACTTCATTCAGCTGTCTGATACATGACCCTCATACTGCCAACTTTTGAGTCCATAAAGGAAGTAGACAGTGAAAACTGAGCAACAGACACAGCCAGGCTTGCACAAGTAAGAAAGATCAAAATATCAGAGATCAAATATATCGGTATTGATGGTGAATCAAAATGAGGTTGAATGTTTTTCTTAATATTTATAATTTTACTATTTATTCAGCATGGAAAATATGTGACCCTGGATCACAAAACCAGTCATAAGTAGCACAGGTATATTTGTGGTAATAGCCAACAAGACATTGGGTCAAAATAATTTTTCTTTTATGCCAAAAATCATTAGGATATTAAGTAAAGATCATGTTCCATTAGGATATTTTGTACATTTCCTACCGTAAATATGTGTGAGTGAATGCCTCAATGTTTTAATTTTTTTGCACCCTCAGATTCCAGATTTTCAAATAGTTGTATCTCGGCCAAATATTGTCCTATCATAACAAACCATACATCAATGGAAAGTTTATTTATTTAGCTTTCAGGTGATATATACATCTCAATTTAAAAAAATTGACCCATGTGACTGGTTTTGTCGTCCAGGGTCACATATATGGTTTAAAAGAAAAAATAATAATTGTTGAAAGAAATATATCATTAGTTCAATCACAGGACATACAGTATTCAAATAGAGAAAGCAGTGTAGAATTGAAGTATTTCATTAAATAACCAAATAACCAAGCATCCAACCAAGTGCGAAATTTCTTTTTGTTTAATAGGTTATTTTTTGCTGTGGTTATTTTTCTTTTGATGGTCAACTTTAAACTATATAAGTTCAACGATTGATTATGTTCTATAAATGTTGTTAATGAATGGAAAACATTCTGATATTTATGTACATAATTCATCATACACTACCGTACAAAAGTTTGGCTGCGTTACACGGCACTGCTGAAATCCACCTGCATTTGGCAGGTGTTAATGTCAAGCCCTGGTAAGAATGGCTAACGTTCAATGTCTGTAGTTATTCATTTTTCCATCATGAAATTGAATCCAGGTATTGGTACTGAAATCAGAAATATTAGCCCTGAAAGTACTTGGTGTGATCTCCCTCATTCCTAAAGCAAGGACAGAAAGGTTTTTCGGTGTGTGTTTGTCTCTTTAGGGACGTTGATTGATGGGTAGTGACCAGGCGAGTCTCATCTCATCACAGTGAAAGATGTGTTGGTGGTGCAAGGGGTAACTGACACATTCAGATCTCAGCCTCTCTCTACTCAGGGTTCAAGGTCGTTTTAGAAACTCAAGGACTGCAAAACATCACCATTTCACACACTGTGAAGTCTCTGTTCCAAATCTTCATCTCTAATTATGCAGCAAAAATAAGTGAAGGCTATTTGCAGTTTTCTAAACGTGCGATATGTCATTGCTAATGCATAATTAGCTGAAAGAACAACAGAAGCAAAACACACACAGCCAAACACACAAAAATCTAACAATATTAAAGGTGCTTAACCTACCCAGCCGTCAAACCACGACCCAAATCTCCTCTCCCTCGCTTGTAGTTCCTTTACTGGAGTTCACCAAACATGTGGGCACTGCTTCTCCTCCTTCAATATGAAAGCTACACACACCAGCTCCTCCCAACGCTACCGTCTGCTCCAGTCACAGTGTTAGCACTGGCACCAGGTATGTCTCTGCGCCCGTCCTAACGTGTGTGTGTGTGTTCCAGCTCTGCTCAGGAAAGCGCAGGCAGTGGTTATGGGGAAGTGCTGTGTGTGTGTGTGTGCGTGCGGGGTGAGATTTAAAGGAAGGGAGTGGTGCCTGTGACACACTGTAGATGTTTGCTGTCTCTGAATTGTCAAAAGTGAATGTGAAACCATGCTGGAGACCTATGACAAATAATCATATTTTCTCATCATAATGCAACTTATCTAAAGCTTATGTTTGCAAATGCACTCTAATCAGGGTTATTTTCATTAACTAAAACCATAAAAAAAAGTTTAATTACTTTATCACTATAACTTAATAAAAATTATATAGACATAAAAAAAAGTAAAAATTTACCTTGAAATTAAACTTGAAAAGAGAAAATATTAAAATAAAATCTAATTTATCTAGCTTTACTAAACACTATTATGAGGAATTATGAAAAATGAAAAAGACTATTTTTTTTACCTGCAAAAAGAAAATCAATTTCTAAAACAGACACTTGGATATGAATAAATCTTATACAGGTGGGCCATCTGAGCCTTTGTAAAATCCTCTGTGAATTTCTAATACAAAAAAGAGATGAATCGTTTTCATTCCTCTGTGTTCATACAAAGGAGATGACACTGAATATTTCTTAACAATAATGTCCTGCGTCAGTGCGTGATAAATGTATATGGTCATCTATTCTAGAGCGATCCCAGGGCTCATAACGTGCAGCAGATCAAACGATCGATTTCACTCGCACATGTGCGAAGTTTCACACAAGGACCTTTGTGAGAACTTCAAGGCGCATGTCAAAGTCATTTTCTCTCAGTGCGTAAGAATGCGGTATGAAACGTGAGAAGGGCTGGAGTGTTTTCAATTTGAGCGCTCAGGAAAACTTTGATACCATTTTATCTCTTAAAAATTGTGTTTTATAAAGGATCACAGACCTCACATTCAGAACTGTTCCTCCATGTCATTCAGCAGCACTCTTACAATATTTTATTATGGTAACCACAGTTTTGATCAAAATAGCATTGTAATTATGGTGACAGTAAATAAGCCACTTACAGTATTACAGTAAATAATCTCCTTGCTGTCTTACAAAAACCTCATATCTCCATATTTATTAAAAGAGCTTTTGACTAAATCTCAGAAATCCATTGGATCATCTAACTCGTACAAAACTCATACAAACCACCCAGCCTCAATCGTGAATAAAGTGCCGCACACAGTTTGGACGTCTCTGCTTGTTTGCAGTGCAAGGGTAAATAAAGAACGGGTTGTTTGAACGGGTTGTTCTTTACTCAAGAAACACTACATATATAACAGCTAGGCTAATGTTTTATGTATTTGAGGAGCGGAGAAGAGTGTCCTAGTCTAGCATTTGTCTTAAATAGCCTGTGCGAAGCACTTCATCTTTTATAACATGAAATTTTCCCCAAATTACAGAAAAAAAGTGAGCGCCCACATAGCTACAATAAACTGTTGATGAAAACGTAATGCGAATAATGGGTGTGTTTTGGGATTTACGTGTGTTAAACCAATCAGAGTCTCATCTCCCATTCCCTTTAAATGCCAGTTGAGCTCGCGCCATGGCAGATTCGCTATTTACGTGACGGAATTTGATGGTGGAAAGACTGAGCGTGTTTTCAGAGCGCAAACGGAACTGCTCATGCGCGAGGTAAAAGTGCGCAAGCAGACCATCTACGGGAGAAGCCGGATTCCACCATATCTTTATGTACACAATCTTTTACATTGTAATCCTTTTATTTTAAATATGTGGCATGTTTGTGTGCTGCTGTGCGTCCCTGTGTGTTTAATAAGCAGAGAGTACGAGCGTTGTGGACCCACCTATAGGCGCACATTACTAACGTGGTCTTTAAATAACAAAAAAAGTAATATTGTGCCATTGACTTTAGACCAGGTTTCAGTTGGTCAATAGCGCAGTCTATTTCTGTTGCCTCAAAATAGCAACGTGCCAACAGAACACACCTTGTTTTCAGACATGCACGCCCACGGGCGCACAAATGGGCGCAAATGCATTTGCTATTTAAACAACGTGGCGCAGGACGTGAAAATTATAACTGCGTCGGACTGAAACTAGCAAAAAACACTTGCGTCGCGCTTGGCACTGCATTGCGCCGGGTGTAAGATAGGGCCCAAAGTGTCTGACCATAAAGCCACAATATCAACTTTAATTGTAGTAGAACAAACTGTAGTGAAAAAAACAAAAACCTGTAGTTAGCATCATTAATGTTTGTAAGAGCCATATTTAAAATGAATATTTTAAATGGTGGAATGTTTCTATGCCTAATTGTATCATCATCTTGTACTGTGGCAAGTAATAACTGGATAAACAACCATATCTTCATATCTATCTAAACAATTTCCAATCAAAAACATACCCTAGACCGGAGATGACCAGGTGGTCTTATTCAGCTTCTCTTGCTGATTGACGAAATTTGCAATTTCAAGGTCAGGGCACAACAAAACAACACAATTTGTGTCAGCCATTTAGTTCATGAATACCAATGAAATTCAATTACATGCTGCCCTTCCACAGTTGCATGAAAAAATAAAAGTGTTACTGAAAATCGATGTGAAACATTGCATTTCAATGCAAGCATAAATTCAAGGAATGATTGAATATCACATTATGATGCATATACATATTTCTGGTGGCAAACATCAGAATACATGATTTGAACAGATTATAACTTTATGCCGAAATTTAACAAACAAACAAACAAACAAATTCAGTAGATGAGAGCATTGACCTGTATGTTCTGGTACCCCTGGCAAAATGCTTCACTTTTAGTGCCAGTTGAGTACGTTCTTATAAAAGATAATAGCTTGACATAAACCGATCCCTGTAAAATTCAAGCACACCAACATGCGCTGAAAATGGGTAACAAACTCCAATAAAACGCATATTTTTCTATAAATTCCAAACTAGCTTACTTGAGTTACCTGCTGAGGTGGTCTCAGGCAACATTTGCAGTTACACAAATAGTGTAGCACATCTGGGAGCTGTCGACAGTAACCTTTACAAGGGGCATTCAGAAGACGTGTAGAGCAGTCCATGCATACCGATACATATACGCAACACAACTCTGCTTCTCACTGCTTATAGTGATCTAGAACCAGTTCTCTATAAAATCATCAATAAAAAATAAAATGTAGCATCTATAAAAACCATATGTTCTGTGAATATGACCTACATTAGATTTCTATTTATTCTGCATACCTCAACTTTACTCTAAATTCAACATCAGCTAAGTTAGCTAAGTAAAAAGGCATGTAATCTGTGGACCTTCTGCACTAAAGAAATCTGTGTAGCTCTGATTTAAACATGGTAAAACGTGATAAACAAAACAGAGTACTACATGCTTGGCTGAATTACGTAATCAACTTACCCAAAAATATTCAATAAATGAGCATCTGTGGGCACAGAATCTGAGTGGGCCTACTTATTAATGCCTCTTTGCTTTTATTAGCAATCATTTGAAGTTTTATAGCAAAATGAAATACTTATGTTGTGTGGACTTTCAAATCTAATCAAAAACACCCTTTAAAACTGTTTGTGCATGCCAAACAACCAGGCTTGAATTGTTAAAACAACAAGCTATTCCATCTTTCAATCAGAGCTTTTGTTCTAACCACTTTTTACCCAGTAGTCCTACCCAATGTGCAATCTCATTGGCCCAGAATCTCTCTCCTAATAAGATCAGATTCTGATTGGTTCATCGTGTCACTTCACGCAGCGGTTTCACACTCAGCGTAAATTCAAACAGTTCATCATCTGGACACTGTGTTATGTACATGCTAATCATACTGGGCTGGCAGCACTTATTTTTCAAGGGCCATTAATAAGTGGAGGGTGAATAATGCAATTTAAATATATATATATATATGGATTGTTTTTAATAGTCTAAGAATTTTTTGGAGAAGTGACTGCAGTTGAACTTTGGCCACTTCTGCTCAAAACAAACATAACCTGGTAAAACCACTGTGAAAGCGGATGTGTAAACCTTTCTTAGGCCTCAGGGTCAAATCCTGACCATCCCAGAAATCTTTTAACTTTCTTTACAAGCTTGACTGAAGCAAGGCTGCGCTGACTTTTGCTTTCTCCAAAACATTCCCCTCATGTTGACAGCATGTTACCAAACTTAAGCCACGGAAGTCTATATATACATGACTGGGCGTGACACCCTTCTGATGATAATCGGACCATTTCTTGTCAGGCTTGAGCAAGGTTGAAAAAACTAACTGTGTGATTCCAATGAATGAGACGTCAATGAATGGGAGCCCTTAAGGTATTAATTGCATGATTTGTCGTGACAGCTAAAGAAAGAGCAACGGAAAGAACGGGAGTATAAACATTGCGTGAGCACAATATTTGAAGAGTTCCATCTTATTAAATATTGCTTTTCTATAAATGTGGTGCTGGAGGGTCCGCAGAAAGCTTAATTAAAAAATTAAATTTGAAGGGGTCCTTGATTATGATTTAACTTTTTTAACTTTAGTTAGTGCGTAGGCTAATAGGATAAACAACATCTGCAAAGACGCTTACAGTTCAATGCAAAGGGACATATTTTCTTTTACAGAAATCTCTTTTTAAGGACTACAACAAATGGCTGGTCTGAATATCCACTCTGAAACATCCTGTGAAATCCGTGTTTGCTAAGTCCGTGCTTGAAATCCGTTCAGCACGATCCTCTTGTTCGTTAACATTGTCAGGGTCTGAATCGGGCTCGAAATGGTTTGATATTGACGCCATCGTTAATATTGAACATCTGAGTAGAACTTGCGGTTATGAAGGGGCAGGACATTTCCAGAACACACGCTAAATGCTGCCAATCACAACACACTGGGCCAGCTAACCAATCACAGCACATTTCAAGCAGGCTTCATCGAAAACGATGCGTTCAACCAGACTGGGGATAGAGGATCTGTAATAATGTAAAATATGTTTAAAATAATGTGTTTTTTAACAATCAAGCATGAAAACATTTTCTAGTACACCCCAAAAAACAAAACTTCGTAAAAGGGCATAATAGGACCCCTTTAACAGCAAGAAATAAAAACCATATATACGCACACACTCTCTAACCTTTTTATGTGGCAAGTAATTGTTTATGTGGAATTTCCTCAGAATAGCGTGTCAGAGGATCTTACGATAAGGTGATGCGTTGCTGGGATAATACAGCCTGTCAGAGCTGACGTAACCAGCAAACCGCAGCAATGCTTCAGTCTGTCCCTCCCTTCCCTTCAGCTACCTAGAAACTGTTTCTTTAACTCCACATGTAAGGCAGCACATGCTGGCACATGCACATGCACACACACACGCACACACACACCCTACAGGCAAACATCTGCAGTGCTAACACTGCAACTCCGTCTACGCCTCATCCCATAAAGCAGCTTTCGGTTTTGTGCACTTAAACAGTGATGTGTTTCCATCGGTCACACAGAGGCCATTCCTCTAAAACCCACTTTTGAAATCTTTCAGAGCGTGGCACAGATTTAATGACTCATTGTCTTTCATATGCAAGTAGAAAATAAAGCTGATGTGTGTAGTTTAGGGTGTGTTCACTTAGTTAGTTCGGTTCTCTTGGTTCTTTTGATCCGGACCAAAAAAGAAAATGATACATTCAGTCCTGGTTCGCTTAGCGTTCACACGGTCATTTTTAACATTGACCCTAAAGATACAAAACAAAAAACAGCTTTCATGACCTAGGACTATATTTTATGATGGAATTAAGCGAACATCCGAAACAATGCTGTGTGTTGGGCTAAATGTGCTCATTGTAAGTGTGTGTACATATTGTGGAATTTTTACCAGCTGAGAACACACAAACAGCTTATAAAATGTGTAAAGGAGACAAAACAGGCACCAGGAACTCCACTGTTGCATACAAACTAAGATCTTCTGCAAGGAGAAAGCGTTCCCACACCTGTATTGAACTGTAATGGGTACCGTAGATCTTATGATCAGAAGAACCAGGCATGCTTGAGCATTCTGTCCTTTTTAGGGTCGCATTTTGTGACACTTCATCCAGTTTTGACGTCTTTGGTCCATGTTGCGTTCATATTTCAGCCGAACCGCACCAGGGTTCATTTGGAAGCATACATTGTTGGCCCTGAAAATCTGGGTCTCTGCTTGTTCAGGGTTTGGATGGCAGCGTTCACACTTATTCAGATGAACCGCAGTAACAGAGCGATCACACCAGTTCGTTTTAATCGAAGTACACCCTCACACTAGTGGTGGCATTTTTGGTTATCCTGGAAGTGATTTAGTATCTTTCAATGATTTGTGTTCTGTCTAGGGAAACGAGCTCTTTATTATTGCAGCTCAGAGAGGAAGTGAGGTCACTTCCAAAGGTCACTTCATCCCATTCTCCTGTTTTCAAAGACTCGGCCAAAAATGCAGTTCCAGTGAAATGTTGCTGCCTTGTAAAGAAAGAGGCAAACATGCACACTACCTCCATATGCCTTTACTTATGCTCCTGCTGAAAGATGGCCAGGTGGTGATTAGCAAGTCCTGCAAACCTCAAACCCAAACAACCCTTCATCATCCTACACCTTGTTGTTACGACAAACACGGGCACTGCATTCTTCTCCTCTGGATTCCTGGGAACTTTTTTTATTTCCTGGAGGAACAGGCAGACTCAGCTAAGGGGAGCCAAGTGGCAATTATCACAGAGCCTGCTGCAGATAAAATGAACCCACCGCAACAAATTACAAACGAACTTGACATCGTCTATAAACATGGGACTTCGCTAAATAACAAAGCGAATGTTTAAAGGGTTTGTTGACTTGGAGCAGACTACAACAGTGAATACTGCAGCATCCAAACAGTGTGCTGTTGTTCAGATTATAAAGATAACTATCTAGCTTTGCATATTTGTACTAAAATAGAAGGGTGAAATGTATAACAGCGCTGCTCGAATTGTTATATAAACCAAATAAACAATTTTCCAACAGGGATTATCTACAGTTTGTCATGGAAAGTTTTGTGTGGATATGGAGAGTGAATCACTACACCAGAGCTGACCAGACGGGTGACTTCAATAAGCACTAAAGCAGAAATAGATCATACCACAGAACAGAAACACACTCAGGCAAATTAACTAAACAGCTGCATTACTTTTGTTGCATTGAATTTCAGTGCCATTCACTAACCACTCGCAATCCAATTTAACTTGATGCTAAATAGAGTACTTAACACTTTTGGGGACCGGAGAGGTGTCAGTCAATACATGGGAAAACTAAGTAACATGTGTTACTTATTTGAAAAAGTAACTCAGATATTTTGTTGTAAATTTAAAAGCATTGCTCTACTCGTTACATGAAAAGGTAATCTGATTACGTAACTCACGTTACTTGTAATGCGTTACATCAAATGATCAAATCCAGTTCTTGATCATTCGTGGTAAATATAACATCATGTCTCATTCCCTACGATCTGTCCTCCCAACAGAGGTTGGAGCCTCCCAACATGACACAGCAGATTTGGATGAGAATACCACTGCTTCTTACTGCATCAGCCCGGCTTTGCAATATGTCATGGCCAATGATTTCGAACTTACGTTCTGAATACTAATATAAAGACAAGTCCTGCAGCATTTTAAAAGACAGGACAAATTCTGGTGGAGCAAACGTTCCTCGGGCCCCATGAAATGCAATCATAATCAAATATTTTAATATTTATTTTGAACTAAAAGGAAAGAACTGGCTTGCTATATCATCCGCTGACAGAGGACAGAGCTGAATTTTAATTTGCTTGACCTCAATTTTCAAAGTTATTTTATTTATATATTTCAGCCAGTTATTTAAAGTACCAAGACAGCTGGGGTGTTAGCCATCAAAAGGTGTCAAAAAATGCATTCATTTAAATAATATTTGCACAATACAAATTGGATAACAGCTGCAGAATACATACAGCTTTTAGATTCTTTACATGATAAGCAGTTCGTTTCAGTCGTCATAAGTCTATTTCTAAAAAGTTATTATTCGCCGCCCACAGTGCTTTAGGATTACTGCCAGCTTTCCATATGATGTTTAACAACAATATCTGATGACACATTTCGACGGTTTTATCTGTGGATTCGTGATCATGATCGGGAATAACAGAATAACAGATCTCTGTTTCCGAGAACCACGTCAACTAACCTGAAACCGCCCACACACCCAATCTGATAGCCACCATCGCTGTAACATTCCCACATCCACATCACACAGCCAAACACACCAGCAATCCCCTTGACACAGCTGGAGCTGTTTGACAGAAATAGACTTGTTTTGTTTTGGCCCTGTGAATCCCTCGAGGAGGGCAGCCATAATAACGGCAAGATCGCACATGGGAGAATCAAACCCCAATGTCAAACTCACCAACACATCAGTGCCCGGAGAGATCATTCAGACCACATGACTGTCAGGATCTGTTCGGCTCAACTGCACAATGACCGAAGAAACTTGGACCATTGGTATCATACCGCATATTATTATGCTGTGTGATTCATCCTTGTTTTTTGGTAAATGTGTGCGAAGATGACTGTGTAAACCTCGGAAAAGGTCTGAAATATTCCTGATGAGTCATGCACGGTTGGATGACTAAACAAATGCACAGCTGTTATCAATGCCACAGTAGAAACAACTTATTTTGGCCTGTTTTGAGCTTGATCTGTGGACACAAATATAGGAATAACCAGCATAGACAGTAGAGGGATGGCTCACCACAATATTTTAATACTCGCCCTCATGCCTTCATGGAAGTGGTAGGTCATCCGGGTACTTTTCGCCTACTGTTTTTTGAATACAACGAATTCGGACAAACTACTCTGTTGGCGGACTGTTTTTAACATACTATATAGTAGGCAAATATTTGATTTCAGATTCAGTGTGAGACTTTTCTTTTGTCTTCCACAGAGGAAAGAAAGTCAGGTTAGGAACGAAATTCTGTAAATGTAAAAATTTGGGTTTACTATCCCTTTAAGTGCCCTCAATTATTTCAAGCAAATCTATAGCTCTATTTATTATACAGTATAGTGTATATAATATATACCCAATATATATTATTGCAAGCTAATATATAGGACTACCTGTTATCACTGATATCAGCCAGAAACATTTAGCTGGCATAAAAAAATAAACAAATTCAAACTTAAAAATGAAAATGAAAATAAATCATTGTAAATGTTACACGTGATTTTAGGCATTACAACATTATAATGCACAACATGAAAAATGGTTGTAAATGAGCATGTAAAATTAACCAGCCAACATTGAGTATAATATACAATACAATAGACATCATACAATATAAAAAAAAAACTCTGAATTCATCAGATATGGTGCCGATATAGCCTATGGTACATACCTACAATATGAAAGCAGAGCATCAGTTTATGTAGAAAATACTACTGGTTCTACACATGATCACATATTTCAAGTATGTGACTACATTTAGTATCTAATTACATCAGCAGATCCAAAGATAGTTTAGCTGACACACATGTGAGTGCAAAAACACCACCTGCTCAGATAAGTCTCGCTGAATTCATAACCAAAAAGAATGATTATTGCTGCATTATCTGATACAAAGCAGCTTAATGCTGCATAATCTTGCCCCAAACTGAAAATCCACCTCCCAAGGATACCCACCGCAGCCAAAACACCAGAAAATACCGGGGGCACAGTAAAAGCAGAACAAACAGCTTGATGTCAGGATATATATGAACATTACTCTGCTATTGCAATACATAAATATAAAACAAAGGAAGCAGTGAGGAACATCTAGCGCAAGGATGTAATTTTTCCATTTGCTCTTGCATTTAATTCCTTTAATGGTCGTAGGCAAGCCAATCTACTTTATGATCTGGTCAAATGTGTTTGCGTCAGTTGTTTCTGCTTCAATGTCACTATCCTAATGGACGGACATAACAAACAAGCACCGAGATCAATGCTCGCTCACAGTGCTCCATCAGCAAAGGCACAAAGTTACGGCAAGAACGTAAAGTCAAACTGTGGAGGTCATCAGATTTTCATCATCCCAAAGTTTTATATAGTCAGTTTGGCTTAGTAAGCAAACAAACCGTTGTCCTCCAGGTAGTCCGCATCAGTCAGAATGACATCAGACTACGGAATAGAGAGAAAGAAAGAGAGAGAGGGAGTGAAAGAGAAATAGCTGCATGCCTTAACAGCTGCTGCAGTCATCTATGCCAGACACCTGCATGCTGCTCTGGCACACACACACACACACACACACACACACACACACACACACACGCAGCACGTACCTCTCACTCCATCCGCAGCCTGGCTGGCTACAAATAACATGCAAACAGCAGCATCTGGAGGTCTGCTCTCTAACTTAAGGAGCGGAGGATAAACTCAGTCATCCCTGAGCAAGAAAATCCTGCATTGTTGTGGGCGTCGGACCTCCTCACCTAGCGTGACGATGCACTCCACTGGGCCGTCTGCCTCCCCTCCTTTCCCTCAGCCTCCTGTCCCTTAAACGCCTTCTCGTTTTCTCTGTCTCTCCACGTCACTCTCTCTCTGCTCTTCTCAACCCCTCCCCCCTGCACTCATCCCTCTCCCTCCCTTGTCCTCTCTGTCTTTCTCCCTCTGTGCTTTCTGTTGAAGGTGGCGTCTCGGTGCTCTTGCCCCATGCAAAGAGACTGTGTCCTGTTTCTCTGTGTTTTTTTTTTTTTGTTTTTTTTACCAAGCTGCAAGGTCACTGTTTTTTTCTTCACTATTCGAAAAAAAGGGTCTGAGAGACAGCCAAAAATAAACAAAAAAACGTGAGATAAGCTAAAACAAACTAGATTGAAAATTAATAAAACAAAAATAAAATAAATATAATATAATATAAAAAGTAAAATAAGCAAATATTTTCTACAAAATATTTTAACAATTTCCTTTTACAAGTGAAACATAATGACAATATAAAAGCCAATTATTTAATTTAGGAAACAATTATTTAATTGTTTATTGTCTTTTCAATATAACACAATACTTTAATATTTATATTTATATTTAAAGCATAAGCATAACTAGACTGATAAAAAATAAAACAAAATATTTCCTAATTTTAATTCATTTTATTGTTATATTAATTCTCTGTCACTACAACCAAACATTCTCCTACTTTCATAGTGAGTACTGAATTCGATGAAGAACTTCTTGACCATTAATGAAGTACATTCTGTAGGCATGAAGGAGTGCATTTCCGGACATACTTTGTCTGCCATGTTGTCAATGATTTTTCACCCTGTGTGTTCTTTTGACCTCCTCTAATATACTAACAACAACCACAAAAATAATTATCTTCAGTTTACAAGCCCAATCTAAACTTTTTTTGGTACCTGTAGCATTGACGCTTCAAAAGAGTTATCTGCCATTCTCGAATTCAAATCTCAAATCTGACGGCTCCTCAACTCCCGTCTCAACCTTAAACTTTTGCTGCTATTATGCTTGTATCTTGTCTTGATGCCGTCTAACCCAAGATAAACTTCAATCTACTCTTTTTATGTGGATTATGGTAAATAGGTGTTGCTGACTTACTGTTGCGCCTTCAAACGGCAGCTGGCATGAAGCGGCATCAATCTCCCGTACACGTTCCTAAAAAGCAAACGTCTCAAGGCTGACCTTGGCTCACACCACGGAGAGATCCGAACCGCAGAGCGTTCTCGGCATCCGTACGAGTGCCAGGATGGCAAGTTTTGTGTACGTGCTAATCTAAGCCCAATACAATCTCTCTTTCACTGTATAGGAAGGATTTAGCTTTAATGGGATTGCAAGCTGAATCCGGCAGGTGGTGTCCATGATTAGCTCATGTTCGGCTTTTGCTTTTAAAAACGGCAGGGCATTTGCACAACAAACACACAGAGGCCCAGTCATCTGTGGCGGTACCGACCCCCTCCTCACGACCCACTTCACAGAATTTTCAGACTAAAGTGCGAGTGGCACCTGGCTACCATTGGAGCCAGAACAGTCCTCGGATAATTACCTAAAGATTCCTGGTAAAGCAAAACGACTGCTGCAAAGTAGCCTTAAGTAAGTGATCACTGGTGACCTTTCTGAAACTGATATAGGTGGACAGCTGCCAAACTCTGAGGGTCTCCGTTTCAATCCCATACACCCTTGGTCATGACAAATCAAACGAGAATATATATATACTGTATATATGAAGAGTTCAGATGCAAAAGCCTCTAAGTGCCATCTCAAATTTTCTTCTAGAATGATAATTTTTATCAAGCTCGTATATTTAAGTTCAATAATTTCACTTAAATGGCAATGCAAATTACCTATTAATTATCATTTAAGTGAAATTACTGAACTTAAATATACAAGCTTTATAAAAATGATCATTCTAGAAGAAAATTTGAGATGGCACTTAGAGGCTTTTGCATCTGAACTCTTCATATATATATATATATATATATATATATATATATATATATATATATATATATATATATATATATATATATATATATATATTAGAGGTGGGCATAGATTAATTTTTTTAATCTAGATTAATCTAGATTAATTTTGAAATTAATCTAGATTAATCTAGATTAAAATGGCTCATTTGAATTCTGCCGAAGGCATTCAGAATATGTGTGCTACCCAAATAATGACTATAAAAAGCCGCGTTTCCACCGCAGGAACTTTCCCCAGGAACTAGGAACTTTGGGCTGGTACTCGATGTGTTTACACCGCAGGAACCAGCGTCTAAATGAAGTTCCGGGTAAATATTTCCCCCTCCGATAGTCCCTGCTCATGAGGTAGTACTTTTTCAAAGTTCAGAAACTTTCAGGGGTGGGACTTGTGCGCTGCACAAGCTGATTGGTTGTGTTCACGCTGCATTTTGGTTGGATGACTCCACACAGCATTTATTTATTTTTAACCTCCCTTTTTAAAAAATCTATTGCGGTTCGTGTCGTGGCTTCATGCCGTAAGAGTTGTCTGTCTGCAAATATGGAATTTAATAAAAAAAAACTGGTGGACTGGCGACGAGTTTCAGGCTTTATTAAGGGTATTTGTGGAAGAGGAAACTTTCTGCGCGTTCGTCCCAGCCATCTCACGGTCAATGTCCGCAATAGCTGATAACATACAAATTTTATATCTAACGTTAGCATTACGAGCTACTGAACACGCTTTATCAGTGCTCGTCTCTTTTCTGCCACAGCTTTTATTACTAAGTCATTATGTTTAACTTACACATTGTCATCTATTGCAAGGCACTCCAAACCATGTTACAAATTTACTATAACAGGATTGAAATAGCGCTTTGAGGTTAGTAACAAACAACTATTTACAAGACTGTCACTATTTATGATTGATAGACGGTGTTCAGGCTTTTTTTTAAGCGTATTTGCGAAAGAGGAAATTTTTGCGCGTTCGTCCCAGGCATCTCACAATAACTGATAACATACGTTGTCTAATTTTATACGCATACGAGCTTTCTGAACACGCTTTAGTATCAGTGCGCGTCTATTTTGTTTTGTTAATTACCTCGTTAGTAAACCAATACATAACTGCAGCACAGTTTGAATCTCCTCCATACTTGTTATAAATGTGGCGCTCAAAACTGATTACTGTCCGTCGAAGACTGGGAGGAGCAGTTGCGCGCAGTTTACCTTCCCGGTACTTTAGACCGCGGTGTAAACGCAGAAAGCAACCGGTCTGGGGCAAAAAAAGTTCCTGGGACAAATTGTTCCGGGTAATTTCGGTGGAAACGCGGCTAAAATAAGTCTTTGAGAACGGGTTTCTCAAGCCAGGGGGCGCATTAGACCAGGGGCTCATCTCCTGTTTCCAAAATGCATCACAAACTGCTTGAGAAAGCTGTTCTACTCATAGACTGTAAAAGGTTACTACTGTACTGTTACCGTCCGTAGGCAACATTAGGTAGGCCTATGTTATTATCAACTACTATAGGCTATCAATTAGGGATGGGCGATATGGCCTAAAATCTATATTGTGATATACATTGCAGCCTCTTGCGATAACGATATACAGTATATTATAATAAAACCATTTCAGAACAGATTACACAGACCCATGCTAAACAACTGCTAATTGTTTTTTTTTTTAAAGGGTGTATGTAGTTTTGAGAACATATATTGTGCAAAACTGTAAGTATACAACATAATTTTGCAGATAAATAAAATGTAAGTACACTATAGCTGCAGAGACTTAAGTAGGTCTAATGTTTATTATGGCTTGGAGCTTATGAAACCCCAAATTTAAAATTAGAATATTGTCTAACTGATGTCTTTTCAGTTAAAAAGAAACACAACAACGATTCTTAAAATCGAGATTATGTGCTACACCACTAAGATATATTGGAATGGGAATAATACGCGTGCGCTGGTATTCAGTGATATCATGTTTCGTTTTGAATTTGAGGTGGTAGAACGGATTAGTCGTGGGTTAACTTACCGAACTGTTACCCCACACACCCTGTATATAGTTTGCTGCTGCTCGTCTGACGGCTTAAACCCGAACCAAGTCCAAATAATGGATGTTGCACCGATCTTTTTCACCAGCTTTCACTTTCAGCCGTGTTTACTTAAGATGACGACGAATATGCGTTGCAGCCGGGTTTACCTCGCGGCCGCGGGTAGATTGCGTCATTATAGTTTGTGTAGTATAGAGCCATCTCCCAACCCAATTTGGAGAATAGATTAACGGCGATATTTTTTTTATCGCGCGATAAGAGTCTCGCGTTAACGCCGATAACGGCCCACCACTAATATATATATATATATATATATATATATATATATATATATATATATATATATATATATATATATATACTGTATATATATATATATATATATATACTGTATATATATATATATATATATACTGTATATATATATATATATATATATATACTGTATATATATATATATATATATATATATATATATATATATATATATATATATATATATATATATACACACACACTATTGCTGTGATTAATATGCTTCTAGCATGTTATATTAAATTAAATTTAATTCACATTTATTTGTATCGCGTTTTTCACAATACATATTGTTTCAAAGCAGCTTTACAGAAAATGCATGTGTCTACATTACAATTTAGAGTGATCTATTATCAGAGGAGACTGTGTCCAAGTTATGTATTTCAGAAATGTACATATACAAATCACACAGTTAGTTAACATCACTAATACATTATAGGCAGAAACAATGAGCTCATTGAAGTAATGTGAACATAATGATTATAATATATAGAAAATTCAGCAGTGGTGCAAATATGTGGTGTACAGTATATTGGCAGGAGTTCTTTTAACCCTAATTGATGGAGTGTGTAGCTTTTCATTTCTTAAACAACCATGTAGGAAGACCTATCAAGCGCGCTGTAAAGTCTACTCCAGCACATCCCAAAGATTTTCAATGAATTTAAGGACTAGACTCAGAGGTGCCAATTCATGTGTGAAAATGATTCTTCATGCTCCCTCCCCACCATTCTTTCACAATTTGAGCCTGATGCATCTTGACATTGTCATCCTGGAATATGGCCATGATGTGTCTTCCTACATGGTTGTTTAAGAAATGGAAAGCTACACACTTCAATTAGGCTTAGAAGAACTGTTGCCAAACATATACCATGCTAGAAACACATCACAGCACATAACCATAACATAAAATAATCCGAAGCAATAATGATCCAGTCATAGACTTAAGTATTAAGACACAATATACAGAATGCCACTTAAGTCGGTTCTCTTTCAAAGTTCTCTTTCTCGCTTGAACGGACAAAAACACACAAAATTATGTCAAAATTCCCATTTTGTTTAGTATCCTTGTAAACATAGTCTTAAATTAGTTAAAAACTGTTAAATGAACATAAAGAGATGTGAGAAAATAGAATTTGTGTCAGATCCACATCATCAAGTATATCAGGTCTTAAAGTGACAGCAGCCTAATAAACCTGCAGCTGTTTAAACACTAAAAACCTTAGTGTTTGAGCCCTGATATATTAAGGGCACAGCTAAATGAGACATTTATTATGGGTTTATGTGAAGATTGTTTCAAGTTCACTTAAATTAAAAGTTGTTCTATTAAAAAAAATAAAAAAAATAAAAAAATTAAAAATATATAATAATAATAATAATAATAATAATAATAAATATATATAAATATATATACAAATAAATAAAATATATATATACACACACACACACACTATTTAAAAGTTGGTAAGATTTTTTTAACTCATAAAAAATAACATTCATTTACAATGTAATTTTCTTTTTTACGTTAACCAAATTTGATAACATTACTATTTCTTTTTCAAATTTTTATAAGACTGCCCAGTAATCACACAATTATGTTATTGTATTGTATTCACAGAACTGTTGAAATATTTCTGAGAATTTTTTACTCTCCGATATGTTGTCTTTAATAAACAGTAAATATTTTCTAGAAAATATCCCTAACCCTTTCCTTTTACAATTTCAGCACAATGACAACATAAAAGCCAATTTTTCAATTTTAGAACAATAATTTAGTTCTATATTGTCTTTACAATATAACACTCAATATTGTCACACCATATTTTTTTACATAAAATATTTATATTTTAGGCAGGGGTCCCTGCAAAGGGATAATGGTCATCAAAAAATAACCCTTGACCTATGTATCTTCATCAATACTCGCCACTGAACAACCTGCATCAGTTAACCACTCTTCAAATGATTGTCTAAATATAGTCTGCTAGGATTTACAACATCAATCAGCATAACCAATTGCCTTTGTGATTTTGCCAGAGCAATAGAGAAAATATATCCTAATGTGGTAAAATATTCTCCTGGGACAAATCATGCACATGCACAAATAGGGAGCAGCTGGAGGGGAGTACAGGAACTCGAAAATACAGGACCCTTCAATCCACAGATTGCTGTGCTCCTCCTATTATGTCTTACAACTGATCACATGGGACTGCTGTAAGCATCGACTCCAACACCCGTCCGACCACACACACCCATCAGCTAATGAAGCTGGAGAAACACACCGCCTGGGCATTCATGTGTGTGCTGAGCTATGATAGAGGATGATCATAATAATATGAGCAAGACAACCTCAAGAACAGCAGAACTGAGCGCTATGAGTAACCTTGTTTTTCTTTCAAATGGGAATTTTCATGTTAAAATCAATGTGAATTGCCATTCACAACACATTTTTACTTCCATAATGTGATGCATTTCTGAGAGAGACAGGCTATTTGACTCTACAACAATTCGTTATTTCCAAATAAATATTAAAGTCATCTGGGGGAAATTCCTGTATTTTTCATATCATAATACATATAGAAGAAAAACAAAATAGTGCAATGTCATTTCCCCCCCTCAATATCGTGCGGCTCTAACAATGAGAACAGTTCACAGGACTATAACACCAGGAACACAAATTATGAAAGAACATGGGGTTGGGTTGGTTTTAATTTCATGTTAAAAGGCCAGTTCTTGACGTGAGGTTTATGGCAAAGATTTAGACGGAAAGAGAGAACAGTAACGAGTGTAAAGAAGCTAGTCACCAAGGCCCTTAATCTGCTGAAAGCTGGACAGATTATGACATCATCACCAGCATCCAATCCATTGCCTGAATCCAAATGATTCTACATTACAAAACACACACAATTACACAGCAAAAATGTATAATAATAACAACACCATAAACTACTTTTATACTGAAGAAAATCTGTAGAAATGAATGCATCTTCTTTCCTGCACACATGGGTTGAGGGACTCCCCCTGGCGCAAATAATTATTTCCATACAGCTAGCAGAAATGACACAAATATGCCTTAGGTTTGTGTTTTCTTTGAGCACAAAAACTCAAAGAACATTAAACTGCATGCTACTGGCTCCCTCAGATGAGTTGAGCAATCAGGAAGAATGAAAAACCTTGAGGCAATGCTGCACTTGCTTGCTTTAAAGTATAGGGCTACACATAGACAGTTTGGCTTTTTCAAACATATGGACCTAGCTAAGTCAGTCTAGGCTAAACATGCAAGCGTGTTTTATTTATTCATTTTTATTTTAATGACAGGGTTGTAAAAATGCAAATATAAATATAGAAAATGAACAAAAAATAAACAGATAATATGAGATAAGATCAAACATGAAACTTTTGTATTATTAATTAATTTAATTTAATTCCACATTTTGCTAAAAGGGTTGTAAAAATGCAAATATGAATATAAAATGCTCATAAAATAAAGGCTCATCAAATATTTAGACTATACCTGCAACCTTTTTATTATTTTATTTTATTTATAATTTTATTAGAAACAAAACAAAAAACTAATTGTGTAAAAATGTGCCCCATTCAGAGCAAAATTGTAAATTGTCTTGTTCAGTAATAATTATGCATATTATTGAGCCAATGCAATTCATGGTAATATTAATAATTAAAGGATAAACTTTCCTACTGATGACCATGGATAAAAACATGAAACTTGCAAAGAAAGAAACAGTAGTAATGTGCCACAACACGGTTCAGTCAATGCATAAAAATAATGCATTTATTTTCCTTGGTAAGCTCCATCCAGTGTTTTATCCTGTCAGATGTCACGACCCCAGTGTCAACAGGAGGAGGGTAACCATGTTTGTGTTTTGATAAGGAACGCTCAGATTGTGACCTCACCTCACTTCCTCAGAGGTCAGGTGGAGGTGTGTGTGTGTGTGTGTGTGTGTGTGTGTGTGTGTGTGTGTGTGTGTGTGTGTGTGTGTGTGTGTGTGTGTGTGTGTGTGTGTGTGTGTGTGAGAGAGAGAGAGTCAGTGAGTGAGTCACGGATGGCCGAGTGGCCACAGATGGAGAGTTTTGGTATTCCTCGGCACCTGTTTGGCACCCGACTGCCGACACAGGCAAGTGAACAGACATAACAATCCATTCCAGCAGTATTGAGCTCGCAAAGCTTCTCTGGAAATATGCAGTGGAAAGGGAATTGATATCATTGACTTGTCACATTTTATTACCAGACTGCAGCGTTCACTTCCGTTTCAGCCTGCAGGGGGAGCCATCGCACAATCTACATGTATGATGACGACAATGGGGAAAGATATCACATCATTATTCTCCGTATTTAGCTCTTAAAGAATCTAAGACAGTTCTGAAACTGAAAATAATTACTCATTAGCCGATTGCTAATGAACACATGCAAATCCACTGGACACTATATTTTATAAAACATTAAACGACTGATTTGGGGACAAGATGGTCTCGTCATGTGAGACTATTCCACAAGTCAGCACAGAGATATTTTTCAAAAAGAAGCTGTAATGTATATGAACGTCATAGATCTTCTGAGATGAACCGGAGTGTTGCAGTGGCATTGTCCCTGCAGCCAATTAACACAAGCTAGGAGAGCCAATCCTCGGCTGTGATTGGCTGAGGGCACTCAGGGGATCTCATTACAGCATGGAAGTGCAACTCTTCACTGGCACAGCCTCTGACGGCAGTTTGATCACTGGCTCAAAGAGCGCGAGCACATACGACCACAACTCCAGTATTCTTTTTCAACCAAACTGTCATGGTTCTTCACATTCCATAATGTTTTTATACTGCAAGGTAACCAGTACAGCTGATGTGATGATCTAGTCTGATTACAATCAACTCTTCAGTGAGGAACAGACCCTAAACATCAGTATTAAAGTTTGGCAGGTAATCCTTCACCGGACATAAATGATACCTCAAATTGTGCAGCTTGTCGAGAAGAGGTGTGCTATTACTTATGGTGTAATCAGATTTATCTTTTTCACCCGCCGGACCGTAAACCGTAAAATTTACACTAAAGGAGGGTTCCTAGTACTATATTACAGAGGTTTGGGGTAAAATGTACCTATGTGAAGTCAGACATTTATAATAATAGTCAGGAAAAAAAATTTTTTGGGAAATACAACTTCAGAAAAAAATCTGTAAAACTAAAAACTATTTGTTACAATATTTGTGCTAGTCCAAAAAAGAGTTTTAATGCCAACACAGAATGAAACCAGGTTATAAATTATATATACAGTATTAAACAATTACATTATTATTAATAAAACAACTATATGCATTGTTTGTATATATATATATATATATATATATATATATATATATATACAACAGACAGAGAGAGAGAGAGAGAGAGAGAGAGAGAGAGGGGTCTTGAAGTACCCATTCTAGATATATTACATACATACACATCTCCCAATTATAATTCATATAATTATATACTTTTCAGATACTGAGTTACTTTCAAAATAGAAAACAGACTTGCTTTGATGAGACTGGAGAAATGTATGTTCTATAAACAAGCAAACAATTATGGAAATGTTCTCTTTGCCAGGCCAAACACAGAAGTCTGAGGACTGATGTCATGGTGATGATATTCCAGCGAGAGAGGTAGGGTGTGCAGTTTGAGGGTCCCGGCTGATTTATACATGCTCTCGGAGAAATGTGGTCGGAAAAAAGCACATACTGTATAAACGCACAAGACAGTGAATTATTACATTATGTGCATGAAGAACACTCCTGAAAACCTCCACGAGCAGGCCGGTCTATTATCTCAGAGCCGGATGGATCCGTGACTGTGTGCAGAATGAGGAGCTTTATAATCCAGACAGATATATAAAGCTCTATAATACAAACAGAATAAAGCTTGGTAAATAAAGCCTTTACCTGAGCTTTAGCTACAGCCCGGAGAAGATCCAATGTCTGCGACTATAGAGAGTGTGTGTGCGCGTGTGTTTACACCATGCCATGCAGCGAGAACCGGATTTAATGACTGTTTACAGGCCGCAATGACGTGTGTTCCACACATACACAGCTGTCAGTGCGCTAACTGCCTCTTCACTGTGTGTTCACATGCCACGACTAATTTAAAGGGAAGCTAGGACTTGTGCATCCTGCTGGGATGTTTGCCATAGAAAAAAAGGGGGAAGGGTGACGTCCGTATGTCAGGATACAATCTGATGCCATATGGGGATGATGCCCACAGACTGAGTGTACTTTTATTTAACAAAGGCCGTTGTGCAACATTTAAAGGAATAGTTGTTCATCCAAAAAAGAAAATTCTGCTGTCAAAGTTATTTTTAACTAGGCTATATAAGGGACTATAAGGGAATATTGTTCATCATGTTCAAAGAATTTGATCCTCCAAAAAGGACCAAAAATACTACATAAGAAATAGACTTTTATGACTCATTCAAATGATTACTTAAATTTCGGTGTGCTATTCACACAGATCTATTATAGGGCTTCAAAACTATGGAATATAGCGAATGAGTCATATAAACTAGATTTATATGTTTCTGCAGCTATTCTGGTGGGGTTTTTTTGTTTGTTTAGTTTTTTCCTTTTTAAAGCAAACATATCAGCCTGATGAGTTTTCCATAGTGTTCAAATTTCCAGGCATGCTAATTCTCTTCTTTCTTGCTAATGCTTTACAATGACAGCAAAATTTAAAAGCTTTTCATATTATTCTCAACACTCAACTTTGTCTCAAGTTTCTGTTTCAGGCATTTACCAAGTACTTACCCATGTTTAGCCAAAAGACTGATGACTGATGGTGTCTGAAAGCAAAGTATTTGGCAAAAAACACCTCTGGGACTCTTACACCCTCTGATATCTCCCTACGCCTGCCTTATCCATTATCAACCATAATCACTCCACATGAATGAATAATCTGCAATGAATTTCTAATGTCCCGTTTCTCTGTGACAGCATCGCACCATTTATCATTCACTGTGTCTAGTGAAGTTGCCATAGACGGCTAGGTGATATCGCTATATGGAAATGGACTGAGTTAAATGGACGAGCAGAGGACGGATGGACCAGTAAACAATGCATGAGCACACACCCACCTGGAGCCTGACATCCCCCTCTTTCCTCTGCCGTTCCATTAAAAACAGCTCAGATGCACAAACTGCTTTGCATTATGGACAAAAGGAGGACAGATTGACAGAGGACCACTTATTGGGAAAAGAGCTGCCATTTCATTACCATAATCAGCAGAAGACTACCACCTGCCCACCCCCAACCGACATCATCTCAACATAGAAAACTAATATTAAAATTTGTCTATGGCTGATAACCAACAAATGAAAATAAACTAAAGAAATAAACTGCATCACAACATCATGGCCCTGTTTACACCTGGTGTTAAGATGTGTTTTGGTCGATCGGATCACTAAATACAGGTGTAAACGGGGTCTAAAACGTTTTGAGCTTGTCCATTTTTTTACCACTTCCAGAGGTAGTCGAAAACGCATTCAACCAGATTGCTTTCGTAGTGTAAACGCTCATGTGGTTAAATGTGTTCAAACCACCACAAAAGACCGCCTACTCTCCGCCTGAAGACCCCTTGTTGGCTGAAGACCCAAATTTAGTTTGAAGATGAAAAACCTACCAAGCACAATGTTTTCTCACCATTTCTTATTTCTAACATGCACTCACAGCGTTCGCCGTAGACTTGCGGCTATCGGAGCAGAAACAAAAGCTGCTGCTCTCTGTATGTTTTTCCGTCGTCTCTGGGCGCGTTCATATGTAAATTGTCCATTAGATCAAAAGATCTGAAAAAAACCCATACATTTACCCGTCCATAGACCCTCCCCCTCGGAGAAATCAGGACAGAAGTGGTTGAAATTGGACAAATATCAAAACGAGTATGTGTCTTCCTCGTCTACTTGTGATCCGATCGACCAAAACGCATCTTAATACCAGGTGTAAACAGGGCCTAAAATGTACAGTATGAAACATTGATATTCAGTTTGAGATTTGCTAAAGGTAACATTTAACTGTGCAACTTGTGTTTAATGACTTGTCTAAATGCATAAATCAGCGCATACAATTAAATATCCAATATTGACTGGTAGTGATATAATTGTGCATCCCTAGTCTGATACCTCAACAAAAATGTCAAAAAGAGCTCAATTATCCCCCTAGCTCCTCCAGCGAGATCTTTATATAGACCTTCTGAGTGAAGCAGCTGGAAGCAGAAGGGTAATGAGTGACAAGCATGCATCAGCAAAAAGACAGAGCTTCCTAATTACAGCTTATACCTCCAGCTCTGGCTCTGAGGATGGAAGCAGGCGGTGAAAGAATGCGAGGTACGCTTCACTGCGTGTTCCCTAGATATTACTTTATCTTAGATGTTTTGAGTGGCAGTTGAAAAGCATCTCCCGAAATGAAATTTTTTAATTCAACCCCCAAAAAAGCAAAGATTGTAACACTTTGTTCCGGAGCCTTTCATCGTCATTTTTTTCATTCGCTGCATCTGAAGAGGTTGAGAGAAAAACGAACAGGCTCCTCGGCTAAGGCAGAGCGTCATTGAAGGGATTTCCTTTTTTTCTTTCCAGTAGATTAAAATCCTCTCCTTCCAGTCTCTCATGCATAATTATGTTCATCACAAAGGATGAGCCTTTTAAACGGGCTGGAATTTTCAGATGAAGCAGAATTGATTGGTTGCCGGCATGAGGTAATTGATCTGGAGATTCTCTCATGTTAGTCCTGCGTCTGATTCACTAACCATGCATACAGACGTATTTGTCTGTACTTTGCTACACAGAAATGATTGATATGATTAATCAATAAGTTCACTAAACAAATAATATAAAGATTCTGACAGCCTTAGAAACATCAAATCAAAATACTCAGTTTTTCGGACTGTCACTTTAATGTTTCTAATGTGATATGTGTGATGTTGGATACTCTGACATATGAAAAAAAGGTATTTTCTTGTCATCAATCAAAAATATAATAAATCAGGCCAGTGTGAAAATGGCAAGATGAAACTGAAAGTCTCAAAAAAGTAGACTCGCTTGAGATGAAATGCTTTACAGCATAAGATCAATATAGTGCTCAAAAATAGCATAAAAAGAGACTTAACAGTTTGTTTGAAATGAGACAGTATAATTGTCAAACACGTTTGGTCTCGGCACATTCATCTTTGAAGAGGAAGAATAGCTGAAGTCTCCCCGGCTCTCTAATATCTTATCATTCAAACAGCATAGTCTAGGTCCATTTCTTGATTCCCCACTACAAAAGTGCCCTGAATGTGTCTGGCTTCAAGAGTGGCTTTCAAACAAGCGTTGCACAAAAGTAAAATAACATCAAAAAAGCTCTCACTGACTTAAATCAATACTTCAGACAAGAGGGACCACAGAGAAAGAGAGTTAAACAAATGGACTTCACTCCTCCTGACAACCTGAGGTTTCATATCTAGCACATACAGTAAATTGAATTCCTAGATGTTACAAACATTAAGACAGTGAATAATTGCACAAGGGTGTAAATGACAGAGCGTTCAAATTTGTGTGTGCTAGGCCTATCCCTTGACTTGTGTGCTTTTTGGGGTATTTGGCTATTCTTTCCACCCTGCTATTTGCATTCTCCAGACATCATTTAACTATTCTCACAAGCAGAAGTTGTGGTTTATCTGTGGTCAGAAAGACTGTGGAAAAGGTTTCATGTTTGGGTCGAGAGTAAAATGGCAAATATTTCCAACCACGTCACTCAGCCTGATATTTTCTTCCATTTTAAAATGGGAAAAAGTCTTGTCTCGTCTTTCCTCTCTAAAAGCTTCCTCTTTAGCGGCTGTTGTCCCGCCCCTTGGCTGTTTTACAAGGGAAATTATGTTTATATGAGTTATATAAAGGCATGCAAAGCTCTGTCAATGGAGCTAAAATCCACCAATACTTTCGCTGTCTCTTATGAAAAAAAAGTAACTTTTGAAGAGTCCTTCCAATTGAGCTTTTTTGAAGTGCTATAAACAAAAGAAAATAAGGCACAAAAACTCCCATTGAAATGTCATTGAGAGTTTCCCGTGGTGAAAATAACAATCTTTCTAATAACACGCTGGGGAGACAGTGGTCCTTGAAAATGATATAGTGAGATAAAAAATGGTCTGTAAGGGAAAAACAGCTATCGTGGCAAACATGGACTGAAAAACCAAGTAAAGATCTTCGATGTTTGCAGCTCTGCCTCATTAATTGTACAAATGAATATCTAAGATTTGCTCTAAAACTAAAAATTCTGAAAGAGAAGAGCTATAGATGACTAATTTCAAATCTAAAGTAGTGGCTGGAGGGGAGTTCAGGGGCGGCGTTTGTGTGCATAGTGCTCAAAGGGTCAGGCAACATTAAACAGGAGATGGACTGACCTATTCACAACGAGGTCACGACCGCCATCAATTTTATATGTGCAGCAGAGAGAGACAGCACTGGGAAATGTGCTGATAGATACATCAAATATGGAGCCCCAGGTGGAGGGAACAGGCCAATATCCAGCCATTAGTCTTGCCTTGAACTGACAGACCACTGGATAAAAGTTAGATCATGAAAAGGCACTCAAAAGCTACAATTGAGCTTAGAGTCTCAGCAAGACCATTAAAATGTTAAATTTTTAACATCTTAACACCATCATGTCCATTAAAACCATCTAATAAAATGACAGTCATTTAAAAACGATAGCTACAGTATAACATATGTTCAAAGATTCAGTGCCTATGGAAAATACTTTATGAGATGAAAGGTTAAGCTTTGCGGCGGTATGATAAAACAGGATGGATTGCTTTCAAAATGCATTTGAAAAGTAGGGCGATTCACTTTGTATTGTTTAGGCAGAGCTGATATCATTTTAATGAGTAGGCCTACTCTCAAGCTCATTCAGATCGGATAACTAGAAGAGCAAGAAGTACGAATCCTTTAAAAAAATACGCTGATGTGAAAACCATTTAATCAGTTGAAAAATAAACCACATTAGAGATTCACAGAAAACAAAAGTGACTGTCCTACTGCACCTCGAAATAAAACAGCAATCCATCAAACCAAAGAATGTGTCATGTGGTTATATTGCCAAATGCAACCTAATTACTCAGTGTAAACTGCAACCCTCGCTCTGAAATATTAATAGATGCTAATAAGAATATTGGCGCTGTGTCAGAAGAAAATGGGAACAGTGCCTTCACTTGTGTTGACATGTTTGTCAATGAGGAAAAATGATTAAATAATGAATTTTCTCATCTTGAAATATGAAATGCCAATCATACACTACTTGGTGGAGAAAACAATGTTACTCTAAAAAGAAAAATATATATGTTTGATCAGTTAGAGACAGACAGAGAGACAAACTGACAGACGGACGGACGATAGATAGATATGTGACTCACAAGCAAATGACTGAAGTAGTTCAACAACATTTGAGGGCTCCACTTGTAAACTCTCCCCATATTGCGGTGCAGTTTCCCATCCAGCCGAGAGGCCGTGAATCAGAAAGAATTGCTTACTCACCCACAGACAGTTCAGAGATCTGTCTACAGAAGTGCTGCTGTCTTTCTGCTGTTGTTTGCCCACTTGATCAGTCAAACGATTCTGAAAAATCCAAGTATCTCCTCTGAATACCGAACTCAAATCTCTCACGTTGATGTTGGATCTGTTCAGGTGTCGTCTAAAAGCAGCAAAGTCTGAGCAACTTTTTGAAGTCTGTTCAAGGTTTCTCGAGCATAGAGAGCAGAAAAGCCTGGGAGATTCCTTTACATAACACAGGCTCCAGCAAACAGGTCGGCCCTGAGAACCCCCTCCAAAGGCTTGGAAAATACCTGCAAATGTCTGGTGACGCACGGTGGAAAAAACCCCAGATGCAGACAGCCAGTCAGACAACCCATAGGAAACACTCCATAACTGGGAGATTCATAAAGTCCTCGACACAAGGAAAGGACAACTATCTCTCTGATACTACACGGTGTTAGAGAAGGAATGACAGCAAGCTGAACAGGACAAGACGGGCACCTTCAGACTCAACTGCAAGCCGTGCAATGTAAATTAATAATAGACTGTGCTTCCACTGGTGTGCTAGTTTACACTGCTGGATCAGGTTGCCTGACATCTACAGTTTCACAAGACCTTTATTTTAAAAACAGCCTAAAATTTTGAAGTTATAAGCACTTCCAAAAAGCAATTTCCTTTAGCCTTGATAAAACACCACAGGGGGTTTAACAAACTACAGATTCCTTTCGAATCAGACATCTGAGATAATAAAAAAAACACACAAAAAAACACAGATTCCTGGAAGAAGGCACTTGTCCTGGGTTTGTGCCCTGAAGGCCGATGAGGAGACATTTTTTCATTGTGAAATGAGATATAGAGTGAGCTCATTCTACAGATGACAGCAGACAGGCAGCAATGAACAGCCGGAAATGAAACTAAGGAGAACCTGAGAACTCTGCTATGAGACACCCAACAGGGAGAGTCTGAAAGCAGAGATCATGGAGCTCTAGCATACAGGAACACTATAATCAAAATCCCCCTAAAACACCAGCAGCAGTTCATTTCCCTGCCAAAGACCCTTTCTAGTTCCAGAGTTCTCAGTTTAGAAAAAGTGTAATGATGGTGTTGTGCAATAGAAAATCATGCCATTTAAAGGAACGGTTGACTCAAAAATGAAAATTCTGTCATAATTTGCAAAATTAAGTTATTATTCACTGAAAATCTCAGCCTTTGTCATCAGCTCTACTTCACATTTTTCTTACATTCCGCATCGTGAGAATCAATTCGGATTCACAAACATTTGATTTTAATCAATTTCATTCAATTCAATAGAGTGTTCTATCTATCTATCTATCTATCTATCTATCTATCTATCTATCTATCTATCTATCTATCTATCTATCTATCTATCTATCTATCTATCTATCTATCTATCCATCCATCCATCCATCCATCCATCCATCCATCCATCCATCCATCCATCCATCCATCCATCCATCCATCCATCCATCCGCTTTTGAACTATTCATTAAAATAAACATCTCAGAAGAGACGATTGCTTTAGAAATTTGGCTACACTGGTTCTGCTGTATGTTTTTGAATCACTAAACAGAACTGGCTCATGAATCATTTGTTTGTGTGGTACGCTAGAGATTCTGACAAAATAGCTAATTCATTTCATTCTGGTACATTGAAACGCATGATGACAGGATTTTCATCTTCATGCAAGCTATTCCCTGATCTATCCAGTATGCACGCCCCAATTAGATCCACAGGAGACGATGTTGGAAAGAACACCAAGGGCAACAACAAGAAGACAACTGTGAGAGAGTGCTGAATGTCTCTGGATATGGAGGAAATGGGAAATGTCTGAAAGTGGAGATCTGAATATATGCAAAAACGCCTTTACACTTCCACTACAAAACAAATGTAAAGTAAAGCATGATTCAGAAGATTCAGTTCCAAAACAGAGTTGAGTCTGTGGCTCACCAAATGCTAGGGAGAAAATTACAGAGCCCT
The DNA here is from genome assembly GCF_965113295.1 of Leuciscus leuciscus. NCBI lineage: Eukaryota > Metazoa > Chordata > Actinopteri > Cypriniformes > Leuciscidae > Leuciscus > Leuciscus leuciscus. The sequence goes on along the minus strand of NC_138747.1, from coordinate 11,362,678 downwards.
GGAAAACTGGTTGGCTACACTGTGGTGAATGAAGTGGCCTGACTCAGAGCCTCTAGTCACTAATTTTAGCCAAGTTGGGTGGAAACACGCAGTCCTGTTGAGCTATTAATGATATAACTGTACTACTCCAAATTACAGAAGAATAGTACACAATATCAAATATAAAGAACAAACTAAGCCATTAAAGTAAACAAGCTGTACTATTGTGCTGAGAGCATTCATTACATCTTGGTGCATTTCTGATAGCAAGAAAACACAGTATAACACTTTATTTCAATGACAAGAACACATATGGAACAAGTACTTCACATAAAAGACAACAAAAAATAACTAGAAAACATCCAAAACTAAACTGTTTTTTTTTTTTTTGCAGTAGAAATAATTGTAACTTTTCACAAACAATTACAAACCCCCCCAGCAAATAACACCTTGAATAAGCTGTGAAATTTGGAAGTAGAAAAACAGAAATAGCCTAGTATTTTCTTGCAAAACATACTCCTTTTATTTACAACTTGAAAAATCATTTTTTACATTGTACTGCACTTATAACGTGACCACATCACAGCCTAACCTGATTTCTCCTGGCCAAAAACACCCTCTTTGATAAAGCCAAATCGTCAGATATGAATGGACAGAACAGGTGTTCTGCAGGAGAAGAACGTCATGCACTTATCTCCACCTGATTTAAAGATCTCCTACCTTATGGTACGAACTGAAATGCAGTATTTCCACATCAGATTCAACATGAGGGCATTTCCTGCCTGGCTGCTCGATGAGGGTCTTCAAAACAAGGTGGGGTAGATCCAAAAAGGAGGAGAAGAAAATACAGTGGAGCTCATGTGCTACTTGACTCAACTCAACTCCAATCATCCAGACTAGCCGCTCCTTCCTCTTTCCCTTCTCTCAACCACAAACAGCGTGCTACGCTTGAAGTGCTCAAAGAGTTGAAGAAAAAAAAAAAACACTAATTCACCCCCCCCACCCCCCCAGTTCAAGTTACAGCAGTTGTTGCTGCTTCTAAAGCATAGGCATCTTTAGCTTTGTTTATGTAGCCATACCCAAATGTTCCCCTCTGAGAGTTGTCTAACAGCAATCTGAGGTTCCCATGCTACCCGAGGAATGGAGTATGCTATCTCTGTACATCAGAGACACATCCGGATGCACTCGTTCTCCTCAAGCAGACGCACTCCTCCTGTCATCCGCTCGTAGTGCGAGTCATTTCATTTGGAGGTTGTTAAATCCCGGTCTGTGTCAAAGGGAACAGGCAGGCCCGTTCGGCCAACACTTGCGCCAAGTGTGACACGTCTCCCTAAGGAGGCCAGGGAGGGTCTGACCAGTGTTTGCACCCTCAAATATGACTTGTAGATGTAGTTAATTGGTCTCAATAGCATTAAATGAGTGTCGTAATGGAATTTTTATGTAAAAATACTGAAGCTGTTGAGCTGAGTGGGGCCAGATTTATCCTGGAGAACAGTGCTGCGGGAGGCTATGAGATCATAATCAAAGCCTGTCATTGGAGTAAAGGCTTGGCACACTCCATGGAAATGGATTACCTTCAAAAACTGTAACTTAAAGCCTTACGCACCAACACTGGCACACACATGTGAAAAGTCATGAAGAAGAAACACGGGACGGGAGCCAGTGAAGAAACTGTGCAGAAACAGAGAAATCAAACAAGTCAGGAAAGTTTTAAAATGAACTTTAGGTTGGCTTTAAGTTCTGCAAACACAGATGAGTGAAACATATACAGCGAGATCGATTTCAGACGATAACATTTGTTTTTGTTTGGCTCTGTTCTCTTCCTCTTTGGTTCTGAAATGCTTCCACGACCTTCAGGTTAAATTGCCGGCTGTCCACTGTAATTTACATGGAGGGAGAATATTAAAACATTTTACTGCTGTTTTATATAACAGAGTTTACTTTGTGAGGTCAACTTAAAATGTATGAGGAAAACTATGAGAAAACAACCATTTAACAGAAGACTAAAGTATATACTGTACATATACTGCTGTTCAAAAGTTTGAGGTTGCTAAGATTTTATAATGTTTTTGAAAGAAGTTTTTTAAAATAAACTTTTGCTCACCAAGGCAGTAATATTATGAAATATTATTTCAAGTAACTGATTTCTATTTCAATATATTAAAATGTAATTTAGTCACTCAATCCTTTAGAAATCATTGTAATAAGCTGATTCGGTGCTTGAGAAACATTTCTTATTATTATCAATGTTGAATATTTTTGTGGAAACACAATAATTTTTTTTAGGATTCAATAAAAAAAGTTCCAAAATAATAGCTTTTATTTGAAATAGAAATCTTTTTATAAATGTCTTTACTGTCAATTTTGATCAATTTAATGCATCCATGTGGAATAAAAGTACTTATTATTTTTTTTAAATCTTAATGACCCCAAACTTTTAAACAGTGGTGTAGTAATTTGGTATTCCATATTGACAATATAAACTGAAATATTGTGCTAACTATCGGCTAGATTTTAGAAAGGTGAAACAAAATCTGATCAGCTGGAAAGGAAAGTTGTTTCATAGGTGGAGGAACTAGAGTTAGTTTTGATTATATAAGGACTTTTAAGGCAAATTCTGAGACCAAAGTCATAACTTTTAAACTGTACCACATTTGAAAAAAATACCGAAAATCTGGAGGTTGAAAAACATGGTGTTCATTTTTCCATAGGAAATATACAACTAAATATTATGAAAGCAATGTCATTCAGCGCATGAAAAATCCATGTCTGCTCGCTTTCCATGTCAACTGTAAAATGCCTGACATTTCACATGCTGAGGAAAACAATCACTTTTTCAAAAGGATAGTAATAATTAGCAGCACCTTTCTAAAGCAGCCTTGTTGTTTTGCTGTTTCTGTAACTGACATCAGAATACTTCCCTGAAGACTGCCACATCCTCCAAAAAACATCCTCTCTTTATCTAATTACTGTCCAACACATACGAGACAGAAAAAAGCAGACATTCACACTGGCACACACAGACATGCTTTCTGTAGCCGCCAGCTTCTTGGCAGCAAAAGACTGAACAAAATGCAATTTGGACAAAAGCATTACAATTCAAGACAGAGAGCACACAAACAAACATAACCCAGCTTTACGTCCATCATAAAGTAAAGGGCTGATGTATCGTTATTAAAGCTGACAGTTTAATACTGGCTAATAACCTCAATTGAAGTCAACATCAATTTATGACTATGGCTTTATTTATGACAGTGTACATATCTCTGTGTTGTCTCCATCTGACATACTAAAATAATTAAAAGACAAATCAATATTTACTTTGTAAGTAATCATGTAATAGGCAGGATAATGTACATTTAGATTGTTATTGCAACAAAACCACCTCATGTTATTTCAAGGCATTCATCATTACCATCATCAACATTATCCTAAACACTAGGACAGACTAAAGTAATGCTTACACAATGTCCATATCAGCCAAACAGCACCATAGTGTATAATAATAACAATAAAAAGCCAAATTCGATGGATGGATGGAAACAGTTTGAATTTGAGACCAAAATTTTAAGATTTTGTGTAAAATTCAAGTCAACTGCTTGACATAACACAAGACTACCAAATTAAACACTAGCAATGAACATGTTTATGAATACATGCAGGAACACTGTAGTTATTCACACCCTGGCAAACACTATCCAGTGCATTCAAGCTATACATTTTATCAGTATGTGCGGTTACTGGGAATCAAACCCATGAGCTTGGCTCTGCTAGAGTCATTCTCCGCCAGTTGAGCAATGGGAACATACAGTTCACTCCTATTTACACAAATGAAATAAACGTATGAGAATGCCTTTGCTTAACCACAATCACAAGCAAAAAGCTCCATAAAAGGTGAGTCTGTTTTCAAAAATGACCACAGCAGGAAAGAACAAATCTTGCTCTTTTTAAGGATTCAGCGTGAAGGACTCCAGACTTCAAAAAACATTCCAGTCTGGGACGTCTACGCCCACATCAGCAACTGAGGGGAATATTAATGACTTGCTCTGCTAATTTGCATATGGAAGTGATGCTGTGTTCGTCCCACTCTGTGGTAAACTATGATAGTTTAAAATGCCACGGAATCATTTAGAGAACGCGATGATAGGGTAAAAAGCCTGTTTCTGATGAGACAACTGAATATTCGTCTGATTCCATTATCAATGTGATTGTTTCCCCAACAAAAACTTAAATGTCAAAGCTTATGAATCATTTTAATGTGCTCTAAAGAGGTTTAATTGGGCCGCTCTTTCCCTGACAGTACCAGCTGCATAATTCTGTTCTGAAACACCTACGCTGCCTGTCTTCCACATGGCATCTTGGGACAAAAATAAAGGGGGATTTTTCTCTTTTGTTTTTTTCAGTTTTGTTTCAAATGTGAGGTTGAAAGTCGCCAACGACACTGTATATTGTGTTTGATTGAAGACATTGCACAGCACACAAAGGCCACGTTGTGTGAACTGCGCAGTTTCCACTGATTACAGCAGTCAGTTGAAGGACATGGTTAGGAGAGAAGGTCAGCAAGAACAGTTGACAGGGGATTTCCTGAGTCAGAGACACCCGGATGCCTTAGTCAGCAAAGGTTAAGCGCAACACCATGGTGGTCATAGGAATGGGAAGAAGAGGGGAGACCCATAAACGTCAGGCCTGCAGGTATCAATAATGACAACTTTGAAGAAATTAATGTAGCTACTAAATTAAATATAATAATAATAATTACTTTTAACTAAATAAATAAAAAATATAGCCATTAATCAGTTGACATTTTAATGAGGAATATTTAAATTAAATTTTATATATATATAAAAAAATCAAATTAATAATAAAAAAAATCAAAATAATTAATACAAATAAATATCAAAATAATTATTAATGATGAATAAACTTTTGAATGAAGAAATATTCCATCCAGTATCTCAGTTAATATTTGTTCATAAAAACAGTAAGTATATTAATGCAAGAATTTAGTTTTAAATAGTTTTAAATTAAATATAGCATGTCACATTGTCGGGCACTGCTTAAAATTTCGTGTCAACTTAAAACCAAAGCTCACAGATCTCCTGGACATAAGACGGAAGACTATCCTCAAGCAATGATAGAGCACCGGACAAAACAAGGGCTTGAGGGGGGTACCATGCCCCACAATAGAGGATCAAATCTGTGATGGGAACGCTTGTCAGGTCACAGAAACACAATAGAGCTCGATTTAAATCAGCCTGACTCACTGCAACCTCAGCTTTGAAGCCCTTAACTCACAATAACACAAAGATACACTGATCTGAGGTCAGTCACAGCTCTTCACTGACTGATTAACAGCCTATAAAGGCTTTATTGAGCCGATCTGAAAACTTCTACTGAATGGGAACAATACATGCTGACTGTATGCATTAAACTACTCCAACAATAAAAGCATCTTTAATTGGAAATGAATTTTAGTAGAACAATAACAACAGATTACCATAAGCTGATAATACCTTCATTCAAGTCATATTTTATTATAAAAGCAATCGAGAACAAAGACTTCTTACCTTTTATAGAAGCCATTGAGAGGCTGCAAGCAAAGAAACTGCCAGTAATCCAAACAAAATGTCTTGAGCTTCAACATTGTCTTGAGCAAGAAACCGACGCGTTCTGTGATTTAGCCTATCACATCCCTGCTAGCCTGCATAAAAGAGTTGAAATGCATGTGGTTGCACCATCACACCTGACTCAGAGGTGTTTGAGTGGCGGTGAATATGCCAAACATCCCGTAGATCAACGTAAGACAGGGCCTCGGCGGTGGCTGTAAATCCTTCCAGCATGAATAGTAACACCCTTTGTGATGTCTCTCACACCCCCAATGAAGAAGTCACACGCACCATGTGTACGACTCTCCACCGCTTCAGGGATGACAAAGGTGTGTGTGAGAAATATAACTGTAATTCCTCTAGCTCTAATCCAGCACAAAAAGTCCAAACAGAATAAAAAAAGGAGAGCTTTCCCTCACTTTTGAATTACTGCTGCTTCCATTGTCTATCAGTGCCGATGACAAAGTCCAGCTCCAGCGTGCTTCACCGCAACCACAAAGCCCCTTACACCCCCCTGCCCGGCCCGTATTAATAATGCTTTATCTGATGGTGCACTCCCTTTGCCAGCCATGTGTGTGTTGAGGAGTGCTAATCACTAGAAGCACATGGTGATCAGCAGGGACTGACGCTCACCAAACACAAGCTGGCTGATTTACAACCTCACTCTGATATGCTGATGCCCGTTGCCATGATACGGGATCACTGGCGATAAAATGCTAAATGGAAGCCTTAAGACGATGCTGATTGGCTGAGAGTGAGAGAGTGGGCATGGCCAAAAAGTCAGAGAGGCCACTGATTTTAGTTTTGTTCAGGGTAAATTGGATAAAATGCAAAAGCAAGTTTACATGTAGCTGACTTCAAATTTCAAGTGGTAAATATAGTGGCATGCACTTCATTAAGAAACGTCTTTGTTTCCCAAATAAATGATCATATATGCAGGTTTTGTGACCAAATATTAATTGAAGAGTTAAATTGAGTAATTTATGGAGCAAATGTACCTACAGACATTTATTTCTTACACTATAAGTGACCTGCAAAAAAGCAAAAAGATAATTAAAAATTGTGAAAAAGAAAGACTACCTACAATAATCTTTCCCATAAACATACATTTTATCCTAAAATCTTGATGACAAAGTTCATGAACATTTCAAGCAGTAACAGCAATGTGGCATGCTACACTTTGCCTAGTTTTAAACAATATGTTTTTAAACTATTTGATTAGATTTTTTGGAATATTTGTACATTTAACAAGATATTTGTCACTACAGTAAATTTAAATGAACTGCGAAAAAGCTAAAAGATTATTACCAAATTGTATTAAAAAACCACACACATATTAATCATATATCTTGATGTTAAAAAGGACATTAGACAGGTTATTGGTCAACCAGTATTACACTGACACAGACTAAAAACAATGAAAAGAGGGAAGCTGTGAAATTAGCAAAGATACAGCAACATTATTGTGCATGAGCCGACTCTGAACCTGAATATCTAGAGAAAGCAAATGAGATGTGACCACAATGTCATGGAAATTGAATGCACTGAAAGAGGTATATTTAAACACATGATAGCACATTCAAGCAATCCATTTCAAGGTAGCATGACCAGTAATCACCAAACCCTGTAGGCGCTCATTTCTCTAGAGAATATCAACATACTCATATGTGTGTGTGTTTGGGATGCTTGTCATTATGCGAACTACTGAAGCCCCTGCACACGGACCGGATCTTTCTGCTCCCTCTCACGCCCTCTAAACTCTCTCAAATCCATCCACAGCCTGGCACTTAAACAAAACACACAGTCCTCTCGCTATAGATTGGTACAACAGATCAGGGATTTCTTTGTGCAAGTGTTAAGTGAGAAATGCTTAATGACACTAGCAGCCAAACAGAGCTCTATAGAGTTGAGCACTCATACTGTTTGATTGCCAAAGCACAAAAGGTCACATGGTAAACAGTAAAAACATGCATCATTTAGCAAAATCATTTAGATATATAATTTTTTTTTAAGAATATGAAGGCCTTACATTGTTAAATTGTACCAAATATCTTTCCAACCATTTCCAAAAGGGTTTTTATTCATTAGTTCTTGGGTGATCCAAATGTTTTATGACTAGTACTCACAGCCAAGACAGTCAGTTCACTTAAAAACCATCCACACTCCGCCTTTCTGCAATTTAACTCGGAATTGCATTTCATTTTATGTACCTTTTACTTGTTTAAAACCCATAAACATTAGAGAACACAAGTATGGCCACACATGTCCCTTTTTCCTCAGTAATGAGTCCTAGCAAACAGCTCTTTTGTCTTGTGGGTAGTTTAGGGGCCCGTTTTGTAAGGGGGCTCGGGGGGGATGAGGGAGAGTGGGGCTTACCCATTAAACAGACGAGGATACATCCATCATCCGGTTGGCTGAGACTGAGGTTGTCTTCTTCCACACAGGACCGAGGCATTTAGACTGATATATATCCTATATATCTTCATCCTATATATATATATATCTTATAGGCTAAAAATATAACTTGAAGACTCCAGTTTCTTAAATGGGAAACAAAGCTTTTAATGGGGGAAGGTGCAATTGGTCTTGAGCGGGCAGAGTGGGCTAAAGCCATCCATTAGTCTTTGTACACCAGGTGTTGGCTTTTCAGGACCCAGCTGTGCTCCACGTCCCCAGTAAATGAGCCACACAGCTCTCTGGAGGTAATGACAGCGGTCAGCATCCGAGGGAGCACATGCCACACACTGCTATTAATGAACCGATGCTCTGCGAGAACTCAACACCAGTTAATGGCCCCTAGGCACAGGCACAGCCACATGAAAGCCAGTTTTACGATACAGGGCATCATATTCATGAATGACACTCAAGGGAACGCAAGGGAAATCTCAAACTGATAGATTTGTGGTAATTAAAGCCTATATATGTAATGCACGATTGCACGAAAATGCATGAAAAGCAGTTTCTTTCTAAGGGATGTTATCACCAGCCTTGCAGGAAACTGGATGTCTCTTATGCTCACCAAGGCTGCAAAATAGCCAAATACCGCAGTAAAAACAGTAATTTTGTGAAATATTATTACAATTTAAAATAGCTGTTTCCAACTTTAAAATGTAATTTATTCCTGTGATGGCGAAGCTGGATTTTTATTTCTATTTTTTTTTAAAACAAATTAATACAACTGCATTATGTGAGCACTTCACAATTTGTAGTAAAAATGTTAAATTACAAATACAAGTTTGAGCTCTGATTATAGTTTCAATATATACTACAATATTGGTAGCTGATGAACAATAGCTAAAATACCTTTTAGATGTATTAAGACAAATATTAATGTGTATAACACTGTAAAAAATAAAATTAAAATACTGTAAAATTACATAAAAGTATGCATTGTTAGGTAGCAGTAAAAACAATTGTACAATTCTGAAGTTATATACACATTTTATGCCATGTACGCCTCAATACAATCTAAACATACAGTTCATTCTTTGTGATTGTTGGATAGGGGGCATTACTCGGATATGGTACAGTAAAATGCAGAAAAAGCACACCAGTGATTATTTCACACAGAGGCACCAGCTGTGTAAATACAGTTTGGTTTCACGGTCTTAGGGACTGTTTTGATATACATAAGAACGGATTATATAACTATGTTTGCTTTATTGTAATGTTTTATCCGCCGGACCTGATGTCTCTTCAAAGATAGATTTTCTAGTGAAATAGAGAGCAGGTTTATTAAATGTCCCAGTGAAAAAAACAAAAGCTTAGACTAGAGGTACCTTTATATCAATTCAATAAACACTGCCTTCCCTGCAGGAAAAAAAAAAAAAACAGCTTAAGCTGGAAGCTGTGTTTTTAGAACATGGTTTCTACCTGGTCTAAACTGGTCACGCGATTGGAGGAGCAACGATGTTGGATATAGGTGGTCAAGTTGGTTTTTGAAACATAGCTAGTCTAGCAGCTAAAGCCCCTGATATTTTAAACGAAAAGGAAGAACAAAAAGGTCTGAAGTTTGTTTGGGGTGTTTGAAACAGCTTAAAGTGAGTTTTTATAGTGTTTATTGGTTCTAAATGCTCCTGTTGTCTGCGGTGTACAGACTTAAGTTTTGTTTGACTACATTCAGGAAGTGTACTTTCTTGGAGTAGATCAAATAAAAAGGGAGTTTGTATATCTGACTGCTTGTATTCATTGACAAAAATGTAGCCGTGCAGTGAGCCATGCGTGATGCATTACGATAATCGAATCGTTGACATGATAATTGTAATCGAATTGAACCGTGAGACCAAAGACGATTCACACCCCTACCCTAATATATTTATAAACAGACGTGACTTGACTGGAATTCTGAATTGCAGAGCTTATGCAAACATATCCATGTCGCTGATGCTTTTATAACTGCCTGTTCACAGCAACATAACTATAAATATGACTATAATGATAAATGGATTCTGATTGCCTGTCAATGTTTTTATCATTCAAAAATACATTCTGATACTGTCCTCTGTGTCGTTATCATCAGAGTTTTGGTGTGGACTTATAGAATTAGAATGATAATTAAAAATTTGTAGTTGTAATTATGATTATAGTTATCGTCCTTGGTGTGAACGGTCCTGAACACATTGAACGTGAAATTTTGAAGTATAAAGACTGAACTAGTATTTTCTTCTAAAACATAGCCTATTCAATTGGTTTTATACAACTTTAGTCGGTTTTATATAAAATAATTTATTATACAAATGCATGTTTTTTGTATTTTTTAAGAGTAGATTTTCCAACTACATGTTTGTTTGTTGAGAATAACCCATCACACTGACAAATACTGCAAAACATGGTGATGTGAGATCATGTTACTGGCACTCAGAGATCTTCACTCCCAGACTCCATCTTGTCTGTACTCATCCTGCTAACTTTATTACTTCCCGCTTTTCTCTTCAAAATGTTAACATCCTTTCCGACAGAGCTGTATGTCTTCTTTTAATTCCCCTGGTGAATGGGGTGATGATCCTGTCAGAGATACGTTTTGACGATAAAACGCTTGAAGTGGCGTTATCTGTGCTCCTCCGGTTTGATTGGCGGAAACCAATAAGCGCTAAATATAGGGCTTTGGCTTGCAGGCCATCTTAAAGACCCCCGAGAGGCCTTGGCCGTCTCAAGCAGGTAGGTGGGTGTGTAATTGCAGTTATTGTCGCGGCACGCGGGGCCAGATGGGGTCTAGGCTGAGATGATGAGGGTAGGCCATATTTTCGTGGCCTCAATATCACTTCTCTTTGAGACGGCTATCATGGTGAAGAGCTCTATCTGGGCTATGGCAGATAGACTAATTTATCTCGATATATCCTGCCATGCTACTTTGATGTAGAAGGTGTCCAGCAGCCTAGGGCAATGCATCATGACACCCAACTGCCTGCGGGCTTGAGAGAAGCCAATATGTGCATGGCTGATATTATAATTGGACCTTTTTTAAATAAACAAAGGCAGTGCCTATAGAAATCCATCTGCAGGGAGGATAAAACAGCGTCTAGAATGTAAAAAGTGCTTTATATCAGACTAACCGATGTAGAGGCTGTCTTTTATAGCAGTATGTTAATGGTTTCCAATTTGCTGAGGAAAAAACGGTGCGACAACTGAGGGAATTATTGCCTGCTGGTGGCCCATTCAAGGCTAAATGGAGCACCGGGAAATGTATTTATGACCCTCGTCATATTTCTGGTGAGAAAAAAGGAAAAAGAAAAACAGAGTATCTTTGTCTATTTTTAGTCTGGTATTATCATGATCGCTTCCTTTCAAAAGTCTTCAGAAAGCCCCTTTTTTTCCTTCTATCAAAGCTGGAACAATAGCTGCCTGTGGACAGCTCCAGTGAGAATCGCTCAAGCACAATGAAACGCGGGGTGCGAAACTCACACCCAGCTCTGGATGACATCAAATCGCAAATATTTATAGTTCCATACGCCCTAAAGTGGATCATAATGACACTTCTTGAATCGTCTCATTTCTTTTTGACAGCCAGTAGTTTGTTCTGTTAAAAGCATTACTGCAATATTAAAAGCAAGATATCAGCATTCACAAAACAAACAATAAAAAAATTTAAATCAAAAAATGTAAACTAGGCTATATAAATGTATTAAAAATTCACAACTTTATTCTTATTTATTTTTTATTATATTTCAATTGTATATACATGTGTGTATATATATATATATATATATATATATACATACATACATATACATACATATATATATACATAATTAAAACTAATAAAGTAATTTGTATATTATATACCATACTCAATGGATGGATGTTTTTAATAAAAATAAGAAAATAACTAAATAAATTATCATTTATTCCACATTTTTTTCATGCATTCTTTATCCGTATTCAAGATAATCACACTGCCTTATGAAAATCTCCAGTTGTTTCTGTCAGTAGCTCCGGAATTCTAAGAGCTTTGTTAACTAATGCTGCACACCCTTCAGGCTGTTACACATTCATGCATCATGAAAAAGTGACCGTAGCTCCATGCTCCCTCTAGTGGACTGAGACAATGTCCCTGCAGTCCATCCCCTCATAAATATTCCACACACTCATTTGCATTTCCTGTTCTATGCACTCCTGCCAGAGGCAAAACACACCGTCTTAAAAGTGATCCTCTTATGAACATATGAAGAGATCACCCAGTGCACTGACACAAATTACACAGAAACAAATGGCTGCATATGCAAATGAGGACATCTGGGCATCCAACAGATCAGATGTGATGTGAATTTAGCATTTTAATGACTGATTGCCTTCCCGTGTTGGAAAGTACATGCAAACTTAATGCACTTAAATGGTGAGCGCATTCAATTCAATATTGGAGATAAAACATTGTGCGTATTTATTCTATGTCACAGAGGGACGAGCAGCATCTGAGCTTGGAAACGGGCCAGATCGCTTAAAACACATTTAACCAAGGTCTAATGGTCTAAGTATTTAACGAACGCATTAGATTATGAGCCAATTAATTCAATCACAGACCAAAGAATTGTAATTTCAGTTTCACTGGCTGGGATGGAGACCGATTACACTAAAACTCATCAACTTCACTCATTATGTTGCCCGTAATACCAGATCTGTACTAAAAATGGCTTGTTGGATGGATATTTGTAGTGGCCCTCAACACTAATGAAACAGTTATAGTCTCAGCTTCATTAAGTTCAGATCATCAACGACTCTTTATTAAAAATCACATTATCATTTTTTCTTGTATATGATAACCATTTTCCTCTATTTCCCAATCAAATTAAGAACTCAAAGAGACAAAGGCTGTACATACTTACAGTGCAAGTGGAAACCAATGATATGATGATATTTTTTTAGGTTTGATGTGACTCTCTTCACACCGAGATGAAACAGGGAAGCCTTGGTGGTTTCAACCTTTGCTTTGAAGTGGTTGTCTGTTGCCAGCGAATTAAATAATTCCATATAAAGATGAAAGGTGAATAAAATGTCAGCAGAGGCATGCTGGGTTGTGCAGTTAAGCTGTTGACGGCAATGGAGTTGTGAGTGGTAGAAGTGAGCAATTCAGCACACATCTTTTTTTTTTTCAAAACTGACTCTTCAAAAGTGTGGCATTGTGCAAGCACTACATTACTGAAATCTAATGGCAGGGGACAACTACATTTTCCATACTTTCTGAAGAAAATGGTAGTGCCAATGCCTTGGCTTGGCTGTCATCCTGTTGTTAAGCGGTTAAGCCACTGATAGATGGTTGTTTACTGGCCTACATATTATAAAACATATTAATATAAAACAAAATAAATAGCAATTTAACATACAATAACTTAGCAATAACTTAACTGTTATTTTTTAACTAATCTCGGCTGTGATTGCCTTCAGCCTCATATTGCTTTTATACAACTGTTCGATGGCACAAGTGGTGTAAGTAAATATAAAACAACAACAAAAAAAACCTTTTGTCTTTAAAGGTCTTAAAAAGTCTTTTAAAAACCCTCTTTTGTGCAGAACTACTTCCGCCGCAGATTCAAATCTCAAGTTGACAGTTTAAGTTGAGCCGAAGCCTCCATTACTAATTCTAAAATGTCACTTTAAAACTAGCAATGAAGGAATGTTGTTACGCTTCATTGAAGCTTATTGTATTATGACGAGTATTATGAGAGAGAGAGATTGACTGAGTATTTCATTTCTGATAGCTATCAATGTACTCATGTAGTAGCAGTTCAGGTGCCAAGAAAATAAAAGTAGAGTAAGACGGCAACATGTTCACTTTCTACTGCTTATTGAGTCGGCCATTTGAGACCTAGAACAAAGTGTCCATCTCTCTTACAGCAGACATGGTGCCCTTGCCTACTTGTTTCATATAAGCACTAAAAATCCTGAGGGACACGGAGCCTAGAGTTTATCGGGGAAAATCCTGTAGGCTATTTTTGAGGGTCATAGCATGACCCTACCAGCAGAGCCCTGTCAGAACCGATGGGCTTTCATCATCCGCCTTTGAGAGCCATAGTGGGGAACATGAACCGGTCATTGGTCTCACTTTCTGCTGTTTGAGATAGGAGTCATGGGGATTTTCACTTCAAGGTGCTGCACCTACTGTCTGATTCCAACTGAAGAAAACATCCTATTTCCAGTTTTTAATGCTCCTTAAAGGAACTGAACAACATGAGGTTGAGAAGAGCTGTCGGTAGGGCTGGGTATCGAGTTCGATACTTTTTAAGGCTCTGACCGAATATCAAAAAATGTCTTGCCATTCGGTCCCAAATTTCGATACCTAAAGGGTTAATCTCATCAACGTCAGTGAGGCAATAAGCATGCAGCAAGATGTGTAAGCGTTACAACCCCCATATATGTAAAAGATGTGGAAAGGTGTGGCTACATTTCACCAGGTTCAATGCTAACAGCGCGCAATGCAATATTAGCATCAAGATAATTGCTACCAAGACCGGCAACACGACAAACCTGATGTGCTTGACAGTGCACGGAATAAACTTAAGAGCAGAAAGTTGCTCCGTCTTCAACTGCAAGAAGAACTGGAGGGCGTCACATAAATGAAGTGAAACGCTGATAGGCTAATTAACTCACAGACATGAGAAATATATACTGTAGAAAGCTGAAAAGTCACTATGCTGCGGAGATGACGAGTCAGTAATGTCAATTTCATCTTTGCAGCCAATGCTGACTCAGAAAACACTAAATTATTAATAAACAATTAAAATGTCTCCTTGCTTTTGTTTCACATTCATAATATCATTAGACTACTTTTGCCAGTACTTTGCGGCAAGCTTTATGTGTGCGCTTGAGTGTGAGGCATATATTCTGCCTCCCAGTACCCTATTATGAGTCATTGAGTCTGTAAAATAAAGTCAACAAACTGAAAGAATAAAACCAAAGGTTTTTTTAGGTAATATGTAATGTAATCTTGTTAAAAGATAGGTATCGGAAAAAGTATCGTGCAGGAACCGATATAAACATTTTAAAGATACCCAGCCCTAGCTGATGACGGTTAGCACACATGCTCATGCTCTGTCATTTCCCAATCCAATTCTCATCTTCTCTCCCAAATATTTAAGATCTTGCTCTATATCAATAAGTCACAGAAAGCCAATAATAACTGTTTAAAGGTTACCTGAACACATTTCAATGATGCCTATGCTGTGTTGATCTGAATATTGCCAACACAAAGAGTCAATTTTCATAATTAAATCTATTAAATTCAATGAGCAGCAACTGGTCCAAGATGATAACATTGATCGTGAGGTTACATACAAAGACAGGTGCTTCTTCTTTCATGCATTCATTCGCCTGTATCAGCATTTACTGACTGGTGCCACTAGAGAACGCAGCCATAATTTCACATATAACATAAAAATAAACTCGCTCAAGCACAGGAGCTTCAAAGCAAGAATACAGCCTCAGTGATTCAGATCATATGACAGTACGTGCAGGCACAAATTCCATCTCTGACAAACAATGACGATGATTGCAATTAAATCTGAGCTACTGCATTTTGAGTAACCCAATGTATAGGTGGAGATGAGCTACTCACACATTCTGCACTGATTGTGAGAGAAAATCTGTATTAAAAATATAGTAAAACGTGTTAAACAGCGCTACCACACTCTTACTGGTACCTGAAAGTATGACTAAATTAGACAAAATATTTCATAAACAATGCATAGCCTTTCAAATTCTGAGAAAATTTGTGGAGCTTTCTGCCAAGCCAAGATCCCATGAGTTTATGAAACCGCTAAAGACACCAATAAGCAACTAATGTTTTGAGACATAGCATCATTAAGGCTGTGAAAAACATATGCTTAAACATATGTTTAAATCATATGACTAATTAATGAACTATTTTCTATCATATTAAAGATTGCACATACAATACATGACAGCTTCTATCAACTAAGCATTTAATGTTTTAGATAATCTAAATATTTCATAATCTATTTATAATGATTTATTAGGATCAAGGGTACTTTTCCACAGATTTGCTGATGAACAATTTATTATTTTATCAAAATGTATTGTTTTATCATATATATATATATATATACATTTTATTTTTTATTATGTAATGTAATTCATATAAGAAATATCATAAAATAGACATTTCGAGTCTCAATAGCTGGTATATGTGCCAAGTTTATTTATCAGTTAAATTCTGCGTTAATAAATTCCATAAATTTGAGTTATGTGTGTATGAAGTGCAGGGGATTAATACTATAAATTGTGATGTTTTATCATTATGATAACCATGGCAACAATTAGGTTGCAAAATTTGCATATATCTCAACAACCTATGACACTTCATCACAAAATGTGTCACACCTAAACTAAGAGTTAAATGAGGTTAGAAGCACATCAGTGCGCTGAGTGACAGAATAATGCTGTGCCGCCACGCTGAATCCTGCTCGCCTGACCTCAGAGCTGGAGTCTGGCTCTCGCTGGCAGGCTAATGTGAAAGCCTTCCTCCTGAGAGGCATGGCACTACGCCACCTCCCATTACTGTCACTGACACGACTACTGCCACCGAGCTCTAAAAACACATCCAAATCACATTCACACACACACAAAAAAAGTTCTAGTTAGTTCTAATTGTGGTTTGGGAAGCACGATCTATACTTGTCTAATAGAGAGAGAGAAAGTGTGATTAGTCATGGTCCGCTCTAGAGGAGTAACGCGTGACCAGGGTGACCTTGAGGGAGGGTCACATGACATCGAAAGGCTGTCCCAATTCCCTTTGGTCCCTCCCTCCCCCCTGGGACGAGGCACAGCGGGCGGCAGGGGAAGATGTGCAGGCGGACAGAGCTCAGGGGCAGATGGAGACATGGACCATTGCATTATGCAACATCCCAGCAGAGAATGAGGCATGTTGACAGTCTTTTTACTCACTTGATAAATCACAATTTGAACAAACAAACATCTATCTATGAAATTACCTTATTAACAATAAAGATAAATATTAACAATGAAACAATGAACAATGAAAACAGACAGACAGACATAGACATCCATCCATCCATCCATTCATTCATTCATCCAGCCATCAATCAAATGAGCTTTTTAACAACAAATATAAATATTAACAAATAGATCATTTATTAACTATAAAGATTGATCGTTTATTAACAATAAAGACAGACAGACAGACAGATAATATTTGACTCCTTAACCAGATTAAAATGACCTTATTATCAATGATGTAATTTAAACTACAAATATCAAACTATTCCTTCAGAACATTTAAGTGTATGTTTGTGCCAAAGAAAAAACCCAAAACAAGAGTGCATCTTGTATCCCGGAGAGAGGGCATGCTCATTCCGCTTGACAAACAGCGGTGCGCTCAATACAGACTGTCTTATACCGTTTCTAAAAATAGTCTCGCCGTGACATCACCAGAGCTACGCAAACACTGTCCACTTTGTTTTCAGTCTGCGTGCGAGAGATATCTCAGGGTAGAGAGCCAACCTTATCCCTCTGCCCTGGGCTTAGAGAGACACAGCCTGCGGCAAACTCGCAGGACATACTGAACGTGCCTGCCTCAAACAGTCCATTAACTCTCTACGCCAGACATCAAAATGCGTGACCCAAGATTTGCTCCTCGTATGTTTTGATGGCTTTTTAAAAATGTTAAATGAAGCGTCAAGCAGTCAAGTTGTCATGTATGAAATTAAAACGGGGTCTTACCCCACAGATACGGGTAGAATAACAAGATCTGTGCGCTGTCAAAAACGCTCTCCCTCATTTATTTGACATCACGCTCATGTGATCGCACAATACTGAATGCAATGCTGAGGTTAATAATATCTGTTGTTTCACATCAAAACAAAGCAAAGCTCAATATTCCCCTTATCTCAAATGAGCCCTGGCACGATTACACACACTCACATGCACAATTCAAACATGTACTCACAAGTGGTAGCGATGACAAGCCATGAAGTCGCTGTGTCTCTGTGAGTCTGTTGTGCGCGGCAAACTAAGCTTCAGTCTCACACACACACCTCTTTCCTCTCAAACACTCGCAGAAGTGCTCGACTCATTCAAGCATAGCCTCAGCGGGGCGGCAGACCTCACGGAGTGTGTGATGTAATGTGCATTTCAAACACACACACACACACATACACACGTACATCTCATCAGTGATGTTTCCTATGAGATTCAGAGATTCACACATTCATTTTTCATGTGATGGATCAAAAGGTGATCATTTTATTACTGGAAATGAATCATGCAATAGGCACTTCTGAACCCATCCAGCATTTGATTTGTTTTTTGTTTACGTCTGATCTCTTCAATCCTGGACTGTAGTATGGTTCAGGGAGCCAGAGACCTAGTTGGCACAGTGGTTGCTATAGTAACATATTCTGTTTGTGAGGCTGGACCAATCAGAACGAACGTGGAGCATCCCCAATGACACAAACGGATTCATTAAGAACTAACAAAAGATTATGCGTACAGGCAAGCTGAAGACTTAATTATGCTGGGAGGGAGGAAATACCTCTTGATTCAAGAAATGTTTTAATTATCAGTCAGCGTCTTTAATCTAAAATCGCTGGAAGTGATTTAAAGTTTTTAATTGTTGGTCTATATCTCTATATAAAATTGCTGTGCCCAATTAAAATGTTTAAATTGTTGGTCTGTGTCTCTAATATAAAATCACTGGTCATGATTTGAATTTTTTTATTGTTTGTCTATGGCTCTAATATAAAATTGCTTGGCCGATTATATATTTTTTATTGTTGGTCTACATCCCTAATATAAATTATTCGGTGCCATTTTAATTTTTATATTTATGCGCAACAATTCTTATATAAAATCCCTGGGCACATTTTACACTTTTTTAATTGTTGGTCTAAATTCCTAATTTAAAAAAAACTGGCTGTGATTAGATTTTTTTGTTAATTGTTGGTCTACATCTTTAATATAAAATCTCTGGCTGTGATTAATATTTTTTAAATTGTGTGTCTACATCTTTAATATAAAATCACGGGTTGTGATTGAATTTTTTTTAATGATGGTCTACATCTCTAATATAAAATTGTTTTGGCCAATTTAAACTTTTAAATTGTTGGACTAAGTCCCTAATTTAAAATAACTAGCTGTGATTTATATATATATATATATATATTTTTTTTAATTTTTTTTTTTTTTTTATTGTTGCTCTCTAATATAAAATAGCTGGGCCTGATTTATTTAGTTTTTTACGAAACTGCAAGCTGGGATTAAATTTTTTTAATTGTTGGTCTACGTCTCTAATATAAATATTGGTTAGCCCAATTAGGTTTGTTTATCATTTTGGTCTACATCCCTAACATAAAATTGTTGGCGCCATTTAAATGTTTTAATTGTTGGTCTATGTCCCTAATATAAAGTTGTTGGGTGCCATCTTAACTTTTATAAAATCTCTGGGCCTGAATTAATTTTAATTAAAAAATATATATTGTTGGTCTACGTCTGTAATACAAAACCGCTAGATGTGATATCACTATTATTATTATTTTTTACTTTTGATCTACATCTCTAATATTACAGGTTGAGCGCACATTGAGAGCTGACAGTTTTACCCTTTTTTGTGGGATGTCTCAGCAGACAACATCTCCTGTCCCGCTGGGACCCTCCTGCATGTACCTGTCACCTGGTAACAACAATGCCATGGCACAAGCACATTACCAGTTACCATAACAATACCTGTCAGATAAAACACGTTCTCAACATGCACCAGGAGACTTAACCGGCTCCCACACACCTTAATACCTCCACAAGCTGACATAGCACTTAACACAGAGAGGGGCTTTGGAAACATCTCCACCTCTGATATAACAAGGTCGGGGCCTTTGTTATGCTGATTTAATCTCCCGAAGGAGCATTGCATTGTGGGATCAGATCTTTACAGGAATAGGAAAAAGCACAGTAATGAGGCTGTACACCTCCACGCAAACACGCTCATTATGGAGCCTTGGTGGCAAGCATGAGACCGAGACTTTTGGGACTGGTGTTGTTCATGCATGTACAGAGATGATGGACAGAAGTGGGGAAGGAAAGCTGGAGGTGGACACCAGATTTGATGTAGCTTTCAAGAGATGCTGACATACTGATACATCAAAATGATGTGCATTAAATTTGCATGCTAATGCAATGTTAATGATCATTCACAAATACCTAAAACAAATCAAATCGATATCACCCACAAAGCTTCATATATATACATTTAGAGGAATGCATTACACATTTAATGCATATTGTATGAGATATGAAAAGGACAAGCATTGGCAGTCCGCTCAGAGCCCAAACCAACTACTGGATCTCTCATATATATAGGTGTGAGCTGAATAATTTGACATAGTAACAGATACATATGCATGCAAAAATCAAACAACATGCCACAAACCAGGGATGTGCAAAACTATTCAAAATCAACTAGTCTGTGGGTTGTGGAAAACATCCTTGCATTATTACAGTAGGCTGGTTTCAAGGTTCATCTAAGCAGTTTGGGGACATTCACGTTCTTGCATTCAACAACAGCTGGGCAAAATTGCAGAATGTGAGCATTTTTAAAAGTTATCATTAAAATATATATGTTTTTTTTATATATATATTTTAGGGCTCAGCAATAATGATTTTTTTCATGTTCTGTTGGTCTAGTCAAGATGTTTAAATTGTTACAAAAGATTTTTGTTTCAAATAAATGCTGTTCTTTTGAACTTTCAATTTATCAAATAATAATAATAAAAAAGAAAGTATCACAGTTTCCACAAAATATTAGGCAGGACAACTGTTCTCAACATTGCTAACAATAAGAAATGTTTCTTGATCAGCAAATCAAAGCAAATCAAAATGTTAAGAATATTTCACAATATTACTGTTTTGACTGAATTTTGATTAAATAAATGCAGCCTTGGTGAGTATAAGAGACATTCAAATATCTTACCGATCTCAAACTTTTGATATACAAGTACATTAGCATGACATAGTATATTTCGCGTGCGCACGAGAAAGTTTCTCGTGAGCACGTGAAAGTCTGTATATTTACATTTTTGCGAAGGTCCCTTTAGGGGCTCTGTATTATGAGCATATAAGCATGAAATATATTATATGCATTACGATAAATACAAAAATGTGAATTTTTTATTATATTATTCCAAAAGAGAATATGCAACAAAATGATACTTATCTATGAAATATTAATGCAAAATATTTCTGATAAGCTTGAAATTTTCAACACATTATTATTGACATTATCAACTGTATTAAGACTACCACACTTTTTTTTTTTTATCTAACAAAACATTGTTTACTGTATGTTAGCCATCTAAATAACATTACCTTGGTGACATTTCAGATTAACTAGTCAACATCATTGTTGGATGACTAATCAACCATCCCAACTCATCTCTACTGCAAACTTGGTAAACACAAACATACATCCTGAGGTGAAGTACAGAGGGAGCAAAACATCTCACAAGAGCTCTATCTCTGATCCCACTTCGATTCCTGGAAATAGCACTCATTCACTCCCCTGGAGAGGATGGCTGAAAAGTGCGAGTGAGTGAGTGTGCGTGTAAGGCGGTTTCAAAGAGGCCTGCCCCCAGACTTATTCACTCAGTCAACTACTTGTGATCAGAAATTAGCCTTGGCTGAAAGGGCCGTGCTGAGAATCTCTTTTGGCGATATTCTGCCTCTGCTCTCTGAGGCTCTTGTCTGAGGAGCTGAAGCAGGCTAATCTCTGCTAGCCTTGAGCTGTTCGCTAACAATACAGCACCAAGGGAGAAAAGATTACTTACAACTGAACATCTATTACGAGGAATGATTTATTGATTTGCTGAGGGGTTGAAAACCAGGGGGAGGCAGGGGCTTGATACATTGGAGAGATTTGCAGAGGAGGCAGGAGTGTTCATGAGACAGAACTGAGGTACACATATTCATGAGGCAGAACTGATAAAGAAGTCTTCATGAGGTGAACTTGAACTTCAGTTGTGCGCCAACTGTCAAAATTGAAGTGAGGATTGCTTTTTAAATTCAATTTGCCGAATTAAATCGAGGTACAGTGGAAAACAGAACTGCAGTTTGATGGATGGATGGATGGATGGATGGATGGATGGATGGATGGATGGATGGATGGATGGATGGATGGATGGATGGATGGATGGATGGATGGATGGATGGATGGATGGATGGATGGATGGATGGATGGATGGATGGATGGATGGATGGATGGATGGATGGATGGATGGATGGATGGAATTACAGCTAGTAAAATGGGAATTTTCTGAACCACCTGACCGCAGCAGATTCATTTAGGTGTTGATATTGTTGCCATATAAACGCGTAATTCCCAGTCCGAGGACGCAAACAGCTCCACATAGAATGTCACGTATTGTCATCTCGAGACTACTGTAATTATTATGACATGCCATGAACACAGCATAAATTCTTCTTTCTGACAATCCAGGAAATTTCAGTTCAACTTCCTGGGAGGGAAGTTCCAATTCAATTCAAATTCACACTAACATAAATCCTTGCAGTTGAAATCCGCTAATCATGAGGAATTCAGCCTGAAATATACACGTCAACAGCTTTCCATGACCGTGTGCACCGTATATATGCGTGCACACACGCGCTCATGAGTCGGTGACAAGGCAGAGAACACCTGACACCTCATCATCTGAAAGAGGGAATGAGAGTGAAACATATGGGAGATCTATTTGCATGCCTCACATCTCCCCGACTCACTTAAGAGTCACGCTCAGTCTTCAGCTCTGCTCTCCGCTCAGAGGATCACTCAGACTGTGTGTATGAATAATGAACGCACATTAAACCCCAGATGTGCAGAGGGAAAGAAAGAGAGGAAGATAAAGAGAGAAGAAGAGAACTGAAGTCGCTGCAGGGGACAGACAACTGAGACACGGGGGGGCTTGGACAGAATTGAATTATAACTTGCGTGATCCAGGGCTCATTTTAAAGGGATGACGGCAGAGGTTTAGACAGACCTGTACAATATCGTGTCAAATATCTGTTTCCTGGATCAGTGTGCGGATGAGAAGTAATATTGTGTCTGTATATGAGGAACTCGAAAGCTGCTTGGCTCTTCTAATACACTGTCTCCCTCCTCTGGAAGAGAGCCATGGATGCTGCCAACAACAGTCCAAACAAACAAACAAACAACATAGATTGAAATACATGAGCCATAATAACGCACAATAAATAAAATGCCAAATAAAGACGATGGAATAAATAATGGAATATTCCATTTAATAATGGAATATATATATATTTTTTCAAATATATACCCTGAATGCAATGCAACTTGCTTTGAATAAAAGCATCGGCCAAAGGTATAAATGTAAATATTGCAAGTCTGACTGAAGATTTTAGAAATCTATACATGAACTAATGCATTTTAACATTAGATAACTGTCTGGTTGATGCGAGTCCAAATGATTTAACGTGACCAGTAGGGGGCAGTGTTTTCACACATCTATCACACCATGTGTTTCTCTGCATATGGATTTCTGAAAAGTTTATGAGCCAACCATAAACATGCCCAGATCATCAACAACATCAGAAATAAAAATTGTGTGTATGTTCCATGTCCATGACTAAAAAGCAGCAAGGGTGCAGCTGGGGTGACGGCCATGAAATGAGTAGGCAACACAATTTCTGCACTGACTGAGCGCTCTCTGAAGAGATCTTCAGATGTTGTCTACAAAAAGACACACAGCGGGGAAAGCTGGAGCCAATTCTCCTTGTCAAAAGGAAGCCTGCCAGTGTGTACCACATCGCTTCAATCACAGCAAGACGACCCAATGATGATTACAATAACGCTAATTTAAAGGCACAATTGCTTCCATTATCATTACAGTTAATCACTGTGACTAGAAAACTAGTGCCGACAGGGAACTGTCAGAGTTAAAGGAAAGCTGGGTGTCAAATTGTACAGGTCACTGCAAAAACGACCTTCAACAGAACAAACGTCTGCCTCTGACAGCAGTAACACGAGCGCTTCAACTGAGACGTTCGATCTTGAACATCAGCATTATCCTCACACAGAGAAGAGGAGGAGGATATGGCGGTGAGTTTTATCAGCAGACGATCCACAACTGCACCTGCGTAAACCTCACTGATGCTAGAAGAAAAGCAGAGAATGGCATATTTTGAATGAATGCAAATTAGATCACAATTATGCATAGAGACACATACATTCTTTAAATATCGATTATAAAATGACCGCGATCAATCAGCTCCAAAGGTCACCAGAAAGAGAGTAAGCGGCCAATTATTTCAATTTGCTCTGTGCCTCCGTCTGCACATACACACAGTCGGATGTCCACACACAAACACTGAGTCTTCTGAGATTTCATTGTTCAGAGTGAAGTGTGGCAGAATCTCTTCACTGCACATTCTGCACGTCCCTCTCTGGGAGTGTTATGATTGTCTGTGATGGACACAATCTTTCAAATCAAACCCCTTTAGGCTGAGGCAACAATTCCAGACCCCTGAATCTGCTCAAATCTCCCACAATGCCAGTGTCTTTGCAGTAGAGGACTGCTGCAGACTGAAGCAACGCACACTCTGCTCCAAATCAGCGCATTTGCACACATTATACAATAAGTCCACAACTCAAATCTGCTCTGTAGTAAGAACTAAAATATTAGCTACCTAGAAATGACTTGTTCAATTTCTCAAGTTGTTGAAAATATTTAAAAAATAAAGAAATATTAAAGTGCCCCTTTTTGAAGATTCCAAATTTTGCTTTTGAGGTCTCCTAGGTTTACATGGATCCAAGATTTAAAAAAAACGTACATTTTCTCATAATTTACATAGCAGTATTACCTCTTTCTTTCCCAGAGTGTCTGAAACAGTTCAATAAAGGATTCGGCCTCTCTAAACCCCTCCTTTCTGAGAGCCTACTCTGCTCTGATTGGTCAGATGGCCCAGACCATAGACCATTATGCAAATTTCTTACAAAACTATGACTCGTTTCAGGCAGTTCAGAATCTGTTCTTTCTTTTGGAAGAGAATAACAAACAGCTATATTTATTTCACTACATGAAAAGTAATATCCGAAAAAGCATAACAGGAGCACAGAAGAGCAAATAGTAATGTAGTAGTATATCAATGATTTATTGTAAAATGCAAAGCAATGTCAGTGCAAGTATTCACTGTAGACCAGAAGACATAGCAAATGTGACACGTGACCACATAATCATATTTCAGGTAATTGAGTCATCAATTTCACAATGTTTAGTGAATCAAGACCTTTGCAATCAACTAAATGTAATATAGGCCTACTGATTCATAGTGAAATATAGAGCAGAACGAAACACCAGACGTCCTTCAAGAAACAATTAAACAGAAATATTCAGGCACATACTGGCAAAAACATAATTTTATAAGGAGGAATGGGATTGGAAAATGTCGCAAACCAGATTTGCTCATATCCTCAGATAGCTCAATGTGTCAGAACACAAGTGCTAGCTAACTCGCTCTGGCCCAAAAAAACGCATTTTAACATCCCACAAAGAAGCCTAAGTTGAATTGCTCTAAAAGTTGTGTCAATTCACCATGTCCCCACAGAAACAGAAGTCTTGTTATTATGCCATACGTCCTCCACTGCAGCTAGGACAATTAAAACCAGGCTCAACCGGCAGCCTTATAACTGACGCTTGCGTTTAATTAGAGCGAGACAGAAGGTGAGTCTCAAGCTCTGTGCAGGTCTCTGATGCTTTCGTAGCACTTCACCTCTATAAGACTCTGTCTCCGCTATTTACTACAGCATCTCACCTCCTAGCAGGACCCGTGTCTCCTTGGAAACAGAGATGTGGCTGTGATTTGTGTGTATGTGTATGTGTGTGTGTGAGAGATGTCTGATGTAGTGGGATACCGCCTGTCCCCTCAGCTCGGGTTTGCGAGACTATAGTCAAGCAGCTGTAACGTGTCCATGGGAGCTGATAGAACACATATGCCAAAGACGCATCCTTCACATGAGCACGCACACACTCGACTTCCTCTCGGAAGGAAACGTTAAGTCGGCAGGCTGCTGAAAGGGGTTTGTCACTAGGATTGTCATGATAAGAATTTTCAATAGTGAATGCCAGTCAATTGTATGATTATCAATAACGATATATACCATCACAATATTCAATAGCAATGCATATGCTATTGAACACACTCCTTTAATTATTACAGATATTAATGTGAATTATGATAGCCTTTTCTGCTTCAGTGTAAAAAGGTAATCTCACAATAATGACTATTTCTTATAACTGCAACTTTACGTATTTCTCAAAATTGCAACTAAATCTTACATTTGCTACTATTCTCATAACTGCAGCTTTATTTCTCATAATTTCAAATATCTCACAATTGCGACAATTTCTCATAATTGCAACTTTATTTCTCATAATTGCTACTATACATCACTTTTGTGACCTTTTCTCTTATTTGTGACATTATATCCCAAAATTGCAACTTTAAATCTGGCATTTGCGAATATTTATAGTCACAATTGTGATCTCAAAATTTCAACTTAAATTTCCTGTAATCGTGAATTTAAATATCACAATGTCACTTTATATCTCATTAACTGTCTCACAACTACAATATCTTTTTATATCACATTAACTTCATCCTACAATTACTACTTTTTTTATTATTAAGCTGTATTTATTAAAATGAATTAAAACAACAACATTAACTTGGTATCTTTATTTATTTATTTTATTCAGTATTGATTTAATATGAAGTAGGCCTACCAGTAGTTTTGACATATTGTACCAACTGGTCTGGTCTAAGGAGGAACATCTAACTGGCTGACTGTCACGCTCCCTCTTGCTCTTTCTCAGACAGACTTGTTATGATGTTAATGTCATTCCTCTCCTCTTCCTCTCTCACTACCATCCCTTTCTTTCTGTCATCTCTGGTCCACTGAATGCTGTGCTCCATACTTCCACACTTGCCTGTCAGGAGGTCTTTAAAACAACTTGCAATTTGCTCTTCCCTTTGATGGAAAAGGTTGGTCCGAACCAGCTTTAACCTCCTTTGCAATTCACGGCCTCTTGCCGAATTTCGCCGCTGACCTTTTAGGTACAAACCAAAGTAATGAGATAAACGTTTTGGAAAAAATTATATTTCATTCCCTTTCAGCCTGAATTGCGCTGCTTCATGACGTGCGCACCATGGCGGTCCTTGTATTGAATTTCCTTACAATGTACCTTTTTCCATTCTTGGTTTCATTCTTTCCACCTCATTCAGGGCCTCTCCACTTCAGCTTTTGCAATTATTTGAGACTAAAAAAAATTATATAGACGGTGCAATATTTTGTTACAAATATGATGTGTGAGATGTCCTTGGGGACTGAAAACAGAGAGAGGAGAGAGAAGGAAAGAGAGAGGTTGAGAGGGCTAGAGTGAATGTCAGTAGTCGTGCGAGCTGTACGTGTTTAGACTCAGGATGAGAAAGCGACCAGACAGAGAGAACAGAATAGTAATGATTAATGAGAGAAAGTGAGTTGTCTTAAAAGAGATTTGCCACATCATTTTATCAAAATCTTTAGACATAGGTGTGACTATATTTACAACCATTACAGTTGCTCACTAGCATAGGTTGTGTTTTGGATGCCGTTTCCATGCACTTACGGACACATTCATAGATCAACATCCATGTGAGAATTACATATGAAAGTGAACATTGCTATGGCGGCCTCCACACTTCAAAGGAAAGAGAACTTTAAGTGAGCATTCAGAAGAAAGCAGGGAATTACTATCTCATTTGTGATCGTCTGAAACACACTACAAATTGAAAAGTTAACTTGATAACGGCAGCAAAATCTAAGTAATATTTCCTGTTATAATATTATGTATTGTATAGTTACTGGCTACACAAGAGCAACTGAGTTTTTTTTTATAATCCAAGTAAAGATAGATAAATTACCTCACATAATTAAATCATTAAAACACACCACTCACAAACACATAATCATGAATAATAATATTTCTATAAAGTAATTAGTGCTGTCTAATCTAACATAAAAGTTTGTGTTTATATAATTTATATAGTTTATATAACTGTGTTACACGCCACTGCTGAAATCCACCCGTATATATATATCTATATATATATATAAAACATACATTTATTACATAACCACAAACTTTTATGTTAGATGCGATTAATCGTGATTAGCAATTAGGGATTTTTAGTGACAGCACAAAAAATTATATATAAGAAAGAAAGAAAGAAAGAAAGAAAGAAAGAAAGAAAGAAAGAAAGAAAGAAAGAAAGAAAGAAAGAAAGAAAGAAAGAAAGAAAGAAAGAAAGAAAGAAAGAAAGAAAGAAAGAAAGAAAGAAAGAAAGAAAGAAAGAAAGAAAGAAAGAAAGAAAGAAAGAAAGAAAGAAAGAAAGAAAGAAAGAAAGAAAGAAATCGATTTCTATTTCGCAGTACAGGATGCTGAAGTGCTGGGGCCGGAATGAGTCTTTTTAAAGTTACATAACCAGTAAGAACTTCCATTGCCTGAATTTCTTTAGAAAAAGCAAAGTAGCGGACTGTCAAAAATTGATTCACATCAGCTGTGTGCTTATTTATCACATATCCTGAGAGAAAACTGAATTTTCAATCCAAGCCGTCAATGAGCCTGAGGAAAGCCTGCTGTATCAGAATATTCCTGTGTAACTGATAAAACCAACCTCGGCTGCATATTGCTTTCAGACTGAAACTTTAGTATTTTTCCAAACCAAAAGAAAAGTTCTAAAGAAACTTATTAGCCAAGATTATAGTTTGAGAATGACAACGAGATGAGATATTATCCCCCTTATCGAAATGTGCGCCATTTAAAAGTGTTTCACCGCAAAGAAAAGCCAGCGCTCTGAAAAAAGATTCTCTCCACATAATAATGCTGGGGTGGAATAATTGCGCAAACTAACTGATTAAATTCGGCAGTGTGTGAAGTTGGTGCGATTACCATAACTCATTATATTACCTATTTAATTTTGCACCCCTACTGCTTTGGTGAACGTTAGATCAGTTTAGTTTGTTTGGCCTGAAGGAAATTAGCTTATTTAATACTTTTTTCAAAAGCACAACCCTGGACACACACACACACACTCAAATCCAGGAATGTAGAGGAAGACATTATTTGAAAGAGTTTCAAGATCCTTCACACTTCTCTTTCTTTGTTACGATTTTGTACATTAGCAAATAAAAACTTTTAAAATCTTCGACTACACCCAAATTCACGATGGCAAGCCCTGAGGATACACAAGATTCAATTTGAACACACAACACATCAAAGCTGCTTGTCCGTTGTTACAAGATCCAAGAAAATATCAAAATAAAGCCTTGAGTAATATGGTTTGAGTCCACACAATGTTTGTGTGCAGTCATGGTCATAGGAAAGGTTTATGTTGCATATGTAAATGACGTTCATATGCAGCCAGCCTGGAGTCATGTAGGAATAATTGTATTTACCAGGACTGTACTGTAATTAAAGGTTTCACTGCAGAAGATAATTGCTATAGAACATAATTAATTTTCACTGTGAATTTTGACTGTACAATTTAGCTGGTATTACTCTTTTAGGCATTAATGAAGTGACCAGATTGCACAGCCAAACTCTATTTTTTTGTGGCAGCATGAGAATAAAAAACACACAGCTAAAACACCAATAACATACCAGCTGTGAATCTTTTGCTTTACTTTTTGTTGTGCTAGTTTTAAAAAAGGAAAGAAATGTGAAATTGCCCAAGACATCCATCTCTTTTTTTCCAACCAATCACTTTTGAGCAAATCGCACTGTAATTACTACTTCAAAACTTGTAAGGAGGGACGTAAGAGGGAAGTGTTGATTGTGTTGATTACCTTATCACAATCACTTGACGTATAGCCTCAAAAAGCCTTTCTGAACTTCTCACACAGACATCTGCACATGTAGGGTACAACGGGGCTAAAGGCACACCCTAAGAAAAATCTGCTTTTTCACTACTCCCAGTAGATGATGACAGAAAAAATATACATGTTTTTATTGAACATTAACGGAGCAACAGATTTTGTGTGAAAATGAATTATAAAAGTGGTTTGTTTGCTTAAAAATCTTATAAATGTATGAGGTGGCAAGGCTCACCAGTATGGGGTAAAAGGCACAAAATATTAATACAAATACTTTAGCTAAAATAATATATTTTTAATAATGTCCAAGTTAATACTCATTCAAAACAATCACTTTAGCAAAGTTTGTCATAGTTTACACAAAAAGCAGCACAACTTTTTTCAACATTGATAATAAGAAATATTTATAAGCACCAAATCTGCATATCAGAATGAATTCTGAAGAATCATGTGACACTGAAGACTGGAATAATTACTGATGAAAATTCTGCTTTGTCATCACAGGAATAAATTACATTTTAAAATATATTTTATATGCATGATAAGCAGAATAATTGCAACAAAAAAATAAATAAAAAAGTGGATTTAGAAAGCACAAAGCTTGCGGTGTCAGAATCCAGTCTGTCAGTCAAGTTCGAAGCAGCAAGCGACGTGTTATGACAACGACGTCTCAGATAGTCTGATGGTAGATAAAAATAAATTACTTTTGAGTGATTTGTTACAAAAGTGCACAATCTAATTCTATCTCATGCTAAACACGGAAGCTCGAATGTGTGTGTGGTGTGCTAGAACAAACCTCATTGCGTCATGCACTCACATTAAGCTACTTCCTTTTAATGGTGGTACACCTGCATGACAGCTGAAGAATTGGGCTTAAGATAGCAGATACGAATAATAAAAAAAGAAAAAAAAGAAGCTTAATCGGCCACGATACTGATCCCTGAGATCAACTCGGGACATCCCTAATTGTAGTTCCTTAGAAAGTTTCCGGCAAATTGAGTAAATTCACTAACCAAAGCCAATTTTTACTTGCATCTGGCACTTGGGGAGTGTTAATTTTAGATTTTGGCTGTTGGATTCCAAGAGTTCGTTTTTCATGAAACCTTAAAGCTCTTATCACAGATGCACATGATTGTGTTCAGTGGAAGAGGGGAGGGAGCTGGAAACATTTTAATCAACACCTGAAAGGCAAGAGGGAGTCCATGTGTGTGAGTGAGGAGGCTGTGTGGCTAAACAATGGAGGAATGAAATATCAATCTGTCAATTACGTTCCCTCACGCCCCACTTCGCAGCAAGACACACTCGCTGTGATTAACACGCATGCAGAGATAACAAGCATCCAGTGTCGGCAGAGTGACCACCGAGAGATTCCCCTAGCGTCTGCCTTAAAGGTGCAGTATGTAAGATTGACAGCTAGCGGTTGAAATGGATACTGCAGTCCAAATTCTAAATATTGGAGAGAGTTGTTTTTCCCCGTTTTTTCTGGCTTCCATGGCTGTTATATGCTGTGTTTTCTGCCAACTGGCAACCTGTGGTGGCGAAATACTATTGGGTAAATTGGTAACGTGCGGTATCGCACAGACCAAAACAAAAACAGATATTCCGACACGGAGCGCACATTTCAAAGTAAAATAACTTGCTGTAGAAGGGTTTTTCAGAGAAACGAGTATGTGCACTCTGCATGTTTCCTAAATATCTGCAAACATATTATGGTATTTTTATGCTTTAGTACAGTAAAAAACTTACATACAGCACCTTTAAGCAATCTTCAGTGAGTAGATGAGGGTTAATCAAGTCTACAGCCAAAAATACCCACAAATCCAAGTCAGCAGGATAAAAAATAAAAATAAAAAAAGAATATAAGGCTCCTGAACAAACAAAACCTAAACACACACACACACACTCACACACTGGCGGTGGCTCTTCAATGGCTGTGCGAAGTTGATGGATATTGGCAGGACCTGGAACACGCTGTCGTATACGCCGATCCAGAGCATCCCAAACACATTAATTCATGCTGACTGCAGGAATGTCCACTTTTTTTTGCACAGTAATGAAAGTGTCACGTTGCCCGTGAATTGAATGTTCATTTCTCTACCATAAGCCGTCTCCAAAGACGTTTCAGAGAATTTGGCAGTACATCCAACCGGCCTCACAACCGCAGACCACGTGTAACCACACCAGCCCAGGACCTCCACATCCAGCATCTTCACCTCCAAGATCATCTGAGACCAGCCACTTGGTTTGCATAACCAAAGAATTTCTGCACAAACTGTCAGAAACCGTCTCAGGGAAGCTCATCTGCATGCTCATCGTCCTTATCGGGGTCTTGACCTGACTGCAGTTCGTCGTCATAACCGACTTGAGTGGGCAAATGCTCACATTCGATGGCGTCTGGCACTTTGGAGAGGTGTTCTCTTCACGGATGAATCCCGGTTTTCACTGTACAGGGCAGATGTCAGACAGCGTGTATGGCGTCGTGTGGGTTTGCTGATGACAACGTTGTGGATCGAGTGGCCCATGGTGGCGGTGGGGTTATGGTAAGGGCAGGCGTATGACAACTAACACAGGTGCATTTTATTGATGGCATTTTGAATGCACAGAGATACCGTGACGAGATCCTGAGGCCCATTGTTGTGCCATTCATCCACGACAATCATCTCATGTTGCAGCATGATAATGCACGGCCCCATTTTGCAAGGATCTGTACACAATTCCTGGAAGCTGAAAACATCTCAGTTCTTGAATGGCCAGCATACTCACCAGACATGTCACCCATTGAGCATGTTTAGGATGCTCTGGATCGGCGTATACGACAGCGTGTTCCAGGTCCTGCCAATATCCAGCAACTTCGCACAGCCATTGAAGAGGAGTGGACCAACATTCCACAGGCCACAATCAACAACCTCTTTTTTTCTTTCTTTTTCCTCATTAAAATCCCCCCCAATACAGTAAAACTGCACATTTTAGAGTGGCCTTTTATTGTGGCCAGCCTAAGGCACACCTGTGCAATAATCATGCTGTCTGATCAGCATCTTGATATGCCACACCTGTGAGGTGGATGGATTATCTCGGCAAAGGAAAAGTGCTCACCAACACAGATTTAGACGGATTTGTGAACAATATTTGAGAGAAATAGGCCGTCTTTTGTACATAGAAAAAGTCTTAAATCTTTGAGTTCAGCTCATGAAAAATGGGGGCAAAAACAAAAATGTTGCGTTTATAATTTTTTTCATTGTATATAAGTATAGCCATTAGACGTCTAATAAATTATATGTATGAGACAACAGAGAAATCAATTCTTACTGACCTTGTCTGTATAAAATTATAATTCAAAATTCATGTAACAACTCTCTCATGGCACATACTGTACATTACATCCCTTACATTCTCATTTCCATTCGAGTCAAATCAAACATGGCTTAAGTTTGTAATAAATCATTCCACTATGTGAACATTTCAGAATGTGTTTCTTTAAACAGAATCTTCAGCCTCGCCAATTTCCATTCAATGGCATGCAATTAAAGCACTAATTACTGTGTAATCACGTTAGCTACGCCCAGAACAACAAACTAGCTGAGCACAGTGGCAGAGAAGCCACAAGCTGGGGGCGCTGCGCTACAAGTGGTGGCCTATGGAGAGAGACTGACGGGATGGCTTGTGATAGCTTGGCACAGCAGGCACATGAGCTGCGGCATGCGCCCCACCATATCAACATACCAGCTCACAGCCGCGGGTCACATACGGAAACTTACGCGACCGCACGTGTTCAACGTGGGGATGGGAACAGAGATGTTTTACAGGAGCTGTCTGATCCTACTCTGTCAAGATCACATCTGTCAGAGAAACAGCGAAGCAACACTGCAAACCCGTGAACTCAGGGCTGCCCTCTCATATGAGGTCTTTACAAACCGCAAATCACAATGAATCAAGCTGAGAGTGAGCCAGAGGCACATTGTGACACGTGGGGATAGGGAGAGGGAGAGAGACAGAAAGAAGGAAAAAATAAAAAATAAAGAAAGAGAGCAGTGAGAGAGCGAGGCTTGGCTTGTTATATAAGACGGACACTATTGCACAATGCTGTAGTAAATCCATGCGTACCCTATTAGGATAGATTTTAATGAGGTAACAGGGACTAGGGTTCCACTGGCACGAAAATTAATTCTTCTGCAGGCTCGTGAGGGGTCAGCAGGCGAACAGGAGCATCATAAAGGTACACTGAGTAATTACAGCTCAAACTCCAGCTGCCAAATAAGCTGCCTTTATACTTGTCTTTATGGGAACTGCCACATTAGAAAAAGTACTGTGATATGATAAGTAGTCGAGAGAGAGAGAGAGAGAGAGAGAGAGAGAGAGAGAGAGAGAGAGAGAGAGAGAGAGAGAGAGAGAGAGAGAGAGAGAGAAAGAGAGAGAGAGAGAGAGAGAGAGAGAGAGAGAGATGCAAGAAAAATGCATGAAAAAATTTGTGAGAATTAACTAAAGCAGAGTTTCTCAAATTGGACAATTGTCCTCACACAATAAGTCTCATATTTCAGCTCGTACTGTTAATTTTGAAAAATAGATTGTAGCAGTGATTTAATGTTAATGTAAAATTTGACTGAAATATACAGTATAACGTTTAATACACCGGTGTTTTGCCAGATGAGAAGTTTATTCTATGTATCATCTTTGTACTACTTTAATTCATTTTACTTTAATTAATTTTATAACTGTATCATTTATCTCTTTTAATTCCTTTTATAATGGTTTTAATTTCCCTTGCTTTTATTTTGTGCTTATTTTCTATGCAAAGCACTTTGAATTGCCATAGTGTGCTTATTTTAATTCCTTTCTATGTAAAACTTTTTGAATAACTGTTTTAATTTTTCTTGCTTTTCTTTTTCTTTTCTTTTTATTCCTTTCTATGTAAAGCATTTTGAATAACTTTTAATTTTCCTTGCTTTTCTTTTTCTTTTCTTTTTATTCCTTTCTATGTAAAGCATTTTGAATAACTTTAAATTTTCCTTGCTTTTATTTTGTGATTATTTTAATTCCTTTCTATGTAAAGCACTTTGAATTGCCATAGTGCATGAAATGTGCATTATAAATAAACTTGCCTTGCCTTGATAAAAAGTCATCTAAATGGTAAAAAAAAAAAAAAAGACATAAAACAAAAAGGAAAATGTCTCTGATAGTGCTTGTCTGTAGTTGAAGAAACATATGTTAACATTTCTCAGGGAATAAAAAAAGATTTACTTACATACTATCTTCATTGATACTTGACCGATTACATATATAGCATAACATTACATACATAGCGTGTTAGGAATCAAACATTTATATTTCCACAATTATTCTAAGACTCTTAATGGCTGTTTCCTGTAACAATAATGTATTTGGGTTGGTTGCCAGAGATTTCATCAGAGACTGCTCTCCACACAGACAAGAGTTGCAGGCTACTCTTTTCACCGAACAGCATCTGAGACTCGTGAGAAAAGAGTTTTGTTTGTGACAGACTGCTTCTAAAACTGTATGAAACATGAACTGCACCTAACTTTAACTTGTTTAAATCTAATCAGAGTGATGAGGACGTGGCAAGAATGCGAATTCAAGTCCAGTGTCACTTTCCCACTCCTACTCTCTTCTTCCTATCACTATTCGTAAATTTCCGTTGTCCTTCAGAAGTACTGTAGCTCTCCTCTGAGAGGGATGTGATTTATTGAAGTTTGAGAACCTGTGTGCTAAAGAAAGACCAGCAGAAAAGAAAATGAGGAATAATGCTTCTTCCTATGAGTATGAGAGAAAGATGTTAGGCGACCATTTTCAAAAGTACCACACCAGAGGAGTCATTCCAAGAAGAGTGTGTGCAAACAAAACACCCTCGACGCATAAAGAGGACCAGTCTTCTGAAGGAGGAGGTCATTAAGTAGACAGCTGGTGTCAGGGTGGGCTTTATTTGCTCACAAAGACCTGTTTTGCTTTAATCCACCATGAGCTGTGATGTGTTAAATTGCACCGGTGTCAGAAAATAACAGGCCTTCACACAATAACACACACCCTTGTCATTAGGAAGGGCTCACGCAGAACCGCCGTCTCAAAGCAGGATGCCGGGAGTGGGGATTTAAGCTTTCGCTGCAACGACACGTAATTTGCCTTCTGCAGCTCTGAACAATGTGACACTGCAATTATCTAAGTCACATCGCATCAATTAAGACAACAAAGCCAAGAGCCTCGTTAAGAGGCAATGTTTTGTATCAATTCTGAGGTTAATTCAAATTCCATCAGCAAGATGGACAGGGTTGGTGACAGGGTAGAGTGGAGCTTTCCTCACCGACCGGATGACGAGGCACAGATGGGGATTGGGTGTATGGATTTTTTGAGATTATATTATTCACAGAGCAAACCAACAAACAACTGAACAAACAAATGAAGAACAAAACAAAAAAGTAAAGCAGTGGCAGACCTATTTATCAACCAGGCCAATTAATTGTCTGACAGTTGGCATTGGAGATTATGTGCCTATACTTGGCTGATTAACTAAACTATTTCCTGTTCACAATTATTTTTGAGTGAAATATTATATAAAATGAATGTTCAATTAATTTTAGAAATTTGCTCTCATTAAAATAAGGTACAAAACACACAATCGTTCTAAATTTTGGGTAAGTTAGTTTAAAAATAATAATAATACTTTTAATCAGCAAAGATGCATTATTCATCAAAAGAGACAGTAAAGACATTTAGAATGTTACAAACATTCTAAGTATTGGGCCAGTGGCTTCTGAAAATTTAGCTTTGGCATCCCAGGAATAAATTACATTCTAACATTTATTAAAATAGAAAAAAAAAATATTATATAATTTTTCACCGTATTACTGTTTTTCAAAAAAACATTAAAAAAATTCTCTGCAACCCCAAACTTTTCAGTTAGAGTTATAGACACATATACAATTCTATAAATATCAAAATTGAATGTTGAATAACCACTTGGTTGACCAATTAAACAGGCTTCAAAACTGTCCAAAAATAATATAAGAACATTCTAGAATGTTGAGAAAGGGCTAGATGTCTGCACCACGTGTCTTCACATATCTCCCGAAAGCATTCGGCTGGTCTCTGTGCAACAGGTGGCTGGATTTGCCCTCTTCTCCCAGCTCTATTAGTATCAGCATACTTTTCCAAACTTGGTAATGAAAATCTTTCTTAAAGCTACCACCTGGCTCAAGCTATCCTCTGTACAACAGTCATCTGAAGTATCCATGACCGAATACAAACCTAGCAGATGCATTATTGGCTGGCCTAAAAAACAACAACTATTATAGTCAGTATTTAATGCAATATTTAATAACAGTTAATTTAAGAGTTGGGATTCTGACAGGAGCTAAAACTGTTCTATGAATAGAGCTTGTTAAATAAATCAAACAAAAGAAAAAGCACACTATACTAAATTATTACAGTGGATTTTATTGATTGACTAAACTGGGGATGAGTTTATGTCTGCAGGTGGAGAGGTTGGCGAGTACACTTTAGCTGCAGGTAACATTTGTATGATAACTTTGACACTGAGTTTTGATATAAGGGCAAACTGACGCATGGTACAAATTTCCAATTTTCTCAGAGAGTATAAACCTTGATACGTATATATATATCATATAAAACCAACCTCAAGAAATATCAGTTTGAATTATGTGCAAGAATTGGAGAACATAGTTCCAGTGAGGAAAAAAAATCTTATCATACATTCATACATACACTACCTTGGGGTTGTACTTTAAAAAAAGTTTTTTTTTAAAGTATTCTCTTATGCTCACCAAGGCTGCATTTATTTGATCAAAAACACGGCAAAACAGTAATATTGTGAAATATTATTACAATTAAATTTTTCTATGGAAACTGAAATGGTATTCCGAAATGGTATTCCGCCAAGGAATAAAACTATTTAAAAGATAAATGCTTTTAAAAGAAAATACTTTATCTCGCAAATCTGACTTTTTCTCGCAATACCAATTTATATTCTGCAGTTCTGACAATTTTTCTCCGAATTGTGAGATATAAATTGCAAATTTATATCTCACAATTCTGACTTTATAAGAAAACAACTGCGACTATACATCACACAATTCTGATTCTAACCCTAAAGCCTGGAACACACCAAGCCGACGGTCGGCCGTCGGGCAGTTTCCGTGCGTCGGCCGACTAAATCTTCTCAGTGTGTTCCGCACCGTCGGCTGAAATTGGTCCTCGTCGGCTTTGTAACGGCCGATTCGACATGTTGAATCGGCGTCGGGCCGTCGGTGAAAGAGGGAACTCTGATTGGCTGTTCAGCTTAGTGACCGAGTCAGTGCACGAGAATAATAGCAAAATAGCGAGCAAAGTCAAAACGGTACAGATAGAAAGCTGTTCTAATGATATGTCATCTTATCTGAGTGTTCCTTGGCGAATATTTCAATATTAACACGAGAGGAGTGGAATAAAGACAGTGTTTAGCAGGATTGATATTCAAAACGGTAAGCACGCACTGCTTTGTTTACGGTTTGTGTAACTGCAGCCGGCAGCGCCGGTTTCCCTTTTTGAATGACGAATATAGACGAATATATCTGCAGAAATAGACAGCTGTCTCATTTACACGCAGGCGTAGAACGCGCATTCTAGCTGACAGTCGGCTGTAGTTCTCTCGGTGTGTTCAAGTGCAGCTTTTTACCCCGACGCGAGGCGACAACACAGTCGGCTTTCATCAGCGCTAGTTCGTCTGCGTCGGCTTGGTGTGTTCCAGGCTTAACCCTAACCCTAACTTGCGCAATTCTGAGAAAAAAAGTCAAAAATGCGAGATAAAAAGTTGCAATTACCTTTTTATTTTTTATTCAGTGGCAGAAACAAGCTTCCATAGTTTACTATTTAAATATATATTATATAGTAATTTATTTCTGTGATGGCAAAGCTGAGTTTTCAGCATCATTACTCAAGTCTTAAGTCTCACATGATCCCTCAGAAATCATTCAAATATGCTGATTTGGTGCTCAAAAAACATTTCTTAAATGTTCTTAAAAAAAAATCTTAAAAATGACAAAATAAAAGCTGTCCTGTCCACTTCTTGTGCATAAACATTTGGTCATGTTGGGAGTTCCAACTGATGCCAGCCCGAAAGTTTTTTTCCCCCAGCAGAATGGCAGACTTCTGAGTTTGCTGCCCCTCCATCTGTGAGGTCTTTGGTATGGAGTTAATATTGTGCCATAATTAAACAAACAAATCCAGCATTTTGCAAACAAACTCGATCTGCTTTGCAAAGGAAAACTCGACTCGCAAACAAACACAAAGTAATGTGCAAGTACAAAGGTCAATTTGAGCGAAAATGCAGTGGAGTAACAAATATGTATTGTATTTTACAAATATAAATAAATGAGCCTAGATAATATTTCACAAATAAATACAAACCATCCTACAAATTGCATGTAACCTTTGAACAAAAAACAAATCTAGTGCATACAAATGCATATCTGTCTGTTATGATTGTGAGACACTTGGCTTTTTTTGAGATCTCTCGGCTCGATTTTCTCACAAATGTGTCCATGCAGATTTTCTCACAAATGCAGTTGAGCAACTACCTCTTCTAAAACAGTAGATGGCGCTAAGCTAGAGGATTAATTTAGTTAAAAAAACTTATAAAAAACTTAGGATAAATTTAGTTTTGAAACTTACCTTTGCCTAACAGCTGAGGAAAATGACTGGTGAACAGGCGTGTTTCTGTCTTAATTTTTCTATAAATTAACCTTTTTGAGGTTTTCTTTTGCAAAATGTTTATTACATATCTAGACAGATTAGCACTTAGAAGCAATTCGCTCTCTATAGGATATGGGAATCTATAAACTGAAAGCTGCCATTATTATATGTTGCTTTATTACATATACATTTACTAATTTGTAGGATGGTTTGTATTTATTTGTGAAATATTATCTAGGCTCATTTATTTATATTTGTAAAACACAATACATATTTGTAACTCCACTACATTTTAGCTCAAATTGACCTTTGTACTTGCACATTGCTTTGTGTTTGTTTGCGAGTCGAGTTTTCCTTTGCAAAGCAGATCGAGTTTGTTTGCAAAATGCTGGATTTGTTTGTTTAATTATGGCACAATATTAACTCCATATCTTTGCAAGTGAGTCGATCTATTTTACGCAGAGCTTCTGAACCTGTTCAAGCCCCTGCAGGCTAGCAGGAAGACCTCGATTTATCTTTGGCCACAGAGAGGG
Organism: Leuciscus leuciscus; assembly: GCF_965113295.1. Classification (NCBI taxonomy): domain Eukaryota; kingdom Metazoa; phylum Chordata; class Actinopteri; order Cypriniformes; family Leuciscidae; genus Leuciscus; species Leuciscus leuciscus. Next base: position 11,322,482 of record NC_138747.1, on the reverse strand, counting down.
AGAGACACAGGAGGAAGGAGTCTGGACAGGGACAACGGACGCTATACGTTTTTCATTAATGCCCCCCACAAAACGCTTGGTGACACTGTGACTGCGGCGAGCAGTCTGTCAGTAACAATTAAAGGATTGGTATCTCAGGGCAGAACATATGCTCTATCTGAGTGGGGCTCGGAGTCTATTCTCCCTTATCTCACTGTGCACTTGGGGGACCTACCAATACTTTAGGCTCCTACGTTAGATGAAAATAATCAAACCACACATCACAGCACTCCCAGAAAAACGTACAAAAGCTGTCACTGAGGCAGTACCCTTTCAAAAGGTACCAAGATACTTAAATGTATGTTTAACACACTAATATGCACCTTTTAGGGGTAAATATGATTTTGAAAGGGTAATACCCCTTTGAGAGGGTAGCGCCCATGCAGTGACAGTTTTTGTACGTTTTTGCCTAATGCATTTGATCAAAATGTGTTTGATGTGATAGTTTATGAAATATGTTTGCTACTATCATATGCCAGAAAATTGCTGCATAAGAAGAGAAAATGACTTTCAGTGATATATTTAGTCAAGGCATTGATCCTGACTATGAATAATTAACACATATTGCTGTAATATGAGAGAGGCTAGTTCCTGTTCACCACAAGAGTTTAAGTTACCATCTTTTTCAGAGAAAGTCCTGAACACACGCTAACAGCTATTTATTCATATATGGCTAGCAAAAAAAAAAAACAAAAAAAAAAAAAAGAAAAGAAAAGAAAGGGAAAAAAATAGGTTACACTTTATTTTAAGGTGTCATTGTTACAGTCTAATTATATATTTAAGTACTGTGTAATAATAATTAACGTAGCCTACTTAATATAGCTAAGGTAGGATTAGGATTTGGTTGAGGGTTAATTGCATTTAATTATGCATAATTTATTGGTAAGTACATGTAACAATGACAATGTAAAATAAAGTGCAAAAAAAAAATGTATATATATATATATATACACACATACATCTATATATATATATATATATATATATATATATATATATAATTTATTTAATTATTTTACACTTTATATATATATATATATATATATATATATATACACATACACTGTATATATCAGCTTTAGTACAATATGCAATGTTTTTGATATATTTTATTATAAGTATTGCACATGAATATATATATATATATATATATATATATATAAAAATCCAATAATATATATATATATATATATATATATATATATATATACACACACACATACACTGTATATATCAGCTTTAGTACAATATGCAATGTTTTTGATATATTTTATTATAAGTATTGCACATGAATATATATATATATATATATATATATATATATAAATCCAATAATATATATATATATATATATATATATATACACACACACATACACTGTATATATCAGCTTTAGTACAATATGCAATGTTTTTGATATATTTTATTATAAGTATTGCACATGAATATGAATATATAAATATATATATATATATATATATATATATATATATATATATATATAAATTCCAATAAACATTCCTAAAATGTGCACATAAGCTCATATCAACTTCTTTTCTTTGTTTTGGCTGATTTCCCCAAAGGATGCTATAATTAAAAGCTACCTTGTGTCAATTTCACCAGAATTAACCGTAAAACATGTTTTTCATTATTGGTTAAATAGCTTATATACAGTTTTACAACGCACACACATAAAAATAAGTATTTCTCCAAGAGAGTGAGAGCTATAGGTCTTTATGCGTTTATACACACCATCATATATGGCCTCTCTACCCTCAAGCCGTAATTAAAGAGAAATAGGCAGATTAGTGTGTATATGAAATCACATATAATCACATATGTCATTAAAGTACAATTATGATGGTTAGATTAGTAGATCTGACTACTGAAGGTCATAGTTAGTTAATAATAAAAGTTTAATAAAACCCGAATCACATTTCACACATTCACATAAGATCATTACCTTCAGGGCCCATCTACTTGACCAGTTGAATTTCAGAACCAATTAAAGATGAAATCAAAATTGGAGTTGTGTGGCTTTTAGTTAATGTGTGTATTAGCTTTGAAATTATCTATATGCCTGAAGTTGACTAAATTAACTACTACATAGCAGACATGTACTACAGTTTAAAAGTTTGTAAGTTTTTTAAAAATGTTTTTTTTTTTTTTTTTTTTTTTTTAGCTCAAATTTCTTCAGTCTTCAGTGTCACATGATCCTCCAGAAATTCTAATATGCTGATTTGGTGCTCAATAAACATTTCTTATTATTATCAATGTTGAAAACAGTTGTGCTCCTTAATATTTTTGTGGAGACCATGTTTTTTTTAGGATTCTCTGATGAAAAGAAAGTTCAAAAGAACAGTATTTATTTGAAATAAAGGTCTTTTGTAAAATTATAAATGTCTTTACTTCACTTTTCATCATTTTAATGCATCCTTGTTGAATACAATGTTTTCTGTCTTTCAAAAAATAAAAATAAATAAATAAAAAAATCTTACCCCAACATTATTTTCACATTACTGTATACACAATATGAACAATCTACCGTTTTTCTCTGAAATATTTTGCAAAATGTTTGGATTTCCATCCTCTGTACAATAAAAATGATTGGTGACCATTAGCTCTCAATGTCCAAAAAGGACCAAAAACACCATAAAAGTATAATACTGTAAAAGAAGTCCGAATGACAAAAAAAAGTTGCTTGGACAATCTGCTATATAACTCCTACTGTGCTTCACTGAGCAAAAAAAAAACAAAAAAACAAATCATACAGGTTTCACATGAGGGTGCATTAAAGATTACATAATTTTTTTTAGTTTTGGTTGAACTTTCCCTTTAAGGTCTCTTTTTTTAATCTTTCAGAGACCAACATCTCAAATCTAGTGTCAGAATTACATGTTCCAGTTGGTTGCAAGTTCTGAGTAAATTGTACTTTCCTTTAGAAATCAAATTGGATTTCATGTCTCAGTAGTCTCTCAGGTCAGGGTGCAATATAGCGTCTCCCTGTCACCACAAAATTACAAACGTGTAACTTCATTTGAGAAATAAAGTTATGAGGAGCGCACATCCTCTCCTCCCCGCCGAAAGTTTTACAGTTTTGTTCAAAACTACATTAGCTGTGAGGAGATAAGCTACACAGCTGACTTTGTTTAATCTAATGGGAGTACATCAGAGCACTCAATCTACAACTAGCACACACTCACTGTTGCTTTTGGAGGCTGGCACCTGTGTCACTTACACCTCCTCTCGGTGCGGACGGAAAGTTAATTAACTGCCTGTAGGACTCGGTCCTTTGACAGGCACAGAGTTGGACACATTCTGTTCCACAGGCGTTTATAGTGATGAATTAGCTCTGCCGCCCACCTCCACATCCCCCTCCCATCATCAGCTTTGTCCTTCGTCCATGCTAAGTAGCAATGCTAGCAATTGGAGAACTAGCGCTCCCTATCGCCACAGTGTCACATAACAGCACTCGTGCCAATACAGTAGAGGTGATATGAAACATGGTACTGTAGGTCTTTAAAAGACAGATGGGGAGTGTGGTAACTTCTGCTTCTTTTCACACACAGCCTGTCACAGCATATTCTCTGAGACTGCAAAGTGAGCCAATAAAACTATATACACATTACCATTTAAAAGTTTTGGGGATGGTAAGATTCTTTTATTCCTTTACTAAGGCTGCATTTATTTGATCAAAAATACAGTAAAAGTAAAATTGTGAAATTTTATAATTTAAAATAACTGGTTTCTTTGTGAATATATTTTAAAATGTAATTTATTCCTGTGATGTCAAAGCTGAATTTTCAGCAGCTAGGAGTCACGCGATTATAATATACATTAGCCAACATTTGAAGTGGATAAAAGTTAAACAAACTTGTCCTAAGACAAGAACGGGTATTGTCCAAAATTAATGTATAACTTTGATGAAAGGTTTTGATCCACTTTAAATGTTGAGTACTGTAGGATATTAATATCCTCATATGCAGATTTGGTCCTAAAGAAACATTTATTTTTTATCATTTTTATCAATGCTGAAAACAATTGTGTTGTATATTTTTTTAATAGACAATGTTAAATAACAGCATTTATTTGGAATAGAAATCTTTTGTAACATTATAAACATATTTACTGTCACTATTGATCAACTTAATGTGTTCTTGCTGAATTACTTGCTGTATTAACTTCCTTGCTGTATTAATTTCTCTCAAAATTCAAAATATTTATATATTACTGACCTCAAACTTTTGAACAGTGTAAATATATATATATAAAAAAAGATAAGGTCACACTTTAGTTTAGGGTCAAATTTTCATTATTAACTAACTTTTAACTATGACTTTTGCCTCAAACTCATAATTACTGCTTATTAATAGTTAGTAAGGTAGTTGTTAAGTTTAGGGATTAAGGGATGTAGAATATGGTCATGCAGAATAAGGCATTAATATTCACTTTTTAAGTACTAATAAGCAACCAATATCCTATAGTAATATGCATGCTAATAAGAAGATAATAGTAAGGATTGGACTTTAAACTAAAGTGACCTATAGAACTCCCTCACTGTCCTTTCATGAAGCATTGCTCTATTGCAATTGCTCTGTTCCGTGCCCTTGACCAGCAATCAGTCAAGTGTGAGAGCGCACACACACGCACACACACACACACACACACTTAAGCCAATATCCAATCCTTCGAGGATTTGAAGGCCAAATAAACAGTCTGTGTCTTACACCTCTTGACTTTTAGTATCAGATTGTTTTGGCATAGGTCAGAATTTATGGTGTTATTGCTGCACACTTGCATAATACAAACACATTCCACTGGATAGTATACTTCTGCTGTATATGTTTTTCACAGTAATTCACATGCACTGTTAACCAATTAATACAAATTCATCTGACTTAATTTGTTTAGCTCTGTTGATATTTTGATCAAGTAAAAAAGACGGCAAAAAAAAACAAACTGTACTGTATATCCTACTATATCTCTTTTAATTCCTTTTATAACTGTTTGAATTTTCATTGCTGTTTGTGATTATTTTAATTCATTTCTGTGTAAAGCACTTTGAATTGCCATAGTGTATGAAATGTGCTATATAAATAAACTTAACTTGCCTTGCACATAATCAGTGAAGCTTGTAAAAACACATTTTTTTATTTTTTTATTTTTTTTATTAGATTCCCTAACTAATCAGTCAATGTTGTATTTTCTAGTCAAAGTGGTTCTTGGTCAAAATAATTAGAAGAAAAGTGCATCAGATGTAAATGTCTGGTTATATACTGTATATATAAAAATGTGAATGTGCATGTTTGTGTGAGTGTACACACACACACACACACAATTATATGAACAAACTTTTATCTTAGATGAATTTAATCGCGATTAATCGATTTGACAGCACTAATTATATCCACTGTATCTCAAATGAAACTCATCCAACACTTCAAGCACACATTTACATAGTCTAATAGCATTACAAAGTGCGTTAGGGAATCGAAGCACGTTTTTCATCTTTCAGGGGGTTTGTTTTGTGGAAAAATAAGTTTTGTGGGAGCATGCTCTTCTGTTTTGCAGTCCATTTGCAGCTTCCAGTGAAGCATGCTGGTTTGACTGTTGTCAAAATTCTACCTCCTGTGGTGACAAGTTGAGATGTTATATTGACAAATCACACAGACTGGGCCAGAATACGCACTGTCATGGTTGACAACAGACCCACTGCAGAGCAGAAAAGACGCATTCCAGAGCTCCAACCGCCAAACTTTACTTCTTCAGACTCTTTAGAGCGGATGACAATTATTATGCACGGTACAGTCACTACAAAGAACAAGAAAACCAACATACTAGAGGAAATTGCACTGATTGTGTATCTAGTATGTACTACAGACTAAAAGAGCTCAATTTACTCTCTTTCAGAAATGCGTGTGACACAGTAGATATGTAAAATATGATGAGTGAACAGAAACATAAGGTGCTGATATATCAGGGATGGATGTAGAAGCCGAGGAGTTAAGATCAAAGTAGCTTGGATACGAATGTCTGCCAGTGGATTCAAGTATATGACTACCTCCTGCTCTACCCAGCTCGCATACTGATGAATTCCACACTCAGCCACTCCCTTTAATGGATACGCAAAGATCCCCTGTATGTGAGAACCAGAGGGGGGAGACAGATTGACCAGGCATGTATAATACAGAGAGTGTATTAGCTAAATGTATTCTTTATTGTCTCTATGGTCATGTTTGGAATGTTTTTACTGTATACTCCATTAAATATGTTTTTTTAATAAACTGCTAAACGGTTGTCATATGACCTCATGATATCACGTTTTATTCAGCGAGTGGAATGTAGTTATTATCTTGAAAATCTAAACTGATTATTTACCAATTTTCCTTCTCATTGTTCATTAAAATTTGTTCTCTTGGCAATTCAATTTCAGAAAAATTAAATAATAAAAAATTAAAAGAGAGAAAAGAAAGAGACATTAAAAAAAATGACAAATACACATACACATTTAAAAAGAAAAGGATATTCTTTTTAACTTGGTTGATTTGGCCAATCAGTCCAATTTAACAATAATTCATTAAAATATTAAAAAAAACGATAATAATCGGACACACGCACACACAAATAGAAGGTCAAAAAAAGTACAGCTGATATTATTCCACACATAAACAACAATAAACTTGCAAGTGCATTGCACCGTGGAATACAGCATCCCATGCAAGGTTATATAACACACTGAAATGTTGCATACTACAAACAATACACATACTGCATAAATAGAATGTATTACGTAAAGTATGTATTAGCAGAGTACGTATTAAGACGGTATGCAAATCCAAACAATGGGATGACACAACAGGTAACTTAGCAGCTGCTGTTAGATATATGTCTGCCTAGAGTACAATCACCTGAAAGCCTTTTTCCGACAGCAGCCACTACTATCGATCTCATGGTCTCGGAGTGGAGTCCTTGATTACTAATATGAGGCTTTTGCAATTAAGAACCTGCTTGTTGAAGTTCAGAGGCTGTAATTTGCATGCTAATACGTAGCAGAGGCTAGAATCTTCTTTTATTGTGTCTAAAATCAACATTGGCCTTTAAATGTAATTGCAGTCTTGATTCAGAATGTTTATTTCCTTGTTAGCTGGTAATGAAGTATATAAGAGCAGCAAAACAATACTATTTGAAGTCAGGTTTTAAGAAACGGCTAGTATGATAGTCTTAACTTGTGTCTCTGGAATTGCATTTGGGTTTCTGATCAATAGCCATTTCCTTATTGCTTCAAAGCCATGTCAATTTTCAACCTAGGCTCATTTGAAAACCGTGCATTTTTGCAAAACTCCAAGATTCCAGTTGAAATGAACACTAAAGGCAATACAATGGCAACAACTTTTATTACTTTTCACTCAAATTATGATTACAGAGGCAGATTATTGATTAATAATGACTTATTTTGCACTGTTCTTTGTACAATACTGTGGCATGACCTCAAAACACTTTTACCGTAGTGTATGGTTGTTAACAGTGATTTTGACGTTTGCATCACATAACCAACTCCATTTGTATGTTTTTTTTTTTTTTTTGCTGTGGTAAACTTGCTTGATAGCTCACTTGGTACAGCATTGCACTTGCGATGAGAATCCCGAGTCCAGTGAAAAAGAGTCACGATTAAAGAGCTCAAAGACTTGTAGAAACCAACTAAATTGGCATGGCTGCTTTGGCAAATGCATATTTCACAGATAGTTTGTTTCTGTGTTGTTTCTATATAAAAATGTCGATACAATGTATTTGCTCTGGCTCTTGTATTAAATGATTTTGTTCTGTTATTCTGCTTGTTGTTGTCATCTGTTGACGTACAAGCAGAATGTGGCGGGTGGTTGGTCGGTGTGCTTTTGTCCCACCCCTCCTCGCCTGTGATTGGACAGCTAGGTAAACAGTGACAGTGATGTCCTGCGTTTTACCAAAAGTTGAACATTCTTCAACTCTCGGCGACCGATAAAAAAGAGAAAGATGCTCAGCGCCCCGTTACGCTCCTGGCGTTTTAAAAACATGGCGCTCCCTTTGAAAACAATTGGAAAAACACGCCAGCCGCGTGAAAAAGCTTTGGTTGACAAAGGGCCTTAGGATATTAACACAAATTTCATGATTCAATTATTATTAACTTATTCTGCTTGCACAATGTCAAGTACAATAATAACAGAACTAAATAATTTACAACAAGAGCCAGAGCAAATACTTTTTAACTGAAAAAAAATAAAAATTGCGCTGCCAAAACACTCTCAAGCACACACAGCTAGGCGTTTTCAGCAGAGCGCCTACCGTTTTCAGCTAGCCAAAAACACTTTGGTGGACACGGGGCCTTAGAGCCACTCACTGGACATTTCACTGGACAAGCAGCGTAATATCATTCTGCAAAAATGTAGAATGAAAAAACACATTTTTTCCAATGAATTCAATTTTGGTGGTGCCTTTCTGTTTTTGGTGGTGATGTCTTTCACACATCCCAAAAATGGTTACTGTGCATCCATTACTAGTCTGAACATTTTGTTTTCATTCACAGGCCTGAGCTCATGCTCGCACAACTTTAATGTTCTTTCATTTCATCCTTTTATCATTGCCTTCCCTGCATGGCTCAAGCAAAGTCTGATCTCATGAAACCAGGATTGAGAGATCTCTAAACGCTCCACCCAACTGTTTGAGCCCAAGATCCCACGGGATGACCGATGTTATTTGTAGCTGCACTCTAAGCCTGACATGTTATCTCGATCCGTGGTCAACGGCAGTTAATGTACAGCCACGTCTCAAGCTCTCGTGGTAATCACTAATGTTTATCAGAACCTGTCATCACCAAAGCTAATTAAAAATCATCAAACAAGGCTAAACAACACAGCTAATTAACAGGACACGGAATAACAATCCTCCACGGACGTCAGGCTAGCATGAATTTTCATACAAACTAGCGGAGACTTATAATCATGAGAGATCTCTGGACGTGCTATTGGCTATGCTGGTGTGCTAGCACAAAACAAAGACTACAATCTTTTCTACACTAACTATATTGTGGAAAACTTTTCTAGCATGTAGCAATGTGTTATTGGAGCGATTTAAAAGTACTTAACATTGTGTATCTTCTGACTGCCTGTAAGTTTGTGCAGAACAGAAAACTTTGTTGCTGGAAACACTGCGACTAACTGAGACAAGTTATCTAATAATTTATACACTGTTTAAAACACTGAGGATTAAAAAAATGACACTGATCAAAACATTTAAATAAGACTCTTATCTTATTATGAGGGTAGCTGTCCAAAACATTTCACCATACCTGCCAATAGCAAGTGAAATGTTCAACCATAAATAATTCATGCCATACATGAAATTATATTTAGCATTATTTTTATTATAAATGTATTTAAATTCATTTTTATATAAAACGTTAAATAAATAATTAAATAACTGTTATATGTATATTTTTATATTTACTTAAAATTATCCTCTTTTTATACTTACATATATTTAAAAATATTTTGTTTATTTTACAAAGGGAACATGGCAATTATTCATTTTTGGACTCTGGCATTAGACATCCACAGTACAGTTCAGTCAGAACTGTCATTCATGGACAGTGGACAGAAACTGAATGATGTGGTATTTAAAAAGAAATAAGACGTCATTCAAATTTTATACTTTAAGCCGTCCATCCAAACTAGCGCGGTAAAACCCTGCACCATACGACATGTCACACAATCAGCGACATGGCATCCTACTGCTACGCAGCGGGATGAATCTGTGTTTCTTCATTTTCCATCTGAGTGCACCATCAGACACAGGAGGTCCGCTTCCACAGAAGCCACAAAGAAGGAGCATTACAGCACTACTGTGGCCCAGCCATGGCAGACACATCTATTAAATGAACATGGATTCGTATTTTTGAGCAATCAGTCGTACAGCACTATGATGGGAGCATGACAATTTGCATTACCTGACACCAAGCCACAAATATGTGTGGAGAATAAGACAGTTAGTCCATGCAGCAGCTCTGAGATATTAGCATCTTAAGCAAGTGAATATTAAACCCTTCCATTTACCCAAGAGATGCAGACTTCCATTTGCGACAGGGGTAACTTCTTCGACACAGCGGCACAATAAAGTTGCCAGGGTTATCTGTGACATCGAGGGGCAAAGAAGCGTGCCGTCTTCAAAAGGAAAAGAAAGAGAAAGACATGTTCAGCTTACAAGAGGTTCTTGATGTTCGGTCATGCTTCAAACAGATCACAGTCGACAGGGAACAAATCACAGGCAAGCCGTGATACAGTCTGGAATGTACTTAAAAATGAAATGTGCTGAATTGGAATGATGGAAACACGCTGTGTACATGCACAATCAAACCAATTATGGTTTATGAGATTCATTCAAAAATGAACAGTCATCGTTTACTCACTCGCATGTCATTCCAAAACAATATGACTTTTTCTTTCGTAAAACAGGAGAAATTCTGAAAAACATATAGGTACTCTTTTCTAAGCAATTACAATGAACAGAAATTAGTGCTACAATTTTTTTTATAGTTATCACAAAATAAGTCTATAAGACGTGTGCTATAGCTAGATATCTTCTAAAGTTGTACAATAACAAAATGAACTCAACAATAGGGGACTTAACACCGGAGGAACCTTTTAATAGTTCTTAAAACTAATGGTGAAAATACTCAGTTTTTGGTTTGTTTGCTCTGCAAGAACTAGAACGATTTTAGATCTAGGAACTCCTTTTAGGGGAACTAAATTAGCTCCTGCTTCAGAGAAGGGTCTAACCCAGCACAATAGGCAACGCAATTGCGTGTTTAACGCACGCAAAACACCAGCACCCGCCATTTAAAAAAAAAAAAAAGACATGTACACAGATTACAACCTATATATTTACTCCACAAACTAACTATATGAACATGGAAACTGATACATTGACCTCTCAACCTGCTAAGGAGAAAATCCAACGCAACTTTGAGGGGATCAAGCAAAACAAGATTATGCATTTCTGCTCAGCTAGCAAGATTGGACATCAACCACATGGCAAACGCTTATACTTTTTCATATACGGTCTACTTTCTTTGTATGACAGATGCAATGGCTTTCTCAGCGCCGTCAAAATAAAAGTCACAACAACAAGCGCGGCTTTCGTCACTTCAGAGTTCCAACTGGCGGTGCGAATGCAACCAGGAAAATGGCTCTAGGGGAACCTTTAGTTCTCAGGGAACCACCCTGGTGGCTAGTTCCTATAACTAATGGATAATTCCACTTATGCTGGAAAACAGTGGCATACAATGTAAAATATTACAGACTGGCTCATAGTTTTGAACATTCTTACTGATTCTTTCAAGACTTTCACAAGTCCTTTTTGTTATTTCAGCAAAACTTCATCTGTGTTAGCCAGCTGGATAACATTATATTGGTGATGAATCAGCAGAATTTGGAGCAAAAATGTAACATATAAGTTTTCAAGGCATAAAAATAGATGTACAAGATCAATGAACATAAACATTTTCAGTGGCAACACAGTGCTGTCTTTTAACTCTCTGACACTACTCCAAGCCAGCGGGACATCCTCACTGGTTTTAATGGTTTAACCAAAACATGATTGCCCTACCTGTATTTATGTTCATTGCACCAATACACACTGTAAGCATATTCAGTGTGTGTATATCTGGCATCTAAACCTCAAAAAAGGCTGACAATTTCAAATCTCATGTGAACACAGTTGTCTTGCATTGTCAGGTTATAAGATCTGGATTTTGATAGTTATCAGCGTTTCGTCATACACATAAACACACTCACTGAATTCAGTCACAGTGGGTTTCCATCCTTCATTAGGCTATGCAGAACGATGAATGTTTCAAGGACCTTCAAATCCTCTTCTGACTGAATGGAAGGCCTTTGTAACTCACTGTAACTCACTCACGTTATTCAGCCTGAGGACGGCACTCTAATGTTGATTGACAGGCTTTAAGTACAATCATATCTAATTGCCTTAATGTAGTATTTATAGCCTCGGAATGTTGTTTTAGAACATTACGAGTTGTAGAGGATCTCCAGTGAGGAAAAGAAAGTTATGCCTATTCTCAGAAATAAAACAACAGAACTATATAAAGGCTATTCACATGAGCACGTTAACTAAAGGATGTATACTTTCATTAATTTGATACGCTACTCCACACAGTTACTGACCTGATGCAGAAAACACATAGCTAAAGCGGATTGATATCATCTTGGTCTGGAGCAAGGTTTACGTAAGGCAACGTGAAGATAAGCAGGGCAGCCTGAAATCTGCCCCCATGGCTCTAAATTAGAGTGCGCTGTAATTCCATTTTTCACCACAGATTTACATTACATTTACATTACAAGATAAAGAATAATGAAACGAAAAAGACAAATGTGCTTACATAATCAGCTAGAGTGCTAAATTCATTACAACTCTTCACCACTCTGATTCATCCCACCAAGAAAAAACAAAACAAAATGACATGTCCTTCACCTTGAAAACTAAGGAAATCTAAGAATTAGGGACAATGATACTGGGAAAACCAGCCAATAAGAGGATAGGACATAAATAGTCTAAAATCATGGCATGCTTCCTTAATTCAAAAGCATCCTGCCATTTGAACATTCGTCGTCAACTCTACAATAAATAAAGTCTGTTGAGATTAAAAGCAAAATCCTGTGCTTATCCAACATGGATGAGAACATTAAGTTAGTCCTTCTTAGGGCTGGTTGAATAAATATTCACAGTATATTCATATTTGTTTTGCCAGTGCTAAAATTAAGCAACACTGTGAATAGCTCAATCATTTAACACACTTTTTATTTGATGGTTCAAGTGTTCATAAAACATGCCTTGACTAGATTTTCACTGTGTTCTAGTTCTTGTATTAAATAATTGTAATAGATTTTTGTGATTTAGTTGCTACATTACAATTTTAACCAATTTGTTTAATATTTGGTTGAAATTATGCTTCATCTGAATGGAAAATGTATCATATTAAGCCATTTCAGAGCAAATACTGAACAAAAACACAAGTACATTTAACGACCATCATCAGATGGCTAAACAATTGTGAGATATTATTAGCTATATCATCCAGCCATAGTCTTTCTTTCCAAAAAACAAAACAAGGAATGAAACAAGCAGTTTTTTCTAAACTAAGCCATTTTAAGACTCCATGATTAATTAAAAGGGAGCAGATTACATCTCTTCCTGTAGAGTTGTATAATCCTCATATCACTGCACAAGATAATCTAAAGCGCTGAGGACACAATCCTATGAAAAGCAGGTAGCATCCAACCAGGAAATAACATCTGTCTCTCTATGCTGTGCAGCCAGTCAGGTGACATTTGGGTAATATATGCAGAACATTTAGAAATCTTTATATGATGTCGCAAAAGGATGGCGGTATTGTAGATTACAGGAGAATCGCTCTGCCTAATCATTACTGCATGGCCAAGGGTTAATTTCCATTTGCAATGAGTAATAATCTTCTCCGGACTATTAATGAAATCTAATGAAGGTGTATGAGAGGCTTACTGTCAGTACAATTAGATGTCATGTTCACCACAACTGCCTCTGAGAGACCAGAAGATTGAAGGAAAGAGGTACAGCGGTTTAACGGCATCTGTGCCATCCCGGACACCTGGTAAGATTCAGTTAGTTCCACCAATCCAAAATTTGCTGTAAGTATTCAAGTTATCAAATCAAAGTTATATATATTTTTTTAGTTTATGGATTTTTTTTTTTTTTTTTTTTTGAGAATTACATCATACCGCCCAATGCGCCCATGTCAATATTACATGAGATTAAAAGACCAGATGTTTGCTGGATAACCGAGCCAGGCATGCTTTGAATATCATGTTTTACTTTTTGAATTCTGAAACTTGGCTAGTCGAGCTTAAATGCGAGTATTAACATTCACAGGAGGCAACACATGCTCTTTAATCAGTTAAATGGAATGCATGCATTCAGTATTTTGCTTAAAATGGATTCTGTTGATTGAACAAAACTTCAATTGAATTTCAATCAGAGACACCAAGGTCCCTCATCCAGTTAATCAGCTATTTGGAATTGCTAAACTTATGACATTAAATTTATATTTACGCAATATCTCACTCTAATTTGTCGGCATGGCAGCAAACCAATGAATCAAATTTATCAAAATCCCACCACGGTTTTATCACCCCAATTTATGAAGACTGAATTATTAATTACAACCAGTCATTTTATTTTGTGTGCTTTCTTTTGTCATCGGCACAGTATACAAAGCTAAATTATAAATAAATCAACATAATGAATGTTCTTATACATTGGCACTTTAAGCAGATAATTTCCCCATGATGCACAAAAGCCTGCTAATATTAATGACTCTGCATTTCATGGGTAAAAAAAAATCCTGCAATGTCACGTCAAAGCCATTTGGTTTACATGTCACAACCAAGACAAAGAAGCTGTTCTCCTCAGCGAACCCTGCTAACCAATGATAATCGGTAATGTCATGGGATTAAAACCCTTTGAGTTTCTGCCCTGGCTGGCATAAGCTTTCTGTTATCACCGCAGAGCAGGTTCTAGAGTTACATAACTCCTATAACCAAACAAATGCTCCAAAAGTAAAAAAAATAAATAAATAAAAAAAAGTCCAAAAAGCTGGCAAGAACTCAAAGCTAGCCTAAGATTAGCTTCAAGGACTAATTGAGCTGCAAAACAGCAGCTTCATTTGAAGAGCTTTTCATAAGCAAACATTGATCAAAGACACACCCCAGAAGCACAACATGCTATTCAAAGCCCATATACCCACCACACCCATTTTAAAAAGGAATTCTGGCATTATTTACTCAGCTTCTTGTCGTTTCAAACCCGTATACCTTATTGTCCTCCATGGAACACTACAGAAAAACTTACTGTATGAAATATATTTTTATACAACTAAAAACGGTGATGCGTCAACACAATATTTTGTACTCTGAATGCAAATGAGATTTATATGGAAGCTTGTTTTCACCAAGGAATAATACAATTTAAAAGAAAATTGCGACTTTTTATCCTGAAGTCAGAATTGTGAGAAAATAAGTCAGAATTGCAAGATATAAACTCGCAATTCTGACTTTTTATCTTGCAATTCTGACCTTTTTTTTTTCTGACAAATTTGGTCATATTTTAAAGAAATGAATGGGAGGATTATGTCAGATCACCTGTCAATCAAACTCCCTGCAAAGGGTCAATTGCGAGTTATAAAGTCCAATTCTGAGGGGAAAAACTATTTTAAATCTCACAATTCTAACTTTATAACACGCAATTGCGAGTTTATACCGTGCAATTCTGAGAAAAAAAAAATTCTCAGAATTGTGAGATAAAAAGTTGTAATTACTGGTTTTATTTTTATTCAGTGGCGGAAACAAGCTTCCATAAATTTCAGAGCATGCTAGAAGAAATTTTAAAATAATATTGCAATATGGCTTAATTAATTCCATAAATACATGCTCTGCATGTTTCAGAGTGAAATGTGGCAATATATTCATACACACGAACACACCTCTGCATGTGCTGTGAGTTTTAATCACTAAGGCTGTGGCGGTTTTTTCTATTTTGTCAATTGTTTTCAATGGGAGCGCAGTGTATTTAAAAACTCCATCAGCATGATGAGGCGCTGAGCTTTTGTTCTGGGCGCCGAAAGAGTTGAAACATTTTCTTTAATCACTGTCACTTTTTACCCAGCAGTCCAATCACAGTGGAGGAGGGGCGGGACAAATACCACACCGACCAACTGCCACATCCTGCTTATACATTGGTAACAGACGACAACAACAACAAGCACAACAACGGAACAAAATCATTTAAAACAAGAGCCAGAGCAAATACCTTACATTTTATCGCCTTTTTTATAAAAACAAACCATCAGATACAAGTAACACTTCCACGGACATTCTGTATCATAGCAACCAACGGGTCAAACTGAAAAAAAAAAGAAAAAAGAAAAACCGCTGTGCTGTCAAAGCACTCAAGTTTTTGAGCTGGCTAAAAACACTAAAACACTTAGAAAATGCATTTGGAACCACTAATTTCACCAGAATTGTAATTTGTAAAGTGTTTAAACCTGATGCCAACAAGTTTAAGGTCATTTTGCGGTTTTCTGGCAAAATAAAATGATGGTATAATTTAAAAATGAAAATGTAAATTAGTATTTTAATTTGACAGTTGAACTATAAAATTAAATGATTCATTTTCATTAAATACTTAGTTTTATTTTACAGTATAATATGATTAATATTCATTTTTCTATTTAAAAAATCTCACTTAAATATTTATCGTTTTCTCTTTTCTATATAACCCACGTAATAAACCCATGATTATTTTTTTTCCAAATTAGAATAATTATTATTTTTATTTTATTTTCACACAATCCCAATGTATATTGTAATGTCATTTTTTCAATATCGAGCAGCCCTATTGTAGAGCTTTGGCAGTGGGCAAATTATCAGTGAATAATGACTTAATTTTGTTTTTTTTCTCACATAAACCTATTGGATGTGTTCAAAAGGACTGAAATATAGTGCAAGGATCACTTTTATGCTGGACAGTCTTGGTGTTTACTATAATTCAATTCTCCTTTTGTTCTCCACTGTTTGGAACAACATGAGGGTGAGCAAATGATGCATTTTGTGGTAGTGAACTATCCTTTTAAGTAAGGGGAAAAACAAGACCTTGAACATGTTAACACTATCACCGAAGCACATGGAGAAATGATTAAATTAACATGGCCTCGTAAAAGCAGTGCAAGTGAATAGCATGACATTGCGCTGACCCTTTTCCTTAAACAACAATCTGCGTCAGGTGATCGCTTTTGATTCAGTCTCATATTAACCCTCTGAATCTCCCTCCCTCCTTGATAACTGACCCTGAAAATGGTGGGCACGTTTTCATTAGTTCGAGGTCCTTGGTTTTGTCTGACAGCATCGATTCATGTGTCATTTTCACCAATAGTAAATTGGTAATTCAGGGAGACATAAAAATGTCTCTGATTGTAATACTCAAGCAAAGCCAAAAGACTATTTCCATTTTTCACAACAGCATTTGGCCTCATTGAGCATATGTTGCTTGTAATGGTTCTGCGTTTAGCAGTACTGGCCAGCACCCAAACTACAAAACCGAGTAATTGAGTTTAAATGGTCCAGACTGATCAGCATTGTGATCACAAATCTGTTCATTCCCTTCAAACCGTTTCCTCAGATCCAGCAGACAAACCACCATGCTACCATCAATCGTGCATGAAAGTAAAGAAGCTTTGAACCATTAAGCCACTGGTTAAATGTGCAGAGCTCCGATTCACTCTCTCTGCCCCTGGTGCTGTGAAACAAACCGAGTCCGAGTAGCAGTGCAGTTCAGCTTCACTGCACAACAATCTATCAGATCTGCCAGTTTGAGAATGGACTGACTGCTAACACATGGATGCCAAAAAACAAGGCCAAGCCACAAGTGTGTCAGGGAGACCACTGGAAATATCACTGTGGTATATCATCTTTTTCAGATAAACCAACCCCTAAATAACACATAAAACCAAAACTAGCAATTGTTGGTCACTTTATATGTCAGTCAGATGTTCTCCTCTTGTCTAACTGAGCGTTCAATTTAGTCAAAGGTCTGGCTATACTGTAATGATATATATTTTTTACATTTCTTAAAAAAAAACAAAAAACTTTACAATAAAATAAAATAATAAAACATAATAAAAATGCTGTACAGTTATTGCAATCTCTGAAGGAGAACCCATATTAGTTTATGGATTTACAGCAGTAAAAATAACGGTAGCCACTAGCCACAAAATGTGTTTTGTGGTAGCATTATGTTTGTAAGTGTATCTCATCAGCTCAGTGTCCTGCTGTAGTGACCTCTTTCACTGTGCAAATGAATCATACAGGGGTCATTTTCATATTGTTAATATTTCATGGCAGAGCCACAGTGCTTAAAGCAGTACACCTCCATAATTCAACTATACTCTCCTATTAATAAAGTACTAAACCTCCACTACTTTGAAAATGAAAAATTCAGCACCCTGTATTTACTGTATTTTTGCTCAAATGAGTTTCTATGCATAGAGAAAATTTGCATGCTATGCAAAGTATAGTGGCGAAATAATAATAATAAAAAAAAGTACAGATAGTATGCAAGTATGCTACTCCGAAAATAGCCCTATACACTCTATAACGAGCTATAATGTTGTCACATGACCTCACATCATTTTTTTATTTTGTTTAAGAGATAAAAAATTAGAAATTAAGTAAAAAATTTGGGAAAATATAGTCTAGTTCATCAAAATGGAACAATTAGCACATTGTATTGTGGGATATAATCCATTGTGCATGTATAGTTGTATACCGCAATTTTGCTCAATGTAGTTCTTATGTACACAGGAAATTTGCATACTACGCAAAGTATACTCACCATTATAATAAAACAGTACAGATAGTATGCTAATACAATAATACATATTGGGTGTACGTCTGGCCATGAGTCCTCTTTTTTATCTCTCTCTCTCATCTGTCTGTCTTTTGGTCTACCTCAGATCTCTCATAACCCTGAGGGAGCCTTTATTTATAGGAGGCAGTAGCAACTTCAATGGCTTTTAATAATTAATGATTTTGAGACCTGGCTGCGTCAGGCCAGCGCCACCAAACAGTAGTAAAGTCATCATATATATTACTGTGGCTTAACAACACTCACTTTAACAGGGCACAGGTATTTGGACAGAGCTCTGTAACTATCACTCACATAAAAAAATAAAAAAATACAGAAGGTAGAAAGGAAGGAGGATGCTAGCGCTCGATCGAGCTGCAGATCCCCAGATCTGCTGCCTTTGCAGTAGCCACTTGCTATCATTGTGAACCTATAAGAGAGACTTCACAGTGTGCGGCTGCTCCACATTCCCAGCATCCCTTTGTAGCAGATCAGATGCAGAGAGAGAGAGAGAGAGAGAGAGAGAGAGAGAGAGAGAGAGAGAGAGAGAGAGAGAGAGAGAGAGGAGAGAGGGAGGAGCTAAAGGGGGCTTTGCTGGCTATTTAGTTATTTTTTAAACATTTTGATGTCAAGGACTGCCATATAAGCAGATATATATTTGCATGTATAAAACCGCATTTATAGTGAATGAGAAAAATATTAAGTGTGATACTATAAAGACATTTGATGCATCTAAAATTGCATACTGTATAGTTGGTTCTACATTTGGTTTTAAACTTACTTCGCAACCGTAAAAATTATATATATTTTTTATTTAGTATGAATGAGTGTAGTATAAATGAACTATCTGCCATGTTGTCATTATAATGTGACCTACGGCGTCAGTTGCATCACTTCAATTCCATTCACAAATCCTCTCCCGTGGCCTCATGGGATAGTAAAGTGTCCACTGAATGCACACTTCAGAATTCAGCCGGGTACTTTTTGCCTACTCTTTTATGAATGCTATGAATTCAGACAAACTACTCCTCTCACATACTCACATCGTCTACTATATAGTATGGAAGTAGGCATATTCAAATGCAGCGAAAATCTTTTTTTAGTGCAACTGTGCAAACGCTAAAACAAAAATGGAATAAAATAGCAGTGATTGAGCAAAAGCAGAATGAAACAGTAAAATATAAAAATTCTATAAATGTTTTTTTTTTTTTTTTTAATCTGACTTCTTTAGTTACAGATAAAAAGTTATAGATACATTTAAAAAATACATTCAAAAGTTTGGGGTCATTTTTTTTTTTAAAGAAATTCAGCAAGGATACATTACACTGATAATAAAAAAACAGTAAAGACTGTTGCAACAACAACAACAAAAATCTATTTAAAATAAATGCTGATCATGTGACACTGAAGACTGGATTAAAGGCTGATGAAAATATAGCCTTGCCCTCACAGGAATAAATTACAATTTTGAATATTAAAACATAAAACAGTTATTACACTTTTTACTGTATTTCTGATCAAATAAATGCAGCCTTGTTGAGCAAAGAAGACTTTTTTCAAAAACATTTAGAAAAATCTAACCAACCCAAAATTCGAAAAGTGGTGTAGATGCATACAAATTTATATTTATTAATAAAATCAATCAATAATAATAATTCAAAACTTTTAATTATCGAAAAAGTAGATTTTTTGGCTGCCTTCAAAAATCAATCAGAAGGAGGCATGGATGGCAGGATGTTATCCAAACACTCGATTCTGACATGCCTTGATCCCTTCCTTCCAGATATTTGACAAAGCAGCATTTTTTCAGGTCACTGACACAACCACACATTTTTGTTTTCCAGTATCTGCAAGCAACCAGTGTGTGGCCAGCCCTGCCCACTTAACCTTGGCAAAGCCACAGGCCGAGCGCAGAACAGCGTGTCAGCACCCGCCTCACTCTGCACTGTTAGCGTGAGCATCAGAGCGCTGGAACTGGGCCTGCCAACAGCTGTGTGACACGCGCGCACACACACACACACACACGTGCGCACACGGCGTGCACATGCTTCAATGGAGCAGCCTATTACAGGCACCAAATCAATGAGAAGACACATACGAGAGAGAGAGAGAGAGAGAGAGAGAGAGAGAGAGAGAGAGAGAGAGAGAGAGAGAGAGAGAGAGAGAGAGAGAGAGAGAGAGAGAGAGAGAGAGAAAGCAGGGAGGTGAGTGTAAAGACCGAGGTGAAAATGAGAGAGGGTAAATGCTCTGGGGGACCAGGCCGAGAAACCTCCCTGCAGCTATACAGGCTCTCACACACACACACACACACGCACACACACACACACACACACGTCCTTGTCTACAAGGAACAATGTGTATTGTACAGGGCCGCTCAGTGGAAAGCAGAGGCTTGCTGATGTCATGCTGATGTATGCGACTTGCAGCAGTGACATATTTTGGTTTGTGGTAAGTTGAATAAAGAAAACTGTAAGAGGTGACATTTCACTCCGCTCTGAGTCACTGAAATTGAAATATTATACTATACTTCAGTTTTCTCTCAAGTTATCCACGATAAATGAGGCGTTTGAAAAGATTAAAGACTGATTTGACCTGAAGGGTGTTTTCTCCTTAGAAGTATTTCAGTCATTACTACACATTGTTATATACTGTGTATCTACATACACAGAGAAATGAAAGCTTGAAATATTTATCAAATTCCCTCAATGAATCAACTATACAGGCTTAAGTAAGAACATTTTAAAGCACTGTAGAGTAACTCTGAATTTATACCCAGCAGCACTGTAAAATGCATACATACATATTTATTAATAAATGTATACATTAAAAAAAATAAAAAAATAATCCATACATAAAGACTAAAAAAATACCTATATCATGTAAATGAATGGACAAAACGCATAAAAAGTTTTTCGCGTAAACCACCCCTAGAATGGAAGGATAACATCCTTCACTGTTGCTCAAACTGTCATTTTGTCCTAGAAAGGCTCAACATGTTTTCTGGTTTGAAACTGATGAGAGTGTTTGACGACATTAAAACAGTGGCTGAAATAACACTGATATCTGACTCAACTGCCAGCATCCATTTATCAGCCTCAACATCAAAGTCTGACTGAGGGGGACTTAAAAACGTCCAGATAAGGGAGAGATATGAGCGATATGCTGGTGCACTCAATTGAGTTTGGCTTGAAGCTTTGATATCGAAGAAGAGAGCTTTACTGTAAGTGAAATTCCCATTGTCTCTACTAAGTGTTTGTCCCCAATTCCAGTGATAGAACTGTTGCTGCTTAAAACTAAAAGAGTGCACAATATTCCGCAGATCGATATTTTTCTTTAGGTAGGTTCACAAAAACCCTGATAAAAATGTATCACAGTTTCCACAAATATTTATTACACTGTTCTTACCATTAATAATAATAATAATAAGAAGAAGAAATGCACCAAATCAGCATATTATAATTCTTTTTTTAAGGATCATGTAAGGATCAAGTAATGGCTGATGAAAATTCAGGGTTGCCATCACAGGAATAAAAAACATTTTAATATATATATATATATATATATATATATATATATATATATATATATATATATATATATATATATATATATATATATATATATATATATATATATATATATATATAAAAGAATACAGTATTACAATAATACTGTTTTTACTGCATTGATCAAATAAATGCAGCAGTGGTGAACATAAGACATTACAATATTAGTCCTTTTAATAAACAGTGCATTGACTTCCAGTTAATTTCTGTTTTCCATTTTGTCTGTGACTTTTTATTTCATTTTTTTTTTACAGTAATACATTCAAATATGTATTATTTTTCCATATATTTACTCTAAAATAAAATCTGCAAAAAAAAAATATATATAAAAAAAAAAGTAAACCGGTTTCTATTTTGTTGATAAAGTTGTCAATAGAGCTTAGAACTGAAATCGGCTAAATGGATAAACTTATCAGCTGATGTGAATCATCTCAAAATGACCAAAGATTGGCTGATATATTGGCCCACCATTATAACACAACACACTAACATTTCTTCCAAAAGTCCTTGGTCTCTACTGCCAAATTATACATCTGCTTCATTCACACCAACACATGAAAGAACTTGAAATTTTGATTCAAATCTGACTTGCTTTTCCAAATTCAAAAATCTTATCAAGTTTAGCATGTTAAGAAGAACACTGAGCCAAGAGACTGTCAACACGGGGCCTTTAGCTTTCATTCAGGCTAAAGGCTAAGACAACAAGGCTTTCCTCTTTCTATAAAACTGCATGGTGTGCTTGCCTAACAGAAAATACACAGCGATCTTCCCCGATTATGATCATTCACCCTCGATCCCTTACAGCACTTTACCCTAAAACTAATAAGTGTCATCAATCTGCAGCCAGATAATTAGCAAATTACTGACAACTGTTGTGTGTTATCATGTTTAATGCGGTTGCACAAGTCCGATGTTCCTTCAGGAATGCTTCTTAGGGGAGCTTCTCGCTTTGATAAGCAGCCTGAGCTTCTTTTGCAACAATTTCCTCTCCAGCACTCAATTAGAATTTCACTGGCTGATGAAATCTGGGATCAACAGCAAACCCCGAACAAGCCCATTTCAGTGGCTCACAAAATGCTATGAGTGTTGAGGAGGACTTGCTGAATGCATGGAGGAGTCCCTGAGGATTTCCTTGCTCCATCTAATCTAATGCCACCCCAAGCCGAAAGGAAGTGTTGAGGTACATTGATTCACACGCTACAACACTGCAGCGCTGAGCGAGGATCTAATTAAGCCTGTTAATAACCTAGTGTTGAAACACCCATAAATGTTCAACCGAATGGATACTATAAGCAGTTGTCTTTCCATTTTAACTCATGTCGCAGTACAGCGGTGCCCACAAATTGTTACTAATAAAGATCTGCTTCACAGGTGTTCTAAAGACCCGTCCTTTAAGAGAATCTATCACAATGATGTAGAGATCCGCGCCTCTAAACTGATGAAAAAACATCCACAATGTCTCACTGAAGTGTCAAGTAGACAGATAGTACGGACATACATCTTATTTTTGCCACTTGAGCAATAAATCAGCAATCTCAATATGATGTAAAGGTCTCTCAAAGTTTAAGGTTTGATGTTTTACTGTACAGTATGTGCAATTTATTTATGAAAAAAGACATGCTGGTTGTGACGTCATGAAATCCAAAGGCTTAGTTTATGAATAATAATTTGACTATACACAAATACTTTTACATTATCGATAAAGTCTATGTAAGGTATGGATAAAGAAATCAGGATCGTAGTAGAGTATTTGTTCATTTCAAAATCAAAACAGATTTTTTTTAATTTGAATTTAATATTAGATATTTCCCAAAAAAAATCAAAACATCAAGCTCATTAATTATTCTTGCTGACAAACTGAAATGCTTGAACGAACCTGTGACATATTTGATTTGATATCTTCATCTACCACAACTATACAGGATAATAAAAAAAAATAAAAATTAAATAATTAAATAATTAAATAATTAAATAACTTGTTAGTCTAGCGGTTACAATTTGCACTTTACGTGCTTTAAGTTCTTAATCTGCCCTATTGTAACCTTTCATTTTGACAGGACAGATTAATTTAATTTTAATAAAAAATAAATATCATTGGCACTTTTTATACATCTTTACATCACTGCCATAAGCTATTTTATGAAGTGGTGTAGATAAAACTGGCCATGGCACAAAAAAAAAAATTGTGGGAAATAACTGACAAAATGCCTAAGGCGATATTGAAAGCATTCAAAGGTACATCCCTGATTACACAATGCCCTTGAACGTAAATTGAAAAGCTTAAAAATAATCCACATAATCCAAAAATCAGCAGCCCTAGAAAAAGTTAAAAATAAATAAATAAATAAATAAAAATTGTCAGTGTTTCCTACAAATCCCCAATGAAGGAAACAGATTACAAGTCTGTGATGGGGACAATGAGGATGTCCATCCAAGAAGCTAATGCGAGTCTGAGACACGGCACGGAAAATGTGAACAAAGATGCATGACTCAGTCATGGAAATGACATGTCTGTTAAATAATGTGCATCGCATAGTTTGACATGGCAATGAGAAATGCAGTTCTCCGAGCATCTACTACAAGCATCATGGTGACAGCAGATGAGCCAAGATCCACAGAGAGGGTGTCCTCTCCTAACCTACCTGACATTTGAGACACACAAGCCCTCACTTTCATGCCTGTGGGAGAAAAGAAAAAAAGACAGTTAGAAGTTGAAATTTTGAAAGGCAGTGAAAGACTTGACGTATCAAACTTCCACCAAAAAAATCCTCCTTGTACCTAAAGAACGATATCCATCTCATTGTTTTTACACTTTAAATTTGTCTTGCCTACAGTATAAGTCCTTGAGTGATGCATACAATAACATTCATGATTCTTATGAACTCATTCACTCAAATGAATTAAAAACATACAGTACAAGTATAGTATGATTGACAAACAAATTACTCTTTTGAGTTGGCCCTTTTAATGAATCATTAAAAAAAACTTAGAAGTTACCATCGACAAATCCCTTACAGAATGAACTCACGGAATAATTTACATGTTGCCTTAATAACAGTTTGAATATTACAGTATATTTGCTAAATAAATAGCAACTGAACTGCATATGGCAGAAAATACATTATAACTAATGACAAAATGAACAATACATTTTGCCATATTATATTACTTTTCTTTCTGAATCAGTTCGGAATATTGTTTTAAAGACAAAGGAAATGTGTATTCTATGTTTACGAAATTGTTGTTTATTGTATATTATATACTACATGATTGACTGATCAGCTGTAAACAACCCAAGGACATAGGCATAGATCCCTGTCACATTAAAAAAATTAAATTCTGTTGTAACACCTTTTCTAAGAGGTAAAGAATCATTTATCATTCTCTAAACACCCAGTGGCGATCAGATTCTATACCAGCAGGCTCTCCATATGTGATGGAAAGCTCTGATATTCACATTTGCAACTGGCAGATTACCTCAGGCTTCCCCTAGCCCAAGCCCTTGTTTAATAATTCACAAGTTTACCTCTGAGAAAAAGGCTTTTTTAGAAACACTATGGTTCTCATTGGACTAAAAGTGCCAGCAGCCTCGCTCTCAGACAGATGTCAGAAAGCTTTTGGACAGAAAACTGCTTCTGATCCCATTACACAACAAAGCGGTCACACTAAATGAAAACTGTGTTGAGCCAGAGAGCTGAGGTGACCACTGTGATGATGTTGAGAGTGGATGATATTGACATATCCTGCAAATATCAAAAAGCGGTGTAGTTCCCAGTACGGAATTTTAAATGTGCTTTCCTATTATTGGTGGTCCTCTCTTTTACTTCCACAGCTGCGTTGTTGCTATTCTCGACTAGATTGATGGCAGATTTCAAATTTGATTTGTTGAGTTGTTTTGTCACTGCTAACTGTGAGTTCAGCTGAAAACACACCACTCGGCATTTACTAATTAAGCAGTCACATATATATTATGTAAAAAAAAAGAAGCAAATATTCCTCATTTATAAGTACAAAGAGATAATAAAACAGCCCAATTGGGTCATAGGTGGTTCATTATAAGGGTTTCACGAGTGTTAGTTTTGAAAAAGTGCTGTGATAGTGCCAGGCTAATATAATACAGTAATAGGCAAATTAAGCAATTAGGCAAATGAGGCAATGCAAGAGGGAATGAGAAGATCCACAATGCCACAAATGCACCTATACTTTGCACTAAATTGCTGTTACCTTTGTCTAACCTGTCAAAATGAACCATACTGATCTCACATTATTGTACTTATGAATACTTTCATTTGTTGGTAATATGACAAGCCATTATGGTCTAGAGTGAAAAAAAAAAAATCAACTTAATAAATCATTAAAATATTATATTTTAAAATAAATTAATGGAGCTCAACAGTGACCATACTTTTCGGCTTCCTTGATAACAGAAGTATTACAATAACAATGGTAACAACATGAAACTATTGACTGACTTACAGTCTTTGCTTATATCAATAAAAATATATATATAGATAGACATAATATAATAATAGGCCTATAGATAGACAGACAGACAAACAGATAGACAGACTGATATAGATGGGGTTTTTTTTAAAGAAATTTATATTTTTATTTATCAAGGATTACATTGATCAAAAGACTTATTGACTAAAGATTTAATGTTATAAAATATTTTTTTTTATTCTTTAAAAAGCTATGTTTTCTGAATCTTATATCTATCCTATTCTGTGACTTTTAAAGGGTTATGACACTTAGTACTGGAGCAATGGCAACTTTAAAATATATTAAAATCAAAAACAGTTGTTTTAAATTGTAATAACATTTCACAATATTACTGTTATTACAGTCTCTTTGATCAAATAAATGTATAAGAAACTTCTTTCAAAAACATTACTATTAAAATTCATACCAACCCCAAATTTTTAAAGTGTAGTGCAGTTTGAGACTGTACAGGACGGACTCAATTAAATAATTTACGTTTATTACGAATAATATATATTACTCATTGTAGATCAGCCTTGAAAGGTTTAAACACTGAAAATCAATTTCTCGATGGAGAAAATGAATGAGATTTTATTCTGGAACCCTGTTGTACTCTACAGCAGCAACAACAAACAAACATCCCCCCTATGAACGTTCAAACCAAACCGACGCCACTGCACTCGACTGAAACATCTTTAAAGTCACAATAGGAAACATAAAACCTTTGACGGACAGTTGGATAGAATACATGACCTGTTTATTCTTGACAGGGGAAAAAAGAACAACAACTCTTTACCAGCTGCACTTCATTCAATGCTCTCAGTAGACAGCTATGCAGACGTCATTTTTGCAATGCCTTTGATTACAGATCTCAAGTTCGCTTTGGTTAACCACCAGCCAAACAGGGCCAGACACTTAGAAACAAAACAGATGATCGGCGGTATCGGAACATTTGTAAACATGCAGGAAGCTCTTTCTTAATAAATATAATTCCTTAGTAAATGTTACTTTAAAGGGAGAAGGTGAGCAAGCATGCATCTTTAAAAGGCCACTGAACTGAATAGGAAGCTCTAACAAATTTAGGACAATCAATTTGATGGACCCAAAGGCCTGCAGTAAGGGTCCAAAAATAATGCTTTTCTTGTCTGATGTCTTTTAGTAGATGGTCTTTTTTTAGTAGATGGTCTTTGTTTTAACTAGTTTGAATCACGTAAATCAACAAGAGTCAAACTATCTTTCAACTTAAAACTAGGGCTCGGTATTGACACAAATGTCATGATTTACTTCGATTTCGATTCACAAGCTTGTGATTTGATTCAAGTCTGATTTTGAATAAAATTCGATTTTGATTCAGTAGACGCCAAATTTTCCAATAGATGAAAATTTTCAACTAATGCTGTAAACTATACAGGGAACATATTGGTACTTTACTATAGCATTAAAGGTTAAAATGAAATGATTTTGATAGGCTACTACATTTAAATAACACGTTTTTATAATAATATAACATAATAATGTTTTTTTAATGATAATTATATATTTCTTGAAATATTAACATTTAAATGGTGGCTGTTGTAAAAACATGATGAATTTATTTAAATATTAAATATGAAAGAACATAAGTAAAGATACAAAGAAAAAGCAAGAAATTAAAGCTTTAGCATCTTTTAAAAAACGTGTTTACAAAGTGCTTTACAGAAGAGATATACATGTGTGCATTCACAGAAGAGAAACGCATACACACATATTGTGATAGAAATAAGATAATAAAAAAATACAACAATAAAATAAATCAAGGAAGAGCCTAGAGAACAAATGCGTTTTGAGATACTGCATAGTGAGTATATGCATTATAGTGCAATTATTTAGCAAAATGTTCCACTTTAGAGTTCCTTTTTTCTAGGTGACTAATGAGTTTATGGACATTAAATGGCTTTTCTGAGGTAAATGTAACTGTGATATATTGTTTATTGTAGCCGATGACAGTCTGTTGATCACGTGAATGCAATGATCTCGTCATTGCAACGCGATTTGTGCACTCTCACGAATGCTTTAACCATAAATAACAATGCAAACATGATATAAATATAGCAAGTGGTTTATTGTCCAGTGTATCTGATTATAATGGGAGTTTTGGCAAATGTCCAGATAAACTCCTGCTGTCTGATCAACAGCTCCAGCCATTATAGAGTGTTCTTTGATCGCTTTCTGTATATAATTTCAATAAAAAAATGCATAAATACTCAGTAAATATCAAATTATCTGTAATAACAGACAAAGCAATAGTGACAACTAATAAAACAGTTACTCACAATTGTGTGGTGCGACATTACTGTCGGATCCAAAATAGTCGGCACAGCTTCATCTTTTAGGTTCAATCTTTCTGAAAATCCTCGCTTCAAGCGTTTTTCAAAAGTTTCTCGTCCACTGTGAAATGTCAGAAAATGCTAAATCCACCTAACTGCGCAAGCCAATTTAAGCACTTAATTTGGGGCTTGGGGAATGTCGATGTTGGACCCTACCTGACGTTCAGTTACACCTAATGCACCTACTGTTTTTGAGCACTGAGTTTTAAGCTCAAAATGTTCAAAACAGAATTAATAAGCATCACCTTCAGTGCAATTGGAATTCCATCTTAATATTAAAAGCCAGGTAACAGGTCTTACACGGGGATTCTGATTACTGAATACTCAAGATCATCAAAAGAAAGTCAGATCAGTTAAGACAGCAGTTAAAAATAAATAAATAAATAAATAAATAAATAAAAAAGAAGAAGAAAAGAAAGAAAGAAAAAGTTCAGTGTTCTGGGGCTTTTTAAAGTAAGGAGAGTTTGGACTCCCTCCATAAAGTGTGAGACAAGCACAAATCTAACATCACAGCTCCAGCACTTCAAAGCCGTGGCAATGCCTCCCCACAGGAGTGGCCGTGGAACAGATGTCTGAGGAAAATGCTGCACAGCAATCGCTTTGTGGCCTCCAGTGACGTGTTTAAAAAAAAACTCCAGATTAACAGACCACACGACGAAGGACACAAAGATAGCACAGTTTGAAGGTCTTAGTGAACGCCAGCATCAAAATCCTCAGTTCACATCACTGAATTTGAAACCAAGCTTAACCTGTATTAGAAAGAAAATCTGCCATGCTCTAAAATATAAATTTTTACTTAGCCAATAAAATCTTTATGTTCACTTATAGGCTACATGTCTATGATTACAATCTTAGAGAGGGTACATGGTGTAGTTGCTACAGACATAAATGTAGCTATAAATAACAACATATAAAAAACTGTGAGGAACACAATATATACACTACGGGCCCTATTTTAACGATCTGAAACGCAAGTACCAAGCGCGAAACACAAGTAACTTTGTGGGTGGGTCTTGGGCGCTGTTGCTATTATACCGGCGGGATAAATGACTCTTGCGCCCGACGCAAATCTAAAATGGGTTGGTCTGAAGTAGCTTCATTATTCATAGGTGTGGTTTGGGCGTAACGTGAAATAAACCAATCAGAGCGACATCTCACATTCCCTTTAAGAGCAGGCATGCTTGTTCCATGGCGGATTGCTATTATAAAGGCGGATTTGCCAGGCGCGCGCCAGGAGCGGTTCACAGCCGAGGAGACCGACGTTCTCGTCAGGGCCGTAAAAGTCAGAGAAGTGACATTGTATGGGGATGGGAGAAACACACCCAAATTAGCTTCGGTTAAACAGGCGTATGATAATTTGGGTAAATGTGTAAGCTAGATTTATGCCTATTTTTTCACATCTTCATGGACACAACAATGATTTCCCTTGTGTGTTAATATTTTTCCTTGCAATAATGTATGGTTTTCTAAAAATGAGAACTGCTGCATCTGTGTGTAGATGAGACAAGCAAAGTGTATGCGCGTTGTGCACACACTACATTGATTATGGCCAAGCATGCTCCCTTAAAATAGCATATGAATAACATGCGCAATGCGCCAATGACTTTAGAATAGGTTTTTCCTGGTCAGTGGAGGAATTGTTTTCTAAACCTGCAAAATAGCACCAGGGAACGTTTGCGCCGGAACACGGCTCCTCTTTGCGCTGAACCGCCCCAGGGAGCGCAAGTTCATTTCCTAATTTACAGACGTGCATCAGTCGAGGGAAAAGTCCGCTGTGCGCGGGTGCAAAATAGGAATGATACATGTGTCGGTGTACAAAGTCAATTGAGCTGGGTGCAAGATAGGGCCCTATATGTAATATATACACTATAATATATATCTGTCGTGACAACTCTCGGGAGATTGGTATGGTAAGAGATTGGCATGATAATGGATATGGCAATGTTAATGTATGGTCTTGGCAGAATAGATCTGCTACACTGCTGCAGAGCAAGTACCGAGACTTGAATTAACCCCTGTACAGATCTACACAGGTGGAGCTGGGGAAGGGAGAGGGTTCTGAAAGCGTGCAACAGACTGTTAACCGCAAACAATACCAAGCATTTGAATGTTTGAGCAGAAAGCTCATTGGCAGTTGATGCAACAGCAACCAATCAGCTGTGCTATGTAAATAATGACATGATTTCTATCAATAAGTTAAAGACCTATCAGCCTGCATCATCTAGAGTTTCATGCCAGAACTAGTTATGATAATATATATATATATATATATATATATAATAACATGATAAATTCATACATTTATTAAATGTATATACTTCTTCAAAGTCATGATGTCATGTTGCTCAATGTGTCCAGTTCTAGAAATTTTTTCTTTGTATGGGAACCTGATAAAACTATTTCAAATAACACAATATTTAATCCACAATGTTTCAACTGTCCATCCATCTTTTCTGGCCTATTAAAATCACTGGTCCTCACGTATCATGGTATCGGAGAGGGATGTCAATTCAATGAAACATAACACTGCTGCTCAATCACCACAACACAAGGTTATAATGACCCTAATCGTTATAGCTCTAATGAGGTCCTATCAAAATCAATCATCATTTCTAAGCTTGTTTTAATGGC
Organism: Leuciscus leuciscus; assembly: GCF_965113295.1. Taxonomy (NCBI): domain Eukaryota; kingdom Metazoa; phylum Chordata; class Actinopteri; order Cypriniformes; family Leuciscidae; genus Leuciscus; species Leuciscus leuciscus. The sequence goes on along the minus strand of NC_138747.1, from coordinate 11,290,915 downwards.
ATACTTATGAACACAATTAAATCAAAGCATTCAATTTGAATAACAAATTATATCTACCCATATACCCGAACAGGTTATGCTCAGAAAGCTTATTGGTATTCATTGCGTTATATAGCTACATCTGTGGGTGAAATATAGGGGTTGGAAGTCTCTCCAGGCAAAAGGGATGGTTTCCAGCCATGTTAGAGAGCATAGCAGCCAAACAGAACCATCAATATTAGCTGTCTGCTCCAGGCTAATGCAAACCCTCACAGTTTCGAACACTTATATAGAAGCTTTAAAGCAAAGCCCCATTACACTAAATGACTGCTATGACACTATCATCACGGGAACATCTGAGCACAACAAGATATGATTAAGTGTGGTATTACTTAAACCAGTTTATTTTTCAAGGACTTCATGCTATAAATGAATGTAGACACCACAACATTATGTACATGAAAAATATAAAATGTGAATAAAACGTATGCAAATTTTACTAAACTATTAGAGCTTTTATCGATTCACTTTAAAACTAAATCTCTAATATCAGTTGATATCTAGCATCTGCCTAATTTAGTAAGCATCTAGCAATTTGAAGTCTTTGACATCAGCAGCAACATACAACATCCTCCCTTTTAAAATGTGACAAATATGTTAACTGCTATTCTTGCTAAACTAAATTAAAACAGACCAGCTACCATTATGGAGAAACAATGTCCTACAATAAAGACGAGAAGATTTTCACTCTTAACGTGGGCAATTACTTAATCGTCCAGCACATTAGCACAATTCACCAGTCGGATTCAGATACTGAGAGAAAATTAGGGCAGCTACAGTAATTCATCTTCAACAAATTGAGCTTTGAGCGACACACACGCACACACAAAAACATTTGTATTCTTATCTATATTAAGCACTCACACACTGGGATCGTTCTTGTGTGATTTTAATATCTTCATTCATTTCTGATTGTCTGTTGGTTCATAAATGTTTATCCTTCGGTTCTAATGCTTTGAACTTTTAACTGGCCCTGATTAAGAGGATGTTTAAAACAGTCAGTGTTTGTGCAGGCATTAATAATTCCAACCTTTTAAATTTTCAAGATGATGGCTGCAGTGGGACATAGTGTTGACTTCTGTTTGGCCCTTCAGGACAAAAGAAAATTACTCACACTGCAGAACTTCCCTGCCCAAGACAGAACCCTACTGGGGAAGCAGACATGAGCACAGCTATGAAATACAAAGCAAACTTCTCGCCACTTTGTTGTTTGATGCCTGAGAATATAAATAAGTTAAAACCATGCCAAGTTTCACAGATTTGTATCATAAAATATAATTTCATCTCCCCTGCTGCAATGTAAAAAATCACAGTTTGAACAAAAAATTAATGAGAAACGATTCTGGCATATGCAGTATATGACCTTTTTTTTTTCTTTCATCATATTTTCCATTGATCTCTAAAACACAGGAGCAATGAAAGATAACGATACATTCATGCTAGTTCCACTTTAACTTTTCCAAAAACTCTTCTTATCAGAGCCATAAATGAAGTAAATCACTGTGTTACCTAACCTGCCTTCATGAATAATAACACGCACTATTAGGACTGTCCTCGACTAAAGATTTTTCTAGTCAACTAGTCGTTGTTAATTTTTTGTTGACTAATCACACATTATACTAATTGAATTACTTAAATACATACTGGGGTCAACACCAAACCATAATAAGCCTTTATATATAGGCGTAATGTATAGCCTATACAAAGCTTGCAGCAAAGCACCGGCTAAAGAAATGATTATAAATGTGTCGGAAAAAACAGCAAGGAGACATTTATGAGTCAGTGTCCGCTGTAAAGATGAAGTTGATGATGCAGACTCGCCAACTTCGCAGTATAGTGAACGCGCCTATAGAGAGAAATGCACCTTTCTTACGTGTTAATCAGAGAGTATTTGTTTATGATTTGAACTGGTATGCTGAATCGATTTGTTCTCGATTTGAAGCGGTTCATTTAAAAGTAGACATTTCAAGCTTTCTATGGATATATTTCTCATGTCTGTGAGGCAAGGTTCTTTTTTGTAAAATGTGACGCGGTCCAGTTCATGGAAACCGAGGCGGCAGAAAGCGCATCCTGTTTATTTAGTTTATTTTACAAAAGCACAACATTTTGTTGTTATTGTGAGTTTACATAAATAAAAGTTTCAGTTTCGAATAATTATTACTCTTATCTATATGACCAAAAATTGTGCATTTTAAGTTGCTTCAGCTGTTATCAGGGAACAAAATGCAAGCGATCGCCTCCATGTCATCCAGTAGCGCGCTATACTTTAGCTTCCACACTCCGCTCAAACATTTGGAGATGCGCCTAATAATAGCACACATTTATCTAGGTTAACGTTATAACGAGTAACCAAGTAATGTTACTACTACTTTCATGTTTCAAATGATAAGCCATATTTGAGGTCAATGAATGACAGGCGATCATTTGGATTTCCTACCCGACATACTGTTATTACCACAAGGACCCGCCGTTAACGATCTGTCCCTCATGGACTGTGTGAACTGTGAATTTTTTTTTTTTTTCGATTAACCGACTAATAAAAGTTTAGTCGACTAAGCCTCTTCTCGTCGACTAATGTTTAGTCGACTGTTAAGGAGCAGCTCTATAGAGTTATAAATGTAAAAAGCAGACCCAGTTCAAAATCATCCACCTGTGGGTGCCGTTCTGGAAATGTTGGCCCAGTCCTGCGGCTAGCTATGGCTCCCATGTCTATTAAAGGTCACCAAAAGTCAAGTTTTCATTCGCTTCCTTTTGTCCTCTCTCCCCATTAAATCTGAAAATTGTTAATCCAGCAGGGCAATGAAATTAACCTTTTCACCCGCCAGCCCGTACATCAGTGCCTGGAAGGCAAATCACATTTTTAAACTGGATAAAGTGGGCCTGACTCTCCCTAGACCTGCAACCGCACACATTTGAAGGGTTTATCACTCAAAGTACATAGCTGTGCTTTGCTAAAATAAGAACTGTATGAAAAAGCAGTTTTGTTGGCTTAATTCAGGTGTCACCTGAGGTATTGAGTATTGTCTTGAGCATCTAGGCTACTGTTAGAATGGCACTCTACAACTGTGTCGAGCCTTAGACACCGTAGAGTCCAGTATTAATTAAACTCAAAGGACTGAAACTAAAGGAAAAGACTGTGAAAGGACATGCTGACATTTAGTAAGCAGTAACTATTAGGTTGATGTCACTCTTGGTTCGATTGCTTTGTCCAAATAGTTTGATTCTGCCCGTTTCTTATCTTTTAAAAGTCACCTTTCAAGTCAAGTCACCTTTATTTATATACCGCTTTTTACAATACAGATTGTATTAAAGCAGCTTCACAGTGATAACATGAAAATAATACAACAAAGTTTGTTTCTAAAAGAAAATTGCATCATCGTCCACCTTAAGTAAGGCAGATCAATAATATTGTTGAATATTAAATGTCCCCAACTAAGCAAGCCAAAAGCCAAGGCAACAGTGGCAAGAAACCAAAACTCCATCAAGGTGACAGAATGGAGAAAAAAAACCTTGGGAGAACCCAGGCTCAGTCAGGCCAGTTCTCCTCTGGCCAACGAACGAACGGTGTATGATTATGATTCAGGCAGCATTACAGGTCAGAAGTCAGATTGGATCAGAACATTCAAAAAATGTATCCAGTTCCATCTGGTTTATTGGAATTTGTATTTTTCTAAAACTGTATTATTTGGATCTAAAGTGTGGTACATTTGCGTTATCAGTGTGGGTCCGCCATGAGCACCAGCAGCAGCTGTTTACCACTGTAACTAGGTAAAGACTCAGGAGGAGAAGTTTCAGAGCCAGTTTCACTCTTATTGAAGTATTTGTCCCTTTGGATTTACCGCCACAATTTCACACGCACTGGATTCTGTCCATCAGAGATATGAGCTGCTCTACGAAGAAAATAATTTATATGGAAACAATGCAGCGTAGTATGATAATTACAAGAAGGAGCATGCACAAATGCAAATTATACGTCATCAATAACGGTTTACTTTTGCTGCAGATTGCAAACCTTACCATAGTACACAATACCATACAGCAGGCCATCTTTTCAGGTGCCAACCAACTGCATAAGTTCGTAAATACACAGCCCCAAGTCTCTATCAATACTGTAAGAAATTGTAGTCTGCCCCGACCCGGATTCCACTCCAAAATATATTTTAGAATAAGCTCATCCCCAAAATGGCTTTATTATCATAGTGATGAAGGAAGTGAAGTTATATTGTTTCTTCACCATTTGGGATGATCACATCCTGAGCAAATGGTAATCATCAATTGTAGAATGGGAATGGGTGTGGGACACAGAGAACCTCAGACAATGCGGTGACACAACTTCATTAACATACAGACCACAGCTGTTGCAACAAGAGCAACTTCATTTACATTAAGAGTGGTAAAACGGTAACAGGATAAAAGGTTTGAGATTTGGATGTTCTGGGTTCATTCTGACGCCGGTGAACCCAAGGTGCTTTGTGTACCTTGCCATTGCTATGCTGTAATAAAGTTCATTTGTGAGATCTTCGACGTCCACATCATTTTTTTTTTTCAATACCAAATTAATTTCGATTGGTTCTTGTGTGCTCAGTATGTGCAAAACGCTTTCAACAGAAATACCCTTTTTACCACCATGTTCAATTCCAGCTGAAATGACACTTAACCAGGCGGATATGTAGCCGGCGAGGTTATTCCTGTTTGAAAGAACCAAGTTAGCCCGATACCAGGGGTCTTCCCTTCACCTATCAAAGAAAATGTTAACAATTTATCATGGCACTGGAGCCTGAAAGTCAGCTCTAAAAACATAATGCAATGTGAGCAGTCAAGCCTGGCAGGGACTAAAGCTCACCCACTTCACATGTGCCACATGCTCCAACTGCTTTAATAAAGAGACCAGGAATACGATATTTTCCACCCAAAGTGAACCTTCAAATTTCGACACTGAACTAAAATTTCATGTAACCTGATGATGGATTGGCAACAAGCATCTGACAGATAATCTATGGCTATTGCATTTTTCTTCCCATTAGTTTTCATCCAAATGGCCCATTATGGTACAGCCCCGTCAGCAATTTGGGTCACATGAAAATGGCCATTTAAAGAGCTGCTCTAATGAGAACTATGCCCAATAAAATGGGCTAAGAGCTGCGGTTTCGGGCCTTGTGACATGCATTCCACTCCGTTAGCTAATACTATAGTCTTGGTCTATAAGAATTCATTTTACAATGTGTTCAGCAGTTTTATTTGGGTGCATATAACTTATAACATCCCTAGAAATATTTTCTCCTTGAAGGCAACTATTTCTTTGCTTCGTAAAGTTATTTCGGGATATTATTTCCTGAACAGTGGTAAATATCAGACTGCATTGAGACAATGAATTCCAGACAGCTTAGCTGTGGATTATCATTTATTTCCCCTGATGTCATCAAAAACAAACTTGTAGGCTACTCCAAACATATTAGTCACTTCCTATTAGGGATGGGACGATTACCGGTTTCACCATAAACCACGATAAAATGTACTGACGGTTAGTATTATCGTTTAAAATGTAATTATCATTAAAACTGTATTTGATTATCGCGATTTTAATCACTCACTGTAAATCCTGTCCATATACAGTCTGACGCAGGCGCAGCGCGCAATGTTGTTGTTGTTTTTTATTCGAGGAGGAATGGCGGAAGGCAGTGACCGTGCTCGGGAGATTTTTCCATAGACAGTATAAGAAATGGACAGAGTCATCTCATTGGAACTCAATTGAGGCAAGTGAAGCCCATTTTCAGCGATTTTTTAGGACTTCCGTTCCTGACGCGCAGACTCAAACCGAGCTTGACGACGTAGATGTGACGTGAGCAACCCGTCTGTCTTCTAGTGGCTGTGGCATGAGAAATCTGAATCATTCCCTTCCGAATCTTGCAGAGACGGAGAGCGTGAGTAGGAGCTGTCCATGAGCTACGAGCAGGAGAAACTTTTGCTAGGTATTCTGATTAATTATTTTGTCATTTTGCCTCCACGTCTCCCCGATTGCCCGCGAGCTTCTCCTCCCGTCAATACGGTAATCTCTCTACTGTGCGACAGAGAGTCGCGTGGTTATGACGCAATCGTTAGCCTACTTTTACAAAAACTGTTTTTACTGGGCCATAACGTAAGCTATGTCTTCAAGTCTTCAAACGCCTCAGATGTAAAGTTATTCGCTGTCAAAGTGACGGCAAAATGAATGGGAGTCAATGGGATGCTAACAGCAGGTGAAGTTCTGCTACAAGATGGTGGCACGCGGCCGGCTTCAACTTCCGGTCGACTTCCTTCCCGCTTGGATTTTTCAGCCTTTTAAGAGGACCAAATCTGAGGTGTGGTCATATTTTGGTTTTTACAAAAGTCCTGAGTGAAACTTAATCGAGGATGGTCACTACAATAGGAGGGAAACACTTCAAATCTGCCGAGTCTTGTGTGACCATCACCCACAAGTTAATTTTGACCTCAATACCAAAACTACGTCTGGGAAATAATTGGGCACAAAATGTTGTTTTGAGTTGAAATATTTGATCTCACTCACTTGAAATAAACGTGAAGCTTCCGCGAAGAAAAGTTCGCAGCAAGTGGCTTTGCTTTTTTTTTTTTTTTTTTTTCACATAATTACGGGGACATATATTGAATTGAGATTAATGTTTTAAATCTTACCTGTTTATAAATGTATACATCCATTTTGTACAGCGTACAAAACAATCGTCCAAAAACGGAGACGCAAGACGGCAAGTTGTATTTGAATGAAACGAGAAAGCGCGTCCGTTGCGATCGGTTGCGATACATGGATGTGCGCTGTGTTATAATGCGTTGCTATTGACGACGGTCATTATAGACGGTTTCAACTATAAGAATTATAATAGCAATATTTATCATATTTAATAATATAATGTCATATATTATTAAGTCTAGTATTTTCAGGAAGGAAATGCCACAGAATATAATCTTGCTTAAAAAAGTGCATAGAGCTGCTTGTTTTATTTGTTGTTTGTTGATTTTCAAATATTAAACTGTTTTTAGTGTGCGCATCAGTTCTTTTTGAACACTTTCATCTCGTTTTAACGAAACCGTGATAATATTGATAATCACGATAATTTTACCGTCCCATCCCTACTTCCTATGTAAAATTGCAAGGGATTGTTAACCCCAAAATAAAAATGCTGTTATCATTTACTTATCCTCATGTCATTCAAATGAAGATCTGAATAGAGAATGTTTCATCATCCTTACAATGAAAACATTATTTATTTTTTTTGTCACAGAAGTCATACAGGTTTGAAATGACATTGAGGGTAAGAAAATGATTTTTTAAAATTGTATTATTGTTGTGTCTTTAATATTTGTGATATATCTGTTATGATTGTAGATCGTATTAGTAAATCTTTGAATTTTGGTCAATATTAGTGATTTTTACCCATCCATAAATTTCACAAATCTGACATCAAGCACAAAATAAAATATATACAGTGTGCATCAGATACAATCCAACATCCAGAAGAAAAAATGGCTCAAGCTGTTGTGCATCCTGATTTCCAGTAACTCTTTAACACGACTGACCCGGGCACCTTACACTGATTCATTCTCATCCACTGACTGTACTGTAATCTTTTTAAAGTCATTTAGTCACACTCGCTGAGTCTGCACTTCCTTTAAAAGGCTTCACTTTCTAGGAGTAATGATTGGGGTCCTCAACATCCTTAAGCCAAAGACCATGTTTAACTGCATTAGCACATTATGAGAAATGAGAAAATGAGTAATGCACTACATACATTAACAAATCAGTATCATGCATCGAATTATTTCCATTTGCATTTCACAACATGATCAGCCAGAATGCAGCTAGTTAGAACCTTCAGCACAAATAGTTAATTTAATCAGGGCCTAAATAGGAGGAATTAGTCATGAAATGTGCCTTTTTTTTTTCTCAGCAGGACTGATCGCTCCATCATCGTAAAAATGGGAATATTAAGGGCGTTTTTGGTAAGCCTATAAAGTTACAGAAAAGGACTGACTAATACAGCAAGAAATGGGATTTTGTAAAACAGCAGCTCTGTATAAGAGTGCTGCCTTGGTCTTTTTCCCAGGTGAATGAAGTCATGCTCCAGGGCCTTTTGAGTTCTCTGTTTATAATAGATATGCCAGAGCTTCTCACTAAAATTATTCATCACAGTTTTCTCTGCAGCTTTGTACACATGAAAAGAAAAATGGTGGGATTATGCAGAGCTCTATTTTAAACGTAAAAATTGAAGAAAGAAAGACTTGTAAAAAATATATATATTATAGGCCAATTGTACAAAGTCGCTTTTAAAGCATAACTTTTAATAGAAAATATTGAATATTGTTTATAACAGATCACCATAATGTGCACTGCTGGGGAATCCACTTTGAAACTACAGCTACCAAATCTACTTATAATTTAAAGTAGGTCAACTACAGTCAAGCTACTCTCTCTCTCTCTCTCTCAAAAAAAAAGCAAAAAAAAAAAAAAGCACAAAGCCCAGACCTGAAACTCTATTGAACACCTTTGGGATACACTGGAACAGTGAGGCAGATTCCAACACCAAACATCAGTGCCTGACCTCACTGATACTCTTGTGTCTTTGAACATTTAATTTCAAAAGCAAGGCAAAAAAAATCATTAATCCCTCCGTTTTTCTGCTGTAAAAGCTTTAGTTCTCCTGGGAAGACCTTCAACTAGATGTTAGGGATTTGCTCCCATTTAGACTAAAGAGCATCATTGAGATCAGGCAGTGATGGTGAGTGACAGGGTCTGGCTTGTCATCTGCGGCGGTCCAATTCATTTCAATGTGTTTAATAGGTTTCAGGTCTGGGCTTTGTGCAGACCAGTCAAGTTCTTCAACAACATAGAATAACTATCTGTCATCACAGATCTGTACAGGAATAGAAAAACCTGTTAATTTGAAGGAGGTGTCCACATTGGCCATACAGTGCATGAGACAGAATGTGTTTGATTATTGCTTTGGCTCGCTTGTCTGTAAAGCTGTGACCGCAATACCACATAGTGAAGGGTTTTTTCATGCTACCCTGCTTCTTGTTGGAAAGAGTAGCTTGTTAGTGGACTGAATTACCATGCTACTGAAAAATGTATTTCATTTGAATTACTATTTATTTAATTACCCTTTGTAATGAGTTACTCCCCAAAGCTGACAATGTGGCTTTGAAAAACTATGGCAGGTGACCAAATAACTGGCATCCATTCTCCAAAGGCTTCGTAATGTAGCCATTCAATTATATTTTGACCTATTGAATACAAAAAGGCCAATCAGGCTGAAAATGGCTCAATACAACTGGCTAGCTTTGCAAGAGTATACCATTTCCAGCAAAATACAATATAATTAGGCCTATAAGCTTACCGTAAGTGGTTGGACCATTTTGAAAGAATTAAGTTTAGCGGCCAGGGTAGGTACTACAGCACGTCTTAAAAAAGAAGGCTCACCCAAAAATGAAAATATATTCACTACCCTTATGTTGTTCCAAACCAAGCGTGCCGCACAAGCCCTGAAAAGTGAAGCCAAAACGTCTCGATCGCCCCCCGGTGACTGGTCCTAGTATAGGTCATAAGCCCCGCCTCCCCGTGTTATTCAACGGGACGTGAGACCAACTAAACAATTAAATTACACTTCAAATATCTTTTTTCCAAAGGTGGCTTCTTTCATTTGCTGTCGTTTTTATCACGCTGATGTAAGTTCAAGTTTCAAAAATAAGTTGGTTTTTAGTTAGTTACGTGATGCGGTGGTGTAACTTCATGATTGACAGCTGTGATTGACAGGTTCTCTGAGCGAAGTAGTCACTGAAGCACCAACGGACATTTTTTTCGGGATCTTCGGAGGACTGAGGAGATTGTATTTACTTTATTTTAACAAGCCTCTTGTCGTACTGCAATCAATTTGTGCAGACTACTTGCACAATTTAAAAAAATGTGCAGAATGCACTCTCCCTGAGTGCATTCTGCGAGAGTGAGGGCGGAGCGTTGATTTCGCGGCTTTACTTCCTGCTCACTACTGCGCAGGTCTGGTCCCGAGATCGCTACTGCGCAGACTCAAGTTCCAATATGTCAGCGCCATATCGGGACACTGGCGGCTTCAGTTCTCATCAATGGAAGAGAGCGAAGGGGCGTCGTCCATCTTTTTTTACAGTCTATGTTCCAAACCAACAGGACTTGTAAAGATCTGATTTAAAATAATGATTCATTCATGAAGGAAGATGTCAAGATTTTCAGTGAGTAACAACTTTAATTTCGGTCACACATAGCTACTGTACGGCTTACGAACACCTGAAACATGTTGTGTAGGCCACTTTTATGATGCTTTTTGAAGTTGAGATAAAACAGAGGTAGCGACAGATCTTTTCTTCCATATTGTAACATACATACGAGTCAAACAGATTATTGAAAAATAAAAGAAAAAAAGGGGCAAGGACTTGTTTCTATCCATTGGTTGTTGATTAGACGAAGGCACATCTGAGAAAGGAGGGTTTTAAGCAGACAAAATGATTGGAGAAGTTGGGCTATATGTTACCGAAATCTGTCAAGCCAAAGATGAAATGGCACAAATAATGAGGGGCATTATCAATCACTGGCAGGAGGTGGCTTACTCACATCCACACGAGATGAGAGAGCGAGAAAAAGCTGTTTTATTTAACCGTTCAAGAAAGCTTGACATTTGGTACAGCAGTGCTGTGGGTAATATCAGCAGGAGCCCCTACAGGATAAATCAAGTTATGACACTGATTAAAAATTTCAAGGTCATAAAAATTAAACATGCACAGATGACTAGCTCACAAAAAGATCAATAAGATGCATTTAGAAATTAGATTTAATAATATCATGCTGGCTTATTTAAAGCCTGTTCATTGCATCTGTATAGAAAAAAAGAACACAGAAAACAGGAAGATTTTCTTCCTTTGTGTTCTGTGGAAGAAGAACTTCCATAAAGGTGAGTAAATGATTACAGAATTGTTATCTTTAGGTGAACTTTCCCTTTCAGCAGGGCAGATTTTAGACTCTTCTGAATGTTCACATCGCTCATTACTGGTCCATTAAGCAGTCCCTGACATCAGATGCGGCTGTTTGAAGGCCAGAGAGATTTACTTGGCAGTTATTTCCATCACTTAAAGGGTTTAACACATACCCCAATAAGATTTATAAAGTTACAGCACAAAAATAAAGTGCTGACCTGCAGTATGTCTCTGCAGAAATGTTCTGCCATATCTCTGTGGTATCAGAAGATGAGTTTGTATTCAAACAGCAATGACAGCCCAAAAGCACCGGACAGGATGGATGGCCGGGCTGATAAGACCGCTTGCTCATCTATCTAACTCCGCTGTGCCCACATACCTCTTCAGCTGTTTTTGCGGAAATATTGTTGCGCTCCAAATGAGATCACAGCCAAACACGAGCTTGAGTAATGCACCATGAAGATGAACAACACATAGCTAAGTGGATTTATAAAAGCAATAGTTCACCTAAAAATGAAAATGATGTTATTTACTCAGCCTCGTGTCACTTAATGCTCCTTCAAAATTCTCCTTTTGTTTGGAATGACATGAAGGTGAATAAATAAAATGACAGAAGTTTCATTTTTTGTGGATGAAATACTCCTTTAATCTGGGAAGGCTGATGAACAGTGTGTTTTTAACCAGGCTGGCCTACCGCTGAGCTAAAAAGGATTTTATGAGGCAAATTAGAAAAAAATATGAAAGAATTTTACACAACAGTCATCATACATGGCTCTTAGCAGATTTTCTGCTTCTCTATGCTGTTGGATTTGCTTTTATGATTCAATCGCAGGAGTCATTTTTACACTCAGAGAGAAAAACATGATCAGCACCGGCTCGCTTGCAGTTTCATAACAGCTAATGCTCACACAATTTAAGCTCATTGTTCCGGCGTTCTTTGAGATTACATCCAACCCGGATGAATCAATACAGTAATATTGCATTTATTCGTCAAATCCCTTTGTTAGGGAAGACTTCTCACACATCTGCCTAACTCTGCTGTCCTTCTGCAAAGAAAAAAATGAGGCAGGGAAGGGGAAAAAAGCAGTGGTGGTGCAGTACGCATTTAAATCCAGCCATTTCCTGTCACCTTATCTTTAGCTTGTCTTTGTTCCCGTCATTTATACACTTCCCAAAGGCACCCAGCAGCCCCGACCTCATTTCCTGTGCTGCTTCCTGTAGGCTTACAGGCCTCAAAACAGGTGAGGAATCATGGGATTTTAGGAGAAAACAAGCTTAATATTGTATTTGGTTACTAAAACCTACACACTATACACTACTAGCTACTATTCTTTAAAACTTAAGAGAAACCGCAGTCGTTTTTATTATGATGCAGGCATTATTTTACTATATTACATTGTGCCATTCAATTATAATCTTGGAAATAAAAACTTTTCTTTTTTAATACATTTTTATGATTTTGTACAAAATGTTTGGAATTGCATACTTGCAAACTAACTACTATTTCTATTTCATCACACTGCAAAGGACCTGCGCCTGGACGCGACGACAACGCAGTAGTCTCTCCCCTGTGAAGGCCTCCCTCCCCTCCCTTTACCTATCTACAGATAAAGCGTTGTCGGGATAATTCCGGTTCGCGTGGCTACGTGGAAGCGATGAAAATTCTGTATTATACATTTTAAGGTCAGACAAGTAGTTTGTTGAGGGTTGGTTTTGTAGGGAAGGACTACACGCCTGCGCACATATATTCAAACGCGCATACCTATAGATTGAACTCGTAATACGCATGTGCACGCCATCAGCATTCTCACAGGTTCACGTTTTTAAAGTTTGCGCAGAGAAAACTTACGAGTTTTCTGTTAAAACGGTGTCGTGTTAGCGGCCCCTAAGTTAATAACTAATGATTGTTGTGACGGAAGTGATTCAATCAAAACTAACTTTAGCTGGACAATAACTTTATTCTAGAGCTGCTATAAAGCCAAAACAATCTCTGTTACTCTATTTCACTGTAAAGCCGCTTTGGAACAATCTACATTGTTAAAAGCGCTATATAAAATGAAGATGACTTGCAAATGACAACGAGTTGAAATGAAGGCACATTGTGGGATACAATATTCTGGCAAATCTGGGTATTCCTTGCATACAGAAATGTACATACCAAGTATACATACTAAACAGAAAGAGAACGAGCAGTTAGTATGCAAGCATGTGAGCCTGCAATCAGAACAGTCCTTGACTCTTGTTGGGTTAAAAGCGGTCTCAACCGATTTGAAAAGACGATCGTTTGCACCAGCTGGTAAAAGCGTGTGGCCAGTGCCGAACTTCCTGCCTCTGCTTTGAAAACAGCCCGCTCTCCACACACATACGGCACAAATTCAGAGTCATTAGCAGGTGCTCCAAGCATACAGACAGTCTCTGCATGAGGCTTTCCCCAGGAAGCCAAAGATGAAATGGCACAAATAATGAGGGGCATTATCAATCACTGGCAGGAGGTGGCTTACTCACATCCACACGAGATGAGAGAGCAAGATGGGGGGAGGGAGAGAAAAATCGCTGTTTTATTTAACCGTTCAAGAAAGCTTGACATTGGGTACAGCAGTGCTGTGGGTAATATCAGCAGGAGCCCCTACAGGATAAAACCAAATTACCAAGTCTATCTTAAGGCAAGGCAAACAGGTTAAACAGCCCATGGAGCCATGTTAAAACCCTTAAAACATTTCCCAGCAGTGCTCCGATTCATTAGAACTGGATCTGTTTGCAAAACATATCTAGGAGGTAGAGTAAATTCCACAACTCCTCAAACATCACTTCTGGTCA